>NC_138875.1:90338587-91538587 GCF_965194805.1 Balaenoptera borealis
ATGAAAAAAAATGTTCTCAGTATTTTCTTAGGAAACCAGCTCGAGTCGGTTACGGGTACAGTGAAATAAACAAACCGGAGTCCACTGCCCTGATACGCGGGGCCTTTGCCTTGAGTCCCAGTGCTCATTATGGTTCTGTGCTGTCTGTGGGCAGCGAGCCGGGTCTGGCAGGCTGTGACGGCCAGTGTAGCCAGGGCTCCTGTGCCGTGTCTTCTTCGGAATCGCTGTGCCAGGCACGCCTGAGACCCAGCGTGTGTCCTCGGAGCCTGTGTTCAAACCCGTCGCACTGTTTTGCTTCGCTTATGTCCCCGGCTTCCCAAACCATCAAACTGTCCAGGTTCCGACCCTGTCCTTTGGCCGACCCCAGTCGTGCTGCTTTGCAGGTGGCTTCCTGCTGCTTCGCCGTGTGTCCCGTCCAGCGCGGGGACCCTGCTGGGCTGCAGCCTTTCCCAGCTCAGAGCACTTGGCCGGGCAGCTGGCAGTGATGTAGAGGCTGTTGCAATAGACCGTCCAGCTGAGGAGGATGGAAACGGGGAGCAGATGCACAGCCCCCTCTAGAAGTTACTCAGGGCACCACCCTGCTGTGGTTAACTGGTCCCTGTAGCAAGTGCCAAAGTCCCCTGCCTAAAAGATGGGTCAGAAATGGCAGTGTTCTGGCCAGTTAGAATCGCTCACAGCCTCTAATCAGAATCTTAATTTGTAAATCGAGACTGAACGGTCACCTTTCCCTGGTCAACGAAGATGAGACCTTTGCTACCCCCAGAAGGAAGCAAAGCCTGAGACAAGCAGATTCTTCGGAAACTCTGAGAATTAGAAAACCAAAAGCCAGTCTCTTGAAGAGCTAAGTGCTGTCAGTTTCGATGGCTATTGTCTAAAATTTACTCATCAATCCGGCTTTAGCGCTCTCTGACTGTCAGTCCCAAAGACAGGCCGTCCATCCATCAGGATTGTCGTAAAGTTGGGAAGGGATTGAGTCCAGTGACAGCGATGATCTAGCATCGGTGATGTTTGGCCCGGGAAGTGGCCAGAATGGAGGGTCTGCCCCTCTGCGCGTCTGACACCAGCTCCCAGAGGACCAGCGACGGGGCTGTGGTCAGAGCACACACTGTGCTGCCTGCCCGGCTCCGACCCGTGACGGCCGTGCGCCCCTCAGCGGTGAGTCCGTGGGAGGCTCGGTGGCCGCCACGCGGGAGGACGCCCAGGCAGGATGCGGACCACGGTGACCAGCTCAGAGGCTGGGGCGGCGTGGCTGCCATAGCCATGCACAGCGCGAGCCTCGTGTGGAGGGGCTGCCATCGCCCATCTGAAGTCGCTTCATAGTAAGAGAGGCGAGTAATCTAGCGGGTAGTAAGAAAATCTGCATCATGAAACACTCACAAGTAAACACGAGGGTATCATTTGTCCTCCGGGATGTTTATTCATTGGCTCGTACGTTGACTCAACAAAAACCAGCTGTGTGACCTCGAGTGGGGTGTTCTCCTCCCTGCCTCCATTTCGTCCTCTGTAAGCCGGGACGGGGGTTAGTTAGCGCTTGTTCAGTTCACAGTCTGCGGTGCAGGAACAAACTCCAGCCTCGGATGAACTTTAGCAAAGAGGGCGTTTTCCAGGACATCCTGCAGCTCACAGGACCGGAGGGAGCTCCAGCCAGGGGTGGTCAGGGCCGCACAGGGGCCCTGCGCTGGTGCTGGGTGAGGGCCACCTCTGTGTCTGTGCATGTGTCCCCTCCTCACAATTCAAAGCCCCGGGAGAGAGCAGGAGGGAGGATGTCAGTTGGTGTGTGAGGGTCGTATGCCCGTCACGGGCCAGAGGGTGGCGGGGAAGTGGGTGTAGTTCCCCCAGTATCACCTGTGTGGGGTTCGTGCACCTTGACAACTGTAGCATCTAAATGATGGGGTGGACCGTGTGAACAGAAGCCCTGACAAATTCTAGCCCCAGGACTTCCATCTGAGTCTCAAGACGCACACGTGCTTGGGGACAAGCTCTGAGGGAAGCCCTGGGCTCTCCCCTGTGGGGGGCTGGGACCCATGTGCCCTCAGGGTGTTGTACCTTCTCAGGCCATCTGGATGCGGGGAACGGCGTCAGGACACAGGGGGCTTTGGTCCTGCCGATGGGAGCGGGTGATGTGGCGTGGCTTCCTCAGAGGTAGTGCCACAACTTCTGATCTTTGAAGGGAAGCCATACACCTGGATTTAAAATTATATCTCTGGATTTGTATTGTTGGCAGCTGATTCAAATTCGCTTTTAACATTTTCAACCAAAATACATCTGTGGGTTGAGTTGGGCTAGTCGGTCACCAGTTTACAACCTCTATGGTTTTTTAAAGATTTTTATTTGAAATGATTTTAAACTTAAGGAAAAACTGCAAAATAGGACAGAGTTCCCATACACCCGGCTCACCCTAATGTTAATATTTTAAAGTACAATTCTTGAAACCAGGAAATTAACAGTGATATTAACTAGTCAATAGACATGCTTTGGATCTTGTCAATTTTCCTGCTTAGGGCTTTTCCATATAGGACCTCACCTGTCTCCTCACCTCCCAGCCTGTCGTGGTTCTTCAGCTTTTCTTGGTCTTTCAGCACCTTGACGCTTGAATTGTCCAGGACACTCACTTTGGAGAACATCTCTCAGTGTGGGATTATCTGATGTTTTCTCAAGACGAGGTTGAGTTTATGCATCTTTGACAAGAGCACCCCAGAAGTGAAATTGTGCCTTTCTTATTGGATCACACCAGACTATGTGAGTTTCCTGTGGCTGCTGGAACAAAATAACACAGACTAGGGGGTTAGACAACAGACGTGTATGGTCTCACATCCTGGAGGCTGGAAGGTGGAGATCAAGGTGTCGTCAGGGTTGGTTCCTCCTAACGCCTCTTACCTTGGTGTGTAGACGCTGCCTTCTCTCTGTGTTCTTATGTGATCTCTGTCCTCTTCTTATAAGGACACCAGTCATGTGGGATCAGGGAACAACCCTATGGCCTTATTTACCTTAATTACCCCTTTAAGGCCCCGTTTCCACACACAGTCACATCCTGAGGTCCTGGGGACTAGGTCTCCAACAGGTGGATTTGGGGGCACAATTCAGACCAGACGCAGGCAGTAAAGGATGGCATTTATTATCATCTGTGATGCTCACTTTGATTGCTTGGTTGAGGGGGTGTTTTCCAGGTTTATCCATTGTACAGTTATCGTTTTTCCCTTTGCAAATTATAATCTCTTGTGAGGGAGATACCATGAAACTACACAGCTGTCATACCTCTCATGATACTTTCTCCAAAAATTTTAGTGTCCATCAGTGGTTATTACCTGCAAAAATTATTGCTGTAGTGTTTGCCTAATGTTGATTTTCTATTTCCATCATTCTTTCTACATTTATTAGTTGGAACTTTAATATAAGGACAAATTATTCAATTATTTATTCATATCAATATGATTCTTGGACATTTTGTTCTGTAGGCTAAAATCCAGTACTGTCATTATTTATTTTGTTGCTCAAATTGTCCCAGCTTTGACCATTGGGAGCTTTTTTCCAGTTGGCTTCTGTGTCCTTTTGATATGCCTTCCTCATTTTTGAGTCTTTCCTTACTTTCTAGCATTAAAGATATTCTAGGCTCATGGAATCCACCATTTCTCCAAGGAGCCCTGTTTCATTTTATTGGCTAGTGGTGTTTAGAAACCAGGATCTGGGTGCAAAGTGTGCTCATTTCTACTGGGGTGTCATTGCTTCTGAAATGTATGTATGTACTTAAACAAGTAAACACATGCATTTATATATTTATCTATATCTATCCATCTGTATGTATACGTTAAAAAGTGTAAGTTCATTCTGATAACGCTTTGCAATCAAAGACCACAGGATTCATTCGAGGCTTTTTTTTATATCTTTCCTTCTCCAAAGCTGGCTCTCATGATTCTCAGTATTTTTACTTATTTGTAAAATAAAATATATTACACATACAGAGTAGTTCAGGATTGCTAACCCACACCCCCGTGGGAAACAAATGTACTAACTAGAGGACAATATTTTGTCACATCTCTTTGCCATTAGCTTACACTATACAGTTGAAATTCTGTTTTACAAAGTTACCTAGGTTGGTTCCTTTCTTCTCCCTTCCCTTCAGAGTGGGTTAATCATTTGTGATACAGTTAGATTCATCTGTGGTTGTTTGTATTCAGTGATGGATGTGCCCCATTCTGGTCAATTTTAGTTATTGATTTATTTGGGGGGGCGGTATGTGAAATGTAACCAGAGTCCTAAGGGTCAGATCTACACAAGCAGGTGCACTCAGAGGCATGGCACCCCACCCTGCCCTGCTCCATCCTCTGTTCTTTGTTCTTTGCACTCCATCCCCAGCCATGCCCTCTAGGTAAGCCGTTCTCTTAATTTCTGGTTTATCCTTTCTGTGTTTCGTTTGCATTGAACAAACAGGCGCATGTACATTTTCTTATATCTCCTTTCTTCCCTGAAGGGTGGAGTGCTGTAAAAACCCTTTTGAACTTTGCAGTTTTTCACTCCACAGTATACCCTGGAGATCACTCTGAACCAGTTCACAGAGGTTGTCCACATCTTTTTTTTTTTTTTTTACAGCTGCATAGTACCCTGCCGTGTGGATTTATTCAACCGTCCTGTGGTTATCAACTCCCCTCCTGCATATGGGCATTTGAGTTGGTTCCAATATTTTGCAAGCAATTTGTTGGAGTGAATGACATTGTTTGCCTGTATTTCCCCATTGTGAGAGGTATAGCCTCTCTTCTGTGCTGTTGGAAAAGCGTGTGTCTACTTGCACATGGACCCCTCTCCCCAGGCTGCTCTCTCCCTCCTCTGTGTTGGCCTCTGGCTGTTCGGGGAGCAGTGGAGTGACAAATAGCAGAGAGAACAGGAAGAGCTCAGTCTCTGCACACGAGGTCACTGTGAGAATGGGTGCCGCCAGCCGGATTCCTTCCCCTCGGCTGCTCTCGTGATCTGTGTGTGTGTGTGTTTAACTCATTTCTGAAGACGCAGCATTATGAGCTGTCGACCACAGACAATGACAATCACCCAGATGGCCAGATGAATACAGCACGGGGAGCAGCCTTCCTGGAACTCGCTGCCCCCAAGTGACAGTGCGTTCTTGCCCCCCGGCACAGAGGCCCGGAAGGCGTGGGCAGGAAGCAGGTGCCGACGCCTCCGCCTGAGCTGTGCTGTGTGACCTGGGTCATGGCTGGAGGGAGGCGGGGGACGGCTTCGAGTGGTGCTGAAAGCCGCTGGCCTTCAGGGGTGGCTGGAGAAGCAGCACCAGGTGAAATTGAGTGTTGCTATGCTTTTTGAAAACACGGTTCTTTTTTCTTTAAGAACACCACCCTTCCAGACTCCAGCAGCTAAGGAGAGATGTTTGGATAAGCATCCCTTTGCTCTGGGAGGCTCTGGGCAGGGTCTCCGTCTTTCAATGGTCCTTGACACCTTGTCACTGGAGTGGTTCAGAAGATGGTGTGGACCGGGGTGGGGGAGTGGCGGGAGTAGGGGGGGGGAGTGACGGCGGGGGGCGGCAGGGGGGAGTCAATCCTTCTAAAATACTTCTCACTTTCCTGCTGCAGCTTGAATTCCTGCTTGGGCTGGCCTCGAGGCAGCTGCTGGACGTTTGGTAGAAGTTTACATTTTTTCCTTCTCTGAAGTCAGGAAGGTGCCAGTTTGGAAACCAGAGAAAAAGAAAGGGTGGATTAGAATGCAATCTCTGTTCTAATGGTGGGTTACTGTAGTTATTTTTAAAAAAGAAAGTCTTTGAGTGAAGACTGTCGTCCTGAGGCGAGGCGGAGAGGAAATTTTGTCAGACCAACCGAGGACAGTAATTGTGGCTTGTCTCAGCCGAGCGTTCTCTAGGGTTTTGGGGGTTTTTCTTTTGAAGGTTGCGTTTGCATTTCTGAGGACGATTTTGGAGGCATGCTCTTCTGAGTTAAAATGATTTGTGCGATGGGAAGCGTTTTTTTGAGGAAGCCCGGGCCGGTGGGCAGGGGCGGGGCGAGAGGGGCTCCGCGGACACGTGGGGACTGTCCCGCCATCGTCGAGGGGTGCGTGGCTCAGAGCTGCTGCGCTTTATCCCGGCAGCGGGGCCCGGGCTGACGTGGCGTCTTTTCCTGGCACAGAGCGGGGACTCCCTGGGGTTACTGGGGGACAGTGGCCGCAGGCTGGTCCCCAGGCCTGTCCTGGGGGGTCCTAGAGGGGACACTTAGACCCAGTTAGACCCTGAGGGTGGCCCACCAGACGCGCTGGGCTTGCGTTTCTGGGACACCACGTGGTCATGTCATCAGTCCATTTCTGAGGACATCGGGTCCCATCACTTAGTCCAGACGGTCAGGCTGCAGAAGGCAAGTTGGATCAGGACGTTCGTGAGCCCAGCGTGTCCTCTGACCCTGGGCACTGTGAGAGGACAGAGGGGGCCGTGCTGAGGGGCCGGGGTGGTCGCAGGCCTGGCCGGGCCATGGGGGGACCCGTCTGGGGCCCAGTCACACCCTGGGGCCTGTCCCCATCCCCCCAACCCCCCAAGCTTTCCTGAGCTTTGCCTTCCGAGCCCGACAGATTTCTTCTCCCAAAAAGCCTGTTTAATGTCTCGGGGGCACCTTGGTCCCTGAGTCAGCACACGTGTTTCATCAGCCAAGGTGTTTGAATAGAGAACCGTCGGGGGTGGACTCCAGGTGGCTCCTGAGTGACCCCGAGCCTCTGGCCTTAACGTCCCCACTGCACAGAACTGCGGCTCAGACACATGCAGGCACTTGGCCTTTGAAGTTGCTTTTCCTTTGGGCACTTGACCTCCCGACTGAGATGGTCCTGGCTTCCTCTGTTCAGCATTACCTGGATGAGATTCATCTAGGACAGGGCTTCGGACCTGCAGCACTATTTATATGCTTGTTCACCATCCTGGTATGCCTTTTTGTGTATATTATTCAGGTCTTTTGCCTATATTTGTATTGGGATGTCTGCTTTGTTTTTCTCACTGATTTTTTTAGGAGTTCTTTATATAGTTTGGGTATGAGTCACTTGTTGGATGTATGCATTGCAAATATCTTTTCCGATGGGGTCTTGCCTTTTTACTCTTGGGCTGTCTCCTGGAGTTTTAAGTTTTAGTGTGGTCGACTTCATCAAGCTCTCCTTTTATGCTTCGGGCTTTTGTGTCCTGGTCGAGGAATGTTGCCTCGCCCAAGGTCATGAAGATAGTCCCCTGAGCTCCCTGAAAGCTTTATTGCTTTCTCCCTTACCTTTGGATCTAGTCCTTCTATAATTGTTTCTGTGTGTGCTATGAAGTGGAGGTCAAGATTTATTTATTTTTCCCAGGTGGATAGCTAATTTTCCTCGCTCTATTTGTTGAAAAGATAACACCCCTCCCCCTCCCTTTACACTGCAGTGTCACTTTTGTCGTAAATCAGTTCACTGTTTACATGCGATTCTGTTTCTGCACTCTGCTCCTATCTGTTTATTCTGGTGCCAATACCTCGCTCTCCAAACTGCTGCAGATTTCTAATAGGTCCTGAGATGGGCTCAGACCCCCCAACTTGGTTCTTCCAGGCTGCCTTGGCTACTTTTGGTGAGATACACATTTTAACATTTGACACACATTGACACACACCTTTGACACACATAATGCCCTTCAAAAGCTTGTAAGAGTTTGCATTGTCCCCAAGCGGCCCCGATTTCCCCACATCATTGCAAACTCTGATGGCAAGAAGTCTTCTAGTACTGTTATTGTTGTGTTTTTATTTGCATTTCTTTGATTATGAGTGAGGCTAGACACTTTTTCCTATTGAATTGGCCATTTGCATTTTTTTTTTTTTTTTAATAAATGACTTTATTTTTTGGCTGCGTTGGGTCTTCGTTGCTGCGCGTGGGCTTTCTCTAGCTGCGGCGAGTGGGGGCTGCTCTTTATTGCGGTGTGTGGGCTTCTCATTGTGGTGGCTTCTCTTTGTTGTGGAGCATGGGCTCTAGGGTCACGGACTTCAGTAGTTGTGGCACGCGGGCTCAGAAGTTGTAACTCGTGGGCTCTAGAGCGCAGGCTCAGTAGTTGTGGCACACGGGCTTAGTTGCTCCGCTGCATGTGGGATCTTCCCGGACCTGGGATCGAATTCATGTCTCCTGCATTGGCAGGCGGATTCTTAACCACTGCGCCACCAGGGAAGTCTGGCCATTTGCATTTTTATTGCTTATATCCTTTGACTTCTAAGGGCCATCTGCCTATCACAGCATTAACTCATTGTCTGTTATGTTTCATTTTGACTATTTTGGTCATGTGCAAGTTAAACGTTTTTATATTATCCAATGTAGCCACCCTTTTCTCCAGAAGAAGGGTGTGTTAGTTTCCTATTGCTGTTGTAACAAATCACCATAAACGGAGTGGTTTAAAACAACACAGCTTTATCATCTTAATGCTCTGGAGGTCAGGTCTCCAACATTGGTCTCCTTGGGCTGAAGTCAAGGTGCCAGCAGCTCTGCATTCCTTCTGGAGGCTCCAAGGAGCTCTGTGTCCTTGCATCTTCCAAAGACCCTGCCACTCCTTGACTTACCTCTCCCTTCTGCCTGCACGGCATCTTCAAACCTCTCTCTTTGACCTCTGCTTCTGAGGTCACCTCTCCTCTGCCTCTGCCCCTCCTGCCTCCCGCTCACAAGGACTCTGGTTGATCACACTGGGTCCTTACGGAACAGCCAGGAGAATCTCCCCATCTCAGGGGCTTTAACTTAACCCCACCTGCAGAGCCCCTTTCCCTCGTAAAGTGACACTCCCAGGTTCTGGGGATTGGGATGGGATCTCTCCGGGCGAGGGGGTGTCGTTTTGTCTACCGCAGAGGGTAGTGTAGGAGTCTATAGGAAGCCCCTTCCAGGTCAGTAGGGCTACTGAAACCCTCGGGGAGGGTGGCCAGGTTTCTGAGTGTGACAGCTACCACTGCGGGGGGGCAGATTTCCCCTCTAAGGCGTGAGATTTCTGTGCCCGGACCGTTCACTCTGATTGATGTGCTGGAACACGGAGGCGGATGCATGATCACTGCACCTCGTCCCCCCTCCACAGAGGAACCCAGCTGTGTGTCAGGGCCGGGGTGGAGGGTGTCAGCCTGAGTCCGAGAAACAGCGCTCTTGCCACTGCCAAGGAGCAGCGAAAGTGCTCTCCCCCGCCTTTATGGCCAAACATGGATGCCGGATAATTCAGTGTGTAGCAACTGCCGTGTTTCCCAAGTACGCTGAAAAGAAACAGAAGACCAGTAATCTAATACTCGTGTAAAAGCCCATCGCTTAACTAGCCAGTTTGCCAAACACAGAGCACCTATCGTGCGCAAGGGAAGCCTGTTCAGCCGACAGTGTGGTCCTGGGGTGACTGTGGGTACCAGGTGCCTCTCATCACTCCGCATCCTCCCGTGGGGCGTTCCGGGTACACCCGGGCAGAGGAGATACCGCTTCTCACTCTGTGTTTTTGAAGTTGCCACACGGACACCGTGGGAATGAGGGTCGGGCAAAGGCTTGGTCCCATTGTCTGTAGCTCCAGTTAAACAGGGATGGAGAGGGCCTCAGGCTGCCCCAGAACTCCCCGCCTTAGTTTACGACTGCTCCTTGGAGATCACTGCTGAGATTCAGAGTCTCGGGCTGGTTTGTGTCTTTCCAGCCCTCTCTCCTGGGCCGGCCCACGTCCCTTCCTGAAGACGCGCTGGGCTGAGGCCTCTGAGAGCAGAACCGGCTCTGGTGGGGGAGGCGTGAGGGCAGCTGTTTGCCTGGCTCAGCTGAGACTCTGGGCTGTCCTCCTGTTCCCTCCCTCCAGGCCTGGCTGACTTTCTTCCCGGATCTGAGTCTGTGGGTCCTGGTGGATTTTGTGGGATTGATGGAAACTCTGGGACTTAGCTGGAATGCACCTACCTTTTGACCCATTATTGGGATGACTTGGTCCACAACTCGAGACACCATACGGTCACCTCACACACCTGTCCTTTTCAGTTAATCACCCCACCCCACCCCAGCCCCCGACTCCAGCTTCCATGCTCCCAGGGCTCAGATTCATTCTCGTGCTTATCTTTTCCAAAAGGTTGGGTCTTAGCAAACACTAGCCCTCCACCCTTAATTCAGTCCCTGTCTTAAATTAGGTCATTGGTTTCAGGGCACCCCTTTCCTTTCTCTGCCATTGGCCTTTACTGGACCACCCAGGTCCACCACACAGAGCTCCGAGACTCCGCAGCTCGTGATGGGGCACGCGGGTGCCAACCACCTGTCTCCCCAGAGACCTGGGGCTTCTTAGGCAAGATGACCTACCTTCCCTCCGGGGACCAGCTCTGCATGCCAAACAGTGGGGTGGCTTTTGCTGCGGCTCAAAAACCCCCCAAGATGCTGTCAGCCCCACCTCCCAAATCTGGGGTGTCTGCCTGCTGTTCAAGTGACTCCTCTGTGAATTGCCACCTGGGCAGCATGCCTTTGAAATGACCCCAGGCTGGCCTCCTTCCCCATGCAGATTCCTACCCGCCCCTTTTTCTTTTGGCCGCGCTGTGGCACGCGAGCTCTTAGTTCCCCAACCAGGGCTCGAACCCGCACCCCCTGCATTGGGAGCGCGGAGTGTTAACCACTGGACCGCCAGGGGACTCCCATGATTCCCACCCCTTTGACCCTCAGAGAGAAGAGGTGACGTTTCCGTGCAGATGCGGCCCTTAGCCCTGCAGACACAAGCCGCAGGAGCTTTCCCCAGGGAAGCAGCACCAGCTCACAACCTCTCACCTGGAGAGGTGCACGTCAGCGCCAGCCTTGCCACCTGCCGCCGGGCTGCTGCCGCCAGACGAGCTGGAGCAACCCTTCCGCCTGGGGTCCTGGTCGAGCTCACGAGCTGCCTCTCTTCAAAGACAGTCTCACAAACCCACCCTTTATTGTTCAGCTTGTAGCTCCTTTTAGACCCTCCCCATGGGCGAGTCACCTAATGGATTCTGACACTGAAAATTCAGCTTTGTGGTGGGTTTCACAGCTCAGTTTGGTTTCCCGAAAATATATTTGTTGTCTCGGTTGAAGTTTCCAGTCATCATTCTGTGACCTTTATGGTGAGGAGCGGCAGCTGGGCAGCTTATTAGGGGCGCGTGGAAGGTCCGACCACGAATCTCCCCGTCCCCCTGAAGGGCAGCAGCCAGCAGAGTCGTTGCCCCGCAGCTCCAGTCACAGCTTGTCGGGTTTTCACTAGCGATCTCTCTCCCTCCTTCCCCCAGTCCCCGGAGGGTTATGTTTATTGGAGAAATCCCGAGACTGTCCCAGCGGCCACTTCGTTAGTCTGGTCGCTCTTCTCCCCAGTGAAATAAAACTGTCATTAACACTCGTTCCCGAAGCGCTTGATGATTCTGTGGTTTGCGCAGAGTCGCCTGCATTTTTCACTCTCGGCCACGCAGCAGCCGAGCTGGCGATGCCAAGTTTTCTGTTTAGTGCGAGCGGGCTCTTGGGTGGGTCCCCTGTGAGCTCGTCCAGATGGGGTTGGGTTGTGGTTTTGCGCAGCGCAGAGGCGGGGGTTGGGGGGCAGGGTGGCGGGAAGGAGTCTGAGGAAGCAGAGGTTTCCAAAGCTGGCCATGCCCTCGGCTGCTTTCATCCTGGTAGGGACTCCTGCAGACTGGGGATGCAGACCTTCTTTCATTCATCCGGCAAACATTGATTCAGCCCCACGCCTGTGCTCTGCACCGTTGTGGACTCTGGGGACGCCGATGAGCAGGACAGACTTGTCCACAAATGGCGTTCTGTCCCCCGCTGGGAGGGTGGGCGTGCAGTGTTGGTTTATTGATCCTTTCTCCTCTGAGGTCAGGCTGGATGCGTGGAATTGTTATTTGCGGCTGGGCTGGGCTGGGAGAGCGTGCGCGTGGGTGAGGGCGTCCAGACAGGCACCTCTCTGATGGGAAAGTGAGCGTTCACCCCTCTTGTCTAGCTAGCGGGAGTTGAGGTGATGGAGGCTTGGGCTGCCTCTCTGCCTGCTGGGGGGAGGACAGCCTGCGGGGTGTGGGCGACCGCAGGAGGGGGAAGGGGCATGGTCCTAGCCAGGAGCTGGCCCAGCTGCATGATGCCCTGTGACTGCTTCCACAGCTGCTGCATCTGCTGGGGGCGGGAACGGCTGAGTCATGCTGGGGCCTCGGTGAAGTGGGTGAGGACTGGGGACACACACGGTGTCACGTGATGCTGAAGAAAATTCTGGGCATGTTGATGACCTGGGGCATTAGCGTCCAAGCACTTGCATCGTGCGCTTGGCAGGACAGAGCCTGCCCTCTGCTGGGCCCGCCGCACAGATGACACCGAGCAGGAGAAAACAAGACCAGCCTGCTGGCTGGGTTCCCAGCTCACGTCCCCAGTCCATTCCTGCCCCGTCTCCACTCACTGTCCTTGCCCAAGACTGTCGTCTCCCCTCCGAACCACCGTGATGGTCTCTCAACTGCTCTCCCGCTGCCAAGCTTGCCCCTGCTACACACAGCATCCAGAGGAACACGGTCAGCCCTCTGCACCCGCGGGTTCAAGCAATCTCAGATCAAAAATGTTAGAAAAACAAATTCCAGAAAGTTCCAAAAGGCAAAACCTGAGTTTGTTGTGTGCTGGCAACTGTTTGCACAGCATTAACATTGAATTTACAATTACATAGCATTTATATTGTATTAGGTATTATAAGTAATCTAGGCATGATTTAAGGTATATGGGAGCATGTGCGTAGCTTATATGCAAATACTACACCATTTTGTATAAGTGCCTTGAGCGTCTTCGGATTTTGGTGTCCGAGAGGGGTCCTAGAGCCAATCCCTCTCGGATACCGAGGGATGACTATTCGAAATGTCCATTGAACTGTGTGACTCTTGTGCTTAAAACCCTCGAAAGCCTTCTGTGCATTTCGAGTACCATCTAAGTCTACAAAGCCTTGTCTTTTTTTCAGCCTTGTTCTGTGCCATCCTCCTGTTCCCTCTCTGCCTCAGCCACAGGACCTTTGCACGTGCTGCATCTGCCTGCAGCTTAGATCAGCTGTGTTGTCACTCTCTGAGGGGCCTTCCCTGACCCACCTGGACACTATTGTGTCCCATTCCTTGGTGGTACTTACACTCATCCTGTGGTCATTGGATGAATGCTTGTCTTTTCCCCTAAACTGTACCTTTCCTGCATTTTTGCTTATCATGTTGTATGCAGCATGTGGTGCATAGTGGGGTCTTCT
Source organism: Balaenoptera borealis (assembly GCF_965194805.1). NCBI lineage: Eukaryota > Metazoa > Chordata > Mammalia > Artiodactyla > Balaenopteridae > Balaenoptera > Balaenoptera borealis. Next base: position 90,351,735 of record NC_138875.1, read on the forward strand.
GATGATGAGGATGCTGAGCTTGGAAAAGTGAAATGACCTTCTCCACATTTCCTGGTTGGGGAGTGCTGGCTCCAGGTACTGAATCCAGGTCTGTGAGCCACCAAAGCTCTGCCTTAAAATGCAGCCTGTCCTCCCTGGGAAATAAATGCAGACTTCAGTCAGCATCTTTGAACTTGTTCTATGTTTTATGCTGTGAACAAGAAAAATACGCTGCTCAAGGCTTAGCTCTTCTGCATTTAGTTGTTGCTGTGATGTTAATAGCCGGCCCCCAAACATGATGTTGAGTTGATTGCTTTAAGATTTGAAAATAGAAACACTGCAGTGGTCCATCACTTAACGGGTGTGATACTGTTATTATTTTTTTAAGGAACCAGATTATAACAGTGTTAATGGAAGTCAAAATAAAAGAAGAAAAATTCACCCATTTTCCTAGATGTAGACCTATTAATGCCTTACACTCATGCATGCATTTTATACAGCGGGAATCGCAATGTAAATGAAGTTTTTATTCTCTCAGTTAATTATTTTCAATATATCTATAAACGGCAAGATGATTGCTTGGAGATTCATCCACATCAAAACCAATAGAGAGAAAAATTATGCCACTAGTAAGTGCTCTTATTCTCCTCCTTGTTTATCTACTTAAACCAAAAAATAAGCAAAGCTCTAAAAACAAACCAGTGTCGGGGAAGCATGAGGCTGCTCCTGTCTCCAGCCTGCTCACGTGGGTGCTCGTTTGCGTGCGCTCACCATCCGAACGCACGTTCCCGCGGCAGCTGAGGGCTCAGTGACCCGGCACCTGGGCCCACCGTCCCTCCCAGCAGGCCAGGCAGGTCCCGGGCTCAGCCCAGGCAGCATGTTTGCTGCTTTATTTGGTATCTCAGAGTGGGGTTTGTGTTTGATGGAGAGAGAGGGCATCAAACACAAACCCCCCTGTATTTTCTAAACTAGACTTGACAAAGCTTCCCGTTTTTTAAGAGAATCGAGAAGTTTTAATATGAAATTTTCCAAAAATTTGGAACCCTGTTCAGGGCACGTAAATACGCCTGGAGGCAGGGATGGGCCAGCTGCACGACTGCGGTTCCCTCGTGTCGCTCCCAGGTGGTTTGCTCTGGTACCGCGGAAACACAGCCAGGAGGGGGCTTTCGGGTGAACGTGGGAGATGGGGCTCCGTGGGCTCGGACCTCGTCGGGGGTGTGGACAAGGAGGTCCTGAGCAGGTGAGGAACCCGGGTGTGGGGGGGCGCTCTGCAGGGGTGGTGACTCCTTTCTGTCCTGAGGGGGATTAAAGGATACTCAGATGACAGTGAGTCCGATGGAGGCGGAAGGGGAACAGGTCAGCTCAGGCCCCGCCGGGGGGAGCCTGGTTTCCCAGGACGGTGGACGTCACCTCTGTGTAGCCCCCACCCGCCCGCCCTCTCCACTGTGATGATGGTGCAAGCAGCAGCTCCCAGCTCCTGAGCGCCCCCCGGCCAGGCGCTGGCTGGAGCACCTCCCTGACGGCATGAGCCCACCCAGGCTGTCCAGCTGAGAGCACATCCTCTCTCCTCCCCTACTGAGGCCAGACAGCGAGGGGCTGGTACTGCAATCCTGCGGCAGGTGTGACAAACTAACGCCCCCGGGAGCCAGCCTGGAAGTGGCCCAGGGGTGAGACACCTGTCCACTCCTCCTCCCCCACCCGTGGGACCTGCTCCTGCCTGCTTACGGTCAGAGGGGACGGAGGGGCCCACCTTCCTCTAACTCTGTGACAAGAGCGTGGCCCCGGCAACAGTGCCTGGGACTGACCCTTGACCTCGGAGTCAGGAGAAAACTGGACGTGACTGGGGACCCCTCACCCCACTGATGGGGCCGCGGGAGGGGATGCACATCCTGTCTCCCTGCCCTGCTGATTTTCCCAGAGAAGTGGCTTTTGCAAGAAATCTGACTTTTCACTACGGACAACGCTCAAAAAAGAAAAAGAACAGATGCGGGCTGAACGTGCGAGGGTAGGTGGACGCACCTCTGGGCCCTCGTGCGCAGGAGGGGCAGGGAGAACCCCAGTCCTCAGGGAGAAGGAGCTGCTGACTTCTCTTCAAAAGGATGCACGAGCGAGGAAGAGGTGTCCTTCGGGGCCGGTGTCTGGGGCTGGACAGGACAGGTTTCCCCAGGGGAGCCCCAAGCAGGGGCTGCCGGCCACGGATCCCCTGCCTTCTCCTTTGCCAGGACAGTGGGCAGAGGTGGCGGGAGGTCGGTGGAGGACTCAGCCCTTCCGGGGCCTTGTCTCAGCCCCCGTCCCAGCAGGACCCTCACAGCAAACACAGCTGCTCTGCTCCAGGGCCAGGGAAATGGGAGGGGGGGACCCAGCCCAGCCTGAGCTGGGGTTTCCGTAAAGACAGGTTTCCCGGTGGGGACTGTGTGGGCATCATCTGGAAGGACGGTGACAAGCGCTGCCCAGGGCCCATGGTGGCCGTTTGGAGACAATGGAAAAGAAAGGAAGCAGGGAGACAAAGCAGTGTCGGCCCCGCAGAGATGCCCAGGAGGGACGGCTGGGCACATGGGCCTTGGGAGGCTGACTTTGAGTCTATCAGGAGGGCGTCGCTTTTCTCCCCGAGCACGTCCCCACTTAAAACAAGGTGGCAGCAAACCCAAACCAGCCACTGAACACACACCTTGTGAGGGGAAGAGCGTCACCTGGCGAAGGTCAGCTCTGCCCGGGGCCTGGAGAGGGTTTCCTGCTTTAAAACAGTGAATTGGGCTTCCCTGGTGGCACAGTGGTTGAGAATCTGCCTGCCAATGCAGGGGACACGGGTTCGAGCCCTGGTCTGGGAAGATCCCACATGCCGCGGAGCAGCTGGGCCCGTGAGCCACAACTACTGAGCCTGCGCGTCTGGAGCCTGTGCTCCACAACAAGAGAGGCCGCGATAGCGAGAGGCCCGCGCACCGCGATGAAGAATGGCCCCCGCTTGCCGCAACTAGAGAAAGCCCTCGCACAGAAACGAAGACCCAACACAGCCAAAAATAAAAACAAACAAACAAACAAACAAAAAACAGTGAATTGGCTGCAAACACTTTAAGACTGGGAGATTTCACGTGAAAATCTGAGTTTTTGTCCGTTTTCTCCCTTGGGAAATAGAGGATCAGAGATGGGGCCCACGTGCACATCTGGGCCACCGTCCCCTGGGCTCTGGGTCCCCTGCAGGCAGCACAGGGCTGCTGTGGCTTCCAGGGGTGCGTCACCTCCCAGGCCGTGCAGGAGCCCTTGTGTGAGACCAGGGAAGTGGCTCTTCCTCCCCTGGGAGGGTCTGCTGCAGCTCCGTTGCTTTCCCAGGCTCTGGAAGAGATGGATGGGATTTGTCGTGAGGCGTTTGTCATGAGACGTGTGCAGCCAGTGTGGAGAAGGTGTTGTCACTGTCTCCTGGTCCCCCCCTCTTCCCCCTCCTTCTCCTCCCTTCCCCTCTTACCCCTCCCCTCCTCCCCACCTTCTTCTTCTCCTCCTCTTCCCCTCCCCCTCCTTCTCCCCCCATCATGCCCCTCCTCTCCTCCCCCTTCTCCTCCCCCTCCCCCTTCTCCTCCTCCTCTCCTTCCTTCCCATGCCCCCCTTTCCTCTTCCCCACCTTCTTCTTCTCCTCTTCTTCCCCCTCCGTCTCCTTCTCCCCCTCCCCGTCATGCCCCTCCTCTCCTCCCTCCTTCCCCCCCCATTCCTCTTCTCCTCTTCCCTCTCCCTCTCATTCAGAAGGAGCTGACACCCACTCATTAAAAGGGACATGCTTGTGAATCATGGTTTTGATGTGTGGTTCTATATTTTTAGATTACTCAGTAAAATAAATTTATATTATTTCTTAAGATGAGGGTAAAGTCTTAAGCAGTAACATACATAACTTTTTAAAAATAAATTTATTTATTTGTATTTATTTATTTATTTGGCTGCATCGGGTCTTAGTTGCGGCGTGTGGGATCTTCGTTGCAGCATGTGGGATCTTTCATTGCAGCGCGTGGGCTTCTCTCTAGTTGTGGCGCACTGGCTCTCTAGTTGTGGCACGCGGGCTCCAGAGCACACAGGCTTAGTTGCCCCGTGGCGTGTGGGATCTTAGTTCCCCGACCAGGGATAGATCCTGCGTCCTCTGCATTGGAAGGCACATTCTTAACCACTGGACCACCAGGGAAGTCCCATAACATCTTGTGTTTGGCATACATTTTTCAAATAGACCTGAGAAGAGATCCATCACTATTAACTAGAAAGTGCTCCTATTTCCCTTCCTTGTGTGGACCTAGAATCATCTTGCAGCACCCGTGGTAGATTGCGGCCCCTCAGGAAACTGTGAGCTAACAGGGGGCTTGGGGTCAGACAGCTCTGGACGAGCCCCGGGTGTGTGCCCGCATTTTGGGGAAACTGTGATTTGGGGAAAATTGTCCACCGGCCGAGCCTTTTTGCCCATAATGCAGGGATCACGGTAGTAACGTCTGCGCCAGCCTCGTGGGGCAGTTGGGAGGACCGATCACAGGTGAATGTCGTCATGAAGCTGCAAAGTCCTGTTCGCTCTTGGCTCTGAGCTTGCAGAGGGAACCTTGTACCACCTTCAGCCCACGGATGACCTGGGCCGTGTTTCAAACAGTTTTGAAACCATTGCCAATATTCGAAATCAGGGGATTTTTAACCCTAACATCTTAACTTCCAGTTTCTCTCCAGAAGCCCGAGCAGGTCGTGCTCTGTGGCGGGATGGTCGGGGCTGAGTGGTGGCTGTGTCCCGTGTCCCCCGGGAGGGGCCGTCGCCCCGCTGGCCTTCCCTGCTGTCACCTGAGGTGTGACCTCCGTCAGTGGGGTGCCCGTTTCCTGGGTGCATCCTGGGGTGGGAGGGGGGAGTGAGGACTTCACAGGCCACAGGAAGTCGGGGGCGCTGGCCCCTGGGAAGTGAGTTTGAGAATGAGGCCTTGGGATGAATTAAGGACCCGTCTGCCCTCCTTCACGTGTGAGGGCCTCGGGGGGCCCGGCCTTCCTACGGAGCTGGCCTGGTGCTGCGCTCCAAGACATCAGAGAGGCGTCAAGCGTCGCCACACGTCCTCTTTCTGGTCCTTGACTCCTCCCCCAGTCCTGTCTTGCTCAGGTGAGACCAAACCAGGGCTGGGAAGGAGGCAGGAAGGATGCCCGCCTTGTTCCTTGATGTCCCATCAGCCCGGGTTCTGGAAACACCTCTTCCCCCTGGGGCTGGCGGTAGTCCTGAACCTCAGGATATGAGCTGAGGGTTGGAGTCAAGGATGGAAAGGGAGGTGAAGACACACCCGCTCGGGCGGGAGGCTGAGGAAGCTGTGGGAGTGGGGATGGGAGTGCAGAGGGCAGCCCAGCAGACAGACGGCTTCCAGGTCCGTGTTGGGGACCAGACCCCCAAACGGGCGTGGGGTGACAAACGGCAGCCTCAGCGTCGGGGAGGCCACGGCGACGTGGCCTGGAGGACGCGGCCCGTCTAAACAGGACTCTCGCCTCTTGGCTGGGACGGGGCCAGAGCCGCCGGGACCTCTAAGCTTTGCAAAGGGGCTTCGAGGCCAGAGGCTCAGTCACCTTATTTTCAAACACTGGCCGCTAACCCTCATCCTCCCGCCCTTCTGATTCCCATGTTCTGTTTTTCTCCGTAACACATACCGGAGCCTAAATATCACGTATTTTGTACGTTTGTCTTGCTTATTGTCTGTCTCCCTGCGCTAGAAAAGCCATCCCGTGGAGGTGAGAAATCGCCGTTTTGCTCACTGCTGTATTCTGGGCTCATAGCAGACATCAAATAAATGTTTGTTGAATGACTGATGTGTAGGCTAAAGAAAAAAATCCAACATAGTGTATGACTTAGTATGTTCTCCATTCAGAAAAAAACAATTAAGATTAATCACTTTCCAAACTGAAGACGCTTTGTTTTGAAGGAAATACCCACCCCGTATCAGGGGGCGTCCCCCCATCTTGTGCTGTCTGCAGGGCCCCCGGTGGAACGGCTTGCTGTTTACGGGGTGACCCAGGCGAGCAGGGGGAAGGGATGTGGATAAACAACGTCCTGAGCACGTGCGATTCTGCGGCACAAACTCTGGAGTTTGCATTTCTTCCGAGGGAGTTTGGAGCAGGATTCAGGCCAGAGTTTGACACGGTGGCTTCCGGTCAGATGGATAATTTGATTTAGCTGGTGACAATTAAAAGCTGATAAATTCCAGTCGTGGGGCCTTTTGGGGAACACGCAGAGTTCAGGGGCGCCTTCCTTGGTGATGACGATTGAGCTGAGTGGCCGCCGGCTCCTTACCTGGGCGGGGGTCTCCTCCCACTGGCCCACCTGTGCCTCCGTCCCCTCGTCTGGCCCCGCCCGTGCCCCTGGGAAGGTGGGTTGTTATTCCTGCTCTCAGCTGGGGGCCTCCAGGCCTCCTGAGTCAACTCAAAGCCAAGCGGAGGGTGGCGTTGGGGGAGGGGTGAGGTGGGAGCGGAGGGGCACAGACCCAATCAAGACAGAAATACACTGAGGCCTTAGGATCTCCAGAAGCAGCCGGGGTCAGGGTGATATTAGTTCTTCGCTTTTATACAAGCCACTCCCACCTGTTCTCATTCACTTCCCGCCACGGCTCCGGGATGGAGAAGAGGGAGCGGGTGTGCTGAGATGGGTGGGTCAGGGCCCGTGTCTAAGAACAGGCAGGACGGGAGGAGGGCCAGGCTTTGGACCCCATGGGGGAGGGATGCTGGCATGAGCCCATCGCTGATCGTGTGCTGCTCCACGGTCCACGCGGAAACGGCACCGCTGCGGGCGTGCAAATGCACAGTCACCTCGGGGCCGGCACGTTGCCTGCTGCAGTCCAGTGCGTGAGTAGCACTAGGGTTATAGGCGACACTCCTGGTGAGACCCACGTGGGTGTCAGTCACCTGCGCTCGCTACCGGGGAGGGGGCAGCACAGCAGGCGACCCACGGGGCTGCACCCGGGAGCAAACAACCGGGGGCCTTGGCGGGGACAGGCTTATGGTCCAAGAGGGTGGCTGACCCTTGGTTCCGTGGGGGGATGAGGATGGGGTTGGCTGGTTTGATGGCCCTGCAGCCCTGGGTGCTGCCAGCTTCTCCTCTCACGTGCTCCCTGGGGGGTGAAAGGTAGGAGACCCGTGGCCAGGAGGCGCTGACGGTTCCCACGACTCCGCCACTGCCCAGGTCCCGCGCCCTGGATGTCGGGTGATGGAGTGCTCCAGGGACCCTCTGCACCCCTGCCCCAGCTGCCGCGATGGGAGCTCAGGTCACCGGGCGGTCTGGCCTGTGGCCCTGAGAAGAGTGGCAGAGGCGGAGGGCGCGTGGGCTGTGGGATGCGGAAATGGCCAGCACCGCCTTCACGTCATCACCAGGTGCTTCCTTCTGCCGAGTTGGGGGCAGGAGTTCTTGTCTGAGCTGCGGCCTTTCCAGAGAGAAGTTGGCGTCAGCGGGAGGGGCATTCCCTCCACGTGCTGGGTGACCCCATAAGCGCCCCACCTCGGCGCCCCGTGGAAGGCGACGCATCAGTGGGAGGGGGTTCGGCTTCCCGTAAAACGGCGCCATCACCGGCAGTCCTCGCCCCCCAGCCCCCGTGGCGGCAGCTTGAACAGCGGGCTCTTTCTCTCTCTGGGGGTGAAGAGTCCCGAGCCTTGCCGTGCGGGGCCCTGGGGACCAGCCCGTCCAGGATCTGGACCCTGTCCTCCAAGCCCAAGATGGCGCTCTGCTTGTCCCCCCCATGTCACACATCTCGGGGGGCAGTGGGGCTGGGGCCCCCGTCAGCTCCTCTGCGGGAGGCTCCTGGCACCTCCGATCAGACTTTAGTCACGTGGCAACTCCAGCTTCACTGGTGGGATAGGCGTGGTCTCTGTAGGGTCAGTCAGAGGCTCTTTTCTCTGCGCGATGGAGAACAGATGTCCGTCTGCCGCGGCTCCCCACCTGGGTGCTCGGGGCTGTGCATCCTGTTTGCTGAGTGGGAGGCAGCAGGCGCAGGGTCAGTCCAGGGCCAGCGGCCTTTCTGAAACCGAATGAGGCTGTGGACAGCCCTGGGTGGGGCGCCCCCATCATCTCTGAGTCTCTGCCTCCCCAGGGAGGGCGTCTCCCTTCAGCTGTCCTGCAGCTGGCCGGAAGGCACGGCCACCCACCTTCTGGGCTCGGAGGTCCCGCTGCGGGTCTGGTGCGGCCCAGCTGCGCCCAGGGCTCGCCTGACCTTCCCGGGTTTGAACCCCCTACCTCTGGGAAGCAGTAAGGCGGGATGGGAGAGTGCTTGGCGTGTAGCCCTGGAGGGAGTTTCTGGTGACCTGGGCTCCTTGGACTTGCAGGGTGGAGGGCCTTCCAGCATGTCCCGGCTGATGCTCGGATCGGTGATTCATCCCACGATGATAACAGGCTGCTGATCCGGGGACTTTTTCTAGTTCACATCAAAGACTCTTGTCCTCATTTGCGGGCAGGACGCGATCACTCGCAGATGTCCGTGTGGCCCTCCTGCCTAGCACGGGACAGACCCGCATGCAAGCGCACGTCCTGCTGGGTCTGGGCAACAGGACCTGCCTCCTCTCCTCCCGGAGGCCGTGAAGGGACCCGGGCCTTCTCCTCCATAAGCCCCTTTCCTGCGCTTCGTCCTGCGGACAGTCCCGGGGCTGAGTGCAGCGGGGAGGCCGGCTGCCTTGTCAGCCTCTGGGTCCCCCCTGGGGCTAAGGCAGGCCACTGCTTTCCCCACAGGCAGAGTGCAGGCTCTGTAGCTAACTCCCTGGGTTCAAGACCCAGCTGTGACCTTGGGCTAGTTCCTGGAGGTCTCTGTTCTCAGCTTCCTCCCGTGACCAGTGGGGCCTGTGATGCTGTCTGCAGATGGCATCACCATCACCACCATCACCTTCACCATCATCACTATCATCACCATCATCACCATCACCCTCATCACCATCACCATCACCATCATCATCACCATCACCATCACCCTCATCATCACCATCACCATCATCACCATCATCATCACCATCACCATCACCATCACCACCACCATCACCATCATCACCACCATCATCACCACCATCATCATCACCACCATCATCACCACCATCATCACCACCATCATCACCATCATCACCATCATCATCACCATCACCATCACCATCATCATCACCATCACTACCATCACCTTCACCATCATCACTATCATCACCATCGTCACCATCACCCTCATCATCACCGTCACCATCACCATCATCATCACCATCACCATCATCACCATCATCATCACCATCACCATCACCCTTATCATCACCATCACCATCATCACCATCATCATCACCATCACCATCACCATCATCACCATCATCATCACCATCACCATCACCCTCATCATCACCATCACCATCATCACCATCATCATCACCACCACCATCACCATCATCACCACCATCATCATCATCACCACCATCATCACCACCACCATCACCATCATCACCACCATCATCACCATCATCACCATCATCACCATCATCATCAATGCAGTTCTCAGGACATGCTGGCTGCATCCATGGCAGGAAGTGCTGTGAGTCAGGTGGGCCAGCTGTTCTGGAGTTGCTCCAACCACAACTTGACTTGTATTTCTCTAGTCCAGATTTCCAGAGGCCATGAACCTCTCCCGTGGTTGCTCCACTTCCGATGTTCACCATCTGTGTTTATCTGGAGGGATGAGGATACGGTCCTCTTGGTGATGCCGTACTGTGTAAGGTTTAGGATTCTGCTGCTACGCCTCAAGAAACAAGAATTCCTTGTCTCTTTTGATGGATGTCAACAAAGGCCACTGGCATATTCATTTCATTGTCTTTTCCATTTGATTTGAAACAGAACTTGGGTGTTTGTACTTAAATGGTAACTTTCCATCAAGATTCCTCTGTTTAAACAGATTGGGAAGTCTCAGCAACAACATACACTTGTCTGGAGTATAAGATCTTTGGGACAGCAGTGGACATCTGACTTCCTAAAGCTTTCTTAACATTTCTCCACCAACAGGGAGCTACTTAAAGGAAGAGAGGGGGTTCTCTTTTCCAGGGTGTCTGGGACAATGAAATGACACTCACCTAAGGAGGGCTTCAGGCTTGTTTTAAAGGATGTTTCCAAACTCATGTCTCACCCCACTTTTTTTTTTTTTTTAATTAATTTATTTATTTATGGCTGTGTTGGGTCTTCGTTTCTGTGCGAGGGCTTTCTCTAGTTGTGGCAAGCGGGGGCCACTCTTCATCGCGGTGCGCGGGCCTCTCACTATGGCAGCCTCTCCTGTTGTGGAGCACAGGCTCCAGACGCGCAGGCTCAGTAGTTGTGGCTCACGGGCCCAGTTGCTCCGCGGCATGTGGGATCTTCCCAGACCAGGGCTCGAACCTGTGTCCCCTGCATTAGCAGGCAGATTCTCAACCACTGCGCCACCAGGGAAGCCCCCCACTTTTTTATATTAAATGGTTTATGTTGAGGTCTCCTCCTCCTCACGCTACAGAAATCACATCTTTCTTAGCCCTTCCCAGTGAGCTCTGATCTGAGAACCTCCAGACGTCTCCGGGGGTCTGTCGGCAGGTATCAGGAGAAGGAGGGGTTCCCAAGACAGAGCCAAGGGAGGTTGCTGCCCACACCACACACTGGAAAAGCTCCGCCCGTAAGTGCTGCACTTCAGGGGTGCCCCCCCCCCCAGGCGCTCACTCTCCATCTCTGGCAGCTCTTGAGCCTCCATCACAGCCGCTGGCTCAGGGGCTGGAGGAGGACGGCCTGGGCTGCAGCCGCAGGAGGGCCTGAGACTCTGCACAGAGTTCAGCCCCCGCAGGGCCGGGGTCCTGAGCCGTCCCGGGGGCTCCTGCCCGGCCTCCAGCCGCTCCACCGACGGCCGTGGTCACCCCTCGTTCACGTCTCTGAGCCTGGACTCAGCGCACCTTCCGTTCGGGGCAGGAGCGCGGCTCTCCCTGCGGGCGGAGTGACTGCTCCTGTTCACGGTCATCGAGGAGCCAAAGGAGCTTCCAGGGCTTTCCTGGGGGTGACGGGGAGTATTCACCCCTCCCTCCTCCAGGGACCGACGGGCTTCTCTTTCAGTGAATAGTCAGGGAGCGAAAATGCACCGATTAGCTTAGACCCAGCTCATGGGGAGCTACTGAGAGAGAAGGAGAGAAAGGAGAGACCCACTGGAGTGAAATCAGGTGAAACTGAGGTACGCGGGAAGAGATTCCGAGCAGCCAAAATGATGGCAGTTGAGGGCACCAACCTTTCTTGGCGGCTTTGTGCAGTTGAGTCAAGGAAGTTGGTTTCATGAACTCTTTAGGGATCATAGGAGCTCTGAAGGGACAAGGACCCAGGGGAAGGACATCAGCAGCCAGACCGGCCAGTGGTCTGGCTGATCCTGCCAGAATGCCGGCCGCGCAGTGCATTCGAGACCCGGTTCCCAGGCACCTCGGCCCCTGTTTGCAGCATAGAACGCATCTGGGGGACTCGGCCGGCCAAAGGGTCCCCTCACGAGCACAGAGCCTGGGGCTGTTCTCTCTCAGATCCGGGCACTGAAACCTCCCCCATCATGTGCTCATTTTCCAAAGCGTCATTTCCAGTCTTTCTTGTATTTTCTTTTCTGACAACCTTCATGGGACCGGCACCGTCACGGCGGAACCAAGGACGTCACCGACTGGTCACCCTCTTCGCTGCCGTCTGTCCTCCTTCTCTTTCACTGTCCTGTGCTCTCACATTTGCATCCTCCTTTTTGCCATATTTACACCATGACGTACGATGAGTGTTTTGTTTTTTTTCTTGGAAATACTTCTTTGTTCAATGCTGCTAAATTCTCCTGGAATGCTCTGCCAGTTCAGGAAGATACATATCTTTAAGTAGAAGCTTTTCCATAGAAGCAAACATAGTGGTTTGGAAAAAAAAATCGCACATGGTTTTTGTACCCTGAGAATGACAGGTGTTCATTTCACAAGTAATTGGCCATGTTCATATTTCAGGACCTTTGGGATCTGGCTTACGAAATCATTTTCTATGAACTGTTCACATTGAGATCTGTAATTCTGTCCGTTGAAATGCAAATGTTGTCTGGCAGAGATGGAGAGTCAGTGGAATGATTATTTCCCTGTGGATATCAACCAGTTTTGCCAGTTTTGTATCTATTAAGCAAATTTACTTCAGCATTCCTGGTGGCTTCATGGATGTATGACTCTTTGGATTTTCCTTTGAAGTGATGCTAACATCTTAGCGGTAGCTTCAATCATTAATGAGTTAGATAATATAGTTAATAGGTGTTCATTTTATATCTATTTGAGAGTCATGATTTTACCCTTTTCAAATGTAGTCTTTTAATATGTGAGAAGAGAATTTCAAGGGAAAAGCTTTATATATTCTCTGTTGCCTTAAGAAAATGATTTTTTTTTTTTTGCATGTGTGAGTTTAAGGCCTGGGGAAATTTGGGTTAAACTATTTTGTATATGAGCTAATAAAATAGAGTAGCAAGCAGGTAGATGGGAAGCAAAGATGATTAACGGGAATCCGTATCACTGAACACATCTTTCATTAGACTGTTCTAGAATGCAAATCGTGGGCTTCTAAATTCCTACTTTCTTTTCTAAGAAAAATTGCTCATCATTCATGAAAAATAACATCATTTTTAATGTGGTTTGTAAGGGGGTTCAAGACCACAAACATGATTTATTATTATTAACAGCCACAGAACCAGGCTGTAAAACAGATCAGAATTTTATAACCTTTAAACCCATCTCATTATTTGCATAGAAATAAAAGTATTACACTCCCTGGGACCTTCTGATATGACCCCCAGGGGTATACCTGTAATTGAAATTTCCTGATTATCTGCAAACCCTAAAAATTTATTTCGAGAGTTCTGCTTTGTAGTTTGTGTTATGAAAATACTATTTTTTCCCTCCCACCTGAGGACACTGATATACATGGGGCAGCGTTTACCTGTTTCTTAAAAAAATTTAATCAATTAATTAATTAATTAATTTAGTTTTAGCTGCATTGGGTCTTCATTGCTGTGCGTGGGCTTTCTCTAGTTGCGGCGAGCGGGGGCTACTCTTTGTTGCAGTGCGTGGGCTTCTCATTGCGGTGGCTTCTCTTGTTGCAGAGCATGGGCTCTAGGTGCGCGGTCTTCAGTAGTTGTGGCACGTGGGCTCAGTAGTTATGGCTCGCGGGCTCTAGAGCGCAGGCTCAGTAGCTGTGGCGCACGGGCTTAGTTGCTCCGCCAGCTGTGGGATCTTCCCGGACCAGGGCTCGAACCCATGTCCCCTGCATTGGCAGGCGGATTCTTAACCACGCTACCAGGGAAGTCCAGCATTTACCTGTTTTGATCGCAGACTCTTTTCAGAGATACATTCAAAGTTATAGTTGAGTTTATAATCCCAGAATTTTTGGGCTGTAGGTGACATTGGAAGTAAGCCAGTGTGGACTATTGATTTAGGGATCACTGCCCTTCCTTTTCCCTTCGTGGAGAACATCTTCAGGGTGGGAGGGAAAGGCAGCGAGTTCATTTGGGGAAGATCAAACCGATCAGTACTGAAGCCATATTTTAAGTCTAGCTTCTTTTTTTCCCCCTTTCTTATATCACAGTTCAGATAACATTAAAGTTTGTGAAACGTCTTTGAAAAATTCAAACCAGGTGTCCAGGGAAAAAATTTATAACACAGATATTCCACGAGTAAGAGGCATCTGGGAAGAGAATATTCCAGAAGGAGACCTGAAGGTAAAAGCTGACCACTTTTTTTTTTTAGATTCTATATATATGCGTTAGCATACAGCATTCGTTTTTCTCTTTCTGACTTACTTCACTCTGTATGACAGACTCTAGGTCCATCCACCTCACTACAAATAACTCAATTTTGTTTCTTTTTATGGCTGAGTAATATTCCATTGCATATATGTGCCACATCTTCTTTATCCATTCATCTGTTGATGGACATTTAGGTTGCTTCCATGTCCTGGCTATTGTAAATAGAGCTGAAGTGAACATTGTGGTACATGTATCTTTTTGAATCATGGTTTTCTCAGGGTATATGCCCAGCAGTGGGATTGCTGGGTCATATGGTAATTCTATTTTTTTTTTTTAAGGAACCTCCCTACTGTTCTCCATAGTGGCTGTATCAATTTACATTCCCACCAACAGTGCAAGAGGGTTCCCTTTTCTCCACACCCTCTCCAGCATTTATTGTTTTTAGCTTTTTTAATGATGGCCATTCTGACTGGTGTGAGGTGATACCTCATTGTAGTTTTGATTTGCATTTCTCTAATGATTAGTGATGTTGAGCATCCTTTCATGTATTTGTTGGAGATCTGCATAGGTTCTGAAGAACCTAGTGGCAGAACAGTAATAAAGACGCAGACACAGAGAATGGACTTGAGGACACGGGGAGGGGGAAGGGTAAGCTGGGACGAAGTGAGAGAGTGGCACGGACATATATACACTACCAAATGTAAAACAGATAGCTAGTGGGAAGCAGCCGCATAGCACAGGGAGATCAGCTCGGTGCTTTGTGACCACCTAGAGGGGTGGGATAGGGAGGGTGGGAGGGAGATGCAAGAGGGAGGGGATATGGGGATATATGTATACGTGTAGCTGATTCACTTTGTTGCACAGCAGCAAGTAACACACCATTGTAAAGCAATTATAGTCCAATGAAGATGTTAAAAAAAAAAACAACAAGCTGACCACTTTGATGTGCGTGGGGATGGACTCCGACGGAGGCCGGAAGGCTGTGGTTGGACCCTCTGCGGAACGATCGTTTCCCTTGGTTCCGGCCCAGACCACACAAGAGATACTTGTGCTTTGAGTGGGAACAAAACACACACCTCAGGATGCAAAAGGGATGTTACTATAGCAACCAGGGCCCCAGGAGGCGGAAGGAGGTCCCTGGGAGGAAGTGAGGGGGCCCACACCCGGGTCTGCCGTGCACCTCGTCGCGCTGGGTTTGCCTGGGACTCACATGTGGTGACAAATAGTTGAGATCCGAGGCGCTGGGGAGGAGGAGAGGATAATTATGAATTATGGTTGTATTGTCCCCGACGATGAGACCTGTGGTCCCCTTAACTGGCTTACCAGCTAATTCCACACTCCTGTGCAGAATTCAGCTAATCAAAATGAAACTTAGATATTAAAATCCCAGGCCTAATGGTTGGGGACATTTTATCTCCTGCCCAAGTTGTGTTTCCTCCAGCTAGAAAGCTTGGCTTGGTGATCGTTCATCTGATGCTGGTTTAACTCTTGAAAAAATTTTTATTTTGGAATAATGATAGATTCACACGAACATCACTGAAATCAATATACAGAGCCATCTTACCACCCAAAACAGCTCCTTTGGTTGCACTTGCATCCGTAACTCCTGGCAACCAACGATCTGTTTTCCATCCTTATGATTTTGTCATTTTGAAAAAGGTATATAAATAGAATCATACAGACCTTGCCTTTAGAAATTGGCTTTTTCCGTTCAACCTAATGCCCGTGAGAGCCATACAAGCTGTCACGTGTATTGCTAGTTCAAACCTTTTTTGCTGAATAGTCATCCAGGGTCTGGATAAATTGCAGTGTGTTTAGCCAGTCACCCACTGAGTTATGTTTTGGTTGTTTCCAATTTTTGACAATTACAAGTAAAGCTGTTATGAAGAATTGTGTACAGGTTTTTGTGTGGAAATAGTTTCTCTTTCTCTGGGGTAAATGCCCAGGAGTACAATTGCAGGGTCATGGGATAAGTATTTTCAATATTTCTTAAAACTTCCAAACTCTCTTCCAGAGGGGCTGTGCAATTTCACGTTCCCACCAGCAATGTACGAGCGATTTAGTTTCTCTGCGTCTTTGCCAGTGTTTGGTTCAGTCAGTCTTTTAGTTTAGTTGTTCTCATTGTGGTCTGAATTTGAATTTCCCTAAGGGTTAGCGATGTTGAAGATCTTGTCTTCTGCTTATTTGCCATCTGTGTACCCTCTTCAGTGAAATGTCTCTTCATGTCCTTTCCCCTTTTTCTAACGGGATTCTTTGTTTTATTTTGTTTTTTTACAGTTGAGTTTATTTTTTTTAACATCTTTATTGGAGTATAATTGCTTTACGATGGTGTGTTAGTTTCTGCTTTATAACAAAGTGAATCAGTTATACATATACATATGTTCCCATATCTCTTCCCTCTTGCATCTCCCTCCCTCCCACCCTCCCTATCCCACCCCTCTAGGTGGTTACAAAGCACCGAGCTGATCTCCCTGTGCTATGCGGTTGCTTCCCACTAGCTATCTATTTTACGTTTGGTAGTGTATATATGTCCATGCCACTCTCTCACTTTGTCACATCTTACCCTTCCCCCTCCCCATATCCTCAAGTCCATTCTCTAGTAGGTCTGTGTCTTTATTCCCATCTTACCACTAGGTTCTTCATGACCTTTTTTTTTTTTTTTCCTTAGATTCCATATGTATGTGTTAGCATACGGTATTTGTTTTTCTCTTTCTGACTTACTTCACTCTGTATGACAGACTCTAACTCCATCCACCTCACTACAAATAACTCAATTTCGTTTCTTTTTATGGCTGAGTAATATTCCATTGTATATATGTGCCACATCTTCTTTATCCATTCTACAGTTGAGTTTTGAGAATTCTTTATATGTTCTGGGTATGACTCCTCTGTCAGATACGTGGTTTGTAAATGCTTTCTTCTAATCTGTAGCTCATCTTTTTATGCTCTTAATAGGGTCTTTCACACAGTGTGAGGTTTTTAGTTTTTATGAAGCCCAATTTATTTATTTTTCAATTTTATGGACTGCATTTCATACACTGGCGTCATAGCTGAGTACTCTTCAACGGACTGAGGTCCTGAAGATTTTTTTCTATGTTATCATCTAAAAGTTTTACAGTTTTATGTTTAACATTTACGGTAGGATCTATTTTCAGTTAATTTTTTGTAAGGTGTGAGATTTAGGTTGGGTTATTGATTGATTGATTGATTGTCCTATGGATGTCCAGTTGCTCTGGCATTATTTGGTGAAAGAACTATCTATCCTTCCTTCATTAAATTATTTTTGATTCTTTGTCAAACATCAGTTGACTGGACTTGTGGGGGCTGTCTCTGGGTCTCTACTCTGTTCCACTGATCTATTTGCTGACTGTCAGGGTGTGTCTTTGTAACTCATTTTCTTTCTGAAAATTCACCCTGTATTAGGACAATGTTGTTATCTTAGACTTGTGAGCATGTACAGAATGTATTTTATGAGTCACTATAACAAAAGTAATGGCACTTATTTTTTTTAAGGAGGACATTTTCTCATGGGAGGAGATGATTCCAGAAAAATGAGGATCTTATGTTTTCCCTGGAAAAGACTTTTTTGCTAGTTTAATGAATTTGTCCGAATTCAGACAAATCCCAAGGTGTCCTCCACCGTCCCCTCTTGGATTAGGAAGGAGAGGGCATTGAGGGTCTCCTTTGGGAGTTAAACCCTCCAGGGTCAAGGTGCCCCTCTTAGGTACAGCTGGCCTGGCACTGGGGTCTGTGAGCCGCTGTTCCCTGGAGGAGTTTCTGGGGACACCTGATGTCTCTGTGGTTAACTTGAGCTGGGAATGAGGGGGCAAGGGGTGAAGTGGGATTAAACGTTAGGAATCTGAGGCCAGGACAGGTGCCCTGGTCCTGTTTGAACCAAACTGGAAGCAAATCTGTGTGGCGACCCCAGACTCACGAGAGAGCTGTAAATAAATAAGATGTGTGGCACCAAACAGTCCTAGGTGTGTGGCTCAACACAAGATTTTCCTTTTTAAAAAAACAAGAATCTTTGCAGCCCATTCCTGTGAAACGGGGATGGAGGTTTTGGAAAGAACCCCGACTGCGGGCTGACAGGAGCTCACGGCCGCCCTCGCGCTCACACATTCCTGCCTCTTTCTGCTTCTGTTTTCTGCTCCCCGCTCCGCCTTCCCTGGGACCCATCTCTCTGCTCTGAGACGCTGCAGCTGTAAATGCCAGATGCAGGAATGGGCCTGGGGGCCAGTCTAGCCCGTGTCCCTGGGACCCATCTCTCTGCTCTGAGACGCTGCAGCTGTAAATGCCAGATGCAGGAATGGGCCTGGGGGCCAGTCTAGCCCGTGTCAGCGCATTTTCCACTGAGACCTTCCTGACTCGTGTTACCTGGGCCACGGGGACGATTTGAAAACACGTTCTGTTCAGTTTTGAGGCCGGCTGTTCTAATTCCAGATCCCCATGTAAGTAAGTTCACAGGGCTTTTTGTGTTTTGCTGGAAGCATCGGAGCAATTTCCTCTCTGCGTGTTTCCCTCACCCGCCGGGCAGGTTTACACACCGAATATAAACCGTGAGCTAAGAATCAGGAGTCTGCAGGCCCCGTTCCTCTCCAACTGGAGCCGTGAGGTTTAACAGAGGAGAGAGGGCCTGGGAAACCACGGACGATCATATGTAGAATTGAATTCCCTTCTGGCACCGGACCCACCCCTGCGCCCAGCACCCCGCGGGGACAGGGAAGGCGGAGAAACCCGAGTTTCCCACACGTGTGGACCCCGCGTTCCCCGGGTCTGGACGGGTCCTCGGTGGGCGTCTCTGACCCGGACCCGGTGGCCGTGGCCATGCCGCTGTGTCCCGCACGAGCCCCTCCCGGCGTCCCCGGCCGTGCTCAGCTGCACGTGGGGGGATCGGCAGGTCGGGGGCCTGGGGGCATCTGGGCCTGAGGTCCCGCCGCCAGCGGAGGGTGAGGACGAGCGCGTGTCAGCACCTGCCGGGCCGTCTGTGCCTCGTGTGGTCACGACGTGTCTGTCCACGGACAGGACGGACCGACTCAAGCCCAAAGGGGCCTCTATCGGCCGGTGGGCCCGGAAGGGCCGGGCGAGCCGGGGATGCAGGCGGCATTTGGACAGGGGAGGGCGCGTGCGGGGCCCGGGGTCAGGGCCTTGGGGTGTCCTCGGATGACCTGGTCGCACACTGAGGGACGTCGGGAGGGTCCGAGCACAGCGCCTGAGGGTCCCCAGTGCCCGGGCACGGTCCGCCCCTCCGGGGAGCCAGGATAGGGAGAGCTCAGCGCAGGTGGTGCTGGGGTGGTGTGGGCGTGGAGCCCCCTGAGCCCCTGCTCCGTGAGGTCAGAGGTCTCAGCGTCTCACCCTGTCTGACCTTTCACCCTCAGCACTTGGGCCAGCTCAGCGCACAGGCCGCCTGGGGCTCCCTTTCCAGAGGTGAATCTCAGGTGACTCCTTCATGGGGCCCTGCCCTGCCCCCATCCCGCCAGACGCTGGGATGCTGGAATCTGTCTTAGCATCTTCAGGAGGGACTGCCTGTGATTCTGTGGGAGAAAGAAGCACCCCAAAATGCCAGAGGAGACTGAGGCTGGATAAACGGTGTCCCCCGTCATCCCCACCCAACATTATACCTCTGTGATTCTTGCTTCCCCTAAAGGTGGGACGTTTCAATCACGCAGAGTCCTGGCCCCTGGCTTGTGAGGGCAGCCTGGCTGGAGAGGAGGGGGCCGACAGCACCTGCCCACAGCTATGAGGGGGGCACTTGGACCCCATCCATTGCTTTACTAAGGGTCAGAATTAAGGGCCGTGGAGACATCTGTGTTTTGCTTGGGACAGAAATAGGCAAGTACCTTTCCGACCAATGTATAAGATAAACTATATACAGTCAGCCCTCCGTATCTGAGGGTTCCACATCCACAGATTCAACTAACCTCGGATGGAAAATATTCAGAAAAAAATTCCAGAAATTTCCAAAAAGCAAAATATCAATTTACCATGCACTGACCACTATTTACATGGTATTTACATTGTATTAGGTATTATACGTAATCTAGAGATGATTTAAAGTATGCAAGAGGATGTGTGTAGGTTATATGCAAGAACTACACCACTTTTTCTACAGCACTTGAGCATCTGTGGACTTTTGTATCCTCGGGGCTCCCGGAACGAATCCCCCATGGTTACCGAGGGGCGGTTGTACTGGCCTAAAAAGCAAGCACATTTCTAAACAAGGAACATTCACAGGCTGTTGTCGGGTAGATTTTCTCCTCTCCTGATGTGCGTCTCTCAGAAGGAGACCCCTTGCTGTACTAGCAGCAGACAGTGAATACTCGATTAGTCCCATTTGCTTCTCCCCAAGTGGGAAGTCCTTACGGTTGTTTGCAGAAGTCTCGGATCCCGTAGGAGAGATTCCGCAGGGCCCGTGTAACCCTCCCCCGTGGGATGTGCTTAGGTGGACACGTCTGGTGAAGAGTCAGGGCTTCCCTGTGGACCACAGGGCTCCACAGGGTCCTCGGCCTCAGGACCCAGCCGAGGGGGTCAAGGGGGATGCTGCTCGCCCACCCCACCCTGATGGGGACGCCCTACCTCCTGGGCCCTGGGGTGACTGGCTGGGATGATCTTCCGCCCTCGCCCAGGCACTCGGGAGGCTGATGGGCGGGCGGCGCCTCCCACGCCTCTGGGAAAGTGGGCCGTGACCTGGATACCTCGCCCTCCTTTCTCCGCCAGCACCGTGACCGGGGTGTTCACACCATCCCGTCGTGCTCCTGGGAACCGTCTAGGTCTCCTTTCCTGGAGACGTGCTGAGAGCCTTTGTTCCATTTCAGCTGCAAACTTCAAACACAGAAGGAGGGGATCTGCTTTTTCCATCACAGGCGCGGAGCCGGGAGGAACCCAGACAGAGGCAGGAGTTTCCCATCTTGGGTGTGATCCTGGCCCGAGACCCCAGTCTGCCCTCCACCCTGCCGACCACACAGGCACTTGGCTCGTGGGTTGTGCCTGATTTTTAAACTCCCGTTGAAGAGTGATCTAGATCCAGAGTCAGAGGGTCAGGACTTCGGCCTCTATGCCGCTCCCACATGGAAATGCTCCCCTGTGCTCAGAGCAGGGCTGGCGATGAGAGAAGGGGCGACCCTTCTTCCTGGGGAAGCGTCAGGGCCTCTGATGACGTGGGAGCCTGGTTGCTGGCTCCTTCTAGCGCTGGGGCCGTCACATTTCATTACTTTACACAAGCATCACACGTAGTTTAAACAAACGGGACCTAGTTAAACTGAAAAACTTTTGCACAGCAAAGGAAGCCATAACAAAACGAAAAGACAACCTACCGAATGGGAAAAGATATTTGCAAATGGTACGACCGATAAGGGGTTAATATCCAACATATATTATAGAAACAGCTCATATAACTCAACATCAAACAAACAAACAACCTGATTTAAAAATGGGCAGAAAAACCGAATAGACATTTTTCCAAAGGGCAAATGCAGATGGCAACAGGCCCATGAAAAGATGCTCAACATCTCGAATCATCAGGAAATGCAAATCAAAACCACAATGAGATATCACCTCACACCTGTCAGAATGGCTATCGTCAAAAAGAACGCAAATAACAAATGAGCATGTGGAGAATAGGGAACCCTCCTACACTGTTGGCGGGAGTGGAAATTGATACAGCCACTGTGGAAAACAGTATAGAGATTCCTTAAAAAACTAAAAATAGAAGTACCATATGACCCAGCAATTCCACTCCTGGGTCTATAGCTGAAAATAAAACAAAAATAAAAACACTAATTTGGAAAGATATATACACCCCAGTGTTCACAGCAGCACTATTTACAATCGTCAAGGTATGGAAGCAACCTAAGCATCCATCAAAAGATGAATGGATGAGGAAGATGTGGTCCATATATACAATGGAATACTACTCAGCCATAAAAAAGAATGAAATTTTGCCATTTGCAATAACATGGATGGACTTGGAGGGCATTATGCTAAGTGAAATAAGTCAGACAGAGAAAGACACATACTGTCTGATGTCACTTATATATGGAATCTAAAAAATACAGCAAACTAGTGAATACAACAAAAAAGAAACAGAGTCACAGATATAGAGAACAAACTAGTGGTTACCAGTGGGGAGAGGGAAGCGGGGAGGGGCAATATAGGGGTAGAGGGAGAAAAAAAGGGGAAAAAACGGCACATAGCAGTGTCCTGGAGGGTCTGGTCCTGCCCGGGGCCAAGGAAGCCTCGCTGAGACTGGGCGGGGGTCACCAGCAGGTTCTTATTTGTATTTTCGATTTTGTGGGGTTTGCACATTGCACAGTGCAGTTCCCCTGCTGATGACCTTCTGTGGTTCTAAATGGCTGCAGCCACAGGGCTGTCTGGGACGTAGCACGAAGGTCACAGCAGGCTGAGACGTGAGGAGGGGACAGAATAGGCAGCCTCTGTCTAGCTGTTAGTGGCCCTCAGGTCCATGTGTGTCGCCTGAAGGACTTGTGGAAATCCGGAGGCCGTCCGCACCCCCAGAGCTTCTGAGTCTGTGGCGGGGCCCTGGGACGGCCTGGGATGACGCCGAGGCTGCTGTGAGGACCACTCTTTGAAAACCGTCCTCAGCATTGGACGTGGGATGGGCTGCCAGCCGGGGTGGCCCAGGTGGCATGTGGATGAGGTCAGGCGTCTCGGACGCAGCCTGAAAAACAGGGTGAGAGAAAGGAAGGCTTAACCTTCTTAGGGTCTTTCCCGTGGACTTTCTTGAGCCTTTGGCTGTGTTGCCCCCTGAGTGTCCTTATAGGGTTTGAGGCTCAGGTAAGCTCATCTCCCTGAGTACCGGGCCCCTCTCTCCTGAACCAGTGTGTGCTCAGACAGAGGATGCCCCTATCGGTTTCTGACCCACACGTTCTCCTGCAGCCCAGCCCGGTGGTTGGGTGCCCGGGGGCATCAAGTAAGAGGTTCTTGACCTATTGATTGGGAGTCGATGAGATACCATTGCTCCCGGTTTCCTGTGGTGCTGCTGGCTTCCCAAGCTCCCTGGCAAGATTCCTGGACGAGTCTCTGCATCTCGTGGAGGGCGGAGCAGCTGCTGCCAGGTGCCCTGAGCTGGCATCCAGGAAAAGCCCAGGGACGAGACTTTCTCTCTTGGGAGAGCGAGAATCCTAGGAACAGGGTCATTGATGGAACTGTTCACTTATTCGTTCTTTTGTCCATTGGTTCAATAAATATTTAGTAAGCGCCTGCTGTGCACCAGACACTAGGATAGGCGCCAGGGATACAGCAGTAAACGAGATAGCTCACTGTGTGCACGTTCTAGAGAGGAAGACAGCAGACAAATAAATAAGTAAATACATAACGTGCTGCATGGAGATCAGTGCTATGAAAAAACGCGGTAAGAGGAATGGGCAGGTTGGTATTGTTTTGAATGAGCTGGCAGGGTCTCCTGAGGAGAAGGCCGGGAGGGGGGGAGCCATGCCGTTGTCTTGGGGGAGAGCTTTCTAGAGGGAGGACACAGCAAGTGCAAAGGCCCTGAGGCGGGAGCACAGCAAGTGCAAAGGCCCTGAGGCGGGAGCCCTGGCAAAGGAGAGCCGGGAGAGAGATGGGGTGACCCGCCCTCTCCGACCACAGGGGTTGCGATGGAAGGTCAAGGGCTTTGTGTATTGCCAACCTCGTGGGGTCTTGTGGGCTGTGAGGGTGCAGCTCTCACATCAGTTTTGGCAGCTCAGCTTCTCCGGCTGGATCATGAGGTGTATCCATCCTCTGTCATTTCAGACTCAAAGGCAGTACATCGAGGCTACCAATGAGAGCAACCGAATCTTCCTGTATTGTGCCTTCCTGGACTTCAGGTACTATCTGCGTGGGCGGGTCCCGGGGCGAGGAGGGAGCAGAGGAGGGGAGGGAGGGGGCCCAGGGTGTCCACGCTCGGTCACACGTCTGTCCAGGTTATGATCTACTTTTATTTTTTTGCTTCTTGTATTCTCTTTTTCTTACTCCAGTTGGATTTTTGTGCGTATTTTTTTTTTTAACATCTTTATTGGAGTATAATTGCTTTACAATGGTGTGTTAGTTTCTGCTGTATAACAAAGTGAATCAGCTATACATATACATATATCCCCATATCTCCTCCCTCTTGCGTCTCCCTCCCACCCTCCCTATCCCACCCCCCTAGGTGGTCTTTTTGTGTGTATTTTTGATGCCACTTTATCTCTGCTATTGACTTCTGGTGTATACTTCCTTTTAATTTTTTTGTAGTGGTTGCCCTGGGGCTTAGAGTATATATATCTTTAATTCATCCGTGTCTACCTTCCAATAATATTTTATACCACCACACATGTATTCTGAGACATTACAACAATCTTTTCACAATTCTTCTTGCCCATCCTTTGCACTATTCTCGTTGTACATTTTACCTTTACAGATGCCAGAAATGCACAATACATTGCTAGGATTTTTGCTTTAGAAAGTTAGTTATCCTCTAAAGCAATTCAAATTAAGAAAATAATAATTGCATATTTCCCTTCATTTTTTTCCATCTCCAGCTATTTCATTTCTTTGTGTAGATTCACAGTTTCCATCTGGTATATTCCTGTAACTTTTCTTGTAGTGTGAGTCTGCTGGCAGTAAGTTCAGCAGACTTTTATTTTTGAAAGATATTCTCACTGAGCTTAGAATTCTGGGTCACTTTTTTTCCCTAGACTTACACTTTAACAAATGATAGAAGCAATATATCAAAACATTATTCTTTTAAAAAAGAAAACATTATAAAAAAAGCTTTTGTCCTGTTGGACCTTTAGATCTTATCCTGATCTCTCCTCTTTCCTGTAGTAGCCACAGTGGGGAGATTTTTTTTTGTGTATTTTTTGATAATTTATGGATGTTTTATATTTATGTTCCTGGGAAATATATGGTGTTGTTTAGTTCCATGTTTCTTGCATCATTCCGCCATCCTTATTTTGTGTTCTGCCCACATCTCTTTTCACCAACATGTAGTATTTTTTCTTATTTATACACACACATTCCATTTATACATGTGGAAGAGCAGTTTTCTGCTCAGATGCCAACTTCCTAGGTCACAGGGTAAGACACATATTTTCCTGTTATCTGATATCTCTTGACCTGGCTGCCATGGCAGATTTATTTATTCACAAGTCGGGGAACCAGGCTTCTTGTTTCCGCGGGTTCCCTGGGACGCGGATCTTTCCATGCACACAGAGGTGATGCCACGCGGGACTCAGCTCCCCTGGTTAATGAAGACATCGTCACGGCTTCGTGGCTCCATTTGGGAAAATGTGACTTTCACGGTTTTTAATTCGCAGTCACTCTTGGCGTCAGCAGAGGGGACACGTTCCATCCTAGGACCACGCTCCCCGAATTCGTGCCCGCTAGTTCTCAGGTCACCCTCTAATTCAAGTGTGGCGTTCATACATTCCATGGACAAAGGTCACATACAACCCAGCAGCCGGTGTCGCTGGTTCTCCTCAAGGACCAGGGACAGGTTAGCCCTAACAGGTGGCAGGGTGGGGCAGGACGTGCCCATCTTTAAGGCCCTTTTATCCTGACGTTACTGGGGGGTTGCTCCTGAAAACTGGTAGGTTCGAGTGGTCCTGGCTATGCTCTCTGGTCTCTACTAAATGCTCCCCACCTCACTCAGCACAAACACCGCCTCTGAGGCCGCTGTCCCCGAGCCTCGGCCATCAGGCTCAGTGCCACCCCTGAGCCACCTCCAGACGACCCTTCCCACCTCACCCTCGGGTTCCACGCTGCCCAAGCTCACCGAGAGTTACAATCACACAGCATCCTCGCAGGGACACCCTCTGCCTCAGGGATGAAAATAAAGATGCCGCTAGTGTGTGCTTTGTTCACAGAACACCGCAGGAGCGGGGCAGGACTGTCTTTATCCATCACCCCTCTGGGATGGCCACATTTCTCATCCACGGCTGACATTGCCGTGAAAACTGAATGTACAGCAAAGAGAAACCTAGAGCCTTTAAATTTCTTCAGCTTTATAAAAGCTTTCCCCAGGGGCCCCTGCCTTTGGCGGAAGCAAAGATTTGTCTTTGCTGATCACTCAAAGTTGCAATTTCTGGGAAGAACCATTTAAGCATCCTTTTTTTTTGAATTTGAAAATATAGAGAGATACAGGGAAGAAAATTGTAGTCGCTCATATTCTCACCACAAGAATGACCACAGTTAACATTTGTGCATTTTTGCTTCAAGTCATTTTTGTCTTGGTTTATACTTTAAGAAATAAAGCAAGTAATACGTCAAAACATTATTCTTTAAAAAATTATAAAAAAGCAAAACATGTAAAAGACTTTTACATCTTATTCTGGTCTCTTGCCCTCTCTGTGGGGAGTTTTCTCAATAAGTTATCTATAATTTATGGTTATGTTCATAGAAAATATATGATCTTCTTTCGTGTCATGCCCTTACATCATTATTACGCATTCAACATTGTATATTGTTTCTGTGTTTTATCCATATGGATACATGCTGCTTTTGACTGATGTATATACCCTACCAAATTTTATCCAGGTCCCCGAGGTGGACATTAGGTAACTTTAAAATGTTCTCTAGTATCACGCATCATTCAGTAAGTACCCCAGACGCATCCCTGTGCACAGAGCTCAGAATTCTCTAGAAGTGGGATTGCTGGGTTGCAGGACCCGCACACTTCATTTTTTCTAGATTTTATTGAAGTACAGTTGATTTACAATGTTGTGTTAATTTCTTCTGTACAGTAAAGTGATTCAGTTATACATATATATATTCTTTTTCATATTCTTTTCCATTATGTTTTGTCACAAGATATTGAATATAGTTCCCTGTGCTCTACAGTAGGGCCTTGTTGTTTATCCATTCTATATATAATAGCTTGCATCTGCTAACCCCAAACTCCCACTCCATCCTTCCCCCAACCCCCTTCCCCCTTGGCAACCACAAGTCTGTTCTCTATGTGTGTGAGTCTGTTTCTGTTTCATAGATAGGTTCATTTGTGTCATATTTTAGATTCCACATATAAGTGATATATGGGATTGGTCTCTGTCTTTCTGACTTAACTTCGTTTAGTATGATAATCTCTAGTTGCATCCATGTTGCTGCAAATGGCATTATTTCATTCTATTTTATGGCTGAGTAGTATTCCATTGTATATACGTGCCACATCTCTTTTACCCATTCCTCTGTCGATGGACATTTCGGTTACGTCCTTGTCTTGGCTATTGTGAACAGTGCTGCTATGAACATTGGATGCATGGATCTTTCTGAATTAGAGTTTTGTCTGGGTAAATGCCCAGCACAGGAAACCATAAACAAAATGAAAAGACAGCCTACGGAATGGGAGAGAATATTTGCAAATGATGCAACTGACGAGGGCTTAATTTCCAAAATATACAAAGGGCCCATACAACTCAATAACAACAAGAACAACAAAACCAACCCAATCAAAAAATGGTCAGAAAATCTAAATAGACATTTCTCCAAAGAAGACATACAGATGGCCAGTAGACACTTCGTATTTATTGGACGTTGGACCAGGTGTTTTGCAAAGTGATTGGGCCAAAGTGGTTACGCCACTTTCCCCGCCCGGAAGGAAGGAGGTGCTTGTTTTGTGGGGTCTCATCAACACCAGGAACACCCTAGTCTTGTCAGCCTGGTGGTGAGAACGCTTTCTCGGCCCACGGGTGGGCTTTGCTTCCCACTGACGGTTCCTCCTGTGTCCTCAGCTCCGGAGAAGGCATCTGGTCGAACCAGGGCTGCGCTCTCACCGAAGGGACCCTCAGCTACTCTGTCTGCCGCTGCACGCACCTCACCAACTTCGCCATCCTGATGCAGGTGGCCCCGCTGGAGGTAAGCGCCAGGCGAGGAGGGGCTCTGGGACCGCGAGGAGGTGCCCTCTCTCCGTCAGCCTGCGGTGGGGGCCGGGTGGCAGGGCTTCGTCGTCAGCGCCGGGGGCTTCAGCCGCAGCCGGGCAGATGGGAGCCTGCGCAGGTAGGGAGGCCCGGTGGTTGGGGACATCCATGACGCTCCGCTTCTTTGGCAAAAGCTCCTGTGCTCCAGGTTTCCTCAGCCAGCACCTGTGCAGACCCTGGGTCCCTCTCGAGGATGCACGTGCCGCCTAGGAGGTGGTCATGGCCGCGTCTTCTGTCTTTGGTCACTGGGCTGTGAAACCCTCCCTGTGCCACGGGCGTGTCCAGCAGAGCGAGGTCCTCGGCTATAAGCCGTGTGCCTGGATGTCCCGAGAAGGTGTCACCGGGGGTGGCATACAGCTGCATCTATGTCCAGGGTGGCCACGCCGTGTCCTCGCAGCATTTCTGCTGTGAGACAGGAGACCCTGGGCTGCAGACGGGGCCCTGGACCTGTTTCTGAGGGACCTGACTTCCAGCCCCAGCGGGAGTGAGCCCTGAGGTGGGGGACGGGATTTCCGACCGCCCCCTGCGTCCTCCTCTCCAAACGGGGACGTCTATCCTCAGGTTAAGGATGGAAGAGGCCCCTCCTGGTTGGGTTTCTCTGCTTCAGAATATCTAATCTTTATTGCCTACTAGGCTTGGTCAGCACTAAGAACTAGAGGTTAACTTCTGTGGTTCGAGGGAGGCGTAGCTTGTAGGAGAAGACAGAGTGCTCTTTAAAAATGCAGATGTGGGGCTTCCCTGGTGGCGCAATGGTTAGACATCCGCCTGCCAGTGCAGGGGACACGAGTTCGAGCCCTGGTCCGGGAAGATCCCACATGCCGCGGAGCAGCTAAGCCCGTGCGCCACAACTACTGAGCCTGTGCTCTAGAGCCTGTGAGCCACAACTACTGAGCCCACGAGCCACAACTACTGAGCCCGTGAACCACAACTACTGAGCCTGCGTGCCACAACTACTGAGCCCATGAGCCACAACTACTGAGCCCGCGTGCCACAACTACTGAAGCCTGAGCGCTTGAGCCCGTGCTCCACAACAAGAGAAGCCACCACAATGAGAAGCCCGCGCACCGCAACGAAGACCCAACGCAGCCAAAAATAAATAAATAACTTAAAGAAAAGGCAGATGCCCTGCGGTGGGACCCTCCGAACTATGACCAGTCCCTGACATCTGGGCGTGATGACTTCCTTGGCTTCTTAGGCCCACAAAGAAAACTGAATTTTCCTGGTGGGGGTGGGAGAGCAGGGAGTCGATGGGGCTTCTCCTAGGATCTCCTAAGATGCAGGGTGGGTCGGGCACCTGGAGACAAGTTTGGTTTCATCCCATTCTGGTTGTGGAGATTGAAGATGTTTTACGACTCTGAATTTCTGGCTGCTCCTGAAGATCTGTGGCGGCGCTGGGCTGGAGCTCTCACCTGGGGCAGTGGGGCTGGAGCTGGGCAGGGGCTTTCTCCTCCTGCGTCAGTGGAGCTGAGTCCTCCAGCCACTTGGCACACCGGCCGCTTGTCAAGAGGATGCTCTGACCTCCTCACTCCCACGTGCCTGAGGGAAGGGAGGTGGCGGCTGACGGGCAATGAGATGCCCCGGCCGCTGGGTCGCCGTTGCCGCATGACCTGCTCTGGCAAACTCACCTCCCGTCACGCGGGCCGCCCTCTCAGGGCGCGTCCACTCGCAGGGTCTGTGTGTTTATGAACAGGCTCCGTTCTCCTGGGTGTTGTACTCCAGGCGCTGCACACACTGGGCGTCAGGAGGTATCTGATGAGCCCGTGATTGCATCCGTTTTGTTAGGGAAGGTGTGGTTCTTATAGCAACACCCAGACTGCATGCGGCGTTTACCTAAGGGTTGGCTCCTTATCCACCATCATTCGACAAATACCTATCGGGTATTGCCAGGCCCAGAGGTTCATTTGTAAACAAGAAAAACCGTGTGTTTCTGCTTTGGAGTAGTTTATATTCTAGTGGGAAAGACAGAGCATAAACAAATTAGCGGGTAAATGGTAAGTTCGAAGAGCAATAAGTGTAGGAAGAGCCTCGGAGGGAGCGATGGAGGAGACAGCAGGTGGGGAGGGAGCGATGGAGGAGACGGCAGGTGGGGAGGGAGGACGCCTTCTGGGAGTGTGGTCTGGGCGGTTGTCTCCGAGGAAGTGACATTTGAATGGCCAGCAGAGTCTTGTCTCTAGGAGGCCTGGGAGAGGAATATTCCAGGCTGAGAAGGAGAGTGCAGAGGGCAGGAGGACTGACGAGGTTGGCGTATCGCGGGGGGAAGGTGGTGAGCAGGGCGGCCTTTCCATCGCACAGCGTATCATGGATTTTACAAGCAGGCTGTGAATTACTGATGGAGACTCCGGAGAGGAGTTCCTGGCGGTCCCTAGGAGGACACGGGGGCTGCTCCGCCCCCCACCCCGCAAACTCCCCGCATGGACACACGCAACACTGTCGATCTGAACGGATGACCCCCTTTGCTCTGCTCGTGGTGAAGCTTCAAGCGAGGGTGGGGCGAGCAGACTTCTCAGCAGCCCCATCAGACCGAGTCGCCAAGAGTTGCTAGGTTACGCCTGGGAAAACTGGCGACGCGTGAAATGAAGCCCAGGCGTTGACGCATCAGCTTTTAGTTTCAGAGCGGGCAGTTCTGTCGTAGACTTGAGGGGTACAAGCCCACCTGTCTGCCCAGCGCACCTGTTGTCCAGGCAGGTGTGACCCCCCCAGACAGTCCCAGCGGGAGCGTCTTCTTGAAGGTGTGACCTTTAGGGGGCAGTTGAGTGACTGGCACCTCCTCCCTTTCCGTTTCCATCCTTCCCACGTGCTCAGTCAAAACCCTTTCTCGGGACTTCCCTGGCGGTCCAGTGGTAAAGAATCGCCTTCCAATGCAGGGAATGCGGGTTCCCTCCCCGGTCTGGGAGCTAAGATCCCACACGCCACGGAGCAACTAAGCCCCTGCGCCTCAACCACTAATCTTGCGCACCTCAATGAAAGAGACCGCGTGCTGCAAACTACAGAGCCCACGCGCTCTGGAGCCCGCGCGCCACAACTAGAGAGAGAAAACCCGCACGCCACAACTGGAGAGAAGCCCGCGCGCCACAACTAGAGAGAGAAAACCCACACGCCACAACTAGAGGGAAACCCGTGTGCCGCAATGAAAGATCCCTCATGCCTCAACAAAGATCCCGCGTGCCGAAACTAAGACCTGACGCAGCCCAAAAAACAAATAAACAGAAAAAAAACACCTTTCTCTCGTTGACCTGCAGCTCTTTAATCCTAAGTTGGGGCACACACTGGGTTGTGAACCATTGGTAGCCAGGGGGATCAGTGCCGTGGGCCGTTGCTAGTGATTTAAAGAAAAATGAAATAAGATGACAACACAGCCGAGTGCATTGGGAGTCGGGAGAGTAAGTCCCTGTTGCGAGACCCAAGCATCAGCCGCCCTGACTGCGCGAGGCTCCGGTTCTGCTGGTCCGTCCACCCAGTCGCTTCCTCTGCCGTCCTTGCTTATCCTAGTCCGCAGGTCCTGACGCCACTCATATCTCCTGGCACATCAGGCCCTGGCAGATGAGAAGCATGGCCTCTGTGGGGCTCCCGCCTCCACCTCTGTCCTCCAGCCAGGCCCCCGGGTCCTCCCTCCTGCCACGGCCTCGGCCCTCGTGGCTCCGTCTTCATCCTTCTGGTGTCACAGGGGAGAGTCCAGCCACTCACGTTGGCCCCCGGCAAAGGCACCGCCCTGCCGCCACGCGGCACCTGTGTCAGTAGTGCCCGGAGGGTCTGGGTGGTCCTGCGACCCAGCCCCCTCCTGGACAAGTGGAGAGAATGAAGCCCAGAGGGCGGGCTGGCCCAGCCTGTGGTCACTCATCCATTCACCAATGAATTGTTGAGCTCCAGGTGACCCCTGGGCTCTTTAGGCATTATTCTGGAAAAATACAGCGCTCAGGACCTTGAGTGTGGACGGAGACGCGGCCCGTGAGGGCAACCGTGGGAGGGTCAGGCGGGAAGACAGCGGTGGCCCCGCAGGGCCTCCTGAGCGGGGGGGCGACGGGTAGAGACCCGGGGGGTGTGGGGGAGCCGTGCAGACGCAGATGGAAGGGCGCGCAGGCGGGGGGGCCGTGGGTGCGAGGCTTGAGCATGAACAGCAAGGAGGCTGGTGCGTGGTGGGCGCCAGGGAGCGTCAGACCCAAATGTCCGGGGCGCCGAGAGGCCGCAGGGGTGACGGGAGTGGAGGCCATCGCGGGGGGTGTGGTGAACTGAGAGCCCTTGCCCTGCTGACGGGGCAGCCGCTGTGCACGCGGGCTGGAGCTGCCGCCTCTTTGATTGAGAAAAGCTGGAGACGGGTTTTGTGCAAAATCTCCTGATTTTTAGATGTGTCATTAGTTATCCTTTCTAGGCCACGTGTGAGAGGTGTATCCGTGGCCTGGGCCAGTCCGATGTCTGCAGACCAGCAGCCTGAACCCCACGTGCTCAGGGACCATCGGGTCTTGTGAAAACGCTGATCTAGGTTCCTCAGGTCTGGGTGGTTCCCTGCTCACAGGGCCCAGGCGGTGCCCAGGCACTGCTGGCCCCAGACCTCTCTCTGAATAGACCCTAGGGTCAGGCATCTTGTCTGTCAAAGTCAGATCAAGCTTGTGTTCACGTCCCGTGAAAGTGGCTGGGCCGGTTGTTAACAGATTTGAAGGGCGAGTTAGGGTTAGTCTGATTCTAAACGTGTGCTCTGTAGCAGGTGGAGATGGGACCTCGTTTGGGGGTCTGAAGGGAGGCAGTGGGACAGATGGCCCTCCAGGAAGTAAGATGCAGAGGAGACTGGTGAGACTGCCTCTTGGGAGAGCAGTTCCAGGGACGCAGGAAACAAGACTTGTTCTACAGTGAGCCGCGGGCAGACCGAGAGCCAGAAGAAGGGCAGGTGTTCTGTCTGCAGGTGTGGCAGCCCTGGGGTCACTGGCGGTGGGTTGTGGTCCTGGGGGTCACAGAGCAGAGTGCCTGCTGGTGACAGTGAACACAGGAAAGGCACTGTTTGGGGGTCTCTCCCCTCCTTCTGGCCTCACCATGCGGGCCTCACAGATGAGGGTTTGGGGACTTCCCCAAGGTCACCAGAGTCTGGACTTGAGCTCTGCCCTCCTGTGCAAAGCTCAGGCTGGTGGTCACGCCCCTGGATGGACCCTTTACCCACCGAGGACTAAATCCAGTTTCCTCTGTGACATGGGTGGGTCTGTTGGGCAGTGGGAGTGGGCAGAGGGGCAAACACTCAGCAGGAAGTTGTGTTTGTGCCTGCCGGTGGGAGAGGGAGAAGAGGCAGCTCGGTCTAGGAAGCTGGAAAACTGTGGTCACAGAGCATCTGTGATTACAGATCTGTCGCCACTCAGTGGCAACACCAGATTTAGACACAGTCAGTGGGTGTCTTCATGGAAGCAAATCATATCTACTCATCGCCAGGAAAGGTCGATTTGAAAATGGTTTAAAATTAGCTGTGCTAAAAATGAACGTTTTCATGAACGTTAAAAAAAGCAACAAGGCAGTTATCACAGGTAGATGCCAGATCCGTGGGGCTTTCGGAGAATGAATGAAAACAGCACGAATGCCTTTACTTCCCCGACGTTGAGCCCGTGCCTTCCTGGGCTCCTGGGCAGGCTGTCTCCTCCGAGCCCGCGTTGCTTCTCCCTGCCCGTCTCTCCTGGCTCCTCTCCACCCAGCTTCCGCCTCGGGGGTCTGCCCTTGGACCCCCGCCTCCCCGAGCGAGTCAAACAAGGGTCGGGAGACACTGGACCGAGCCCCCCGGCCTGTGTGATACGCCCCCGGTAATGCATTTGTGTGGAATGACCTCAGATGAGGGAAGAATACAATTCACAGCTTGGGGAGGCCGTTGCTGAGGTCTGAGAGAGCATTGCTCGTGGCTCCTTCCCGGTGCCCAGCGGCTGGCGTTCGGCAGGGGGCCGGCTGAACAAGTGTGTGCATGAGGTAGTCAGTTCCACAGGGGAGAGCAGCTTGGAGGAACGCAGGAGCGCTCCCCCCGGATGCCGGAAAGCCCGGTGCATGCGGGTTTAGTCAGTACCCCTGACTCCCAGGCACAGGGACCAAAGGTGCACAAGAGGAGGCCGGCGGGTGCTGGGACCTCGCTCATCTCTAAGGACTGACCAGCAGCGGGCGCCGGGGACCGAGGAACAGAGGCTCCCGCTCTGGTGGGCTGCTCCAGGCAGGATCCGGGGCAGGGGGCAGGCGGGCATCACCCCGGGTTTCTTGTTGAAGCAGCAGTAACCGCAGTGGCTGCCTTATGAGTGGAATTTATAGGTAGGAAGGGAAGTCAGAACAGGCAGGATCAGGGGCTGCCCCTGGTTCCCTCATGGGCTCCTTGACAGCAGCCTGGGCCTGGACGTCTGTCCTGGGAGGGGGCAGGAGCACTGTGCCAGGACAGGTGCACCTGCGAAGGCTGGACCTCAGGGGCCCCTTCGCCTTCCCATCAGTTAGGGAGCCTGGGGCCGGGGGCCTGGCAGCCACAGGGAAGGAACGGTTCCCGAGACAGAGTCACAGCCCGTGGTCTGCAGGCTGACTTTGGCCGGTGGATGTGTTTCAGTTAGCCCATTATTTTAAAATAATTTTTTAAAATTTATTTTATTGAACAAAATAACATTTTACAACATTGTGTTAATTTCTGCTATACAGCAAAGTGATTCACGTTCTTTTTCATATTCTTTTCCATTACGGTTTATCACGGGATATTAAATATAGTTCCCTGTGCTCTACAGTAGAACCCTGTTGTTTATCCATTCTAGATATAATAGTTTGCATCTGCTAATCCCAGCCTCCCACTCATCCCTCCCCCACCCCTCCCCCTTGGCAACCACAAGTCTGTTCTCTAGGTCTCTGTTTCTGTTTCATAGATAAGTTCATTTGTATAATATTTTAGATTCCACATATAAGTGATACCACATGGTATTTGTCTTTCTCTGTTTGACTTGTCCTGGCCATTATAAATAGTGCTGCAATGAACACGGGGGTGCACGTATCTTTTCGAATTATAGTCTTCTCCAGATATATGCCCAGGAGTGGGACTGCTGGGTCGTATGGTAGTTCTATTTTTAGTTTTTTCAGGACCCTCCATACTGTTCTCCATAGTGGCTGTGTCAATTTACATTCCCACCAACAGTGCAAGAGGGTTCCTTTTTCTCCACACCCTCTCCAGCATTTGTTATTTGTAGACTTTTTAAAATGATGGCCATTTTGCCATTTGTCAACATTTCAAAACTAAGAGATATTATCTAAAATTTTGGATTTCTGGTTTTCTTAAAAAGAAGAAGAAGAAGAAGAAGACGGTCTGGCCACACAGAGCTTCCACTCCTGACAGAGCAGCCCTGCTCCCTGCGGGCGGGGGTGTTCCCTGCAGTTCTCCACAGTCCCCACCACTCCCTATCACCTCCCTCACGCTAGGGGCCATTCGTCATCATGTTCTCATTATTCTGCTTTTAGGCAGACAGTAAAATGCTTCTTGTTCTTTTCTCCGGCGGGAAAGCGACATACGCACTAAGAGGAACTGTTGGAAAAGAAAGGAAGATAAAGATGTCTCTTTGTGGAAGAATAGCTTCACTTGTTTAGTATGTGTGCACGCTCCCGGCTGGCCTCCTGAATTTATATGAGCTGCCTCTCTGGAGGCACTGGCGTTTGTGGTCTCTGACTCAGAGGAGTCCATGTCCTGAAGCAAACTCCAGGCTCTTCTGGGCGTTTCTAAATCTAGCCGCTGGTGGGAAAGGAAGGGCAC
This sequence comes from Balaenoptera borealis, assembly GCF_965194805.1. NCBI lineage: Eukaryota > Metazoa > Chordata > Mammalia > Artiodactyla > Balaenopteridae > Balaenoptera > Balaenoptera borealis. Next base: position 90,387,053 of record NC_138875.1, read on the forward strand.
GGCTGGGGCACACCACGCCTTCCTGAGGCTGGAGCTGCAGTGCGGGGCTGGGAAGGGGGTGGTGTCCCACCTTCATAGGAGCCCCTCCTCCGTCTCTCAGGGCCCATGTCCAGTCTGGGCTGATGGTTAGAGGACCCACCGGTGGCTGCCACACCCTCAGACTCTCGCTGTCAGGGAGGGGCGCGGGAGCCTAATTACAAGGCGGCCCTGGGGCTGGTGAAATGCCCCCTCTCTGAGCTGTATTTGTGGTCCTGGTGGGTGTATCGCAGACAGGCCGGGCCAGCATTTAGTCCGGTGCTGGCGGAGGGCTTGATTCACCATCGGGAAGCAGGTTCTTTCCTCCAGGGTCTCCAAGCGTGCAGGTCACTTAGGCAGCTTCTGATGGGCACCTACTGTGTGTGGCTCTGTCCCCATCACTGGGGTGTGGCCAGCAGCGGCCCCACTCTGCTTCCGGGTCAGCTAGGCACTCGGCCCCTCCCCCAGCACACCACATGACCTTGAGCAAGGGCCCGCTCTGAGCTTTGGCTTCCCTGCCTGTGACGTGGGTGAGGACCCCCTCCTCATGGAGCTGTGGGGGGGGGGGGTCAGACACCTCCCAGCCCAAGTGCTGAGCTCTGAGCACCCAGCAGTGAGCACTGAGCTCTGAGCACCCAGCCCCAGGCACTCGGCCTGACCGAGGCCGCAGTGATGTCAGCACTAGCACCGCCTGGGACGTCCTGGCAGCCGAGGAGCCGCCTCAGAGAGGAGTAGGGAGGGGACTGGGATGGAGCAGGGCTGAGCCTGGGGACCACAGACCTCCCCGCAGGCAGCATCAGAGCTCCGGGCCGGGTGTCTCTCCCGCTTCTTTCATTCTTCCGAAGGACGGCAGGGTCCTGAGCCTCTAGGTGCGGAGTCAGGACTACTGTCTCCTTGTTGACGGGGGTCCTGCGGGAGGAGGGAGCTGAAAAGTCTCTGTTTTGCCCTTTATTCCCCGCCCCCCCAGGATGTAATGCCTCACCTTGTGTATCTGCAACGGAGGGGCCGGTCCTAAATGCCTTCCTCTTGCAGATCCAGAAAGGCCCCCCGCGTCACTCCTCAGTTCCCTGGTCCCTGCAGTTACGTAGGAAAGGGTAGCAGACAGGCTCCCGCTGGGTCCTGGCTGGTCCTCTGGGCTCTGCTTTGCATACCTGCTCTCTCCCTCCTGCTGATTCACCAGCCAGGCCCTTCCAGGCTGTGTTCGGACCAGGAACTTCCTCTTCGGACCCCCCACCATCCATGTCCACGGGGTGAATCTCACCAGCCTCTCCGGAGAGCCTGGGACGGTGCTGAGTGGGGCACTGGAGAGGTGCAGAGAGTGCCTCCCTTCCCCCCTCCCCCTCCCCTGCCCCTCCCATCTCTCCCCCTCCTGTCTCCCCCTCCCCTGCCCCTCCCATCTCTCCCCCTCCTGCCCCTCCCATCTCTCTCCCTCCTGCCCCTCCCATCTCTCTCCCTCCTGCCCCTCCCATCTCTCTCCCTCCTGCCTCCCCCTCCCCTGCCCCTCCCATCTCTCCCCCTCCTGTCTCCCCCTCCCGTGTCCCTCCCATCTCTCTCCCTCCTGCCTCCCCCTCCCCTGCCCCTCCCATCTCTCCCCCTCCTGTCTCCCCCTCCCCTGCCCCTCCCATCTCTCTCCCTCCTCTCCCCCTCCCCTGCCCCTCCCATCTCTCTCCCTCCTGTCTCCCTCCAGGGCTTCCTCGGGCTCTTTCCCTGAGTCCTTGCCTTGCTGCCTCTCTGGGGTGGGCATGTTGGCTGAGCTCTGGGGCTGGGCCCTGCCTGCCATCCCCTCTCTCCCCGCTAGAACCCCAGGCATGCAGGCACTGCGACCACCTGGGACTGGTGGGAATGGGCTGAGGTGGTAGGAGCAGACGTTAGGCGGAGGAGACAGCAGCCTGGTGCCGTGGGGTATCAGCTTGGCATCGGCCCGGCCCTGCTGTCCTGGGAACAGTGCCTCTCTGTGGGGTCAGGACTCCCCCCCTGCAATTTCATTATCCCCCAGTCCTCCACCCAGACCCAGGCTGCTACTTCAGGGGAAAAGCAGCCACTGCTTCATTTATCCTAGAATCTTCTGAGAAGCATCTGCTCTGGAGCTGTGATGGGGCTTGAGCTGCACGGGAAGCTGGCAGCGGGGTCCCCGAGGGCTCCTCTCTCAGGGCTGCCCTCAGGATCGAGAGCGCCCTCCGTGGGGTTGGGGTGTGAGCATGGTGGCCAGGAGCGAGGACGCCGGGAATGAGCCGGGGTGGAGCTGGGGCGTCTCCATCCCGAGGATCCAAGGACTGATGTGCAGCCCCCCAGAGGGAGGGAGACGGGAGAGAGAGGGATAGAGGGTAGGGCAGGGAGGCCAAGGGCTCCACAGTGGTTCAGGGCGGTCAGCTCTGGGCTGGGGGACTGAGTCGGGGACTGAAGTGTGTCATGACCCAGAGCGGGTAGATTCCACATTTTTTGTCGTAAGCATTATGGATCTCCGCATCGTGGTGGAAAAAGGGGCAAAGGGGAACCATCTCTGATAAGCTGCCACCCCCTGTGTCAGGGGTGAGGAGCCCTACAGGAGCCCAAGGGCTCCTTGCCGGACTGAGGTGAAGCCAGGGCCAATTCCTTGGGGTGCGTTTGCTGTAAAGATGCTACACCACGTGGGAAAAGTGCAACAACACAGAAGGCAGAGTTGAGCACGCCGGCTCCCCCCTCCATCCCGGGTCTCCCAGGGCCCTGCCCGGAGCAGTGGCTGGCTCTGTCACCTCAGAGGCAGTCTCCGTGTCACTCCCTGTTCCTTCAACACAGTGCTGCGTGCTGTAAAGACTGTTGTATGCTTCTGAAAGACGTATCCTGGTGACTGGTCCATCCCTGTCTGCGCGGACTTACCTCACTCATTTTCACCACTGCGTGCCTCCCCCGCCCACCCCGTGATTTCTCTGCGGATCAACATCAGGTGACGGCAGTCTTTGGCTGCTGCGAACAATAAATATCTGTGTGCAGACTCCCTTCCCTTCACTGTGAGCGCGTCTGTAGGAGAACTCACCACAGTGGCCGTGCGGGGTCAAGCAGCGCGAGGCTTTAGCTTTTCACAGATGCTTGAAGCCACCATTTATGGGGGGGGGTGTGTCTGCTCCAGCCCCGCCTCCGTGCAGAGAGTGTTGGGGTGACGGGTGTCTTGGGTCCACGTCCTCCCGTTGTCCACACGCCTCCCCCAACAGAGGCTGTACGTGCTTTGCAGTCTCAGTGTTGCGTTACCCCCGTCCCACCCCCATGTATAAAGCTGGAGGTCACACAGCTTCCGGTTAGTGTCTTGGGGGCCGGCAGCCTCAGGGGCAGGGCCGGCGGCTCCGCGGCTCCCACCAAGGAGCTGGACGCAGGAGAGATCCGTTCCCCAGGAGCCCAGTCTTGTCCAGGTCCCGGGCCTTTGCTCTCAGACCCACCCCTTCCCCTGCTGGGCTCTGCATCGCAGGGCTGACCACTGCTGGCTGGCTTCCCAGGTCCCTGCCCCTTGGGGCTCTGGTAGGAGGTGGGAGGGGAAGGCGGTGACGCCCCGTGCCCATCCTCTCTCGCAAGCCTCAGGCGGCTTTCCTGGCCTTGTCTTTGCAGCCTCCCGCTGGGCAGCTCCTCCAGCCCATGGCCCTGGCTTTCCCAGGTGACCATGGGCCAAGCAGGTGGCTTCCTGCTGTGATTAATTAATGCCTGGGTCGTGCCATCGTCCCCGTGGCATCTCTGTTCCCCTCTCCCCTTTGTGAACACTGCCCGGAATTAAATTTCCAAATCTTTGAGAGGCTGAAGCGGTTACTGTTTTCCTAGCCGGCCCCAGACCGGCACACAAGCTGTGGGGCTGAGGGGAGATGCTGAGACATCCCCAGGAGCCTGGTCTGGGTAACAAGGGGGTGAAGGGGCTCCGTCCTCGCCCCCGCTGGCTCCTTTGATGAGGTAACCAGCCTGAGGAAGGCAAGTCACTGACATCTTTTGAAAGACATTGGAGCCAAGTCTTCATGCATCCCGCGGGGAGAAATCCCACCCGATGCACCACTGCAGGGCTGTGGGTACCAGACCAGGTGCCGATGGTCTGGTACCGATGACCTGTGGACAGAAGCTCATCTCTGCCTGTCCTTGGGGCTGTGGGCTTATTTCCACCCCTGGAATGTGAGATTCACCTGCCGTCTGGACTCAGCGCAGCGGGTGTGGCCGGCAGAGCCTGCGGCTTGTTAAGCCCAGGGACTGTCGCCACACCCCCCGCTGCCCAGGGGCTGAAGGAAGGCGCGTGGCCCAGCCGCCCCGCGGAGGGCAGGCTCCACCTGGATCCCAGCAGGAGGGGAGACCAGAGGCACGACGGAGCCGGCCTGGCGGAGAGCTGGGGGTGGGGTGGCAGAAGCAGAGGAAACGGAACACAGGGTCCAGGGGCAGCGAGGGGCCGAGAGCATCCGCACCCGGGCTGATCCAGCAAGTGGGCTGCATGCGCTCAGACGTGTCCCCACTTGTCCTTCGCTCTGCTCGGGCGCAGGTTCCCTTGACAACTGGTTCCTGCCAAGTCCAGCCAGTGAGAGCCAGGCACGAAGTGATACACCTCTGCTGTCGCTCAGAGGCTCCTGACGCTGCCTGTGTCACCTCCGTGGTCCCTGCTCCTGCTGTACCCCGCCTCCGCCGCCGACCTCAGCTCATGGGACAGGCCTGTTGTGTTTCCAGCTCTGCCAGTGGCCCCAGCTCTGCTCACATCTCCCCTTCCCATTGTCCTTCCCACCCTACGAGGGCAGAGGCTCTTGCTGCGGCTGTCCTCTGGGGACCCTCACCATCATCTCCTTTTTCAGGGTTTCCCACACTTCTACACCTACTTCCTATGTTCAGTCCCCTCTGCTGAATCTTTCCAGAGGCGTGGACCCTCCTGCCAGAGCGACTAAGGTGGTGAGGCAGAGGTGCAGGCGGGGCTGATCACTCGGGGGCCTTGGAGACCCTGGGAGGGAATGTGGATTTCATTCTAGGTGCAGGGGTGCCCAGGAGGCGGGTAAGCTGGGAGCCACGTGTGCTGAGTGGCGACTCGGCTGAAATGGGGAGCGGTGAGGGGGTCCAGGGGCTGGAGGAGGTTAAGGCAGAGGCTCGGAAACTGGGGAGAAAGAGGGATGCATAGCTACATGTCAGCTGAGGAACCCACAGGACTGGGTGAGGGTGGGCTCTGAGGGGAGAGGGAGGACCCAGCGTGACTCAGGTCTGGGCCCCCCTCCCCGTCCCCCACCCATCACCTCACCACGGCCTCTGTGTCCATCACAGCCTGGTCAGTCTCAGAACTAGCATCCTTATTTCCTCACTCATGTGTTTATCTGTTTATGCCTTTGTTCACTATCTGCTTTCCCCACCGCAGTGCAAGCCCCAGGCTTGGCACACAGTGGGTGCTTAATACGTGCTTGATGCAGAGGGGGGCCCAGGCCTTCTGGGGTCAGCACTGCTTTGCCAGCTGTGCAGCGCTGGGCGGTCACGTTTCCTCATCGTGATGACCAGGATGGCCGCAGGCTGCTCTGTGGGGTCAGTGCCCGCATGCAGCAGGTGCCCAGTAAAGGCAGCTCCGCTCTTCGCCTCTTGACCATCCACCCTTCTGTGAATGCCCCACTACCCCAGACAGGCATTCTGATCTTGGTTCATCTCTGGAGCATCTGGAGTTTGCCAGTCCTCTGTTAGATGCTGGGGACCCCGACACGAGCAAGACAGACAACTCTCGTCTCGGTGGACCTCACCACTTAGAGCGCACGCTGCTTCCAGGCCGGGAGACCCTCTCCCGTCCTCTCCGTCCACTTCCTGCCGTGTGTCGGGGCCTGCGTGAAGCCCACACCCCCGCCCATCCAACCTCACAAGGCACAGGCTGTCTGCAGGTTACAGTGGAGCCGTGTTTAACACAGGATGCAAGTTCACTTAATACACTGACTAACCGATGGGCTGAACGCGTGTTAAAGTTATAAAGCTCTTATATAAAAAGAGAGGGAAGTAAACCCTTCAGGCAATCAGGGTCTCTCAGATTGTCCCCCCACCAACACACACACCATTCTGCTCTGTAGATTTGACAGCTGTTTTAAACCAGAAAGGTCTGAAGACCCCGACTTCTGCAGGCAAGTTCCTCCTGGTCCCTCCTTTGGTCTGCCTCAGTGCTATTCAGACCACTGTACAGAAGGATGATATATGAGGTTACCTGCACAGACTGTGGATACTCCAGTTTATGGGGGATCTTAGGGGTTTTCAAGGGTCCTTTTGATCACCTCTAATTTTTACCTTATGGCCTCACTTTATAATTCAAGTGCCATGGAAAATATGATCTTCCAATCTAGTTTGCCTTATGTTCTGTATAACCATTTCAAGACGGGCTGGCCAGGATGTTAGCAAGGGAGGGGCCATATCTCATTTTTTAAGTGTTCTCTATCGTGCCTGGCTTGAGGCTGGCTTTGGTTGGGTTTGGTAAAAGTTGTGATGAAGAGTTGGTTGATTGGTGGGGTTAGTTGACGGTGAGATTGGTTGATGGTTGAATTGGTTGATAATAGGGTTGGTTGATGGTGGGGTTGACTGATGGTGGGGTTGGAAGGCATATGGTACAGGGTTGGGTAGGTGCGGGTCTGAGGCTAGGGCTGGACTCCCATTTATCAGAAGCTCTAGGCCGAGTGTGTGTGCAGAAAACAGGAAAAGATTTCAGCTAGTCTGGCTGGCCAGGTACAGCCCTCACGCCTGGAAGCTTCTACATTGTGCAGTGAACTCTCACGTGAGCCTACTGGAAGCTCCCTAGCTCTGTGAGTGGAGGAGGTAAAGATTTATTACCTCTCTAAGAGGTATGCAAACAGTGATGTAGATTAAATACATCTTTTATGGTGAATCAGTGCGGGCGGGAGTCAGGGGAGTAGACTTGAGGGCTCTTTCTACCCTAAAACCTTCAGCAAATACCTGTGGAAAACCATCATTCTCAGTAGTACCCTGCTGTTCTCAGAGCTGTGGTTGATGAGACAGTGGAAGTTTCAGGAACGTGATCTCTCTCCTTGAAGACCTCACCATCTCTCTGGGAGTAAGAAGACTCTCCCGTGAAACGTGACAGTAGTACCAGAGTGGGACGCATCCCACTGGGGGGATGTGAGATGTTTGGGCAGTACAGCGATGAACAGGGGTGGGAAGGGGTGCGACATCGGGGTGCGAGGACTCGTGCGGAGAACTTGGGCTCAGGGCCAGCCTAGGAACGGGACGTCCCAGTGGCAATGGGGTGAAGGTGTCACGGGGGCCAGGCTAGCTCTTGGATGCTGACGTGTTGCTTTCCTTCATTTGCTGTCATTTCCATTGGTAATTTAAGTTAATTTCAATTAGGTGAGTGCTGCAGAGGTGGACCTTAGTTTCCAAGAACAGTTGGTGGTCTGTGATGCCATAAACTCTGGTAACTGATACTTCCCTCTACCTCTAGGCAGAGATCATTGTGATGTTGGGACAGGACTTTCCAACTGTCTTACGAGACAGCAAAGAAAGGTGACATAGTTGGTATAATGCTAGTGATTCCTCACCTGGTTTGTTTGTTTTTTTTTTTTAAAGAGTAGTCAGATACTATTTTTTTTTAAATTTTATTTATTTATTTTATTTATGGCTGTGTTGGGTCTTCGCTCCTGTGCGAGGGCCCTCTCTAGTTGTGGCAAGCGGGGGCCACTCTTCATCGCGGTGCACAGGCCTCTCACTATCGTGGCCTCTCTTGTTGCGGAGCACAGGCTCCAGACGCGCAGGCTCAGTAGTTGTGGCTCACGGGCCCAGCTGCTCCGCGGCATGTGGGATCTTCCCAGACCAGGGCTCGAACCCGTGTCCCCCGCATTGGCAGACAGACTCTCAACCACTGTGCCACCAGGGAAGCCCCCCTCACCTGGTTTTAGTTCTCCGTTTCTGAAAAGTATCGCTTGAAGTAATGGCACTTCCAAAGAGGTACTCTCTTCCCCTCCCCCAAAGAGTTTGAGAAATGCCAAGTTTAACATAGCTCTCTCCATCTATATATTTACCCGAAGGAGTCTCAGAAGCCTTAAGTTGCTTGTAGTCACCAAAAGTCTTTAAAGGCAGATAGAGAGTGCAGCTTTTCCGAAACTTATCTAAAACCAGAAACATCGTTTCACAGAAGACCAGTGACAGCATCGCTCAGGAATTAGTGTTAAGCAATACAGTGCAGGAAAGTGGCTCTAGGAATGTATTTCCATTTGCCTTCCACAGATTTGTGATGGCTCAGAACACCGCTTGGCCTTTCTATCTGCAGATGGAGAACTTTAGGGTCCAGATCTTGGGATGTTGCCGAGAAGGCCGCTGCAGGAACGCACTGGTGGCCCCTCCTGTCTAGGAAGCTTGTTTTCCTGCATAGACAGGGGTTACTAATGAGGGCCCTCCCGCCCCCATGTCCAGGGCTGCTGGGTCCAGGCTTCTGCCTCCCCTGCCAGGGATTCAGCCAGGGACTGAAAGTGTTTCTTGACCCCTCATTAAGTTATCAGTTCTCGGAAACCGACCGGCTGGCTCCCAAATTGTTCCCTGTGACCCACTTACGTTTCCTGGTGGGGCCTCCTGGGCCCCTTGTCCTGGACAACAGCCCTTTTCCGTACCTCAGAGTTGCCTCCTTTTGTTCCCAATTAAGTCCCGGTGAACAGGGAAGAAGGCAGTTTAGCTGGAGGCCAAGGTCCCCAGGTGTCCTGGCCAAGGCTGGAGGGACCTTGATGTCTGGCGCTGGACACAAATGCAGAGCGAGCTCCAGGCTGGGTCTTTGACGCTGACGGAGGAGCAGGAAGCTCCCGGGATGCTGGTCTCCTAGGCCTGTGGCTTAGGGAGCACGGAGATTCTTGGATCCCAGGGTCAAATGTATGTAACCTCGAGAGGCCAGCTCCTGGAGTTTGGGGTTGTGCTGTTAGGTGAGCTGTCGTTTCTGTCCCCGTCCTTTGTGGCTTTGCATCCACTTGACTTACCGCCTACGTTTATGCTCTACTGGGCATCAGGGATACCAGCCAACTCTTACATTGCTCCGAGCACTTCACATATGAAAATTTATTCCTAGGTCGTCAGCTGGGACTTGCACCGGGGCCTATGGGTCAAGCTCTTATGGGAACCCTACATGCCGGGCGCAGAGGCACGGGGCAGGCGAGCCGCCTGCGTGGGGGGCAGTGGGGGAAGGGAGGGGATGCAGTAGCAGCGCAGGGGCGGGGCGGGTGGAGGGACCTGAGTGATGGGTGGAGCCATTTGGAGCGTCTGAAATGCGCAGAACCAAGGGCCAACACCAAAGGACTGGCCCTCTGGGTGGCAACACCAGGGCATCAGGGGGAGAGGCAGGCACTGGCGGTCACCACCAACCCCGGACGGTCCAGTGGCCGCCTCGTGCTCAGCTGTGCATTAGCCCTGGGACCCCTTCCAGCCTGAAGCCCCCCGATCAGGCTCGGGCCACATTAGCCACGGGGCCAGTCCCCCTCTAGGGCCTGGACCGGCGGCGGCTGACTGCCTCCGCTCTGCTTCCCGCGCAGCTCACGCGCGGACACCAGGTGGCGCTCTCGTCCGTCAGCTACATCGGCTGCTCGCTGTCCGTGCTCTGCCTGACCATCACGCTGGTCACCTTCGCCGTGCTGTCGTGAGTCATCTTCTGCTCTCCCCCGGGGCCCAGGGGGTTGGGCGGCTTTGTGCAAATGTCAGTGCCACCCCTGCCCACTTCGATTTCCCTTCCGGCACTTGCGCTCGGCAGGCGGCAAATGCCGGGCCCTATTTAGAGTCTGCACACGGTGTGTGACAGCTGGACGGCTGTTCCTCGATTACCTTTTGTTTTGAAATCTGGGGCGCAGGGAGGGGGCTCTGGGCGCTGGGAAAGAGCGAGGGGAGAGGAGGTGCCGTGGAATTGGAGGGCACCCGGCTTCAGCTAACCTGGAAGGCTCTGGAAAGGTCCTCAGCCCACAAGGCTTTCTGTCCTCTGGCCAGGGGAGAGCCAGAACTGAGGACCCCCCCAAATGATATCAAAACAGCCAGAGCTTTGTGGGGCTGGGCTGCAGGAGGCCCCCGGGGTGGGAACACTGGGGGGCCCCTGCCTCCCTGCCGGCTGAAGCCACATCTGGTCAGAGATTGAGGGCACCCCTGCAGCCCCCCAAGAGGAGGCCGGCAGCTCAGTCCCTCCGTGGCCCTTTCTGAACCGGGACAGAAAAATAAGACGAGAGCCGTGAGTCTGGGCGGACAGCTGACTGGGGGCTGCTTGCACACTCCCCTCCGAGCTGCTGGGCCTCAGAGAAGGGCGTTTTCCCCACACCTGGCCGGGCCCGCTCTCCGGGGATGCTCGCGAGTTTATCTGCCCCTCTTCCTCCACCCCTGGGCTTCCTCCTGGGGGTTCCCAGGTTTGGCTGGTCGGGGGGGCTGCGAGAGCATCAGCAGGGGAGGCTGTCAGCTTCCCCGGCTCCCCCCGTCCCCACTCCCCGGCTCCCCCCGGCCCCACTCCCCGGCTCCCCCCATCCCCACTGCTGCCCACTGGGGACCCGGCGCCCTGGGGGGTGGGGGGCAGGGGTACACCTTGGACATGGGAGCTTCTGGAGGGATCCGAGCCGGGTGAGAGGAGACCGGCGCAGGTTTGGAGGGACCCCAGTGTTATGCTCAGGACATTCCTCGTTCCTCAGCTATTTGCTCAGCAAGCCCACCCCACCCAGGCGTAGTCAGCTCTGAGGACGCAGCTGCGCCCAAGACAGATAAAAACACACCTGGCGGGGGGTGGGGGGGCAGACAACGAGTGAGGATGCAAAGGCTGAAGACACATCTTCACAGCCGTCGGAGCCCTGAGAGCAGAGGAAGTGGGGCTCCTTCAGGCTCAGGAAGTTCTCTCTAAGGGGAGACCTGGGAAGGGACTTCACTGGAGAGGAACGGCTGGTGCAAAGGCCCTGAGGCTGGAGCGGGCTGGGGGTCTGTGAGCAGGGAAAGGGAAGAGCTGAGTCGGGCAAGGCTCAGGCCCTGCAGGGCCTGTGGAAGGAGCTGGGTCGTTTCCAAGAGTGATAGGGAGCCATCGAGGGTTCACAGCCGGGAGTGGCAGCATCTGGGCGGGCTTATCAGGCCCTCTTCGGTGGCCTCACCCCTGCCTCTCTGCCCCCAGCTCGGTCAGCACGATCCGGAACCAGCGCTACCACATCCACGCCAACTTGTCCTGTGCCATCCTGGTGGCCCAGGTCCTGTTGCTCATCAGCTTCCGCTTCGAGCCGGGCACGGTGAGTGTGCCCCCTCGGTCCTGCGGGGTCCACAGCGGGCCTCCCTCCCATCCCCTCCTCCCACGACTGTCACCAGGGCTGGCACCTTCTCCTGCTGGCTTCAGTTCAGAACTCAGACCACTGGATAGCCAGGCTATGTTTCCCCTGGGAGAGACAGGGACGATGACAGGCCCCGCTCAGCCTCAGTCTCGGTAATGACGACACTTACGGCCCTGACTGCGTGCTGGGCGCCGTGCTGAGGGCTTACCTAGACCCACTCAGTTAATCCTCATAACAAGCCCACGAGGCGGTGCCGTCGTAACCCGCCTGCTACAGATGCCAGGTTGAGGCACGAGGGAGTTACAGCCACTTACCCAGGGTGGCCTGGTAAGCACTGACCAGGTCCTGACCTCGTGCGGTCTTGCTGCAGACACTGCCCTCTATCGCTGCTCTGACCATACACACAGCCGCATCCCCTCTGCCTGCCAAGGGCCAGCGGTCTCTGCAAAGGGACTGTGAAGACCCAGACCCACCTTGTCTCTGCCCTTTGTATCAGGCGGGGGGTTCTCCGGGGACCTAGGAAGCCTTAGATCTCACAGAAAGTGAAATGCTGAGACCAGATTGACCCAGGCTTGGGTGATGTGGGTCATAAACCTGGTTGAGGGAAGAAGAAGCAGAGATGTGCTTGCTCTGCACCAGGAAGGAAGGGGGACCAAGCAGTTTAAGTCAGTGGTCCTGGGGCGCGATCACGATTGGCTAATGGAAGATGAACTCTTTATCCCACGAAGTGAGGGTCAGCAGAGCGTCTTGTCCTCACTGCCCAGCAGGGTCCTCAGCCCACCTGCCTGTCCTGGGGCTGCTGCCTAAGGCGAGATCCGCCCTCCTCCGCGCACAGGTGTAGGGGTTCAGCCAAGCATCTAAGAAGTTCCCGGCTGTGGCGTGGACAGATGAGGCCTGCACCAGCCTCATTCTCTCCTGCTGGGTGCTTTTCAAGCTCCACTGTGGATCATCACACGGGGTTTTCTTAAAACACAGCTTTGGGTTCAGCAGGCCCTGGAATTCCTATTTCCATCAGGTTTTCAGGTGATGGCTGAGGCTGCCTGTCTAAGCCACGCTGTGAGGGGTGAGCGCCCACTGTGGGATGGCAGCAGGGGGGGGAAGCGGTCCAGGCGTCCACCATCCAGATGGTGAGCCCAGGGACCGGGAGAACCTCCTGTGTGTCTAAAATCCCAGGCAGGGCTCTGAGTGATCCGTCCATTGGATCACCTCTGTGGCAGACAGGACAGGTGACTGTGGTGGCCAGTCTCTGTGTGGGGAGGGGCCGCTCCCCACATGAAACGGGCAGCTGGTCCTAGAAGACGCAGGGCCACCAGTGCTGGGACTACAAAAATAACAGATGTGTCCCATATTTGTATCTAACTTTAACAGAGCCTGATGACCAGAAGCACAGCATTTCAGTAACTTGTTCCTTTTATTTCTTCCCTGAGAATCAACTGATCAGGGGGCCTTGGGAGGACAGGACATGGAGCCCCCATAGAGATGGTTGTTCTTGGTTTCCATATTTGTTTCCTTCCCCAGGCTCCTGGTTCCCTGGCCCTCGTATCCGAGCTTAGGGATGGGTGGCGGTGGATTCACAGAGAGCATGGGTGGGGGGATCTCTGACTGAGGCTCCGGGGTGAATCTGAGCCCACGTGGCTGGGCTTGGAGTTGTGGCCAAGACGCTAGGAGCGAGAGGGACCAGCAGACCGCTGCCGCCTTGAACAGGGGAGAGGCGCACGCAGTGGTGAGCAGGCCGCTGCCCTTGTCTGCTTGTCACCGGGAAGGCAGGTGGGGTGTCGGTGCCCCGGGCAGCCAGAAGGAGCAGACATTACAGGTGGTTCGTGCACCTCTGTTCAGTACACCTGCTGAGAGTAAAGTCCCGTGAAGCGGCCGTGTCACTCAGGCCTTTCGGCTCCAGGTAGGCAACCAACACCTTGAAACGGAGAACTGAAAATTCCTGAGTCGGGAGGTGGCAGCTACGTCACAGGCTGCGCTCTCTCTGCCCCTCAACTCCCTTCCCCTCACGCGCTCCCCTCCGGGCCGGGGTGGCTTCCGCAGCTCCGGGCTCCCATCCTCGGGTCCGAAGGAAGGAGGGAAAGCTGCTCACCGGCGCCTCCGCCCACCCCGGAGCCCACGCCCGGGGACCCGGCCAGTCACGTGCCCACCCCTGAGCCAGTCCTGCTGCAGGGATGGGGATGTGTACGCTGATTGGCCGGACCGAGACCCTGCCCTCTCATGAACCAATCACTGTACCTGGGAGGGGGTGTGGTGCAGTGATTGGCTACTGCCTGAGTCACGTGCCCCACTCAGATCACTCAGCTGGGAAAGGCGAGACGTGACTCCCCAGGAAGAAAGTGAGGCCACGTGTTTAGAAGGCTCCCCCAGAAAATGGGTGCAGGGAGGTTGGGACAACAGCAGGCTTCCACCGCTCACACCCCGAGAGAGCTTATCCTCTGTGCCGTTGCTTTGATCCTAGACCCCGTGCCAGGTGCTGGCCATGCTCCTGCACTACTTCTTCCTGAGCGCCTTTGCGTGGATGCTGGTGGAAGGGCTGCATCTCTACAGCATGGTGATCAAGGTCTTTGGATCAGAGGACAGCAAGCACCGCTACTACTATGGGATCGGATGGGGTAGGTGGGATGGGATGGGGCAGGTGGGGCAGAGGTGGGTTGTGATTTCGTCTTCATGTGAAACACCTCTGAGAGGCCAGGTGCTCTTAGGGTTGAACTTCCCCACACTCTTTTTCAAAAAAGTCAGTTTCCATGGGGAGTGCTTTGGATTTCTCTGTTCTAATGGTCAGCTTCCCTCCTCCCTGGGAAAAATGCCAGAGGCACTTCTCTGGAGCCGGTGCGGGGACAGTGGCCTGCTTCTCTTGGATTGACACCCCGGCTTTAATGCGGGGCACCAGGCAGGGGAGGTGGCCTCTAATCTCACAGTGTATGGGTGCCCTGGGGCGAGGGCAGTCGGGGCCCTGTGTTCTCAGCCAGTCACGCCTGGCATGGACCCTGTACACTATGGGTTGTGGTTGGAGGGAGGAAAGGAATTCTGATCTCTCGGTCGCTCTTACCTGGAATAGAGTTTCTGCTCTTACCTGGAATAGAGTTTCTGCCCCATGGTGCTGGGGAGAATTGAGAAATGCAGGCAGCCTGCCCCAGGGAGATATTGTGGCTCTGGACTGGGTCCCGGGGGAGGGAGCCTGTCTTGTTGGCCACAGCTGCCTGGAGTGGAGCAGGTTGTAGCCCAGGTGTCCCAGCGTGTCAGTTTTACCCAGACTTAGTAGGTTTTCTTGAATAAATTTTTCTTAATTTGCTGCATGCCCTTAAGAGAATTTATAGAGACTTTAAGTGGTTGTGTTTTTTTAAAGCTAACTTTCACTCGTTATGGTGGTCCTTCATCCTGGGAGTCACCTCCCCACTGACTTTGTTTAACTTCCTTCTTGCCCATCCTGAGGAGGAGCCCCGGAGCACAGGAGACCCTGCTTCCTGCCAGAGTAATTGACACCTGGCATTCTTGCATCTGCTGTAAAGCATTAATCCAGCATAAGGGACCTGCTACTTGTGTCTAGTTTTCTTGCGATAGATTTAATTTTCACGGTCCCCATGGTGCAGGGAGCAGACAGACATTTTATTTTGTGCTTTGAGCTGGCTAACGTCGTTTATCTGGGGGACGTAGTGGAGGTAAATTATGTGCCCCTCCTGGCTTTCCTGCGGAGCCCAGAGAGGCTCACGGGGGCAACGTGGAGAGAGGAGGCACAGCCGCCGCCTCCCGATGGGTGTGGCCTCGCAGGGAACTCCCGGTGGTCGCCAGCGATGTCCTGTGTCCCACCTGCGGGCAGGCTCGCTGTTCATGCCGCGCTCCTCCTCACCTGGATGCCTTTGCTCTGGCTGGGCTCTCAGCAGGAATGTCCTCTCCTCTCCATTTTCTTCTTGGTGAGCCCAAGTCAAGCATGACCTTCTCCTTCCGTCCTGCCATGACTCCCTGACAGAGGAGGGTTGCTTCTGCCTCTGACTTCTGACTTCATTTAGTAAAAGGGTTTACAGGACAAGTGACCAACCGCCTGTAATGGCTAGTTTCTGTATGGAAACGGTCAAATGGTTTAGAGATATGTGCACGCACACACACGCACACACCCCGTAGCCACAGCAAGGACAGGTGAAATGAATTAAAAGTGTGGAGTTTGTCTCTGCAGTGACAGGAGTCAGGTGTGTTGGTTCAAGATGGAGGTGGAGGTGGGGGTCATAATCCAATCCAGCCCTGAAGGATCTCTTCTTTGGTCTGCACAGTGTTGGAGAAAAAAAATGAATGATTTGCCAATACTTAAAAGTGGAGAGATTTTGCATAAAATTATAGAGTTCTTTTGAAAGGTGAGGTGATCTGGGAACCCTGAGCTTCCATTCCTACTTGACAGCATTGGCTGCGACTGTACGATTTCTGATGCCAGCGTCTTCCCTGTGGGTGTCCGAGTGTACAGCCTCTGTCAGGCGCTCCCTGCAAATGGAGCGCTGGGCTGGGTTCCAGCAGGGCTCTGTCTCCACATCAGCGTCCCCTTCACTGATTTCCTCAGGGCTCTGAATTGCGTCCTTCCTTCTGATGGGGTTCGACTTGGCTCTGGGCCTAAGTACGGACAGTCTGCAGGCAGCTGGCCTCTCTGTACCTGCAGTTATGAATTAAGAGGGAACTGGAGGCTGACCCAGGGCCCCGGGGGGTGACCCTGCAGGGAGGGTCCCCCAGAGAGAGGCCACTTCCCTGGAGATTTTCACCGTGCTCTTACCCTGACCTTCAAATGGTATCATTTTTTGAAACTCAAGGCCTGTGTTTTTGACTGAGTTGGGATTGGAGGTGTCAAATTAACAACATACCTGAAGTTTAGCTGCATGTCAGGTCCTGTGCTTGAACTTGAAAGGTGAGTGTAATGTAATCTTTGTCCTCAAGGAGTCCATGTGGGAACTGGGAGATCAGGTGAGTGATAAAACAGTTGAGCCTTTACACGTTGGTGCAGCAGACATGAATCTCTGACCACAAACAGCAGATGTGAATCTCTGACCACAAAGTCAGAAGTGAAAGAAATAATCATAAACTCAGTAGCGAAAGAAATGCAACTTGCTTTATTTTCCTCTGTTACGACTTCACTTCTTTTGTGAGTGCCCACTCAGAGGGTGAAAACGTCATCAGAGTTCATTCTGGACCCCGCCTTTCTCTGAAGTTGCACTGGTGTCCCAGGGAGGTGACACAGTGCCAAGACCCCGGGACGTGCATCCGTCAGGACAGGCTAGGTTATGCTGCCGTAACAAGCAGCCTCCAACTCACATGGGTTGACAACAGTCGCATTTATCTCCTGCTTACACTGCGTGTCATCAGCGGCCGGTGGCAGTGGGAGGGGCTGTGCTCGGGGCAGTCCCTCAGGGGCCCGGGGTGATGGAGAAGGTGCTGCCTGGAGCCACTGCTGGATGCTGTGAGAGAGAAGACGAGCCGGGGGGATGTCACCCGGGAAATCAGATACTTAGCCGAAAGAGGCATGGGTCAATTCTGTTCACAACTCACTGCCCAGAAGGAGCCGACAGCTCAACAGCCCCAGGGTGCAGAAGTGCAAGCCTCCATGTGCCCAGAACGAGGCATCCAGAGTGTGGCACAGTGACTTCTACCGGAGGGCGGGCCACTTGTCTCCCAGCGTTGTCATCTCTCTGCCCCTCCTCTGTCGAGACACCCCACCCCTGTATTGGGTTTCATATCATCCATCCTCTCGGGGCTTTGCTCTGCGGGTCTGGGTTAACATTTCATAGCAATGCTCCTTATGGTCGCTTCTCACATCACCCCTCCCTCCTTCCCTGGATCTTAGGGGCCAGCAGCCAGGGAAGCACCAGTGTGGTCCCTCTGAAAGGTCACCACATTCCAAAGAGAGCACTTCTTGAGCTCCACAAAGTCAACGTCCATAGGACAGGACCAGAGGAACCCCAAACTGCGGAGGCAGGTCGCGTGTCTGCATGGGTTATGGGGGTGTGAATTTCAGATGCTAGCAGCAGTGGAAAAGGCATCGGAGTTGGTTCATAAGAGTGGAGATTATCATGCAGAGATGGGCTTCATACGTCAGCACATCCTTAATCACATCCATGGCCGCAGCGCGTGTGATCCTCACCACAGCCTGATGGCACGTGCTGTCATCTCCATTTCCAGAGTGAGAACGTGGCAGCCCAGAGAGGTTCAGCCGGGTCCCTGAGGCTGCACAGCTGGTCCAGGGGCCCTGGGACTAGAGCCCGGTGTCGTGTGGCTCCGAAGCCCAGGCTTTTCCCACTCGCTGACTTTTCCATCCTGTTCCCACGCTCCTCTTCCCGCCGCCTGTGAACCTATCCTTGTTAACAGCACCCTCACCCAGTGCCTGTGGCTCCTGCAGCGTGTTTCAGAGAAAGCAGAGGGTAGGGCCCACCTTCTTCTCAGACCCTTCCGGTCACTGCCCTGTGGCCTGTCTTCTGAGCGTCAGTGTTGCTTTGGGGATCGTAGGAGAAACGTGTCAGTTGTGAAGGCAGAAAAAGAATCTTCAACTCCTCCGTTTAACTTTGGGTGGCAAAGAGATGCCAGCCCCTGACTTGGGCCCCCGCCGTGGCCACGATCGGGGGAGGGAAATGTGGTGTTGACTCAAAGTGAAGTCAACCTCAACCCCTGAGTTTGAAAATCTGTCCTCCCAGGCACCCCGGGTTCTTACTGCACCTTCCAGAACACCCCCGGACGGGGCCCGGGGGACGCTGCAGGGTCCTGCGTGCACCTGCTGGGCTGTCCTATGGACCCAGATCTCCTGCAGTGCCCACTCCTCCCGCGCCCCAAGGCTTGAGCTTCCTCAGGAAGATGGGGTGGGGGGGGAATCTTGGTGCTCAGTGCCCCCAGGGCCCCTCACCATCTCAGGGCCCATGTGATCCTCCCAAGAGAGCCAGGCAGCGGGGTTCCCTGCAGCGCCTGAGGAAACCGAGGCCCTAAGTGAGTGGGTGGCAGGATGCGGGCCGGATCCTTGGCGTCCCGCTTGTCTCCTGTGACTCTGGGTCCATCAGGGCAGGAGGGCCGCAGCCAGAGGCTCCAACACCAAGAAAAAGGCTCTGGCTTCTACGAGGTCATGCACGCGGGTAGAAAACCCGAGCGTGACAGCGGGTCAGCAGTGAGAGGTGCGTCCCCTCCCGGCCCCTGGCCTGTCCACCTCTCCCCAGAGGCTGCTTGCTGGTCTCCTTTGAGGGCCCGGTGACTGTCTTGTCCAGATGTGCTGTGATGTAGTCAGACTATTTTGACATCCAGACAAAGTGTTTCAGAGACAGGACCACTCTCCAAAGACTCCTTTTCAAGGAGAATCATTTAACACTGCTCCTCAGAAGGGCCGGTGTGGAGCGGACCAAGCCACCAGAGGTCGCAGGAGGGCTGAGGCCTTGAGGCGCCCAGGCCTGGAGCCGGGAGCAGATCTCCCATGGGCGGGGCAGGCTCGGCCAGAGGGGCACAAGGAGCCGCCTGTCCTAATGTATCTTCCCCTGCCCCCTTTTATCCCAGCAATCTGCAAAGTGCAGGGTCCTGGTCAGGAGCCCTTCCTCCTGACCACCCTCAGGAGGGGAGGGTCAGTGGGTGGAAGGGGGCCCTTTGCTGTCTCTTCTCCCCCCTCCCTTCCCTGCAGGGGGGCAGAGGCAGGTGCTGTGCTCAGGGCGCCGGTCAGACAGACGCCCTGGGCATGCTGCTTCCCCAGCAGCCGGAAGCGCGTTGTTTTCAGATACAGAATCAGATTCATAACGGATCTGCCCTAAAATGCATGTGTGTGTGTGTGTGTGTGTGTGTTAGTTATCTCTTTGTTTAGACTCTAAATTCTTGGAGCCTAGGGGCTGTTCTGTGTCCTCAACACTTAGCACACATTTCTTTGTACACATCAGGTATAAAATGAATAAATGAATGAACGAGTCAGAGGAGACTGGAGCAAGCTAATAAAATATTCTGCTCTCATTTTCTGCAGGTTCTCCTCTTCTGATCTGTATCATTTCAATAGTCTTTGCCATGGACAGTTACGGAACAAGTAAGAAGTAAGTGAAGGGGTGATCCCTGTGTGGGCAGGACTCCCGTGGGGAGGGGCACGGTGAGGGCCCCCATGGCTCGTTGTCTTGCTGTGTTCTTCTCGGCGGGGGGGGGGGGGGGGGGCGTCTGTCCAAGGCGGGTATCCTCCAGCCCTGGCAGTAAAAAAGGCCTGATAGAGTGAGAAACACCCCCGGCGGTGCTCTGGGCTTCCTCCCACCTTGGAACTAGCATCGAGGGGGTCGGAGTGCCTCCTGCACTGAGTGGCCGGGACAGGTTTCTGATGGGAGCTCTTCATCCATGTGGTTGTCCTGGACGCAAAGTCTGGTCACCTGTGGAGCCCCGTTTTGTGCTGACCCTTTCTTGGGGTGGTCAGCAAGTGCCTAGTACATAAGAAGTCCCGTTAAGTTACAGCCGAGTGAATACGTGTGGTCTGATGTGCACCCGCAGGGGGCGTTCTCATCGCTGGGGCAGCAGCAGAGGTGACAGTGTATGTGCCGGACCTCGTGCGCCATTTTGAAACTGCAGCTGGTGGGTCCCTAGTTGGATCAGGAAGAGGCTGGGTTGGGACAGTGTGACCGGGTCAGGTGTTCACCTCCCAGAAATTTGAATTCCTTTCCTCCCAAAGAGAAAAGGGCTTTAGCTCACCTGTCTTTAGGGAGCTGCCCCTCTCCTCAGCCAAGCTGAAGAACCACTGAGTGACAATGCCATGGAGAGACTTTAAGAGGAGAGAGAGGGAGTTAAACACTCTTCCAGCTTCAGCCTGAGATAATTTCTCAGCTGAGTTGCTAAAGTGGGAGGAATCTGGCTTTTTCTACTTTAGGGCGACAATTTCCTGAAGATGAAGCACTTAAAGCGCTGAGTCCATATTGAAATAAGAATGATTAAACAACCATTGTTCTGGCCCATTCCTTGCAAGCCTGCGTGGTGTCCGAAGTCAAGGCACTAATTAAAAGAAGAAACTTCTTCTCAGACACATCTCATTGGCATTTGTTCCGTGTCTTTCCATCTGGGAGCGTGCAGATGCTGGGCCGCCCACGGTGCGTCTCAGCTCCAGGGTCTGTTTCTGATGTAAGCCTCTCACCCACTCATGTGCCCGAGAGCGAGGCAGCCCCAGCAAAGGTCCGGAAGCTCACTGATTGTCCGGGGAGGACAGGGGATCTGAAGATCCTCATCCACCTAACATTCTGCGCGAAAATGGTGGAAAGCACCAGCTTCCTCTTGCAGAACCCTCACCCTCCCAGGGAGCCTGGGTTGGAGCTGCCCCTTTGCAGAGGGACCACCAGACTCGACGTGTGTTTCCATGTTAAGTGCCGCGTCCTCGGACGGGAGGCTCTTTTCTCCAGGCTCTGGGTTCCAGACGGGAACGAGCCTCTTACAGGCGCTGTCACCTGTCTGGGGCATTTCGTGTCTCCTGGTCCAGGAGGTCTCGGGGGAGGACGCGGGCAGAAAGGCAGGGCGCAGGCGTGGACTTGGGTCCCCTAACATCCCTGGGCCTCAGCCTCCTCCTCTGCAGGGTGGGGTCATCACAGCGCCTGCCTCAGGGGCGCGTGGGGTTATGGGGGCGACGCTGTGCCGTCAGGGGGCTGCGCTGGGTGAGCAGGGGTGAGCGAGTGACCAGGCGGCCCCGCAGGGACGTCCGCGTCCTGCGTCCGTGAGGATGCGCCGTGCGCCTCACCGGATCCTGGGGGGTGTGCCAGGGGCACAGGGTGTGCTGCCCCCGGATCCAGGGAGGTGACGTGTCTCAGGGACCCCCGGCTCTTGGCGGCTCTGATGCTCTGGAGAGGAAAACGGTGGTCCTGCCTGAGCTCCTGGAATCATGTCTCGTAAGCCAGGAGCAATTTCATATCCTCAAACTGGACCCTACTTCCCAGATGGGGCTTCTCTGGAAATCAGAGCCATGGCTGGGATCCACTGGGACCTTTCTTCTCGGTTGTGGAGCGGGGTCGGGGGATGGCGCTGCCGGGGGTGGAACTGACCGACAGCTGATGAGAAGACGAAGATGGTCCATGCTGCCACGTGATGCCTCCTCACTCCTTGAACCCCTGCAGAAGACACTAGTTAAGTCAGTATTTGAAATGCTCTGGAAGGAAGCCGGCCCCTGGCAAAAGCCTATTTATTTATTTCTCGCATAAAATTAAGACCTCCTTTGGATTTTGGCTAGACTCTTCAGAGATTGCGAGTTTTTCCACTAACCAGGTGACCTGTAAAAGCCTTCTTTTCCCCGAGCCAGTCTACAGACCTGGAACATTCTTCCCAAGAGCGGGAGGCGTGAGGTCATGGACAGGATACAGACACGTTTGTAGGGATTAACAATGTCCTTGTGACTGTGCCCCACGGTGTCCCTGTACTGTCCCGGACGCAGGGCCCCTGGGACGTGGGATGGTGCACTGAAGTAACCTTCTGCCCCCTTCCACAGTTGCTGGCTGTCGCTCGGGAATGGTGCCATCTGGGCCTTCGTAGCTCCTGCCCTGTTCATCATCGTGGTACGTCCTCTGCCGTGCGGGCGCGGAGCTGGGCTGGGGAGGGGCCGGAGTGGAGGAAGCCCTGGGCTTTGTGGAGGTGCAGCTGGGCCCCCTGAGAGCACGTCCTAAGCTGGGGCAGCATAGGTCCTGTTACAGCCCCTCGTGGGGGTGTGACCCAGAGCCTCCTTTCCCCGAATGATACTCAGGAAGGTTGGGCAGGTTTTCAGGTCTAATGCAGATCTGTTTGAGGCCCTCGGTGCTTTTCATGCTGAAGCAGCAGGTGTGGGTGTGTGTCCAGGAGGAGCAGTGCAGACCCAACTGGTTCTTTTCTTTCCCGATGCTCTTCCATGATCTCCTCACGTGCACATCTCCGTGGTCAAGGAGATGCAGGATCCAAGGCTATGTTAGGGAGTTTTCGTCCGAGCCTCCTGGGAACCACACAAAACAGGATTCCTGTGATAATGAGGGACCTATTCAGAAAGGGTGACAGAAATGGGGATTTCTAAGCTCACAGCCAGGAACGTTTGCCGTGGCTGTGCGTCTGGGGTTCAGACGAGGCCGTCTCCACGTGGTTCTGGCTCCCCACCTCTCAGCTCTGTTTTCCTATAAGTTGGCTCCATTCTTAGCTAGGTTGCCCCAGATGCTGGTAAGAAACTCTAGGACCACACAAAATTATAATAACTGCCATGGGAAAAAAAACCCTCCTTTGTTGTTCTTGCTATTGTTCTACCGACATGTCCCACAAAATCCTGGGATCGATTTTCTTCATTTCTGATGGGCCTGGCGTGGACCTCTGCCCACCATGGGCCCCTCGCTGAGGCCAGAGGAGCAGCATGCTCTGATTGGCCAGAGGAACGGAATGTTCTGATTGGCTAGCCTTCACTGAAGGCAGTGGAAGTAGAATGTTCTGATTGGCCAGCCCTCACTGTGGCCAGAAGAATGAAATGCTCTGATTGGCCAAAGGACTGGAACGCCTTGATTGGCCAGGCCTGGGTCACAGCTCTAACCCTGGGTCCTTGTACTTGGTTTCCCATGAAGTTATTTAACGTTAATAATAAAGCTCAAATTTATAGAGCATCTTTTTTTTTTTTTTTAAGATCTGAATGTGTTTTTACATTAAATTTCTCTCTTACTTGCCCCTAAATTAGCTGCTTGGAGAGATGGTAATTTCTATTATTACAGAGGGGCAAATTAAGGTGCAGGGAATAAGTAGAATGATAAAATCCTGGCCCATGATGGTAGCTGTATTAGTTTAGGTGTCCCCTTCCTCTCCTCCCCCCCATCCTTCTACTCTCCCTCTTCCTTCCAGGTGCTAGTAAACCAGCTTGAGTGCCCTTGAGTAGAAAAGGCTCAGTCCTGGGAAACAGGGAAATCAGTCATGGCTGGTTCCAGGCACTCAGTGATGTCCACAGATATCTCCTACTCAGCCCATGGTCCCATTGCCTCCTTGCTGGCTCCATCTCAGGCAGGCTTTCCTGGGGGGGACATGATGGAGCTGGTACCCTGACACATCCTCCAGCTCTGCAGTTCAGGGTAAGGAGGGAGGCACTGTTCCCAGCAGTCCCAGCAGAAGTCCCAGGGCAGATTCTGATTGGCTCCCATGGGTCAGGTTTCCAGAGCCATCACTGAGGCTGGGGTGGAGGCAGATGATTGGTCAGGCCCGAATCACATGACTACCCAGGGGCAGGGTTTATTATTTTATCCACCTGAACTCTCGGGGCTAGAGGTGGGGATCCCCAGGAAGCACTAGGGAAAGGGCCTGGGAGAGGGGGGTGCCAGTACCTGGGTGCTGAGCCTGGCTGGGGTCTGGTCAGAGGTGAGGCATCGCCATGCTGTCCCAGTCTGGGCCTCTCTCCCCACAGGTGTTGGGGGCTGACAGCAGGACACCCCCATCCCTCCTGCCCACCTTGTGCAAATCCACAAAGCACACTCTCCACACCCTTGGCTGGGGCCCCAGAACATGCTGTCCACGCACCCCCAGGGTGGGAGCCAGGCCATGCTCACTGCCTCTAAGGGTGCTGCCTTTGAAGGGTGTTGGGCCCCCAGGTGGGCCCGGTACTGGAGGTGACAGAAGGGACTCCAGCCAGAGACACTTGAGACTTTGGTGTCCTCATCCGTCGCCTCCCCCATCGGGTGTCCCGGCTGTGGTGGCACATGAACTGTCCTCCCATCCTAAGGACAGATCCAACGTTCTGTGTCACCAAGGATGGCTGCCGGAGGATGGACTTATTTGGAGAGGGTCTGTGGATGGCACTGAAGCCCAGCGCTCCTGCCTCCCCTCCATGTGGATCTTTCCTAAATACTGTGAAGCCAGCCCTCCTTTCACTCACCCCCCTGCTCCCTTCCCCAACGGCTGATTCTAAAGCTTCTTTTGACTTTGTTCCAAATTCAGTGGCACTGACTGAGGCCGTGGGCCCTGGTGGTTAATTAGAAACATATCCAAGGGAAGACGCCTAAAGATGTGGCTTCTTCCTCCTTAATTAAAATTCCACTCAGACATCCTCAGGCCACACAGAGGTGCAGCAGCGTCTTCTTGGTAAAGGGTTTCCAGTGGGGCAGCGTGGGGGGCATCATCGTGGTGTCATCATCTGTTCGGGACATGAGGGAGGGCGGTGGTGCCAGCCCCACACACGCTCCCCCCGTTCGGGCTGCGTTGACTCTGCTCCCCTCCACGCCGGTCTCCTGCCAGGTGATGTGTGCTCAGGGGCGTCCGCGGGGACAAGCAGGAGACGGGGGCGTTCCCTTCCTGACATGCTGGCTCTGCGAGCCCCCTGGGTCCCCCGTGGCCCCGGCCCCCTCGGTGCCAGAGGAGAGGCGGGGCTGTGCTCCCAGCTCTGCAGGGCTCGTGGGCCCACCGGGCTCTCTGTAGGGTCCGCGCAGGGCCCTGGTGGGGGGGGGGGGGGCGACGCGGAGACGGGGGCCTTGCGGGCGTCAGCTAGGTGCCCCTCCCATGCCACTCCCCTCCTGCTCTCGCTGTCCCTGGGGGGCCGGTCTGGATGGAAATGGACCAGGCTCAGAGGGAAGTAGGAACCGGGGGCCGGGAGTGCACCCCCCGACACCTCGTGCAGGGCAGTGGGTGCACGTCTGCTCCGTCCCCCTCAGGCCACACTCCTGTCGACAGCGCCTGCCCAGCCCTGGCTGCAGGGTCCCTGACGCGGTCCCTCTGCCCTCAGCCCTTCTGTCTCACAGGAGCTGGTGTCCCCGGTGCCCCGTGAGCCCTAGCCGTCTCGCCGGTTGCTGGCTCCCTTGTGGTGCTTGGGACGTTTTCCTTCTTTGTCCATCACAGATGGTTAGAATCACACTGCTGTGTCACCTCTGCGAGGGAAGGGGGATGGCAGTCTTTGCCAGGCCAGGGCGATGGCACACCTGTTCTGTAAAGGAGATCTCCTTCCAGGAAGGGCTGCCGGGTCGGGAAAGGGACGGGACTGTGGTCTCAGGGCGTCCGTCCTTGGCGTTAACTCCGAGCTCTGAGTACAGGCCCGGGTCCCTCCATCAAGTGCTTTCAGCTGCGGGAGGTGGTGCGTTGTCGTGGTGACACGTCCCTGAGCTTTCACTCCAGGCTGTCCCCTGTCCCAGGGCTGCGTGAGGACCATCTGCAGTCACTTTACCACCTGGCCTTTCACAGGATGACAGAGGCTCCCGTGAGCGACCCCGCAGGTGCCCCCCCTTCCTGCTCCTGGGATCAGGGAGGACCACTCGCCTTGTCACCCAACTGGAGACATAGGCTCAGACCAGACTCCAGTCCCCCCGACAGTTAAACCCTCCTGGTCAGAGCACGGACAGTGGGAGGGGTGGAAGGGGAGTAAGTGAGTGTGTAAGTCCTCCGCCCTGTTCTCTCTCTGCGTTGACTTAACCCCCCAGGTCTGCAGGGCCCGGCAGCATCGCCCCCTCCCAGACTCCCTGGGTGATCTGCCTGTTTCCTCTGACTTTGGTCAGTGATGGCGGGGGATCCGAGGCGGCCCTGCCTGGGTCCTTCCCTACCACCCACCACAGCGAGGGGTCCAGCAGCAGGGTCCCCGCATCCCACGTCCTGCAGGCTCGCTGGAGCCCTGCTGTCCTTCCAGAGGGGGCGTTACCTCTGCCCCACCCCACCTGCTCCCAAGGGGTTAACATCCATCACCTGGGACAACACCCTGGGGTCCTCTGCAGAGGGAGCGTTACCTCCGCCCCGCCCCAGCCCCTCTCCTTGACATCAGCCCCGCGCCTGCGAGGACTGCAGTTCTCACACTTGTTAGTAATGGAATCCCTGGGGAGCTTGGGAACGGTTCCTGCCTGAGCCCCACCTGGGAGGTTCTGGGTTTACTGGACCTTTCAGAGCTCCCGGCGATTCCGGTGTGGAGCTGGCTTGCAGTCCGAGGTGGGCTGCGGGAAGTCCGAGAGCCCTGGGCTGGGGGGAGGGGGTGTCCGCTGAAAGCGGTCAAGTGCAGGGTCAGCTGGCCGTGGCCCACGTGGTAGATCCCGCGCAGGTGCCGGGCACTTGTTTACAAACTGCCGCGTCAGTCACGCTGCAGCTGTTGAGTTTAGCTGTTACAGTAGAGACTGGGAGGCCTGAAAAGCCAAAAATGTTTGCTCCCTGGACCTTGAGAGAAAAAGCATGCAGACCCCAGGCCAGGGGAAGCGGCGGAGGGGTCCTGAGACCCAGCCTCTCCGACTGTCCGGGCTCAGGCTGGCCGGCGGCGGGAGTGTCCCGTGTGTCTCATTTCCTCTGAGGACCCTGGGTTGTGCCAGGCTGAGTCGTGCCCCGTTGTTCCCAGAGGCGCTCTGAGGACAGCAGGTTTCAGCATCACAAGTAGGGCCTGGCCCCATTGGGTAACGTGTGCAAAGCTCTGTTCGGGCGCGTGTTCACGTGAGCACGTCCGTGGGAAAGAAGTGTCTGGATGGATGCACCCGGGGTGGCGTTCCCCAGAGAGGGGTTTGTGTCCGGGGGGTACTTGCTTGCACATCCCATCCATTTAAAAACACCCACATGTCACGTGCATCATTTTAAACTAAAACACTTTGGAAAGGTGCATGTTCACGTTGGGGTGTGTGGTTTCGCTGTGTCCCAGTGAGGTTGGTCCCGGAGGGGCAGGCACCTGTGGGACGGGGTTGTCACCGTGGCACCTGGTGGGCCCAGTGCTGGGGGGGAAAGGGCAGAACCGAGCCCCTTCCGGTTCACAGCTCACCTGTCACCCCACTGCCAAATATGCACCCACCAACTGTCCCTTCACAAACTGTTCTCTCCGATTATGAAGGGACATGGATATCATTCCCTGGGCGACTCCAGTGAGGCTGAGTGCAAAAGTGCCCACGGAGCAGGCAGGTGTTACAGAAGCAGGGAGGCCGTGGGCCACAGGGGCCACCTTAGCCTGAGCCCCCCCAGGGGGCTTGTTCCGTGCTGGTGCCACCCGGGAAAAAGGCCTCCAAGTCAGGGAAGAGAAAGAGTCTAGAGTTTTAAAATCCTCCTCTCACCTGCGGAGAAGCCAAGCTAGTTGTGTGACTCTGCAAATACAGGTACATAAATAAAGATACATAGATACAGATCCAGTTACCAATTCCTGAGAACAGATATGGACATGGGTACAATTACAATGATAGTTACAGACATAAGGATGCAGAACCATAAATACCTATATGGACATAGAAACAGGTATAGATACACATGAAGCGTTTACTATGTCTTTATGTGTGTCTGCACGTATAACCTTTCACTGTGAAATCGTGGTACACATCCCAATGATTTTTCACAAATACCTGAGTGGCCCTGAGCCCGGTAAAGAAACAGAGCGTGGTCCCAACCCCAGAGCCCTGCCCAGCCGTTCCCTCCCCCCAGCAAAGATCCCCATGGTCTTGAGTGTATGTCCTCCCTCCACCCCTCCCCTCCTTTTTTTTTTTTTTTTTTTTTGCTGAAATGCAGCCTGTGAATTATTGGTTTGACATCTGTCATAAGTAGCTTGTTGGCTGTTCTAATGCGGAGATACTTAGTTGATGAAATACCTCATATTCACGTTACAAACGCCTCACCCCAGGGCCTTTCCCAATTTGCAGCCAGGCACAAGCCAGGGCGAGTGAAATGAAGTGAGGGGGCCAGGCCCGCTTCTGTTTTGTATTTTCATGAAACGCCAGATTTGTTTCACCCTCAGCTGCTGTCTCCCACTTAATTGCGCATTGATGTAGGCTCGGAGGTTAGCCTGCACCTTCTCTCATGCTGCCGTGGCCAACGTGATTGTCTTACCAACGCGGGGGGAAGCGTGCATGTCAAATGAAATCAGACAGGCCCCCAGCTGAAAGAGGGCGAGGGGAAATAAATAAACCCCAGCAACAGCTTTGGAGACATGGGCATGATGATGAATTGTAACAGCCAATCACGTGGGCAGCTTAAACATTATTGAAACGCTTCCTTCCGGGTCTTCAATACAGAGGCCAAGAAATCACAAAAGACCTGAAATCGAATTAATCACTTGGAGCATTTCTGTGTCTGTGGAACGATTTGCCATAATCTGATCATCCATTCAGTGGCCACATCACAGAGCCTGTGCACAGCAGTCTGAATCGCCTGGCGTCACACCCGAGAGGTCTAGGGCAGAATCCTGGGTCAGCCTCCAGCCGGCGAAGGGAGAGATGGTTGGGATGAGACCTCTGGGGTCACGTGGGGTGTTCATGCTCCTCCCCAGAGGCTGCCTGGCGTCCGTCTCCCGGGTCCCAGACTCTGTGGCTTCTCCATCCCCTTCCCTGAATTATTGGGACACTTCACAGTGGAGCCTCTTTTCCTCCTGAGCTCAAGGTCATAACTGAGACGTTCACAGGAAAAGGGATTGATGTCATTTCCCTTTTATAATTTAATTAAGTAATTTGATTTTTGAACATTAACACACATGGTTAAAAATTTGAAAGCAAAGCTTAATAATGTATATATCTGAGCAGTCTCTGCTCACGTCTCTCTCTTAACTCCCTGGTTTCTACCTGCCCCCCAAACAGACAACCCCTGATGCTAACTTCTTGTGTATCCTAGGGGTGCTATGAAGATATAGGCGAATATAAATATATATTCACCTCATTCTGTGCCTTTTCCACGCACACAGTGTGTGCTGGACCTCTGGCTTTATCAGCACAGGGAGAGCTGCCTCGGTCCCTGATGCGTCCACAGAGTAGGCTGCCCACGGTAGCCCCCAAGCCTGCTCCCTGGTGGAAACAATTCAAGTGTTTCCAGTCTTTTCTGGTTACAGACAAGCCTTCAGCTTTGGCCAGTGGGTGAGGAACCCAGGATATAAATTCCCAAAGTGAAAGAGGCAGGACTTACAGGATGGCACATGGAGGACCTCAGTAAATGTTCTCCCCCTAGAATACAAAGAAGCTGCTGGAAGAATTATACGTGGAAAAACCTCAAACGTTTCAGAACTCCAGAAACCAACCAAAGGCTGAAAAGCATTTAATCACGAACAATCGCTGAATCTTGGTGAGAGCAGCAGGGTCTGTGGCTTTTGATGGGCCACTCGGGCCCCACGTCCCAGCTCCGTGACGCAGCTGTTGTCACTGGAGGTGAGGACGAACTTCCTTCCGGGCGCGCGGGTGCGGCGCCTGTCTGACCTCAGAACAAGCTGTTGGCAGAGCTCGCTGAACCTCAGCGTCTGGAATAGACATCCCCATTCTTAAAGCGGCGACCAGTTCGTCCCCTGGCTTTGGTCACCGACCCGGTTGAATGGAAAAGTCCCTGCGTTTTCACACCAATAGCCCGGCGTCCGTGCTGGCCCGCCTCTTTCCTGTCTGCTGAGCGTGGCCTTCCTGCGGTGCTAAGCCGGTCAGCCAGCGCGGGGCGGGGAGGCGTGGAGGGCGCGGTGATGCTAACGGTTCCCATCTGCCAGCGTCTCCCGTGTGCCCGGACCTCGGGAGACTTCCGTCGTCATCCCCACTTTACAGGCGAGAAAACGAGGGGGAGTGAGGCGGCCCGTCGGGAGCCAAGCTGCCACGTGTGGAGATGGTCAATTAAGACGAGGGCCCCACTGACGGCACCTGTTCTTTGTTTGCTCTAAAGACTAATGATTAAAGCTTTACTCGCTTAGAGTGATGGTATAAGCAAGGGGCTAAGCGGGCAGAGGTGCCAGCTTCCCAGGGCTCCGTGCCACGGAGCAGCGCGGGCAGGCTGAGCGGGTTCTGCAGGAGCGGCTGCTGCTGAGTCCTGGACCTGCGTGCGAACTGGGAGGGGGAAGCGGGAGCAGGGCCGGGAGTGGGGAAAGCGCTGGGTACTGAGGCAGAGCGCGGAGAAGTGTCTGCGAGGCCCCTGAGGTAGGGGGTATCAGCAGAGATGCTTTGGAAAGGCCTCAGGCTGGGTCCCCAGAAGGAGGCCGCTAATGAGGGCCTTCAGGCCAGGCACGCGGATGTGTGTGCGGCGTGGCCGGCCGGGGCAGGAGGAGCCTCAGTCCCCTGCAGAGCCCAGGATGCTCTGCTGGTCCCCAGGTCTTGTGTGGGGAGGGCCGCTTTCCCCGTGTGGCCTGCCAGGAAAGCCTCTGTCCTTGCCTGTGGTCAGGCCTGAAGGTTCACACGTGGCCGGGAGCGGGACTCCTCACCGACTCTGTAAATGACCTCAGAAGTTTTCAGATACAAGGGAGAGGTCCCATCACAGCACAGCCCCGAACCAGCTGTGGACCCTGTAGCGGAAGGAAATGGCCGGGCCTCACTTCCCCTGCTGTCACCTGCCTGGTCAGGCTCCTGTTCAGGACCCTGGAGAGCTGCCCACGGGAGGGGACACTGTGCTAGACCCTCTGCCAGAGACCCTCACAGCCCCCGCCCAGCCCCCAGCTCCCAAGGGGAGCCTCCGAGCCCCCAGACCCCCAAGGGGAGTCTCCCAGCCCCCAGACCCCAAGGGGAGTCTCCCAGCCCCCAGACCCCAAGGGGAGTCTCCCAGCCCCAAGCCCCCAAGGGGAGTCTCCCAGCCCCCAACCCCCAAGGGGAGTCTCCCAGCCCTCGGCCCCCAAGGGGAGTCTCCCAGCCCCCGGCCCCCAAGGGGAGTCTCCCAGCCCCCCGACACCCAAGGGGAGTCTCCCAGCCCCCAGACCCCCAAGGGGAGTCTCCCAGCCCCCAGCCCCCAAGGGGAGCCTCCCAGCCCCCAGCCCCCAAGGGGAGTCTCCCAGCAGGTTCCCAGCCCCCAAGGGGAGTCTCCCAGCCCCCCGATCCCCAAGGGGAGTCTCCCAGCCCCCAGACCCCCAAGGGGAGTCTCCCATCCCCCGGCCCCCAAGGGGAGTCTCCCATCCCCCGGCCCCCAAGGGGAGTCTCCCATCCCCCGGCCCCCAAGGGGAGTCTCCCAGCCCCCGGCCCCCAAGTGGAGTCTCCCAGCCCCCAGCCCCCAAGGGGAGTCTCCCAGACCCCCAAGGGGAACCTCCCAGCCCCCAGACCCCAAGGGGAACCTCCCAGCCCCCAGACCCCAAGGGGAGTCTCCCAGCCCCCAGACCCCAAGGGGAGTCTCCCAGCCCCCAGACCACAAGGGGAGCCTCCCAGCCCCCAGATCCCCAAGGGGAGCCTCCCAGCCCCTGGACCCCCAAAGGGAGCTTTCCTAGCAAGGAGGAAGCATTGGGCAGAAGATGCAGACTCCTCTGCTGTGGCCTCTGGACGCACAGCCGTGGGCCTGGGCTGGGGACAGGAGGTGAGAGCCGGGCTGGGGGCAGGAGGTGAGAGCCGGGCTGGGGGCAGGAGGTGAGAGCCGGGCTGGGGGCAGGAGGTGAGAGCCGGGCTGGGGCAGGAGGTGAGAGCCGGGCTGGGGCAGGAGGTGAGAGCCGGGCTGTGCTCCAGTGCCCAGACTGCACCGCGGGCGTTCCTGCTCCTCCTCATTAACTGGAGAAACTGAGGTTCGGAGGACTTCAGCACGTTACCCAGGGCCACACCCGGGGAGCATGTGGTGGGAGGAGGCTGGAACCAGCTCTGTCTGACTCTGAGGTCCACAGCCTCCTTGCCCTGGTGGTGAGCAGAGGGGCACTTTCTTCGGCGTGCTCCTGGGGACTCGACCTGGGGTGTTTGGCCGTCTTTTCTCAGGAGCACAGATGTGGGCTCCCAGAAGGCAGTCTTGCAGGTGACCTGTGCAGGTAAAAGTTCAAGGACACGGCTTCGATTTCTCCCAGAGACGCCCCCTGTTTGCCTGGGAAGGCTGGCTGGGGAGTGGGCCAGGTGGGCTCGGAGGTCCTGCAGGTGCGGCTGCAGCCCTCACCTCGTCTCTCGTGCTCCTCATGCAGGTCAACATGGGCATCCTCGTTGCGGTGACCAGGGTCATTTCACAGATCAGCGCCGACAACTACAAGATACACGGAGATCCCAGCGCCTTCAAGTAAGCGGGACCCTGGGCTGTCAGCCATGCCCCTGCCCACAGAGGCTGCTCGGGGGTAGCAGGAGGCGGGTCACACTCTTGGGCTTGCTTGGTGTCCTCATGATGTCATGGGGAGCATGGAGCGTGTGTCCTCATCGGTCTCTGTGACCAGCACCAGCTCGCTGCCCCCGTTTGTGAAAGAAGGGGGTCTATGAGATGCTCTCCCGGAGACTGCTTCACCCCTAGGGTGAGAGGAGCTGGCGGTGGGGTCCAGAGGAGGGTTCTGGAGCCCGACCGCCCTGCCTGGGTCGGTCCTGCCTCAGCCCTACCATCTGCTGGGACCTTGTGAGCTATTCAACCCCTCAACACCCTGATTTCCTCGTCTGTGTGGTGAGGGTGATGGCGGCCGTCTTACAGGTTGTCCTGAGGAGGGTGGAACTTCCTGACCTGCTCTGGGGCTGGTTCATCCTCAGAAGGAACAGGTGTCTCTGAATGGGGCGGGGGTTCCACTCACACACTCGCTGCCTTCTGGGGTTTCTTCACCCCATTGTCGGGGCTCTGCCAATTGCAAGTGACAGAAAACCCAACACAAACTGGCTAAAGCACAAGGCGTACCTATCGACACAGGCAACCATAAGTCCAAGAATGAGTCTAGAATGGCTTGGTCCAGCAGATCAGATAATATCACCAGGACCCAGCTCCTCCTGCACTTCTCAGCTCCATGCCCTCTGTCGGCTTCACGCTGAAACGGACTCTGCCTCCTGGTGACAAAATGGCTGCACAGGAGGTTCAAGTCCATGGGAAAGTGTGTCTCTTTCCCCAATGATCAGAAGTCCTGAGCCTGGAGACCGAGACTCAGACCAGACCACATGCCCATCCACAAATCAGTCCCAGTGGATGAAATCACCAGTTAACCCTGGCCTGAGTCACACGGTCCATCCTGGCTCTGGGGTGCAGTCAGCACCCCTGAACCACTGGGCCAGGAAGTTGGGGCAGTGGCCCCTCAAAGGGAATTTAGGGGCTGCTATAGAAACAGGGTACAGTTACTAGGCAGCTGACATTCTGTAAGTTACTTTATCTACACTATATCTCTTCCAATCTGAAAGGGAAAACAGTAGACATATCAGCAGCAAATCGATAAGACAATTATTCTGTAATGAATTCCAGACACTGTAAATTAACCTGACCAGTGGCTCCGGCCCCCTCGGGCTTTTTCAGCCCCTGGAAACCTTCGAGATGCTCCTGGGTCAGGGTCACTCCCCTTCCTCTTGCATCAGCGAGAACAGGCAGCGCTGCCCTGTGAGGCCGTCAGTCCCCCGGCCCTGGGGGCCTGGCTGGGGAGCAGCCTGACCCTCCCTCACCCCAGCCTCAGCCCCCAGGCCCTCCCCTCGGTGCGCAGGGCCCCGTCTGACCCGGCACCCGCAGGACCACTGGGCTCGCTGCGCCCAGAGCAGCCCGGATCTCACCCCACGCCCGCGCCCCCGTCTCTGCCCCGCCCCCTCTTCACGCTCCGCGGCCCCGAAAGGCAGCTGAGCCCACGACCCATCTGCCCTCCCTGGGGACCTGGTCCCCAAGTGGAGGCTGACACGGGGGAGGTCGGGGCCGTGCATCGCGAGGGCATTTCCGCGTCTCTGCGGAACCAGGGCCGGGGCGCAGCCGCTGTGCCCTCCCGTGTCCTGTGTCCTGCACGTGACACGGCGCCCAGGACAGATCTCCTGGAGAGAGTCCGGCCCGTCCCTCTGGACAGACCCCTGACCCTCCCCGCCCAGCACGCTCCCTGCCCCGCCTCCTCTTCTTCGCGTGGCCGAGCGGGACCCTGGGTCACTGCCTCACTCCCTTCTGAGTGTCCCCGCCCTGGGCTGGTGAAGCAGGAGCCCCGGGAGCCGGGCGGAAGACGCAACACAGCCTCCTCGGAGCACTTCTGGCTCCTTCTCTCCTGGTTTCAATCTAGTCCTTTCCTTCCTGCCCAGCGGCTCAACGCCCAGTGACTTAACGCGATGAGATGCTTCCTCAGGAGCCCTAACAGGGCTGCCTTCCACCTGCTTTCTCACCTCTATTTATTGGTCCTGATTCCAGACTCCCCAGAAAGCAGCAGAGAACGTTCAGTTTTCCCAAGTGCGATCCGGGTCCCGGGGGCGGGAGGGAGGAGGATGCCGGCCGCCGGGGAGCAGGGGGGCGGGCATCGGGGAGACTCATGCGTCCGGACCGCGTCCCCCACCTGCCCAGGCCTCCTCTCCTGCAGGGACCCCGCTCCTTCTGCCTTTGACAAGGGACCTGGCTGCTCTGGCCGTGTTAACAAGTCCTCAGAGAGCCTCAGCTAGAGGAGTTTCCTCCAAGATTTTATCATCTATTGCTTTATTTTTGAAGTAAAAATGAACCATCCCTTTAAAAGTAACACATTGATACCGACTTTTCAGCAGCTGCTCCTTTCAATTATGGATTTTCCGGGATCTAAAGATCGAATCTAAATCACTCATGATATCTTGTTCCCCAGATTCAGGTGTCTTATTTGAACTGTATTGACTTTATGAAAACACGCAGCTGCAGCTTCCCTGAGAGATGACGTGTGGGGACACATCCTTGGTTTTCTAGGGATTTATTTGCTGCGAGGAGCTGTCCCTGCCGGGACCTCGGGCTTCTGACCAGGAGGCTCCTTAGGGCCATCGCACCTCCTCCTGGGAGGGGCTGGATCCCTGAGCGGCACTTCTGCACGTTCATGCATTTGCTCGACCTTCATCCGTCCCGTGGCCTCTTCCTCATCTTGCCCGCTGGGCCTGGCGCTGTGCTGGCTTTGGGGCTGCAGAGGTGCAGAGCCCAGCCTTTAGAGGACTCACTGTCTAGTGAGGGAGACCGTGTGGGTCGCAGCGCCACGGGACGAGGGCCTTGGAGGTTGCTTAGCTGAGCAGCATGGCACCCATCCGTCTCTGGACTTCTCTGTCGCGCTTACGGGCAGAAACCGCCCTGTGGAGAGCTGAGCTGTCTGAGGAGTCAGGGTGGGCTGGGCCCCAGTTAGCGTACGATGATTTGCAGGGTGTATCAGAGGCAGCCAGGACTCAGACAGCCCCTGGGGCATTGCCGCCACACCAGCTCCGTTCTGGGCTCTGCAGACACCGGGGGGGGGGGGGGGGGGGGCGCCAGAGCCTTCTCACGGAACTCGCGTTCCAAGGGAGAGCCTCGAGGCCGACGCTGCAGGTGCCGCGGAAGCTGGGTGTGTCTCCTGCCCCCGGGGCTCCTCGGCTGCGCTCCGCTCTGTGGGCACCTGGCATCAGCATTTCCCTCAGCATCACCACCTGTTGGATTGGCGCGGTCAGCCTGAGTGCCCAGAGGATGCGCGGGCTCCCGGAAGCCCGGTGCCAGCTGCCGTCCTACAGCGCCGCCTGCTTGGCCCGGAGCCGGCCTTGCAGGGGCCCCGTCTTACACGTCCAGGGTAGTCAGCTCCTG
This sequence comes from Balaenoptera borealis, assembly GCF_965194805.1. NCBI lineage: Eukaryota > Metazoa > Chordata > Mammalia > Artiodactyla > Balaenopteridae > Balaenoptera > Balaenoptera borealis. The sequence goes on from NC_138875.1 coordinate 90,422,461, forward strand.
AGCCAAGGCCTCCTGCAGGGAGGAATCAGGTCTCAGTCCCAGCGGGGCCTGTGTCTGCTCCCACCTGGAAGCCTCGCGTCGGGACCCCCCCGCCTGCCCGCCCTCCCTGTCTCTCTTGGCGTCTGGCCCCCCGCCTGCCCGCCCTCCCTGTCTCTCTTGGCGTCTGGACCCCCGCCTGCCCGCCCTCCCTGTCTCTCTTGGTGTCTGGACCCCCCCGCCTGCCCGCCCTCCCTGTCTCTCTTGGTGTCTGGACCCCCGCCTGCCCGCCCTCCCTGTCTCTCTTGGCGTCTGGACCCCCGCCTGCCCGCCCTCCCTGTCTCTCTTGGCATCTGGACCCCCGCCTGCCCGCCCTCCCTGTCTCTCTTGGCGTCTGGACCCCCCCGCCTGCCCGCCCTCCCTGTCTCTCTTGGCGTCTGGACCCCCCCACCTGCCCGCCCTCCCTGTCTCTCTTGGCGTCTGGACCCCCCCCGCCTGCCCGCCCTCCCTGTCTCTCTTGGCGTCTGGACCCCCCCGCCTGCCCGCCCTCCCTGTCTCTCTTGGCGTCTGGACCCCCGCCTGCCCGCCCTCCCTGTCTCTCTTGGCATCTGGACCCCCGCCTGCCCGCCCTCCCTGTCTCTCTTGGCGTCTGGCCCCCCGCCTGCCCGCCCTCCCTGTCTCTCTTGGCGTCTGGACCCCCGCCTGCCCGCCCTCCCTGTTTCTCTTGGCATCTGGACCCCCCCGCCTGCCCGCCCTCCCTGTCTCTCTTGGCGTCTGGACCCCCGCCTGCCCGCCCTCCCTGTCTCTCTTGGTGTCTGGACCCCCCCCTGCCTGCCCGCCCTCCCTGTTTCTCTTGGCGTCTGGACCCAGCCTGCCTGCCCGCCCGCGTCTGGACCCCCGCCTGCCCGCCCTCCCTGTTTCTCTTGGCGTCTGGACCCCCCCACCTGCCCGCCCTCCCTGTTTCTCTTGGCGTCTGGACCCCCCGCCTGCCCGCCCTCCCTGTCTCTCTTGGCGTCTGGACCCCCGCCTGCCCGCCCTCCCTGTTTCTCTTGGCGTCTGGGCCCCCCCACCTGCCCGCCCTCCCTGTCTCTCTTGGCGTCTGGACCCCCGCCTGCCCGCCCTCCCTGTTTCTCTTGGCGTCTGGACCCCCGCCTGCCCGCCCTCCGTGTCTCTCGCGCAGGTTGACAGCGAAAGCCGTGGCCGTGCTGCTGCCCGTCCTGGGAGCCTCGTGGGTCTTCGGCGCGTTTGCCGTCAACACCCAGACTGTGGCCTTTCAGTACGTGTTCGCCGCGCTCAACTCCTCACAGGTGAGGGCCCGATGGCACTGTCGGCTTCGTGGGTGGACGCGCGGAGCAGCTTGCCTCTGAGGCGGGAGGGAGACCCCGTGCTCTGTCCCCTCCACACACAGGCACCTCGTGGACCCCGAGCGTGGAGGGTCCCCAAGGCCCGCGGACACGGGCATGGGCGGGGCGTGCACCGGGGTCTCTGAGCAGACCGTGCAGGACCCCATTCACAGCAGGGCTGCCTCGTCCTCCTGGACAGTATCTGTGGAGGCCCATCCGGGCCTGGAAGGAAGACGGTCAGCACGTGGGCAGCTCCTGAAAGGGAGCCGGGCGTGGAGAGGTGGTGATGGGGGTACCTTGGGCTCTGAGTTCTCATCTGCCCTCTGCATGGAAGGACGGCAAGGGTGACAGCCTGGAAACCAGAGACTTGGGATGCCCAGAGTCTTAAGTCCCCAGAGCCACAAGCCCCCAGAGGAAGGGTGGAGGCGGGTGCCCGTGGCCATACACAGCCTATGCGACCGAGCCCAAGGCTTAATCCGCCCCGGCCCCCACCATGATGTCCTTGCCGCATCTGGGTCTGCACGACCAGTGACGGTGCCAGGCTTCGAATTTGTAATAAGCCCCCATGCATAGTTTCCTTCTGGCTGTTTCTAATGAAAGGGGACAGGTTGTCCTGGCTGCAGCCCTACACACCCCAGGGCCGGGCTCCTCATTTATCCTCTGAGTCCCATGAAGTTTCCTCTTCCGTAAAGTGGGAACAATAACGGGACCCACGTTGTGGGGGGCTGCTTTTCAGCACTAAATGAGATGACGCACGCGAAGTGTTTGTCTAGTGCGGACACAGAGGGGCAATCTCTAGGTGTTTGGGGAGATCCTCACCTTGTGTCTGTTTTCACTGTTATCGTCATCCTCAGTTTGCAGGTGAGGACACCAGGGCTCGGTTTAGGTGACGCGCTCGTGCCCTCCCATTTGTCCGCCCCAGCATGTTTGCTCCTCTCCGAGGTTAAGCCTGTCCGGGCGTCCACCTGTCTTTGTATCTTGGTCATGGCGGCTGCCTGCGTTTAGGTTAGATTACAGGATCCCCTTCCACCCTTATGGACTCCAGACCGTAGGGTCCAGCATCACGGCTCACTCCCATGCTCCCCAACACCAAGCCATGCCAATGCCACTCTCAGAGCCCATGGGTGGCATTGGAAAGCACCCTCAGAAAGTGTTTGTAACAAAATGCAAGTGGCTCTAATTCTGTGTTTTCCTCCCCTTCCTTCCCAGGGATTTTTCATCTTCCTTTTTCACTGTCTCCTGAATTCAGAGGTATGTCTGCTCCACTTCGTGACAATATGAAGCTGGTTTTTCATTTCTGAAAGGGCACAGAGCGCAGGAACCATGTTGCCGCATCAGGCTGGTGTCCGGAAATGTAACCCTGAATAAGCCTTGGTATTGCTGACAGGTTGTGTGCGGGGGGGCTGCTTTCCGTCAGCTCTCTCTCCCTCATCCCGGTTGCTAAGCAGCACATACACATCCTCCCTCACTGCTGTCACACGGGCACGGCTGGCTGTGTGGAGGACCAGGGAGATGGCGACAGTGGGGAATAGCTGAGCTGCAGATCCAGGGCCTTGCTTGGCCTCCGGCATATTAGGGAGAGTAAGATGCAGATGTGCTCCCAGCAGATCCTCCCCAAAGGCATTCGGGAAGCTGGCCTGGGGTGTAAGGAGGACTCCTGACTGCAGGGGTTAGAGAGGGGACTTCTATGATGCGGCCTCCAAGGGCATTGGGGTACCTGGAGTGGGCTCATTCCTCTTGGTGCAGTCTGGGGCATTGCACCTGCTGTGTACTTGGCCGTAGGGATGGTGGAAGCTGCTCTAGATCTTGTCCCTCGGGGTCCATAGTCCATGGGAGGAGTTTTACCTGTAAATTGTGGGAGTGGCATTGTGTTCCTTGGCATCTGAGTCCCCTCCAGGCTGTGGTCCTGGGGAAATGCCTCTGGAGCGGTGACTGAGAACAGGGCAGAAGCACCACCCGCCTCTGTGCTTTTCCAGGAGGGTCCATCCATTTGCACGAGGATAGGTCAGGCGGGGAGGGAGGAGATGGGGGGAGGGGCAGGCAGGATGAGTGGCCCAGGACGATGGCGGCCAGTGGAGGAGAGGTCACGTGTTTGCAAAGACCAGGTAGCAGCCCAAGCAGGGCCTGAGACTGATCCACGTGGCAGAGGGGGCAGGAGGGAGAGGCAGCCTCGGAACCGCACACGGCCCGTCCCACGCGTGCGTTTCTTCATTTACTTCTTTGTGTGGTTTCTGTGCCCGTCACACTCTTGGCCCCCAGGCTGTTCACCGTCGAGTGTGTCCCGTCTCCCCACCCAGCACTGTGAGGGCGGCAAAGGGCAGGCCAGGTCCGGCTTTCTCCCCGTGCAGGGCTGGGAACAGCGGGGGGACGCAGCCTGTATCTGTCACACGAATCAGTGACACGTCCGTAGCGCGGCTCCGGAACCACTGACTCTGTTTGGATCTGATGCCCCCGAGTCCTGTCCTCACCCTGCAGCACAAATTCCTCGGGACCTTTCAGAATGACCTCTTGTTGCTTTTTCAGCTTCTGAAATTACTTCTAATGAGCCTTCCATTCTGCCTTTGAAGGTGAGAGCTGCTTTCAAGCATAAAACCAAGGTCTGGTCCCTCACGAGCAGCTCCACCCGCCAGGCCAACGCGAAGCCCTTCAACTCGGACATCGTGAGTGCATGTGGTGTCTCGTGTACGCCCCTCCTGCGCTGGCCGATCCTGCTCTGACCGCCTTCCATCCCCAGCCCACACTGACCCAGGCCTCTTGTTCTCTGTCCTCATCAGCCGGGACTTGCTTTCCAGCTTCACTGAGCTGCACGCAGCCTCTGCCTTACAGAGGACCGTGTGGTCCTGAGGCTGCGTCTCTTAAAGCCCGAGCCCCAGGCCCCCCGCTCACTCCTTCCCCGAGCTCCATCGTCGGCACCATCAGTGTCGGGCAGACGGCTGCCCAGGTCGGGGTGATGGAGCCTCGGCTCGGGTGCTGGTCCTCTCACACCTGACATAGGCCTGCAGGCAGCACGAGCTGATGTCACACCCACAACAGGGCCCCCCTCCTCACGAAATCACCTGGCCCTCTCTCCTGCCCCACTTCCCAGGGCCAGTACTTCTTATGTTGACTTAGGGGGATGGAAGGATCAACTGACCAGGAGGCAGACACAGGTCATGCTGATGGTGTCCTATAAGAGGCACAAAAGTCACTGGACACAGCCCGGCCTCTGCATCAGGTCTCCTCCCCCTACAGATGCCTGAGAAATTGGGTCTGGATGGTCGGGGGTCTGAACAAGCCGCTCACCTTCCAGCACTGGGCTTGGTTCACCTTTCCCCTGCGGGAAGTGGTGCCTCATCCCTCCGCCCCGCAGACCCCCAGGCAGGGCCCCGGGCCCCCCGGAGCAGGCGGTATCGTGGGTTCTCACTGCACCGTAGCCTTTCACCTGTCAGTTAGGCCCTCGCTCAGGGGTCCCGTCCTCAGGAGGTCCCTCCTGGACAGCACTGAACAAAGGTGCCCCCACCCCGTGCCAGCGTCCTGTGCCTGCTACTCTTGGCAGTTGTTTGGTTTATTCACTTGCTTGATGGCCACTGTCTGCCTCCCCCATTGGAACGCGAGCTCCGCGGGGACAAGGGTCTGGTCAGCTCTGTTCACTGGCGTGACCCCATAGCCTAGATCAGGCCCCGGTGCCCAGCCTGCTCGATAAATCAGTGTCGAAGGAATAAGTGAATACGCGGAGGGAAGAATAGAGGCGTGAATGAGTGAATGAACGAATGAGTGAGCGATAGATTGAAGAATGAATGACTGCCTGGGTGAGTGCACCCCAGAACCTGGGAGCCACGAGGCAGGGGAACCTGTGCGGAGAAGGTGGAGAGAACTGCGCCCTCCGGGTCCTCATTTTTCTGGGGGGCGGTGGGGCCGCCCCCAGGAGGATCCCCAGGCAACTTTCTGGCACAAGGCTTTGCTCTCAGCACTCCTGTGGGACTTGGGTTTCTCGTCCCAGAGTCTCCATTTCTCGATCCTCTGTGGTCTGCAGATGAACGGGACCCGGCCTGGTACAGGCTCCAGCAAGCTCACCCCTTGGGACAAGAGCAGCCACTCCGGGCACCGCGTGGACCTGTCCGCCGTGTGAGCAGAGCGGCCGCGGACCCGGCAGCCTGCCGCTCAGAACCCCCCGACCCGCCGCAGACAGCACGCAAGCATTGCTCTGCCTTCGCCACTGGGACCCTTTCCTCGTCGCTCTCTGGACCTGGGGGTCACGGCCCTCCCCCCTCCCCCCATGACAGCCATCCTCTCCTGCGACCCGCTCCTGTGACAGAGCCCACCGCCCAGCCCGCAGCCTGATACACGGCGAGGGACGGCCCCCCGGAGCACACAGCGGTCCCTGCCCTTTATCACTGCAAGTGCACAGACCCTCCACACTGTGTGCGCACAGGACCCAGGGGCCATGGCACCAGGAGGGAAGTTTAACCTCGGCAGGCGCCGCGATGGGGACTTGGGACCAGAGACGTGGGGTCCCGCAGGGGAGGCTGGGCGGAGGTCCCTGGGGGCGCGTGGGGAAGTGCTCGAGGGTGTTTTCCACCTGCTGACTCCACCCAGCGCAGGGTCCCCGATGCCTGGCACCTGCTGACGCCCAGGGCGTCGGGCTGGGGGCACCGGCTGCCCAGCCCGTCTGTGCGCGGGGGTCTCCTGCTCCGGCAGCTCCTCCGCCTTCCTCGTGAGTGCTGGCTCTTCCGACTCCAAGTCAGCCTTCAGGTCGCCCCCTTTCCTGGCACCTGAGCCTCCTCTGTGTTCGCGGGGGCCCATCAGAGCCGCCGTTTCCCAAGGCATAACGTTCCCCAGAGGATTTCTTCCTCATCACCTGTAAGTGCTTTTCCGTGTTTCTAGCGAGCGGATCACAGCGGAGGGGAGCGCAGTAGGTGATTTCATGTCGCCACAGGGGCAGACCTTGACGCACAGAGACACTTGGCAGGCTGCTCCGGGGGGGGGGAGCCCTGGTCCTGACCGACCCGGGGAGAGAAGGGTGGCAATAGCTGTATCTTCTGAGTTGATGTTAATTTATGGACCCGGACTCAGCCCCCTAGGAAATGGGATGATTGTTAGGACTCCATGTGTGGGCGAGACCCCATGGAACGCTAGGGTTCGGTCATAGACACGAACCGAAACGCCATCGAAAAGCTGGGAAACAGGCTGTGAAAGGTCACCCTGTGATGACGGCACCAAAGGTGCCTGTGAAATGTGTGGGTACAAAATTCCAACTTGTTTTCGATACTGGAAAATCTTCCTTGAAAACTGTGACGGCGACAGCATTAAAGGCCTCCCCAACGCGTCGCCCCACCTCTCCCAACACGTTTGCTTTGTTTCCGAGTGAGATTTTACATCGTCTTGCAGACCTTTTCCATCTTCCTCTGGCACCTTCGTGAAGTAACTCACGCCCTGATGATGATGAATGTGACAGCCATCTTCAGGCATCTCCCACGGTGGGGGGGGGCGGGGGACCGGGATGGGGGGTGAGACACAGAGCAACGTGTTGACGCAGGGGTTAACCTCTGTCCTTCCGTCCGGGTGGGTCCCAGATGCACCAGCCCACTCTGCACGTTGTGACAATGCCATGGGCATTCCCCAAGGGTGTGCCGTAGGGGTGAACCTGGCTGATGCCGGCAGAGACCCCGTGTCTGGCGAAAGGTGCATCCAGCCCCTGCTCCAGGCTCTCCTCATGATTCCAGAAACCAGATCACCTGTAACTTGGCATTAGATGCTTGTCATGCCCAAGAGCACCTAGAAGTGAGAACACTATATTCCTAAGACTTACACTTGGATTCTTTTTTCTTATTTAGTTTCTGGTGAAGCAAATCAAGTAAGGAACTGTTTTTATTTTAGATGGAATTCTTTGTTTTGTTTTTTTTTTAACTCTCCGCATATTCACCCTACATAGCTAATATATCAGGAGAAGTAATGAGCAAACTCTTTATTTCTAAAGAATGAGAGTAGTGCACTTTATTTATAGGTTATATATTTTGGCTTCTGCAGTATTTTATTATCTACACATAATTTGGCCAAAGATAAGCAGTTGGAGAGAAGCGTGTGTTTAAAGTAGTTTATAGCACAGGAGAGACGATGAATGCCACTACTAGTGAAAATAGGTTGTGATTTTTATGAAATAAAATCTTAATGTCCTTAAAATAAAGTGTGGTCTTTAGCGTCTTTTGCTAGTGGAAGGTGAACAGGACTGTGGGTCTCTCGACAAAAATCTGAAGAGAAACACACGTGGGTAAAATCCAACCCTGGGATTCACTCAGCAGACATTTATTCAGCGCTTTCTATATGCCCAGCACATTCTAGCTCTTGGGACACTGTGATGGGCAATGCCCTGCCCTCTCAGGAGCCTCCCTGGGTGGGGCAGGTAGTGGGATTTGTGCAGCCCTGTGTCTCCCCAGGTTAATGTACCGGACAGAATACTGGTGCTTCTTTTTTAAAAAAACTTAACAATATATTTTATTTAAGCTAATATGTCAAAAATATTTCAACACATAACATTAAAAATTATTGAGCTATTTTACATTCTTTTTTTCTATACTAAGTCTTTAAATCTGGTTTATTATTTTTTAAAGTCTTTAAAAAATGTTTACATCTGTGACTCTATTTCTCTTTTGTAAATAAGTTCATTTGTATCATTATCTTAGATTCCATGAGAAATAGAATCACAGATGTAGAAAACACACGGTTACCAAAGGGGAAAAGTTGGGGAGGGGGGGAGGATAAATTGGGAGATTGGGGTTGACATATACACACTATTATACATAAAATAGATAAGGACCTACTGCAGAGCACAGGGAACTCTGCTCAATACTCTGTAATGGCCTATATGGGAAAAGAATCTTAAAAAGAGTGGATAGATGTATATGTATAAGTGATTCACTTTGCTGTACAGCAGAAACTAACACAACGTTGTAAATCAACCCTACTCCAATAAAAAGAAAAAGAAATGCTTACTAAACTAAAAAAAAATTTTTTTTTAAAGTTTATACTCCATATACAGTTATTACAAAATATTGGCTCTATTCCCCATGTTGTACAGCACATCCTTGAGTCTATCCTACACCCAATAGTTTGTACCTCCCCCTCCCCCTCCCCTATATTGCTCCGCCCTCCACTGGTATCCACTAGTGTGTTCTCTGTACCTGTGAGTCTGCTTCCCTACTTTGTTGTATGTTTTAGATTATATATATGTATATATACTGGTGCTTCTTCCCAGGAGGTACAGAGATCCTCCCAGCTATATTTGTTCATTTGCTTTACCACATTGCTCTTGGTTCCTTGCACACAGCAGACATAATCTACTTGGTCCTACATCATATCTGCTATGCAAACATCTGCTTTTAAACTTGCTGTACTCTCTTAAACCATTTTCCATATTACTAGATATTGTTCATAATTATAATGTATATACATAAAACACTCAATTACATACTATATTTTACCAAAACCTTGTACTATTTTACAATGAGGTGATTTCTATGCTTCTATATTATCTACAGCATATGTAATGAGTATTTATTTTCATATTATATATGTATTGTAATATATTTTATATCTACTTATTCTAGATAGATAGAGCGATAGATATGTATTGATGTCTTTCTGCTTATGGCTTTTTTTCTTCTATTGATTATTTTCCAGGTTAAAATTTCAAAATTGGGTTTCTGCATCAAAAAGAGTCAATCATCCCGTCACTCTTGAAACGTTCTGCCAAAATGGTTACTGAGTCAGTTCTCGCTGCCAATGATGACTTATTAGTATTCTCGTTTTCCAAATACTTTACCAGGAAAGAGCGTTATCAGTATTTTTATTCCCAACTTAATATGTGTGAAATATCGTGATGAGCATTGCTTTGCTCACTCCTGAGACTGCAAGGTTTTCCACACGTGTCTTTGCTTTCCCTCCTCTTTCTCTTAGAAGGAGGGGATGAACATTCTGCACATACAGGGGAAATAGTTGCCGTATTCGTGGGGTTTCCTCGCTGCTCCTGCGGCTGGCGTGAAGCAGCCTTGGTGAGAGTCAGGGCCGGGACGATGTCCCACACCAGCCGCGCTCGCGCACTGCGGCCCCCTGCTCTCGGACCCATGGCGCAGGCTGCTGCATGTGTCCTGTGGAAACGCCCTGGCGGGTTCCCAGGTGTTTAGGTCCGTCTCCGGAGACCCGGTCAGCCCCTGGGGCGCGGGCCCGGCTCTCCCCTGGGAGGTTGGAGGAGGTGGGTGCAGGCCGTGGAGGGGGGTGCTGTGCAGGCCTGAGCACGGTGGGTGGCGCAGGGGCGCCCCAGAAAGGATGCTGCAAGGTGGGTCCCCGCCGCTGCCCTGGAGCCTGATGCCCTCCTGGTCCCCGCCTCCTTCCGCCAGAGCCCACCGCCGCCTTTCACAGCAATCTTCTCATGCCATCTTTCCTGCAGAGATTCCTCAGAACTTGGAGTACACACATGGAGGACATTATCTTTCTGGGCTCCACCTGGTCTTTAAACTATTTTTTCACCATGTTTAGGGAGTTTGGGTGTGAGTGCTGGGGCGGAGATGGGGGTTAGAGGCGGTCCTCCGTTCCCATCATTGGCAAATTCCCTACTTCCTTTCTTTTTCTAATTTTATTATTATTTTTTATTGAGGTATAATGGACATACAACATTATAGTATTTTTAGGTGTACAACATAACGACTTGATACTTGTATACACTGCAAAACAATCACCACAATAAGTCTAGTTAATCTCCATCACCATACATGATGGTGATGAATGTCATAGCCACAGAAGTTTTTCTTCTTGTGCTGAGAACTTCTAAGATCTTCTCTCTTCGCAACTTTCAAATATGCAAGACAGTGTTATTAACTGTAGTTGCCACGTTGTACATTATAGCCCCAGGACTTATTTATTTTATAATTAGAAGTTTGTACCTTTTGATCCCCTTTAACCCACTTCACCTACCACCCAACCCCCCACCTCTGTCACCACCAACCCACTCCCTGTTTCAATGACTTCAGCTTTTTTAGATTCTTCCTTCATATTAGTAAGATCATACAGTTTTTATATCTTTCTCTGCCTGACTTATTTCACCTAGCATGAGGCCCTCAAGGTACATTCATGTTGTCTCAAATGGCAGGATTTCCTTCTTTTGGCAGGTGAATAATATTCATTGTGAGTGTGTATGTCTGTGTGTGTATTTTTTACATATATATAGTACATATAAATATATGTTACGCATATATGCCACATTTCTTTATCCATCCATTCATTGATGTTGATTCTGTATCCTGCAACTTTACTGAATTCCTTTGTTAGTTCTAACAGTTTTGGGGGGGAATCTTTAGGGTTGTCTCAAAATCCGAATTTCACTATTTCCTCTATGATGTGGGTGATTTTTATTTCTTTCTCTTGCCTTATTGTTCTGGCTAGGGCTTCCAGTACTATTCAGCTCCCGTGTTGAATAGGAGGGGTGGGAGTGGGCACCCTTGTCTTGTTTCTGACCTTAGAGGAAAAGCTTTCAACCTTTCATGGTTGAGTATGTTACCTGTGGGCTTGTCATGTATGGCCTTTAATATGTTGAGTTTTTAATCATGAATGGATATTGTATTTTGCCAAATGAGTTTTCTGCATCTATTGAGATGATAATATGATTTTATCTTTTATTCTATTAATGTAGTGTACCACATGTATTGATTTGCATATGTTGAACCATCCTCGCATCTTAGGGATAAATCATGGTGTATGATTTGTTTAAATATGCTGTTGAATTCAGTTTGCTAGTATTCTGTTGAAAATTTTTGCCTCTATATTTATCAGAGATCTTGGCCTGCAGTTTTCTTTTCTTGTAGTGTCCTTGTCTGGCTTTGATATCAGGGTAATGCTGGCCTCGTAAAGTAAGTTTGGAAGAGTTCCCTCCTTTTCCATTTGTTGGAAGAGTTTGAGAAGGATTGGTGTTCGTTTTTCTTTATATGTTTGGTAGCATTCACCAGTGAACCATCTGGTCTTGGGCTTTTCTTTTTTGGAAGGTTTTCGATTATTGACTCAATCTCATTACTTAATATTGGTTTGGATTGTCTATACTTTCATGATTCAGTCTTGGTAGGCTGTATCTTTCTAAGAATGTATCCATTCTTCCAGGTTTTCCAATTTGTGGGCGTAAAATTGTTCATAGTACACTCTTAAAACTCTAGCATTTCTGTGGTGTCAGTTGTAATGTCCCCTCTTTCATTTCTGATTTTGTTTGTTTGAGTCTTCTATCTTTTTTTGTGATCCTTCTCTCAGCCTTAAGTATTCTGAGGCTTTCTCAGGACTTTTCTATGGAAAAGGCCATCACCTACTCCATACTTTTTGTTCCCTCTTGTGGCGGAATTCTGAAGCTCACACAACTTCTCTCCATCCTGCAGAGCACCGGGCTGAGTCCTGAGCTTCCGTTTCGCTGTCCCTTGAGCAGTGCTGAGCACTCCAATTTGTGATTTGTGAGGTTCCTCCCAGGCTCAGATAGTCGGACTGATTTCGTGCCCATGCTCACAGCCATCGTTCAAAGGCCCACTCCTGGGGCCCCTGGGGGTGTGCACGGAGAGCCTGCGGGCACTGGTTTTGTGTGTGGGTGGAAGTCACGGCGCAGTGGGGGATCAAGGTCCAGCCTCCTGATGGAGCCTGTAATGTGGTCGGTGGGGTCTTTCTCCTTTTCATTCCCTGTGGGAGCCCCGTATGCCATTCCCCCAGCCGCTCCCCACCCCCTAGTAAGGCAGCACACCCCGGCATTCTGGATGGGATGAGAAAGATGTGGGTCTCCGGCAGTAACCACACAGCTGGGGGGGGGGCCGGGTGCTCACTCACACGCTCTCATGTTACCTCGTGGGAGAAATCGGAGTCTGAGAAGGTCTCTCTTGGCCCCAAGTTGAGCTGGGAATGTGTGATGAGGGTAAAGTGAAACTGCTCCTCTACCTTTTCAGTGTGTCCAGTTTCAGATTGTTTTGCTCCAGTGGTGTCTGGAACTTCTCCACTGGACTCCTGGACTTCCACTAGGCTCTCTCGTCCGTGGGTGATTATCTACATTGGTGATCTTTGGAAGGAAGATGGTAGAAAACTCTTAGCCGGCTATGATGATGATGTCATTCCAGAGCAAATGTTTTATTTTGATGAAGTGCCATTTGTTAATTTTATCTTTTGTCAATCATACTTTCCGTGTCCTGTCTAAGAAATCTTTAACAAATCTTAGATTGAAAAGATTTCCCCCTATCTTTTCTTCTAAACATGTTAAAGTTTTAGCTTTAAATTTAAATATATGATCCTTCTAAAATTAAATTTTGTATAAGGTTTGAAGTTTAAGTCAAGACTCATTCTTTTGCCCATCGATATTCTTGTGTACGTCCAGTTGCACCAGTCTCCTTTGTTTGAAGCTCTGTCCTTTCACTATTGAATTTTCTTTGCTTCTTTGTCAAAGATCAGTTGACTGTGTGTGCATGGTTCTCATTCAGGGGTCTCTAGTCTGTCCCATTGGTCCATGTGTCTGTTTTTCCCTTCCAATACCACACTGCCTGATTACTATAGCTTTATAAGAAGTCTTGAAATCAGGAAATGTGAGTTCAATAAGTCAGGCAGAGAAAGATATAAAAACTGTATGATCTTACTAATATGAAGAATCTAAAAAAGCTGAAGTCATTGAAACAGGGAGTGGGTTGGTGGTGACAGAGGTGGGGGGTTGGGTGGTGGGCAAGATGGATGAAGGGGATCAAAAGGTACAAACTTCTAGTTATAAAATAAATAAGTCCTGGGGCTATAATGTACAATGTGGCAACTACAGTTAATAAAACTGTCTTGCATATTTGAAAGTTGTGAAGAGAGAAGATCTTAGAAGTTCTCAGCACAAGAAGAAAACACTTCTGTAGCTATGACATCCATCACCATCATGTATGGTGATGGAGATTAACTAGACTTATTGTGGTAATTGTTCTGCAGTGTATACAAGTATCAAGTCGTTATGTTGTACACCTAAAAATACTATGATGCTTGTTTTCTGTTTTGTTTTCTTTGCCTTTTGGTATGCCTTACAATTTTTTTTTCTTGTTATTAAAAGCTAAACATATCTGTATTGGGTGTTAGAAACTGAGGTAAATAGGACTTTAGTGTGAGGATTTATGTTAATCTGACCAGGAGTTGGGCTGTGTAGACTGTTCACTGCAGCTGTAGGTGCCTGAGGCTTCAAATTCTTGTTTTTCCTTCTTTACTCTTGACTTTGGACTTTCCCTATGGACTGTACTCCTCATAGAGTCTGCATCTTGCAGCTCTTTTAGCCTAATCTGTTAATATACCAGCTCTTTTTTTGCTGTGGTGTTAACATGTGTGGTAGGAGAAGTGTTCTGTAATATTATGATACATCTGCATCTTTTAGTGGGTCTGTGTCTAGGGTGGTGACCCTCAGAAGTGTTTCTCTAGTGATAAAGCATTTTCCCCCTCTTTGGGGAGACAGGAAGCCCAGAGGGGGCTGGGAAGTCAGGAATGCCCTTCCCCCAGATGGAATAAGGCTTTGATAAAGCACATCCCGTGCAAAGCAGGGTAGTTGTTGATGATGTGATGGGAGTGAGCTATGGCTGCTGGCTCTCTCCTGTCACTTCACCAAGGTGCACTGTGGCTGCAATGAAAGCGCTCTCTCCCCTCCAGTCCCTTGACCTCTTTGGACTCAGAAGACCGAGGAGGGAGAAGCCAGTGGGCAGGTTCTCAGGTGCAGTTCCCAGGGCTCTGATCCACCCTCCTGGATATTTTGGGGCTACATATACCCCCTGGACATGGACTCGTCTCTGGAGAAAAGGTGGAAAGGGGGTGCGGGATCCCCAAATCATCCAAGGTTAAGTTGCTGCCCTGGCAGGATGGAATCTGAAACAGAAGGGGTCGGTTTCTTCGTGTCAGTGGGAAGTTTGAGTCCCTTCCACTTCTGTTGGAGGTTTTATTCCGTAAAACGAGTAAAACCTGCAGTTGCAGTAGCCCTAATTCCGTTCCCCGAACAGCAGAGGGGGGCAGGTGCAGTAGACATGGGGTCTCCGTCCAAGACCCCACCTTGTTCCTTGCTGAGAGAACATTGAATCTCCTGGATGACTCAGGGAAGGGTGACCCAACACCAGTGCAGGGGCAAACCCTGATTGGTCTAAAACAGCCTTCATGGTCCCATTCTCCTTCCCAGGGAGGCACCTCAGCCATGATGTGTGAGGGAACACTGGTGTCTGCTCAGGAAGTGTGGCACCACGGTGTGACATGGGGGAGCTGGCCAGGCCACAGCTACCCCACAAGGATAGCTGTGGGGAGGATGGAGAGAGCTGGGGCCGCTGGTTGTGGACAGAGCAGCTTTGTGGATGGCCCTGGAGGTGCAGCTGGGACAGAAGCCAGCAGAGTTCCCTGTTGTTCACAGCTGGGCCCCCGGATGTCCCCGAGCAGCAGGAAGGGCCTTGTGTGCTTCTTGCTGGGGGCTGAGGGAGATTGCAGTCCGGGGGGACACCGCCCAGATGCTGCCCTGGCACCTCCCCAAGCCCATGTGGGACTATTCCTTCACCTCTGACAGGCATCCTTGGAGGAGATTTAATCAAGAAGAGTAATGGACCTAATGGAGTCTGTCCAGATAAATGAGCTAATGGCCTGACTGCTGCATCCTGTGTAGCTTGTTCACGTAACTGGATATTCTGGAACCTCCTCTGCTTCAAGCTGTGTTTGTCAGTTAAACAGCAAACAGTCCTGGCCCCAGGTTCTATCTCTGGTTTTACAGATTTCCCGAGTTTTGAGAGATTTTTCTTCACTAAGCGTATTGACTTTCTTCCTTCTCTCCCTGCTGGGTCCTATAGGTGGATGCTGCACAGACTCTTTCCACGTGGGGTGGGGAGCCTTGGGGCACACAGAATGCTCACACCTGGCCCTGGTGGGAGAATCACTCTGACTTGCCCAGCACTCATCCCAGGACACAGGCTGTGGCTGCCATGGCTCTGTGTGAAGCTTGTCCCCAAGCTTGGAGGTGACTAGAGAAGTTCGAGAGAGTAGAGTCAAATAAGGATGGTGGCCTGCCTGTCTCAGGCAGCTGGAATGTAGATGTGGGGGCTGGAGCTCAAGCAGCCATTTTGGAACATGAGGAAGAATCAGATATCAAGGAGTTCCTAGAAGCAAGAGAGAGGAGCCACCTTCCCTTATGACTGTGAATGATGACGCCAGCCCTGGACCACACTTCTCCACACTTGGGTTTTGTGAGAGAGAGTAGCTTGTCTCATGTGAGCTCCTGTGGACTGAGATCTGCAGTTGCTCACAGCAGACTTGCCCCACCCGATGCAGCCACAATGGATGCATTTCTGCCCCCTGTGCTGCACTGACTGGACAGAGCAGCTGCCCTCCGGCTCCTCAGAGAACAACGTGCTCACAAGTCCCCTGGGGCTGCTTACACTGCAGATGCTGATTCCTGGGCTGGGGCTGGGGCCTGGGATTCTGCATTTCCCACATCTCAGGGGATGCCAGGCTGCAGCTCCCTAACCACCCCTGGGGCCTAGAACTCATCTGCCTCACGGGTCTCGGCCTGGGTGTTCTCACCTGCCCCACCCTGGGCAGCTCCTGCCCAGCTCTGCCCACAAGAGCAGCTGCTGGAGAAGAGCGATCAGCAGAGAGGATTTTCATGTGATGGGCCCGGCGGGGAGCAGGGGCTCTGCAGTGATGTGGGTCCTAGAGGAAACCTCCCCTCCCCTCCCCTGCAACCTTCCCTCCACAGCAGGAAGCTGGGGCATCGTTGTGATATCAGAGGCCCAGGAAGGGTCCAGAGGACGAGTTAATAGTTTCATGCTGTTCTTAATCCTCGAAGTAGGTTTCCTGAGCCATTTGCTGGGTTTCCAGAGTGTCCCGACCGTGGGTCTGCCTGGACTCACAGGGTCACTCTCGCTCCAGCCCCGCCCGTCCTCCCTGGGTTCCTGCACAGACTCACTGAAAACACTGCTGGGGAAGGGGCGGGGCCTGGACAGGGGGCGGGGCCTGGGTGGGAGGGCAGGGCCTGGATGGGGGCAGGGCCTGGACAGGAGGGCGGGGCCGCGGGGACTGTGACCGCGACCTTGCGCTGGGGGCCCACAGTCCTCAGCACCATCTCTCGCTATCCCACTGCCCCTCACGAACCCAGCCTGGGCTCCACTGGCTCCTGTGATGTATCCTCAGACCTCCCACGCATACTTGTGCCGTCTTCCGGGCCGGCTGAAAGATTGCTGCTGCTTTGTGTGTGACGCAACTCCACACCACTTTGTTTTGGAACAATGAATCAGGTTTTAGGGAGCTCATCTATTTATTTAAGTGTGCATTTATGAATTTTTAACGAGCAGTTTCTTGAGCAAGAATTTTCAGGATTAGGGATTATGGGGAAAATTAGCCAGTGAATATTAGACTCCAGGTACGCAAATGTATTTAAATTAATTTCCAGCCACATCAATTTCCATCGCTGTAAGCAGTGCTAAAATTGTTCTTTCAGGTTCCGTGGTATCATCATCTTGTATATCCATCCCTAAGCATCCAAGTGCTAACAATTCTCTTTGGATGATAAGGAGCATTTTAAAAATGTTATCCTGTTTTATTGCAAAAATGCATAATTATTGTAGAAAATGTGTTAGTTATTGATGAGCAAAAGGCAGGAAAAGAATCACCAGTGAGAGAACAGTGATAAATATTCTATGGCTTTTCAGGTTGTGTGTGTGAGTTTGAGTGTGTACACACACACCTGAGTGTGTATCTATCTTCATGAAAATGGGTTCTGATTGCTCACACTTTATTGTACCTGTTTCTTTCTTAACAATTAAATGTATGAATAGAGTGTAATTACTTTTAGTGACATCAGTCATTCTTCTCCAGCAGCAATTGTCTTCTGGCTAATGGAGTCCCCTGAGGAGACTTTAAAAGCACCTCGACCCCCAGGCTCTCCCAGGAGGCTCTGGTGGCGGTGGTGCTTGCTGTCTTATCTGATGGATGCCCATGTTCTTATATTTAGTCAATTCCAGGTTGTTGGATTCTTGGGATATTTTTGCCATTATAAGTCTCTAAGGGGTATAATTGCCGTTACGAAATATCTGTAGGTATACCTTTGCATACATCAGCTATCGTGGATAAATCCTGGAAATTGGATTACTGGGTCAAAGGTGTCCACCCTCTATCGGGTGGACAGAGGGTGATCTGTCAGTCACACTTTGAAGAGACGAGACCAGGGAACACTGCACAGCAGGAAGGGCTGTGCCATCTGCCCACGGCTTAGCCATCGCTCGGAAAGATGAGAGATTCTGGTGGGAACGGCTCCCAGAAGGAAGGTCTCAGATGGGGCTACAACAGCCCCTGTGTCCCGATGAGGCGAGCACACTCCCGTGGTGGCGGGCCTGTCCTTAGGTGGAGAAAGCGCCCAGACTGGCTGCTCTGTGGTCCGCCCCTCCGTGCTGCTGGGGAAAATCCACATCAGCGGTTAAGGAGCAGGAACCCAGAGGCAAAGGCTGAGACCCACACGGCGCTCAGACCTCCACCCACCTCCAGAAACGTCTGAGGCTCAGCCCTTCATGCCCTCCTCTTCATGGGCGAGGCGGCCTCTCCTGAGCCCCCCGGGAAGTCCCCCCAGACCCCAGTCTGCCCCTGACGCCCCTCCTCCGAGCCCCCGCAGCGCAGGGCGGAGCCCCGTTAGAGCTCATCTCCTTCCTGTGTCTTGGAGTTAGTCTCACCCACCTGGAGTGATGGGATTGCTGGCTGGAGGTCATGATCACTACTATCCCAGGGCATCTGACATCCTTGTGGAGCTCCTCCCGCCTCTGACAGGGTGACTGGCGGCAGCAGCCTGGGTCCTGGGGCAGCTGTGGTGAGCAGAGCACCCCTGTCAGTCCATGATTGACATGAGAGATGGACAGTTGTTTGAAGTCACTGAGATGTGGGGATTGTATGTGACTGCTGCAAACCTTTGTGTGCATCAGTAAAAGCAGCTTTTTTTTTAGGCCACACCAGGCAGCATTCAGGATCTTAGTTCCCCAACCAGGGATCGAACCCGGGCCCCCTGCATTGGGAGCGCAGAGTCTTAAGCACTGGACCACCAGGGAAGTCCCAAAGCAGTTTTTATAATAGACTACGCGTGTTGGGCACCAGACAAAGGTTCCCTCACAACCACTTTTAGCTAATCTATTGCACAGGCTTACCTACTGTCTTGTTATCTTGCATTCCAGGGCTCGGAGCCGAAACCCACATTTCTTAGAACATCCTATCCTGCAAGGATTAGGATTTATTTATTATTTGCTTCTGGTACATCTATTTTATTAGTTCTAATGTGCTTAATCTTATTTAAAGTTTTATTTATATTTTATTTTTGCTTCAATGTTTCCTCCTCATGTCATAGAATTAGAATCTCATTGTAGCTTTAATCTCACCTCTGGGCTCGCAAATGGTTTTTCAAAGCTAAAACACATGGTTTAGGGAGTTTTTACTGTGTTCTCAGTTCTGAATGGAGCGTTCACCATTTATAAACAAGGGACCTGAGCCTCAGAGAGTGTTTTCTGAATCACCATTACACTTGTAACTAGGTCAGTAAGACTGGAGGGAGGGATACACAAATATCTGATTAAGTTAAACGTTCAAAAAATAAGTATTAAAACATTTGCTGGCACTGTGTAAACCTAAGAGAGGGCTCGCATGTTTAAAGACATACACGGTAGTGATAAATTTAGGAGAGATTAAATAAAATGAACATTCAGAATCACCTTCGGATTTACACAGAACCACTCCATGCCTACCACTGGCTGGTCAGCGTCCAGGTTTATAAATTAGCACAAGTGGTTTCCACTGGTCACGGGGATGGTGCACAGTCCGTGCCTGGAGCAATCACACGAAAACCGCCCTGCAGAGCCTGGGAACAGTCTGGAGGTGGATGCGTGGGAATAACCATCACTGGTGAGAGCCGGCTGGGCGTCAGGAGCACCAGGTCCTGACCCTCGCATATGAGACAAGTATGACTTCATCCCTCGCCTGTGTGAGGAAGCTGAGTCCAGGCTGACTTGATGTCATGGGAGAGACAGGACAGGTCTGTGCTAACACGTCACGAGGGCACTGTGATAAGTGTGGTACATGCAGAATTGGAGGAGAGGGGGACAGGCAGGCTGGTGTTCAGTGGGTGTGATGCAGCCCCTGCCTAGGGATGTGGGCTCTGCTACGGCCTCAGGACCTTGTTGAAGACAAAGCCTTATTCATCATCCAACCCACGTTCATTGAGTACCTGCCACATGGTAGGGAAAGTTCTAGAAATTGTGGAGGAGACACTGAACAGGTCAGACAAGGCTCCTGTCCTCCTGGAGATGACGTCCTAGTGGATGAGGCCAATGGTGATCAAGTAACTGAACCATGGACACGGTGACTCCAGGTGGCGACGTGCATTCTGAGGACCATGATGCAGGGCAACGTGATAGACTATGTGTGCGTGTGTGCGTGTGTGTGTGTGTGTGTGTGTAACGTGTAGGAGTATGTATGTGCAAACATGTAGAGTCTGTGTGGATTTGTAAGTGGGTAGGTGTATGTGTGGTTGTGAGTGGGTATGTTTGTGTGAGTGTGTAAGGGTGCGTGTGTATCTGTATGTGTGAAGGTGTGCATATATGCATAAGTGTGTAGGCATAGTACATAGTAGGGGTATGTGTTTATATGTGTGAGTGTGTGTATGCACACTAATTCTAATTTAGAGCAGGGGTCAGGGAAAACCTCTGAGGGTTGACGGTTAAGCTGAAGTCTTGGGGAAAATAATGGAAGAAGGAACAGCAAGATGAAAGGAGCTGAGCAGGAGTGGGCGCAGTGCAGAGAGAGAGAGAGAGAGAGAGAGAGAGAGCAGAGAAGTCTCATGGGACAAGACGTGGGCGACGAGGGGGATGGGGCCAGGTCACACACGGAGCTGGGGGAACATCCACTAAGGCATATGCTTGAGGTCGACCCTCTAGGACTTATAAGATGCTAGATGTGGGATGTGAGGCAAAGGGGGAAATCATGGACGGTGCCCACACCTTTGCCCTGAACACGAAGGCAGCTTTGCTATAGAGATGTGGATTATACGAAAGAGAAACATTTCCCGGACTGGGGACGTCAGTGAAATCTTGCTGGTCACACCGTCTGGCTGCTTCCTCAGCAGCTCCAGGAGAAAGGCCTGTGAATATTTCTAGAATTTCAATAGCCCCAAACTCCAGATCCCCAGGGGGTCTTTTCAAGTCTGCCTTAGACCTTTAGAGCAGGGGTCCCCAAACCCCAGTACCAGTCCGTGGCCTGTTAGGAACTGAGCTGCCCAGCAGGAGGTGAGTGGCGAGCGAGCAAGGCTTCATCTGCCGCCCCCCATCGCCCCCCATCACTCCCCATCACCCCCCATCGCCCCCCATCGGTCCCCATCGCTCCCCATCGCCCCCCATCGCCCCCCATCGCCCCCCATCACTCCCCATCACCCTCCATCGGTCCCCATCGCCCCCCATCGCCCCCCATCGCTCCGCATCGCCCCCCATCGCCCCCCATCGCCCCCCATCGCCCCCCATCACCCCCATCGCCCCCCATCGCCCCCCATCGCCCCCCATCGCTCGCATTACCACCTGAACCATCAACCCCCCACCCTCCCCCTCCGGTCCGTGCAAAAATTGTCTTCCACGAAACCGGTCCCTGGTGCCAAAAAGGTTGGGGGCCGCTACTGTAGAGCATTCCTCGTTTTGTCGTCTACCAGCAATGGATTATCCAAACAGCTTCCAAGGAGCACTGCTAATTTCTGTGTAAAATGTCCAGACACTCCCAGCAATTGTTTCACTAGTGGCCTCACTTTCAGCCACACATGACATTATCAAGGTTCCTCTTAAGAATTAAATTCCCACGCTTGGTCTCCACGGGATGGTGACTTCATCGCAGCGTTTAGTTAACTTTGTTGCAATGCTTTATGAGGTAGCAAATTGTGTGCATCTAACCAGCAGACAGGTTTTCACACCTGGGAATTGTCGAAGGCATTTCCCTGGGCGCGTGAACCTTTTCTCTCCAAGTGCACACCGCAGGAAACAGGGACCGGGGAGGGGACATTCCACTGCTGGGAAATACTGGGGCTGAGGGTGTGAACACAGTAGGGGCTGAGGACTGGTCTGGGGCAGCAGGTGAGGCTGAGAGGAGATGGAGAGAGCCTCTGAGGGGTGTGACGTGACTGGGAGACACCAGATCTGCTCTTAGAGGTGTCTCTCTGAAGGCCCGGGAGGGAGGCGCTGGGCGGGTTTGTCACATAAAAATTTCCCAGGGCGGAGATTGTAAACTGCAGGACACAGGCCGGGTGACCCCCAGGTCAGTGCTGAAACAATGTCAATTAGTGGCCAGTGCTTAAAGATTGAGATGTTTTGCCTAAAATTCTGATTTCCTGACCTTCTTGAGCAGTCAGGGCTCAGATCCCACACGGCTGATCCCTGAGACCCATCCCACGTGGCAGCCGTGACTGGTGCCGAGCAGCGGACACGCCCTCGTGGGGCACACTCTCACCAGCGCCCCAGCCCCTCCTGGTCCGTAGTTTCCTGTCACCTCCTGCCCGCGGGTGTCCTGAGGATTCACCTTTGCATCAGTTCATAGTCACTGAATGGACCTTTGGAAATCTGAGACCCTTCTTGACCTTGAGGAGGTTTGACCCTCAAGTCAGAGGACGGGGACAGAGAAGCAGTTCATCAAATCACAGCACAGCATCCCATCAGGGAAACGGAGTGGGAGAACCTTGATTCAAGTCCATGATGGTGTGGCTGGGAGAATAAAGGCACCAAAGGTGTCCACACCCTGATCCCCAGGACCTGTGACTGTGTTACCTTACCTGGGAGAGGGGGCCTTGAGGGTGCAATTAGGTGAGGGGACGGCATCCTGGATTACCCAGGTGGGCCCAATCTAATTCCATGAGTCCTTAAAATAGGGTAATCCTTCCCATCCTGTCAGAGTGAGAAATAAAATACTGCTAGCCATATCAGTAAACAAAGATGTCTCAGCCATCAGCGATTGCAGCCCCCTGACCGCCCCCCTCCACAGTGAGCCCTGAGGGAACTCAGGAAGGAAACAAAGAATCCCTGCCATCTAGCAGCCATCAGACTGCAGCCACTCCTAAGGGCGTACCTTAAGGAAACTCAGGATGTGAAAATACAGGATACTGCCCCCAGCCCCATAGCTGAGGTGCAGATCAAAGGAATGATTTCAGTGAGCCCAGACTCTTGCATCTTCCGATGCATAGAAAAGCACTAAATTCCTTAACTTGAAATATCTGGTTTCCTTTAATAACAATAATCTTTTGAAGTTCAGACTACCTGCCCTTTGTTGCAAAAACTTCTATAGGAGTGAGGCAGGAGATAGATGGGCTCCAGGCTAGACATTTACAACTGGCCTCCTGTTCACACTTCCTGGGGGGAGAAGAAGATGGGCTCCAGGCTGGACATTCCTTACCAGCCCCCTGTTTACATTTCCTGAGGCAAGAAACAAACAGGCTCCAGGACTACATATTTATGACCAGACTCCTGTCTATATTTTGAGATCTGCACTTCGATA
The DNA here is from genome assembly GCF_965194805.1 of Balaenoptera borealis. NCBI lineage: Eukaryota > Metazoa > Chordata > Mammalia > Artiodactyla > Balaenopteridae > Balaenoptera > Balaenoptera borealis. The sequence continues at coordinate 90,445,299 of NC_138875.1, forward strand.
TAAGAAACAGCAACAGAAATAGGGTAAATAACCGGACATTGGACATTTTTATGGCAGGGACAGAGAGGGGCTAAACCCTGTTAAAAGATCAAGAGGTCATACATTTCCCATCCCTGGGGCAAGGGAGACGTTGCACATGCACAAAAGCCTTCAAGGGGTCAGTAAGCCAGGGGATGCCAGACCATAGTAAGTCTTGCTATCTTCCTCCCAGACGCCTTTGCGATGAAATCCATCTCGACTGAGGGGTGTGTGCACACCCAGGGGAGGGTCCAGAGACAAATTAGACATGGGGTCAAAACAGTACGATTGGCCAAGAAGAAGACAAAGACCCGGAAGACTGCCCCCTTAAAAGGGATTTAAATTTCCCAAAGGTGCAACAACTCTTCATGACTCTCTCTCTCGAGTTCGCCCATGCGTCTTTCCACATGTACTCTGCTTTTCTGATAAACTTTTCACTTTTCTCTTTACCTTCTGCCTCCTTGCCTGAATTCATTCTTGACACGGCAGCAAGAACTAGGGACCAGGCCCTAGCTGCTGGCCCCTGTGGTCCAGTGGTTAGGACTCCCGGTCCAGGAACCAAGATCTTGCTTCCAGCCACTGCTCACTGCTGCTTGCTGCAAGCTGCCGCTTACTGCTGCCTGCATCCAAAACCAGGAGCAGTTCTCTCAGGGTTACTTGAGATGCTGCCTCCTGGACTTGAAGTCCTAAGAATGTCCACCAAATAAAACGTAACTCTCAACTTTTCAGTTGTGCAATTTTTTAGTCAACAAGAGAGACAAGATAGAAGAAAAAGGACAGATTCAAAGCATGAGAGGGACTCGAGTGCTATTGCTGGCTCTGAAGATGGAGCGAGGGGCTGTGAACCAAGGCACATGCATGGCGCCTAGCAGGTGGAAATACCCTCATGCGACAGTCAGAAGGAAACAGGGGTCTCAGTCCTACAGCCCCAAGGAACTGACTTCTACCAACAACCCGGATGAGCAAGAAAGCAGGTCCTCCCCTATAGCCTCCAGGAAGAAACAGCCTGCAGACATCCTGATTTTAGCCCAGTGAGACCCACGTCAGTCTTCTGATCTGCAGAACTGTGAGATAACAAATTCGTGTCGTCTAAGCCATTAAGTTTGTGGTAATTTGTTAGGTCAGCAATAGGAAACCATACAGATGGTTGTGTTTCTGGAAGAAGAAGCTGATCTTCAGCCTGCACAGACAGGAAGACTGTTCCACCTGAGGACAGGTGCGTGTGCGAGGTGTTGGAGTGGAGCTTGGTTGGTGAATAGAAATAACGTGGTGGGAAGGGTGGGTCCAGCTGCCCGGGAGGGAACACTGAAAGCATCGCAAGTGTCCTGAAGGGTGGGAAAGGGTGAGTTAGCCCCAAACCACCACCATGAACTAGAATCCCCCAAGTTAATGACCCACTTACCTGAGCATGGACGCTGCCTTTGCTTAGCAAAGGAACACAGACCAACACCCTAGACATGGTCTTGGAAAAGAAAACTATAAAGTTATAACACTAAAAAACTCGATCTTGCCTCAAATCCCTTGGGAAGAGTGCTGCCCTCCTTGTGAGGCACTTACCCCCACTCCATGGATTGTTTTCCTTGAAAAAAGGAGGTCAAGCTCATTACTAAATTGTTTTATTTTTGTCTTTGGCTAAAAGGGATGTTGCAATTATTACCCAGTCTCAGACAATTTCCATAGAATTTTGCAAAGTTGTGTCACACATGCGCCACTGTTTTCACGCCTGTGTGCTGAGCAGCTGGTGGCACCAGCATCTTATGGTGGGAACATCTAGGTGGCGGGACAGTAAACATCACAGTAATTTTCCTCACGTTGCCACATTAGCTGGAGCGCTAATAGCCTTGTCACAGTCACAGCTCTCGTTAGGGAGTTTGGTGTCCTTCCTGCAAGAAGGCTTCAGAGTCAGAGCAGACCAGGATCCCTGGTGGAGGCACCGGGGCTCCCTCTGCTATAAATCACCAGGCCCGACAGCGCGCCCACGCTCGGACTACCAAACACAGACGTGCTGCTGGGAGACCTCGAGCTTCAGTCGAGCTCCTGTAAACTCGGGGGACACAGAGAAGGTCACCCCAGAAACCTGGCACACAAATCCACGTGAGCAAATGATGGAGGAGGGGGAGGAGGCGGGAGCACCCTTCCTGGGGCTGGTGAGGGAAAGGGCAGCACAGAGCGGGAAGCCAGCCCCCCAGGCTGACGGCGGGACACACGGTCGGTCCCAGCCCCCCGGGGCATCGAGGCCCTGAATCCTGAGCGAGAACCCCTGCAGGACGCCGATCCCACCCAAGCTGCTGGGAAGGCGCTTCCCCCCCGAGCCCGGTTCCCACCAGGACTGAGCACGTGTTCAGCAGCCCGGTCGGCAGGTGTCATCTGCTCCCCGTGACTGTCCCAGACAGGCGTCCACTCGCCGGGTGAAAAGGCCAAAGACAATCTACATCGGGTCACTGAGCCATTGGACCTGTGTTCTCCTTCCCAGACCCAGATTTTGGAGACAGACTCAAAGGCAGGTCTCCTGGGTCAGTCCAGGACCATTTCCTGCAGCTGTGAACCCATTTTGGACAAAATCCCTTACATCAGTGGAAGACAGCAGCACACGCCACCCCGAATATGCCCTTTGGTACACTGATTATTTGGAGCTGTTGGCACTGGAGGAACAGCAAACGCAGGAGAGGCTTTCTCTGAACTCCCTTATCTGCCTAAAGTCAGATCCTCCCAGGAACTCGGCTGTCACAGATCCCCTCCTGGAAGGCTCACCAACAGGGAAGGTTGGCTCTTGTCACAGGAGAGGAGACACCACATTCAGACAAACTTGTCACAAACTATCCTCCCATTTATTCTTCCAAGGGCCCTGTCGTCTTTCCTGAGAATCCTTCACTCTCCCCTAAGAGGTCTACATCCCCCTCCCCTTTCCCTATTAAGATGGCTTTTAGTCTGGATTCTAAGTCAGCTGGGGGAGGTCACTCATTTTCCTGAGTATCTACCATGTGTACTTGAGGTACATATGTTAATAAACTTCTATTTGATTTTCCCTTGTTAATCTGTCTTTCATTATAGAGTCTCAGCCAAGGAGAACACAGGAGGGTAGAGGGAAAATATTTGTCCTCCCTACATCAGCAAGCTTAACAAGCTAGCCCTGCCTCACATGGGGCTCTCCTGTCTGACACTGACTCTTCTGTTCTCAGGTTTATTGATTAAGGGCAAGGCTGCCTTCTCTGATGGTTGTTGAACAGTCATCAGTATCAAGGCAGCAAAGAACAAAGAGCTTTATTTGGGGTCTTAAGAATGGCAATTCAGGAGATACAGATTCAGGTACAGATTCAGGTGAAACCAAAGAGTGTTAACAGGGAAGAGAAAGAGTCAAGAGCTCATAAAAGCAAATGCCACAAGGTTGTTCAAGAATAATGATGCACTATGATTCAAGAAAGGAAATACTTGTTCCCTAAGGGATAGGCTGTCATGAGTTATTTTAGGGTAAGGGTCTGATAAATATCTTGAGTTTCTGGAACATCAGGCAGATATTATGGATGCTGCATTAAGACAGTAACTAGTCAAAAAAGTCAGATTCCATCCAGGCTAAGACATGCATAAGTCACCCTTCCTCAGTGGTCTCCCAGCTCCATTTTAGAGAGCTCTCTTAGCAATACTGACTCCATTTTGATTTTCCTTTCACATTTCCCCCTTTGGATACAGATCCTCTTTGGAAAGCATCGATGAGCAGCCATCTGGTTATTTGGCATCAGCACTGACTTCCTCAGCACTGGGAAGTCTCATTCCCAGAAAGTCTTGTCCCACAGAGGAGGGAAAGAGGTGGTTACGTGAGAGGTATCGTGTTAGAGAGTTTATGGCCACATTTGGGCAACAAGGATCCATCTCGGAAGTGAGTTGTAACTGGCGTTCAAAACAGGAGAAGTTCGTGGATCTTCATTAGGAGGAATCTCATGGGGGTGGTTAATCATCTCCAAACATCAAGCTATCATTATCCCTGTGGAGGGTGCCATAGCACAACAGTGAGAGATACAAAATATTAACAACTTATAGAACACACACACTTATTAATATTGCAACAATCAAAAGTGATGTCATAAGCAAAGCTCTTAGCCTACTTTCACCTGAGCCTAACTAACCTTTTAGTGTTTCTACAAAACTGGGCATTGGGTCATTCATGGCATTTATTTGTATTTTCATATGACTCATTAAGTTGGTGACATTAGAAGATTCATCTGGTATTAAAACACAACATTCTGCTTGTATTATAGCACAGGTACCAATTTAAGAGGCTGTAATAATGTCAAGATCCATCCAGTTTTGTAAGACTGCCTTTCTTATTAAAGATATTTCAGAATTTTAAAGATTTATAGCTTGTTGGGGAAATTTGGTTAAAGCTTCTATATGAGCAATGACATCTTCAAGTCCCAGTGAGGGAACAAAAATAGATGCCAAATGACTAACCTAGCCCATCTTGCTTTTTATAAGGGATAATTTTCAGGGGCTGTGTTGAGAGTTGTGTGAATATGCCCTTGAGTCCAGGGAAATCCTAAGGTACAACATCCTATCCATCTGGGAGGGACCCAAGGCCAGAAGTTAGTTTCACAAAGCCATTGGGTTCCATTTGGGATTACCCAACAAATACTGTGCCATGTATTCCAATCAGTTCCAAACCAACCACTAGCTTTTTAAAAAATATTTATTTATTTGGTTGTCTCAGGTCTTAGCTGGGCCACATGAGATCTTCATTGTAGCACGTGGGTTTCTCTCTAGTTGTGGCATGCAGGCTTCTCTCTAGTTGTGCCGTGTGGGCTCCAGAGCATGTGGGCTCAGTAGCTGCGGCGTGTGGGCTCAGTAGTTGCGGTGTGCAGGCTCTCTGGTTGTGGCATGCAGGCTCCAGAGCACATGGGCTCAGTAGTTGCAGAGTGTAGGTTCAGTACTTGCAGTACATGGGCTCTCTAGTTGTGGCGTGTGGGCTCTAGAGCGTGCAGGCTCAGTAGTTGCGGCACATGGGCTTAGTTGCCTCGTGCTCATGGGATCTTAGTTCCCTGACCAGGGCTCGAACCCTCATCCCCTGCATTGGAAGGTGGATTCTTAACCACAGGACCATCAGGGAAGTCCCCAACCACTAGCTCTTTCTTTTTTTTTTAACATCTTTATTGTAGTGTAATTGCTTTACAATGTTGTGTTAGTTTCTGCTTTATAACAAAGTGAATCAGCTAACCAACCACTAGCTTTTAAGGTGATAGCTGCAGCACAAGAATCATGTGGTGCCCATCCAAGATGTCAGGTATTATTAGGTAAGTTCATCTTTGTAAGGTTAAGCTGTTCCCAACATAATGGGGCTTTGGTACTTAGATGTCCTTAACACAGTGTTAACCATGTAAATCTGTCCTGTAATTGGGGAACAGTACACCCTAAAAGACAAGAGGTGCCATTCTTCAGTTCTGACATTCTAATTCTTTCCTGAGATTGGGTCGTGGTAGCACTAAGAGAAAACAAATACCGATGCACAGAGTTATTTAAGGTTTGGGCCATTGATGGGCCATTCATGTGGGTTCCAATGAATGATATCCATGATTTCTAAAGTAATACAAGCATTTCTTTCTTCTAAAATGAAGTTTCTTAAAGCCAACCAGTCAAATCCTTATAATGGAGATACTCACCAAGGTAACTCAGAAGTGCTGGACAAGGGCAGTTGTCCACAAATCCAACAATGGGATTCGTTTGCAAAATGAGCCTGTGATTGTGCCCATAGGAGAAAAATGTTCGAATCAAAAGCATTGATAGATGGGAAAAGGCAAATAAAAAGGAAGATTATACAGACCTGGTCCCAAATCATGGGAAAGCTATCCACAACAGATTTGTTTGTTTCATCATCCTGGCTTTTGTCTGGTTAATTTGAGTTTCAGGTCTCTAGATGGTTGTGAAGTCCAGGCAGGAGGTGTTGCCTTCTTTGAATGAGAAACATGAATCCGTGAGTCAATGCCTTTAAATTTAGTGGCACAAGTTGACAGTACCTGGTAAAGTCCCTTCCAACGAGGTTGAAGGGTGTCTTTGTGAAGGTGTTGGTCCCAGTAGACATACTTGCCAGGTCATGATGTTGGAGGTATTTGTCTCCCAGGAGCGTGCTGTGAAAGGTTTGCTCTACAACCTTTGTATGAATTGTAAGGGCTTTAGTTAATTCTTGGAAGAAGGTGAGGAGATCTCCTTTCGTCATAGCAGATTCATATATTCCTTCACCTAGTTGCATGTGACTGCCGGTAACAATTTAAAATGGTGACAGTCTATTTTTCCTGAGGGAGTGATTCTGAGATTAAGCAAAACCAAAGGCAGTGCTTCAGGCCAAGGCAGCTTAAAAGGTTCAACTAATTTTAAAACTAATAGTTTAAATTATTCCATTAGTGCATACTACCAGTTCAGAGGATTGATGATGGTAGGAGTGGTGAAAATGTTGCATAATTGGCCAAATATTACAGACAGACTATAAAATTTGTCCTACAAAGTGGAAGCCTTCTGTCACTATGTAGTTCAGAGAGAATTCAAGTTGGGATAATTTTTTCTAATAGCACTTCGCTAATTACTGTGACTCTGGGACAAGGAAATGCTTCTACCCAGTGAGAAAAACATGCAAATCATTTCCAGAACATAATTATACCCTTGAGAGGGAGGCAATTGGATGAAGTCTATTTGCTGTATCTCCTGAGAGGAGAGGAAAATGTCCCATAGATGTATAAATGGGTTTTTCTGGGTCATATTTAGGACAGATTTGACATCTCTGATAAACTCGGGAGGCCGTCTTTGGGGATAACTTCCAATTGCATTGCTTTCCCCATTTTATCAGTATTCCAATGAGTTAATTCATATATGTCATTCAAGATTTGTTCTTATATTAAAGAACTGATTCATTAGAATGGAATTGACAATGAAAATTGGTTATCTCTGTGACACATGTAATTTTAAGATAATAAGTAGAATTATGACTGATAACATTATACTAGGACATATCCAAATTTTAGGAATTTCATATAATCTCTAGAACATTTATGTTAATAACATTTACCTATACAATACAACCCAAGAAGATTTATCGTCCTTTATTTGACAATGCTTCCCATGTATTAGCCTACCAAATAAGGTAATTAGTTTAATGTCTCTCTTTTATAGAGAGAGAAAATAAATCTTCTGAGGTATTCCAGGGGACCTTCTGGAAAACCTCCAAGTTATTTCCTGGTCAATAAGACTTCATTTAGAATGTGATTTGTGGGAAGCTTATTAAAAAATATCAAAAGCTTTAAAAACACTTGGTGAAATAGGATCATAGGTCACTGTGAAACATTATTTATTCATTTAATCAAAGTAACAAAGACTTCACAGGCAAATACAGAAAGTTGAATAGTTGTAAAAAGTCTTACCTACAAATTATAGCATCCTTGTTTTTCTATACAGATTACATTAAAGGTAAATAAAATCTTTGCTTACAATTTCTCATTAAGACTAGACCAATAATCTAAAAAACCATTCTTTTAACAGAGAGAAAAATGAATTTTAACTTGCACCAGCTTACTTTTGATATAAAAACTTGTTTACTTAATTAAATTCATTCCAATCTTATCCATTCCTGACCACATATAAAATTCTTTTCCAAAGATTTCTTTTTCATAAATCTTCTTTTACCTCTCTCTCTCGCTTTGATCACATACATTAAAAATTTCAAACCCTTAGAAACCTTTCTGGGGAAAACTAAAAAGGAAGCAATTATGAACTTTCTTTTACATTAGCATTCCATAGATTGGCAAACTTATACTTTTTATAATTTCTAGAAACATACCTTCTCATAGAAAATTTCTGTGTGGCACCAAACATGTTTACTAATTGTCCCAAATATCTTTAGTTTTTCTGCAAAAGGAAGCCTATGTTCAGTAATTAATGTTTCAGTATCTTATCTTATTTGGGAATGAGCTACATATTTAATGAATTTAACTTAACTCATTTAACTTAATTTAGCAAAATTCTAAGGGTATAAGTTACCAAAGAGTTTTGGGAAGCTATGTTTTAAGTTGACACATCATAAAACATAATTATTCTTAAAGAGTTCACCTAAAACTCTTATTCCATTTACATTTCTTTAGTTTACCTATGAAAATACCATACCAAGTTATTTTTCTTGCTGACAAATTTTGTAACAGAGATAATATGAACTTATTTGACTTTTAGTTAACCTAAGTACAATAAAAGTAGGTTTCTTAATGTTGTTAACACTGAAGACATGTCTATATTAATTAAACCAACAGGCTTAAACTAGCTATAATACTGAATATTTTCCCAGATCATGTAAATCTGAGACTAATTTGGGTTGGTTTCTACTATATTTCTGAGAAGTTTATGCAAGCGCTTGTTTGTTAAACTCAATTAAATAGAGCTCTTTTACAAATTAATTTTGGCAATACCATTTGGAGGTAAAAAAATACCATTTCTATAACATACATACATAGATATACACACATACAGATACACAGAGAGATCCCATAGTTTTCATTTTAAAACATTAGTCATGAACAGGTACAATACAAAACCCACTAGTTTACAAATAACAGTTGGAATAAATAAGTCTATCCATTTAGATGGCTAAAGTCTTTCATTATTTGTGGAGAAGACTTTTAAGATATTCATTTGCTCTTGACAAGCAATTTTAAGGAGGCTGTTTGGGCATGAGAGTCCTTTTAGCAGTTTGTGTATTAAAAGGCTTCGTTCCCTCTCTTTTTTTCCTCAGTCTTGGGAGTTGGAGGTAGTCTAGCTAAGAGTTCCCAAAGAGGTTAGAAGACTTTTGAGATAAATAGGGGAGGTTTGGAGATCGATGAAAAAAAAAAAAATGAGTGGGTTTTAACTGCCTCTAGAGATGCATGTCCAGTTTTGCAAAGATTTGTAAGATGTTAACACATGTGACTTTTCGATGTTGAATAATGAAATATGTCAACATTTGGAGAATTTGCATCATTCAGTGAACCAATATTTTCTGAGTGATCAATATTAGATTTCAAAAAATCATGTGTGGGTACAATATCCATTCAAAGTACCAATTAGATGAGTGATTTTGTCCATCCTAACAGAGCACAAAACCTTCACTGGATAAGGTTTCATATTCCACACTCGGCAAACCTCTAAGAAACTACCATTTGGTGAGTTCTAGTATGAAGTCAAAGAAAAATATCCATAATCATCTAATAAGGCAATTAATACACTCCTTCCTCTTTCCAACTACACATCTGTGTAATGCTAGATTTTCAACCAAAACAACAAATCAGGGGCTTCCCTGGTGGTGCAGTGGTTAAGAATCCTGCCAATGCAGGGGACACCGGTTCGAGCCCTGGTCTGGGAAGATCTCACATGCTGCAGAGCAACTAAACCCGTGCGCCACAACTACTGAAGCCCACGTGCCTAAAGCCCGTGCTCCACAACAAGAGAAGCCACCGCAATGAGAAGCCCACGCACTGCAACGAAGAGTAACCCCTGCACACCGCAACTAGAGAAAGCCGGCATGCAGCAATGAAGACCCAACGCAGCCAAAAATAAAATAAGTAAAATAAATAAAAAAACAAAAACAAAAACAAATCACAGTAGCCTGACTGAAGGAGCAGATATGAGAACTCAGCAGTCTTCTATGAAATCAGACATTAAAAAGTTTCTGCAAAATTGTGAAACAGGGCTGCTCTTCTCCCTCAAATCTTTTTGTTTAGGAAAATACAGTGATTTTTCATTAACTTAAATGACATCATAGGTTGATCCACCCATCCAACGACATTATACCTGATTTTAAACGGGGCTGTCATTACAGGGGGGTGGGCAGTAAGGCCAGCCTTCTGCAAAATGAAGGTCAGAGAGAGATGACTAGCAAGGAGGAGAGCCTTGAGGGGACATTCAGTCGGGCGGGAAGGAGCAGAGAGAATGCTCTCAGAAACCTCAGAGGGTTTTTCCAACTGGGAAATCCTTTGCGATAATTGTTAGTTTCTTTGAGGGAAGCAATAGTGGATTCATTTGGGGGCATCAAATATCAGTTGCAATATGCTTCCCATACTTGCCTTATCCTCTAGTTTTTTTTCGCAATTGAGCATGAAAATAGACTAATTTAGAAATCTCAAATGAGCCCCAAGTGGACCAAGAGAGTTTCAAGTCGTGGTGGGTAATTTTAGTCCCACATCTAAGAAATTTACAAGAGGAAGTTTTGAAATGAGTTGGCATTCTTGATGGCAGCCGCCCATCAGCAGTGCCCTTAGAAATTGAACTGCCCATAACAGAGTACTCACAAGATGAAGGATTCCCTTCCCAGATAAAGCCAACACCAGAGGAAACCCAAATAACTCAGAATCTTGACCAAAATGGGAGTTTTGGAACCAAGAGGACTTACCCCCATGACCTAGGGCTGCCAAGGAGATGACTGAGTACAAGGGACCCTTGTAGGTACCTTACTCATGTCCATGGCAGTGTTGGAAGTAGAGGTGAGTCACTTTGGATCCCACTTTTGACACCATGTAATGTTGAACAATAATTGGTATGAAGGCTGCAAAGAATAATAAGATTTGTAATTCAGGAGACACAAATTTGGATAAACCGAGAGTGTTCCAGAGAAAAGAAAGAGTCAGGGGCATATAAAGGCAAAAGCCGCAATGTTGTTCAAGAACTATAATTTTTAAAAAATTTACCAGTGTTTTAATCTCACATTTCATCTTCATTTACGTGAAGAATTGGCATTGCTGAGGCAGAATATTTTAAAATACACAGACGCTGCCAATAAAACATTGCATGGCTGTTCAACAGAAACATAAAGCCACTGAAATACATGAATTTGTCAGTACACGTAAATGTGGCTAAGCAAAAATTTGGGAGAAGAACGCATAAAGAATTATGATTGATTCTAATGCAATAAAGGAAATATTTGTCCTTAAAGAATGTGTTGTCACAAGTTACTTTAGGGAACGTGTCTGATAAGTAGGTAAACATCAAGAGCTATTTGAGGGTAAGGGCCTGATAAGTATCTTGAGTTTCTGGAACACTGGGCAGAGGTTCTGGATGCCTGCATTAAGACCACACTGGTCCAAACGTCAGATTCCACCCAGGCTGAGACGTCCGTAAGTCACACTTCCTCAATGGCCTCTCGGCTGTATTTTAGAGAGTTCTCTCAGCAATACCAGCTCCATTTTCACTTCCTTTCACATGATGGAGGCTGTGGGAGAAGACACACCTCCTCTTCCTAGAACCTGGAGAATGGATCCCCTTTCTCCATGAAGGAACTTCCGTGCCCATGGCCAGATGAACTCCAGACACTAAACCCAAATTGCAGAGGAGTAACTTGGGGTCAGTGGTCACAGTGAGAGGCCTGACCAAATACAGACACACCCCTCCCTGGTGCTGAGGGGAGGACCCCCCAGGGGAGAACCCAGAAGAGCTGCCCAGGGGGTCTGAGCCCCAGGACTTGAGGGCTGCCACAGCCCTGGGCCACGGGGCCAGCGGACAGGTTGATGGGGTCCCTGCACCCACCCTCAGACCTTTGCTCTGCCTGAGGGATGGAGCTGACGTGTCTGCAGAGAACGGACTTTGGACCTGCTCCGGCACAGCAGTCAGAGGACCCCCGGGTCCCCGCAGCGCCCTGTCCTCCGTCCCCCCTGGTGCACTCAGGGCCGGCTGTGGGCAGGAAGCAGGTTTCATCCGTGTTCACACCTGCACGAGTCACCAGGTGAGAGGCTTTGCAGGAAAGACAGCCCCGAGGGTGGGTCTGAGCCTCCCAGGGGCCCTTCAAACCCTGCTCTGTGTGTCACCCGAGCGGAGCCCAGGGATGGAGGGCGGCGTGTTTCCTGCTCTGTGGCCGTAACTGCAGGTCTGAGCTGCAGAAGGCGGCGCTGAGGCCCCGGCGGGAACCGTGGAGCTCCTCCGTGGAGCGGGGCTCAGAGGCCTCCGGAACGCAGCGCGGGGCTCCTATCTCCAGCCCAGCCCGAGGCTGCAGGCGCCGGGTGATCGACTCCCTGAACCCGCTGCCTGGGGCTGCACGTCGAGGGACCGCAGAGCCCAGACTGCAGGCGAGGACGCGGCCCCTCCCTGCAGCGGAAGGTCTGCGCAGCAGCTGGAGGCTCGGAGCGCGCAGAGCACACGCAGACCCCAGCGTCCGGCAGAATCGTCTTCCCCCCTAAGGGTCCCACCCGAGCTGTCAGAGCGGCCCCGACGCCTGATCTGAGGGGCGATGGGGGTGTTGGCTCTGCCCCCCGAGGCTGCGGGAGGGAAGTGGGCGGAGGTCTGCGGGGAGAGGCGGCAGCTGGAGCCGGAGCCCTGGGACACGTACCTGCTCTGGGGCCAGAGGCGGCAGCTAGGGGGGCGATGTGCAGGGGCTCTGCTGGGGGACAAGACTCAGGACAGGCAGGAGCCCTGGGGGTGGAGGATGGGGCAGCGCTATCTGCAGAGCTGGGCCGGGCGAGGGCTGAGGACGGCTGGTCTGGGCCCGCAGGGAAGGAGTTTCTCACAATCCCATGTGAGGGTTGCTTCACGGGTGGTGAGCTCCCCGTCACTGGAAGGGTTCAAGCAGACATGGGGTGATTGATCTGCAGCTCGGTCCTTGGGGAGAGGTTGGACCTGACAGGCTTCTTCTCCATCAGGTTCCCTGATGATAAATGTTGGAAATGGCATCTGGGAAGCTTTAGCATGTCAGGGTTTTGGCTCCTCCCTGCAGAGTCTGACTCAGGGTCTGGGGTGGGGCCCAAGGACTCCCTTTCCTCTGCAGCTGCTCCCGGATCTGAGGGTCCTGATTCCTGGGGTCTGCGAGCCCAGGCCTGGGATTGACCTTGGACCCTGCTCCGTGCAGACAGGGCTCCAGCAGGGCAGGGGTCTCCATCCCAGTGCCCGGAACAGCTCCAGCTCCAGGCAGATGCTCAAACAGGGAGGTCAGTGCCCCCTTCCCCTCTCCCGGCCCCTGGGCCATGAGACAAGGGCCCTAGCCCTGGGGCCCTGAGCGTCCAGCCTCTGGAGATGAGCCCTGGACAGTGACACCCCAGCAGGAAGCCCCAGGAGGAGGCGGCACTCAGAGAGGTCTGTCCCCAGCCCATGGCATCGTCCTGCAGGAGGAGGTCTTCCCCTGTGACAACCAAGCTCGCACTGCGTGAGTCACCCCTCCTCGAGCAGTCGGCAGACGGTCTTGCTTTGAAAGCAAACTCAAGTGGGGAGCAGGGCCCACATCGGGTGCTGGGATGTGTGTGGACTGATCGTCAGGACCCAAGTCAAGCCCGAGCCCCCCGTCCCGCTGTGCACACATGGGGGGCAGAGGAGGAAGCCCAGGGAGCCGAGCCCACGGGGCAGCCCCTCAGCATCGCCCTCCCTCAGGACGGGACCTGGGGGCGGCATCTGGATGAGCAGGGGTCAGGTGGGAGCGGGCTCTGTGCTCCCAGGGGGCAGAGATGCCGGACATGCCCAGTCCCAGGGGGGCCCCCATCACAGCTCTGCAACCCCTGTCAGGAGCAGATCCATCCACCCGGGGAAACTGTGCTGGATCCCCCAGATTCCCACAGGATATGACCGCAGAACCCACTCTCTGCTGGTCACAGTGATGTCAGCACAGGGCCCAGAAGGTGGGAGGAGCTATGGGCTCAGGTGACCAGACGAGGTTTTCTCCTGCCTGTGATTAGTCCCATCAGGGGTGGGGAGCGGGCCTCGGGGAGCCTGGGGGAGGGGCTCCGTCTCAGGTGAGGTGCCCCGAACACCCAGGGGCACCTGATGGAGCCCCAGGCGGCGGTGACCTGGACCCTCAAGGGGCTCTGGGCCTTGGTGCCCCAGCAGCTCACTCTCCAGGGGCTGCAAAGCGTTTCCCACCTGCCTTCTGCCCAGCGCTGCCCATGACAGCCTCTGCCTTGGGGAGGGGGCTGACTTGCGGTTTGCAGACCAGACCCAAGCGGCCGAGTAATCTTACTTTAAATAATTCAGTAGGAAGCATGGAAATCAAGCTGGAGATATTTCGGCTTAAGGACAACACATTTAAAGATGTATGAATTATTTATTCCTTTAATTTGCCCTCAAATGCTACCATAAATTTACACTATTAGATTTTTAATGAATATTAGTTTCTAAAAGTAAATTTGTGGTGGCTCTGGTTTTCCAATGAAAGGGGAGGGAGGGAAGGAGACGGCGTTTCTCAGGCTCTGAGGGCCCTGACTTCTGGGGCAGGTACTGGATACTCAGGTGCCCGGGGCAGGAGGACCAGGGTCAGCATCTGTGGGGGCATCAGACAAAGGGCAGCCGTGCCCTGACCCGGGGAGGAGCAGGAGGCAGGCGGACGTGAGGGCGGCAAAGACGCCCCGGTGTCAAGCCTGGTTTCAGGCAGCCAGTTGGCAGAGAGTCTGGCTCTGAGACATTTGGGGTCTAGGAGGGGCAGGCAGGGGTGCGGCAGGCCGGGTGCAGGAGGAGGGAGGGTGGAGCTACCCCATGCCCTCTGCCCTGGACTCTGCATTCTCCCCTCCACTCACCCCGCCACCCCCCCTGCCCTGCGCTGTCTGAGGGGCTGACCTCCGATCTCCATGGACAGTGTCCCCGGGTCCCCGCCCGCTGGCCTCTGCGGGGTTTGGACATCAGGGCTGCCAGCAGGAGGATGGAGGGAATGAGGAGGGGAGGTGGGCGTTTATCCGGTCCCTCCCTGCTCAGGGCTCTGGATTTAGGTAGGTCACCCCCCCCCACCCCGCACACACACAGACGCATACCTGCTGTGCCCCCTGGGCCAGGCTCTGCTGACGCGAAGTCCAGGAGCTGGCGGACCTAGGAAGCCAGGCGTGCTCTATAGAAAATGCAGGGTGAGGAGGGGTGACCGGGAGGTGACCGAGGAGCAGGGGGTCTCCCTGCAGAGGGGACATTTGTGATGAGAGCCCGAGTGTTGGGAAAGAGAAGTCCACGCTGACGTCCAGGAAGTGCGGGACTGAGCACAGCCAGCCTGAGGGACAGTGCGAGGCCCAAGCAGGTGCGCAGCAGGGAGACAGGGGCTCAGGATGCAGCAGGCGGCAGCCCAGCCCCATCCCCCACCAGCCGGTGCAGAAATGCCGTCTCCCTCATAAGCCACAGCTGTAATTCCCGTCTCCGGAGCACAAAAGCTCCTGGACACATCGCCTCCTGCCGCTGGTTATTTAATCTGGAGAGCAGGGGTGAGTCTTGCAGTCTTGTCACTCCTGAAACCAAGTCCCCCTACAACTGAGCTCCCCTGCCGAGTTTATGATTCACTTCTCTACCCGATACTTAATTCCCTTTCTTATCCCACCCCCTGTTGCCCTCAGGATTGAGGAGTATCAGAGAAAAGGGGGGACTGAAACAAAGCAGGACACTGTGGGGCCCTCCTGGGTACAAAAGCCTCACTGTGTCCCCTGTTTCTTGTTTGTAGAAAAGGCTTCAGCCTCCTAGGCCTCCCTTGAGTCCCAGAGAGCAGACTCAAGCAGTTAATCATTAGGGAAGCGAGGGAACAAGAAACAAAGGAAAAGCAGTCAAGCAAGAAAGTAATGATGGCTTAAACAATAGTTCAGTGATATGGCAGAATCCTAGTTCCTCCTGAAGGAATGTGACAATCTGACAGATATCTTTGAGTTGTTCTGCAGAAACTAAGACCCCCCACCCAGGTGGAGGGTGGTGACCGCATGCCGACCACAAGCATGTGGACCCCAGGCTGGTTGGAGCCAGAAGGTCGATGATTAAGATTCCTGAAACATCACCCTGTCACCTCACCACCAACCAATCAGAGGAAAGTCATACATTCTGCAGCTCTCACCTCAAATACTGCCTTTAAAAACGCTTTGCTGAAAGCCATCAGGGAGTTTGGGTCTTTTGAGCGTAAGCTGCCATTCTCCTTGTTTAGTGCCTTGCAAACGAACACTGCACTTCCGTCACCACAACCTAGTGTCGGCAGGTTGGCTTTGCTGTGTGGCTGGTGAGTGGACCCACATCTGGCTCAGTAACATTCCCTTGATTATTAGTGTCTGAGAGACAAGGGCCAGGCAGGAAACGTGTGTCTCCCCCCATGGCGGGAGCCTCCTTGCCTGGACCCACAGCCAGCTCCCCCTCTTCTCATAGTCTGCCCAGTACTGCTTCATTCCCGATACCAGTTTCTGCTTTTTGAGGCAACAGAATGCAAATTGTTTCAGAGGCGTTAGATATACTCACTCTGCTCCAAAAGGGTGTTTGTCATCCTGGAGGGAGGGCGGTCCTGAGCCTCCCCAGCTCAGTGTGGGCAGCGCAGGTCACCCGAGGGGAAGGAGTTGCTGACGCAAGTACCTGTGATCATAAGAGATTCAGACAATGGGTTCATGATGGGTTAATTTTGGGTGAATCGGTAGCCAAGTGTAACTATGTCGTGCTGACCCGAACTGACGTGCAGTGTGAAAGACTCAGTTCTAACTTGAGGTTGTCTGACTGGAGGGGAGAATTCTATAACCCCGTCAATAGCCTGAGGTCTGAATTTCTGATGGCCCGTTGCATAAGTTAATGGCATGCCTTGTGGAATTGCAATGGTGAATGGACTTCTCCATAAAGGGCACCCCCTGGCAAAATTTGGAGGGTGGCCATTGGAAAGAGTGTGTCTGGGGACCTGGGGATACAGACACTAAGGGGCGGACCTGCTGCCACATGCTCACAATCCGATCTCACCCTCCAGGGCACAGCTGAACCATCTTTAGGAGCACACGACATGAGGCAGTCTAACCAGATCCCTTTCTTTTCCTGAGCATTTGGATGTCTTCTTTGGAAAGATGTTTATTCAGTTCCCTTGGCTGGTTTTAAATTGGGTTGTTTTTTTTTTTTTTTTTTTGCTATTGTGTTGTATGAGTTCTTTATACGTCTTGTATATTAACCCCTTATCAGATGTATGATGTGTAAATATTGTCTCACATTCTATAGATTGCCTTTTCATTTCGTTGATTTTTTATTTTGCTCTGCAGAAGCGTTTTAGTTTGATTTAGTTCCAGTTATTAATTTTTGCTTTTGTTGCTTGTGAGTTTGGCGTAATAGCCTAAACATTGTTGCCAAGACCAATGTCAAGGAACTTCTTCCCTATGTTTTCTTCTAGGAGTTTTATACTTCCAGGTACTATGTTTAAGTCTTTAATCGATTTCAAACTATGTTTGTGAGTGGTATAAGATAGGGGTTTAATCTCATTCTTCTGCATGCAGTTACTCAGTTTTCCCAACACTGTTTATTGAAGAGACTATCCTCACCCCGTTGAATAATCTTGGCTCTCTTGTCAAAGATCAGTTTTATGCAAGGGTTTATTTCTGAGCTCTCAACTTTGTCTCATTGATGTGTTTAATTTTATGCCAGTACCATGATGTCTTGATAATTATAGCTTTGTATTATAGGTTTGAAATAGGAAGTGTGATGCCTGTAGCATTTTTCTCTTCTTTGGATTGCTTTAGCTATTCAGGCATTTTCATAGTTCCATACAAATTTTAGGACTTTTCTATTTCTGTGAATTTTAATAGGGATTGAATTAAATCTGTAGATGATGTATGATTGGAATTTTGATAGGGATTGGAATTTTGATAGGAATTGAATTAAATTCAACTGGAATTTTGATAAGGATTGAATTAAATCTGTAGATGATGTATGATCCTTTTAACTGTATGATGGACATTTTAACAATATTAATTCTTCCAATCCATGAACACAGGATATTTTTCCATCTGTTTGTGTCTTGTTCAATTTCCTTCTTCAAAGTCTTGTAGTTTTTATTGTGCAATACTTTCACCTCCTTGCTTGAATTTCTTGCCGAGTATTTTATTATTTCTGATGGTATTGTGAATGGGATAATTTTCTTTTTAAGATATTTCATTTTTAGTGTATAGAAACACAATTGACTTCTATGTATTGATTGTGTATCCTGCAACTTCACTGAATTCATTGATTAGTTCTAAACATCTTTTGGTGGAGTCTTTCAGATTTTCTATACATAACATCATATCATCTGCAAACAGAAAATTTTACTTCTTCTTCTGTGATTTGGATGCCTTTATTTCTTTTTCTTACCTAATTGCTCTGGTTAGGATTTTCAGTAATATGTTGAATAAGAGCGGTTAGAGTGTTCACCCTTACCTTATTCTTGATCTTAGAGGAAAAGCTTTCAAACTTTCACCATTGAGTAAGATATTAGCTGTGAGCTTGTCATATATCACCTTTATTGTGTTGAGGTACAGTCTATATCCAGTTCATTGAGTTTTTTTTTTTTTTATCAAGAAAGGATATTGTATTTTGCCAAATGTGTTTCCTACATATATTGAGATGATCATATGAATTTCATCTTTCATTCTATTAATGTGATGTATCACATTTACTGATTTTTTTGTATGTTGAACCATCCTTGCATTCTAGGGATGAATCACTGTTGATCATGATGTACAATCCTTTTAATTGTGCCGTCGAATTCAATTTGCTACTATTTTGATGACAATTTTACATCTAAATCCATCAGGGATACTGGTCTAGAGTTTTCTTGTGGTGTCCTTATCTGGCTTTAATATCACAGTAATGCTGGCCTTGTAAAAAGAGTTTGGGAATGTTTCCCCCTCTTCTATTTTTTGGATGAGTTTGAGAAAGATTGTCACTAATTATTCTTTACATGTTTGGTAGAATTCACCAGTGAAGCCATCTGTTTCTAGGCTTTTTTTTTTTGGTATTGGGAGTTTTTTGATTACTGATTGAATCTTCTTACCTGTTATTGGTCTGTTCAGATTTGCTTATTCTTCCTGATTCAATCTTAGTAGGTTGTGTATTTCTAGGAATTTATCCATTTTTTCCTAGGTTATCCAATTTGTTGGCCTTTGATTATTCATATGATCCTTTGTATTTCTTTGGTATCTGTTGTAATCTCTCCTCTTTCACTTCCGATTTTATTGATTTGAGATGTCTCTTTTTTTTCCCTTAGTCTAACTAGTTTTGTCAATTTTGTTTATCTTTGTTAATTTTTAGTGTTGATGGGAGACACAATAGAGGGACGTCTTAGGCCATTGTGTTGTGGACATCCCCCTCCAGCTCATTTCTGTTTAACACTGAATAATATTCCATTTTCTGTATTTATCACAGTTTATGTATCCATTCGCCTAATGAAGAACATATTCATTGCTTCCAAGTTTTGGCAATTACTAATAAAGCTGCTATAAACATCTTTGTTCAGATTTTTGTGTGGACACAACTTTTCAACTCCTTTGGATAAATACTAATGAGCTTAATTGGTTGAGCATATGATAAGAGTATGTTTAGTTTTGTAAGAAACCACCAAACTGTCTTCCAAAGTGGTTGTGTAGTTTTGTATTCCCACCAGCAATGTACGAGAGTTCCAGTTTCTCCACATCCTTTCTGGTATTTTCACTGTTCTGGACTTTGACCATTCTAATAGGCATGTAGTGATATCTCATTGTTTTAACTTGCATTTATCTGATGACATATGATGTGGAGCATTTTTATATGCTTATTTGCCATCTGTATGTCTTGGCTTTGGTGGGATATATGTTTAGGTCTCTGGCCCATTTTTAATAGTTTATTTTCTTATTTTTGCATTTTAGTAGTTCTTTGTATATTTTGGATAACAGTCTTGTATCAGATGTGGCTTGTCTTTAAAATCATTTGATAATATCTTTCACAGAACAGAAGTTTTAAATTTTAATCAAATCCAGCTTATCAATTATTTCCTCCATGAACCATGCCTTTGATATCATATCTAAAAAGTCATCACCACACCTAAGGTTATCTAGGCTTTTTCCTAAGCTATCTTCTAGGAGTTTTATAGCTTTGCATTTTATATTTTGGCCTAAGATCCATTCTGAGTAAATTTTTGTGAAACGTATAAGATCTGTATCTAGATTCAGTTTATTTTTCATATGGATGTCCAGTTGTTCCAGCACAATTTGTTGAGAAGACTATCTTTGCTCCATTGTATTGCCTTTGCTCCTTGTCAAGGATAGGTTGACTCTATTTACGTGGATCTCTTTCTGGGCTCTCTGTTTTGTTCCACTGATCCATTTGTCTATTCATTTACCAATATCACAATGTCCTAATACTGTAGTTTATATTAAGTCTTGAAGTTGGGTAGCATCAATCCTCCAACTCTGTTCTTCTTCAATATTGTATAGGTTCTTCGGGGTCTTTTGCTTCTCCATATAAACCTTAGAATCAGTTTGTCGATAGTGATGAAATAACTTGCTTCAATTTTCAATGAGGTTGAATTGAATCTGTAGATCAATTTGGAAAAAAACTAACATCATGACAATGTTGAATCTCCTTATTTATGAACATGGATATTTCCCCATTTATTTAGTTTTTTGATATCATTCATCAGAGATTTTTAATTTTCCTCATATAGATCTTGTTATATTTTGTTAGATTTATACCTAAGTATTCCATTTTGGGAGGTGCTAATGTGAATGGTATCCTGTATCAAATTCCACTTGTTAAAAGTGGGTCATTTTATAGAAAGTAAAAAAGTGTTAGCAAAGGCAGTCATATAGGTATGGTATGCAAAGTGTGAGGGTTGGTCTGACTTTGAGGATGATGCAGATATGTGATCTTCTTATCCCAAACCCCAGCCCCTTGTCAAGTGCACTGGACACGTCCACGTTGTCAACACACCCCTAATTAGCTCCTCACCTCACTAACCTGCCCCTCCACTTGACTATGTTACTCCCAGGCTCTTCCTCCCAGCAGGAGCCCCAATCCACACTGTGCAGGCTGTGGATCCCTCCCTGCTTCCTCCCTCCTTCTCCCTGGTACCTTCTTCCTCCTCTCTCCTCCTTTTCCTTCTCCTCCTTACCTTTCCTTCCTCCTTTTCCCTGCTACTCCAGGCTCTCTTTAACATGCCCCACTGCTTTTGTCTCTCCCTCTGGAGGCTTTTCCCCTTTGCCTTTCCCATGGGATGTCATCCAGTGGCACAGGTAAAAGGCACCACCAACCAAAGGACAGGCAAGTGAGGGAGGGGGAGAGAGAAGAGGGAGGGAGACAGGAATGGGGGTGTGAGGGAGAGAAATGCGGGGGGAGAGAGGGATTCTTAAAGCTCCTGGTCAGAAGTGGCACACACTGTCCCTCCCACATTTATTTGGCCAAAGTAAGTTGGCACTTGAGCAATCCTGAGTTGAGCAGGGTGGGGATACATGGTCCTCTCCCAGGGATGAGAAGCTAATAAAGATAATGGAAACCTATCACAACCTCTTTCTTAAAATAGAGTGTCCTTGATTATCTCAGGGAATGGCTTATTTTTCCTTTTATTGAAATTTAATTGCAAATCGCAAGTGCACAGCCCAGTAGATTTCCACAGAGTGAGAACACCTGGGTGACCTGCACTCAGCTCAGGAAGCCACCCTGAGTGGAAGACCCCCTCCTGCCCCCTCCCACTTAAGGCTAGCTTTGCTCTGAAATCCAGCAGATGGCAACTGTAATCAGAGAAACCACTATTCAATATGTCAGGAAAATATAATTAAAAGCAATAGGTTAGAAATGTTGAAGGGCCTGCATTGATAGAACTGCAGTTCTGGAGTAGAGGGGTCTCCGGGATCTGTGCCTGAGATGAGTTGGTTCTAATTACAAATCCCACTGGACTCTGTTTGCATTTGCTCTTTCATTGTCTATGATTTTGGCTCTGTTTACATTGCTTCATGTCCCCCCTTTATTCACCAGAAGGAGTCAATCCACCAGAAAAACCAATTTAATACCCAAAGAGATTAAAGGCATTTACCGTTACCATGTGAATATTTCAATAGCATTGGGAATAAACAGCTTAAAAACTACTCACATTAAAATTAAACAAATACTTTACATCCAGCATTCATTTCCTTGGTCAGATTTTGTGTCGTTTCTATGGAGACATGCAGCCCTTATGCGAAATGCAGCACCCTTCATGGTTTATGTACTTTATGCCCAGCTCTGGATACTTCCACTGACATCCGAGTACTTCTTCAGTAAGGTGTGTCTCTGATGTGTGGCGTGCGTTGTCTAGTGCAGCATCATTTTAAGGCACGTTTCATGGTAGGTAAACAGAAGTTGTGTCTCAGGGACATCTGCCCAGAATTTTTGGGGGGAACAGAACAGTGTGTCCCAGATCCCTTCTGGTGCATGGTTTTGTGTCTTTGCAGTAAATAGGAACAGACTTTTCAATGGCCCGCCTCCAGGGGAATTCAGTGTCCGTCCCAGTTCTCATTCAACCAACAAGAACGGCCCTGAATTCCAATCGACAGTGGTGAGCTCAGACAGCTTGTGATCAGAGATTGGAGAGAAGAATCCAAACCATGAACTCCATTTCTGAACCAAGTGAGTATGTTTAAATAATACCTCTGAATATACTTTGCACTCTGTTGCCTCAAAAAGTAGAAATTGGTATCAGGAATGGGACAGTACTCAGTAGACTTTATGAGAACGGGGGGGGGGACCAGCTGTGGGGTCCTGGTGGGAAGGCAGCCCTGAGCCTCCCCAGGCTCAGTCTTGGAAACACAGGTCACCCCAGGGAAGGAGCTGGTGACAGGGATACTTGTGATCATGAGAAGTTCAGACAGTGGGTCCGCCACAGGGAAGCTTTGGGGACTTAGTAGCAAAGTGTGTGAGATGCAGACATGAATCTGCTCATCCTCAGTCAGTGTCAGGTCCTATGAGTCAGCGTGGATACTTGGCTCTGCCGAGCGTGCTTGTAGCACATACAGACGCATGTCTTTCATACAACGTGGCTCTCAAACGCAAGCTGTCTCTCTTATCTGATGCTCAGCTGCAGAAACAGGGATCTGGTCCATCACTGCGGGAAACTGTCCATGGTGGGTGCACTGAGAGATGCTCTGTCCTCACACTGCAGTTCAGGGGCTCTCTAAGGTATAACGTCAAGGGCAACCTTGATTATTCACGATTTCATCCCATGTACTGACGACTTTAGAACTTTATTATGAAAAAGACATAACTCACCAATTTTTTAAAAAAGTATAAAGTTTTTTTAAAGGGACTTGTTGCCTGAGGGATCCCTCTATAGTTCTGGGGTCAGGCCAAGTGATTAGGAACAGGAAGAACTTGTTGGCAGAACTTGTTGACACATTTGTAAAGGAGACTTCTATTAACTCCGTGTTTGAAGGATGAAAATGTATAATTGTAACTAACACAGAGCACATACTATGTGCCAGCACTGTTCCAATTACATGCACACAGAAGCCTGTTCTGCAGATAAAGAAATGGGGACACAGAGAGATTAAGCAACTTCCCTGCTGCCCCACAGCTCGTAGACAACAGAGTGGGTGTAGAACCCGGCGTCTGGCTCCAGAATCCGTGGCCTTGACCGCTACACATCTGCCTATAGGAGCAGAACCCCAGGTTATTAATTTACAGTGTGAAGCACAACTGCTGACCAAAGCAGCTGGTCCCCTTGGCCTGACAAAATAGACTCCTCTCCCTAAGGATTCAGAGTGGAGGGTTATCGGATTCTAAGAGTCTCAGTGGAGGTCGCTTTCTGGGAAGCAGCCTCCTTAGCCAGGTTACCTCTCCCTCCATCTCCCCCGGGACCCTGGGTTGGCTGAGGCCCACTCGGCTGCCACCAGAGGTACAGAGACCCCCACTCACAGCCCTGTGCCTGTGGGGCGAGTGGCACCCTCCCAGAGGCACTCTGGACACTGTGCCCACATCTGCCTCCGCTGCAGATCCCCAGCTCGCTCATTGCTCACCGCTAAGGAGGCGTCTGAGCCCAGGATGGGTCCCAGCGCTTCTCTTTCCTGTCTCGTCCTGGGGATCCCTGCCCACCCTCTCATCTGCCACGTTCCTGCCTCTCACTCAGAATAGAAGGATGGCGCCTAAGTTACCCGCATGAGTTCAGTTTTCACGGTCAGTAACAATCCAACCCCATTGTGGTGGACGCTGGTGATTCCGCTGTCTTGTTGGTCTGTTGCCCGGCCTCCACTGGACAAATGGATGGTCACAGGGAAGTAGGACTGGGAAGAGGAGCACTTTGCATTAATCTAAACTGATTCATTAGCCCTGAAGACATCAGGAGCTGACCGCATTAAAACAAAGAGTTTAGCAAGTGACAGGAAATCAGGACTATCTGTATGGACATTCCTACGGGCTGATATCCAGGCATCTATGTAAAATTTTCTTTTTTTTTTTTTAAATTTTATTTATTTATTTATTTATGGCTGTGTTGGGTCTTCGTTTCTGTGCGAGGGCTTTCTCTATTTGCGGCAAGCGGGGGCCACTCTTCATCGCGGTGCGCGGGCCTCTCACTGTCGCGGCCTCTCTTGTCGCGGAGCACAGGCTCCAGACGCGCAGGCTCAGTAGTTGTGGCTCACGGGCCCAGTTGCTCCGCGGCATGTGGGATCCTCCCAGACCAGGGCTCGAACCCGTGTCCCCTGCATTAGCAGGCAGATTCTCAACCACTGCGCCACCAGGGAAGCCCTAAAATTTTCTTAAAACGTCCTTTTATACTAACCTTTGGACCTGTGATTGAATTTGCTCTCACATTTGGCCAAGGTGGGCCATAGGATAGATCATCCGGTCCACACTCCAACATGAGTTTTCAGCTTTGGGTTCTGGTAAAGGAAGTTGTGCTGAAGTCAGCCCCAGAGAAATGGCCTGGGCACATTATAAGAACAGAAATGACTCAGGTGCTGCCCACGCTCATTTAATCTGTGCAGGAAATGACTTCTGTGAGGCCCCTTTGTCATTTTCATTATATCTGACCTTTACGCTAGTGGCAACTGGAAAGGTGACCACAGCTTGCCCAGCAAGGGTACCAGCACCAGACCCAGGGCCTGGATTCAAAGAGTCTCAGATAAGGAAATGGAGACATGGAGATACAGCTTCACATGTGTGATAGCTCCTATAAAGGAACAGAGATGGGAGTTTGGGCTTAGATGGTGTGGATTCCAATCCCAGCCCCACTGCAATAAAAAATAACTGTCTTTCTTTGGAAATTGCAAAACTTGAACATGCTGTTTGAAATTTTATACTCAGAGTGGCATGTAATAGAATGTTCACCAGGACCCTTCCCACCATCCAGAGAGAGCCGATGGCACATTTGAGGGGGTTAACTAAGAGGTGCTTGTCAGCCCCAGGGGAGGAACCCCCTCAAGTCTTTCTCAGAGGCTTCTGGGGCATCCCTGAAGGGGAGGACTCAGTAAAGGGTATACAAGGATGGTTCAATATACAAAAATCAGCAGAATACACCTCATTAACAGAATGAAGGGAAAAGAACCACATGATCATCTTGATTGGTGCAGAAAACACATTTCACAAAATGCAACACCCTTTTGTGATAAAAACACTTAAGAAACTTGAAATGGAAGGAAATTTCCTCAACATAATAAAGGCCGTATATGAAGAAACCCACGGCTAATATCATACTCAGTGATGAAAGAGTGAAAGCTTTCCTCTATGATCAGGAAAATAAGATACCTGCTTTAGCTACTTCTATTCAACATAATATTGCAAGGTCTAGCCAGAGCAATAAGAGAAGAAAAAGAAATAATAGGCATAGAAGTTGGAAAGGAAGGAGTAATGTTATCTCTGTTCACAGGAAACATGATCTTATACGTAGAAAACTCTAAAGTCTCCAAAACCAAAACAATTGTTAGAGCTACTAAACAGATGCAGGAAAGTGACAGGATGTAAAATCAACACACAAAAATCGCTTGTGTTTCAATACACTAACAGTAAGCAATCCAACAAGGAAGTTAAGAAAACAATTCCATTAAAATGGCATCAAAAAGAATAAAATATTTAGGAATAAACTTACCAAGGAGGCAAAAGACTTGTACACTGAAAACTACAAAATGTTGCTGAAGGAAAATGAAGAAAACATTAATAAATGGAAAGACATCTGTATTCATGGTTTGGATAACTTGATGTTGCTAGGACGTCAATACTACCCAAAGTTATCTGCAGATTCAATGCAATCACTATCAAATCCCAGAGACATTTTTTTTTTGGTAGAAATAGAAAAATACATCCTAAATTTCATACTGAATTTCAAGCGGCCCAGAATAGCCAAAACAATCTTGAAAAAGAACAAGTTTGGAGAACTGACATTTTTTTGTTTCAAAACTTACTGCAAAGATACAGTAATTAAATACCGTTGTACTGGCATAAAGACAGAAGTACAGACCAATGCAATGGAAGAGATATCCAAAAATAAACCCTCAGGTACATGTTCAAATGGTTTCTACAAGAGTGGCAAGACCATTCAATGGGGAAAAGATAGTCTTTTCAACAAATGGTGTTGGGAAAACTGGATACCCACATGCAAAAGGATGAAGTGGGACTCTTGCATTATACTATATTAAAAAATTAACTAAAATTGAGTCAAATACCTAAATATAAGAACTAAGAGTATAAAAATCTTAGAAGGAAACATAGAGGAAAAGATTCATGACATTGCATTTGCCAATGATTTATTGGGGTATAAAAAGCGCAGACAACTTGAAAAAATAGATAAAATGAACTTCAGCAAAATTTAAAACTTTTGGGCATCAAAGGACTCTACCAAGTGAGTTAAAAGACAACCACAGAACGGGAGCAAATATCTTCAAATCATGTATCTGATAAGGGATTAATCCAAAATATACAAAGCATTCTTACAACTTGATAAGAAAAACAACCCAATTTTAAAAATGGGCAAAGGACTGGAATAAACATTTTTTCAAAAAAGATACACGAATGGCCAATAAGCACATGAAAGGGTTCTCAACATCACTAATCGTTAGATAAACGCAAATCAAAATTACAATGAGATACCACTTAGGACTGCTATTATTTTATTTATTTATTTTAAAAAATATTTATTTATTTGGCTCTGCTGGGTCTTAGTTGTGGCATGTGGGATCTTTGTTGTGGCATGTGGGATCTTTAGTTGCGGCATGCAAACTCTTAGTTGCGGCATGTGGGATCTAGTTCCCTGACCAGGGATCGAACCCAGGGCCCCTGCATTGGGTGCGCAGCGTCTTAGCCACTGGACCCCCAGGGTAGTCCCTAGGACTGCTGTTATTTTAAAAATAAAAAAACCCAGAAAATAACAATTGTTGGCAGGGATATGGAGAAATTGGAACCCATGAGCATTGTTGATGGGAATGTAAAATGGTACGTCCACTGTGGAGTAGTATGGAAGTTACTGAAATAATTAAACATAGAATTACCTTATGATTCAGTAATTCTGCCCCTAGGTATGTACCCTCAGGAATTGGGTATATACTCAGTGTTCATGGCAGCTCTCTTCACAAGAACTAGAAGGTGGCAACAACCCCAGTGTCTCCCCCAGGCATCACCCCAGCCCCAGGGGACACCCCATCACCAAGGCTCCTGAACCTTGATGGAGCAAGTCTGCGGTGCTCTCTGGACTCCACGTCTGCCCCAGGGGGTCAACCCAGCAGCAGGGGCCCCTCCCCTGAAGCTTCTCTCCCTGGTGGACCAGCCTCCTGCCCCTGGAAAGCAGCCACGTCCCAAGTCTTGAGATACAGCGCTTTCCAAAATTAACTTCCTCTGCCACAGGTGTTTCACTCAAACAGCAATCTCTCATAATTATTCATTTTGGGATGTGATTGGATCCTTCCTTCACAAGAGCCTGTGGATATGATGTTAAAAGAAAATATTATTGCATTTCTGGGCTCTTTTGCCAAAGGCACCCAACCCCATTTTTTATTAGCTTTCTGCTGGCAGGTTTATTTTTGCTTTTCCTCTTTATTGCTGGTCTCAGTGGAACCAGAGCCGCTTGAGGGGAGAGAGATTCTGATTTTCCAGCTCTGCCGTGTGGCTCATCAACATCGTGCTAATAACACAGAGGCGGGTCCCAAGTCCAGATTCAGATGGCAGGGCTGTCAGGAGACATAAATGAGGGCACCCGGCGGAGGCTGTGGAAACTGGAGTGCGTGCACCCCCTCTGATGGGGTCGTGATCATTGCCGGGTGAGACAGAGCCCCGTGCTGGCGAACTTCCGACTGCCCACGGGTATCGGGGGTCTGCATTCTCAGGTGAGGCCCCCTGATGTCCACAGGGGGCTTGTGTGCAGGACCTCTCTGCCCCCAGAACCACACTCTGCCCTCTTTCGCCCCAGTGCATCCCCACGAGATGACCTGGGGGCTGGGTCACCCAGGCCGCCTTGTCTCCTGCCGTCTGTTCGGGCCCCACCAAGGGGAGGCTCCCCGGGAGGTCAGAGGTGAGAGGAGAGACGCCGGGGTGTTTGTTCCTCGCGTCCTCCCTGCTGGGACTGTAATCCTGTCCCTGTGACGAAGCAGTATCATCCCCTCCTGCCCTTCAGGATGGGCGGAAACCACTTCCCACTGTAGCTCCCCTCTGAGGGTCCCAACTTCGCTGTCTGTTGCTCTGTACAGAGTCCCTGCTTTTCCGTTTCTTCATCCACGCCTCTTCGTGGATTCTCTTTCCTGCCAGGACTCCTGCTGACAGAGCCTTGAATTAAACAAAAGGAATATATAAGCGTCTGATCCCCTCCCTCATCTGACAAAGACTCAACCTCTCTCTTATTTAGAACAAGCAAACAATCTCCACGTCTGTGTCTGCCTTTGCCCTTTTTTTTTTAACATCTTTATTGGAGTATAATTGCTTTACAATGGTGTGTTAGTTGCTGCTGTATAACAAAGTGAGTCAGCTATATGTATACATATACCCCCATATCCCCTCCCTCTTGCATCTCCCTCCCACCGTCCCTATCCCACCCCTCTAGGTGGTCACAAAGCACCGAGCTGATCTCCCTGTGCTATGCGGCTGCTTCCCACTAGTTATCTATTTTACATTTGGTTGTGTATATATGTCCATGTCACTCTCTCACTTCATCCTAGCTTACCCTTCCCCCTTCCTGTGTCCTCAAGTCCTTGAACTAACGTTTGGCGCCAGAGCACAAGGTCAGACAGGGCCCACCTCTCGAGCCACCGCGGCCACAATGCGGCCCTCGTGCCCGGCCCCTCCTGCAGGCAGGCGGGCGGTGGGCAGCTGAAGGCAGGAGGGGTGCAGAGGGTGAGGACTGGGGAACTTGGCCCAGGAAGCCCTGGGGGAGGCGGATCCTGGGAGCAGTGGAGAGAGGTCAGCAGGTCAGCAGAGGTTCCGTGTGGAGAAAGGAGATTCCTTCTCCGAGGATGGGCGCTCGCTGCCGGGGCGTCTGCTCTGTGAACTGGGAGTGCCCAGGCTGGCGCGAGCCTCGGAGCTGGGAAGACGCAGCCATTTGTTGGGACTCCTGCCCGGACACACGGCCAGCCAGCTGCTGCTTGTGGCCCTGATTCATGCGGCGAAAGCACGGGCCTCCTGGCCCTGCAGGGGCCGTGCGTCCCCTGGCTGACGGGCGTCCCCTCGAGCACGGTCTTGTCCCAAGGCAGCTCCAGCAGCCTGCCTCTCAGCTAAGGGAAGGGCCTGCGGTCCAGAAGGAGGGGAGAGCTCTCTTTCCCCAACTTGGAGCTGACGCGTTGCTTTGCTGTTTGTCAGAGAGGTCTGTGCCCCCCGTGGAAGGAGCAGATAAATGAAACAGCGGAAGCGCGTGTTGGAGGGAATAGGAAGCACCCGAGGGAAGAAAGTGCCCCTCCAGCCCCCCACCCCGTCCGCAGCCTCTTGATATTTTTCCAGCTTTTAAAATTTCCCACATACGCATGTCATACATATATTTTGAAACAAATCGGGTCATAGTGTACAGAAGATTCTTTTAATTTCACATTCTGCCATGGGCATTATCCCAGGGGGCAAAGGTCTACAGCATCTTTTCAAAAGGAAATTCAGCATTTCACTGGTAAAACCGATGTTTTCTTACTGGAGCCTTGATTTGTTGCCCACATGCTTCCAGCATACATGTAATTGGTGGAAGTCCCTGTACACAGGTCCTGTGAGCTGGTCCTTGTGGGAACTTATCCACGGAGCAAACATTTGCCAAGTTTGAAGCCTGTTGACACCTGTCACCAAACTGCCCGCAGAAGTGCTGTACAGCTGACCCTTCCCCAGGCTGGGGGTGGCCTGGAGGGTGACATTCCCTGGACCCGTGTCAGCGAAAGTTATTTCAGTGGTTTTACTCTTTGCTAAACCCAGTGAACACAAAGTATTTTCTTTTCACTTGCATAACTTTGAAACTAGAGATGCAGAGTTCTTTGGCAGCTATATTGTTTATATGTGTGTCTTACTTTTGATATCCTTTTAGTGCCCTCTCTTTTCTTGTAGAAATCTTCTTCTCACTGATATGAATACACTCAATATAGTAAGGTATAAACTTGTTGTTTGTCATAGTCTCATATTTTCCTCAAATATCTTCCTCCAGTTTATTTGCTACACATATTTCCTATGTGTGTCTACCCCGATGAGGACTTTTTCCTCTCATTTTCCTGATGTGTCCACTCGCAATGTAGTTGACTACCTGCTTTCACACGTGTACATCCTGAAATGGGATGACACCATGTTAAACAGGTGTTTCCACCCTGAACTTGGATGTCCCTCTTCTTCCCCAGTTGTGTCTACTTAGAGTGTGAGTGTCTCTCTAATATCTCAAGTGTGTCTACTGGGGATGACTGGAGATGACTCTCTAATTCCTCAGGAGTGCCTAGCCCGAATGACGGTCTCCCTAACTTCCTAGGCTTCTCTATCCTAACCTGAGATTTCTGCCTATTTCCTAATGTTTGTCTACCCTGAACAAGTATGCCTGCCTAATTCCAAATGTATGCCTTCGTTGACCTAGAATGTCTTCCTAATTCCCAACATGTGCATTTTGACATGGGGATTCGCCCTAGTTGAGCAGGTCTGTCCACAGTCACCTGGGATGGCTCTCTGATTCCTGTAGTGTATCTACTCTGACTTGGATCGTCTTCCCTCTTCCCCAGGTGTGTAATATAGACCTGGGACAGCTCCCTAATACCTAAGGTGTGTTTGTGCTGACATGAGATATCTCTCTAATTCCCATCTTGTTTCATATGAACTAGGATGTGTCCTCAATTCCCCAGATGTGTCTACTGTGACCTGGGATGTCTCCCTAATTACCCAGGTGTGTCTACCTCGACCTGGGATGTCTCCCTAAGAGTCCAGTTGTGTATTCTGACTTGGTATGTCCCTATAATTCCTAAAGTGTCTACTCTGATATTGGATGTCTTCATAATTTACCCTGTATTTCTACACTTACTTGGGATGCCTAATTCCCCATGTGCATCTTCCATGACCTGGGATGTCTTTGTAATTCCACAGGTTTGTCTACTCTTACCTGGGATGTCTCCCTAATTACATTGTCTACACTGACATGGGAGCTCTCTCTAATTTACCAACTGTGTCTACACTGACATGGGATATCTCTCATTCCTCAGGTGTGTCTATTCATTTCTAGGGTGTCTCCTAATTCTCTAGGTGTATCTACACTGAATTGCCATGTCTACCAAATATCCCGTGTGTGCCTACCCTGACCTAGGAAGTCTTACTAATGCCCCAGGTTTGTCTACCTTGACCTGGGATGTCTCCTGAATTTCTGAGATGTGTCAATGATGACCTGTGATGTCTCTTTTATAATGATGGTGTTTCTACTGTGAAGTGGGATAGCTCTCTTTTCTCTAGCTGTGTCTACCCTGACCAGGAATGTCTCTCTAGTTCCCCAAGAAAGTCTACCCTGAACAGAATGTCCCCATAATTCCCCAGGTATGTCTAAACTGTCCTCAGGTGTCTCCATAATTCCACAGGTGTGACTACCCTTATGGGATGTCTCTCTAATTCCCCAGGTGCGTCTACATTGACTTGGGATGTCACAACTTATTCTCAGGAATGTCTACCTTGATCTGGAATGTCTTCTTAATTCCCTAGTGTGCCTACCCTGATCTTTGAAATCTAAATTTTCAGGGTATGTCTTCTGTGACTTGGGGTGTCTCACCAATTCCCCAAGTGTGTCTTCCCTGACAAAGAATGTCTCCTGTGTTCCCTTGAAACATCAGCCATGACCAGGGATGCCACCCTAATTCCCCAGCTGTAACTATTCTGAGCTGAATTCTCTCCCTAATTCATAAGGCATGTCTATTCTTACCTGGCAGTTCTTATTTTCCCATATGTCTCTACTCTGACCTTGGATGTCTCTCTAAATCCCCAGGTGTGTCTATTCTGATCAGGGACATCACCTTACTCCCCAGGTGGGTCTACACTAACTCAGGTTATTCCCCTCATTCCTCAGGTTTATCTACACCAAACTGGTATATCTCTCTGGTTCCCAAGGTTGTCTACACTGACATGGGATGTTTCCCTTATTCTCCATGAGTTTCTACCCTGACCTTTGCTATCTTTCTATTTCTTCAGGCTGCCAATCCTGCCTTGGGATGTCACCCTAATTCCTCAGTTATGTCTACTCTGACCTGAGTTGTCCCCCTAATTCCCTAGGTGTGACTACCTTGTCTTTGGATATCTCTCTAATTCCACAGCCTTGTGTACTCTCACCTCTGATGTCTCTTTGGTTTCCCAGGGATGTCCACTTTATTGTAGAATGTCTCCTTAGTTCCCCATGTGTGTCTGTCCTGACCTATAACGTCACTCTACTTCACCTGATGTGTCTATACTAACCTGGAATGTCTAATTCTGCAGGTATGTCTACTATCAAAAGGAAATTCATAGAGCTTTACTTGATATGAATATCTTGAGTGAGAAACTAACTTTCGGGGAACAGGATAACATCCAAACTGAAAGTGGCTAAGACACTTGGCTCTCAGCAGTTACAATCAAGTTTATAAAACATGGGTGTGTAAGTACATTATTTTCTATTGCACTTGGTTACTAGAAACTTACATTCTTTTTCATTACATGAACTCACTTGATTGTAGCTGATTAGCTTGAAAGCTGTAATGTCATCCTGACATGAAGAAGCTTGAATTTTGTTTAAAATCAGAGTCAGTATTTTGGGAATCAGGACAGTTTTA
This sequence comes from Balaenoptera borealis, assembly GCF_965194805.1. Lineage (NCBI taxonomy): Eukaryota > Metazoa > Chordata > Mammalia > Artiodactyla > Balaenopteridae > Balaenoptera > Balaenoptera borealis. The sequence goes on from NC_138875.1 coordinate 90,478,163, forward strand.
AGTTTTGGTTAGGTGACTATGAGTCTTTGTACTTGGGGTATATTCAAACTGTGTCCTCTCTTTTTCTTTCTCCCTTCCTTCCTCCCTTCCTTCCTTCTCTTTCAAAACAACCCCTCCACACCCTGCTTTTGATCATTCTCTCAGTAGAACCAAGAGAGTGGCCAACTATTTAGCATTACTCTTGGCCACCACATGTTCCTTCTTCTGTGGACATCTGAAGACCATGAACCAGAATCTCAGTAGGTTCTTCTGATTCTTGTTCTTGAGTTTTTGTTGTTCAGTTCACGCAGAGATCATTTGATTAGTCAGTGGCTGCTGAAAAGCACTGAAGATGCATGAGAAAATACAATACACAAGGGACATTACTAATATGATTAATGGGAGGACAATATCAAGTGTTTGAAAAATACCCCAAAACCAAGGTGCCCATTTGCCCAAATTTAACCAACTAAAAAGATCGAATACGTTATAATCAGATTCAGTTTCTACTTTTACAAGCCAATCTGCATTGTTTGCATAATTGGGTTTAAATTTTCTTTCTGAGTTACTTATATAGGCAAGGCATGATGTATTAGCAATAATGTGTATTTCTTCTTGTTCAGCTAGTAAATAGTCTAAGGCTATGACATTGTCTAATATAACTCTGGCTAAATAGTTCATAGATTCTTCTTGTAATTATAGGGATTCTGCAGTAGATAAGGTCCCTTAGAATGAATTTCATTTGGAATGGGGAGTTTTGGAGTCATAACTTGTAAAGGCAGGCCTCCTGGGCAGCTAGATGGAAATCCCAGATCAGACTAGACACACTTGGCACATTAGGAAGACATACTAGGGGAAAAAGGTACACCTCCCAGGTAGGAGTAGTAATATTTGGAGCTTAGAGAGAAATTCTAAGTCAGGGTAGATATAACTGGGATGAAGGGATAATTCTAGGTCAGCATAAACTTACCTTGGGAATTGTGGAGACATCCAAAGTGAGTGTAGACATACCTGGGGACTAAAGGATACAACCAAGATCAGAGGAGACACACCTGGGAAATCCTCATTAAGTGTAGAGAAACCTGTGGAATTGGAGTGACAATCCAGGTAAGAGTAGTCACACCTGGCGAAAAAGAGAGTCATTCCAGGAAAGTGGACACACAGCTGAGTTATTAAGGGGACACCTTGGTGTGTGTATAACCTGAACCTGGATAAGTAGGCAGGGCATCCTTGAGCAGGGGAAACAGAGCTGGGGAATTAGGGAGATATTCAAATTAAGAGTAGACATAAGCAGTATTCACATGGTGGAATGTTCCCCAATGTGTCTGCCACCAGTGTCTATGTCCCCAGGATGAGCCACAGCTGCCCCCACCCACCCCCCGCACTGCCTCTCCAGAAGACTCTCCAAGACCAGCAGATGAATTTCATACTGTCTGTGGAGTTTTCAGTTATTGAGAGACTGTACTGAAAGAGGAGCATATGATGGCAGAGAAGTTGGAGGAGGGGGGCAACTCTTCTGGATGGAGGTGGTGCTGGTAGAGCTGATGGTGAGGCTGGCCCACCATCTGCCTGTGGATACACTGGAAGAGGTCCTGAAATTTATGAGAAATCTGAGGGCTCATGCTCCTGTAATATAAATCATCCAACGTTTAAATGCTTGTAATAAAATATACAGCAAACAATTTTTAAAAAGAGTAGACATACCAGGGGAAACATAGAGATGTCATAGGTCAGTGTAGAAATACTTGAGGAATGAAGGTGACATATTAGGTCATGGTAGCTTCCCCTGGGGAAACAGAGATATCACATGTCAGTGTATACACACCTGGGGTATTAGGGAGACATCCAAATTCCCAGTAGATACAAGTGAGAGATAAGGGATACATTTCAGGTTGTGATAAAAAAAAAACAACTGGAGGGCGACATCCTATATTGAGTAGACACTCCTAGGGAACTGGGGAGTCAGAGTAGAAATATTTGGGGAAGCAGTGGTACTTCCAGTCTATACGAGACTCCCCATGGAGCTATAGAGACACCCTTGGCCTGTTAGATAATCCAGAATGACCAGGGAGTTGTTAGGGTGGACATTGCTGATGAAAGAGGGAGACACCTCAATAGGTACACTTGGGATTTTAGAGAGACAACTCAGGTCAATGTAGATATACCTAGGAAATTAGGGAGATGTTCCAGGTGAGGTAGACACACTTGAGTGACTACTGAGATATCCCAGCTCAGGGTAGAAACACCTGGTTAATTAGAGCAACATCACAGTCGGAGTCAGACATACCTGGGGAATTAGAGACATGCTAGGTCAAGGTAGACATACCTGGTGAATTAGTGTGACATCCAAGGTCAGAGTAGAGACATATGGTGAATTAGGGAGATATCCCTGTTCAGGTATCCATTACTTGGATATGTGGACATACAAGGTCAAGGTAGACATACCTGGGGAACTAGGGAACTAGGGAGACATCCCAACTCTGGGAAGACACACATGGGGAATTAGACATCACAGGTCAGCATGGATACACCTGCAAAATTAGGGACACATCCCAGGTCAGGATATACATACCTGGGGTTCTAGAAAGCCAGCCCTGTTCAGTGTAGACACATCTGTGTAATTAGACAAACATCCCAGTTATGAATAGACATACCTCAGTAGTTAGGAAGATATCTGAGATTAAGGTTGGCACACCTCTGGAAATAGGGAGGCATCCCAGGTCAGGGTGGACACACTTGAGGTATTAGGTAAACATGGCAGATCAAGTGCACAACCAGGGGGTAATTAGGGAAACATCCCAGGTTAGTGTAGACAAAACTGGAGTATTAGAAAGGTATCCAGAGCATCATGGCAGTGGAAGAATCCATTCTTTTTGTCCCCCTTTTAAAACAGCTAATTAGGCATCCATCCACACACAAAAATGCCTCTAGGAGTTGTGGGATATAGCATCTTACACCAAAGGATCCAGGAGGAGTGTCACCCTACTGTGCATCAGGTACAGGCTGTGGAATCAGTAGAGCCAGCAAACATGTCCAACTCCCCTGAGCTGCTGTTGGGGAAAACCTGGAGAGTGCCAACTTGGGCAGAAACCCTCAGACAAGGGGGACTTTGTAGAAGTCTAGCTTTCCAGAGGGGAGATTCCAGAATGTCTTTGGAGAAAAAAATACAAGTTTGTATACACTGGAAAGGATAAGAGGAACTTTGCCAACACTGCCTCTCTTAAGGTGACACTGTAGGGCTAAACTGGCTGGCAGTGACCTCTCCCTTGGGGAAAGGGAAATCAGGGAGTGGGTGATAGGCTTCCCCAGCTGCTGCTGGACGCTGCTGGAGAAACCTGTTTCTCTCCAGCAGCGCCCAGAGTACTGAGGCGGGACCTCCAGGACTAGGGGCAGAAGGAGATCTGGAAAGAGGCAGATAAGAATATCAAAAGGCATTAAAGGGATGCGGTTCCTGCTGACTGCACTCAGCAAGTCCACCCTCGAGCCTCTGGAATATCCTCACCTGAGGATCCCCCAACACCTTGAGTACTGAATGCACACCTCCCCCACTCTGCCACTGGCTCCTTATGCGTGTCCCCAAGTGTGGCAGCAAGAGCAAGCTCCAGTAAGCAGAGTGCTGTCAGAAAACAGACCAGGGTCTGGAGGCAAGGGGGAAACCACAAACGTGAGCTGTAGCTCCACCTTTTGGAAAACAAAAGAGAGGCTTCCAGGAACCAGCCTGGTGAGTTGTAGGGACCAGAAAAGACATAAAAGCTGAAGAATTCTGCCACAAGAGGGAGCAAGAAGAGTGGACGAGGTGTATCCACACAAGGTGGGAGAAAACCCCAGAAAATAACAGAACTTCAGGTGGGAGTAGGTATCTCCCAACTAGTAAAGATTTGAGGAGGTCTCTGCTACTCCACATCTGAAAGCAGCAACACAAAACTACGAGTAACATGAAGAATCAAGGAAATGTCACTAAAAAATAACAGTAATCCTTCAATAACACAAAGTATGGGCTTTTGTGATCTAGCTGTTTTAAGAATTTCAAAGTGCTACAAGAAAACACAGGAAGACAAGTCAACAAAAATCAGTACACAAACAAAATGATAAATTTAACAAAGAGAAATCCTAAAAAGAACCAAACAAATTTGGAATAGAAGAATTCAATGAATGAAATGAAAAATGCAATAGAGAGCATCTACAACAAATAGATAAAATGGGGAGATAGAATCAGTGAGGTAGAGGATAGAAATTTTGAAATAACTCAATCAGAGAAGAAAAAAAAAATGAAAAAGAGTGAAGAAAGCCTACGTGATCTATTGGACTCCAACAAAAACACAAATATTAGAATAATTGCAGTTCCAGAAAGAGAAGAGTAGGAGAAGAGGCAGAAAATTTATTTAAAGAAATAATAGCTGAAACTTCCCAAACCTGGGGAGAGACTTGGACATCCATGTTCACAAAGCTAAGAGACCATCCTATTATCTTAATGCCAAAAGACTTTCTCTAAGACATATTTCCTTTGATTTTTGACAGTTTCATTGTAAAGAGAGAATCTAAAAGCCACCAGAGAACAAAGATTGTAACCTACAAAGAACCCTCAATGGGCAATCATCAGATTTCTCAGCAGAAACCTTACAGGCCAGGAGAGAGTGCAATGACATATTCAAAATGTTAAAAGAAAAAATTGCCAGCTAAGAATACTCTATCCAGCAAAGTTATCCTTCAGATATGAAGGAGAAATAAGGACTTTCCCAGACAAACACACGCTGATGGAGGTTATCACTGCTAGACTGGCCTGGCAAGAAATGATGAAAGGAGTTCTCTAAACTGAAATGAAAATATGCTAATTAGTGACATAAAGACATGTAAAAGTAAACAACACACTAGTAAAGGTAAATATAGAGTCAGACTTGGAAAACAAATTCTGGGATAGGATGATGTATTAACACTAAACTATAATATAAAGGTTAAAGGGAAAGAGTATTAAAATAATTATAGCTACTATAATTTGTTAATGAATACACAACTTAAAAAGGTAAATAGGTCTACCTATAAAAGGGGGTAAAGCGTGAAGATTTTGTAGGTGATCAAAGTTAAGTTGCCATCAGCTTAGAATGGACTATTTTATCTATAAGATATCTTATGTAAGCCTCCTGGTAACCAGAAAGCAAAGAACTAGAGTAATGCTCAAAAGAGAAAGAAAGGGGAAACAGAGCATATCAGCATGGAAAATTACTAATTTACAAAGATAGGCAGAAACACAGGGGGTAAAGGAATGGAAATACAAAACAACCAGAAAACAACAAATGAAATGGCAACAGTAAGCCCTTATCTATCACTAATCGCATTAAATATAAACGGACTAAATTTCCAATCAAAACTCTTAGAATGATTAAAAAAAAAATCACCCAACTATATGCTGTCTACAAGAGACTCACTTCAGCTTTAAGGACATACATAAGCTCAAAGTGAAACAGATGTACTTGCAAGTGGAAACCAAAAGAAAACAGGGGTAGGTATACTTACATCAGATAAAATAGACTTTAAGCCAAAAGTGATAATGAGACAAAGACAGTCATTATGTAATGATAAAGGGTCATATCATCAAGAATATAACAATTGTAAATATATATGCACCGACACCAAGGCAACAAAATATATTAAGCAAATACTAACAGATCTTAAGGGAGAAATACACAACAAACAATAATAGTGGGGGACTTCAATACTCCACCTTCAGCAATGGATGGATCATTCAGACAAAAAAAAATCAACAAGTAAACATTGGAGTTTAACCATACAAAAGACCAAATGGACCTACAGATATTTATAGAAAATTTCATCTAAGAACAGCAGAACACACATTCTTCTCAAGTGTACATGGAATATTCTACAGGATAGATCATACGATAGATCACAAAACAAGTCTTCAAGACTATTGTAACCATACCAATTATCTTCTCTGACCACAACTGTGTGAAACTGGAAATCAACAACAAGAGGAAAGCTGGAAAATCTACAAGCATGTGGAAACTAAACAACACATCCCTGAATACCAATGGGTCAAAAAAGAAAGCAAAAGAGAAAACAAAAATATATACCAAAGCAAATGAAAATGGAAACACAGCATACCAAAACCTATGGGATGCTGCAAAAACAGTCTAAGAGGGAAGTTTATAGCAACAAATGCATATGTTAAGAAAATAAAAAATCTCAAATAAAGCAACTTTACATTTCAAAGAACTAGAAAAATGAAACACACTAAGCCCAAGGTTAGCAGAAAGAAGGAAAAAACAATAGGAAAAAATCAATGACCTAAGAGCTGTTTTTTAAAGATAAACAAAACTGACAAAACTATAGCTAGACTAAGAAAGAAGATGACTCAAAAAAATAAAATCATAAATGAAAGAGGAGACATTACAGCTGATACTAGAGAAATACATGGGATCATAAGAGACTACTATGAACAATTATACGTGAACAAATTAGAAAACCTAGAAGAAATGGATGAATTGCTAGAAACATTCAACTTAACAAGTCTGGATGAGGGAGAAATAGAAAATCTGAACAGATCAGTAATGAGTAAGGAGATTGGATCAGTAATTAAAAACCTCCCAATGCAGAAAAGCCTAGGACCATGTGGCTTCACTGCTGAATTCTACCAAACATTTAAAGATGAATTAACACCAATCCTCCTCAATATCTTCCAGAAAATTGAAGAGGAAAGAGCACTTCTAAACTTATATTACAAGGCCAGCATTACCCAATAGCAAAACCTAATAGGGACACTACAAGAAAACTATCCAGTAACCCTGGATGATTAAAATTTGTCAACAAAATATTAACAAACCGAATTCAATAACATATAACAAGGGTTATACCCCATGACCAAGTGGGATTTATCCCTGGGACACAAGGATGGTCCACAAATCAATAAACGTTATACAACACCTTAACAGAATGAAAGATAAAATTCATATGGTCATCCCAATAGGTACAAAAAAGCATTTAGCAAAATACAATATCCCTTCATGATAAAAACCCTCAACAAATTGGGTATAGAAGGAACATATCTCAACATAATAAAGCCCATATACAACGAATCCACAACTAACATAATACTCAATGGTGAAAGATTGGAAGTGTTTCCTGTAAGATCAGGAAAAAGACAAGACAGCTCTTATTCAACACAGGACTGGAAGCTCTAGCTAGAGCAATTAGGCAAGACGAAGAAATAAAAGGCATCCAACTCAGAGAGGAAGTAAAATTGTCATTATTTGCAGATGATATAACCATATACAGAGACCATCCTTAAGACTCAACCAAAAAACTGTTAGAATTAATCAACTAATTCAGTAAAGTTGCAGGATACAAAATCAATATGCAGAAGTCAGGTGTGTTTTTATACGTTAATGACAAAGCATCTGAAAAAGAAATAAAGAAAACTATCCCATTCACAATAGCAGTAGACACAGCTGGGGATGTGGGTGACATCCCAGGTCAGTGTACACACAACCATGATATTAGGAAGATATCCGAAGACAGGGTAGACACAACTGAGATATTAGAAGTGTATCACTTGTCAGAATTAACTAGGGAAACATATCATGTCAGAGTGGACACACATGCAGATATAGGGTGACATCCTAGGTCAGTGGAGACATACTTGAGGAAATAGGAGGGCATCCCAAGAAAATGTAGACACAGGTAGGGAATTAGGGAGATATACTGGTTAAGTGTAGACCTAGAGAATTAGGGAGAATACTCAGGCCAGTGATGACACCCCTGGGGAAGGAAGGAGGAACTAGATCAGAGTAGACAAACTTGTGGTACTAGGAATCCTAGGTCAAGGCAGATACAACAGGAGTTAGGTGTTATCCCAGGGAAGAGTAGACTTACCTGGGGAACTAGGGGACACCCCATGTCAGCTTAGAAATACCCAGGAGTGAGGAAGACTCTCAAGTTCAGGGTAGACACATCTGGGGAATTAGGGGTACATCACAGGGCAGAGTTCATATACTTGGAGAACTAGGGAGACATCCAAGATCAGTGTAGACACACCTGGAAATTAGGGTGGCATCTCATGTCAGGGTAGACAAAACTCAGAAATTAGGGAAACATCCCATGTCAGTGTATATGCAGATTGGGAATTAAGGAGACATCCCAGGTCAGGGTAGACATACCTGGGAAACTGAGACATCCCAGGTCAGTGTAAACACATTTGGTAAATTAAGCAGATATTCAAGGTCAGGATAAACACACCTGGATAATTACAGAAACAAGCAAGGTCAGTGTAGACACACAAGGGGATTTAGGAATATCTGACATGAGGGTAGACATACCTGAAAAAGTAGTGAAACATCTCAGGTCAGAACACCCACACCTAGGGAGTAAGGGAGATACCCCAGGTCAGAGTAGGAACATCTGTGTTATTACTAAGACAGCACAGGTCAGAGTTGACACATGTAGGTATTAGGGAAGACATCCCAGGTCATAGCAGAAACACCAGGGAAGTAGGGAGATACCGCCTTCAGTGAATACACCTTTGGGTAATAATCTGGATACCCAGGTCTGGTCAGACTCAACTGGAAAATTAGAGAGCTGTCCAAAATCAGCATAGACACACTTGGGAATTAGATATACCTGGGGATAAAGAAGACATCCCCCATCAGTATAGACTCACCTTGGCAATTTAGCAGACATGCCAGGTAAGGGTAGACACAACATGGAATTTAGGAAACATCCCATGTTATATAGATACACCTGGAGAAAGAGGGAAACATCCAAGGTCAGAGTAGACACTCACAGGGAATAAGGGAGACATCACAAGTCAATACGGACATAGGTGGAGTATTAGTAAAACATCACAGGTCAGAGTACACATATCCGGGGATTTAGGGAAGTTTCCCAGCTTAAAGAAGACACATCTGTGGAATTAGAGGGAAGTTTAGACACACCTGGGAAATAACTGAGGTATTCCAGGTCAGTGTAGACACAACTGGGAATTAGGGAGTCATTCCAGGTCGGAAAAGAACACACCTGGGAGAATTTAGTAAGACATATAAGATCAGGATATATAATACATACCTGGGAACAAAGAAGACGTTTCAGATCAAGAAAGACACACCTGGGAAATTAGAGAGACATCCTAGGTAGGGAGATACACCTGGGTTATTAGGGAGGCAATTCAGTTAAGAGCAGACAAACCTGGAGATGTAGGGAGATATTCCAGGTCAGTGTAGACACACCCAGGGAATTAGACAGGGACCCATCCTGGGCTCAGACGCCTCCTTAGCTGTGAGCAATGAGCGAGCTGGGGATCTGCCGCTGAGGCAGATGTGGGCACAGTGTCCAGAGTGCCTCTGGGAGGGTGCCACTCACCCCACAGGGACAGGGCTGTGAGTGGGGGTCTCTGTACCTCCGGCGGCAGCCGAGTGGGCCTCAGCCAACCCAGGGTCCCAGGGGGAGATGGAGGGAGACGGAGCCTGGCTAAGGAGGCTGCTTCCCAGAAAGCGACCTCCACTGAGACTCTTAGAATCCGATAACCCTCCACTCTGAATCCTTAGGGAGAGGAGTCTATTTTGTCAGGCCAAGGGGACCAGCTGCTTTGATCAGCAGTTGTGCTTCACACTGTAAATTAATAACCTGGGGTTCTGCTCCTATAGGCAGATGTGTAGCGGTCAAGGCCATGGATTCTGGAGCCAGATGCCGGGTTCTACACCCACTCTGTTGTCTACAAGCTGTGGGGCAGCACGGAAGTTGCTTAATCTCTCTGTGTCCCCATTTCTTTATCTGCAGAACAGGCTTCTGTGTGCATGTAACTTGGACAGTGCTGGCACATAGTATGTGCTCTGTGTTAGTTATAATTATACATTTTCGTCCCTCAAACACGGAGTTAATAGAAGTCTCCTTTACAAATGTGTCAATCATTTCTGCCAACAAGTTATTCCTGTCCCTGATCACTTGGCCTGAGGCTCCAGTTCTGACCCCAGAACTATTGAGGGTTCCCTCAGGCAGTAGATCCCTTTAGGAAAACTGTACACTTTTTTAATGGAAGAGGTGAGTTACGTCTTTTTCAGAATAAAGTTCTAAAGTCAGTACATGGGATGAAATCGTGAATAATCAAAGTTGCCCTTGACGTTATACCTTAGAGAGCCCCTGAACTGCAGCGTGAGGACACAGCATCTCTCAGTACACCCACCATGGACAGTCTTCCCGCAGTGATGGACCAGATCCCTGTTTCTGCAGCTGAGCATCAGATAAGGGAGACAGCTTGCGTTTGAGAGCCACGTTGTATGAAAGACATGGGTCTCTATATGCCGCAAGCACGCTCGGCAGAGCCAGGTATCCACGCTGAGTGACCTGCAGGACCAGAGACTGACCCAGGGTCAGCAGGTTCATGTCTGCATCTCCCACTCACTCCAGGGCACAGCCTTACTGAGAAGAATGTCAGTGAGAAGGGCCTGTGCTGTTTAAGTTGTATCAATACTAATCTAGTTCGTGGCCAAGCGGTTGTAGATGAATTCCTGTGAGTCACACGTCCACGCAATGCAACTCATCAGGACACATCTCCCTTCAGATTTTCTCCTAGTTTTCCCACCCAGTGATTGTACATCACTGGGGGCCGTAATCCCATGATTAAGACAGAGCTGAGCATGAAATTCAAAGGGGTTCTGAGGGTGGGAGAGATGACTGCTCCCTGGAGGGATGTGGGGAGACGCTCGGTGATGTGCAACGAGCTGGAACCAGTGCCCACAGCGTCCGTGTCAGGGTCAGGTGGAGCAGGCATCTCCCACGGACCTCGGCTGCCCAATCTTGACGGCGGAAAATATAATCAAGCTGCTGGAGGAGGAAAAGAAGTCACCGTGGTACAGAGATTGTTCCACTGCATTTAGAGAAGGTGGTGGTAAAATCTCTTGTCTGGTTTTTCCCACGAGCGCCACGAGTATTTTGCTGTGGCTGAACCTCCAGGCTGAACGGGACAAACAGTGCCCGAGTCGTGATCTAGTCGGAGTAATGGGACGGACTCAAGATACTTCAAAAGAAGGACATGCAATCCAGGAAACTGGTGGTGGAAGGACTTAGAAACCAAACAGGGGAGGGTAAGGCAAGCCGGAGTTCGGTGATCGCAGGAAGCCGTCACCATGTGTCACTGTCTTGGGATGGAGGGAGAAAGATGTAGGCAAAGCTGGAACCTCAGGGAAGACGAAGGTGCTTGCAGGGAAGCCAAACCAAACAGTAGGAGGCGGCAAAATGGAGAAAGGGGACGTTCTGGCTTCTTCCCTTTCCCACCTCTCTATGGTCCCATTGGCCACGCCGCCTGGAAGCACAGGACAAGGCAGCCGGGGAAATTTCATCCCTGGGAAACCAAGGAGAGCAGAGAGAGTCATGGAATAATGGGTGTGCGGGCAAAAGTGAATGACCGGCATACCCACGCATCTCTGTGGTCTTTGAAAAGTGGGCAGGCTTTCCCTTTGCTTCAGAACACTGTTTCTCAAAGTACATTCCACTGACCTCTGACCTCACTCAGATCACCCCGATACTTTGAAAATGTAGATCTCCAGGGCAGCACCTCTCCTGAATCAGACTCCAGCAGCAGGACCCTGGGATCTACACGTTAACAAACCTCCAGGTGAGCGCTACACAGACATTTCAAGGCAGTTGCTTTAGAGCACCATTCCTCAACCTGCCTGACGCACTGGGAAGAGTTCTTAAACGTGCAGACCCTGAGCCCCGACCCCAGGAGATATGGATTCAGGACGTCTAGGAAGGCCCCAGGAGCCTGTATCTTAAACACGTGTCCCCCATTCTTATTGTGCAGAAAATTGGGGAAGCTGCTTTAGAAGGCTGCCCTTAGATGGTGCTGAAACTCTTCAGTCAAAGGGAATCAAACACACCATCAGCTTCCTGGGGCTGTGATAACAGATAACATCACAGCAGGTCTGTGAGAGCTGGGGGCTGTGCAGCTGCAGGGAACCAGGTCAGAGTGCCACCTTCCTTCTGCATGTCATTTGCCGCTGGTTCACCCTGGGATGATGAGCAAGGACTGTGCCCTACAGACCCTTTTCAGGTTACACGCGGGAGCTCAGTTACAGGAATAACAGAGTGGCTAACAGGTAGCTGAGACACACTTGACCATTGAAAATGAGTAATATTCTTTCTGAAATTCCATTCACAACCTCTGTTGAGCTGCGTCACTAGCCCTTGTCTCCCTTCTTGAAATTAGCCTCCCATCTCACCAGATTGCATTGACCATTTCTCTCACTGATTTTTCTCTTCTGCTTTCAGTTTTTTTCTCCATTTAAAAGAAATAAGTTGTCTAAAAGTTGCAAGATTGAGGATTGCTAAAAGAAAGGAAAGGCATCAATTAACCCACCTCCCAGAGATAAGCACTATTGGAAGACATACAAATGGCTAACAGGTACAGGAAAATGCGCTCAACATCACTAACCATCAGGGAAATGCAAATCAAAGCCACAGTGAGATATCACCTCACACCCATCAGAATGGCTATTATCAAAAGTCAAAAGATTACAAGTGTTGGTGAGGGTGTGGAGAAAAGGGAAGCCTTGTGCGCTCTTGGTGGGAATATAAATTAGTGCAGCCACTATGGAGAACAGTATGGAAGTTCTTCAAAAAATTAAACATAGAAATACCATATGATCCACCAATCCCACTTCTGGGCATATACCCAAAGGTAATAGAATCATTATGTCTGCAAGAAGAGATGTCTGCAGCCCCATGTTCATAGCAGCATTATTCACACCAGCCAAGACATGGAAACAACTTTAATGTCTGTCCACAGATGAATGGATAAAGAAAATGTTATATATTTTTCATTGTATGTATATAATGGAATGTTATTCAGCATTAAAAAAGAAAGAAATCCTGCCATTTACAACAACATGGATGAGCCTGGAGGACATTATGCTAAGTGAAATAAGCCAGACACAGAAAGTCAAAATTGCATTTTCTCACTTGTATTATAGGACTATTATTTTTTAAAAAGCAGTACTCCTGGGAATTTCCTGGTGGTCCAATGGTTAGGACTCTGCGCTTGCATTGCAGGGGGCATGGGTTCGACCCCTGGTTGGGGAACTAAGACCCCACAAGCTGTGCAGCACGGCCGAAAAAAAAAAAAAAAAAAAAAAAAAGCAGTACTCCTAATAACAGAGAGTAGAATGGTGGGTGCCAGAGGCTGGGGGGAGGGAGTCATGGGGAGTTATTCTTTAATGGGCAGAGTTTCAATTTGCAAGATGAAAGGAGCTCTGGAGATGGGCGGTCGTGATGGCTGCACAATAATATGAAAGTACTTAATGCCCCTGAACTGTAAACTTAAAAACAGCTAAAAGATAGTAAATTTCATGTTACATATATTTTACTACACTAAAAATTTTGGAAAAAAAAACAGGTCAATGCATAGTTTTTCAGAGTTATTCCATATTCACATGAAACAACATATAAATGTGTGTGATCTGTGTATATACGTGTACATAGGTAACATATATGCATACATAATCTTTCAGTGCACACAGGACCACCTCACTACTTTTAGTAACTACTGCTCAACATTTCAGGGCATAATTTTCCTGTAATTTATTTCATAGATTCCCTATTGGTAGAATTGCTTGCTCTTACTTATTTGTTCAGCTTCGTTTCTCTTACAGTTCTTCCATGAATAACCCTAAAACTACTCATTTGTATAGCTCTAAGAGAGGTACTGTCCCCTCCGCAGGGAGAGCCCCTGCTCCTTGGTCACCTCCCGGTCACCCCTCCTCACCCTGCATTTTCTATAGAGCACGTCTGGCTTCCTAGGTCCGCCAGCTCCTGGACTTCGCGTCAGCAGAGCCTGGCCCAGGGGGCACAGCAGGTATGCGTCTGTGTGTGTGTGGGGGGGGTGACCTACCTAAATGCAGAGCCCTGAGCAGGGAGGGGCCGGGATAAACGCCCAGCTCCCCTCCTCGTTCCCTCCGTCTTCCTGCTGGCAGCCCTGATGTCCAAACCCCGCAGAGGCCAGCGGGCGGGGACCCGGGGACGCTGTCCATGGGGATCGGAGGTCAGCCCCTCAGACAGTGCAGGGCAGGGGGGTGGGGAGGTGAGTGGAGGGGAGAATGCAGAGTCCAGGGCAGAGGGCATGGGGTAGCTCCACCCTCCCTCCTCCTGCACCCGGCCTGCCGCACCCCTGCCTGCCCCTCCTAGACCCCAAATGTCTCAGAGCCAGACTCTCTGCCAACTGGCTGCCTGAAACCAGGCTTGACACCGGGGCGTCTTTGCCGCCCTCACGTCCGCCTGCCTCCTGCTCCTCCCCGGGTCAGGGCACGGCTGCCCTTTGTCTGATGCCCCCACAGACGCTGACCCCGGTCCTCCTGCCCCGGGCACCTGAGTATCCAGGACCTGCCCCAGAAGTCAGGGCCCTCAGAGCCTGAGAAACGCCGTCTCCTTCCCTCCCTCCCCTTTCATTGGAAAACCAGAGCCACCACAAATTTACTTTTAGAAACTAATATTCATTAAAAATCTAACAGTGTAAATTTATGGTAGCATTTGAGGGCAAATTAAAGGAATAAATAATTCATACATCTTTAAATGTGTTGTCCTTAAGCCGAAATATCTCCAGCTTGATTTCCATGCTTCCTACTGAATTATTTAACTTTACTCAGTTCTTAGGAAATACTCTTAATTTTAGCAATTCTAACATCCTTTTTTATTAATATTAACTTTTTATGCAAAACACATGAATTTAATGTCCTGAAAGTTCAGTAAACTCTAGGAAAGTCATACTTTTAAGAAACTTTTGAATGATTCATCAAAGTTCTGATATAAATTGCCACCTCCGACGGAGGGCAGATTCACAACCACTTCGTCTCCAACTGGAGAGGTCCACGGACCTGTAAGTGGGCCCAGCCTGTGTGGGCCTCTATGTGGGTTTGTGCCTTTGGGGAGTTTTACTAAAATACCAGTAGGAGGTGTTTTGGGGCTGAATACTGGGTTCCTAATGGGGTCAGAGCAGCTACCCTGGGTCTGGTCTGCAAACCGCAAGTCAGCCCCCTCCTCAAGGCAGAGGCTGTCATGGGCAGCGCTGGGCAGAAGGCAGGTGGGAAACGCTTTGCAGCCCCTGGAGAGTGAGCTGCTGGGGCACCAAGGCCCAGAGCCCCTTGAGGGTCCAGGTCACCGCCGCCTGGGGCTCCATCAGGTGCCCCTGGGTGTTCGGGGCACCTCACCTGAGACGGAGCCCCTCCCCCAGGCTCCCCGAGGCCCGCTCCCCACCCCTGAGGGGACTAATCACAGGCAGGAGAAAACCTGGCCTGGTCACCTGAGCCCGGACACTTCTTCCTCCAGCTAACGCCTCCTCTGGAGGCCCTGGGGTCTCACTCACACCCAGAAGCCACAGCAAAGCCTGTCTCCTGCTTGCCCCCGGGATGTGCTATCCGAGGGGCCCGTCCTCCGAGGCTCCACCCCAAGCCGAGGAGATTCTGGACAGCGTGGAGGGGCCCCTGTCCCCACCCCGCCGGCAGGCAGTCCTGGGGATGACGGCTGCGGCTTTCATTGGTTAAAATTCGGAAAACATGTACGTGCAGGACACGTACCCCTTGGAGGTTCCAGACCCCCGCGATGTAGCAGTACAGCTAGTCATGCAAACTTTCTGGCTTCCCAGCGCATACAAAAGTTATGTTCACACTACACTGCAGTCTACTAAGTGCGATAGCATTACGTCTAAAACAACCAATATACATACCTTAATTAAAAATTCCTTTTTGCTGAAATATGCTAACCATCATCTGAGGCTGCAGCGAGTCCTAATCTTGCTGCTGGCGGGCGTCTTGCCTCAATGTTGCTGCCTGCTGACTGATCAGGGTGGTGGTTGCCTAAGGTGAGGGTGGCTTGGCAGTCTTTCAAATAAGACAGCAGTGAAGTTGGCCGCATCAGTTGACTCTTCCTTTCACGAATGATTTCTCTGCAGCATGCAGCGCCGTTTGATAGCGGTTTACCCACGGTGGGACTTCTTTCAAAACTGGAGTCATTCCTCTCAAACCCTGCCGCTGCTTTGTCAACTCACTTTATGTGATGCATCATTACCAAAACGGGCTACAGAGACATGAAGTGAGCAAATGCTATTGGAATAATGGCGCCCGTAGACTTGCTGGACGCAGGGCTGCAACAAACCTTCAACGGCTGAAAAATACAGTGTCCGTGAAGTGCAGTAAAATGAGGCATGTCTGTATTTGCAACAGAAAATGACAGGAGACACCCACACGCCCACCAGCGTGCACAGGTGAGCCGAGGGATGCCTTTCTATGCTGCTCTTAACTGGAAAGAGGAAAAATAAATCTTTCTGCAAAGTGAGCTCCAGGAACTTTTGTTAGATAATGTAATACTGTTAACTATGTTTACACTTTTTAAAAAGGAGCAACGAGGGCATCATTAGACACTAATAATAAGAGGGAGAGAGGGGAGGGGGACTGAGGGAGCATTGCGACTCTGGATGGACCCTGGGTCATGACTTTTACTTTGGTACCTGCTATTACTTTATGCAATAAAAATCAAAAGGCAAAGCCCTTTAAAAATAGTGAAGTAAATGAAGCAAAATGCACACCAAGGTGATGGTGCAACCACTCACAGGAGAATGACTGCAGGGGAAAGAGAGGGGCTCAGGGGACCCCGGTCCTGCCCAGCTGATTTCTCTGGCCTCGGCCGGGGTGTGGAGGGGGCGGAGGCATGAGCCAGGTGTGATGCTGCGGACAGAATTATTCTCTCAGACCTCGTGGAGGGGAAGAATGCGCTCTAGACACGCCCTGCCCCTCACTCACCTCCAGCCCAGGACAAACACCTAACCTGTCTGAACATCAAAACCTCTCTTCCCCACCTCCACTCTGGGAGTGAGGCTGGGATGAAATGAAGGGTTAGAAATGGCTTTGTAAGATTTACAAGGCTGTCCGGTTGTGCAGGCCTGCCATATTCTGGAGGACAGGATGGGACCAGTGGGATGTGTCATAAAAATAAAAAGACAGAAATACTCCAAACTGCATCCTGGTAGGAACACCCTAGAAACCAGTATTTTCAGAGGATGAGGCAGCTGGTCTCATGGAACGCTCTCTCCATAGAGGGTTGACTCCCCGTGACCAAATCCCACTGACTCAGTTTATGGCCAGATGACAGCGAGGCTGATGGGACAGAGGACGCATCCCGCCCTTCTGTGCCCTGTGTTGACATCACTGCGACCAGCAGAGAGCAGGATCCGGGATGACTTCCGGTGGGAATCCGGGGGATCCAGCAGGATCCAGCACAATGACCCCCACCCGGGTAGACGGATCCGCTCCAAGGGGTCTGCGGGGCTATGCTGGGGGCCGCTCCTAGGACGGGGCATGTCCGCGGGCATCTCTACATCTCTAGCGCACCATGGGCACCATGGTGCAGCAGTGTCACCTTCCTGAGCAGGGGCCCTGCTCCCACCTGGCACCTGTGAAACCGTGGGTAATACTCACATCTGGTTCACCTGCCTCCTCTGATAAGGCCGTCTATGAAATACCTGCATGTCCTCCAAGCTGCACACAACCTGAACAATAAGATGTTTGCCCGAGTTGTTTTCCAGGAGCTTGGAGTCAGCTGTGTCTAGTTGGAGTTGAGCCCAGGCCAGCCGTCCTCAGCCCTCGCCCGGCCCAGCTCTGCAGATGGCGCTGCCCCATCCTCCACCCCCAGGGCTCTTGCCTGTCCTGAGTCTTATCCCCCAGCAGAGCCCCTGCACATCGCCCCCCTAGCTGCCGCCTCTGGCCCCAGAGCAGGTACGTTTCCCAGGGCTCCGGCTCCAGCTACCGCCTCTCCCCGCAGACCTCTCCCCACTTCCCTCCCGCAGCCTCGGGGGGCAGAGCCAACACCCCCATCGCCCCTCAGATCAGGCGTCGGGGCCGCTCTGACAGCTCGGGTGGGACCGTTAGGGGGGAAGACGATTCTGCCGGACGCTGGGGTCTGCGTGTGCTCTGCGCGCTCCGAGCCTCCAGCTGCTGCGCAGACCTTCCGCTGCAGGGAGGGGCCGCGTCCTCGCCTGCAGTCTGGGCTCTGCGGTCCCTCGACGTGCAGCCCCAGGCAGCGGGTTCAGGGAGCCGATCACCCGGCGCCTGCAGCCTCGGGCTGGGCTGGAGACAGGAGCCCCGCGCTGCGTTCCGGAGGCCTCTGAGCCCCGCTCCACGGAGGAGCTCCACGGTTCCCGCCGGGGCCTCAGCGCCGCCTTCTGCAGCTCAGACCTGCAGTTACGGCCACAGAGCAGGAAACACACCGCCCTCCATCCCTGGGCTCCGCTCGGGTGACACACAGAGCAGGGTTTGAAGGGCCCCTGGGAGGCTCAGACCCACCCTCGGGGCTGCCTTTCCTGCAAAGCCTCTCACCTGGTGACTCATGCAGGTGTGAACATGGATGAAACCTGCTTCCTGCCCACAGCCGGCCCTGAGTGCAGCAGGGGGAACGGAGGACAGGGCGCTGCGGGGACCCGGGGGTCCTCTGACTGCTGTGCCGGAGCAGGTCCAAACTCCGTTCTCTGGAGACACATCAGCTCCATCCCTCAGGCAGAGCAAAGGTCTGAGGGTGGGTGCAGGGGCCCCATCAACCTGTCCGCTGGCCCCGTGGCCCAGGGTGTGGCAGCCCTCAAGTCCTGGGACTCAGACCCCCTGGGCAGCTCTTCTGGGTTCTCCCCTGGGAGGCCCTCACCTGAGAGTCCTCACCTGGGGGCCCTCAGACACCTTGACTGTCAGAAGGTACCTGAAGCCCTCCTGGCTGCAGCCTGCAATGCGGGGAGGGGTGTGTCTAAGACCATCTTAATAGGGAAAGGGGAGGGGGATGTAGACCTCTTACGGGAGAGTGAAGGATTCTTAGGGAAGATGACAGGGCCCTTGGAAGAATAAATGGGAGGATAGTTTGTGACAAGTTTGTCTGAATGTGGTGTCTCCTCTCCTGTGACAAGAGCCAACCTTCCCTGTTGGTGAGCCTTCCAGGAGGGGATCTGTGACAGCCGAGTTCCTGGGAGGATGTGACTTTAGGCAGATAAGGGAGTTCAGAGAAAGCCTCTCCTGCGTTTGCTGTTCCTCCAGTGCCAACAGCTCCAAATAATCAGTGTACCAAAGGGCATATTCGGGGTGGCGTGTGCTGCTGTCTTCCACTGATGTAAGAGATTTTGTCCGAAATGGGTTCACAGCTGCAGGAAAGGGTCCTGTACTGACCCAGGAGACCTGCCTTTGAGTCTGTCTCCGAAATCTGGGTCTGGGAAGGAGAACACAGGTCCAATGGCTCAGTGACCCGATGTAGATTGTCTCTGGCCTTCTCACCCGGTGAGTGGACGCCTGTCTGGGACAGTCACGGGGAGCAGATGACACCTGCCGACCGGGCTGCTGAACACGTGCTCAGTCCTGGTGGGAACCGGGCTCGGGGGGAAGCGCCTTCCCAGCAGCTTGGGTGGGATCGGCGTCCAGCAGGGGTTCTCGCTCAGAATTCAGGGCCTCGACGCCCCGGGGGCTGGGACCGACCGTGTGCCCCGCCTCAGCCTGGGGGGCTGGCTTCCCGCTCTGTGCTGCCCTTTCCCTCACCAGCCCCAGGAAGGGTGCTCCTGCCTCCTCCCCCTCCTCCATCATTTGCCCACGTGGATTTGTGTGCCAGGTTTCTGGGGTGACCTTCTCTGTGTCCCCCGAGTTTACAGGAGCTCGACTGAAGCTCGAGGTCTCCCAGCAGCACGTCTGTGTTTGGTAGTCCGAGCGTGGGCGCGCTGTCGGGCCTGGTGATTTATAGCAGAGGGAGCCCCGGTGCCTCCACCAGGGATCCTGTTCTGCTCTGACTCTGAAGCCTTCCTGCAGGAAGGACACCGAACTCCCTAACGAGAGCTGTGACTGTGACAGGGCTATTAACGCTCCAGCTAATGTGGCAACGTGAGGAAAATTACTGTGATGTTTACTGTCCCGCCACCTAGATGTTCCCACCATAAGATGCTGGTGCCACCAGCTGCTCAGCACACAGGCGTGAAAACAGTGGCGCATGTGTGACATAACTTTGCAAAATTCTATGGAAATTGTCTGAGACTGGGTAATAATTGCAACATCCCTTTTAGCCAAAGACAAAAATAACACAATTTAGTAATGAGTTTGTCCGTTATTCAAGGAAACAACTCATGGGTCAGGGGTTACGGTGCTTCACAAGCAGGGCAGCGCTCTTCCCGAGGGATTTGAGGCAAGACTTTTTATAGAACGTTAGAAACAGCCACGTGGAAACAAGGCATGATTGGCTGGGGTTGCTTATCTGACCTTGTCTAGAAAGATCAAGGAACAGGAAATAAGTACAGAGACCACCGTTGGCTTGGCCTTTGGGGATTGGCTGACCGCGTATACGGGCAGCCCTCGGTATCCGCGGATATGAATGGCCAACAGTATCACACCATTTTATATAAGGGACTTAAGCATCCGTGGACTTTGGTCTCTGCTGGGGCCCTGGACCTAATCCCCATGGGTACCAAGGATTGACTATACCGCGTTTCTGGTCAAGCAGACATTTATAGGAACATGAAAGCTGGTTTTGCTGACATGGTACTTGATGGATGACATTTTCACATCTGAGGTATGAGGAAGTCCTTCTGGCTTAACTTTATACTAACTAGATTTGACCTGAACTTCATGCTAACTAGAACAACCTATTTGTGGACTATTAAACATGCATTGTACAAATGCTTTAGTCATTAAAGGGTAGAATGCATTAAAAAAACTCAGAATGGAGTAACGGTGGTTCAGGCATCCAAAATGGAGCTGGGTGACCATTGTGGGTGTGGGTTCAGACACATTCCTACATCACTGAGAACTTGAATTTCTTTTCTTTTTTTTTTTTTAATTAATTTATTTATTTTATTTATTTTTTTGGCTGTGTTGGGTCTTCGTTTCTGTGCAAGGGCTTTCTCCAGTTGTGGAGAGCGGGGGCCACTCTTCATCGCGGTGTGCGGGCCTCTCACTGTCACGGCCTCTCCAGTTGCAGAGCACAGGCTCCAGACGCGCAGGCTCAGTAGTTGTGGCGCATGGGCGTAGTTGCTCCGCGGCATGTGGGATCTTCCCGGACCAGGGCTCGAACCCGTGTCCCCTGCATTGGCAGGCAGATTCTTAACCACTGTGCCACCAGGGAAGCCGCTAGAACTTGAATTTCTGAACTCTATCAGACTAAGGACACCACCAGCCAGTCTCCAATCCGTTAGCAGCTTCCAGCTGCAACCTTATGGTCTCAAGGTCTCCCCTTGTAACTATGCAACCATTTCAGACCCCAACCAATCCTTGCTTGACAAGCACCTTTACTTCTTGCCAGTTCCAATCCTAATTCTTGACAAACAATTTAGGTAATTTTGCATTTTTCTGCCTTTATTATCCTCCCTCATTTTGTAGTAAGGTGGAATACAATTCACTTGTTTCTTGAATCTGTGTCTCCCATTCATCAATTTGGCTCAAATAAAACTCTTTTCTATTCCTATTATAGTTTGGTTATTGATTTTTTGCATCAACATTGCTTGGTGTAGTTGGCAAGATACAAGAAAACCCACCTGGAGTCTACTTTGAACTGGCCCTACATTTCCTAGGTGAAGAGGACTTAGGGGGGAATCCTAAGCAGGAAAAGCCTAGAAGACTCCACAGTGATTTCCTAGGCAGGGACCTAAAGGGGACTCTCAGCAGGAAAGACCTAGAAGGAACTTTGGAGTGAACTGGGTTGGCTGACATCTTTTTAAAAATTTGGATTAAAATTGGAAATCTTTGTACTTTACAGTAAATTGAAACGGAAAGAAAACAGGAAATTGTGCTTCTGAAGCCTACCAGCTCCAGGAAAGGCAGCCACGCACGGGAACTCCAGCTGTCTTCATGTACAACTGACATGAAGCCAATATTTGAAGTTACTTATCTAGCCTTAAATTGGTCATGTTGGGGCCCTTTTGACATTCCAAAACTGGTTTCTGCAAACGCAGTTAGAGAAAGCTAGCTTGATAAAACATCTTTTTAAAATACTGACCCTGAGACAACAAAAGTACTCCTAGGAGAAATATAGAAATTATAACGCTTATCATGTCCTTGAAATATAATCACAGCCCACATCACCTGAGGCTATAGCCTTGGCTCAATTAGTAGAACCTAAAACTGAATAAAAATAACGAAAAAGAGGCCTTTTAAAACTCAAGCAAGACTATTAAAAAAAAGTTGGGCTAAGCTTTTGAATGAACACTTCAGTTTCTATCAAGAGAGGAGTGATTGTGCAACCAAACATATTCAAATATTAAATCCATAACCCCATCTTGCAGAAAGAAGATGCTGGCAGAACCAACTTGAGAGCCTCCATTGCTGCCTGAACTCTGTTTACCCTTCCGTGTTTCCTATGGTCATTTGGATTCAAGCATGACTAATACTAGTAGTGTTTGTGTCTTAAACAAACAAATAAAAAGCATTATTTGTGAGTTATGATGTAGATGGCATGAATAAAATATACATGTATTAAACAGTTAACTTTACACAATAAATTATTTAACCCCCCCCAAAAAAAGAGAGAGAACGAGAGCTTTTTGAAGTATGATTTTTGACTCTAAAATAAACCAACTCAAGTTTGTTACAAAAAAAAAAAAAACTTAAACAAGAAAACTATGAGATCTCTGTGTCTATCTAGATGTATGCTTGTGCATACATTATAAATACGGTATGTCTCTACTTCTGGATGATATTATCAGAATTAATGTGTAAAAGAGCTCTATTTAACTGATTTAAAAGTAAGTACTTACAAATCAAATATTTCTAAGTGTAACAAAAACCCCAGTTTTTAAAAGATTGCATTTTCTAGGATAAATCTTTAATGAAAGAAAACAAGTTTAAGTCATTGTTTTATTAATGTAGACATGCCTTCAGAGTCATCAACATTAAGTAACTTTTATTGTACCTAGGTTTACTGAAAGCCAATAAGCTCATGTTATCTCTGTTACAAAATTTGTGAACAAGAAAATTAATTTGGTATGATGATATTTTCATAAGTAATGAAATAGAGATCAATGGGATAAAACTTTTTAGGTAAACTCTTTAAGAATAATTATGTTTTATGGTACGTCTACTTAAAATAGTTTCTTCAGATGTTGGTAACTTGATACTTTGGGGTTTTGTTAAATTAAGTGTTTAATGATGGGAATTCATTGAATGTCTAGATCATTTTAAAATAAGATAGAATACTGAAACCATTGTTAAAGAAGTCAGCATTTACCTACTTTGGACCTCTTGTTACAGAGAGATTAAATATGTTTGAAACTTTAATAATTACGTTTTGTGCTTTACTGAGAGATTGTATGATGAAGTGGCATATGTTTCTAGAAATTAAGATAAGAAAAGACTGCATATGTAGAGTAGGATATGTTATTGGTCAGGATGAAAAGTGATTTATATTCCAGTATATTTAAAAGTAGTGGCTTAGCTGAGTTCACAGGCTCTGTATTCATTCATTCATTCTCTCTCCGCTTCTCTCTCAGTCCTGGATCTCCCCGTAGTCACAAGACCATCCTGCGGTGGAGCCCATGGGGCACACTTCCTCCTGTGGCGAGGAGGAAGGACACACTTCCTCCTGCCTGGACCAGCTCACAGTTGAGAGGAAAGCACGGTGGGGAATGCAGTCCCAGGATTTGTGGCTTCGGGACCATTGCCAGGTTACCACATCTTCACGAGGAGACACCTAGCACTCAGCAGCTCTTGGAATCAGTCCTGAGCCGAGCTCAGCTTTGGGTTCTGTGATGAGCTCAAACCATCTTATTTAATGCACAAAAGTGGGGCGTGCCGGGTGGGTTCCCACTGAAATCTGCTGGGGCTCAGTCATGTTTGTTCCTCTGCAGAAGCCCCCTCCCTGACACAGAGTGTGGGTTAGAGGCTATTGCTGACCTTGTACGGGGGTGTGTGAGCCTGGGTCCCAGGCTGTCCAAGCTTGGAGAACTTTCCACAGCGAACACAGTCACTGTTAGGGGAATTGCCTGGGAGGATGGGACCGGGATCTTCAGACACGTTGACGAGCTGAGACTCAACTGGAGAACGATCAGTGCTCCCTTGGTGACAGAACTGTAAACTCCCCGGAGCGTCAGGGTCTCCTGTTCACAGACTCTTGGCATTTCTCCCAGATTTCACCCTGAAGCTGCGTGGATTGGTCTCTCCGTTTCCAGCTCCCCAGAGGTGCTTTCCCGGCCGCACAGACACCAAGCCTGGCAGCATTAGGGGCAGCTGACCTGTTTTCAAGGGGGTAGGTTTGTCCACCTTCCAAGTAGGTGGCTGATGTCTAGGACCTGAGGTTGGCTCACACTTAGAGACCTAGTCTGGTTAGTGAGGAGGTGGGACCATGGAATGAAGTGCCACTGAGTCACGATGCTCCCGAGGGAAACTGGGAGCCGTGTGGGTGACCCACTGCCCTTCTGCGGTCACAGCTGGGGTGGTAGTTCTGTAGGAGGGGCACGTCGCTTCCCCATGACATGGGGAAGTCACTCGTTCCCTTTTATCCTTTCATTTAAAATATTACTTGAATGACGCTGAGAGACCGGTACCCTGCTTGGCAGTAGTCTCCATGAAAGAGAGGCTCTGTGACGGCTTCCGCAGCCTCTTCCTAGCTCTATTGCAGCACAACTTGGAAGAGATCAAAACGTGCTTTTTTCACCTAAGGACTGGTGATGCAACCAGGCAAAAGGTTATCAGTCTTCCGGTCGCATCTATAAGGATGCCGTAGCCCTGCCTTAGACTTTATTGTCCATCCAACCGGCCATTCAGTAAATGTTGAGCACCTACTGTATACCAGGCCCTGGGCTAGGCATGGTCCTTGAGAAGATTATAGTCCAACAGGGAGACAGTCATGGAAACAGACTGAATTGTCAGAACTCCTGGTTTCAGGCAACAGAAACACAGTTCCAAACGCCAAAGGTCAAGGGGGCATGTGTTGGTCAAGGACAGTGAGAAGGGGTTCTGAGCTAATTGTT
The DNA here is from genome assembly GCF_965194805.1 of Balaenoptera borealis. Lineage (NCBI taxonomy): Eukaryota > Metazoa > Chordata > Mammalia > Artiodactyla > Balaenopteridae > Balaenoptera > Balaenoptera borealis. The sequence goes on from NC_138875.1 coordinate 90,503,103, forward strand.
CTCTGTGTCCCCCAAGTTCCACCCTTCACCCTTCCCTGCCCTGATCTGTCCTGGAAAGCTGGTCCCAGCTCTGCCTCAAAGCACTTCCTCACCATCAGGTGGGCTCACTGGGGTTGGGGGGGGGTAGTTGGCAGGAGATTGGAGGGTGGGAGGAGAGGGAAGTTGGGGTATTTCTCCTGTTTCTGTGGCTCTGGCAGAGGCTGCATTTCTCTAAGGCCACAGACCCTGCCCATGGATGCTCTCCCCAGGCAACAGTGCTCCCTGGTTTCCAGAGACGTTGCTTCCTCGCTTGTCATTCAGATGATCCCAGGGATAGACTTCCCACTCTTGCGAGTCCCTGGGGTGCTTCAGCGTCCCCGCGGATCCCCTTCACCTGCCTGCGCCTCTGAGGATAACGCTAGACAAACGCTTTGTTCGGTTATCCACGCTGGGTGTGCCATCTGGTCCCACCTGGACCCCCCCTGACTCAGGTGTGCCAACATCACCTGGAGGAGATGGGCAGGAGGCAGATGAGCTTCAGGAGCCGTGAGAGCCAGATGACTGAATGCCACCGGGTCCCCTTCACCCCTGCACTGACCGTCTTCTCTCCCGCAGGGAATCAGCTTCTCCAGGCGGCGGGAAACACGGGATCCCCAGCCCCAGAGCCTCGTGCCATGGAGACTTGGTCCCTGGAGAACAATACCAATTCGGAAGATCAGAGGGAAGGGCTCCAGCTGGCTTGGCCTCAGCCATGTGACCATGTATGGATGAATAAACGATGGCCATGAGGCTGGGCTCATGTGTCCACTGGAAGATGCTCATAGGATGTGGCAAGGTGCGTGGCTGGGAGCTCCTAAAGGACCAGGACCAGGACCATGCCACAGTCACCTCTGTACCCTCAGTGCCAGGCGCTTAGTGGGTGCTCAATAAATGTTTAATGAATGAATAAATGAGTGAATGGATGAGTGAATTATGGAGAGAAGCACTTGGTGACAGAAAGGGCTTCTCTTCCAGTTGCGCAGAGGCTTCATGTAATAGATGACACCTGAGCTGAGTCTTGTAAGTGAAGGTCATCCACACAGAATAACGCAGTGAGAAATATCCGCACAGAATAACGCAGTGAGAAATATCCACACAGAATGACGCAGTGAGAAATATCCACACAGAATAATGCAGTGAGAAAAGGGGAGGGAACAGGACGCATATGGTCAAATTTTGCTGCAGAATGAAGGGATTTTGTAGCAAAGCTAGAAAGTAAAGTTCTCAAGGATGTAGAAGCCACGTGTAAGACGTACTGATGAGGGAGGACTTCCTCCTGCAGGGAGAGAAGGGGGAAGGCAGTGGAGGACCACTGTGGCCTCTGTCAATGCCAGGGTCTGGGTGATAGATCCCAGAGCAGAAGCACTGCGGGGAGAGTGGTGGGACTCAGGGACAAACCCCCAGAGGAGGTCAGGGCGGCATCCCCACAGCCCTGAGGCTAAGAGCAGGGACCCCAGACCCTGCCTCCTGGGTCGCTCCAGGCTCTGACACTTGTTAGAGTTAAGACCTTGGGGGAGTCGCTTGGGCACAGAGAAGAAGACGCTGGTGATGGATGAGGCGGTGCTGAGTGTCCCCCACTCCAGTCCCCCTGGCGTCCACAGAGGGGGCTTCGGGGTCAGCTGGCTGCTGCTTCGCCGGGTCCCCAGGGGACATTGTGAGGTCACCCCAGCCCAGCTGGACCTTCTCCCTGGGAAGGGGAGGCTCCTGAAATGGGGTACGGGTGCTCCTGTCCTGGACCCCTGGGGGCCTGGCCTGGACAGTGGGAGAGAACGGACCCTGCAGCTCCCCTCCCTGACCGAGTGACCTGAGGGGAGTCTGCACCACGGAGACCTGACTGTGCAGGCAGAGCCCTGAGCTCTTTAAACAGGGCACAGGGCGGCTGAGCCATGCTGGCCTGGAGGACTGGGCCATGGGGCCCGGGAGGAGCTGACTTCAGGAGCGCAGGTTCCTCACGTGGTGTCGGGTGGGGACCTCCCTGGATGTGCTCCTGGGTCACCTACTTGCCCTGCATGAGGTCCAGGTGCCCAGGAACGCACGCCCATAGAGGCGGTACCGCAAGCTCCAGTCTTCCTTACAGAGAGACAAAGGGTCCTTTGATGACACCACCCATGTCAAACATTTGGTTCAGAGCCTCAACTTGAAGGAGATTCTGACGGGAAAGCACGTGCTGTATTAGGAAGCCCAGGAGAAACGAGTTCTATGATAAGTCGGTGCCATAGCACCTGCCCACAGCGACAAGCCCCTACATCTGCCCTGTAAGACACTCCGTGCTTCTGTCAGGAATGGCTGTAGAACCACAGGTCACCCCATGACTCACTGGGGCCTGGAGCTCCGACTTCTGTGGAAACAACAGCTGACATATGACGGGTCCAGATCCAGGGGAAGAGAACTGGTCTGGAGCCTTCTAGCACCCTCCTTACTGCAGAGACGGGCAAACCACCACCTGAGCTGATCTGCCCCAGCCTGGGGGTCCTTGGACCCTTTCAGGACCTCTCTGGAGGCCTGCCCCCCAGAAAGCTCAGGTGGTCCAGTCTGAAGTGCCTCCATCCTAGACCCAGAAGCCAGGGCTCCTGGAGATCACTGAGTGCTTGTCAGCGTTGACGTGAGTGTCACCTTGACACTGCTGCTTCTCTGTCTTCTCACCTTTCCGAAGAAAGGACCAGAAGCTACTGACCCTCAGGCTGCAATTTCTCTCCTTATTTTAAATGAAAGACTGACACACTACACGGTGGCATTCCTGAAATGCATAATTAGAAGTATAACTGGGTATTTACTGTCTAGATCATCATCCCAGATTTGGACACAAGTGTCTGTGTATCTGCGCTTCCTGGGACCCTTTCAGGAGCTGCCTCTCAAGGACAGACTTAGATGTCTACAGCAAAAATGTTGACGCTCGTTCAGAAAGATGAAGTAGATGCCTGAGTGCGAAAACACACTATTGCATTCCTGGACTATATCGTTGAGACGATTTTATCTGACACCCAGGTGGACAATTGTTCTTAGAAGTGAAAGTCAAGTTAGAGGCCATTGTGCCTGGAAATCACCCGTAAATAGAGATCTGACCTTCCACAGTAGTCAGCATTGAGTTGAGTGTGCAGATATGGGGAATGCTCATTTTTAAATGTCTCAGCAGGACAAGAGTCAGACTAGCTCTGTGTCCCAATACTCCTTTCCAACGACAACTTCCCTGCGTGAAGTCTGGGTCTGGTGCACAGTGAGAAGAGGCGTCCCATGTCTGGCTGATTAGATCTGCATGAGTATCTGGACACAACATCCTGTCGCCCCCACGATAAGCTTCACCAGGTGGTGTCAGAGATCATGGAAGCATGGAAGGGAAGGGCCTTTTGAGGGAACGGTGTGTTTGGACTTAACATTGAGAGGGAGGACGGTTGACACATGGATCTTGTGAAATGCATTAAGTGGCTTGTCTTTGTGACAAATAATAAAAGCAATGACTCTTAAGGAGAATCCAGCAGCACAAAAGCTACTTAAAATATCATCAAACATTCCTTGTGGGCTCTCCTGGCTGCTGTGGCATAAATGTTTTAAAAAGCAACTTGCATCTCCCTTCTATATGGAACTGCCTGTCATCTTTTTGTTTTTAAATTTTAAATTTGTATCATCCAATTACTTATGGATCTCACGGACCTAAAATTCTCTTTGTTTGAAATCATCTGTCTGAGTTCTCTTCCTAACCTTATTGGTAATCACCTGTACCCAGCTGAGCTCACTCTCTCAAATTCTGCCTCATTCATCTTATCTCTTTAGCCATGCCTTTTATTGTATTTTATTAATTTATTTATTTTATAAAAAAATTTTTATTGAAGTATAATTCATTTACAATATTATATGTTTCAGGTATACAGTATAGTGATTCATAATTTTTAAAGCTTATACTCTATTTACAGTTATAAAATATTCCCTGTGCTCTTCAATGTATCCTTCTAGCTTATTTATTTCATACATAGTAGTTTGTACCTCTTAATCCCCTATCCCTATCTTGCCCGCACACTTCCCTCCTGGTAACCATTAATTTGTTCTCTAAATTTGCTTCAATTTTTTGGATTCCACATATAAGTGATAACATACAATATTTGTCATTCTCTGTCTGACATTTCACTAACCTTAATACTCTCCAAGTCCATCCATGTTGTTGCAAAAGGCAAAATGTCATTCTTTTTTATGGCTGAGTATTGTTCCATTGTATGTATGTATGTATATGTATATATATATATATACATATATGTATGTATATGTGTGTGTGTGTGTGTGTGTGTGTGTGTATTTCACATCTTCTTTATCCATTCATGTGGTGCTGGACACTTAAGTTGCTTCCATATCTTGGCTACTGTTAACAGTGCCACTAATGAACCTGGGGGTGCATGTATCTTTTGGAATTAATGTTTTCATTTTCTTTGGATATATACCCAGGAGTGGAATTGCTGGAAGGTATGGTAGTTCTATCTTTAGTTTTCTAATGGCCCTCCATACTGTTTTCCACAGTGGCTATACCAATTTACATTCCCACCAACAGTGTACAAGTGTTCCCTTTTCTCCACATCCTAGTCAACATTTGTTATTTGTGTTATTTTTTGATGACAGCCATTCTGACAGATGTGATGTGATATTTCATCGTGGTTTTGATTTGCATTTCTCTGAGGAGAAATTGAGTTTTGATATTGAGTTGTATGAACTGTTTTTATCTTTGGGCTATTAACCCCTTATTGGTCGTATCATTTGCAAATATTTTCTCCCATTTAGTAGGTAGTCTTTTCATTTCGTCGATGGTTTCCTTTGCTTTTAAGTTTAATTAGGTCTCATTTGTTTATTTTTGCTTTTATTTCCTTTGCCTTAGGAGACAGATCTGAAAAAATATTGCTATATTTTATGTCAAAGAGTGTCCTGCCCATGTTTTCTTCTAGGAACTTAATGATTTCCAGTCTTTCATTTAGGTCTTTAATCCATTTTGAGTTTATTTTTGTATATGGTATTAGAGAATGTTCTAATTTCATTCTTTTACATGTAGCTCTCCAGTTTTCCCAGCACCACTTGCTGAAGAGACTATTTCTCCATTGTGTATTCTTGCCTGATTTGTCATAGATTAATTGAATGTGTGTGGGTTTATTTCTGGGCTCTCTGTTCTGTTCCATTGATCTATGTGTCTGTTTTTTGTACCAGTACCATACTTTTTTGATTACTGTAACTTTGTAGCATAGTCTGAAGTCAGGGGGCATGATTCCTCCAGCTCTGTTCCTCTTCCTCAAGATTGTTTCGGGTCTTAGGGGTCTTTTTGTGTTTCCATACAAATTAAAAAATTATTTGTTCTAGTTCTATGAAAAATGCCCTTGGTATTTTGATAGGGATTGCATTGAATCTATAGATTTTCTTGGGTAGTATGGTCATTTTAACACTATGAATTCTTCCAATCCAAGAGCATGGGCTATCTTTCCATCTGTTTATGTTGTCTTCAGTTTCTTTCATCAGTGTTTTATAGTTGTGCAAGTACAGGTCTTTCACCTCTTTAGGTAGATTTATTCCTAGGTATTTTATTCTTTTTGATGAGATGGTGAATGAGATTGTTTTCTTAATTTCTCTTTCCAGTAGTTCATTGTTAGTGTATAGAAGTGCAACAGATTCCCGTAAATTAATTTTGTGTCCTGCAACTTTACCAAGTTCATTGCTGATCTCTAGTAGCTTTTTGGTGGTGTCTTTAGGATTTTCTAAGTATAGTATCCTGTCATCTGCAAACAGTGACAGTTTTACTTCATCCTTTCCAACTTGGATTCCTTTTATTTCTTTTTCTTGTTTTATTGCTCTGGCTAGGACTGTCAAGACTATGTTGAATAAAAGTGGTGAGAGTGGGCCTTCTTGTCTTGTTCCTGATGTTAGAGGGAATGCTTTCAGCTTTTTACCATTAAGTGATATTAGATGTGGGCTTATCATGTATCACTTTTATTACGTTGAGGTAGGTTCCCTCTATACCCACTTCCTGGAGAGTTTTTATCATAACTGGATGTTGAATTTTGTCAAAAGCTTTTTCTGCATCCATTGAGATGATCATATGGTTTTTATTCTTCAATTCTCATTGGTGGTTGTTCTGTAAATAGTTGCAATTCTGGTGTACCCATGAGAGGTGAGCTCAGAGTCCTTCTACTGTACCAGCTTGGCCAATCTCCTTGAATGATTTAATTACAAATGGAAAGGGCCCATATGGCTTGGAAACATCCTCTGGGCCCACCCCTGGGGCAGTGACTCTGCCCCCCAAAGTCCATTTTTCTTCTTTGTGCTGTAGCGAAGAGCACCCAAGGTTTAGCTGGGCACATGGTCTCCCAGAATAAAGAGTACAATTCCCAGCCTCCTTTGCAGTGAGACATGGTCACATGATCAAGTTCAGGCCAATGGGTTGAGAGAGGAAATATGCTCTACTTCCAGCTTCTCTCTAAATTCTGTCCTCCCTTTCTCTCTCATTTCCCAGATGGGAATGGATGAGTACGTGCCATCCTGGATCGTGAGGATGGAGGAACAGCAGGTCTATGGCAGCTGGTCTGAGTGGCTAAGACACTGTGATGGCCCTACACCCCTTGGGCAGTGTGTGGGGACACTGGCTACAGGGCCCTGACCATCTCAGGCTCACCCCCTCCAGCTGTCAGGGCAGAGAGAGGGGGCCAGGACAAAGTTTAGCATCCACCTGGGACCCATCTCCTTCTGCTACTTTCTCTTCATCCTCCACACCCCACTCTGCTGCCCTGGGAGCAAAGGAAGAGCCCCCTAACCCCACCACCAGGCTTCCCAGCCAAGGAGTTAAAGAGAACCTAGGACAGACCTCATGGATGGATTAGAAATCCAGAAATGAGTCCTTGCCACACTGATGGGAAATTCTGCCAACTGCAGAATCTCAGGGGCTGAGGGGACAAGCCTGAACCAACAAGTGATGCCCTTGTGTCCATGGTGTCTATAGGCATTTCCTCCAGAGTAAGGGGGCAGGGGGTCCTGTAGGGTCTGCTAAGTAAGGGAGGACGTACCCCCGCTGTCCCAACAAACATGCCCTCGGCCTCCACAGGGACCAGAGCAACCCTCTCTGGGGCTCTTCCTCTTCACTCAAGTTAATGGTCTTCCACTGGGCAGTGACCCTGCAGCCTTTCAACAGCTGGAACCAGCAGCTGCTCCAGATTCACGAAAGGGCAGTTATGTTCCTGCAGCTTCCACATGGGCTCTGTACCCAGAAGGCCGGGAGGGGCTCTTGTCCAGGGAGCTGGGGTTCTGGGCTAGACAGACACGCTCTGTCACAATGCCTGGTTCAGGATAAAAGCACATTAAGTGTGGATCTCAGTCTACCGTCTTAGGTGCTGACAGGTGTGTGGGCCACGTGGCGCTGTGACCTTGTGGGAGGGGCGTCTGGCCTCACTGGGATGTCATCACTCCCATGAGGCCCTCAGACATCGGTCCTTGCAGGTCTCTGTGATTCCTCCTCCCCCGGGGCCTCTCCAGGATCTCTCTGCCCCTCCCACATGATCCCAGGAAATGGGGGGCCTCCAACTGCTCCCACCCCCTCTGAGGAGGCCTGGGGAACCAATGACCAGACTCATGACTCTGTCTGGATGCTCCGCAAGGAGCTACTCTCCTGCTGCCCATAAAGGTTCCCACTGAGCTGGGGCCTGGGTCGGGGGCGGGGGGGGCAACTCAACCTCAGATCGGGTGCTGGGTCACCCCAGACCGATCTCCAGGGCCGATAATTCCACTATGGGAAGGTCCCCAATATCCCATTGGCAGGATAATACTGTGAGGAAATGACCGATGTTTTCTAGGCTTGGGCTTCTCTTTTACCAACCCCCGCCCCCGCCACTCCACCCTGGTCATTGCGCTGGAGGCTTCTGCTCCAGAGGAAGTACTGTGGGAGAAACAGAGAACAAAGGAATAATATTACTTTTTAAAGGGGTTTTTCTCAAATACATTGTCCTGCTGTGACACAGAGAACCTTGGGAGAATATCTTGAGTCGGTTGTTTCCCAGCCCAAAATATATAAAGATTATCTCTGGGTCGGAGAAGAAAAATGATCCAGAAGAAAGAGGAGAGGCACGAGAAGGGGCCTTGCACCCAACACCTCCCTGAAGTCAGCTCTGAAATGGAGAGTGCCAGTCACCCCAGATAAATTTGGGGTCTGAACACAGAGGGGACTTGGGTTTGCTTCCTGCCTGGGATTCTGGAAGCAGTGACCTCACAGGACCCCACACGACCAGAGTGAGGTCAGGGAGAGGGGAGGTGGCTGGTGGGGCCTCAGGGCAGAAGGGACCCAGGGGAGACCCTTTGGGTTCTCACATCCTGGTATGTAGAGAAGAATACGGTGCATCCAGGTCCTACAGAGGATGAAGTCCTATAGCAAAGGAAGGGACAGGGCACGAGGAGAGCTGTGCTGGGTCAGGGGGTGTGACACCAGGCACACTGAGCATTGTAGGAACAGACTCTGAATGAAGAAGTATAGCTGAGCAGAAGCCTATGGGGCCTTCCCAGGACAGACCCCCTCCCGCACCATGTCCTTCACCTGCCTCTTGTCTGTAGAAAAACTTTAGCTAAAAATACTTTTCATTAAAGAAGTGAGAAAATACAGAATGAAAGGAAGACAAACAAGACAAAATAATAATAGCTTAGCCATTAAATAAAGTCAAGGACCTTAGTGCTTCCTCATGGGCTATCAATAATATTCTGAGCCATAATCCTTTGAGCTGCTTTGCAGATACTGAAACCCCCACCAGGTGGAAGAAGTTAACTGTATGCTGCCCACAAACATGTAAACCCCCAGACCAGTTGGAACCAGAAAGACTAGTTAACCAGGGATTCATGGCTCAGATAATGTTCCAATCACAAGCGAGACATGATGGCTACTTGAAACCACGTGATGGAGAAAATCATCTCTGAAAATAGAAATTTAACTCCCTCTCTAACATGTAGCCCTTTCCTCTTTTCCCTATATAATCTCTGAGCAAAACCTGGGGAGTGGATAATTGGTTCTTTGGGACATGAGTCCACCTTCTCCCCAGGATTGCTGGCTTCCTCAATAAAGCTATCTTTCCTTTTACCCAACACTTGACTATCAGTATTGGATTCTTGAGGAAAGAGCAGTCAAATCTGAGTTCAGTAATAGATGTGCTTGATCAGAAGCATGAGAAATGACAGCTGAGCGTTCCACCCTGACTGCACATGAACCAGTAACTCAGAGGCACATAAGATGGGAGGGAGAAAATCCTCAATTGTCTAGAAAAAGTATCTACCACTCTGAATTGATGCAATTCACCTGGAAGTGAATCTATTGTGTTTTACCATTAGGCACAGAGAGGGCTCTAGAGAAAAACTATATTTAGTTATAAAAGAATCAAGTTATTTTACACACTTGGGTTGAAATCTGTGCCATTTGAGAGTGTTTTGGGAGAAATGGTTATGTGCAGCATAACAAATGTGAACCTTGCTTTAGAGCCCAGGAGGAACAAAACCAGTTTTGGTTTCTTCACCAGGAAGTAGGGTTTGCCCAGGGCCGAGGAGGCTTTTCTGGGTCTGACACCATCTTGAATCTGGAGGGCGGGTGCAGGCAGGACCTTCAGCCACTTCAGGGTGGGCAAAGGGGCTACTCACCCAAGTCCCGGGAGTAGCTGAGCCGGGAGGAGATGGGAGAAGCAGAGGAGAGATGGAGGGAAGGGGCGCAAGAGAGAAAAGGAGGAAGAGAGACAGCCAGGCTGGGAGGAGGGGCGTTGGGTTGGGGAGACACAGGTGAGGCCCCGACCCTTTCCTCGGCCTCCTGACTTGGGAGCAGCTGCCTCCCTACCATGTGGGAGCAGGGAGGACACTTCCGGTTGGAGGAGGAAGACCCGGCAGAGCTTCTCCATCAGACTCATGAAAGGTGTTGTCATCCGCTGGCTCCTGCATGCACTCAGGGGAGTTTTGTCGTCATCCACTGTGTCCCTGACGCTGCTGATAAATGGCGGGCGAGGATGACGTGGTCCCTGCCCTCTTAGGAAACAGCCAGCGAGCAATAAAATGAGAAGAAGAAAGCCAAGCCGCTTTTAGATAGTGATAGCTGCTACAACAGGAAAAGGACAGCGGTGAGACGGAGAATAAGGTGGGGACACTTCCACAGGCTCAGAGGAGGTCTCTGTGAACTGACTTTGGAGCTGAGAATGGAAGCAGAGAAGGAGCCAGCCATGTCGATGTAGCAGGAGGAACGTTCTAGACAGAGGGAAGAGCAAATGCAAAGTTCCATGAGATAAAGTGTGGAGACTTTGACAAGCTGAGGGAGCTTGCATGCCACAAAACCATGTGACCACTGAGCATGTCCCATGAGGTCAGATTGGAGCAGGTGGTGGGTCTGGGTCAGTTTCCACGTCAGGGGTTGAGCTGGAGTGTGAGCCTTCTCCTAACTGCAGGGCGAGGCACAGGAGGAGTTTGTCTCCACAGACCCAGACCCCACAGTCTTCTCCTAGAAGCTGTTTTCTACCATCTCCCGGGGCATCCATTGTGTCCTCCTGCTTCAGTGGTCCTTCTCTGGAAAATGCCCTTCCCTCTGGGGCCAGCTGCCCATCCACCTTGTGGAAGTACTTCCAGGTCTCTGGGTGACCTGAGATTTTGCAGGAAGTTTTCAAGATCCTCTGGCTACCAGTGAAGCCTGGAGAAATGATGACCAGAAGGCAGCTCAGAAGGGAGACCTGGGCTTGATGGGCCCTGGGAGGAACCTGTGAGGAACTGCAGTCTTCACCTCGGTCTGTCCTCACCAGCGTCCCCCCCCGACTAGGTTTGTTCCCAGAAGGCAGAGTCCATGCCTGAGGGCTGGTGCTTTGGACTATGTGACTGGGGCAAAGGATGACACTTCACAGAACTCCAATCTTTCTATTTATTAAATGGAGGAAATAATATGGAAACTGAGGAGACTATTGGGTGTGGCAGAGACTGCTGGTCAGCCCCCAGTAACCATTCTTCACGTCCTCCATAGTCACAAAATATTTATCTGGATACATGGTTGTCTAGAATTCACACTACATTTTCAGTGTTCTCTTCAGCCATGCATGGCCCACGTGATTAATTTCTGCCCAGTAGTTTATGAAGAGCAGTAATAGACCCTTAAGGAAAAGGGTCACGTCTTGTTTCCAAGATGCTGCAAAGAGCATCATTCCCACACCAGCAACAAGGAAAAGCCAGATAATCTTATCAAATCATAACCTCTCTTGAACTCATCAGAGAACTGAGGTTGCAGGGCAACCAACTAACCTGAAGCTAAGGAAGACGGTTCCTCCAAGGAGAGATGAGCTTACCTGAGCACAGAGTGGGCGCTACACAGGATTTTCACAGATTTAGTGAAGGACATTTCAGCTAAAATATTTAACAGGTTTCTAATGCTCAGTAAAGGCTAGTCTGTGAGTCTGAGATCCTGGGAGCTGTAGACATGTGGGGAGTCTTGTAGTCACTTCTCCATATATCATGTCACATGCTCAATAGAAAGACTGGAGCTGCCCTCTGTGGTGCTGGCCTGGGTGGTGGCACAGTTGTCACTGCAGGAAAGGAATGAAACCCTTCCCAGATGCTTCTTGTCTCTCACCCATGGAGAAAAAACCTTATGCCACTGGGCTAAGAGTGGCAAACTCAGTTACACTCAGGATACAGGTGAAGACCCATTGTGACTGGAGGAAGAAAACAGAAAAATATCCTCCCAAAGGAGAGGTACAAACAAACAAACAAAAAATCCTAGGCCTGGATCATAAGATACTTTCTGCCAAAGGAGGACAAGAAACTCTCTCACAAAAGACCTTCTGAAAACACAAGGCAGATTTACTGCTACAGCAGAGGAGGTGCAGGATCACAGCAAAAGCCTCACCCTCTAGACCCAATGGTACAGTCGATGAATGAGGACAACAGAGAATGTCCCACCACATGCCCTGTTGTCATAAGGCTGGCAGGCATTGGGTAACTAGTAAGTGCAGATTGGCACTGACAGAAGGGCAAGGATGGAGAGAGAAACTCTCTCTGAGCACAAGCTGAGAGACAAATTCTAAAGCTCAGAGTGGAGCAAGAACATTGAGAAAAAAACCTGCAGTGACTTGATCCCCATCCTAGGTACAAGTAACACTAGAAGAATTTGAAACCAGTGGTACACTGAGGGTAGCCTTAGAACAACATTCAAACCCAGTTCAACTCCTGTCTAGATTCACTCACCCCCACACCAAAGTAAAAGAAGAGGCATGCACATTTCCAGGTATAAATGATATTTATCTAAACTTATACTCTCCTTACTGATGTCCAGCTTTCATTGAAAAATTACAAGACATGGGAAAAGGCAAAAAACAAACAAACAAACAAAACCCAATCCACCATTAAGAGGCAAAGCAATCAATAGAACCACACTCAGATCTAACAAGATGTTGGAATGAAACCGTGCACCTCAGATTGGGATGTGAACCCACGTGCTGGGACTCGAACCTGACCAAAACCCACCATCTCCCAACTGAGATCACACACCTGCTTTCAGGACTTAATGAAGCTCAGGTTCTTGATGTCTCATTGCAGAAAGAATTCAGTGAGAGACAAAGTGATGGGTAAGAAGTGGATTTATTTAGAGAGAAACACACCCCACAGGCAGAGTGTGGGCCATCTCAGAAGGTGAGAAAGGCACCAGGGTATGGGGTTGTCAGTTTTTATAGGAGTGGGTAATTTCATAGGCTAATGAATGGGAGGAGTATTCCAGCTATTTTGGGAAGGGGTGGGGATTTCCAGGAACTGGGCCACTGCCCACTTTTTGATCCTTCTGGGAACTGTCATGGTGCCTGTGGGTGTGTCATTTAGCTTGCTGATGTGTTACAGTGAGCGTATACTGAGGCTCAAGGTCTAGTGGAAAAAGTCGACTTGTCTGCCATCTTGGACCCATTTGGTTCTAATCAGTTTATGTCCTTTCCTTGGGCTATGTTATTCTTTCAAAGGTTGTGCCCTGCCCCCTTCCCTCCTGTTTCAGAACTATCAGTCAAGGAATTTACAATGACCATGATTAATATGTTAAAGGCTCTAATGGAAAATATAGAGAACATGCATGAACAGATGGGGGATTTCCACAGGGAGATGGAAACTGTAATAAAGAATCAAATGCTCATGCAAAAAAGAACCCCAAAAACATAGTAATAGAAATGAAAAAAGGCTTTCAGAGATGTATCAGTAAACTTGACACAGCTAAGGAAGAAATAAATCAATAGACATTAAACAAACTGAAACACAAAGAGAAAAAAAAAGTATAAAAAATTTCTTTGCTCCAGAGAAGAACTCAGCAAACTCTGAATTCATGTGAAAAGTATTATTCTGTTTTGTTTGTACTGTGTTCCAGACATTGGCTGATTTAATTTAAAATAATTATAAATGATACTGGGAGGAAGCATGACATGGGGAAAAAGAGCAAGGACTTGAATCAGCCTGTCATTTATGCAAGTGGTGACTCTGCAGTTTTCCAGCTGTGGACCATGGGTAAGTTACTTAACCTCTCTGAGCCTTGATTTCTTGTAAAATGGAGACAATCATAGCCATATCTCATTGGGATGTTGTGGGGATAAAATGACTGATCATAGTTGTACCTAGCAGGTGTTTGGCACATAGTAGGGGCCTGATATATGGTGATTATTATTTTTCAGCAAGGATTCTCCATGCCTCTCTCCCTTTCTTTCAAGTCTGCATAACCTTCAATTGTTTTAGATCTTTATAGGTAACCAGTGGCCAGTATAGAAATCTTCTAGAAGAGCAATGCCTCCTGAGAGAGCAAAGAAACTATAAAGGGGAAAAGTTTAGCAATCAAAAGATCAATAATAACGATAACTAACATGTACTGAGTGCTTACCATGTTTCAGGCTTGGTGCTAGACTTCGTATGTACACTGACTTATCTCCTCTACTCTATGTGGTGTGTCCTTTCATCATTCCAAGGTCACAGATGAGGAGACTGAAGCTCAGAGATTAAGTGACTTTATCAAAGCCATGCCGTTGGTGATGACTCCAGGCTCTGACAGCTCACCACCACGTGATAACCCTTCCCAGGGAAGCACAAGATTATTTTAGAGCAGAATCCAGGAAGGCTGAAGGTGGATGTACACAAAGAACACGGCAGAGGCTTTGAGACCCATGATGGGCTGAAATAGAATAGAAGAAGGTTTTGAGACCCATGATGGGCTGAAATAGAATAGAAGGTTTTGAGACCCATGATGGGCTGAAATAGAATAGAAAGTTTTGAGATCCATGATGGGCTGAAATAGAATAGAAGAGAGAAAAAATGTCTTATGATTTTGACAATGATAAAAAAAAAAAAGACACATGAATGGTGACATATCTTTTCAGGTTAACCTTCCTTGAGAGAAAAATTCCCTCTATAAAACAAGAAAAAAATAAAATAAAAAAAGGATAAAAAAGTAAATTGCATTTTGACATTTCTCAAGAAACAAGCTTTGTGAAACTGACATTGCAATAAGGTTTTAGGATTATACACAAGGCTGGTATATGAATGTCTGTTGCTATTTGAATCCTCAAAAATGTCATAATATAAATTCAGTTACGAAACTAAGGCTGATTACCTGTACAGTAGACCTGGGATAAGGAGCCTCAAGGAAGCCTGTCAAGTACAGGGTGATGGAGTTGAAATTGTTTTGCTTTTTACCAACTCCCTTCATATCTCTGACATTAACAGGCGGCACTTGACCTGCTCAGCAAGAATTGAAACAGGAGGCAAGGGGGCAGGGCACAAACTTTAAAGGAATGACATAGCCTGAGGACATGACATAAACTGATTAGAACCAAATGGGTCCAAGATGGCAGACAAGTTGACTTTTTCCACTAGACCTTGAGCCTCAGTATACTCTCATTGTGGCACATCAGCAAGCTAAATGACACACCCACAGGCGCCATGACAGTTCCAAGATGACCATAAGGATCAAAAAGTGGGCGGTGGCCCAATTCCTGGAAATCCCCGCCCCTTCCCGAAATAGCTGGAATACTCCTCCCACTCATTAGCCTGTGAAATTACCCACCCCTATAAAAACTGACAACCCCCATACCCTGGGGCTACTCTCACCTTCTGAGATGGCCCACACTCTGCCTGTGGGGTGTGTTTCTCTCTAAATAAATCCACTTCTTACCCATCACTTTGTCTCTCACTGAATTCTTTCTGCAATGAGACATCAAGAACCTGAGCTTCATTAAGTCCTGAAAGCAGGTGTGTGATCTCAGTTGGGAGATGGTGGGTTTTGGTCAGGTTCGAGTCCCAGCACGTGGGTTCAAGTCCCAATCTGAGGTGCACGGTTTCAGAATGAGTCACTGAGAAAACCAGCCTCCCACTCAGTGTGAGGGCCCTGGACACACACAAGGTCCTGTGTCCCCTCTGCCCCCCCCACTGAGTGCTCAGAGCTGAGCTGGGGGCCGGGGGTGTCAGTGTGTCGTTCCCACGGGCAGCAGTGCAGCACCAGTGCACCTGCCCCAGGACCATCTCTGCAGCTGGCGTCTTGCTGCTCTTCCACTGTGGGGTCAGATACTTACAGCACTTGAATAAACAGTGGACAACGTCCTTCATTCTTTACACTGCTGAGGACCTCACGGGAACGTCACCTGGAGATTGAAACGTGCCTGGACCCCCTGACTTATGGGCGGAGTCATCAGACCCTGGAGCAAGTGATGGTGGTGCTTTGCCTGGGGTTCCCTCGACCACTTCCGAGAGCCCCGACCTGTGCGCTCCCTCCAGGGCGTCTCACACCCACCTCCACACCTGTCCAGGTACGGACAGCTGGGCATACTGGCCAGTACTGCGGCGGGGTGGGGGGCTCCTGGGGGTTCCCAGCAAGGAGATGGGGAGCTGCTTGTGAGAGGGATGGGAGAAGAGCAGGCTTGGGGGAGCAGGTGGGGATGGAGTGTGCTGGCGGGAGCGAATAATCCCCACATTAGGCCATCAACACCGTCTCTCACCGCGAATCTCACACTCGGCCATGAACGCCTTCATCCACTCCGGCTCTTTCCGCTGGTCCCTCCCAGAGGGGAGCTGGGAGCCCTGTGAACACGGGAAAGTCTGCATCTGCATGGACTTAACTCAAGCGCTTCATGGAAATTTCCATGTATCCTGTCTCTGAGGACATTTTTTGAAGCCCTTCCAGCTGCTGAGCCAGAGAGATTGGTCAGGACCAAGTGCGGAGAGCCCCCGGCCCAGGTGAGAAAGGGGCCCGTCAGGCAGGTGACCCGCAGCTCTGAGCTGGGAGGTGGGGCTCCAGGATCACACCTGCTGCCCAGCTTTTACCTGAGAGGAGAGACAGCGGAGGGATGGTCTCCTCATCCCAGGGCAGGTGCGGTTTATTTGAATTTGGGGAAGTTACATGTACAGTGGCTGGGACAGTGTCTCACTGCCTGCGATGCTCTGACTTTGGAAAGGCTCGTCCCCAAATCACTGCCGTTCTCCCGGGGAAAGTGAGGATATGATTGTAAAATGCTTGGGTTGAGGAGAAACCGAGTCCCAAGGTATTACGAGAACTCCAGGTGGGGAAGATGTGGTTTCCCAAAGCAAAATCGAGTTTGTGTTGGAAGCAGAGGGAACGAACGACACTCAAAACAGCACACGTGCGATGCAGGCCGCTTGTGTCCACCGCGATCGCCGCGGTTTCCACTTGACCACGGCTGGAGGTTGACAGAGGTCTGTGAGCGCAGGTGAACCCGCCCCCTGGGGTCCCTGACGACGGCCCCTTAGAAAGCAGCTCTGAACTCTGGTCCCGCCTGGCCGGGCGTGGCCTGTGCTGTGGGACGTGTCACGTGGAGGTGTCCCCACCCTGGGCGATCCCTTTGTTAAACCACAGAAGAGGAAGTAGGACACCACCACGCCTGGAGGTGTCCTGGGGATACGAGGAGTCAAAGATGAGAGCCATCAGCGTCAGGTCAGGAATTAATTTTGACATGTCACCACCCACTGTTAGGAGGACTCGTTAAAGCTGAACAGGGATCAAAGGGTGACCTGCCAGGAGGGGAATAAAAACCCTGACGACAAAGCGGAGGGTGTGCAGGGTCCCGCCGCGTCAGCACGAGCTGCAACTTACAAACTGCAGTTGGCAGGAGCGGGTGTGGGTCCAGGGAGGCACGGACAGCCGTTTGGGGAGCTCCTCCTGGCTGGTTGAACTCCTGGCCTCTGCCAGTCTGTGCCGCTCTCCCTGCCTCAGTTTTCTCTTGTATAACAAACCATCCAAGGGTGCGCTGGCTGAAAGCATCGCTGATTCATTATCTCCCACAAATCTGTGCTCAGATTTCAGGCAGGGTCTGGCTGCTGGGTCTTCTGCCCCATGTGGCCTTGGCTGGGGTCACTCAGCTGCATCCACCTGGGGGCTGGGCTGAGCTGGAAGGTTCTAGGAGGTTCTTATGCACCTGCCACATTGTTTGCAGCACCACTGAAAACAGCCCAGGTAAATCCACCACCAAGAACACAAAAGGTTCCATAGAGACCATTTTGTTACCAAGAGGAGAATCTGGGCGAGGAATCTATCAAGTGAGTGAAGGCTGTCAAGTGTAGGTTCCCTCTCATCTGAGGGATGGTTCTGATCCACAGGGCTTGGGGCTGTTTCTCCTTGAAGTTTGGGCAGCCAGGATCTCGGGTGATGGATCACTCTGAGATTGAACTTGAGACTTTGATTAAACTTGTCACATCTCCAGCCCATGGTGCCCTTCCTCCTTCACTTGTCTTGATCTCAGCTGGAAGAAGAGAGACTTGAGACATTCTGAAAAATGCCATGTTTGCTTTGCTAATTCCCAAGAAAAGGGAGCCAGAAAAACTCATTTTGGGGGAATTTAGGAAACTTGGCTGTTGGCTCCATCTAATGCCCAAAGCTCATTGTGAGTCTGATGAGGCGACAGGTTCCCACAGGTGACCATGGACCAGCTGCTCAGCGCCCTCCCCTGGTGCCCCGTCCCTCCCGCCCTGCAGAGACCTGGGCCTCCTCACCTCCACCTGCCTCCCCTCCGCGGGCTTCTCATCAGCAGTGCCTGAGAAACGTCCATCCACACTGAAAACGTTATTTCTCTGCCACACTCACCCCTTAGCTACAGGCTACACTTCGTTCTCCACTCACAGAGAACCTTCCAGGGAAAAGCGTGCAGCAGGAGAAGGTTTTCACGTAGCATCTAAAGTGTTCCTCCTTCTGGTGTTCCTGTCGCCGTGGTCACCCCACCCACCCAGGTGGGCTGCGTGCAGGGGCTCAGGGGAGCTTCACAGGCGGTGCCCCGTCCACGTGCCCATCCTCCTCCTAATAGTCCCCCCCACCACCGTGTTTAGGAGCAAACCCCATGCGGCATACTGAGAGTAAGAATTACTTGTTATTTATCTGCAATTAAATTTGCTAAATGTGACAATGCTGCCTGGAATGACTTGGGTATGTGCCTGTGATGTCCAGCTGTGTGTTTAGACATGTACTTTGGACCCAGACCTGCGTGTGTCTTTATAGAAGAGGTTTCTGTAAAGTGAACTATCACTCCCCAGCCAGGGGTCTTCTCCCAGCCCAGGGTCTCTGGTTGGCAGGTGTGCGGGACCCTGTGGGCTGTGGGGAGAGCAGGTGGCATGGGGGTCACGTGGTCCTCTGTCTTCCAGCACAGACCCGGGGAGATGCTGACACGGGTCCACGAGGGACGGGTAAGAGGGTGTTCTCTGAGCGTGCGTGTGGTGGCCGGGAGTTCGAGGCTTCCTGGGAACGTGGAGGGAAAGCGTGGTGGGTGCCCGCCTCGGAGCAGGATGCAGCCCGAAAACAAGGCAGGCACTGTGCACTTAGCAACATGAGCATCTGGTCAAAACATAATTATTTGTAAAAATAAAGTGTCATAAATAGAATGAAAATATATGCCCACAAAACAGCAGTGGACATTTTACAAGAGCACATTTAAATAAAAAGATAGTCATTAAACACAGTTCAAGGATTTCCTAGGAATGAAATCTTAGGAAAGAGTCTCAATAAACACACTCAAATTAATAACATAAAAATTCAATAAAAATTAAATACCAGTAAACACAATTTTGTGATTTCCTAAGAGCAGAAGAGGAATGGATTAAAGGGGAATAAAGAAACAATCAAACCAGATGGAATCCACCTGCAGACAAATGACATATAATCTGTGCAGTGTGATTACTTCACCACGTTTGTCTTGAGGTCCCATAAAGAAGGTGAAGATGGAAGCAGTGAGAAAGCGGCTGTGAGATCAACGGAGGCCCCTCCAAAGTGGACATCATTCTGTTTATCCCCCATCAGCACAAGACAACAGTGGAGGCCCCGCCCCTCAGGCCTGCCCCGCCCTTCCACCCTGGCCCCGCCCCTCTGGCCTGCCCCGCCCGCAGCCTGCCCCGCCCCCAGCCTGGTCCCGCCCTCAACCCCCACCTGGGCCTTCCCCACCTTGCACACAGCACACCTGCCATGAGCTCAAATGGTCTGGCAATGGGTCGATGGCCTCTCCTCTGTGGGGTGCAGTCTGGAGCCTTCACAGCCCTGGGTCTGCACAGGCCTGAGCAGGGGGTCCGAGGCCCCTTCACTGGTGCAAACCCAGACCCTGTGGAGGTGGGCGGGTGTGCAGCTCCAGGATCCCGGGCATTTGCTCCCTGTGTCCACTTACCCACTGTCCCTCCTCCCGCCCACCTGTAGGAGCCCCGGGAAGAGCACCGTCCTCCTGTCCCCCTCCTGGGGAGGAGCCTACAGGGATGGGGGTCCCACAGTTCCCTCCCCAGCGCCCCCAGCCCTGCGCAGGCCTTCGTGCAGGGAAACATCAGGACATCGACATTCTGTGCGCAGAGACAGTTCTGCGGAGACTAAAAATGACAGACGGTGGTTGAAGCCAGGTCAGTGGGGTCAGCGATGTTTTTCTGCATTTCTCATTGTGTTTCAATTTTGCCTCAAGTAGAAAGAGTTTAGAGTCAGGACAATGGGGCCCCATCTGCGGAGGTGGCCTTGAGAGAAGGCGAGGGGTCGGCAGGGGTGGGCGCCGGAGTGGAGGCGGTCCCCTCTCCAGGTTTCCAGGGTGGACGGTGCTGAGGGAGTGGTCGTGCCTCTGAACCTCAGGCGTTCCTTCTGTACAACCAGCCCGATGGGGTTCACCTCCCGGGGCTCTGGGTGTCATGTCCTAACCTCTGTGGAATGCGTCCACTTTCATCCCTCTGCACTGCTGCCCTCCCGAGTGCTGTCACCTTTGTCAGGTTACCTGCAGGCTCCTGACTTCCGCCCACACCAAGCCCATTCTCTGCTCGGTGGCCAGAGTCATCTTTCAAGACTGAACTGAATAAAGTCATCTCCTCGCTTAAAATCCCTTCAGTGGTTTCCCTCTGCTGCCAACCTCAAAGGCGGTAAAGGCAGGATCTAGACAGAAAAGTGGAGGCTGGGTCACACCCGAGGTGGCAGAGCCGGGAGGGCAGGGGGTGGCTCGGGCTGGAGGGGCAGACCGT
Source organism: Balaenoptera borealis (assembly GCF_965194805.1). Classification (NCBI taxonomy): domain Eukaryota; kingdom Metazoa; phylum Chordata; class Mammalia; order Artiodactyla; family Balaenopteridae; genus Balaenoptera; species Balaenoptera borealis. The sequence goes on from NC_138875.1 coordinate 90,523,563, forward strand.
GGGTGATGGCAGAGAAGAGCCACTGCAGGGCCAGCTCCGCACAGCTCCCGGGGCAGGGGCGAGGGGGGCGGGGCCCAGGAGTAGCCTGGGCGCTGGACCACCGCCCACTGTGGAAGGACCCCTGGGGACCCCAGGACTGTGGCGGATGGCACCAGCAGGGGTGGGAGCCCGAGGAGGGGGCTCTGCAGGGCAGCTGGGGGAGCTGGAGGGAGACCTCCTTGCTCAGGGGCCCCTCCCACCTCGGGTCCCAGTGGAGCCCCTGTGGTCAGGAGCTGGCAGGGTCCTGCACAGGGGAGCGCGTCCACGGACCCCAGCCCCCGATGCAGAGCAGAGCAGGATGGGGGCTGGGGAGCTGTGTCAGCAGGAGATCCAAGCACTGAGGCCGACAGGGCCCTGGGATGCCCCCCCACCCTCCCCAGCACGGGCTGTGGTCCGGCCTCGCTGGACCCTGTTTGTCCCCAGTCACCAAGTCCCTCCCCCTCAGGCCCTGACCTCCTGCCCCTCTGCCCTCAAGCCTCCCCTGCTGTCCTGCTGGGCCTTCCCCAGCCCTCCTGTCTCTGCTCCAGCCTCCCTCTTCTGGGAAGTGCTCGTCCCCTGTGTCCCTGAGGTCACGTCCCCTGGGCTGTCCCCTCCTTCATCCGCTCAGCCCAGCTGACAAGGTAACCTCTGGTCCATACGGTCCCCTCTAGACGCAGGTGCTTGTGTTCAGGGACCACCCTTCCCTGCTGCCTTGTGCACAGTAGGTGCTCAGTAAATACTTGTTGGGTGAATGGGTAGTGGGTTAATGGGATCTTAGAGCCGGGAGAGGGATCTGGGTCTGGCTGGAGCACCTGCAGCGGCCCCGGTGTCACCCTGGGAGGTCCCTGCGGGGAGCCAGCCCTGGCTACACAGAGAGCCGCCTATGACAGGAAAGGAATAGACAGAGGGGCTGGCCCTGCTCAGGGAGCCAAGAAGCAATTAGGGGCCAGAGCCAGAGCGACACTGCAGAGGCGTTCCTACTGTGAGGAACCCCGCACAGCGCCCGCGGCCAGCAGCTCGTGGGCACTCCGTCGCGGCGAGCGTGAAAGCGGACCCTGCTCTTCCTAACGCGCCTGGGGGCTGCCAGGGAAGTGGGGGGCACGGAGCTGGTGGCAGGAAGCGTCTGGTCCACAGAGGACAGAGGATGGAGGGGGTTTTCCACAGGTTACCCTCCCTCAGCCCGGGACAGGAGAGAACAGTGACGGGCCTGGAGGGGCCGTTCCCTCACCCCTCTCCACCCCGTCCCACTAGGGAGGTCTGACCCGCGCTCCCCAGGTCCCCTGCTGCCGTCCTGGTCCAGGCAGCCGTCCCCTCCCACCTGGACGACCGCAGTGGCCTCGCTGTGTAGTTGAGGCCATCACACGTCCACGTCAAGTTGTGTGAGTTCAGATACGTGCCCTTGGGAAGAAGCCAAGAGGCAGGTGCCGGTGGGGACGCTGCCCCCGAGGGTGAGGGAGGGCTGCCTGGGAGGCTTGTGGGTATCTTCACGCTCCTACTGAGACGCGAATGGCTCCTTCCTTACGTGGTGGATTCCTGCACCGTGTGGGCTGCGTCCTGGCACAGAGGGTGCTTGGGCAAAACTCCCTTTACAAACCTCTGAGATCAGCCATGACACACAATACCCAACAGCTTTGCAAAGTGCATACAGAATAGATGCAAATGTATTCAGAATGCAAAATACATACTGAAATGAACAGCGTATCATAAAAAGTACATGTGTAAATTTAATTTTACAGCTCAATTTGAACTGTTTCTCTCTTTTTTTTCTGGCAAAATGCATATACTTGAATTCTTAGGAATTACATGTGGATTTGGTGAGAACACAGTCGTTCAGTCTCAGAAGGGCCTGCAGAGAAGAGGCTCCACTTCACACTGTGCAGACTCAGCCCGGCAGGGGCACGTCTCACATTGGGCATGGGGACCGGTGATGCTCTCACCTGGCCCGGCAGCTCCACGGGGGAAGCCTGTTCGCTGGGTTCGGAGATCAGAGCAGAGTCTGCCAAGTGCCTCCCACCTTCTCCCAGCCCACGTGAATGATCTGACAAAAGCGAGTGTTAAATCCCTGCCAACCAGCCCCTCTTAGCTCCATCTCTTATCTTAAAGGCACTAAACTCTGCATAAACAAATGCATTCATTTTGTTTCACCTAGTGTTTCTCCAAAAAAAGAAATCACAGAATACTGTTTTCCTGCAACAAGTATTAATATCTGCAGAAAGAGTGCTTGCCAAAGACACTATGAAAAAGGCAGGTCTGTAAAATGAAGCCCACACCTCTCAGCCTGGCCTCAAGGCCTCAAAAGTTTGACTCCCATTATGAGAGCCAACACTGACATAGTGACCGCATTTGCAGCACAGTATACTTAAAACTTTACCCGTGTTACTTTATTTGAGGTAGGGATTAGTATTATTATCACCATCACCATCACCATCATCCTCATCATTATTCTCACTTTACAGATGAGGAGAGTAAGACAGACAAAGTTTATAAGACACACTGAGCTAGGGGTCCCAGGTCTGTGAACCCTGTAACAGTTAGCTTCTGCGGTTGTAACAAGCATCTCCAAAGTTTCAGCAGCATCACGTAGCCTGAGTTAGTTTCTCGCTCACATGGACACAGCAGCGGGAGGCTCAGCTCCAAGCCACTCAGGGTCCCAGATGGACAGAGGCTCCAACCCTCATAACCGCAGTCTCAGGAGCCCATGACCCCCTTGGTCATGGCAGCAGGAAAGATGCAGGGGGAGGGATACAGGCTGGCTCTTCTCTACCTCATCCCAGGTGTCATTGCAGCACCCCTGCCCTCAGCCTATTGGCCAGGACGAGTCACATGGCCCTGCCCATCAGCAAAGAGGTGGGACATGTGGGGGCAGACGGAGTTGGGGGGCACCATGACCTCTACCTCCATTCTGCTCAGACTTGGAGGGAGGGGACTTAGTGGTCCTCCCATTTATGTTCTTGCTTCTCTGAATTAGATTCCAAAGCCCTGAGAAAAGAGTGCACCTTGTTATCGTTTTTCCCATCACTTTGACTTAATTTGTAGAGCACCCAAGCCGTGGGCAAAGCATGCACTGAAGACCTGGCAAAGTCCCACTGAAAACGTAGCCCTCGAAATCCCCGAGTGAAGCTCAGAGCATGTCTTTTGAATACCAGCCAACATGGATACAGAAAAAGGCTTTGCTGAATGCACAGCAAATTTTCTCCTTCTCTAAATTTGTTAAATACAAAACAAAATGAACAACAACAAAAAAGGGTGGGCTTTTGGTTGCTCGTGGTGCTTTGTGGCCCCGGAGAGAAAGAAGCTGCCCGACCCAGGGGGCGGAATGAGCGGGAGAAATCCGTATCCGTCAGGTGTTGCTGTGTAATGACCAGTCACAAAGCTCAGGGGCACAAATGACACAAAGACTTATTTCTCCTGGGTCTGCAGGTAGGCTGGGGTGGCTGAGCTCAGCTCGGTGGGGCCCCCTCAAGGATCTCAGGGCTGGTTTTATGCCGGCTAATCTCGAGGAAGCTCAGCTGGGCAGCTGTACGTCAGCCTGCCCGTCTGTGGTCAGCTCTGCTCCATGCGTCTCCCCTCCTCCTGGACCAGCCGGCTGTTCTCATGGTGACTGCAGAGGCACAGGGAGCAGGTCTGATCGTACAAGCCCTTCCAAGCCTGTGGTGGCATCTGTCCACTAATACTTCATTGGCCAAACACCCTAGATGACCAAGCCCAGAGTTCAAGGGCATGGATAGTCCATCCACGGAGGTGAAAGCAGAAGGGAAACAATATTTCTGAAAAGCCATGTAATCTCCTCTGGATGCAGCAGTGTGGGACCCCAGGGCTGCCCTCTGCACTCTGACAGCCCAGACCTGCTGTGTCCTCCGCTGGACTCGGACGTCACGGTCCCTACTGCCCACCCTGGGGGCAGATGTGGCGATTCCTGATCCATTTGGTCTTGTCTCTGCCTCCTATGGGGACCAAAATAAGCTTAAAGCATTTTTGTTAGTTCCCCACAATGTGCCCCAGACTCTGCCACCCCAGGGGGCCCACATCTCCGAGTTTGGGGCTGCTTCTGATGATTAGAAATCTCTTCCCGGGAATGGGCTTCCTCCTCACATTTCTGATGAGTTTCCAGCGTGATCAGACCATCCCACTGAGGACTGTTTTACAGATGTGTCTGTGCTCTGAATATAAAACTTAGTACAATCTGATCACTCCTTGTGAGTAAATGCATCGCAAATTACTGTTCAGGAAGAATCTGTGGAGGGACAATCTTTCTTTCTTAGAATCCTCTAATCAGAAATATATTTCCTCAGTCATAAAACATCCATAAGCAGTAATTCTGTGTTTGTTATACATGGGTTGTAAATTACCTGTTAAGTGTATAAAAGCGTGTCAGCCCACAGAAGCCTGGCATCTTCACAGAATGCAATAGAGGACAGTCCCCTCCTACTGCTTTCAGGATTCCCAGCACAGTGAGAAGCCGGGGACTCATAAGCTGGAAGACCTAGTGGTCGCCATCATTCCTTCCTCATTCAACTGGCCAGGGCTTAAACCCAAAGTCAAGGTCAAAGGGTGGACACCCCACAGGGAGGGGTGAGGAACTGGGGCCATGGCTCAGTCATCTTGCACGTGGGGAAGAAATGTGCAGCGCTTACCCTGGGCGCACAGGTGAGGAAGCAGGCATGGGCAGGTATGACTCTAGCAAGCCTCTCGGGAGGACCGCTCTCTAACTAGGGCCAGCCACACTCTTCTGTGAAGGGTCCAATCAAAAGTAGAGAAAGGAGAGGCTGGTGACGTCCACAGGGATTCCAGGTGAGAACTCCCAGGAAATGTTTAAAGAGATAGAAAAAGAGAGAGAGATTAACAGCAGGGGCTTCTCACTCCTGGAACTTCTAAGGGGTATACATGAAGAAGAAAGATCATAGGCTGAGAAGCAAAGTTTGAAATACAGTAAGTTATGATGGGTACATAAAATAATACATTTGTTATAATACTAAATAATTACTGTATAACGATGGTAATATCCAAAGAGGAACCTCAAAAAACAAAACAGGGCTAAAAGGATGTGTATTAATAGCCTAAAGCCAGAGGGCAATGATTGGAATTAATAATTATAATTTAGAAAGGAGGTAGGGATACTAATTAATTAGGTTTGGTAAATAAAATACACATGATAAAAGCAGAGGCAACCAGTAAAGGAAGAGACACAGAATGCTGAAACCACACTCCTCAGATGGAACTCAACCCCAGCCGCGCTTCAGATGGGACTTTTATAACCCAAGATCTCTGACTTAGGAGGGGACTTGAACCCATTGTCTTCTGACTGAAGCTGCTCACCTGGTGTCAGGACTTACTTACGGAAGCTCAGGTTCTTTTGTCTCGGTGCAGAAAGAATTCAGCGAGAGGCAGCGTGACAGGATGCTTGTGAGAGATACAAGCGGGCAGGCAAGGGAGAACTGCCCGGAGAACAAAGAGGCCTACATCTTTACAGTGAAAGAAAAAGTGGGGAGGGGAGAAGACCACCTTCTTCCTCATTCTTGGGTAGATGGCAAGGTTTATATCATTAGTTCCTCCTTTGGCCCTATATGGTCTACCCAGGACTGTCATGGTGCTATTGAAATCATATGTATATTAGCAAAAGGATGGTGACATATTCTAAAATATGGTAATTCATCTTAGATTTCGGTAAAATGTCCCCTTTCACCTAGTTTCTTTTTCCTTTCACCTATATTCCTGTCTTGGTTACGTGCAGAAATGCTACTCTTCAAGGACCGTTAAATCCCTGACTTCCTGTAACAAGATGTAGACCCCATATCTCTTGTCTTGTACTTTAAGTACATATGTAGATTGTTGCTTGGTTACTGGATTCTTTTCTTGAGTGGTCATTAGCTTACAACAGTCTCCCAAACCCTCTTAAAATTCCCTTTCTATTTTAATGCCCTAGTGAGATTTCTAAACTAACTATTTGATTATCCTACTCTATCCCTATCAAAACTAGTAGGGGAAGAAAAAGATGGAGAAAATTCTCAAGAGGAAAAGATCACAAGGTACTATAATGTTTTGAAGAACGCACACACTTGCATGTGTCTGTATGTGTTGAAAATGCCTCTGGAGAGTTCACATAAAGCAGACCTGCCCCTGGAGAGGAGAACTTGGAAATTCATGTGTACATGGTAGTTGTCTGCGGAAGAGTTACAGTCATTTAAAGTTATAGCATAGCCTCCTTTTTACTAAGGAGATTATGCTATAAAAAGTAAAAAGTTTTAAATTTTAAAAAGTAGAAGTAAAAAGTTTAAAATTTTAGAACTCGGGCTTCCCTGGTGGCGCAGTGGTTGAGAATCTGCCTGCCAATGCAGGGGACACGGGTTCGAGCCCTGGTCTGGGAAGATCCCACATGCCACAGGCCCGTGAGCCACAACTACTGAGCCTGCGCGTTTGGAGCCTGTGCCCGCAACGGGAGAGGCCGCGGTAGTGAGAGGCCCGCGCACCGCGATGAAGAGTGGCCCCCGCTTGCCACAACTAGAGAAAGCCCTCGCACAGAAACAAAGACCCAACACAGCCATAAATAAATAAATTAAAAAAAAAAAAAAAAACACTAGGAGAGATTAGTATTTAAAAAAAAAAAAATTTTAGAACTCAAGTAGTCAAAAGTTTAGATGAGAATTGGAGTAGAAACAGAGAACACAGGAGAGAAACAGGCTTAGGCAAGCGCATCCTCTCGGGTGGGAGTCACTCGTGTCTACTCAGGGCAACGGACGGAGCAGGGGGCCTCTGGGCCCACAGGGCAGGAGCCAGCACGGGCTGCGATGCCCCGGCTTGTCGTTCTCGGCTGGTGCTCCTTCCGTAACAGGTTTTAAATATTTGTAATGTCTCCCTGCACCTGGGCTTCAGACAGAAGGGAAGACCCAGAGGCAGTGTAGCCGCACAAGGTGTGGTTTAGGAGGACTCTGCCCCGGCGTGAGAGGGACGTGAGGCCGTGCTGAGCGCTGTCACTGCCGCGGCCGGAGCACAGGGGACGCCCGTCCTGGGGATGGAGGAGGTGGGAGGAGCTGGGCCTCAGCGTCACACCTGTGAGATGTCAGGTGGCCTCGGCAGGAGCAGTCGTCGTGGTGTCACCCTGCTGCACCTGACTTCCACCTCCTTCCACCCGAGCGGCTCCTCCCATCCCGGTCAGCTGACTCCTTCTTCCACCGGTGCCCATAGGGATGCAACGGTTTGTACACAATGTCAGACACGCAGACACACAGCGAAGAGGCCTCCGGTCAGCTGTCTGGAGCCGCACCTGCTAAATGCTGCTCATTGAGCCCCACCTGAGGCCCTGCTCTTCCTAAAGCAGAAGCAGCAGCAAACCCCCCAGACCAACGTGTGTCAGCGTGGCAGGTGTGATTTACAGTTTCCTGATTTTTGGTTTTTCAGGCTTTTTTATATTTAAAATTTTATTTAGTTTTTTTATTGAAGTCTAGTTGATGTGCAATATTAAATATGTTACAGGTGTACAATATAGTAATTCACAATTTTCAACGGTTATACATGTATAGTTATTATAAAATTTGGCTGTATTCCTCGTGTTGTACAATATATCCTTGTATATAGCTTATTTTATGCCTAAGAGCTTGTATCTCTTAACCCCTCACCCCTATATCACCCCCCGCTTCCGTCTCCCCACTGGCAACCACTAGTTTGTTCTCTGTACCAGTGAGTCTGTTTCTAGTTTGTTGTATATTTTAGATTCCACATATAAGTGAGATCATATGGTATTCTCTCTTTCTCTGTCTGACTTATTTCACTTAGTATAATACCCTCCAAGTGCATCCATGTTGCTGCAAATGGCAAAATGTCAATCTTTTTATGGCTGAGTAATATTCTATTGTATATATGTGCCACATCTTCTTTATCCATTCGTCGTATTGCTGGATGCTTCGACTGCTTCCCTATGTTGGAGATTGTAAATAGTGCTTCTATGAACATTGGGGTGCATGTATGTTATCAAGTTGTTGTTTTTTGTTTTTTCAGCTATACACCCAGGAGTGGAATTGCTGGGTCATATAGTATTTCTAGTTTTAGTTTTTTTGAGGAACCCCCATACTGTTTTCCACAGTGGCTGCACCAATTTACATTCCCATGTAGGAGGGTTCCCTGTTCTCCACATCCTGGCCATAGTTAGTTAATTTTAAATAAACAGAGTTAACGCCACAGAGCAATTCAGCCACCTCCCCGCCAGACAAAGGCTTCCCAGCACCTGCTTCCACGATGCCCAGATTCTACTCTTGGGGAGTCAGCCCCGCCCCCGCCCGGCCCCCGGGACAGGCCGGTTCCTTGCAGCAGGCCCCGCCCACGGGAAGCGCCCACCCCGCCCCACCGCGCATCTGCCCTCGGGCTGCTCTCTGTGTGCGTTCAGTGCTCGGCCTCCACCTGCACTTTCCTCCTCCCAGTGACCAGTCGCAGCACGTGTGCTTCCCATCCTCAGCCCCAGTGAGAGCCCGGAGTCAGCCGGGGCTCCGGCCCTGTGTGTCCCTGCGTCACTGTCACCCCGTCACCCCGCCCGAGACCAGCAGCGTGAAGGGGGATTCCGTGCACTCAGCCCCGCAGCCAGTCTGTCCCGCAGGAGGTGACACGGGGACAAGCACAGGTGAGAAGGGCCTGCCCTCTGCCAGCCTGAGGTCCAAGTGCAGAGCCAGGGAGACCCATGTGCGACCTTGCCCTTCAGGGTAAAGGACGCAGAGCAGGCCCCGGGGTCCAGGGTTCTCGGTGCCACAGCAGACACCCTCTCTGTCTTAAGGACAAAGGGAAATCATCCTCTGCTCTCAGGGTCCACAGAACTGCCGGGGACCCAGGAAACAGGCCCTTCTCCGGAGGCCGGGCAGCAGGGACCCTGCAGAGGTCACACCCAGGCGCCCCCGCCCATGCACCACGCTGACCGCCACGTGGCCACTCCAGCTCTGCTCCCTCACTGGAGCCCCTGGTCCTGGAGCAAGCGCCCCACTGCCCAAGCCTGGAGCACCTCCCCACCCCCGGGGGCCAGACATGCAGGAGCCTCATGTCTAAAAGGAGCCACACGGGGTCCCTGTGAGCGATGAACACGCGGCGTTTAACCTGCCCCCGTCCACAGACGCCTCTGTGGCTGCTGGTCTGAAATGTCTGTAAACACTCCAGTGAAGGATTTATTCATATACACGTGAATAAAATGAACTCTTGGTGGGAAATTGGTGAATGAATGAAAGCGAACATGTGTGACAATCCCACGATGGGTTCTTGCTGAGCACCCAAGAGGGGACAGACAAGAGCCCTGGGAGGACCTAGGAGAGCCCTTCACTGCAGGCAGGGGGGAGGCTGAAGACGGTGCCCCGCGGAGGTTACACTGGAGCTGGGGATTCACAGAGGGGCTGGGTCTGCGGTGGAGACTCCAGACACAAAGGCCTTGTGGCTGGCGTGGCAGGGCGGGGAGCCGGTGGGTGCTGGGGCAGAGGGGCGTGGAGACGGGGATAGAGTGAGGAGGAGGTAGAGGCCTGAGTCCTGGCGAGGAGCAGGTCTGCACAGGGTCCAACCAGGGAAACAGGGACCACCGCAGTTGCTCCAGCCCGGGAAGGGTTAGTCCAGGGATCAGCCCGGGAAAGTGGAGAAGGCAAAGAGGGGCTCGGAGACAAAGACCGGCCAGCACAGCAACGTGCCAGCACCCTGGGGTTAGCGAGACAAGGGGGACCAAAGAGCTCGGGGCCACAGAGGGAGCTAGAGCCACTGCGGAGACAGGTCCAGGCGGAGGGGGTGGCACTCTGGGCTCTCCCTTCCCCGACCCTACACCACTGCCCCCGGGCTGGCAATCCCGGCAGAGACCAGGGCCTGGGAAATGCAGCCCAGAGGGTTTGGCCCAGGATACAGGGGATGTGGGGGGAAGGAGGGGGTCTGAGGGCAAACAGTCCAGGGTGAGCGTCATATCCTTCCCGAATGACCCTCCAGGGCAAACCCCTCGACTCCCAGAGACTTCTCCAAACCCCTGCTGGTGCTGCTGTGAAAACACCACTCTCAAAGAAAGAGGCAGACGGCCTTTGGAAAACAGCATTCCTCCCAAGAGGAACAAAAACTGTAGTTAAATAATCAAAATTCAGTTTCTCTTAGTCTAGACATAATGAGATTTCATAGAATTATCATTTTAAGTGCAGTATTCAGCACAATGCCTGTCTCTCAAATGTGATTTTCTTCCTTCATAATTGATTAGTGGGATACAGTCAACAAGGTGTAGTGTTTACAGCTGATCGTGGACAGATGCTGATGTCCCAATGTCAGAACACCCCGCTGGTGCACACCTGTTACACACCCCGTCACCAACCCGGGGTCACAGCCCGTGGCTGACCCGCTCTGCCCTGTGGAAGGCAAAGGTCCCCACTGCCAGCACACACCGCCCCAGTTCAATGCTGGTCCCACCAGCCCAGCTAAAAAGCCTTTAGCATCTGGTCCATACTGATCTGCAGCCATGGGGGGCTCAGCTGAGCGACCCTCCCTGAGAGAGGCAGGACCACAGGCATCTCATCTGGCCTGGAGCTGGGGCTTCTCATCACAGGACTTGGTCTCCCAAACTGGATCCCACAGCCTGAGGATGTTCAACTTTAGCTGAAAGTGCAGAGGAGGGTGAGAGGCAGGCTTTGCTCCTTCCTCTGGGTCACGAGGGAGAAAAGGTTCGGGGGAAGTCACCGCATCTCTGAGTGTTTGTGGTTCTGTGCTCTCTGTGTCTGTGGGGATGCTTCTGGGTGTGTGCACGTGTGTGTGTAAGTGTGCCCTCCGTCTGCACCCCACCGAGCACTCCCCTCCCAACCTCAGCACGCAGGCTCCTTCATCCTCCCACACACCAGGCCCAGCCCCACCTGTGTTTCTAGAACTTTCTCCACCCACCTCTCCAGCCAGGCCTCAGCCCAAATGCCACCTCCTCAGAGAGGCTTCCTCCGACCACTCCAGTCATTCCAGGACAGCACGCCCAAATCCAAGGCCCTCAGCACTGAGGACGTAGCAGAGACGGTTCACACCTGCCCTCCCCCTTTCAACACAGGTTTTGAAATGTCTTTCCAATTCAGCAGGACAACCTTCACTTAGCCAGACTCCGTGACCGGGGAAGATCCTGGCCACGTGATGCTCCACGCAGATGCAGAGCTCCTCCCAGAAGGAACGTCTGGGGATGAAACCCATCCGCCGTGTTGAATGTCCTTGTGGCGTGTGAGCCGCTGTGCGGGGCTGTGTGTGCGGCTTCTTCTCGAGGTCGCGCCGAAGTGCGCTTTCTCTGACAGCGTGGTCGCAGTTCTGGACGCCAGCATGTAAAGCATCGGATGTGACGGGACAACGCTGAACTGTCACTTAAATGGCATCTTTCCATCCTTACATCTATACACATTTATAAAAACAGTGATCTCTTTCAGTGATGGGCAGTTTAAGGGATTTTTAAGGAACTGAGCTTAATATCACTTAATATTTATTATTAAGTATTTAATTTTATTTTCATGGCCCCTATATATGGTTCACCTCCCAGCACTGAGCCCTGTCCCGGGCGCTAAGGGCCCAGGTCAGAGTGGATGTGTGGCCTTTTGCCAACTCTGTAACCTCTCTGTGCCTCAGTTTCCTCATTGGTAAGTGTGGATGATAGACGTACCTACCTCACTGAGAGAGGATCCAATGAGTTACTCCATCTAAGCCCCTTAGCTCAAGGTCTGTCACCCAGGAGGTGCTCTGGAAATTCAGAGGTTATTAACTTCACGTTCACAAGATGGACTTGGCAATAAAGGGTGCAGAGAAATTTTTGAAATTTGTCTCACTGTGTTTCAGGATATTTGAGAAAAAGCATTAGATTTGAAGGCCTGTTCACATACTTTCCCATCTTTCTCAGAAATAGCACCTTGGACTCAATTAAATATCACACATTGAATGTACACTTTTGTGGCTCTCCTGGCTGCCTCGACCTATATTTCTTACCCCCTCAGTCCTAATGCTTAAGCCTAGACTTTACAAGAGCCGCAGGCACAGAATATAATAATAATGTAAAAATAATACCATTGTATTTTTTTCTGTTAGATCAAGATTGATTTTCTGGTTCCCTATAACCTCGCCTTTCACACATGCCTGTGGGCTATTACCATCTGGTCAGAGCATCCCTTTCACTTCCCGCCTGTCACCTGGAAGGAGAGGGTGTCCCTGAGTTGAGTCCACTCACCTGAGATGCTTTTCAGTTTATACCCGAGGGAGAGCTGACGGCGCCCAACCTTGTCAGGGTTCCCTCGGCATCACCGTCAGTCACGATCACCTCTCTCTCTCTTTCTCTCGTTTCTCTTTCCCATAGTCACGCAGACAAGGCAGACCACTCAACTGGCCCCAGATGCAGTGGGCCGTCCCTCTAGGACTCCTCCAGCCTTACAGCAGGGCGTCTCCCCTTCCCTGGTTGCTGGGTGTACCTCACACTTACTCTGCCACCTCCCACCATCCAGGACGCCCTGCTCTCTGAGACCGCAGATCTCTCAGGAAGGTCCATCCCCTCCAGCCCACAGGACAGCGCTGCTGCTTCTCCCAGACCCAGGGAGATGCAAGGAGGAGGCCTGCAGCTACGGGACACAGCAGAGGTTTGTCACATTGGACGTTGAGAACGCAGCCAGTCTTCTGGGAATCCAACTGATAATGTTTGAGGTGAAGCCCAAATGAGCTCCCTCCTGGAATCCACATGGTGCAGACCTCCTCTCTGCCCCTCGCTGTCTCTGCCTCCTGGAACCTCTGACACGTGGGTTGACCTGCAGGACTTGACCTTCCCATTGCTGCTCACACCCAGCTCCCAGGGAGGACCTGGCCCACAACACAGAGTCAGCAATGTCAGTAGAAAGAGTGAATGTCGGGGAAATTGGGGAGGGGGCCAAGGTCCGGGGTCCACCATCCACATCCTGGTCATGCCCGTCCCTCGGACACAGGCTCAGCGTCGTCCTAAGAACTAGCTGTGGGTCTTTAGAGGGCAGTGGTCCCCTGTCACAGGCCACAGAGGATGATCTGGGCTCAATCCCAGGGAAAGGCTGCCATATTTTAACAACTGGTGGATTAGATTGGGTCCACCTGGATATTCCAGAATGCACTCTGTACTTCAAGGTCTGGACCCCTAATCACCTCTGCAGGCCCCTCCTCTCTCAGGTGAGGTAACACAGTCACAGGTCCTGGGGATCAGGGTGTGGACACCTTTGGTGCCTTTATTCTCCCAGCCACACCATCATGGACTTGAATCAAGGTTCTCCCCCTCCGTTTCCCTGATGGGATGCTGTGCTGTGATTTGATGAACTGCTTCTCTGTCCCCGTCCTCTGACTTGAGGGTCAAACCTCCTCAAGGTCAAGAAGGGTCTCAGATTTCCAAAGGTCCATTCAGTGACTATGAACTGATGCAAAGGTGAATCCTCAGGACACCCGCGGGCAGGAGGTGACAGGAAACTCCGGACCAGGAGGGGCTGGGGCGCTGGTGAGAGTGTGCCCCACGAGGGGGTGTCCGCTGCTCGGCACCAGTCACGGCTGCCACGTGGGATGGGTCTCAGGGATCAGCCGTGTGGGATCTGAGCCCTGACTGCTCAAGAACATGCAGAAATGAGCACTTTAAGCAAAACTTCTTAATTTTTAAGCGTCGGACACTAACTCAAATTGTTTCAGCACTGACCAGGTTAAGCAAACGCTGGGGGTCCCCCAGTCTGTGTCCTGCAGTTTACAGTCTCCGTTCTGGGAAATTTCTTATTTGACAAATCAGCCCAAAGCCTCCCTCCCAGGCCTCAGAGCAACACTGTGAAGATCAGATCTGGTGTCGCCAGTCACGTCACACCCCTCAGAGGCTCCCTCCACCTCCTCTGAGGCTCCCCTGCTGCCCCAGCCCCTCTGCAGAGTAGTTCTCAGTCACCCAGTGTGTTCACGCCCTGAGCCCTGGTCCCCATGGCTCCCACACCTGCGATGTCCTCTCCGCACAACCGCATCCCGAGGGCAGGATCCCACCGCGGGTCGGGGAGGGGAACAGGGAGCTCTTCCCTGGGGGAGGGGCAGGGACACCCACGTGGGCCAGACTCCCCACACCCCAACACCCTGCCAAGGACCCTCAAATCAAATCAACAGTGGAACACAGCTGCTCTCTCTCCGTGGAGTAGCACAAGGGGGGACCCAAAGCTGAGAGGCCCAAAAAACAAGGTATCACTAGAGGCGCTGGAAATCTCTGGTGGAGCCAGGGTACCCGAGCAACAGGAACTTCCAGCCCAGCTCCCGATGAGATTAGCACAGCCTCTCATCCTGCAGGCCGAGCAGAAGGAAAGGCAGAAAGGGCACGCTTGTCTCCAAGCACAAACAATGCTCACCTCAAACTCTGCTGCCAGATACAACATAGCCTGTGTTCAACAAAAACCACAAGGCACTCAATGAGGCGAGATGAAACATGGTGATTCTCAGGTCCAGACTTTGATTCAGTGTTCCAGATGTATCAGACAGGAAATTAAATTTTTTAAATGGTATGATACAGGTTCTAATGGAAAAATAGTGAATGCACTATTTGACAGGTAACTTCAGCAGAGAGGGAAACTATAAGAAAGAATAAAATGGTAATGCCAGAAATCAAGATTACGGTAATAGAAATAAAGAAATTCTTCAAAGGGCACAGAAGTAAATTTGACAGAGCCACATAAAGAATCAATGACTGTTCAGATAAGTCAGTGGAAATTTCCCAAACTGAAACACAAGAGAGAGAAAAAGTAGGAATGAATTTTTAAAAACACACCCACACAGAATAGAGCTTCCAAAAACAGTGGAACAAAATCAAAAGACCTAAAGCACCCAAACTTGGAATCCCAGATGGAGAAGAAGGAGATAGTGGAAATAAATATCTGAAGGATAATCACAGACTTTTCCAAAATCAGTGATAGACAACAAGTCACAAATCCAAGAAGCTTAAAGAACACCAAGAAGGATAAACAAAGACAACAACAATCTCCAGACATATCAGGTAAAACTGTTGAAAATCAAAGCAAAGAGAAACTCAAAGGTAGCCAGCGAGTGGGGGATATTACCCAGAGAGGGACAGGGGTACAGTTTACGGAATATTTCTCCTAGACATTATGCCAACTGAAACACAAGAAGTGACATCTTTAAGGTGCTGAGGGAGAAAAAGGTAGTCTCTGAACTCCCTGCACGTTGAAAACATCCTACAAAAGTGAAGGAGAAATGAAGATGTTCCTGCTAAACGGCTGTTGCATTAACTCCACAAGAAACGTTAAAGGAAGCTGTCTGGGCAGAGGGAGCGGGCTGTGAGTCAGGAACCTGGATCTAGAATGGGAACTATGTGGGTCAGGACCCTGGATCTAGAACGGGAACGATATGGGTCAGGAACCTGGATCTAGAATGGGAACGATGTGGGTCAGGAACCTGGATCTAGAACGGGAACGATGTGGGTCAGGAACCTGAATCTAGAATGGGAACGATGTGGGTCAGGAACCTGGATCTAGAACGGGAACGATGTGGGTCAGGAACCTGAATCTAGAACGGGAACGATGTGGGTCAGGAACCTGAATCTAGAGCGAGAACGATGTGGGTCAGGGCCCTGGATCTAGAACGGGAACGATGTGGGTCAGGAACCTGGATCTAGAGTGAGAATGATGTGGGTCAGGACCTTGGATCTAGAACGGGAACGATGTGGGTCAGGAACCTGGATCTAGAACGGGAACAATGTGGGTCAGGAACCTGGATCTAGAACGGGTACGACTAGCATAAAAAATGGACTAAGTGAAAATAAAATACTATCTGTTTATTTATTATGTTAATTGCTCTTAAAGAACAACGACTGTTTGAAGGCATAATGGTAATACTGAGTTGTGTGCTTATTCATGGAAAGTGGGAACACAGGATGACAAGGGACCAGGATGGCAGAAAGGGTTTGGGGCAGAGGGTTGTAATGACCTCACACGTCAGGAGAGGCAGGATTATACTTCTTGAAGGTGGACACAGATTATTTAAAAATGAATATTACAAACCATAGTTCAACCACCAAAAATGTTTTAAAATGAGGTATAAACAATAAGTCAATCGAGGAGATAAAATGGAATAATAAACAGACTATAACTCAGACAAGGCAGAAAACCAGGAAAAGAGAAACACAGAACAAATGGAACAGATAGAAAAAAACTATCAAGGTGGCCGATATGGATCCCACTCCATCAGTAATCGTTTTAATGTGAGTGGTCAAAACTGACCAGTTAACAGATTTCGGATTGGATAGAAATAAGCAAGAACCAGCTGCAAATGGTCAACAAGAAACCCACTTTAAACATAAGAACATCTCTCTGTTAGGAGTAAAAGGAAGGAGGAAGGTACACCATGCAAACAGCAGACAAGAGAAAGCTGGAATGAATACCCCGACTTCAGGCAAAGTGGACTTGAGAACACGGACGATGTGCAGGGGCGAGCGGGCCGTTACAGGGTGGTAAAGGGTGTGCTCTCCGGGAAGACATAACGGTCCTAAACATCCGTGCGCCTAACAACACAACTTCAGATTACACACAGTGGAAACTGATAGAACTGGAAGGAAGAATTGGCAAACCCGCAATTAGGGTAGGAGACTCCAGCGTGCCACTCTCAGCCGCCGTGAGACAAGGAGGCAAGGAGGCAGTCAGGATACTGACGACCCGAACAGCGTTGTCAAGCGACTCGACGTAACAGACGTTCCAGAACACTCCGCACAGTAACAGCAGGATGAAGTCGTTCTCAGGCGCACACAGAACTTTCACTGAGTCAGACCATATGCGGGCCATGAAAATTAGAGACTGCCAATCACGAAAGGACGTTCTTGAACCATTATGAAATTTAACTAGAAATCAATATCTGGAAAATCCCTGAATATTTGGAAATTGAACAACACATTTCTAAATAAGCCATGTGTCAAAGAGGAAGTCTCAAGAAGATTAAATCCACACATATATAATATCATACACACACGTATGAAACCATAAACACACACACACGTGAAAATTGCATTTAACGCAGACACTGGAGTGTTCAGACCCAGTGGTGGTGTCACAAGCACACAGTGAAAAGAAGAAACTGTACCGGCGGCACCGAGGCTGAGGCTGCAGACTGTGAGGGACGCGGCCCCTGGGTCTCTGCAGGGGGGGTGAAATGCAGAGGGGTGGGCACATGAGTGCCCTTTGTTATTTGTCTGTACACTGTGTACCGAGGACCCCCCATGCTCAGTGTTCAGACCCCCTGGTGAGGAAGACGGCCGTCTCTGCAGGTGGGAGCCCATCAGAATGTGAAATCTCCCCGCTGACCCCTCTGCAGAGGACCCCAGGGCTGTTGTCCCAGGTGATGGATGTTAACCCCTTGGGAGCAGGTGGGGCGGGGCGGAGGTAACGCCCCCTCTGCAGAGGCCCCCAGGGCTGTTGTCCCAGGTGATGGATGTTAACCCCTTGGGAGCAGGTGGGGTGGGGGGGGGCAGGTAACGCCCCCTCTGGAAGGACAGCAGGGCTCCAGCGAGCCTCGAGGACGTGGGATGCGGGGACCCTGCTGCTGGACCCCTCGCTGTGGTGGGTGGTAGGGAAGGGTCCAGGCAGGGCCGCCTCGGATCCCCTGCCTTCACTGACCAAAGTCAGAGGAAACAGGCAGATCACCCAGGGAGTCTGGGAGGGGGCGATGCTGCCGGGCCCTGCAGACCTGGGGGGTTAAATCAGCGCAGAGAGAGAACAGGGCAGAGGACTTACACTTAAGTGAGTACTTACTCCGCTTCCACCCCTCCCACTGTCCGTGCTCTGACCAGGAGGGTTTAACTGTCGGGGGGACTGGAGTCTGGTCTGAGCCTGTGTCTCCATCTGGGGGACAAGGCGAGTGGTCCTCCCTGACCCCAGGAGCAGGAGGGGGGGGCACCCGCGGGGTCGCTCACGGGAGCCTCTGTCATCCTGTGAAAGGCCGGGTGGTAAAGTGACTGCAGATGGTCCTCACGCAGCCCTGGGACAGGCGACAGCCTGGAGTGAAAGCTCAGGGACGTGTCACCACGACAACGCACCACCTCCCGCAGCTGAAAGCACTTGATGGAGGGACCCGGGCCTGTACTCAGAGCTCGGAGTTAACGCCAAGGACGGACGCCCTGAGACCACAGTCCCGTCCCTCTCCCGACCTGGCAGCCCTTCCTGGAAGGAGATCTCCTTTACAGAACAGGTGTGCCATCGCCCTGGCCTGGCACAACCCCTGCCTTGCATCCAACTCGTCTGAAGCTCCTCCCCCCAGGAAGCCGTCCTCATTCACGTCCATCCCCAGACGGTGGCTCAGCCTCCAAGGGTGGGGGCCAGGCCATAGGAGTCCAAGATCAGCCACAGTGATGGGACTGACCCGTCAACAGGGAACCTGGGCAGGGGAAGCCCTCAGCCGGGCCCCGCCCAGCTGCCTTTCTCCACCTGCTGCCTCAGGGATTTGCACCCAGGTTGGGGAGTTTCTACCCCATCGCTCAGTTCAGGGCAGCTACTACAAGAGCTTCTACTAGCGTCACGTCTGATCAGCACCGGACGTTGCTGTGATTTTATCAGCACAGTGAACCCAGAAGTGGGTTTCTTTGGGTGAAAAGTCTAGCTTATTAACTAGCATCCCAGGCCTTAGAAATGCATTCTTGGTGGTCACGAGGGGACTGGCTAACATATTTTGGAGACACCCCCCCCCCGATATGACACGTACAGGTAAAGAGACCAGCAGGACAGGTGGTCTGTACCCACGGTCCCTACGCAGTCCTGGGCCCATCGTGCGGATCACAGGATGCTGTGGGCCGGTGCTGAGCAGGAAGGAAAGGTCCTGCCTGTGGGAGGTCAGGTAGGCCCTGCCTGCAGGTGAGGCTGGATCAAGTCCCAGCAAGGAGACCTGGGGTTTTCATGGGCTCTCAGGACCTGGGCCTTCAGTGTCTGCCCCCCAGGAAGTGTGTGTAATACACGACCATCCGCGTGTCAGGGTTGGCCTGGGCCTGGCTTCATCATCACCTGGGAGGAGGGCTGTGTGAGAGCACGTGACCCCCATCATCTCAGACTTTCTGGAAGTAGTGGTCACGCATCGAAATAACCGAACCCTTGTCCACGACCAAATCGGCTCGGATCACGTCACAACCATCCCAACTCCCTGGGGCTTTCTGCAGGCTACTGGCAGTCCCTCCCCACCGCGCGGCCGGGAGGAAGCCGCAGGAGGGGCTGGAGATGTGCTGCTGCCTGAGGCAGTGGCTGTTTCGACTCCTGAAGAGGGTTCCGGACCGGGAGGCGGTGGAGGAGTTGGTCTGAAACGAGATTGCGCTTAACCATCGACAGCTCATGAGATGCGATCCCAGGAACTCAGGCAGGACCACCGTTTTCCTCTCCAGAGCATCAGAGCCGCCAAGAGCCCGGGGTCCCTGAGACACGTCACCTGCCTGGATCCGGGGGCAGCACACCCTGTGCCCCTGGCACACCCCCCAGGATCCGGTGAGGCGCACGGCGCATCCTCACGGACGCAGGACGCGGACGTCCCTGCGGGGCCGCCTGGTCACTCGCTCACCCCTGCTCACCCAGCGCAGCCCCCTGACGGCACAGCGTCGCCCCCATAACCCCACGCGCCCCTGAGGCAGGCGCTGTGATGACCCCACCCTGCAGAGGAGGAGGCTGAGGCCCAGGGACGTTAGGGGACCCAAGTCCACGCCTGCGCCCTGCCTTTCTGCCCACGTCCTCCCCCGAGACCTCCTGGACCAGGAGACACGAAATGCCCCAGACAGGTGACAGCGCCTGTAAGAGGCTCGTTCCCGTCTGGAACCCAGAGCCTGGAGAAAATAGCCTCCTGTCCGAGGACGCGGCACTTAACATGGAAACACACGTCGAGTCTGGTGGTCCCTCTGCAAAGGGGCAGCTCCAACTCAGGCTCCCTGGGAGGGTAAGGGTTCTGCAAGAGGAAGCTGGTGCTTTCCACCATTTTCGCGCAGAATGTTAGGTGGATGAGGATCTTCAGATCCCCTGTCCTCCCCAGACACTCAGTGAGCTTCCGGACCTTTGCTGGGGCTGCCTCGCTCCAGGCTCATATCAGACACAGACCCCGGAGTCCAGACACCACCGCTGTGGAGGGCCTGGAGGCCACAAGCTCCCCACGAGATAAAAGGGAACAAATGCCATTGAGATGTGTCTGAGGAGAACATTCTTCTTTTAATTAGCACCTCAACTTCAGAAACATTCCAGGCTTGCAAGGAATGGGCCAGAACAATGGTTGTTTAATCATTCTTGTTTCAATAGGCACTCAGACAGCACTTTCTTTAAGTGCTTCATCTCCAGAATATCGTTTCCTTACAGCAGAAAAGGCCAGATTTCTCCCATTTTAGCAATTCAGCCAAAAAATTATCTCATCCTGAAGCTGTAACAACTGTTCAACTCCTTTTCTCTTCTTAAACGCTCTTGATGTTGTTTTCTTTTAACATTTTCCCTCAGTGCCCCCGCAGCCTGGCTGAGGTGAGGAGTAGCTTCCTAAAGGCATTTGAAGGAAGGGAAATAATCTCTTTGGAACTTGAGAACCTAACTTGGGCTCTTAACCCTAACCCATCCCCGTTCTGATTCAACTATGGATTCACACAAGCTGTAATTTCCAAGTGGCAGCAAGTGATCTTGGACCACATAAATCGCTACCTTCTTGTAAAAAACAACGGGAAAGGTAAGCCCCACCTACTTTATTGTATACCAGGCACTGTGCCGACCACCCCAAATCAGCGACAGGGTCACAAAACTGTGTGTGACCAGATGTGCCTGTCTGGGAGGAGCTGAGCTGGACTTGTCTCTCAGCCCTTCTGGTCCTTCCTGCCCAGGGCTTGCAGAAAACACAAACCAAAACAAAAGAAAAACCAGCCTTAAATACCCCCCCCCCCGCCATCCCCACATGGAACGATGCTCTGGACCATGACTGTGGACATTCAGACCCTGAGGTGACCTCACCCATGGAGGTCACGATAGTCCGGAGGGTCAGTCAGCAGACGAGTCCTCTTGCCTGACGTCACACCTCTCTGCAGCTGTCCCAGGCCGACGACAGGGACGTGATACAGACCAAGACACGCAACCTGCAAAACATCAGAGCAGGAAAGCATGTTGGCCGACTCAGGCTCCCTTCCCGTCCTCCTTCCTTCCATGCCTGAAGCACGACCTTGACACTCGACAGATGCAGACATGATGTGCTCAGAGCTGGGGTCACAGGGCAGATGTGAGATGAGACACAGCCCTTCCGAGAGCCCAGAGTCTAATCACACAGACACCACGCGCACAGCCCACGAGGGTAATGAAGTGGTGAGCCGTGTCAGCATGGATGGCCCAGGACAGGGGACCCTGCAGGGCGGGGGGAGGAAGCAGGCCAGCCGGTAAGAGGCCTGAGGAGGAAGGAGGGGGCACACACGACGGTCTGGAACTTGAAGGGCGACGGCCACCTGTTGGCGCTGCTGGGTCTACACGAAGTCCTCCTCCTTCTGGAAACCGAACCTGCATTCTCCTCGGTGATCCATCCCCCCCATCATTCTGTGCGGTCGGGGGGCTGGTTCCCCTCTCGATCTAAGACGTCGACGTGACCTGAGCCCGGATGACTGCCTCCTCAGATTCCGCTGCCAGAGATCTCCCCAGGGATGGGCGTGTAGCACTGGGTGGACCAATGAGACACAGTTCTGGATTTTTCACCGAAACTGTTGAGAAAGAAAAAGGCTGAGCTTCTGAGAAGACGCAGGTGCTAGTGAGACTCAGACCCAGGCAGCTATCTTGGTACCATATGCAAAGCACCAAAGCACAAATGGAGAAATCTATGTGAGATGGCAAAAAGAAGACAAAATCTTGAGAACGTCACTTGAGCTCCTAGATCAAGCCATGCCTGAAGCCATCACCCTGGATGCTTTTGTTATATGAGGCAGCAAATTCTTGTTTTTGCAAAAGCTACTTCAGCTGTGTTTCTGCCTCTTGAGAGTGAATAAATAAAATCGTTCTGGTATTTTTCAGTTCCATGTTAGAGTCTGTTTGGGGACTGGGAGTTGGAAGAGAGCTCTCATACTAAGAATAAAGTCTTTTCTAAGCTTGCTGCGGATCAGCATTCCCCGGAGCTTTCAGTCGTCCTGCAAAGAAAAGGCCCGCTACTCCAAAGCAGCTCTGGGGCCTCTGGCCTGCCCACAGGGAGCCTTCCTCTTTCTCTTCGAGAGCACGCTGTGCAGCTCAGAGGCTCTTATGAGCTAATGTGAATCTCAGACAGGGAGGCTGAGAGCCAGTGCTTCCCGCCCCAGCTGTCTGGGGAGTTTGTTCTGGAGAGCGCACTTCAGAAACTCGCCTCCATCCCCAACCCTTCCACACGCACACGTGGATTTTGAGGATCTTGACTGAGAATCTGGCTTATTTCTGAAAACAACCACTTGCAGCTGCTCAGAAAGCAGCGGTGCATCCCCAGGGCGTCTGTCTGACCAGCTCCCTGAGCACAGTCTCTCCCTCTGCCCCCCTGCAGGGAAGGGAGGGGGGAGAAGAGACAGCAAAGGGTCCCTTTCCACCCACTGACCCTCCCCTCCAGAGGGTGGTCAGGAGAAAGGGCTCCTGACCAGGACCCTGCATCCCTCAGATCCCTGGAATAAGGAGGGAGACAAAAGAAACCCCCTGAGTCAGTACTTGGGGCTATTTGTGCCTCAGCGGCCAAGGCTCCCATCTACCAGAGGATGTGCCTGGGGAATCTCAGCTGGTCCCTCCAGGCTGTGGGAGGAAGAGAAGGAGGGGAAGGGGGAGGGGGGAGGAGAGGAGGCGGAGGGGGAGGAGGGGGAGGGGGAGGAGGGGGAGGAGGGGAAGGGGGGAGGGGGAGGGGGAGGAAGGAAGGAAACTCCTGGTTCCAGGGGCCCTGGTGGCAGAGTCAGCTCCACAGGCCCTCCTGACTGTCAGCTTTAATTAACCACCTTCCTGGAGAGCTGACCTGACCCTTCAAGGCTCCTGCTTTACATGTAAGAGAGGACAACTCATTACAGGAAGTCTGGGGAAATCAGGAGAAAGGTATCCAAAATACCAACAGCACAGCACAATAAAATGTCATTTTGTCTATTGCCTCTCAGTACTATTTTTTTCAGTATACATGTATTTTATGGTTCAATTCTATATTCTACACTTTGGCTGCTGTTCTATCTACTTAACATAAAAGCATTTTTGATATTATATTGTTTGAATAACAGTGTGATTAACAATTGCCTATTGGTCAATGAACGGATGCCCCCCTTGTCTCAGGAAATCATTAATAAATAACTTAATAAATAGCTTCCCAAACTTGATAGTCAGTGAGGAACTCAGGAACCCCGGCCCAGAGTCTAGAGCTGATAGGCATCTGCATTCATAGTCTAGTGTGAAGAGACTGGATCCAGGGGCAGGGCTGGTGCCGGACCAGGTGCAAAGGGCTGAGACCACAGTTTCCTCTGCATGAGGAAGCTGATGTCCCCGAGGCCCTGCTCCTGGGGGACGTAACCTAAGGTCTCCATCACGTGGATGCTGCTGGATGCCATGGGTGCAGCACAGACCCAGCTACATGTTCCGGAAATACTGTGACTAACCCCTGAGAGTGCTGAAACCTCCATCTCCGGAGCAAAGCAAAGGAGCCAGGAGGAGCCA
The DNA here is from genome assembly GCF_965194805.1 of Balaenoptera borealis. Classification (NCBI taxonomy): domain Eukaryota; kingdom Metazoa; phylum Chordata; class Mammalia; order Artiodactyla; family Balaenopteridae; genus Balaenoptera; species Balaenoptera borealis. The sequence goes on from NC_138875.1 coordinate 90,547,166, forward strand.
GCACCTATTCTTGATGAGCATTGACACTGGGCATTCACTGATCCAACAAGTTTGGCTCCTGCAGGGTAGAGACCCTGCGTAGATGAAGCCCAGGGGTTTCCAGAGCATCAGGGCATCGGGACCCGCAGGGGAGGGGCAGGACCACACTTGCACCAACTGCAGCAGCTCTGCGGGCTTCTGCTGGAGCTGCTGGAAACTGAGAAGGATTATAGGGTCAGCCTGAGCATCTCACATGTAGCTTTCTTTTACCTCCACCTGGAATTCAGTCCCTCCTGTTCCTTCTGTCTAGAACACCACCCATCCTTTGTAGTGAGGACAATTTTAGACTCTCACAAATCCTACCTTGATTAAAAATTTGAAATTGCAATGAAAGGGAAATGGAAAAAAGAGCTTCCTGGCGAGGTGCTAAATGTCTGGAGCTGATGTCTCACAGACTCTTCTGAGTAACAGCCAGCTTTGTGCCAAGTCAGAGTGTGTCTGCAACCCAGACACATTTTCCCTGGTTCTAACCACATACAAATGCAAAATTCTTCCATAGTAAGATCTGATGACCATGAATTTGTCCCACGACCCTCCTACTTTCTGTGTCTCCAGATACTTGGAAGATAATCTGTGTAAGGATGAGCGGCCAGGTCAGGATGTCGGTGGCCTGTGTGTCTGGGAGGCCGTGGGATGGTCCTATTTGATCCCAAATGTGGGACCAGAATCCCTGGTTGAAACCCAGGTTCCGCTGATCCAGAGCTGGGTGACGTTGGGCAGGTCAGTTTACCTCTCTGAGCCTCAGCTGCCTCATTCGTAAAATGGGGATGACAACAGTCCTTACCGCGAAATGTCACTGGAAGAACTAATAAGTAGTTTATCATTCTTGGTAAACAATAAGCACTCAGTGATGCTAGTGGGAGGATGACGGAGGGGGAGGAAGGATTATCAGATGTATAGTATTTAAGATAAGTAAGCCAGGGCTTAAGATCCCTATTGATCATCAGTGAGTTAATGAACTCATGCAACAAGTCATCAGGGGGGAAGACTCAATAAGAAAATACACGCAAAGTTCTTAACCCAGCCCAGTATGCACACAATTAAACAGCGGTGCCCAACGGATGTTAACTGTGAAGATGGTGATATTGATCAGGTTGTGATGTGATGACGTGAGGATCGGGCGGATGATGGATGAGAATAAGGAGACTCCAACAGATGCATCTAAAATAAGTAACTGTGGGCTTCCCTGGTGGCGCAGTGGTTAAGAATCCGCCTGCCAATGCAGGGGACACGGGTTCGAGCCCTGGTCCGGGAAGATCCCACATGCCGCAGAGCAACTAAGCTCGTGCGCCACAGCTACTGAGCCTGCGCTCTAGAGCCCGTGAGCCACAACTACTGAGCCCAAGTGCCACAACTACTGAAGCCCATGCGCCTAGAGCCCGTGCTCCACAACAAGAGAAGCCACCACAATGAGAAGCCTGCGCACCGCAATGAAGAGTAGCACCCGCTCGCCGCAACTAGAGAAAGCCCGCACACAGCAACGAAGACCCAACACAGCCAAAACTAAATAAATAAAATAAATAAATTTATTAAAAAATAAATAAATAAATAAAATAAAATAAGTAACTGCGTATGTGAGCCTGCAGTCGCAGCTGGACTTAGATAAACTTACCCATATGTGTATCTATGAAGGACTCACTAAGTACCAGGTGTGCTAAGAATTTGTCCTACAGAGGCTCCCACGTTGCATAATAACTTTGGTACAAGGATGTTCTCCTCGGCCTTGGCAGTGGCAGCAAAATAAGCGGAACTTGTCCAAACGCTCATCAGTAAAAAGGTGGTGAAGACAAGACAGGGGAGATCTTTTCCTGAATTCGCAGCTGCCACATTTCCCTAAGATCCCAAAGGCAATTCCGGAAGCTCCTTTGCCACGTCTTCCCCTGCATCATCCCCTACGTCCAGCAGGGCTGACCCATGGGGCAGTAAGCAGAGGGTCTGTCTGAGAAGAGGGTTGGCCCTACTCTCTGCTTTCTCTGAAAGAAGCTGGAGGAGCCACAGAGACTGGGTGAGGGTGTCTCATTGAGAAGAGAAAGTTCACAGGAAGCAGAATGAGGGGCGTGGGAGCAGGAGGGAGGAGTCAGCGAGCAGGAAAAGCCTGGGCTTCAGAGCCACAGCACCTAGTTCTATTCCCAGGATCACCCAGAACAGCTGTGCAGCCTCAGGGAACCAGCTGAACCTCTCTGGGCCACCACGTTCTCATTGTGGAAACCGGCGATGGGTGCCTTCCGCATTAGGTGTTAAGATTAAATGAGATGTGGCTACGTGTATGTGAAGTAAGACACTAATTCGTTTAATAATTTTTACTATTCACTCACCCAAATCCCCGTGCCCTTTTTTCTGAAAGTGAGATACTGAACAAGATTGTCCATAAAACTTGTGAATTTTGCTCCCATGTTTATGGAAATAAACTTTTTGGAATTCAAGCCTTCTCTGTCCTCTGAAAATAGAAACTTTTCAAGGGGGTCAGAGTGTGCTTTCTTCATTGAGATTTTTACTCTCATGAGTGGAGCCTCCTGATTCCTGTAAAAGCCATGAAGCATGAGCAAGAAAAAAACCCAAAAACCAAACTAATAAAACCACTGAGATCTTGGGGGTTACTTGCTATTCCTGTCCCGACTGACGCACTTTCTGGTATCTGGACACTGTGTAATTAATCCTCCTGGAACCAAGGTGTGGCCTCCGAGGAAGGTGGGATCCAGAACTGGCTGATTAAATTCCACCTTCCAGCTGAACGTGAGCTCCTGAAAGAAATCAGGCGGCATCACAGGAGAAAATAAAGCACCCGCATCTCTTCCGCTCCCGGGTGTGTGAGCTGAGGTCGCGTGCACTATGCTGGTGTTGAAACCCCTGTGTGCCCGTCCCTGCTGTCCTCTCCTGGCTTCCTCGTGAACTTTCTAGAAGACGGGGTGTATTTGTCACCCACCTCCACCCACCGCATACTCGCCTGCACGGGGCCTGGCATCTGAAGGTGCCACTCCCGCCAGCTTCAGGTGGTTTGAGGGTCGGGGTAAGAGCAGGGAGGAAATCCGCGGAGAAGCGGCCTCTCCAAGGCGCCCTCCCTGCAGGGTGACCTCCTGGGGCCCTGGGTCAGCCTCCACCTCCTTCCTAATTCATAACTGCAGGTACAGAGAGGCCAGCCGCCTGCAGACTGTCTGTACTTAGGCCCAGAGCCAAGTCTAACCCCATCAGAACGAAGACCACAGCTCCTGAGCCGCTGATGAAATTCATTGCGGGGAAGCTGGCAGGAAGATGGATGGAGGCTTCTAGAAACCAGCCTAGCGCTCTGTCTGCAGAGAGCTCACATCCAGGCCTGCAGGCTTGGTGTCCTCCAGGGGCTGGGGAGGAGAGGGTTGGGGGAGGGGAGGAGAAGGAGGAGGAGGGGAAAGAGGAGGGGGAGGGGGCGGTAGTGGTGGGAACCAGCTTCAACCGGCCGATGAGGGTCCCCCAGGATGTGGCAGGGACTCCTCCCGACTATGGCCCCATCTCCCATGCTGTTTCATCCACTTGGAGCTGAGCTGTCTTCTTCGTGGTTTGCTTGTTTACTGCCTGTCTCTCCCACCACATCGTAAGGACCCTCAGAGCAGGGGTGTCACCTGAATTTAATAAATATCCCTTGAACAAATGAACGAGCGAATGCATGAGTCCTCATGCAGGCAGGGCCATGTGCTGGGTACTGAGGATGCAAAGAGGACCCAGATGACCTGCCCCTGGGGAGCTCACAGTCTGTGGCCGAAGCCCGGGATGGAGGGGCAGGGACAGTGGTGGGGGAAGGACACCAGGGGAGGATGGGAGGGACAGAAGCCAGGGAAAGCATCTGCCCAGGGGAAGTGGCTCCGGGGAGTCAGTGGCTACCGAGTTGATGTCCAGGACCTGGAACCCCCAGGACAAAGGGACTGACCTGAGAGCCAGGGTCTCAGGACCATCAGGGTTCCATCCAGGTCAGTGGCTGGAGAGCACGCGCTCACACCTGGGCCACCGCCTCAGAGCTCAGGTGAAAGAGGATAAGGTGACGCTGGAGATCAGGAGGCCCAGACCCCAACCCAGTGTGTCCGCTCCACACTCAGCACCTCGGACAGCCCCAGGGACGATTTACCCCAAATGGGAGAACACCGGGTGTCAATTACTCAGCCTAACCCCCCGGCAGGAAAGGGCCCTTGTTTGCTGGCCAGGAACCCTCAGGACGGACAAGAAGAAAATGAAACAAACAAACCAAGACGTCTTTGCCATCAGTTGTCCAGTGGGGTCCCCTTCCCCTCCTGCCCTCCTGGGGGCGCCACGAGGAAGGGCATGAAATGAAGGCACAGCCCCCTTCCCACCTGCCCCATCCCATCCCCACAAGAGGAAGGGAGGTGAGAGGCAGCAACAGTTACCGACGGCCTGGCCAGACCCCTGGTCTATTACGGTGGTCCCAGCGCTGCTCCCCTCTTTAGTTTAGAGCAGAGAGAAGCCAGCTGACATGAGGGCCAGAGTCCACACAGCCACACCACGATGAAGCGGAGACAGACGGGTTCCAGTTTGAGACCGGCTGGGACCTGGGACCTGGGACCCTTTGCAACAGTGCTTGCACCTGGACAAACGTCTCCTCGAGCTACAAAATACACAGAAACTATAAGGGACTAAAAATAAGTGTGTGCATGCCTAGCTGGGGCAAATTATGGACAACAAGATACAAAAAGACCAAAAAAAACCCAACCGCCACTTCTGAAGAGCCAGGAGCAAAAGCAGGGGGTCGGGGGCAAAAGCAGGGCCTTGCGCATGCCCCCTGCAATCAACACCACCAAAGAGGGGGGCAGACAACCTAAGCCACACCTCCAGCCTGACCCCCCCAGCACACCCCTACCCTCACCCTATGTAAGGAGCCAGCTGGCACCCCGCTCAGGGAGCAAGCAAGCAAGGGAACGTGATGCGTGTTTTCGCTCCGCCTGCAGCAGCAGGGGCCCCAGTAAAGCCTTGCCTGAATTTCTTGTCTGGCCCCTTATCAATTTCTATTGATTGGGGAAGGTCAAGAACCCTGGTCGGTATCAAGTTCAGCCATCTCTGAGTACCTGGTGTCCCGGGATCGGGGGATGCAGCGGCCCCTGCCCCTCGCCCTGGAGCAGGTGGACCGTCCTGGGCACCTGGGAGGCTCGCGGGTGGGGGAAATGCCCCGTCAGCCGTGCCTGTGTCCAGAAGAGATGGTGAGAGCACGACACAGCCTGGGAGGAAAACTGGAGACAAAGGAAGAGGGAAAGATGGAAGGGAGGGAGGGAATTTTAAAAAGGAGGAAAACTAAAACTGAAGAAAAATGAAAGACAGAAACCCAGGAACAGTGTGATTTTTGTTGGCTACTCCAAGTTCTATTACAATATTCACAAATCTGCTGATTCTTAGGATGAAAATGTGTGCTTGGTGCCTCAGTTCCCTCAAGCCCTGTTTGGGGTGGGAGGAGAGAGGTGGATGGCTGTTTGCGGGGCCCGACTTTAACCAAGGACATTAAATTCAGAATCTTGACATTATCTCAGAATGAGATAATGAGGTTGAGGGACGGTCACCAGGGAGACACGGGCTGAATGGAAGGGAGGCTCCATCTGCCAGCATCCAGCCTCCCGTTACTAATGAGACCGCACTTTCCACAGAGGCTCCTGAATGAAAGTATCCACTAGTCTGTTAAATATCATGTACATAGCACAATTATAATGCATCCGGCCTTTGTGTTTTCAAAGTTCTAAGCTGCTTGATATTAACATGGAAAACCTGCCACTGTTTTTACAACCCTGGTTTGAAATTTGTCATCCCCAATTCTCCCCTCCCCTTCCCTTCCCTCTCCCCTCCCTCCACCCTCCCTCTCCCCTCCCCTCCCTCCCTCCCTCCGTCCCTCCATCCTCCCCTCCCCTCTCCTCTCCCCTTCCTCCACCCTCCCTCTCTCCTCCCCTCCCTCCATCCCTCCCTCCCTCCATCCTCCCCTCCCCTCTCCTCTCCCCTCCCCCTCCCTCCCTTCTCCCCTCCCCTTCCCTTTCCTCTCCCCTTCCTCCACCCTCCCTCTCCCCTCCCCTCCCTCCCTCCCTCCCTCCATCCTCCCCTCCCCTCTCCTCTCCCCTTCCTCCACCCTCCCTCTCCCCTCCCCTCCCTCCCTCCCTCCATCCTCCCCTCCCCTCTCCTCTCCCCTCCCCCTCCCTCCCTTCTCCCCTCCCCTTCCCTTTCCTCTCCCCTTCCTCCACCCTCCCTCTCCCCTCCCCTCCCTCTCTCCCTCCCTCCATCCTCCCCTCCCCTCTCCTCTCCCCTTCCTCCACCCTCCCTCTCCCCTCCCCTCCCTCCCTCCCTCCATCCTCCCCTCCCCTCTCCTCTCCCCTTCCTCCACCCTCCCTCTCCCCTCCCCTCCCTCCATCCCTCCCTCCCTCCATCCTCCCCTCCCCTCTCCTCTCCCCTCCCCCTCCCTCCCTTCTCCCCTCCCCGACCCTTTTCACTTCCTCCCCTCTGTCCTCTCTGCTTTGCTTTCCTTTCTTTTACCGCAGGAAGAGCGAGAGCCCAGCAGGGAGGGCGCAGGGCCTGGGGCTGCCTTGGTTTCCCAGCATCAGCATCACTCAGCAGCCTGCCTCAGCGCCCCTTGAGAACCATCCTCCACACTCACTTCCTGTGGTTGAGGTGGGCTGCCCACCCCCGACCCGGACAATCAGAAGCCAGGGACCCTGTCCAGGACGGCCGCGCTCAGTGGACAGAAGGGAAGCCTCGAGCATTTACAGCCACCCCTTGGCCACGTGCCCAGGAAAGCTTACCAAAATGTTGAGCTATTGCGGAAGAAAGACAAGCGGAGGGAAGAGAGACATACACTTCTGGTGACGTAATTTGAGCACCAGGGTTCAGGCAAATGCGAGGCCATCGTCTAGTGAATAATGGCCCCGTTTTGCCTCAGCCGACCAGGGTAGTCACTGCCTTCTAAGCCTTGTTCCCTTCCCGACCTCCACAGCCTCTCCAGGAGGCAAACCGGTGTCTCTTTCCTTTCGCTCCCTATCATATAATTTCTGGAAGAAAAAAAACCTCAGAAAAAGGAAAGCCAAGTTTCATCAAAAACAACAACCCAAGCTCCAAACAAATAAATCTTGTTTCCGCTTTTCCCCAACATCAGTATGTTTTGGTTTCCAAAGCAACCACAGGAAAATCACAACTTCATCTTTTTTTTTTTTTTTTTTCCTGAGCCTTTTATCAAATATGTCTGTGCCTTTTATCCTAAGGCTTCCCCCCCACCACCACCCACCCCGTTCCTTTTCTTTTCAGACTGGAAGCTTCTGGACTATTTCTCATGATATTTCCTGCTGGAAGAAGCACCTTTGGAAATATCCTGGTATTTCTCTCCCATCTGCCCAGGGTGTTGCTGAAACAGCATCCTGGGTGGATGGGCTTGGGCTGTCCCTCCGCTCAGGCACACAGGCAGTGCCCATCATCCTTCGACTCACTCCAGTTTTCGCTTCTCCCCACCATGTCCCCACATCTGGAGTGTCATCCTTGGGCTATTTAATCTCAATGGAACCTTTGTGATGAATTACAGACCAATCGTGCCCTGAGCCTGAGGGGCTCCGTGGGAGATAAGAGGAAAGAAAGTGGTTATCTGTACGACCCACTGATGATTAATTGCGATGCCTCACGCTCTCCGCTGTCACAGACTTTGACTTCATCTCTCATCCACACACAGGTCCGTAAGTCAGTGGAAGGAGGATTAGTAGTCCCCTGAGATTCCCGGCAAGTCTATGATTCTGTGATTTTACCCGGCATCGCACATGCTTGTGGGCAAATACGATGGAGCAACAGGTATTTATGATTATCAAGAAAACTCAAGAGACGCAGCCATCAAGACAGCATCTTGTTTGACCTTGACGTGACGAGGTGGCCTTTGACCCCTGCCCCTAGCATCGTGCATCATAGTAGTAAGTGCTCAGGAGAAGTGGGTTGGGTCCACATCTTGCAGTTGAGAATCTGGTCAAAGTGCCTGTCCATGGGGTGGAGACAGGGGCAGGGACAGGAGACTGACTTTTCCCGCACGTCATGTACTTCGATGTGCTACTCTGCACATTTATCATTTGCTTCAAAAGTGAAAATAAATATCCTATTAAAAACAGCCAACCACTTGAGGTATCTGGTAACACTTTTAAGAGTATGATGAGTATGGTAATTATAAGACAACTCAGCCAACAATGTCTTTGTGCCCTTGGGGATGGTCTCAAGACACATTTAGGAGCATCTTCTCCTTCACAAATCCCTCCTCATCCCTGTGATTCTTCAAGATGATTCCCTCTTATTGAAGATAGGCTATGTTTCCAGCATTGGTGAATAATGAATTATCACATCGTGGGTCCTTCCAGCAATGATTACTATATTGAACAAAGACTCCTCCAACTTTATGCCTTTATTTGGGGAAGAAGAGAGAGAAGCTGGCTGTAAGTTCTGTTGCCATGGACCACAAGTGTCTTAGTCTGCTTGGACTGCTATTAAGGAAAAAAAAAAACAAGAACAACAGAGACTGGGTGGCTTATAAACAACAGAGACTTATTTGTCTCAGCTCTGGAGGCTGGAAATCCAAGACCAAGGGGCTGGTGGGCTCGGTGTCTGGTGAGGACCTGATTCCTGGTTCATAGATGTCCCCTGCTCACTGTGACCTCACATGGCAGAAGGGCTGAAGGAACTCTGGGGTCTCTTTTTATAAAGGCACTAATCCCATTCATGAGGGCTCCACCCTCATGACCTAATCACCTCCCAAAGGCCCCACCTCCTAATACCTTCACCTTGGGGGTTAGGATTTCAACATATGAATTTGGGGGAAACACAAACTTTCAGACTGTAACAACCAGGTTTTCTTTTTTTGCTTGCCTGCAATAGTTTTTTTTTCACCTTGCAAAAGTCTCTGTGATGGCCTTCCCATACCCTGATACACTCACTTTCTTCTTCCCAAATTCAGTGGGCTGGTAACAGTAACAGGAGAAAATCATTCGATTTGCTTGACAAGGATCATTGTAGAATTTTTAAATCTTGAAGGCCTGTAAATGAAAGCATTACAGTTCCAGTGTAGACTTTTTCCCTTGAATTCATATCTGAGAAGGGCATGTTTTAATTTACAAGAGTATGTGTTTCATTTGGCTTCCAGGAGCTTAGGATAGAGGTTTTGTTTTAATTATGTTGCTTTATTTTCTTTCCACAAGGAATCAGTCTAGTGAACAAACCAATTAGAAATAAAAACAGTGTAGAAGCATGTGCTGGTGTCATTCAAACCTTTCCAGAAACACTGGGAATCAACAGCTGAACATCCATCCCCACTGTCACTCTGAAATGAGTCAGACGTTGCACATCCAGGATTAATTTCCTGGGTCACATCTCCTACCATTTCTGTGGTCACCTACAGAACTTAGGCTGGATGCAAATACCACGGGTGTTGTTTGAGCCCAGTCTGGATGTTTCCATGTCTGTCCAAATACACCTTTAGTAATACTTGTCTCTGGTGTGTGGTGCATGTTGCTTAAAGCAGCATCCTTTATGGCACATCTCACGGTAGGTCACCAAGAAGTTATGCCTTGAGAACTTCTGCATTAAATATTTTGGGAACTGGAATAGTGTGTCCCCAGGCTCGATCTGGCTGGTGCGTGGTTTTGCGTCTTTCTGTAAACAGAAGCACGTTTCAGTGGCTGGCCTCGGGGGAAGTCCAGGCTCTGGCCCAATTCTCATTCAGTCAGAAAGAAGAGCCTTTGGTGCCAACGGACAGTGAGGAGATTGGGCAGTTTGTGACCAGAGAGCACCAGCCGGAGAACCAAAACCGTACATGTCCATTCTGAGCGGATTTTGTCAGCTTGATTAATGAGTCTAAAGAAACAGAGACTGAAGTCGGGAAGGGGGCAGCCTCAGCGGCCCATGTGAGGGCAGCGGGAACACCATGGGGTCTCGACGGGGGGGCAGCCCTGAGCCTCCCCCAGCCCAGCGTGGGCAGCGCAGGTCACGTGGGGAAGGAACTGGTGATGTTCTGCTCAGGCAGGTGCCCTTGCTCATGAAGGGCTCAGACTGTGGGTCCACCAAGGGGAAACTTGGGGGCTCAGTAGTGAAATGTAATCGTCATGTTGGCCTGAAGGAAGTGCTTTGTGAAAGAATCCATTCTGAGCTGAGCTTTCCTGCCTGGAACGGGATCATGAGTGGAAAAGGCAATTTAGTCACATTTTGGCGGGAGGCCTTTTCTGTCTGCATTTCTGAGGGCAAACTTGATGCATCCACGTGCCTCATGGGATTGCAGAGTGAAGGCGTCTCCCCCCTGTGTCCAGTTTCTAGGGCGAGAGGTCACCCTTTGGACCCTGGCTGTTGGGATGGGTGTATCAGAGGACCTGGGCGATCAGTCACACTGGGTCACAGTATGACTCTGTCCTCCAGCCCCAGCTGACCAGCCCGTGTGGACACCAAGCCCGAGCTGGGCAATGGAGTCCTCTCCCTGGGAAGGTGACCCTGGAGCCAGGAGATTTCATCTGAAAGTGGGCTGGTCTCTAAACTGGAAGAGGTACAAGAGCTTAGGGACCATATCTACCCAGCAGGTGGAGCTCCTGAGAAATCTAACCTGCCAGGAACCAATAATGAAGCAGGCACGTTGGGAGAATCAGAGATGAGGGGGTCACTCTATCCTCCACCTTTGGCAAACCAATCTTCCCTGGGTTTTCTCCATCTCTCCGGATGGTCCTTTACATCCCCGTGCCAGCTCCTTCTCTTTCTTTATGGGAGGAGGGAACGTCCCCACCTGGAGCTGAGGAATCGTGTCATCCCACGGACATCAGTGAACCCTGGATCAGCTGCACCTAAGCCCTTCTCAGAACTGCCCAGATATGCCAGTCAACACCGTCTCTTTTTTGCTTTTGCCAGTTTGTACCAGGTTCTGTCGCTTCCAACTAAGAGAGCCCTAACTGATAGGAACGTTGCTATCTTCTGTGTGCTCTCTCCTGCAGGTAACTTGAAAAGAGGATCATACTGGCTGGTACTTCCTGTGCCCTTTGGACGTGCAAGCACGATCTTAAGTGCATTTTGCAATGGTCGCACTGAACATCCATGCCCTGAGATAGGTTTTTGGTTGTCCAATATTACACATGAGGACACTGAGGCTGGAAGGAATTGAAATTCTCGCCTAACATCCTGCAGCCCCTAGAGAGCAAGGCAGCACCTGGATCCCTGCAGTGTGCACAAAGTCTGGGCTCACAGCGCCCAGCCTGGAGTGACGGGTAAAGTAAGTCTAGTGTGGGAACCAGCCCGCAGGGGATCCTGCTATTTTTAATGTGGGGAGGTTGGTAACCTTGCATACTTAGTTGCATTTTGTTTGTGTGCTTTATTGTCTTTAATATGTTTAAGTCATTTGTTACTTTGTGAATTACAAATTTAACCATGTGTGTGTTACTTTCTACGCTTTCCGATTCATTTAAAACTGAGCATCAGCTTTCCAAGGAAAACAGAAAGAAAAAGCTAAAAGTAAATAGGAATGAAATAATAGTAGAGAATGTCACTTCCAAATAAGATACTACCCGTTCTTCATTTTCTCCACCGACGGGCCGGACTCATCATTAGGATAGAACTTCGCCTTAAAGACGTCCCCTTAAACTGCAAGTGTTTCTAACCCAACATCACAGTTAAATATGCTGGAGAAGCTGCACGGTCAGATGTCCATTGGGCCACCGACCATGCCACGCCCACCCTTTACTGATCTTCTAGAATCTTACTGTGTAGGTTACTTTTTCCTACTTTAAACACGAGGAAGTGCACAGGCAGAGGCTGCTAAATGCTGGCTGACCACACTAACACGGACCTAGTGGGACCTCTGAGCCCAGCACACGAGACAGTAGGATGCGCTCCAGTCCCTGCAGGCCTGCGCAAGGCCCTCCACCTTCCACTCTGCCCAGCAACAGAGGCGAAGTGTTTCTTTCATCCCCACATGATGTGTTGATTCCTACCCTTTTTGTGTGAGGCAGGAAAAGATGAAAATGAACTTGGAACAGAAATGCATACAGATTCTTTTCCCATTGTGTTCCATTCAAGGTGTTTCTCCAAATGTAAGTTGAGAGCCCAGGTGTAAAGGAGAGAAGGGAGACCTAAAGGACAAGGTGAGCACAGAGGGTGGAGGAGCCGGGAAGTGTGAGGTTGGATCCATCAGAGTCTGTGGGCCACCTCCCCATCCCCCCCTTCCTCCCTCATCATCCTCTTCATCACCTTCTCCTTTGTCCTCGTCCCTTTCTTCACTGATAGCTTCCAAGCCTTCTTCACCATCACCTTCTGCCCCTCCTTCCCTCCTTCGCCGTCCATCCCAGGGTGGATGTGTTGTGATGGTGATTCCTGGTACACCTGTGGCTGCCTGAGATGCTCAGTGTACCGGCCAAGGTGCGCTGGGTTTTAGACTCCGCCTCTCCCTTGGCGGCTTCCTGCTGCATCTGTCGTGAAGAACCCCAGGTCCTTGGAAGTCTCCCATGAAATAGAAGTCATACCAGAATGCCAGGATACACCCTTAATTTTCCGCTTTGTTTACTGTTTTCAGATTAAGAGGTTGGCATCTTAGCAACCTCAGGGGTACACAGTGAGTCCTGCATATTCCTCCTCTTCACCACCCCTCACAAGTTCTGTTTTTTTTTTTTTTTTTTTTGCTCATGACTTTTATTATTGAAGTGGTCCCACACTCCATGGTGACCACTAATCAATCTCCCTTCTGACTCTATGAATTTAATGATTCTGGACATTCAATATAAATGAAATCATAAAACATATGACTATTTGTCTGGCTTCTTTTACTTAGAATAATGTTTTTGAGGTTCAACCATGTTGTATTATCTATCAGTATAGATAGATAATACATTTCCTATTTTCCATTACTGTTGTTGTTGTTATTATTATTAATTGTCATTCTATTTAGAATGAAGTGGTATCTCATTGTGGTTTCATTTGCAGTGCCCTAATGATTCGAGATATTGAACATCTTTTCATGTGCTTGTTGACTGCTCGTATATCTTCTTTGGAGAAATATCTATTCAAGTACTTTGCCTAATTTTTTAAAAAAATGGGTTATTTGTCTTTTTGATGTTGAGTTGTAAGAGTTCTTTATATATTCTGTATTTTAGACCCTTAGCATATATGTGATTTGCAAATATTTTCTCTCATTCTGTAGGTCGTTTTTCCATTTCCTTTCATGCACAAAATATTTCATTTTGATGAAGTCCAATTTATCCATTTTTTCCTTTTGTAGTTTATGCTTTTGGTGTCATAAGAATCCACTGCCAAATCTAAAGTCATGAAGATTTACTCCTAGGTTTTCTTCTAATAGTTTTGTACTTTTAGCTTTTCCATTTAGATCTTTGATCTATTTTGAATTAATTTTTTCATATAGAATGAGATAGGAGTTCAATTTCATTCTCTTGCCTCTGGAAATCCAGTTTTCCCAGCATTTTTTTTTTTTTTTGAAAAGACTATTCTTTCTCTATTGAATTTTCTTGGCATGCTTGTCAAAAACCAATTGACCATGGAAGTATGAGTTTAATTCTGGACTCTCAGTTCTATTCCATTGGTCTATAAGTATATCCTTCTGCCAGTACCACAGTGTTTTTGATTAATGTAGCGATGTATCAGTTTTGAAATAGAGAAATGTGAGTCCTCCGACTTTGTTCTTATTTTTCAGTATTGTTTTGACTATTTAGGATAACTTGCAATTCCATATGAATTTTAAGATCTGGCTTACCAGATCTAAAAAAAAATAAAGCCATAGACGTTTTGACAGGGATTCCGTTGCACCTGTGGATGCTTTGGGGACTTTGACATCTTAACAATATTAAATCTTTCAGTCTGTGAACACAGGATAGATTTCCCTTTATTAGGTCTTCTCTAATTAAGTTAATCAATGATTAGTAGTTTCCAGTGTACAAGTCTTACACCTCTTTGATTAAATTTATTCTTAAGTATATTATTCTCTTTGATGCTATTTTATATGAAATTGCTTTCTTAATTTCACTTTTGGATCATTCATTGCTAGTGTATAAAAATACAACTAGTTTTTAATGTGTTGAAGTTGTATCCTGTAACTTTGCTAAATTCTTTTATTAGCTCTAATCGTTTTTTGTGAATTATTTAGGATTTTCTATATATAAAATCAAGTCATCTTTGAATAGAGATAGTTTTACTTCTTCATTTCCAATTTTTATGCCTTTTATTTCTTTTTCTTGCCTAATTGTTCCGGTTAGAACAATACAGTGTTGAATAAAAGTGGCATCCTGTTTTGCTCCTGAACTTAGCTGGAAAGCTATATATTTTTCATTATGAAAGGCTGTTGGGTTTTGTCAAAAACTTTTTCTGTATTGATTGAGATGATCATATTTTTCCCTTGATTTTGTGTTGTATTATACTGAATGATTTTGGTATGTTTAACCATCCTCACATCCTTGAGATAAATCCCATTTGGTCATGGAATTTAATAATGCTTTTAATATGCTGCTAGATTAGGGTTTCTAGTATTTTGTTGATAATTTATGCATCAATATTCATAAGGGATATTGGTGTATAGTTTTCTCTTCTTTTGTTGTCTTTATCTGGCTTTGGTATAAGGATAAGGCTGGCCTCATAAAATGAGTTAGAAACTGTTTCCTCATATTCCGCTTTTTATGAGTTTGGTGTTAGTTCTTTTAAATGTTTGGTAGTATTCACCAGTGCAGTCATCTTGTCTTGAATTTTCTTCACTGGAAGATTTTTGATTACTGATTCAGTCACTTTGCTTGTTATAGGTCTGTTCAAATTTTCTATTTCTTCTTGAGTCAGTTTTAATTATTTACTTGTTTCTCGGAATTTGTTCTTTGCTTCTAGGGTGTCTAATTTGTTGGTGTACAGCTGTTTCTACTCTTGTTTGTAATCCTTTCATTTCTGTGGGTAGATAATTATGCTCACTTTCATTTCTGATTTTAATCATAGTTCTTTACATGCTTAATGTCTTTTAATCTATTACAGCCATTCTTTTTTTGTTGTTGAAGTATAGTTTACTTACAAAGTTGTGTTAATTTCTACTGTACAGCAAAGTGATTCAGTTACACATATATATACATTCTTTTCTATATTCTCTTCCAGTATAGTTTATCACAGGATATCGAATATAGTTCCCTGTGCTATACAGTAGGACTTTGTTATTTATCCATTATACCTATAATAGTTTGCATCTGCTAATCCCACATTCCCAAACCATCCCTCCCCCACCCCCTTCCCCCTTGGCAACCACATGTGTGGTCTCCATGTTACAGTCATTCTTTTTGATGTTTGATTTAACCCACCCTTGTCCAGTGAGAGATCCACCCAGCTGACTCTTGTGTCCTGTTGACAAATGAAAATTCAAGATGACCCAAGCTCATCAAGTACATCGCCTGCCTCAGACCTGGAATCAATTCTCCAGATAGTTCGGATCTTAACAGAACTGGAGCCTCAGCATTTGCAATTCCCTCCACCTGGAATGCCCTCCCTGCACCACCTTTTGGTTTAGTTCATACTTATTCTTGAGCTTTTGGATTAATGTCACTTCTTCAGGGACAGTTTCCCTATACCCCTGCCCCCCACCCTGACTTTATCAAATTCCTTTTTTCAGTACTTTGCTTTTGTGGTATTTATCAAAAAGTGGCCATCTGGTGATTACTTGTTTAGACTCTGGGATTGTTAATACTAAGGATCGGAGCTGGGGCTTTCAAGAGACGCCACATGGAGTCTCACAATGTCTGCGGTGCAGCAGAAGGCAGAGACCCTCCATGAAGAGATTCTTGTCCTGATGAGAATGCTGAGCCCTGATTGCAGGAATGCCAGAAGTCAGGACTCCCTTGGCCTTTGAAGGTATGCAAACAAACATCCGCCCAAACAAACAAACAAAGAAACACACACTTTTCCCCTTGATCCAGCAAGAACCCGTTTTGGGTCACTTACAACCAAGATTATCTTTTCCAAACTTTGTAGAATGTTGTTCCTACCACTTGTTACCATGACAACCTACCTTGAATGAGTCCGTTTCATGAATAATTGAGGTGGAGAGGCAGCTTATGGTGTTGGTCTTACACAAGTTTTATCTTCATTAGTGTTTCAAGATTAGATTCTCCAGCCCTTATAGACTTCCAGATGCTTCAAAGATCTGAAATGACCAGATGTTATTCTCAGACAACAAACATATCCAGGGGTAATTTAAACTCTATATGCACAGGGAACAGTGCAGGAAGAAGCAGAAAGAGTATAAAGTTTACATCTTGGAAATTCAACTCTGATCCAGGAAGATCCTGGTTTGACAGCAGAGCTTAAGTGGACAGATGAATTATAAATCCTCTCCCCCTCAAACTACTTACACAGGACTGTTCAACACAATTCTCATTGTGTAATTATTTTATCTAATATTTTTGTTTCTATTTTTAGAAAAAAAAAATAGTGCCCATGTACCAGGCCTGAGGGTTGAGCTAATTAGCACCAGGAGTGGGAAGGGGTCTGCTTTGTGATTTTTGTGTAGCAAAGAATGTCAGGAAAAAAGCTTCTTTATATAATTTAATGTGGGATCCCTAAGTTAATCACTGGATTTTACCAAGACTTCAGGTAAATTAAATGAAATGTCCACCAGCTCTTATACTCAAAGTCATTTGCAGAGAGAAGATCATTAGAACTTAAATCCAAAAACAACAGAAGAAAGAGAGAGAAAGATGATTTCTGACTTTCTCAGCCCATATCTTCCTTCCTGGAAAATGAGTGAAGCCTCTAATATGAAAGTTCTAATGACAAGTTCTTTCTCTCCTCCTGCCCCCAGCGCCTGGAGAGAACGGCACACTGACCGCACCAGCTCTCACTCTAAAGCTCCTCATTAAGGGAAACTGTTTATCACCACTAGTCGGCCCAGCCCCTGGCGGGTCTTCTCATGAGCAGCAGTGGTGCGCAAGGATGGTGAGGGTGGAGGTGCAGTTCCCCAGAATGGACTCTGCCCTCGGGTCCCTCTTTCCACCCAGAATAATGAAATGTTGACTCAAACCTGCATCGTGTGGGGGGGGGGTCTGTCCTCCTGACCCACCAGTTTCCCAATAGCTGGGAAACAGAATGTACTAAATCCTTGCATTATTCAGTGGGTCCATGACTGGAATCCTGAGCTGTTCATTTCCGGAGGACACACAGCCCCATCCAAGGCCCCGTGGGTGCTGAACCTGCCTCAGCAACAGTAACTGCGACTCCCATCAACGAACCTGCCCAAGGCACCTTGGGTTCCGTCCCATTTCCTCTTAGCCTTCCCCGTCAGGGAAGCGGGTCCGACATCCACTCTGCAGCTGCAGGCCAACTCCCAGGCGTCCCCGGGACTCCAGTCCAGCTGGGCATCCTGCCCTCCCCACGCCCAGAACGCGGGCTCCTTCAGGACACGGTCCCGGGCCCTCGTTCACGGTGGTTTCTCCATGCCTGGCATGGGACTTGCACACAGCAGGTGCTCGATATGTTTCTTGACGAATGAATGAATCCCCTGGGTTACCAACCACCCGTCTCCTCTTTGGAAACTTGTAGGGAGGGCCTGTGGTTCAGTGTTGTTTTAATCAGATGCCCTGGGTCCATTCCTAACTGTATCAGCTACCTGGCTCACCCATCCACCCATCCACCCATCCACCCACCCATCCACCCATCTATCCACTCATCCATCCACCCATCCATTCATCCACCCATCCATCCATCCATCCATCCATCCACCCATCCATCCATCCATCCATCCACCCATCCATCCACCCATCCACCCATCCACCCATCCATCCATCCACCCATCCATCCACCCATCCATCCATCCATCATCCACCCATCCATCCATCATCCACCCATCCATCCACCCATCCATCCATCCACCCATCCATCCATCCATCCATCCACCCATCCATCCACCCATCCACCCATCCACCCATCCACCCATCCACCCATCCATCCACCCATCCATCCATCCATCCATCCATCCACCCATCCATCCATCCACCCATCCATCCACCCATCCATCCACCCATCCATCCATCCATCCATCCACCCACCCATCCACCCACTCATCCATCCACCCATCCATCCATCCATCCACCCATCCACCCATCCACCCATCCATCCATCCACCCACCCATCCACCCATCCACCCATCCATCCACCCATCCATCCACTCATCCATCCACCCATCCACCCATCCACCCATCCATCCATCCATCCATCCATCCATCCACCCATCCACCCATCCATCCATCCATCCATCCACCCATCCACCCACTCATCCATTCACTCCTTCTTCCAGAAAACACTTGATGCTTTTGCTTTTCAGGGCACTGTGCTCAGTCCTGGCCCTCGAGGAGCTCACACTCTCCAGGGACAACAGGGTGTTCAGTCAACAGGGCCATGAGAGGGAGACAAGTAATTCTTCCACTGAGTTGCTGGCCCCAGCATTGCCGAGCAGGAAGTCAGCCAGGACCGCGGTTTTAGGGAGATGAGACGGCCAGTCATGGGAGATAAGAAGTTATAAATGCCAGCAGGAAGCCCCCCTTGAAATTCCTCTCACCGGGTTGATCCTTTGGGGTTAGCATCACCGTCTCCTGTGAGTGCTCCTGCGCTATGGGAACCCCTCTGTGCGTGTGTGCGTGCACGCAGGGCGGGGTAAACCTGTGTGCTGGTCATTCACTCTTCTGTTCTCTGCCCCCTTCTGCGCCTCCCTTGCTCCGCTCTGTATTGTGGGGACTGAGCCCTAAAAGCCACGCTTCCCAGGACCCTTTGTTGCTTGCTCCTGGGTATGTTCAGCCAATAAGAGTCATGGGTGGGGACCAGAGGGCGGGAGGGGGAGAAACCGGGGCATCTCCCTTGTCTCTCTGCTCGGGCAACACCTCCTGGGTGGCTGCATCTTTGGGGCTCCATGTTGCATAGGCAGAATCTCCCCTTAAGTGCTCGGCTCCTGCCGTGCCCCAGCCCTTGGGCTCTGGTGACCCCCTCCTTGGCCCAGGACCCCCTCCAGCCCTTGTGCATCCTGCTACTGCTGATTCCGGCCATCTTCTGAACCCCAATCAGGCTTTTGCACTGTCACCACCTTTGTCACTCTTCCCCTCCATGGAGTTCCAATGACTGTGACCTCCCTGGGCTACCCTCCTGATCGACGTGCCGCTTCTTTCTCTCTGTACCAGCTTGGTCAAAACGCAGCAGCGGTGGTGGTGCTGGCGGTGGGCACAGAGGATGCTGGGAGTTGTCCGTGGCCCTGCTCCAGCACTAATTAGGGCAGATCCGGGACCAGGACCACCCCACTTCTATGAAAGCTCAGAACACATCCCAGGAACGGAGGTGACTGGTGGGGAGAGACCAGGTCCCTGAGAGCCTCATGGCCCTGAAATCCTGTGACATCGGAAACACGGAGGGGCACCAGCTCAGGCCTGACTCTGAGGACCAGGAAGGCTCTGAGCCTTGTCCTGGGAGCACCTCCATCAGGTCCACGGAGTGCTTTACAGGAAGCCCACCCTCCTCCCCTTCCCTGGACAGAGAACAGGTGTGTGGCCCTGCTGTTGTCCTGCCCGGCATGAGGTCCTCCTGTGGCATCAGTCCCACTTCTCTCTGGGGGAGCCGTCCACCCCGTGCTCCTGGGCACCGAAGCTTGGGAAGAGCTCGTGCTCCCCTGTGCACCCCCAGACCAGGACCCACGGGGGCATATGTTTCAGGACAGGCAGTCAGAGGCACAGGGACACGGGGTGGGGGGCAGTGCTTGTCCTGCAGGTGTTTCTGAGCCCAGCTTGTCCTGCACACCCCTCACGGCGGTGTCCTTTTCCCCCAGTGCCTCCGATTTGCTGGGAGGCAAATGTCTGGCTGCTATGAATATTCGATGGGCCCGGCTGTGCAGGAGACACTCGAAAAGCTGTCCATAATTAACCACGAGCACAGCAGCCTTTGGCGCTCAGAGCGGCCTCCTGCGCAGTCAGCAGCCCCTCGAGGATGGAGAGGCCTCGGGGGTTCATTCCGCGTCACGCATTCAGGGGCCAGCGGCCCGAAAAGCCTTTCAGCTATGCTGTCGGTGAGGCCTCGGCGGCTCCTGGTGGCCACCGGGTTCTCAGACGCTGTCACTCTCAGACCACCTGCTCTGCCCCGCTGGCATCCCCGCCTGGTCCTGACCCTCAGCCTCCCTCACACTCCCTCAGGTGGCCCCTTGATTCCCCGTTTCCCGTGGGGCCCACACTGACACCCCGTCTTCCCAGAGGCCAGCGTGGATGCCGTGAGTGCCAGCCTGGTCGCCCCAGTCACTATGTCCCTGGCACTGATGAGTTACACGGAGGGAGGAAGGGTGCACAAACACACCTGTACACAAACACACACACACACATATACCACATGCATACACACCACGTGCACATACAAACACATGCACACAAAAACAGACACACGCACAAACATACAAGCACACACCTGTGCACACACTAACATGCACACACGCACAGACCACCACCACCTCTCCATGTGCTTCAGGCACTTTGAAAAGGACTTTCCGTCCCCGAGTTGGTCCCCAACTGCCTTGTTCTGCAGACCTCGCAGATCCAGGTCCCTCTGGGCCGGGACCGGCTCTGCTCCTCCAGAAGCAGCTGCCGCCGAACCTCCGGAGCCTCGGCGCTCACCGTCCCGAGAGCCTCCAGGGTCCTGCGCGGGGGGAGGGCTCCCGGGACCCTGGAGCCCAGTACGTCACACCTTTAAGACATTCAGGAGCCAGCTTCCCCCAGATGGGAAGGTCTGCAGCCACAGGACATGTCCCCCATCGTGTCAGGAGACTGAAGGCTCAGAGGGATGTTCCAGAACCTTCCGTGAGGAGCACGTGGGGGCTGCTGATGCTGGTGATGGAGCTGGACAGGCCTGAGAGGGACACGATGACCTGGAGGAGCTCTGGGGACACGGCGGCAGGTGGACAGCGCGCCCCGATTTGCTGTCCTTGAAGGCCCGGCCTGCTAAGAGCAATCGATCGCCAGGCCGCCCGTCCGCCCGCCGGTCCATGTGTCCATCGATAGGCATCCTCCGCGCGAGCACCGCCAGCCTGCACGGCCGGGAGGGGTGGAGGGGCGGCCCTCCTGCGAACCTGCGCACCGCGCCTGCCTCCAGGGCCTGGCCTGCGGGGGTCCTGGGAAGAGGGCGGGAAGGGGGCCCCTCCCGGGGCGCTGACACCACCTCGGGTTGTCATGGGCACCCGCAGGGTCGGCCTGAAACGGAAACCTCCGGAGCTGGGCTCCGGGGCGCAAGGGCAGCGGCGCGCACAGGACACTGCTCGAGGGCCGCCGTCCTGCCCTGTATCTCGCCTTCCCTTTTCTCCTCCCTGTAGGTTAGCAGCTGACAGACCCTGCGCCCCCGACAGGCCCTCACCTGGGAGGGGCCCGCGGGTAGGAGGGGCTGCTGGATAGCGGTGGGACCCCTGGGCCCGCTCACGCCGCCCCGTCTGTTCTGCCTCCTGGCCTGGCCCCGGGGAAGGGACCGCAGGTCCTTGTGAGGCGGGGCTGCAGCTGGGGGAGGCGCGATTTTGAAAGGCCCTCCGGGAGCCACACAAGGCGGCCGTGTTTGGGACCAGCCTCCCCAGGCGCCGATCTCCTCCCTCCTGAGCAGGAAGGGGGCCTGGGGACGGTGGCCAGATGGCCCGCACTGTGTGGGGTCGCTGTCCGGCTATTTCTAGCTCCGGTCTCTAGCCTCGCAGACACAGGGGCATTGAATGAAGCTATTTGCAGCTTGGAACATCCGGCCCCAGGGCCCTCCCAGCAGCTGTGACCTCGCTAAGGGCAGAGGTGACAGATCTCAGGACAGGAGGGGGTCAGAGGGCCCAGCTGCGTGGAAGGATGTGGATAAAGCCTCCACAGTGGCCAAGAGGCCCCCCGGGGATTCTGGGGGCAGGCTGACCTTCCTCTACGACCTTCCCCGGCTCCCCATTGCTCTGGGGCGAGTGCAGGCCCCTCCTTACCCAGGGCAGGGTCAGGAGAGCGGCCCTCTAACCTCAATGCCCAGAAGGAGACTCAGCAAAGACCACACTCGGCAAAGACGGGCCCAGGCGGTGCACAGGCTGAGATGACGGTGACCCCTGCCCGGGCACGTGGTGAGCACTGGTGCCATCCCGCCTGAAGTCCTGGTGGTGCCTGGACCAGCGGATGTGGGGGGCAGTGGCCGGCCCTGAATGGTCAGCTCAGGGTGGAGCCAGTAGGTGACTTGGTCTCCGATGACCTGAGTCACACCTCCTCCAGGTACCAGCTGGTGAGCCAGCGGGGCCACTCAGCCTCTCTGAGCCTCGGTCTCCTCATCTGTAAAATGGGAGTGAAAGTCACAGCGGGGGAGCCTCGCGGGGTTATCTTGAGGGTAGATGAGTGAACAGGTGGGAATCGTTCAGCCCCCGCCTGGCAGGATAAGCACCGTGGTGCTCAGAACCCTCACTCCAGGTCAGTGATAATAATACAGACAGTCCCCTCCCTCCTCCCCGTGAGCAAATGGTCTCTGGGTCACAAAGGGAAAGAGAGAGGGCAGGCCTGCTCCTGGGAAAACGTCCCCCTAAAATCTGCAGTCCAATTTATGGATGAAAAAATAATGGGCCTCCAGGGTGTCTCTTCTCGTCTTTTGTAACGAGGAGGAAGCCCCGTGCTCAGCCTGGAAACCCGGGAGCATCTCTGGGGCTCCAGCCCCTGGGCTGTCCTTGCTGGGAAAGCCCTCCGGCATCAGTGCGCCGGGAGGAGGCCGAGGGCACAGCGCGCCCTGCGCTCACTCGGGGTCCGAGGGAAGCGCGCCCTGCGCTCACTCGGGGTCCGAGGGAAGCGCGCCCTGCGCTCACTCGGGGTCCCAGGGAAGCGCGCCCTGCGCTCACTCGGGGTCCGAGGGAAGCGCGCCCTGCGCTCACTCGGGGTCCCAGGGAAGCGCCCTGCGCTCACTCGGGGTCCCAGGGAAGCGCGCCCTGCGCTCACTCGGGGTCCCAGGGAAGCGCAGCAGGTGGTGGCGGCATCACCAGCGCTGCCCTCACGGCCCTCCCTGCTGCTCCTGGGGCGGCTTCCTGGGCTACACGGGACTCCACGCGGGCTGAAAGGAAGGAGGGGCCGGAGGGTGCCTGGGGTCTCTGCACCCCTGCAGACCCTGACGGAGATGCCCCTCATCCCTGAGACCCGTGTAGCGACCATGATCCTCGCTGCTGCCGCCTCCGTCAGGTCAGGGTGGGGACGAAGCCCCCCGAGGGACGTTAGGTCAGAGAGGGGTTAATGCGGGGAGTTGGGGGCTCACAAGGCTGGTGGGGGGGCTGAAGGAGCCAGTGCAGAGGAGCCCCCATGATGACTTGGGGTCCCTGCAGACCCGACCCCCAGGGAGCCACCTCCCCCGATGGCTGGATGTAGACGCAGACCCTCTAGACCAGTGGGGTGGGCTCCAGCCTTCTCTGTTCCATCTCCACCTGCCACCTGTTCTGAGCGGCTGTGTCCTGATTCTCCTCCTGTGAGGAGGCCCCTGAGACAGACCCTGACGGGGACACCTCTGGGTCCAGCACAGATGCCAGGGGTGGCAGGGCTGCTCCTCACAGGGCGCCTCCTCCTCTCCCAGCCCCCCACAGCAGACCCCGAGCTGCAGGGCGCCCTGAGGACAGACTGGTGGGGCGTGTCCTTGGGGGGGTGACCAGTGCTGAGGGGGCCTTGCCTCAAAGCAGCGGGGGAGGGGCAGGGACATCCCTGGGGCTCAAACCCCAGCACAATGTTGGGGGCTGAGTGACAACCTGCAGGGGGCAATGGCAGATTCAGCTCAGAGCACCAGGACTGAATGAATGAGCCATCAGAAACGCTCCAAAGGTTCCCAGAGATGGTTTTGGGGACCAGGC
Source organism: Balaenoptera borealis (assembly GCF_965194805.1). Lineage (NCBI taxonomy): Eukaryota > Metazoa > Chordata > Mammalia > Artiodactyla > Balaenopteridae > Balaenoptera > Balaenoptera borealis. The sequence goes on from NC_138875.1 coordinate 90,571,008, forward strand.
CCTGATGGGTAGCAGGTCCTGATGTCTCACAGGTGGGCTAATGAGCCAGGAATGAGAAAACACCCAAACAGGCCGAGGCATAAGACAAGTGTAATGAAAAACTGAGGATGGAGCAGCTTCAGGCACAGTTTGATCCAGCAGCTCAAACACTGACTTTAGGGCCTGACCCCTCTTTATCTTGTGGCTCAGGTTTCCTGTGTCCATGTCCCTTCCAGGCCAGCATCTCCTCAGGATTATGTTCACTGAAACAAATTCTCTTCTCCAAGCAGTTCCATCCTACTGCCCACCCTGAATCAACCATCCAGGCCACGGGCATGGGATGTTCTAGTCTGCATAGGCCTGAGTCACGTGACCTCCCCTGGGCCTGGGGGGTGGAGTCCGCCTCACACAGACCACATGGGCAGAGTGCGGGGTGGGACCCTGGTGAGGCAGAAGAAGGAAGGAGGCCAGGTCTCTGCACTGTCTCTCCAGGGTTCCCGTGGAGTCGTCACCCTGGCCTTTAGAAACTCCTCCTGCAGAAGTGTGGCCGCACCCTCCCAGTGCCCAAGATGCCCATCAGGCTTCCTCTCCTCATGGGTCTGCGGGTCCCAAGGAAGCAAAGCCTGAAACAGGCAAACGTGGATGGACCCCTCAGAGGCCACACGGGAGGAGAGCTGGCCGCCTCAGCCTCCCGTCACCCACGCTGCCCCACCGCACCCTGGGCTGTCTCCCCATCTTCATCACACGTCACCCTGGGCTGTTTTCTCAGGGACTGCTCCTCTCACCACCAGCCAGGAGGAGAGACACAGCCCCAAGGACACTTGCTAATTAATGAGACAGCGCAATGAGCTATTTAAAGGCAAACTCATAAGGCTGCTAATGGGATTTCTAACTTGGCAGGAGGAAAAGGGTTAAATTGCGTTGAGAGCAATGAAAGTTTTGGAATCCAAGATGATTTCTGGTTCTGTGTTTCATCCTGGTAATTAATTGGATGGAAGTTGTTAAACTTTACGAGGAAACCAGAGATAATGCAGGTTCACCACCTCTCTGGAAGATTAATTCATTCATCTCCTCCAAAACGGCCAGAAGCTCCAGTGTTGACACTGTTTCCAGAGAGAGGAGCAGAGCGGGTCCAACAGTATCTGCTCATTTTCCTCGAACTCCGTCAGTGCGGGAGGGGCATCTGCTCTGAGCAGGGCTCTGGGCTCAGCCTGGCAGGGCCTAGGCTCGGACACTGGCGTGGGGCCTGGGCAGGTCTGAGCCTCGGCTTCCTGGTCAGGAGAATGGGGCTGAGGACAGGGCCGCTCTGTAGGGTCTCTGTGGGGATTGCCGGAGAGATGCCCTCAGAGCAGGTGGCAGGAGGCCGGGCACATCGGTACCCAGAATGTCACCAGAAGTGACAAGTTCCTATTTATGTGGCTGCAATGTCTTCCCACAGCCCTTCCCATCAAGTCCCCAATATTTAACGTGCTGTGGGAGATTCCCCAAAGGACAGGCCAAAGACAAGCTCCAACCAAAGTGGGAGGATGAAAGCAATAGTGAGAGAATCTGCGTTTGGGGTACAAAAAGGTACAGAGCCCAGGGGGAAATCAGAATTTTAGTTGGTTCCTTACATTATTTCAGGATGTGGAATTGGTTTGTTTCAGGCACCTTCATCTTGTCAGACTTTGCCCCTAGAAGCCTGCATCTGGCCTGCAGGACTGGCCCCTTCCCCACACGTCTCCCCCCTCCCCCAAGCACCAGTGTCTCAGCCCCAGGACCCCCTCCTTCCTCCAGGGGGCCCGGCCTCCCCTCCAGGCTCCCACCAGCCCCTCCCTTTGCCTGGAACAATCCCCTCCTCTCCCCTAAACCCCTCCTGCTGGCGATTCAGGTCCTGGGGTGACCCGCCCCCTTTGCTGGGGGCTTCCCCTGGCAAAGTCCAGACCAGTACCTTTCACACTGTTTTTTTCACTACCTGCCTCCTCACAGACTTATCTCCTCACACGTGAATATCCACTAATTTTATTTAAAATGTAAATACACTGTTGCAAAAATTCCTTAGGCTACAAATATTGACATTTAAATATAAACTAGTACATCTCTCTTCTCCATGTATCAAGTGGGATACTGAGACCATAGTGATTTGATTCTCACCATCATCCACTTGAAAATGCAGTAGGGAAATTTACATTTTTCTCCTTTAACTGGTATTTTACTCCGTTCCATTTTGCCCATGAATTTTCATCTTAAGTAGTACATTGATGCTGGAAAATATTTTATTCATTCCCATATTACACTTTGCTACAAATATATATATATAATAATTTAAATATCAAAATAATTGTATGACTAAAAAGCGCCATGTGTTAAAACATTCTTCTGAATTGAATGATAATTGCATTATTAGTAGTAGTCAGTACATCAAAGATAAATATATTAATTTTTAAAATATTTTAAAATATTTTATTTTAAAAATAAAACAGAAAATGCCCTATTATGGAAGTAGATTGGATGAATTTCTGAAGCCTTCACTGAAGGAATTTCCTGTCACCTGGGGGCTCCCTGGGTCTCTTTCCCCCCTGCCCAGGACAATGTACCTGAGGGGATTCAGGATGGGCAGGTTTTTCCCTACTGAATTTCACTGTAACTGGACCTTCACTGACGGTTGTCCCCATCCCTCTTCCAGGCACCTCCACCTCTTATCTCGGGTGGGGCAGGGGACCAGGTCTGGGAGCTCATCCCTGCACTGAGTCTGTTGCCTGCGTGCAGGGAGTCAGGAAACCCTCAAACCCACCGTCTCAGGACCCCATCTTCCCAGAATCACAGCCACAAATAAGATGAGATCAAATATTTACTGAAATTCCTCTCGAAACACCGACAGAGAGAACATGCATTACAGAGGGTGTTACTCCATCCTTGCTTCTCTCACACCCACCCAGCTCCCCAGCCCTCCCTCCCCTCACTTACTCTCCCTCCCTCCAGACATCTGGGGCAGCTCCACCCCCTCCCCAGCTCTGTATTATGCAGATCAGCCCCGGAGCCTGCGCCCCCCATGTGGTCAGAGAAAGGGGCACTGGGAAGGGACAGACCCACCTGCTCCTGGCCTCCTCTTCACCTCTGTCCCCAGGGAGGGTCACCTGCGGGGACACCAGCTTCTGGGCTCCCTCGGTTCCCAAAGAGGCTGGGACTGGGGCTCCTTAGACCTGAATCAGTCCCTGAGCTCCGCCCCGGGCTGGAGCTGTTCCGGGAGATTGTCACCTGATCCCATCAGAGGGGGTGTCGTCCCTGTCCTCTTACACATGGGGGTTATGCCCCTTGATCCTCTAGTGGCGCAGCATCTGACCCAGGGCTCCTCCCAGGGCCTGGTGTGTCCAGGACCCCAGGAGCCTGGAGGTGCCTCCGGGGTGGGCGGAGCCAGAGAAAGGCTTCAGGGCCAAGCAGCCCTGCGTTCAGAATTCATCTTCCTTCTCTAACCAAGGACACCATCCCTTTCTTAACATCGTTTTTTGTTAAATAAAAAAATAACAATAAATATGCTGAGGCATTTAATGTCAGATGCAACCTGATGTCCAGAAGTGAACATAATGTGATTTAGAATTTTTTTGTTTTATTTTTTTGAGCTATAACGGATACATAACACTATGTTAGTTTCGAGTGTACCACATAATGATATGCTATTTGTATATATTTCCAAATGATCCCCACAATGTTAACATCTGTCACCATACATAGTAACAGAATTTTATTTTCTGATGAGAACTTTTAAGATCTACGTTCTTAGCAACTTTCATATATACAACACAGTATTATTAATTATTATCACTAGGCTGTGCATTACATCCCCAGGACTTATTTATTTCCTAACTGGAAGTTTGTACCTTTTGATGCCCTTCACCATTTTGCCCACCCCACCCCCAGGTAAGAAGCTAAAACAAGTGGAGAAATGAGATACTTCCTGCCCCCCCATCTATTGCCCCGATAGCAGCGCTGAAGTCTTAACAAATGAATCCGTAGCTCCCGATACACTGAGAATAAAATCCAAAGTCCTCCCGGTGACTCTGAGTCAGGACACGCCACCTCCCCACCCCCAAGTCTTCCTCCTCTCACCCCTCCCAGCCACACTGGTCTCCTGTCCCTGAGACCCTGGGTCCCCTGCCTCAGGGCCTTTGCACGTGCTCTTCCATCTGCCTGGAGCGCCCTTCCTGCCTGTGGCCAGCACTGTGCAGGTCTCCCTCAGAGGAGCCTCCAAACCAGCCAGGATAGAGACCCTCTCCCTGCCCCTCGCATACCCCTGGAGCATTGTCATCTGTTCGTTTCTTCATAGCCCTTAACACTATGGATTTAATCTCATTTTTTAATTGTTTACCTGTACATTGTCCCTCTACCTGCGCTAGGATAGGAGGTCCAGGAAAGCAGGGATTTGGATCTGTTTTGTTCCCTGGTTGTTCCACAGAGCCTAGAACAGCACGTGGCAGATGGCAGGTGTTACGACCAATGTTTGTTGAATGAATGAACGTGGGCCACGTTCAAGGCCATTGTGGGTTGTGGGGAGGACATCGGTTACACAGCCCAATGCCCAGCTCTGACACCAGGGTGAGCAGAGGAAGAGTTAATCCATAACCTTATTGATTTATACCTTAAATTCAGAAAGACTATTTCAATTGACATTTACAGCTATCACAAACAGAGCAGGGATATTAATTTTCAAAGTGTACTGAACTGAATTTACCTTTGGGCAAAGCCAGAGAAATCAGGCTTTGCAGCCACTTGTCCTTCTGTAAATTGCATCTTCAAGACAGCTCCTGCGAGAGCAAGTGGAAGGTCAGTTCCCCCATCACGGTTCCCGTCGCTCTGTCCTCCATCCCCAGCTCTGAGCACGTGTTTTAGCCCAGCCAGTATCTGAGCATCGCACACGGGGCTGCAGGTGGGAACAGAATTTCTGAGACACAGAGGCGCATCCACCCACCTGGACTCATGAAAACCATTCCTACCGCACCGTGGTCACCATCCCAGAGCTCTGGCGTGAACACTCCCCATGTGCCTGGAACCAGCCCTAAGCCCTCACTGTTCTCAGCAGGACATGTTGAACCCGGGGCCCCCTCCCTCCAGAGCAGCTGTGCAGGTTCAGCAGATCCTGCACCTCTGAGCCATCCCACCTCTGCCAGGGGTGCACTCGGGGCGCAGGGCTGGAGTAGGCCCTGGGCAGGTGAGCATGGCTGGTGCAGGTTTGTCTGTGGAACGAGAGGCCCTGTCCTTAGGAGAGGCGAACCCTCTCCTGTTCTCCGCAGTCCCCACCCCTCCCTATGACTCGCCTCCAGGCACCTGCACTCCTCACATTCCAGTCTGCGCCCTGAGGACATTTCAGTTCATGGCTTTGTCCTACATCAGTGTGTGGGCCTAGAGGTGTGGTGCTGTGGTTAGGAGCTGGCTGTGAGGGGCTGAGCTCCTGGGAAGTGAGGGTCCCACACTCTGTGTCTCCCTGGCATGGCTGTGAGCCCAGGAGGTGGCTTTGGGTAAATTAGAAATGGACCCTTCCTCAGACTCTTTACTGCCATCTGCTGGGAAACCATCCCAGTGTCTGTATAACCCCAGGGTGACTGTGATATGAGCTGTGCTGCTAGGCTCGGGCAGTGCACAACCTGGACAACCACACCTGGCAGCCCTGCCTCTTCCTCCTCTGCACCCCCTGCTCCTTCTTTCCCCACCCCCAGAGCTCCAGTCACCAACGACATTGTATAATTTATCTAATAAATGTCCTTTGAATATATTCTCCAAGAGGGCTGGGACTTTGGTCTGTTTTATTCAAGATTGTGTTTCCAGTGCATACATCTGTCTAACACAAAGTAGGGATTCAATAAATATGTGTTGAATGAAGGAATGAATGAAGGAAGGAAGGAAGGAATGAGTTCTCCTTCCTTCCTTCCCCTCTTCACCTCCAGTGTCACCAGCAGAGCCCGCGGGCAGAGGTAACTGAGTTTTGTGCTGTCCCGACCAACCTCAGGGGTCTCGGGCTTGGTCCAGGGGAGACGCTCAGAGCAGGTTTGGGGTTGATTCCTCTGTTTGTAGAAGCTGTGCCTGGGCACAGCTGCCAGGGGCGCAATTACGCTGTTAAGTGAAGCCCAAGAAAAAGGAGCCGAGTTAGGTTATCACGTAAATGTTTGAACAACTGCACAGGTGCCGAGGAGCCACTAGTGAAAATTCCAGCTTTGACAAAAGTTTTAACTTCTGTAGAATCAAATGTTTGCGTTGAATATTAAATTTCCGAACAGTGGAGGCAGGCTGGGAGCGTTGATGTCTGAGGCGGGAGATCATTTCCTAATTGGTTGGAGGGAGGCTGATTCCATCTCGTGGGATCGGAGTCTGATAACTTAACCTCCACCCCGTGACCGCTGACTCTGTCAACCTCAGAAGAAGCAGCAGTTTATCCTCCTTGATTTAAAGATCACGCATTTGAGACCCCTCACGTCGCTCTCCTCAGGCTGCTCTGATGCCACGGGCTTTCCCTGCAAGCTGTCTGAGGGGGAGTTACAGGGAGGACCAGGCCACACGCGTGACCCTGGGTGCGATCAGGACCCTGGAGCACCCAGGTTCTCCCCTAAGTTGCAGCATCCTTTCCCGCTCTGTCACCCCTGACCTCCCTGGGCTCTACCCGGAGACGGTGTCGCTCAGGCTCGGGGGCCTGCCCACTTCACTGCTCACCGCCCACGGGGACACCCTGGGGGACAGATTTCACCTTCTGAACTGGGATTTCTATCAGAGCCGGCATCGCTCCTGGGAGGGGAGATTAGGGGCGATGCCTCCTCAGGTCCCTCTGGCAGCCCTGAAATATCTTTTCTTCTCACTTAATGAGCAGAAATGAGATTTCTGCTCATTCTTGCGTTCTCTGTGGCTGGGAGACCATATTCCCCACTTGCACCTCTTCCAGGAAAGGGTCACTAAACTCAGGGATCTGTCACCTCATGTCCTGCCTGAAACCCACCCTCCTAGGGGACCCTTCTCCTGTCCCTCCTGGCACCCTCCAGCCCTCAGGACGTGGCTCTGTGCATCCTCCCCTGCCTACTGCACCCAGATCAGGGCTGGGCCAGAGCCGTCATCAGGAGAGGCGTGTTCAAGCAGGTCGCCTGCGGGTGTCACAAAGGAGGTCACTCCTGCAGGAGTTTCAGGAGATACAGCCCAGAGTGTCCGGTGAATCCCTCACAGTGCTTCCTGGTGGTCCCTGTCACCTGTGGGGCCAACCTGTCCCAGTGATGGGAGGTGGGGACCCTTCCTGAATCCAATGTGGGTGTAGTGTCAATATGGGGCCTGCCTTGAAACCCCAGTGCTTTCCCTTACGCTCTGACTGAGTGAGCTAATTTAGCTCTGTGGGCCTCGGTTTTCTAATCTGTCAGATCTGTCAGATGGGGATATAGTATCTCTCTATTGTGTATTGTGAGATTTCCAGGAGGACTCATTTGGGTTGGGTAACACCAAATGCCAGATGCTGTAAAAACAAACAAACAAACAAAAAATCTCAATGAATTAACACAAGAGCAGTTTGTTTATTCTCACGCAGCAACTCAACTACATGGGTGGTCTCCCCCCAAGGAGGTCTTCTTCCTCCATGTGGTGATTCAGGGACCCAGGCCCCCTCTGTATTGTGGCTCCTCCATTCCCAGACATTGGGGTCCTCTGCATCCAGCTGATGGGAGAAGAGCATGGAGACGCTCCCTCCCTGCCCAGTTCAGCAGGACCTTGGCCTGGAATCAGCACCATCCCCACTGCTCACATCCAATATGTGACGTGTTTTCATGACCACACCTGGACGTGACCCCTGCCAGCTGTAGTGTCACACCAGGGAAGGGGTGTTTCTGGTGGACACAGAAAACTCTGCCATCGATCAGGGGTGTGAGAGCCCTTCATTCAATGTGAATACATGGGAAACAGCCTTTCTTCTCCCTGCACCCACTCACAGGCAGGGAGATCGCAGAATAAGAAATTAATTAGAAGAAAATAATGCTTATTGTCATTTAATGAGCTCATACAAAATGCCAGGTTCCCCTCAGGGCTCTGCACACACGGGGGCGGATGCCAGCCCTGCAGTCCTCAGCGCTCAGGCTCAGGCAGTCGGGAGCGACAGGAAATCACAGCCAGACGGACCGTAGCCCCGGGAGCGCCGGTCACGAGACCACTGCAGGAGCAGCTGGGGACCAGCATCCAGTCGGCAGGACCCGGGGGTTCGAGGGATGCCGTCAACTGGCCTCTCTCTGCGTCAGACACTCTCCCTCTGTCTCCTGTGTGTCCTCCTGCAGGGAGCCCCCCCTCCTGGAGCGCAACGCCCGCTCCCAGCTCAGGACTCACGTGGTCTCTGCTGACCCCCTTCCGACCGTCCCAGACCGCGGGATCCCACCTCACGTGCCCGACCTGGATGGCGTCCCCCCCCCCCGAGCCCCTCTCCGTGACCTGGGCCGAGGGACCGCCCTGGAGCCTGGCAGCAGGCGTGGGGGTGCGGTGCCCACCGCCCTGGTCCACACGCCTGAGAGGAGGGGGGGGGCTGCCCCCAGGGACGGTGGGCGTGGCCGGTGCTCACTAACCAGGAGTCACCAGCGCCCCCCCAGCCCCGGGTGAGCAAACAGGGCTCCCGACAGGGGGCTGGGCAGCTGGGCCACGCGGCCGGTAGGACGCAGAGTCGGGGCTCCCACGGGGCTTCTGTCTGTCTGTCTGTCTGTCTGTCCGTCTGCGGGGCCCTGGCCCCACCCCCCCGGCCTGCGTGGGCTCCCGCCTGAGCATCGGTCCCGCTCCCTGAGTTGGAGGAAAGGCGTCCCGTGGATGTTCTGTGTGCGTGAAGGGAAGCGACAGCAGAAACTCAGGAGGAGCTGGCGGTCTGCTCCTCAGACGTGAGGGACGGACAGGCGGACTGGAGCGAAACGCACACACGGCCCCGGGTCAGTGCAGGGACCTGCCGGCCCCAGGCCCTCTGTCCCAGCCGGGCCCGCCCCGCCCCGTCCCCTGGGTGCTGGGCTCCGAGGGGGACATAGCACGGTAGAAAGGGCCAGACCACCCATGGAGTTCAGGGGAGGGAATTAACTTAGGAGGATTGTTACAGAGGTGCAGGAGGAGGTTACCGGAGTTTGGGGACAGAAGGAAGCCACTGCTACCCCAGGGCTGGAGGGGCCTGGAAGGGTCTGTGGCCAGAGACCAGGGGCCGGGGTGCCCAGGGGTGCCCCCAGTGGGAGCAGAGCCAGGGCGTTCAGGACTGAAAACACCGCGGGGCTGCTGGAGAGGCAGGGAGGGCGGAGGGCAGCGGGAGGAGGGAGGGGGCCCTGGTCTAGCAGCTGGCAGGTGGGCACGGAGGGCACGCACTGTCCCTGGTCATCGGACTGCAGCCCCCGCACGGCTGCCGTGGAGCTGGGGTCCGCCTTCCCCATTAAGGGGAGCTGGCACCAGGATGGCCTCAGGGCAAGACGAGGTTGCAGGGGGGGCTTGCTCAGCTGCCCCGCCCTGATTCCTCCGTTCCTGCTTTTCCTCGGGGGCTCCCCTGGGTCTGTGTGATCTGGGAGGGAAGCACCAAGACCTTATCTGCCGAGATTCCATCCCCCTGGCCAGGTCAGAGAGGGACACATGACCCACAGTGACCAAGGACCTTCGGCGTGGGCTTCAGCTTGATCCCCTGGGAGGAGGGCCTGCCCTCGCCTGGGGCAGCTCGGGGGCCGGACAGGGCTCTTAATGGAAATGCATTGGGAAACAGAGCTTGAACTTTTTATGAACCACAATTAAAAATTAAAAGTACAAAATTAATTTTATTAATATATCTTATTTATCCCAATATACACCAAATATTATCGTTGCAATGAATCATAAATATAAAATTTTAAATAAAATTACTTACATTCTCTTTTTCATTCTGTAAGCCCACACATCCCTCTAAGCCGCTATGAGCGGATCCCCGTTACGCTCAACCGAGGGTGTAAAAATACACTCAGCACCCCCAGATCCCTGAGAGAGAGGCCAGCAGTGAAATGGCTGGGACCGCCCACCGGGAGCCCTTGATCCCTCCCCCTCTCCATTAAGCCCCCACCCCTGGCCTCGCAGGACCCCAGGGGCCCCTTCTGTTTGCCTCTGAGGCTGATCAGAGCAGCCATGCAGCTGCAAAGACTCTGATGGGGCTGATGAGGGGCCGGGAGGGGAGGGGGTGCGGGGCGGGACACCTCCCTCCACATTAGAGGCTTAACGAGCCTGCACCCCGTGGAATTCCACTTCAGTGAATTATCAGCTACCAATCAAAGGGACCAATTGCCAAGACCACCCCGTTGCAGCATGGGAGGGAGGGAGTGGAGCCTCCCCGCCAGCCCAGCTAGTGGGGACGCCTCAGGGGGGATTCAATACACGCTCGGAGACAGACAGAGAAGACTGTCCTCCTCCCATCCCGTCCCCAGAGCCGGGAGGCCAGCAGAAATGGCTAAAACAGCCCATGGTTTATGTTAAGATAAAGCACTTCTTTCCTGAGGGCTCCAGTAAAGGAGGGGACACCATGGTCCAGCTTCACTGTGGACCATGGAGGGATCCCTGTGGCCCGAGAAAAGGAATATCCCCAGTCACCAGGCTTGGCTAACATGCCCCCTGCTGAGCTCAGAGGTGGGTCTGCCCCCCTCGAATGAATGGACTGAGAATGGGGATGCGGTTCCCGAGGAGATGCTGGGCCGGCGCGTGTACACACACGGCCCAGGTGAGGCCGATAGCCCAGGACACGTCGGGCGGAAGGTGAAGGCCAAGCAGACAGGGAGCTGGGACGGGAACAAGCCACAGGGCTTCTCGCCTCAGCCTCCAGCGGCCCCTCCCCGTCCTCCCACCTGCTGAAGAGCCACACCAGCGTCCTGTCCAGGGAGGACTCGGCGGCAGGAGGGAGGCGGCGGGGCCGCAGGGGGACAGAGGCGGGTGCTGTGGCACCGAGTGGACCAGGCGGGCCTCAGGTGAGCCAGGCTCAGGAGGGCTGGCGGGGAAGCCACGGGAGGTTTCCTCCGCTCTCTGCTCCCCCCGTGGAAGCCCTCTGTGGGGCACGGAGGGGGCACAGGCAGGGTCCGGGGAGAGTAGACGAGAGGGACCGGGCAGGGCACACCTGGCCCTGTGGCCCCAGGCGCAAGTAGAGAGGAGGTGAGGGGCCCTGGATGTCCCCAGGAAGGGGGTCAGGGGACAGAGGAGAGGCAGAGGTTCGCATCCCGCGGGCATCCTGCACCGCTGACACGCTGTCCACTCCCCTCCACAGACGCACGATAGATGTAAGTCATTGGACGCCCGGGTACCATGGTGACGGTGCCATAGCAACCCCCACCTGTGGGCTCCACACCAGTGCAGGTGGGATGAATGAGTTTAGGTTAATTTAGTAACGTAATCGCCCTGGGGAGTCAGGTCTAAAGCCACTTTGAACGCTGGGCCCTGTCCATCCAGGACCCGCCACGAGAGGACAGAGAGGAGACGAGGTCACAGGTGGGATCAGGAAGGAACCGCACCTGAGCTCCACGCCTCCCGTCTGCCATCACTGCCGCCTCCGTGGCCACGGGCAGGGGAAGAGGAAGGAGCGACCTGAGCTGAAGGTGCAGGGACCCCTCAGAGTCTTGTGAGCTCACCTTGGAAGGGCGGAGGCCCTTCATTCCTAAGGAGTCAGCCCCTGGGACCTCTTTCTGGTCCTGGATCACAGTGGGGCCTTTGAGCATGCTGTTCCCTCTGCCAGAACACCCTTCCACCCAGCTCTGCATGTGCTGGCTTCTCCTCAACATGCAGATCTAAGCTGAAAAGTCACCTCTTCAGAGGACCCGTCCCCGTCATGCTAGAGATAGAACCTGTGTCTCTCCATCACACCGTCACCTCCTGTATTCCATAAATATAGTGTGAATTGAGAAGTGTCGTCACACCTTGTATAAAATGGCTTGTGTACATTAGAGAATGAAACATACCTGTGTATTCCCTCCCAGGTCAAGTTCTAGGACAGTGTTGTCCGAACTTCCTGCAGCGATGAGATGACCTGTACCTTCTCTCCCGGCACAGCACTCTACACGGGGGGTCACAGAGCACGGAAAACGTGAGTCCTGTGATTGAGGAAATTAACCTGTAATTTTATTCAAGTTTGGATTAAGTTTAAATGTGCACAGCCCCATGTGGCTGGTACGCCCCACAGTGGGTGGTGTTCAGACCCCTCCTGAGTGCCTCCCAATTTCAACCCCCTCCTTCCTTCTGGGTGACCCTCATCCTTCATTTTGCATCTATCAGTTCCTTGATTTTATTTTTACTTTTCCATCCTTTCATGGACCCTTAACATAAATAGTTTATCGTTGTCACTCACTGTTCTTTTATATGACAAAATCATCCAGCCCATGCTTGTCTGCGATTTGCATATTTTATTCAACATATGCTTTTCTCAGTGAGGTAAAGAGTGTAGTGGTAGCTCCTTTGTTCATTCACTGCTATGTAGAATTCACATGCACCACACTTTATTTATCTGTAAGTTGTTGAGGTGAATAAATGAATATATTTTCCCTATCATCTATTTATCTATCTGTCATCTATCTCTCTACCTATCATCTGTTTATCTATCTATGCTTAGTACATCACCTGGCAGACAGTAGGAGCCATATTAATTGTGTGATATCATTATTATTCATTGTAGGATCAATACAAATGCTTGAATTCAGTTATTGTATCAATAGTGGCACACACACTAATACACACTCACACTGGCACATGCACACATAATCTTCGGCTGTATCTTATCAAAATATATTACAGAATTGCATGGGGACTGAGGGCCCCACCTGTCTGACCTGTGACGGATGCTCAGGGAAACAGACCCCAGGCGAGTCCAGCCAAGCCCTCTGGGCAGACAGAGGTGCAGGGCTCTGGCCGGGTTGGAGATAGGAAGGAGAGGCTGGGTAAAGTCTTCCAGGGCCAGAGGGAGGTGAGCTTTCTCCAGACCAGAGTGCTGGGATCCACAGGCGTGACAGTGTCACAGGTCCACCAACTGTGCCCTCCCCAGGGAATTCAAGAGCTCCATGGAGACACACCAGCACCCCTCATCCCACAGGGAATCGGGAGTGAGCCAGCTTGCTGACCTCAGAGTAGGGCCACGGACTCACTCCCACCAGGCTGGGGGCCACAGCTGGGCGGTCCAATGACCTCTGAGAACCTGCAGATCAAAACACGCTGCTCCAGAATGAAGCCGGCCCGGGGCAGCATCTCCTGAGCTCCGTTCTGCTTCAGTCCCCTCCCCAGGAGCCAGGGCCCGCCCCCCGTTCCCAAGAGGGCCGGTGGGTTGGCGGGGAGACCGAGAATGGGGGATCCGTCTGTATGCGAGCTCATTGCAGGATATTCTCTGCAAGGTGGGCTTTTCCCGTTTCCCTCACGCGTGTAACCCCACTGCCCAGAGCAGCGTGGGCGCGTGGTCCGTGCTCGGTACACACGCACGACGTGGCTGGATGAACGGGTCTCTCCCCCGGGAGGTGGGGCCCGGCTGGGGTGGGGTGCAAGGGCCTGACTCTGGGTTGACCAGACGGAGGTCGCGGAGGAAGGTCTTCAGCTCTGTTCTAGAAGAGCTGAGGATGCAGACAGGAGAAGGTGGTGCTGAGACGAGCCCAAAGGAGGCGCTCCCAGGAGGAGCAGGGCTCGAGGTGAGGGGGGGCGAGCACCCCGCTGATGGAGGCTGTGCTGTGTCTGTGCTGCTTCAGCGGGGCTGTCCGTCCACTCCTCACGACTCAGTGACGTCAACATGATGACTGTCCCCATTTCACAGACGGGCACACTGAGAGTCCGAGCGGTGATGTCATTGCCCACGGCACGCGGCTGCGAGCTGCATTCTAGCTCAGCTCTGCCCGACCTCTCAGCCTGTGCTCCTCACGTCCTCCTGCCCCAGACACGGGTGTCCTGCCAGCAGGTCCCGGAACCTCCGGCACATGGAGACCACGGGGCCTCCTCTCCCGAATCCCAGGCTCTTCCCCACCGGCTCCAACTGAGAGTCCGGCTTTTCTTTCCTCTGCCCTCAGAGCACGGGCACAGGCTCAGGCAGCATTAATGACGGGGGCAAAGCCGCCTTGGATGGTGCCTGGTCAGGACCTTTCTCACTCGGCCTCTGCACAATCTGAATCACGAGCAGGAAAACAGCTTTGGCATGAATCCTGGGGCAATAAACTGCAGCAAGCACACTGCCAGGAAATAAGGGCACGTCTACAGCTCTGGGGAGGTGGCCCCTGAGCGGCGGATCAGAGGAGGCTTTACCAGGAACCCAGCATCCTGAGTCATGGCTCCACCCCCGAATCCTCATGGACTAAAGATTCAGTCACTCAGGTGTGAAATAGGCAGGGCTTTCAGCCTTTTCTCCGTGGCGTGCGCAGGATGGATGCTCTTCGAACGCGCAGCAGACACTCTCCCGGGGCACATCTAGCCTCTGACAGACCCAGGAAGGCCGTGCAGGTGGTGAGTGGAAGCAGCAGCTCCTGAGCCCCGGATGAAGGATGGCTCTTCAGTGCTGAGAGGGACAGAAAGGGCATCTCTGCCCATCTGCCCCGAAATCGCCCCCCAGGGGTGCGCGGAGGTTCCTGATGAAGATCCTCTTCTCTGTGTGGACTCCTGGATGGGAGTGAGCTGGAGGTAAGGGGTGAGCAGGGCCGGGGGGGCGGGGCTGTTCTGGCTGGTCCACAACTCACCACTTCCCTGGGCTCCGTGCTCTTCTCTACTGTGATGATGAACAAGCCACCTTGGTCTTTGCATCTCTGCTTCCAGAACCCAGCCTCAGCCTGTAGACTGAGAGAAATCAGTGACAAAGTCACGGGAAGGGGTGAAGAGAAATACCCGGGTTGTGTCCATGGCCTGTATGCCTCTGGTTAAAGGACAGGCTATTGCAGCACCTGGAACGAGCAGGAAAGCATCACCTCTCAGAAGTCACCGTTCCTGCCAGTATGTGTGTGATGTGACCATCACACTGAAAATTCATAGAGATAATCTGTTCCATAATTGATTTTCCGTTCCATAACATCTGCCTTTGGAGATGCTCACATAAATATGAATAAGGTGCAGATGTGGAAAGGGATGCCAGAGTCCAATAGCATCATTTCAAACTGAGAGGTGTGACGACCCCATTGCAATCTGGGGAAACGTGGAAATGTGAAGTTCAGAAAACAGACCACTGGGATGATCTTCATGCAATCTCACTTAACAGTAATAAAAATGATCCTTTAGAGAAATCAAGTAGGAAAAAACAAGTCACCTTCCTTACTTTGCATGAATATTACAGTTCATTTCCAGACATGAAAATAAGACTGAGATTTCAACTCCTGAATAATTCATCTTCATATTTTTGAAGAGAGGACTCAAAAAACTCCCCTGAAGTCGTAATGTAATGATTTTCAACCGTACTTCTCCTCTGACACTCAAAGAGGCAGCAGCAATAATTTCTGCAACCCTGTCCCCAGGACACATGGGGAAAGTCACTGGTAACAGAACCAGGCTGTGTCACGGGGGTGTCAGCAGCTCAGGTTTCTGACCTGGCTGTGCAGGAGCTGGGAGAGCAGGACCGTGGGAATATTCCAAAAGAAGGAAAGGACCAAGAGCAAAGGCAGCAAACAGAGGGGGCCAGTAAGGGCCAAGGAGGGAAGGCCAGAGTGTGTGTGTGTGTGTGTGTGTGTACAGAGAGGGTAGCTGTGGGTCCAGGAACCGTCCTCCACCCACACCCCTCCCAGCTCCATCTCCCCCTCCCTCCTACATCCTCCCTCCCTCCTACATCCCCTCTCCCTCCTCCATCCTCTCTCTCTCCTCCATCTCCCCTCCTCCATCCCCCCTCCCTCCTCCATTCCCCCTCCATCCCCCCTCCCTCCTCCATCCCACCTCCTCCATCCTCCCTCCCTCCTCCATCCCCTCTCCCTCCTCCATCCCCTCTCCCTCCTCCATTCCCCTCTCCCTCCCCATCCCCCCTCCCTCCATCCCTCTTCTCCCACCCCCATTCCCCTCTCCCTCCTCCATTCCCCCCTCCATCCCCCCTCCCTCCTCCATCCCCCCTCCATCCCCCTCTCTCTCCCCCATCCCCCCTCCTTCTGCTCCCCCTCCCCCTGGCCTCTTCCTCCTCCCACTTCTTCTTCTCTTCCTAGGGGTGCATGAAAGAGAATTGTGTCTTAGTCTCTTTAATGGATTCCAGTTGACAGTTGGGAAATTGAGCCTTTTAAGCAGATACATGCTGGGTGTGAGTCATCTCTGCTCTCTGTAGAGGAGTCGCCCCCATCTGGTTGTCCGGGCCTGAAGCTCCTGCAAGGGGGAGATGTCAGGCATCTGTTCTGTTCCCATCACCTTGGGCAAACACAACACCTTGGGTCAGTGCCCCCCCCCCCCCCGGCCCTCCACTTTGCTCAAGAGCGGTGGGTGCTGTGTGTTTCCCAGCAGCCTCTAACCGTGCCCAAGCTTTGACCCTTCCAGAATGCTCCAGGTCTGCTTAGACTTGCTCCTGAAGGAAGTCCACTGCACTGTCCAAGACCCTGGGCTTCTCTCAGGAACCATGAACTGTCACATCCCATGGGCAGCATGATCGACAGTTCCCGGGCCCAGTAAATACTAAGCAGGGGAGGGAGGGGGAGGGGACCATGAGAAAGGGGAGGCGAGGACAAGGGGAGCAGAGGGAAGAGAAGCAGATGGAAATCGGAGGTGAGAGGGCTGCTGGCCACGTTTCCACTCTGGTGAGGCAGGCAGGGAACCAGTCCCAGAGCCGGTTCTCAAAGCCGCCCCCCGCGAGCCTCAGGACCCCACCCGGAGCCACTCGTGGCTGTGGAGGGTCGTCTTATTTGATGTCAGACACAGGATCTGTGAGATTCATGTGTCCCCTGTAACTGCAGTGCCCCCGCCCTGAGCTGGCCTTTCAGACACCGTCCTCTGCCACCGTCCGCAGGTGGCGTCTCCCTGGGTCCCGACCTCTCCTGCCCCAGGACAGCTGACGGCCTCTCTCCCTCCCTGTGGCACTGGCCTGAGTGACCGCGGGTCATCTCTGCTGAGACAGGGATTAAAGCCATGAACCTCTTATTAGCCCCTACGATTAGCCAGCGGCTCTCAGGATGCAGCTGGAGTTTGACCTCTGACCTGCTCTTCAGGACCATCACTGGGCCCTGTGGGCTTGGGGGGCTGACACACCGGGCTGCTTCCGCTGTCCTGGGAAGGCAGGGGCTGGAGATCAGGATGCCTCCACGTCAGTCCCACGAAGCTCCCAAGGGAGAGGGTGACAAGGCCTCCTGCGTTGCACAGTGAGGGCCCGACGTCCCGGGTGACTCCTGCCGTCCCTCAGAAGGAAGGAGAGAAGGCGTGACTCGTTCCGCCTTAGAAGGGTTACAGGGGCTCCAGGGGCAGCAGGACCACGAGACAGTGATGGTTCCGGTGCCGGTTTTGCTCCTGCAGCTGGACGGCCCCCAACAGTGCCCAGATCGCACATCCCTCAGTCCTGCAGCTGCCCTGCCAGGGGGTCTTACATCCACCCTGCAAAGCAGCAGACTAAGCCCATGGCTCCCAGGAGGTGGAGCGGGGCTTGGCCTCAGTCTATCTGACCCTAATGTCACTGATGTGCCACTTCCCTTGCCGGGCGGGGAAGGAGAGACTAGACATTGTGGGTCCATCAGTCTATGAGGACAAGGGACCAGGGCTCCTGGGGAAATGGCAGATTCTGGGGCTGGAGCAGGAAACACACAGGCGAGCGGGGAGCCCCTGGTGGTGCCAGAGATTAAGGAAGTGTGAACACACGTGCACACACATGCATACAGTGATGGGACAGGACAAATGGTTCACCTGAAAGAGCTCCCGTGGCCAAAGTGGAAGAGCCCATCTCCCCTGTGGTCTTTGGTGTTGGTGAAAGAAATGTTCACATATTGAGGTACAGGGAAGTCATTGTGGCTTATACATGAGTTCACTTGGATTTGATGTTAACTAAAATAGCCTGTTTGTGGCCTGTCAAACATACACTGTACATCTGCTTTAATTAGTAAAGAAAGGGGCACATTGACCAGAAGTAAAGACCATCCATAAAGATGAAATGGCCCTCTTCCTGGGGCACCAGTGCTGGTCCTTCTTTGATGATAAGACTCCCTCCCAGGTGCCAAGGCCACGCTGACTCGCCGCATACCTGCTGGTCTGGTTTTTTTTTTTTTTTTTTTAAACTTTGAAGACCTGTAACCCTGACTTGTTTAATGTTCATTTTTTCCTGACAAGACATGAAACTGTGCTGAGAGCCTTGCTTCTCCAGAACAGTTTCTCAGAGTCATCTGGGAAGCAGGCTTCTAGGCTATGCCTCAGTTTGGCTCAAATAAAACTTTTTTTCTATTCTTATTATTGATTGTTTATTGATTATTTTCGTTGACAGTGTCCCTAGACACTCCTTGAAACATTGGGTAAAAACTAACGAAGAGGGCTTCCCTGGTGGCGCAGTGGTTGAGAATCTGCCTGCCAATGCAGGGGACACGGGTTCAAACCCTGGTGTGGGAAGATCCCACATGCCGCAGAGCAACTGGGCCCGTGAGCCACAACTACTGAGCCTGCGCATCTGGAGCCTGTGCTCCGCAACAAGAGAGGCCGCGATAGTGAGAGGCCCGTGCACCGCGATGAAGAGTGGCCCCCGCTTGCCGCAACTGGAGAAAGCCCTCGCACAGAAACAAAGACCCAACATAGCAATCAATCAATCAATCAATCAATCAATCAATCTAAAAAAAAAAAAAACTAATGAAGAACGGATAAAGTATGGACTTTAGTGAACAATAATATCAATATTAATTCACGAACGCTAACAAGTGTGCCACAGTCCGTGGGATATTAGTGATGGGAAAGCCATCAGTGAGGTACAGGAGAACTCTGCACCATCTTCACAGCTTTTCAGTAAAACGAACACTATTCTAGAATAAAAGGTTTCTTTAAAAATGTAAATAACTACTGGGTGAGAGTTGGGGCTGCCAATCAGAGATGAGGAGACGTGATCCCCTGAAACTGTTCCCCACAGGGAGATGATGTGAACACAGTGGGGGCAGCTGATCTGGTCTGATCATCCCCACGACCGCCCAGATGCCGTTACCCCGGGGAAGGGGTCTGTGAATATTTGTTTTGCCTTTATCTCCCCCAAATAAGACATGCCTATGGTTAAAACTGCAGAGTATAAAACAGGATCCAGTGGGGAGAAAAGGGGCTTCTTCTTTGTGACTTTGACCACAAAGTCTCCCTGTCGGCCTCACCAAACACAGCCATCGTCATCGTGTCTTCAAGGTCTTTCCAGAGATGCTCCAACCAAGAACGAGAATATGGAAGAATAAGCACGAATGAGATAAACATATACATGTATATATATTTCTGTATATTCCACAAATGGTAGCACACGTATACATCTTTATATTATACGACCTTCCTCTTCACAATGAACAGAAATCTCAAAGATTCTCCCACATTGTTGGAACTACCTTGCCGTCATTATGGTCAAAGGCTGCAGGGTGGCCATTGTACAGACGCCCACAATTCACTGAAGTGGTTCCCTATCTGCCGACATTTATCTCAGTCTTTTGTTACAACAGACAAGCCTGCAGTGAACATCCTTGCACAGATGGCCTTAAGCACATCACAGCACTATTTTTAATGCCTGCTTGGAGAGCTGTGAGAATACTGCACAATAATTTATTTAATGGTTCCCTGTTTTAAAATATTTAGATAGTTTCCAATTTTTCCATCATTATAAACAATACTGCTATGATCATAAATCTTGACACACACTCCTGAATGCTTTCCTGGGATGAATTTCTAGAAGGAAGTGCTGGGCAAACACATTTTAACCGTAAAGCTTTCAAGCCCATTTCCCAAAGCTTGAGTCAGGGCAGCCCTGCCTGGTGGTGTAGGTTGCACACTGCTCAGAGATCCCAGAAGGGGCAGCAAGGGGCTGAGGAGGAGCCCTTGGTCTACTCCACAGGTATCCAGGTGTCCCCTGGAGCAGGTAACTTTTTCTAGTCTGCACAAAGGCACAGAAAGTGCTAGCAGAGCCCTGGCTGAATTGTCAGACGAAGAGTCTGAGGCCAGGGGGGCCCCCTGAAGCTTCAGACACATGTGATGTGACCTGCCCTTCCCTCTGCAATGTCAGTGGTCCATGAGCACCGAACCTTCTCTTTTCTGAGCCCCGCCTGACAATATGCAGCCTTCTCCGAACAGGCGACTCCTGAAGGACCTAGACTTCCTTCCCTCTGATCCTCAGTGCCATCCAGGCCATGATATATGAGGAGACCAGGAGGTAGAGGCCAGGGGGCTGTGAGCTCCCGCCCACAGAGAGGGGACCCCTGCCCAGAGGGACACCTGCCGCGAGGGGCCTGACCTTCTGAGTTTAAAGAGAAGCTAAGAGGCTGGAAACTGGCATTTTAACTTTAAATGCCCTGATTTTTCAAAGTTGGCTCATGCAGACCAATTACAGCACACCCCAGGCCACCAGCCTGCAACGCCTGCCTTAAATATTTGAAATGTGACTGAACCAGCGGAATCATGTTTAAGTAATGAGCCCTGGCAGAGGGACCCTGGGGAGCTCAGCACTTCTCAGACCCCAGAAAAGCCTGAGAACACCTGCAGCCAGGTGGCCTGGCTGGGAGAAGGGTGCCCTTTGTAGGAATGTGCTTCCCCTGGGAATGGAATCCCCCAAGGCAGAGCTGCTAGAGGGGGAAGCTTCTCCCCTCCCACCTGCCAGGAGGGCACATCTGCTCTTTTTCCCGCCTGCTGAGCTGAGCAGTTAGACCATTAGGAGAACCTGTGGGAAGGTGTTCTGCCCCTTTATCTGCTGGAAATGACCCAGCAGGAGGAGACACCCAGCCTGGAGGCCTGCCTGCCCCTTGGAAGTCAGACTCTGAGCCTCATTTCCGACTGTCCACAACCTGGGGGTCCCTGGGGCAGAGCCATTCTGGGGGGACCGCCGTCCTGCAGGGTTGGCAGGTGTCATCTGTGAAGGGGAGACGCACCTGTCAGTCGGACCCAGATGTGGGAGGGGGCACTGGGTTGGGAACATCGGATGTGGGCAACGCTCGGAGGAAGTGCAGCTCCGTTCCCGGGAGGACCTGGAATTGGGGCCACAGGGCTCCTGGCTGCTGTCCTGGTCTGCTGACGGGAGTTAATTAGCGCACGCAGGACAGCCTGCAAAGGTATGTCCTGAGCCCAGGAAGTGTGGCCCGAGAGGGAGGCGTGTGTCCCCCAGCCTTGTCTCTGGGTCACTCAGGCCTGCCCACGCCGTCGGATTCTAGCCCCTCAGTGGCCAAGAGGCTGGGTGCCATGTGAGCATCTCTGTGGGGCTCGCCCCACCCCCGCCCAGGCCGTCCAGAGAAAGACCAAGTGGCCCTGAGAGTTCACACCTCTGGGCTCAGCACCAGCCTCCAGTCTCATCCCCAGGGTCCCTGAGGGCAAAGAGGCGTGTTTCAAGGGGCCCAGAAGCCCTGGAAAGGTTTGCAAACTGGACACCATGGATTTGAGGGTAAGAACTTCCACACAGAGACCTTCCCCATTCACCTCTGACAACACCCACCCGGGGACGTGTCACATGTGGACTCTTGGTGGAAAGAGATTTATTATAAGTATTCCGCTCCCTTGGTCACAGAGGCCCAGCAGCCCCAGGCCCTGCAGTCGGCCAGCTGGAGACCCAGGACGACGGAGGGGGAGCTCCAGTCTGAGGCCGAGGCTGCCGCCGTCCTGGCTCCAGGACTGTCAGCAGAGAGAACGAATCCGCCTTACTCGGCCCTTCTGTTCCGTTCAGGCCGCGGATGCCTGGGCGAGGCCCACCCGCTGTGGGAGGCCGCCTGCTTTCCTACAACCTTGGCTCCAAATGCTGCTTCATCCAGAACACCCCGTCAGACACACCGGAACACGCTGCCCCGCTGTCCAGGTGCCTGGTCAAGCAGACACAGAGTTAACCCGCACAGGCGGATGGGCAGGGCCTGTTCACAGGCTTAGGCACAGTCACGTATTTCAGCCCTAACGGTCGTTAGGGCCCCATGAGCTCAAAGCCGCAGGGTGGGGAGGGAGGGGCGGCGGCGGCAGCTAACAATCCCGAGTGCCCCCTGCTGCTCTGGCCTCTCCCTGGGCAGGTCTGAGACCATCACGTGGACACACGGACGTGCCCCTTGGGATCCGCGCTTCCCGTCACCGGGGCAGACACGTGAGGCTTCTCCTCCTCCCCCTCCCCCCATCCTCTGGCTCTGGTTCCACCCACGTCTCTTTGCAGAGGAAGGAAAGAGGGAAACCCCAAATCACCCCCCTGCCCAGACCCCACCTCACAGGACTGGGGAGTAGGGTCCCGGCAGGGCCACCCTGCACCTCCCAGAAGACACTCCTGATGCCACTTCCTCTCTGTCTCTGTCTCTCTATCTCTCTGTCTCTATCTGTCTCTGTCTCTCTGTCTCTGTCTCTCTATCTCTCTGTCTCTATCTGTCTCTGTCTCTCTGTCTCTGTCTCTCTATCTCTCTGTCTCTATCTGTCTCTGTCTCTCTGTCTCTGTCTCTCTATCTCTCTGTCTCTATCTCTGTCTTTGTCTCTCTCTGTCTCTCTCTCCATCTCTCTGCCTCCCTGTCTCTGTCTCTCCTGTAGATTCAGTCACTGAGCTGACAGGGTCAAGGGTGATCATTAAAAGCCCATCATCTCAAAAGAGCCACTTCTGCACCCAAACGGGGGTTTGAAGTTGCACGAGGTCAGTGCATTAAGTCCACAATCAAGGGCGGCTGGAGCTCCCAGACCCCCGCTGCTGTCTCTGCGGTGAAGATGGTCCTGACCCTCCCATCGCAGGGTCCCCTCCAGAGGCCGTTTCCGTTCAGTCGGGCAAACCTCTGCCTGGAAGGTCGTCGTAGGGGTTACTCTAAGTGTGTTTTCACCCGCTAAGATCCGCGCTATCGTTCCGAGATGACCGCTGCCACTAGTGTGGAGAGAGCCTGGCGCTCCGCCGGGATTTCCCCATAAAGTATGATCGTGAAACCCTTGGGAGAATTCAGCTGGGACACCCACCCCCGCGGCAGAGGCGCTGGGTGGCCCAGGAGGAGAGACCCTCTTTGCGCAGCCCCAGGCGAGCCCCTGGGGACAGAGCTGGCTCCCGAGCCTGGGGACTGAGGGAGCAGGGCCCCTGCGGGGCTGTGAGCCCCCTCGGCTGGGACGGCTCCCTCAGGGCCGCGTCTCCCCTTCCACAGCTCTCTGTCCAGACGCCAGCACCCCTCCCTGCGCTGGGCGTGACCAGGGGGCCCAGGGCCTGGGCTCAGAGGGAGCGCCCAGCTCAGTCCATCCGACCCCCCTTGTCAGGGGCAGGACCTTCCTCACGGTGCCCACCAGCATCCCAGCTGCTGCCCAGGCCCCGTCCTCCGTTCCAGGATCTACAGCCTCCCAGGACCACAGGGCATGGCTGGTCCACGTGGGGTGATTTGTGGGGTTAGGCAAACCCTTAGGACCCAGACGGGCATCACTCAGCTGGTGACCCGTGGGGGAATCCGTGCCTGCTGCTGACGGACAGGCCCAGGGGCTGTGGGCAGAAAGGAGAGGGCTCTGCACCTCACCCTGGGCAATGCACAGGGTCACCTGGATGAGACTGGACAGTCACTGGCCCTGACCCCACCCTTTGGGGCCCTGGGGCCCCGGGTAGGTGGTCTCACTCAGACAGAGGCAGGGACCCCCTGCTGCTGGCTGGGTTCCTGCATGTTTATGCACTCCTCTCTCTGTCCTGGAGGTAGAAACTGGAATCGTTCATTTTTCTAGTCTGTTTTATAACGGACCACAGCCTGTGAAACTTCAGCCAAGGATTGAATATGGTTATCCTCGGTTTCCATGGAAACGCCCTCCCCTAAGGCCCCGGGGGTTCGCAGTTGGGACCAGGTGGGTGATGGTGCGGGTCTGGGACCTGCCTGCTGGGGCCCACGGCTGCCTCTGCACAGCTGCCTCAGCTTGCTCCCCTGTAAATGGGGTACAGACCCTACACCACAGGTGTGGGAGAGCCCAGTGAGTTAATCCTCATGAGGCACCTGGAACAGAGCCGTACACCCGAATCAACGAGTCCATGCGTGTTGACTGTTGGCGACTTGGGCTGGGGCAAGGCAGCTGGTGGGCAGGAAGGAGGGGTGAGGGCACCACATTGGAGGAAGCTGTTAGATGACATAATTACTGATGGGCGTGACCAGCAAGAAAGAGGCTGGGATGGGACCAGCGCGGGGGCTCAGCCCCAGCTTGTCACAGGATGCCTGATGTCTGGATCCACCGTCTGACCCCACAGGCCACGCGCCTGGGAAATGAGCGTCTGGGGAGCGGGTGCGGGAGCTGACTGCACTGGAGGGGCCCAGCATCCCCTCCTTCTGTCCGATCCGCTCACAACCTGTGATCTCTAGTGATTCTGTCTCAGTTGGTCCGACAGCACCAGGCATCCTGGGACCCCAAGGGGCTGTGGCGCTGGTGGAGAGGGTGTTTTATCCATCCGTCCGTGGAGACGAGCGTGCAGGGCTGACAGCCCAGCCAGCACCGGAACATCCTACAGACTCTCCCGGGCTTGGCAGGCGGGAAGAGAGGCCAGCCACCGCCGCTGCCCTCCGGCACAGGGTGCTAGGATGGGGTCCCCCAGCCAGTCCCCGGGCCCTCACCTGGAGCTGGCTAGAACCGCACATCCCAGGCCCACCTGGACCTGCTGAGTCAGACACTCTGGGCGGCCCACAGTCTGTTTCCACCTGCCTCCAGGACGTTCCACACGCAGGAACATGGAGAATCCACTGCGGCAGGGCTGCCCAGGGCCCCTGAGAGCCTGTCCCAGGCTGAGAGCCTCTGTCATCACTCCTTCAGATCCCTCCTTCCAGAGGTTCCACCAGGAAGGTGCATGCCGGCCCTGCACCCGATCGGGGACCAGGGACGAACCTTCACCCCCTAAGTGGCCCCTCCATGCAGAGCCCATCACACCCATTAGCCCACGTGATGTGATGAGTCTTCCCACCCGGTGGACAGTAAGGAGAGAGCCTGCTCCCCACAACATCACCGCCCAGGGCTGGAGACACACACGTGGACCAAGCTCTCTTCCTCAGGGCCTTGGATTCCACTGTGTTTCCTGTACTTTGTGGAGAAATGGCCAGCAGTGTAAGATGCTGGGAAGGCCAGGGTCCGGAGCAGCTGCCTAGGCAGGAATGGCTCCGGGGGTGAGGGAGGCTCTGGGTCAGAAAGCCGAGTGGGGAGGGTCAAGGTACCCCACCCAGCCCGTGAGCTCCAACACACATGGGAAGAACCAGGGTTTGGACACCTTGGATACAAGATGCAGAGAATGAGATCAGGGCATCGTGGAGATAAATTCCTCGTCACGACAAGGAACAGAGAGTTCAGTGGGTCTCAGACCGTCCCCGAGCCAGGCCCCTCCTTGCCTTTCCTTTGCTCCTGCACTTCATGACCTCGTCTTACCCCTTTCTGCAGGTTTTTCCAAATCTTCGGTCTGTGGCACAGCAAAGGCAGCTGGTGCTGAAAGAATCATACAGAAGCCTCACGGAGCCGTCTCTGTCCCACGTCCACAACACAGGCGTCTCTTTGCACCTCCCCACTCCCAGCCCCAGCTCCACGTTGAAGCAGTCACCCTGAACACCTCTCCTTCCCTCCCATTGATAAGGACAGACATTGCCCTGGCATTTTCCCGTTTTCCTGTGTGTACATAAACGGCAATTGCTTTCATGTTTATTTCAGGGAAAGTCACAGCAAGCCCTTCTGCCATGTTCCAGACCAATAGGCTGGCGTGGGGCTGAATGGTAAAGGCTGCCTTCTCCCTGGAATCGAAAAGCTGAGAACTGCCCCTTCTCCCAGGAGCAGCCGGGTCCCCCACACAGCAGCTCTGAGCTACCCGGGCCATGCCAGGCATTCTGCAGCTGGGACCAGTCCTGCATGTGAGGAAGAACATGCCTTCGTTTCCCCAGACACACTCCGCACACAGGCATGGAGGTTGCTGTGGACTGAATGTTTACATCCCCTAGATTCATACTTGACAGCGTGATGGTATTAGGAGGTGGAACCTTTGGGAGGTGATTAGGATTAGACGAGGTCATGAGGGTGAAGCCCTCTTGAATGGGATTAGTGCCCTTTAGACTCACAAGAGGACTTGCTTCCTCCCTTTGCTCTCGTCCCTGTGAGATTACAAGGAGAAGTTGGCTGTCTGCAATGCTGAAGAGGGTCCTCACCAGAACCTGACCGTGCTGGCACCATGATCTCAGACTTCCAGCCTCCAGAACGGTGAGAACTAAAATTCTGTTGTTTATAAGCCACCCAGTCTACAGTACTCTGTTACAGCAGCCTGAACGAACTAAGACAGAAGGCTTATC
The DNA here is from genome assembly GCF_965194805.1 of Balaenoptera borealis. NCBI lineage: Eukaryota > Metazoa > Chordata > Mammalia > Artiodactyla > Balaenopteridae > Balaenoptera > Balaenoptera borealis. The sequence goes on from NC_138875.1 coordinate 90,597,260, forward strand.
TATGTTTGCGTCATGATGAGAAATAAACAGAAAACACACGGAGGCAGGTATTAGGATGTACATTACATCCATGCTTGTAGCAGAGAAAAATATGGAACAGCTGCAATATTCATTAGTTAGGAAACAGGCAGAATCAATCTGTAGTCATTAATCCCAGAGGCACACGTGGAAAAACATGTAGTTGTTTTAAAACATACAGTTGATCTCTATGTATTGCCAGGGATCCCTCTCCAAGGTGCATTGTTAATCGAGGACAAAAACGACCCTGCATGTTGGCAAGCTCACTGGCGGCAGATTGAGGAGGCTGGTGATAGCCTAGCAGGCTGGCCCCAGAGCCCGCCGCCAGCCACGAGGCTGTGTCCCGCTGCTGGTGCGCTGGGCTGGGCTGGTCTGGGACTGATGACCTGTCGATTATAAATATTACCTTCAGGCATATAAATGCATGCAAATGCACAGAAAACAATGCCAGATGCCACACACCAAACAGCTCAGAGTAATTACCTCAAAGGATCATCCAGCGAGGGCAGAGAGCAGTGACCACAAGGGACCCTAGGCACATCTGTAATTAACGTTTGGTCTTTCCAAGAGGAAAATGTATTCGTCTGTTGCTGTGTGCTCTGCCTCCTGTTACCCGAGGGGCATGTGAGTTATTCAGCCACGCTGGGCCTCCGTTTTCTTGTATATAAAGTGGGGATATTAACAGAACTACAGGCAGGTCATTAGATGACGCTGTGGGTGAAGCCCTAGAAGGAGCTTAGTGAAGTCTCCAAGGTGGTGCAGCGTCCATGGTGCCGCCTTCACGGTGCAGCCTGCGTGGTGTGGGCTGGAGTTTGGGAACAGCCACTTCTGCAGGACCCTCTCTGCCCTGCTTCTTGTCAGAGGCTGCCGGGAGCTACCCCACCTGACTCCTCTGCCCTGCGATCAGAAGCCTCAGGGGTTGTATTTGTTGCAGGGCTGGCGAGTCAGTGAGTCCCTAACTTCACTGTGGGGAGAAGGGACCCATCAGGTAGGTGTATCCCTCATTGGGCTGTGATGTCCCCGCTCCGGATGGTCCTCCTCTGCTCAGTCAGGTGACCCTGGGGCTGAGCCGGCACATCCCAGATCTGCAGAGTAACCTGCCCCCTGTGAGGTACTGCCATGAGGGGCCACTGATGAGGGAGGGGCCATGCAGCACGCTGACTGCTTCCTGCTGCTCTGAGCATGGCCCTGGCAGTGGCACGTCTCCCAGCAGTGGACATGGTTCCAGCCTCCTGACTCCCCGAGCCCCAGCCCTCCCACAATCAGCCTCGCTGCACCCGCTCCAGGGCACCAGTACCTGCCAGGCCGGCCCCTCCCCAAGGGTCTGGGTCTCCTCTCCCTGGGGTCCTTCCTCCAGCTCCAGCTGGGACCTAGGGGTGGGGGCCACAGAGCAGGAAAACAGTGCCCAGGAAGATGAGGAGAGGGCTGTGTCAGCTCCCTGGGGCGAGCCCTGGAGGGAGGGAGGAGGGAGGGGAAGCCCCACGTGGCTGCTGGGGTCTCAAAGCCATGGGGACTCCACGGTGGAACCACAGAAGGAGATGGGTGCTCAGAATCCTTCGGCAGGAGGGTCAGGCAGCGTCCCCCAGCCTGAGCATGAGTCACCCCTGTGCCCCGAGAGAGGCACAGAAACTCTGGGTGGGCCTCCAGGTCCGAGTCCCGGGCAGAGGGACGAGGGGTGACCCAGGAGAAACCTCCCCAGGCTGATGACCAAGGCCTGCAGGGGGGCTGGCCCGTGCCTGTCTCCCGGTGTAAACACTGCTGCCGTGGCCGACCTCCCAGTGCGCTAGGATGTCACCCAGCCGGCAGCTGGGAAGGGGTGCCCAGTGGCCAGCACACTCATTCCCACAGTCAGTGGACGTGAGTACAGATCACAGCAAACAGCAGTAAAAACCAGGGATCATGCATTGTCAGTAACCATTCCCTTTGCCTTCTTCTACTTAATTGTAAGTTTATACAGCTTAATTTTTATTAATGGCTCTGTTTAACAACTGAATCACAAACTCCCTGAAAACATAACAAATGGCTCCTGCAGGTGTGTGCTCACTGAGTCCAGAGCACGTTTGCCGGGGTCCCTCAGAGAACAGATGTCCCCTCCCCTTCCTGTGTGGACAAATAGCCTTGGCCTCAAGGAGTTGCCTTGCCCCCAACTCCCTGGTGCTCTGTAAACCCAGGAATTCTCCCTAGGGACACAGATCGCCCCAAAGAGGCTGAGATTCAGTACGTGCCCCGTTGGGAGAACGGGGCGCAGATAGAAATTAAATTCATTTGTTAAACTGCAAAGGAACTACTGTTCCTCACACACCTGAGATTGAGCACTGAGAGGCTTACCTGCTAAAAAAAGACTAATAAAGACCTTGATCTTGAAGTCCAAGGTAAAAGACATCTTTGAGGCCATATCTTCAGTGACTTTCAAATTGTTCACATCCACTCAGCTCAGCCTGGGGTCAGGATGCATCACCTGTGTCTCCCAGGTGTGTCCAGAGGCCCCTTCTCTTCTCAGTCAGGAAACCCGGTGGGAGGCCTGGTCCAAGGAATCAGTGTTCTCTGGGGCGGTGTGATTCGCTGCTAAATTCATGCACAGTCCCTGGATTATTTCCTCATCCACATGCTTAGACCAGCAAGGGCAGTGTGCAGTGGGCTCTTTATAAGAAAACACTTTCAAGAATGCTCTGAGAACAGTTCTCCCTTCCCCACAGATGAAGCCAGGGTGAGGGGTGGTTATAGCATCACCCTGATGTGGGAGGGAAATGACCCAAAATGGGCCCACAGGGCTGCAAGAGGACAGCCAGGAGGGTCCCAGGCCCCAGCCCCTGCCTGACTCCCCTGTGTAAAATCAGGAGATGCAGGCAGGAAGCACCCCCCTTTCCACGATCAGCACGCACCACAGGTGTCTGAGGCTTCACAGGGGGCCCCTCGGACCTCAGACTCTTTCTCTGACAAGTCAGCCAGGGCCCTGCCAAAGCGACGGTGCAGACAGGAAAAGGCACCTGCTCTAGAGGACAGCCGCCTCCTGCAGCCCCTTGCCCACTTGCCTCCTCCTACCTCCTTCTGCCCCCTCCTGCCCCCTGCCCGTTCCGGGCACCGTGAGCAGTGCACAACCTGCACCACAGGTCCTCCTAAAGGTACAACGGCACAGTTCTGCCAACGAGAAAAGGGAGCAGCGGTGGGAGGGGAGAAACTTCTCCCTCCCTCTGACATCTTGCCCTGGGGGATTCCTATAAAGGACGCCCTTCTCCCAGCCAGGCCGCCTGGCTGCAGGTGTTCTCAGGCTTTTCTGGGGTCTGAGAAGCGCTGAGCTCCCCAGGGCCCCTCTGCCAGGGCTCATTACTTAAACATGATTCCGCTGGTTCAGTCACATTTCAAATATTTAAGGCAGGCGTTGCAGGCTGGTGGCCTGGGGTGTACTGTAATTGGTCTGCATGAGCCAACTTTGAAAAATCAGGGCATTTAAAGTTAAAATGCCAGTTTCCAGCCTCTTAGCTTCTCTTTGAACTCAGAAGGTCAGGCCCCTCGGGGCAGGTGTCCCTCTGGGCAGGGGTCCCCTCTCTGTGGGCGGGAGCTCACAGCCCCCCGGCCTCTACCTCCTGGTCTCCTCATATATCATGGCCTGGATGGCACTGAGGATCAGAGGGAAGGAAGTCTAGGTCCTTCAGGAGTCGCCTGTTCGGAGAAGGCTGCATAGTGTCAGGCGGGGCTCAGAAAAGAGAAGGTTCGGTGCTCATGGACCACTGACATTGCAGAGGGAAGGGCAGGTCACATCACATGTGTCTGAAGCTTCAGGGGGCCCCCCTGGCCTCAGACTCTTCGTCTGACAATTCAGCCAGGGCTCTGCTAGCACTTTCTGTGCCTTTGTGCAGACTAGAAAAAGTTACCTGCTCCAGGGGACACCTGGATACCTGTGGAGTAGACCAAGGGCTCCTCCTCAGCCCCTTCCTGCCCCTTCTGGGATCTCTGAGCAGTGTGCAACCTACACCACCAGGCAGGGCTGCCCTGACTCAGGCCTTGGGAAATGGGCTTGAAAGCTTTACGGTTAAAATGTGTTTGCCAAGCACTTCCTTCTAGAAATTCATCCCATGATTGTATGCCAAGATTTATGAGTATAACAATGCTGTTTATAATGGTGGAAATACTGGAGAGAATCTAAATGTTTAAAATAGGGGATGCATTATATAAATTATTGTGCATTATTCTAATAGCATTCTAAGCAGATTAAAATAATGCTGTAATGTGCATAAGGATATCTGAACAAAGACATTCATTATGTTGCTATTTGTAGTAAAGACAGAGATAAATGTCTGTTGATAGAGAATTGCTTAAATAAATTATGGGGCATCTATACAAAAGGACATTCTGAAACCATGAAAAATAATGAGTGTTGTGAATGTACTTATTTGAGGAATTGTATAATATAAAAAAATGTATATGCACGTGCTGGGGTGTGTGTATATGTGTGTGTGTGTATATGTGTGTGCATGTGTATATGTATATATGTTTATGTATGTATGTGTGTATACGTGTGTAATGTGTGTGCTTATGTATGTGTATACATGTGTTTTGTGTACATTTGTATGTATGTACATGTGTACGTATGTGTGCGTATGTAATGTGTTTGTGGATGTATCCCTGTGTATCTGTGTGTGTGTTTATGTATGTCTGTGCATATGTGTGTGTGCATGTGTACCTGTGTGTATATGTCTATGTGTACAGGTGTGCCCTTGTTCATGTTCATACCATCTCTGGAAAGATTCTCAGAAACAGGGTGACAGCAGCTGCTTTTGGTGAGGCCAACAGGAGACTTATGGTCAGAGTAACAAAGAAGAAACTTTTTTTCTCCCCACTGGATCCCACTTTATACTCTACACCTTTTCACCCATGGACGCATTTTATTTGAGAGATAAGAGAAAAAAAAGCTGACAATCGAATATGCAACCATCTTAGGATGGGGGAACAGCGTCTGAGCTGAGGCAGGAAACGCTCAGCTCGGCCCGGGCGCCCCTCCGTGTTCACCTCACCTCCGCGCGGGGAGGAGTTTCAGGGGATCACAGCGCCTCGTCTCCAACTACACACCCTGACACCAACCACATTCTATACTTTAAAGACGCTTTTAATTTTAGAGCAGCTCCAGGTCGACTGAAAACTTGTGGCAATTACACAGAGCCTCTCACTGCCCCTCCCCAGTTTCCCCAATTGCTCACCTCTCACGGGACCGCAGTGCATTTGTCCCCATTAACGAACCAGTACTGATACATTATTACTAACCAAGCCCTTACCTTGCTCACGTTTCCTCGTTTTTCCCTAATGTCCTCTTCTGTCCCAGGAGCCCAACCAGGGACGGAATTGCACGGAGTCAACATGTCCGCTCGGGTGTATTTCGGCTGGGCCGTTTCTCAGACTCCCGGCTCCTGCCGACTTGGGCGGCTTCCAGGAGCACGGAGACCCCGGGCCCCAGCACAGGGCTTCTACGGCTGTCTATGCCCCCGACACGCGGGGCGGTGAGGGCCTGGGAGGGGCGGCTCTCTGGGTGTCCCAGGAAGCAGGGCCCCTCAGGGCCTGGGGCTCCTGTCACTGGGGGAATGGCAGGAGATCCTGGGGTCAGAGCGAGTTGGGGTGCTTAGTGCACAGACCCAGAGTCAGAGGAACCCGGGACTGGGCCTCCATCGCCCACGTGCCGGGTGGCGGCAGCCGCGTCCCACTGGAGGGGGGTGATGACTGGACCAGTAACAGGCAGAGCAGGCCCAGTGCCCGCGCCCAGTAAGCGGGAATAACTGGGGGGGGGGCAGGGGGGAGGGCTTCTGAGAGGCGCAGGACGAGCTCCAGGTCCCACAGCATGGGGTGTGGTTAAAGGCTGTTATGGGATGGATTGCGTCCCCCAAAATTCACATGCTGAAGCCCTGACCCCCGGGACCTCAGGACGTGACTGCGCGGAAACGGGGCCTTTAAATGGATGACTGAGGTAGAACGAGGTCATTAGTGTAGGGCCGAATTCCACAGAACTGGTGTCCTTAGAAGAGCAGGCGATCGGGACACAGACACGCACACGGGTTCGACCATGTGAGGACAAGGGGAGGAGACGGCCGTCTACACACCAAGGAGAGAGGCCTCAGAGGGAACCAGCCCTGCGACACCTTGCTCTTGGACTTCCAGCCTCTGGGACGTGGGACCGTAAATGTCTACTGTTAGAGCTGCCCGCTCTGTGCTGTTTGTTGCGGTCGCCCCAGAACACTGACCCAGGCTCTGATGCTGCGGGGTGCACGCCCAGCCCAGCCCCGCCCCCGTGCCCACACCCAGACCCCTCCTGGGAACGGAGGGGGGAGCGTGGCCCTCACCTGAGAGACCTGGTCACTGCACCAGCAGAGGGTGGCGGTCACAGGGCAGTGGGCACGGCTGGACCAAGGCAGGGCGCCAGCATCCAGGAGGCAGGGGACAGTTAGGCTGGACGGTGGTGGACAGAGTCAAATATAAAATTATGACAGGTTTCAAGATGGCAACCACAGAGCGTTAAACCCCACGCAGGGCCCTTCTGAGTGTGGACTAAGCCTCCGGCCCGGCAGACACATCTGCACTGGGCGTCACGAGAGCGAGAAACACTTTTATTCTGAAGACACTGAAATCGCAGGAGGTGCTCCCACAGCATTACCCTGACTAGTGGAGAACTATGGTCGGTGTTCCCACTTCACAGAGGAGGAAACTGAGGCTTGGGAGCAAGCCTGGGGACTCAGGAGGTAACAGCAAGTCTGGGTCCCCAGCCAGGCTGTTGAGCCCTGCTGAGTGCTGCCGGGCACTGAGAGCTCGGTGATTCCACGTGTTGCTACATCGTCCTTGATGTCAGCCTGACCTGGCGGCGGGCGTATCCATGTCCAAAGCCCTCCCCCCCCACGGAGAGTGCTGGAATCTGGGGGGAGGGGCACCCTGCTTTCACAGGCAGCACTTTCCAGGCAGGAATGTCTGCCCCATTTCACCTTTCTTTGGAGAAAGACTTAACACATTCTGACACAAATGGACTTTCTCTTTGACTTTGGCATTGATTTTTCTCAGTCTACAGGCTGAGGCTGGGTTCTGGAAGCAGAGATGCAAAGACCAAGGTGGCTTGTTCATCATCACAGTGGAGAAGAACACGGAGCCCAGGGAAGTGGTGAAGTCCAGGACCAGCCAGAACAGCCCCGCCCCCCGCCCCTGCTCACCTCTTACCTCCAGCTCACTCCCATCCAGGAGTCCCCACAGAGAAGAGGATCTTCATCAGGAACCTCCGCGCACCCCTGGGGGGCGATTTCGGGGCAGATGGGCAGAGATGCCCTTTCTGTCCCTCTCAGCACTGAAGAGCCATCCTTCATCCGGGGCTCAGGAGCTGCTGCTTCCACTCACCACCTGCACGGCCTTCCTGGGTCTGTCAGAGGCTAGATGAGCCCCGGGAGAGTGTCTTCTGCGCGTTCGAAGAGCATCCATCCTGCGCACGCCACGGAGAAAAGGCTGAAAGCCCTGCCTATTTCACACCTGACTGACTGAATCTTTAGTCCATGAGGACTCGGGGGTGGAGCCATGACTCAGGATGCTGGGTTCCTGGTAAAGCCTCCTCTGATCCGCCGCTCAGGGGCCACCTCCCCAGAGCTGTAGACGTGCCCTTATTTCCTGGCAGTGTGCTTGCTGCAATTTATTGCCCCAGGATTCATGCCAAAGCTGTTTTCCTGCTCGTGATTCAGACCGTGCAGAGGCCGAGGGAGAAAGGTCCTGACCAGGCACCATCCAAGGCGGCTTTGCCCCCGTCATTAATGCTGCCTGGGCCTGTGCCCGTGCTCTGGGGGCAGAGGAAAGAAAAGCCGGACTCTCAGTTGGAGCCGGTGGGGAAGAGCCTGGGATTCGGGAGAGGAGGCCCCGTGGTCTCCATGTGCCGGAGGTTCCGGGACCTGCTGGCAGGACACCCGCGTCTGGGGCAGGAGGACGTGAGGAGCACAGGCTGAGAGGTCGGGCAGAGCTGAGCTAGAATGCAGCTCGCAGCCGCGTGCCGTGGGCAATGACGTCACCGCTCCGACTCTCAGTGTGCCGGTCTGTGAAATGGGGACAGTCATCATGTTGACGTCACTGAGTCGTGAGGAGTGGACGGACAGCCCCGCTGAAGCAGCACAGACACAGCACAGCCCTCTGTCATCGACAATTAACATAATTACTGTTATTCATGTTGCGGATGATATGTTTGTTGTTGTATTATCTTGAAGCCCATCTGTGAACTCACCCCGCCTACCCTGTCCTCCGAACCACGTCCCCCAGGGCACCCAGGACCACAGGGTCGGGCTGGAAGGCCAGGGAAGCGGAGGACGAGGTGGAGGGGTGGTGACCAGGACATGGACAGGACGGCTCTCAGGCGAATGTCCTTGGTTCCGAGCTGAGGGTCACAGCTCACCCTGGGTCCCTGTGGGGTGAGGGTAGGGACTCGTGTGGTTCCAGGAGCCCTCGGCTTGCCCTGGAAGGCACGGCTGGTGGGTCTGTGACACTGTCACTCATGCTGTGGGTCCAAGCGTTCTGGCCCTGGATAAGCTCACCTCCCTCTCTCCTGGCAGCCTTTACCCAGCCTCCCCTCCCTAGGACCCCAAGGCAGACCCCAGAGCCCTGCACCTCTGTCTGCCCAGAGGGCCTGGCTGGGCTCGCCTGGGGTCTGTTTCCCTGAGCGCCCGTCGCAGGTCAGAGACGAGACAGGGGGGAGGTGCAGCCTCACTCTTCACATCGATCTGTGGTGTCTTTTGATAAAATCCACCTATGAACAGTGTGTGCTCGTGTCAGTGTGTGTGTGTGCGCGCAGACGCACCTGCTACTGTTGCCAGAGTATCCCAATCTGAGCATTTTTGTTGGTCCTACCAGTAACACAGTAATAATAACAACACACAAACACACACTTAGGTAACTTTTACCATCTGCCAGAGCCCCTCATTAGGGGGTCATTAGAAATGAACAGATAGATGATAGATTCACTTAATCATCTCAACAGACTTCGTATTTACAGAAGCATCGTTCACAAAAGAATAAGCAAGCAAACAACTGTGTAAAATGGATAAATCAAGTGCGGTACATGTGGGTTCTGCCCAGAAAGGAAAGTGCATGAAGGAACTACTTATGGACCCTTTAACACAGACGATGCTCCAAAGGTTACGCTGAACACAATAAGCAAATCCCAGGGGGTCCCGGGCGGGACAATTGCATCCCATAGATGTGCAGAGTGACAACAATCACCTCTGTGTGTGAAGGACGCATGAAGAGGGGTAAAGCATAAACAAGAGCAAGGGTGAGGGAGACAGGACTGAGGACAATGGTACCCTGGAGAGGAGGGGGAGGGAGGCTGGGAGGGATTCGGGGCTACTGTGGTCCTGATGATTCTCCAGATGTGAATGATCCAGCATGCGAGCCGCCGGCCACAGGGGCCGTGTAAACATCACCCACACCTTCAGCTCAGGTCGCTCCTTCCTCTTCCCCTGCCCGTGGCCACGGAGGCGGCAGTGATGGCAGACGGGAGGCGTGGAGCTCAGGTGCGGTTCCTTCCTGATCCCACCTGTGACCTCGTCTCCTCTCTGTCCTCTCGTGGCGGGTCCTGGATGGACAGGGCCCAGCGTTCAAAGTGGCTTTAGACCTGACCCCCCAGGGCGATTACGTTACTAAATTAACCTAAACTCATTCATCCCACCTGCACTGGTGTGGAGCTCACAGGTGGGGGTTGCTATGGCACCGTCACCATGGTACCCGGGCGTCCAATGACTTACATCTGTTGTGCGTCTGTGGAGGGGAGTGGACAGCGTCAGTGTCAGCGGTGCAGGATGCCCGCGGGATGCGAACCTCTGCCTCTCCTCTGTCCCCTGACCCCCCTTCCTGGGGACATCCAGGGCCCCTCACCTCCTCTCTACTTGCGCCTGGGGCCACAGGGCCAGGTGTGCCCTGCCCGGTCCCTCTCGTCTACTCTCCCCGGACCCTGCCTGTGCCCCCTCCGTGCCCCACAGAGGGCTTCCACGGGGGGAGCAGAGAGCGGAGGAGACCTCCCGTGGCTTCCCCGCCAGCCCTCCTGAGCCTGGCTCACCTGAGGCCCGCCTGGTCCACTCGGTGCCCACAGCACCCGCCTCTGTCCCCCTGCGGCCCCGCCGCCTCCCTCCTGCCGCCGAGTCCTCCCTGGACAGGACGCTGGTGTGGCTCTTCAGCAGGTGGGAGGACGGGGAGGGGCCGCTGGAGGCTGAGGCGAGAAGCCCTGTGGCTTGTTCCCGTCCCAGCTCCCTGTCTGCTTGGCCTTCACCTTCCGCCCGACGTGTCCCGGGCTATCGGCCTCACCTGGGCCGTGTGTGTACACGCGCCGGCCCAGCATCTCCTCGGGAACCGCATCCCCATTCTCGGTCCATTCATTCGAGGGGGGCAGAGCCACCTCTGAGCTCAGCAGGGGGCATGTCAGCCAAGCCTGGTGACTGGAGATATTCCTTTTCTCGGGCCACAGGGATCCCTCCATGGTCCACAGTGAGGCTGGACCATGGTGTCCCCTCCTTTACTGGAGCCCTCAGGAAAGAAGTGCTTTATCTTAACATAAACCATGGGCTGTTTTAGCCACTTCTGCTGGCCCCCCGGCTCTGGGGACGGGATGGGAGGAGGACAGTCTTCTCTGTCTGTCTCCGAGCGTGTATTGAATCCCCCCTGAGGCGTCCCCACTAGCTGGGCTGGCGGGGAGGCTCCACTCTCTCCCTCCCATGCTGCAACGGGGTGGTCTAGGCAATTGGTCCCTTTGATTGGTAGCTGATAGTTCACTGAAACGGAATTCCACGGGGTGCAGGCTCATTAAGCCTCTAATGAGGAGGGAGGTGTCCCGTCCCGCACCCCCTCCCCTCCCGGCCCCTCATCAGCCCCATCAGAGTCTTTGCAGCAGTGTGGCTGCCCTGATCAGCCTCAGACGCCGGCCTCTTGCTCAAACAGGAGGGGCCCTGGAGGGGCTGGAGGGGCTGCTGGGATTTTGGCATCAGTATTCACCAGGGGTATCAGGGTGCTGGCCTGTAGTTGTCTTATACTATCTCTGTCTGATTTTGAGAGTTTGAGAAGGATTGGTATTAAATTCTTAGATGTTTGGTAGAATTCGCCAGTGAAGCCAGCTGGTGCTGGGCTTTTCTTTGTTGGGAGGTTGGGGTAATGATTCACACTCCTTATTTGTTGTGGGTCTGTTCTGATTTTCTCTTTCTTCATGATTCAGTCTTGGTATGTTGTATGTTTCTAGGAATTTATCCATTTCTTCTCAGTTGTCAAATTTTCGGGTATAATTGTCCAAGGAGGTCTCTTAATATCATGTGTATATCCGTGGCATCAGTTCTAACGTCTCGTTTCATTTCTGAATTTTGAGTCTTTTCTCTTTTTTCTTCTAGCTAAGGGTTTGTCAGTTTTCTTGATCCTTAAAACAACTTTAGTTTCATTGATTTTTTTTCTATTCTCTATTTTATTTATTTCTGGACGAATCTTTAATATTTCCTTCCTTCTGCTAACTTTGGGTTTAGTTTGCTCTTCTTTTTCAAGTTCCTTGAGGTATAACGTTAGGTTGTTCATTTGAGAGCTTTCTTCTTAAATTTAGGTATTTACTGCTTTCACCTTCCCTCTTAGCACTGCTTTTGTTGGATCTCGTAAGTTTTGGTATGAGGTGCTCCATTTTCATTTGTCCCAACGTATTTTCTAATTTCCCTTGTGATTTCTTCTTTACCCACGGATTGTTCAAGAGACTGTGGTTCAATTTCCATGTATTTGTGAGTTCCTGGCTTTTCTTCCCTACCAATTTCTAGTCTTATTCCCTTTTGGTCAGGGAAGATATCTGGTATGATCTCAGTCTTCTTAAATTTGATAAGACTTGTTTTGTGGCCTAGCAGGTGGTCTCTGCTGGGGGACGCATGGTGTGAGCTGGAGGAGGGCGTGTGTCTCCTTTTGTTGGGTGCAGGGTTCTGCGTGTGCCTGCTGTGTGGTGTGAGCCCGTGTCTCCCCACTGAACTTCGGTCTGGCTGATCCATCCCTTACTGGAAGTGGGCACCGCGTCTCCTGCTGTCACCGTGCTACTGTCTACGTCTCCCCTCAATTCTACCGGTGTTTGCTTCCTGTAATTAGGAGCTATGCTGTTGGGTGCATGTATATTTACAATTGCTCTGTCTTCCTGAATTGACCCTTTTTTTCATTATATAACATTCTTCTTTGTCCCTTGTGACACTATTTTACTTCAAGTATATTTTGTTGGATCAGATATAAGCAGAGCCCCCCATGCTCCCTTCTCGTCACTAGTTGCTGGAGGATCTGTTTCCATCCTTTCACTTTCAGCCCGTGTCCATCCTTGTGTCTTAAGGGAGGGTGTCGTGGGCAGCATATAGTGGGATCTTGTTTCTTTATCCATCAGCCAATTGATGTGTTTTGACTGGGGAGGTTAATCCATTTACATTTACAGTAATTACTGATGGGGAAGGGATTTCTATTGCCTTAACACGTTGTTTTCTGTAGTCTTTCATTACTTTCCTCTCTTGCTGCCTTCCTTTGTGTGTTGCTTTTTAATGTAGTGACATGTTTGATTTCTTTATCATTTTCTTTGGTGCATCCTCCATAGGTATTTTCTGTGTGGTTACCGAGGGGATTTAAAAACACCTTATTAGACATAACTATCTATTTTAAACTGATAACAACTTACTTTCAGCCACCTACAAAATTCCTACTTCTTTAGACCCCCTCCTACTTTGTGTTATCAGTGTCACCAGGATATCTCTGTACGTTTTGTGTCCACTCGCACAGCTGTCATCGTCCGGTAAAGGCCGTGGACCGGGTGTTGTTGTGAAGCTGACATCTCTGTGGGGAGCCAGGTCAGGGCCTTCCTCCTCCGTCCCCCTGCCCCCTTGTCTGGAGGCTCTAACGCTCAGCCAGGATCCCCTCGTGGGACGGCCTCCAAACACTCTGGACCTCCATCCTGCTGCCTGAGCAGCCCCGTGAGCAAGTGTGCAGAAAAGGGCTCACCTGGTATGTGAACCACGATTCTCAGCAAGGCCGCTGGCAAGGTTGTCCCCGGGCAAGGGTCTGGGAACGGGGCTGCAGACAGTCCCCACGCTGTCGGGAGCTTTCCCTCGGCACTAAGAGGGCTCTGCCCGCCCCCCTTCTCCTAAACCGCTTGCGCAGACCACGTGGCCGAGGCTGGGCGCCCGCTTCCCTCCCTGGCCTGGGATGTGGGGACATGCAGGCAGGGTGGCTACCGGGGCAGCCCCCAGTGCAGCTCTGGGCACCGGGTCTGACGAGCTTCCCCGGCGACACCGTGTCACCGGTGCCGTCACGACCTGCTGGGCACGTAACATCATCACCCTGCGTGGTTCCACGGAGAGGACTCTGGACGCCCGTGCCGCACGCTCTGGACCTCACGGGAGACCCAGACCCCGGTCCGCTCACCACCCGGCCCCCCAGCCCCGCCGTGGCGGCAGCTGCCTCGGTGGCCAGACTCAGGGCGCCCCCCGCACCCCACGCTCCACTGCCCCCGCCTTTACGAGCAGTGCCCTCATTGCGCTTCTGTGTCCCAGCCCCGCTGTGGCCCCCCCTCCCCCGCTGACCCCCCCGCGGCCAGTCAGGAGCTGCCATTTCTCTGCCAGAAAAGTGTCCCCCTCGGAGCCCGGCACCCAGGGGACGGGACGGGGCGGGCTGTGACAGAGGGCCCGGGGCCGGCAGGTCCCTGCGCTGACCCGGGGCCGTGTGTGCGTTTCGCTCGAGTCCGCCTGTCCTTCCGTCACGTCTGAGGAGCAGACCGCCAGCTCCTCCTGAGTTTCTGCTGTCGTTTCCCTTCACGCACACAGAATGTCCACGGGACGCCTTTCCTCCAGCTCAGGGAGCGGGACCGATGCTCAGGCGGGAGCCCACGCAGGCCGGGGGGTGAGGACAGGGCCCCGCAGACGGACAGACAGACAGACAGACAGAAGCCCCGTGGGAGCCCCGACTCTGCGTCCTACCGGCCGCGTGGCCCAGCTGCCCAGCCCCCTGTCGGGAGCCCTGTTTGCTCACCCGGGGCTGGGGGGGCGCTGGTGACTCCTGGTTAGTGAGCACCGGCCACGCCCACCCTCCCTGGGGGCAGCCCCCCCCCTCAGGCGTGTGGACCAGGGCGGTGGGCACCGCACCCCCACGCCTGCTGCCAGGCTCCAGGGCGGCCCCTGGGCCCAGGTCACGGAGAGGGGCTCGGGGTGGGGACGCCATCCAGGTCGGGCACGTGAGGTGGGATCCCGCGGTCTGGGACGGTCGGAAGGGGGTCAGCAGAGACCACGTGAGTCCTGAGCTGGGAGCGGGCGTTGTGCTCCAGGAGGGGGGGCTCCCTGCAGGAGGACACACAGGAGACAGAGGGAGAGTGTCTGACGCAGAGAGAGGCCAGTTGACGGCATCCCTCGAACCCCCGGGTCCTGCCGACTGGATGCTGGTCCCCAGCTGCTCCTGCAGTGGTCTCGTGACCGGCGCTCCCGGGGCTACGGTCCGTCTGGCTGTGATTTCCTGTCGCTCCCGACTGCCTGAGCCTGAGCGCCGAGGACTGCAGGGCTGGCATCCGCCCCCGTGTGTGCAGAGCCCTGAGGGGAAACCTGGGAGGACGTGACCGAGCCCTGAGCTCGCTGACCCTTTGCTGGCAGGAGCGGAAGTGGGAGGTTTTATCAGCTTTATCATCTTTAAAACAAGGAGGATAAACCGCTGCTTCTTCTGAGGCTTACAGAGTCAGCAGTCACGGGGTGGAGGTTAAGTTATCAGAATCCGCTCCCGCGAGATGGAATCAGCCTCCCTCCATCCAATTAGGAAATGATCTCCCGCCTCAGACATCACCGCTCCCAGCTCGCCTTCACTGCTCGGAAATTTAATATTCAACGCAAACATTTAATTCTACTTTCATCAAAGCTGGAATTTTCATTAGTGGCTCCTCGGCACCTGTGCAGTTGTCCAAACATTTACGTGATAACCTAACTCGGCTCCTTTTCTTGGGCTTCACTTAACAGCGTAATTGCGCCCCTGGCAGCTGTGCCCAGACGCAGCTTCTACAAACAGAGGAATCAACCCCAAACCTGCTCTGAGCGTCTCCCCTGGACCAAGCCCGAGACCCCTGAGGCTGGTCGGGACAGCACAAAACTCAGTGACCTCTGCCCGCGGGCTCTGCTGGTGACACTGGAGGTGAAGAGGGGAAGGAAGGAAGGAGAACTCATTCCTTCCTTCCTTCCTTCATTCATTCCTTCATTCAACACATATTTGTTGAGTCCCTACTTTGTGTTAGACAGATGTATGCACTGGAAACACAATCTTGAATAAAACAGACCAAATTCCCAGCCCTCTTGGAGAATATATTCAAAGGACATTTATTAGATAAATTATACAATGTCGTTGGTGACTGGAGCTCTGGGGCAGGAAAGAAGGAGCAGGGGGTGCAGAGGAGGAAGAGGCAGGGCTGCCAGGTGTGGTTGTCCAGGTTGTGCACTGCCCGAGTCTAGCAGCACAGCTCATATCACAGTCACCCTGGGGTTATACAGACACTGGGATGGTTTCCCAGCAGATGGCAGTAAAGAGTCTGAGGAAGGGTCCATTTCTAATTTACCCAAAGCCATCTCCTGGGCTCACAGCCATGCCAAGGAGACACAGAGTGTGGGACCCTCACTTCCCAGGAGCTCAGCCCCTCACAGCCAGCTCCTAACCACAGCACCACACCTCTAGGCCCACACACTGATGTAGGACAAGGCCATGAACTCAAATGTCCTCAGGGCGAAGACTGGAATGTGAGGAGTGCAGGTGCCTGGAGGTGAGTCATAGAGACGGGTGGGGACTGTGGAGAACAGGAGAGGGTTCGCCTCTCCTAAGGACAGGGCCTCTCGTTCCACAGACAAACCTGCACCAGCCATGCTCACCTGCCCAGGGTCTACTCCAGCCCTGCGCCCCGAGTGCACCCCTGGCAGAGGTGGGATGGCTCAGAGGTGCAGGAGCCGCTGAGCCTGCACAGCTGCTCTGGAGGGAGGGGGCACCGGGTTCAACATGTCCTGCTGAGAACAGTGAGGGCTTAGGGCTGGTTCCAGGCACACGGGGAGTGTTCACGCCAGAGCTCCGGGATGGTGACCACGGTGCGGTAGGAATGGTTTTCATGAGTCCAGGTGGATGGGTGCAGCTCTGTGTCTCAGAAATCCTGTTCCCACCTGCAGCTCCGTGTGCGATGCTCAGATACTGGCTGGGCTAAAACACGTGCTCAGAGCTGGGGATGGAGGACGGAGCGTCGGGAACCGTGATGGGGGAACTGACCTTCCACTTGCTCTCGCAGGAGCTGTCTTGAAGATGCAATTTACAGAAGGACAAGTGACTGCAAAGCCTGATTTGAGGCTTTTCCTAAAGGTAAATTGAGTTCGATACACTTTGAAAATTAATATCCCTGCTCTGTTTGCAATATGCTGTAAATGTCAATCGAAACAGTCTTTCCGGATCTACCACATGAATCTATCACCTTGGACTCTCCTCTTCTGCTTGCCCTCGTGACCGAGTTGGACCTTGTACCCAGCCATCCTCTCCACACCCCACCGTCACCTTGAACGAGGCCCACGTTCATTCACTCAACAAACACTTGTTGCAGCACCTGCTATGTGCCAGGCACTGTTCTGTGCTGGGGCTCCCACCCCAGGACAGGTAGAGGAACAACATACAGGTAAACACATTAAAAAATGAGATTAAATCCACAGTGTTAAGGGCTATGAAGAAACAGACAGATGACAATGCTCCAGGGGTATGCGAGGGGCAGGGAGAGGGTCTCTATCCTGGCCGGCCTGGCGGCTCCTCTGAGGGAGACCTGCACAGTGCTGGCCACAGGCAGGAAGGGCGCTCCAGGCAGATGGAAGAGCACGTGCAAAGGGCCTGAGGCAGGGGACCCAGGGTCTCAGGGACAGGAGGCCAGTGTGGCTGGGAGGGGTGAGAGGAGGAAGACTTGGGGGTGGGGAGGTGGCGTGTCTTGACTCAGAGTCACCGGGAGGACTTTGGATTTTATTCTCAGTGCATCGGGAGCTACGGATTCATTTGTTAAGACTTCAGCGCTGCTGTCGGGGCAATAGATGGGGAGGAGCAGGAAATATCTCTTTTCTCCACTTGTTTTACCTACTTAACACGTCATTAAAATTCCTCCAGGGCAAGCGATGCAGAATGAGCTGATGATATTTAATGGACACGTAGCAGGTCACTCTGAGAGCAGTGTAAACACTTTAACGCTCACCCCGTCCGCACCACGTGGTGCACGAGCAGCTTGTGACAGTGACCTTGTAAATTCGCAGGCAGAGACCGCAGGGGCCTCCCCTGCAGCCTCTCTGGTGTGGGTGGGCCTCATCCAATCAGGCGACGGCCCGAATAGAACATAAGACTGACCTTTCCGAGGTCAAGGGGGAATTCTGCAGCAGGCGGCCTTCAGACTGGGACTGTACTGTCTGCTCTCCTGGGTCTGCAGCCAGCCGGCCCACCCTGCAGATTTGGGATGCACAGCCCTCCTGGTTTACCTGAGCCAATTCCTCATGATAAGCCTTTCTATAGCTACACGTCCTCTTGGTTCTGCTGGTCTGGACCCTGACAAACGCAGGCTCTGAGCGTGTGCCTTTGGGCTGGCTCTTAGGTTGCCTCCAGAAGTGACGTGGGGACCCTGTGAAGGTGTGGTGACGCCTGGCACGGATGGAGGGGGGAGGACTCACACAGGGGAGATGGGCGGCCCCCCCTTCCTGATTCTCTGGAACGTGGCACCTCTCTGTCCCTTGTCAACAGTGCCATTTTTACCTGCTGATTCTCCTCTGGCTTCTCCATGATCAACAAACTTGTCTATGAATTCTGGAACTCCAGGGACCCTCTTAATTCAATCCATCCCAGCACCAGGGCCATCATGGCACTCGACACTGAGAGTCCCACGCGGTCCCACAGGTGAAGGCCTTGGGCGTCTGCAGGGATCGGGAGGGAGTCTCTCCTGCTTGGAGGAGGCTGTGATTTTGTGTCACAGCTGTGAGAGCAGAGAACGTTTCTGAAGCTGGCAATTCTTAGACAAAAATTCCTTTCCAGAAATTTATGAGCCCGAGCAACACGATTGTTCTTGTGGCACAGAATCAAGTGAGGCCTGCATTTTTCCAGTTTGTTTTCAACCCGTTGGGCACCATGTGCATGATTCCTCAGCTTGTCACACGTTTTAATTCATGAATTTGTCTTTAAAGTGTGCGATTGGCGGGAGCTTGGGAGGCCGTCCCCTCCTGGGAGTAACTTCGGGTGACGATTCCAATTCGTCCTTGAGCATCCACGCTGGGGACAGGGACGGACCCCAGCACGGATGCCCCCAGCTTCTCTGCTCACCTGTGTCCACAGCCCTGGGCTCAGCGCTGCCCTGGCTCAAAGGGCCCTCGGGGAGAGGGGTGTCCTCGGCAGGGGGAGGGGCAGCGGGTCAGGGGCCGCCGAGGGCCTCCCCGAACCTCCTGCAGGAAGTCCCTGTTGTCCTGGGGCCGCACGGAGGCCTCGGCACGAGGAGTGGGGACTGGAGGGGTCCCCAAGCTGTCCCCCAGCCCCGTGTCCCGAGACCCCCCAGTCACCCCGTCCTCAGCCCCTCGGCCCTCCTGGGGGTCACACCTGCCCCGAGCAGCAGAGCTTCTCCCCAGCAACCTGGACGGTTCCGCCCCGTCCACGGAGCCAGCAGAGCGGGCCTTGGAGAAGTGGGGTCTCCAGGGACACAGTTCAGGCGTGGACTGACTGTCCGCCTCAGAGAGCCGGGGGACAGGGCACAAACCCTCCCCAGGGGCTCTCGGGTGGGAGCCGAGGGCATGATTTGGGGGCCCAGCACAAGATCAAATTCAGAGCCCCTTGTTCCAAAATCAGGAAAAAGCTCTGTTGAATGGCACTAAAATACAAACCCTTTCTTTCTTCTGTGGTCTGTCTACACTTGCCATGGGCTTTTTAATGTACTATTTAATGTTTTATGTAAATAAAATTAAAGTCTTCAGTCGTTAGCATAAATTTTACCACTCGTTTTTATATTTACAACAATAGTTTAAATGCAAATCTGAACTCATATTTATATGAGGAATCTATATAATAAATTATATACATAGGTTATTTATATAATAACTCATACAGGAAATCACGGGACTAGCGCAGGTCATATCTGAGGCTCTCCTGGAGGCTGCCTTCAGGGGGCCGGCCCAGGAAAGGTGGAAGGGGGGTCCCCCAGCCATGGAACCAGGAGGTGCAGGGGCACAGGGACCCCCGTGGGGCGAGGGGGACACGCACGCTGGCTCGGATGGCCCCCGGGGCCCCTGGTCCTTACCCCGCCCTCCCAAGCGCCCAGAGGGAGCCCCGCTCACAGCTGTCAGTCAGGTTCCCTCCCGAGCCGGTGGGGAGTAAAGCCCCTCACAGCCCAGGACAAAGGCTCTGCCCTCACCCTTCATCACGGGCTTCCGAGAGATGCATTGTTCATCCCACAGACACAGGGCCCTGGGCAGGGGGGGGAAAGGCCGCTGCTCCGTCAGGTCCTTAGGGGCGACCTGAACGCTGAGACCTCCCAAGATCCACATGCGTCCAGTGGCTGCTCCCCCAGACCCGGACCCCGACGGCAGGGGGATCAGTGGAGGGCAGCCCCGAGCAGGGGGTTCACGGCCCAGAAAACAGCTCGGGTCTGCGGGGCTCCCCCTAATTGCCACAGCTCTGACCTTCTCAGAGCCTGTGTGCCCTGTGGGTTCTTCAAAGGCTTCCCCAAGCCCCACCTGCCGGCCTTTCATCCACGCTGGGAAAGCCCCCTGTGACCCCCAGCAGGGATGGACGCCTGCCGGCCTCTGGGCAAAGATCAGCCTGGTTACAACTGCCCCCAGCTGGAATCCGTCTCCTGGGGAAATGTGCCAGATCAGAAACTGCCCGGAGAAGTATTTTATTTAGACTTTTCTCCTGATGGCCCTCTGGTGCTACAAAGCCTTGCCCTGAATTCAATTTAGTTGAGAAAAGTCCGCTGATTGCTGGAGAGAGCAGAGTGGAGATTTAGGTGAGAAAACTCATTTCAGAGAGCCTTGTGATTAACTGTAGAGCTCTGAGTGAGACCACCGACCACCACACTTGAGGGAAAAGACAAAGGGCAGACGGGAGAACCATGTTTGCTGTGCTTAATAGACAAAGGTTTGGTGCACGAAACATCAAAGGGGCTTCCGCAAATCAATAACAAGCAGAGAAATCCTGACAGAAAAGCCAGACGTTAGGAGTAGACATTCACAGAAAAGGATGCGAGAGTCCAATTAAACACGAGGCAAGATGTCCCGTCCCACTAATCAGCCAGGCCTTGAATGCAGCAGGTCTGTGACGTTTCTGCCCTCCCAATCCGGGCTAGTGTGCTTTGGAGTGCGGACACCAGCCCGGGGACGCCAGCCCCACCTCTTTGCAGGGGCAGCGCCGAGGCCGCCCTGGAAACTCCCCAGGAGGTGGGCACATCAGCCTCCTTCACAAAGTGACCCAGCGCCTGCCCGCGGGTGTCCATTCCTGACTCCCCTCAGCCAAGCACAGTGGGAGCCACTGATCTTGGTGCTACTGCAGGAAACAGGGTCTGCTATGTAATGAGCCTTCCAGGATACCAGGCACCGTGGGGCCCTTGGTACAGGGTTGGGGCACCGGCCTGTGTCCCCCGCTTGCCTGGGGGACATTCGTGCCTTCTGTAGAGGACTCCTGCTGAGGACAAGCTGGGAAGGGAGGTTTTCTAAAGGGCAGCTCGTTTCCTGCCTTCTAACCAGGGGCCCAGGACAGGAGGGGAAAAGTCCACTTCACCAAGAACATGAGATATTAATAATAACGATATTAGTAACAGTAGGCACAGGGCCTGCTCCAAGCCCTGCCATTACCTCATCACCTTTCCTCCTCTCCCTGGAAATAAGGCACCATCTTCACCATCATCATCCCTATTTCACAGCTGAGGAAGCCCAGCCACAGGAAGCTAAGTGATCACCACATGATAAAGAGATTAAATTTCTCCAAAGCTCACAAGATCCCCTTTTCCCTTGGGTCCTCCTGGGCCCAGATCAGAAGCTGACCCAAGCAGACTGGGCCTCATTCAGCCAGTGGATGGGAAAAATGGGAGGGGAGGGCTCTCCTCCGTCCTCTCAGGGCACGACCCGCAAGTTGCTCCCATCGTCACCTCCTCCGTCCTCTCAGGGCGCGACCCGCAAGTTGCTCCCATCGTCACCTCCTCCGTCCTCTCAGGGCATGACCTGCAGGTTGCTCCCATCACCTCTGCTCACAATGCATTGGGCAGAACTCAGATCCATTGGTCAGATGATCCCTGATTCTGCAAAGGTGGCTGGGAAACGCAGTGTTTGCCCTGGGCAGCTGTGCGCCCTGAGAATGCTCGGGGCTCTGATCCACTGAAGGGGCAGATACGGAGGGAAGAGCCTGGGAATCTGCATTTATTCTCCCCCAGACCGCGTCCCCAGGATGCCTGGAGCCTGTGTTTGCTTTCCCAGCATTGATCCGATGCATGTAATGGAAGCACAGGGCCCGCTTAGCAGAGGGCTAGTTTCTCCTGTCGACATCAGACATTCTCAGTGCATCGCCAATCCTGCTCATTAAAATTTCACCTGCGTGCACAGAGGGAAACCTAAAAATACTCACCAGTCTCTCGCTGTCTCAAACTTCAGAGGGGAAGGTGTGTGAGGCCCAGGACTGGCATGAGGAGACCCTGAGACTCCAAACAAGGGGAGGGGACCCCTGCGGCCTCCTGGGCGGGGAGGCTTGTCTTCAACGTGCAGAAGGTGTGGGAGGGAAGGGGCCACGGTGGACCGGGCTGCAGCGCCCGGTGGGCAGGACACACGCTCGTCAGGGACCCTGAGCCGCGTCTCCAAGGCCTCCAGCCCGTGTCCCTCCGCTCACACCTGAGGTCCAGCGTCAGCTAATGCCCGTGAAAGATGAGAGAGTCCCACAGACCTAACTCCACAGGAATCAGCGTGGCGCAAACACTGACAGGTCAGGGTGCTGCCCGCTGGGCTGCTCTGGCCGAGCCAGGGAAGGATGGGCGCTGCTGCCCTGAGGGTCACCGTCCGCCCTGCGGTGACCGCCTTGTAGGACTTACAGACCCCTTGACCCAGCCTCACTGCATCACAGTGTGGGGGGGGGGGGGCAGCTGCACACCCCTCCTCCCAACCACACTCTTCTACGCGCCGTTTTACGGCAAAGGGGTCAGCCCGGAACCCCCTCCCCCAGGCTTCCAAAGTCCAAGAACTGAAGCACCAGATTCCTCTGCATTGAACCAAGTCTCCACTGCAGGACGTTTAGTTTTTTCCTCCGAGCTCTCACTCTTTCAGGGAACATCGTGGTGCATGTTCTCTTTCTCGTCTCCTTTGCGCACGAGTGGGCGTTTCTCCAGGTAGATCTGGGAAGCGGAGAAGCCAGGGCCTGTGCGGTCTTTGTGCCAATAGATGCGCCCAGATCCCTCTCCGCAGAAGGCCCTTCAAAGTACATTCTCACCAACAGCACGTAGGAATCCTGTTTCCACACATCTCTGCTGATACCCGCTATTATCAATTGTGCTCATGTTTGCCAATCAAATAGGTGAGAAAGGATGTCTTGTTTTAACAAGTTTTCCCCTCATTCCTACTGAATTGAGCATTTTCCACGTTTGTTGGCATTTGTAATTTCTCCCCCATGAGTCGTGTGTTTATAGCCTTTGCTTGAATTTCCACCGTTGTTTATCTTTTTCATATTACTATATGGAGGTGATGACATATTCTACCTGTGAATCCCTTACTATGTATGGTGTGAATGTTTTCTCCAAGTCTGTGGGTAATTCTTAACCGTATCGTGAGTCGTATAGGAATTTAAAATTTTGAGGTAGTCAAGCTTATGTGTTCTTTATTTTAGCCTTTTGCATTTTCTGTGTCTTGTTTGGGGTCTTTTGTCTCTCCAGGTTACATTTTCTTATATTTTTGTCCAATGTTTTTACAGTTTTGTTTTACACTGATGTCTGAAATCCACCTGAAATTACTTTGGGAAATGATGTGTGGTTGAAGATTAATTTTATTTTTCTTCCCCAACAGTAGACAAGTGTCTCAACACCATTTAGTGCCGTCAATCCCTGTGGATGCGAAATGCGTCCTTTCCAGTGTATTAACTTCACATACGCTAAAGTCTCTGTTTCTGGACTTTTCATTACGTTCGATTGATCTATTTGCTCACGTCAGCTGCCCTCCCCCTGTTTTATACACATTTGTTATGTGCCCAACATGGGGAGGGAATCACCACTCCCCCTCCTCCTCCTTTTCTTCTTCCTTTCCTATCATTTCTGGTCTTGCCCTTTCTCTTCAAGATGAATTTTAGATTCCATTTGTCAATATCTCTACAAATCTATGTTGAGCTTTTGATTGTTGTCTCACTGAACGTGTAGAGTAAAATGGAAGAAAGTCAGCCACTCACTGCTGAGGCTTCCTGTTTAGGAAGGTAGCAAATCTCTGCTCCCTCTGTCAGGGCGTTGCAATGTCTTGCAAGGATGTCGTACTGTCATCTTTGTAAGGATCTCACACGTTAATTAGGCTCACTCGCGTATGTTAAAGTCTTGCTGCCATTGTAAATGGAAAATTACTTTTCTATTGAATCTTCTAAGCATTTACGGCTGACAATTAGGACAATTTTGATTTTTTATTAAAAATTTTTCTTTTGATTTGAATTTGTCCTTTTGATCTGTGATGTTGGTTTTTGGGTTTCTACTTAGATAGTTATATATTCTGCAAATATGAATGACTGCATCTCTTCCTTTGCAGTATTTGTACCACTTTTTTCATGTCCTGTACATTACCTGGATCCTCCATGAAAAGTTGTCCATGTCAATGACATTAGGCACCTTTCACGTGTTTCCTGACTTTAGTGGGAAAGCACTGATATTTCACCGTGAAACATGACAGTAAGTGGGTTTCTCTCAGTTCTTTGGACTTTGCATATTTACAATGTCCTTTATGGTACTCCTGCTTAGTGCCCCAAAATGTTTTAAAAACCATACACCTGGGACTTCCCTGGCTGTCCAGTGGTTACGACGTCGCCTTCCAATGCTGGTGGTTTGGGTTTGATCCCTGGTCAGGGAGCTAAGATCCCACATGCCTCGGAGCCAAAAAAACCAAAACATAAAACAGAAACAATTTTGTAACAAATTCAATAAAGACTTTAAAAAACAATGGTCCACATAAAAAAAAATCTTTGGGCTTCCCTGGTGGCGCAGTGGTTGAGAATCTGCCTGCCAATGCAGGGGACACGGGTTCGAGCCCTGGTCTGGGAGGATCCCACATGCCGCGGAGCGACTGGGCCCGTGAGCCACAATTACTGAGCCTGCGCGTCTGGAGCCTGTGCTCCGCAACGAGAGAGGCTGCGATAGTGAGAGGCCCGCGCACCGCGATGAAGAGTGGCCCCCGCTTGCCGCAACTGGAGAAAGCCCTCACACAGAAACGAAGACCCAACACAGCCATAAATAAATAAATAAATAAATAAAATATTTTTAAAAATACTTAAAAAAAAACTTTAAGAATAAAATAAAATAAAATAAAAATAAAAACCATACACCCACATCCTGGGCAGATGAAAAGGATGTAGGAATAAAACCAGCTGCTGCTCAAGAGTCCCAGCCGGGTTCCTGACCCTGGGCAGGTAAAGGTGGTCTTTTCTCCTGGAGAAATGGACAGAGAGAGACCCTGCATCACCTTTGGGCTCCCACAACCTCCACGACTCTCAGGCCAGAGCCACGGGGAAGACGAATGGAAATCCACCAAACACGGATCAGCTGCCATCCTCTCCAACGCTGCCCACAACCCCAGAGCTAAGCGTTATGATGTCATTGATTAAAGGAGGCCCCTGAGTCTCACCGGATGTCAGATGGTTTGACAGTGAGGTTTGCAGATGGGACCCACATGTGTCTAGACCATGGTTCTTCCCACCATAGTGAGCAAGGTAAGTGAGAAGCATGAATCACTGACAGCATTTCTGTAAAGTAAATGGATATTAGCAATAAAACACAGTAATTAACCCTAAAGAGAGCTCACAGGAATGGCTGGTGCTTTTCACACACCTCAACCCATACAAGAGTGGCCCAGCCCACTGTTCAGCCAAGAGGAAACGTATGTCTTATAAAGATAATGAGTTCCTGTACCTCCCCCCTCCCACCCCCAAGAGGAGACCCCACACCAAACCTGTGGACAAAACCCTCCACCAGCATGGTGGAGAGAATCAGGACAGAAAGTGTGGCCCCATGATGTTCAATCATAAGTCTACCCCCCATTCAAGGGACACATTTCTCCCAGTGTTTAAGAGAAACATAAAACAGAAAACCAAGAAAAAGTGAGACTTCTAAAAGGGAATTTTCAGGTTTACAAATTCAACTCCTTTATTGCAAATCATCTGCCTGACTCAAGAAAAGCCCACGGTCACTGGGAGACCTTTCCATGTGGTCATTCTACTCATCTCATACCACCCGCCTCCCCCAGGATGAAAAGGTCACTCGTAGTCATCCCAGGAAATCTTATACCACAGGGGAGTGGGGTGGAGAGTATTGCCAAAGTCTCCATCACTCCATCAATGAGTGGTGCATTATGCATGGATCACCAATAAGGATTTCAATCTGGTCCCTACAGGACTGTGGGTACAGGAAAGCAGCAGTACCGGACCCCATTCTCCATGGAAAGGACCCTCAAACAAAACTATAGGTGAAGGAAGATACTCCCAACCTTCATCCCCAGGTCGGAGCCAGGCATGCGCTTCAGAAAGCTCAGGGGAGAAACCATGGCGATAGAGCCAGCCTTCCCCAGGTGGTGTCAACGGCGTCACCAGATATGTCTGGGTCTCACCCTTCTGGGCACAAGGAAGCACTACACACCCTCCTGGTCCCTCGTGGCTGGGCGGGGCCAGTTCCTGGTTCTGGTCAGTGACACGTGCCGCATCCACCTCAAAGCACCTAATGGCCGGTGTGAGACTCTCAGGGATTCTTTACGCCTGGCACAGGAGCTGGCAGCAACCAAGGGAGTGTCTGCTCCGTCTGCAATGATCACTGCCTGCCTGACGACTCAGGTGCATGTGCACCACGAGTGAGGATACAGCTTTGTGCTTTTAAGCTGCTGAGATTTTTGTGTGTGTCATTCTGATTATTACTATTTTTTAAATTTATTTATTTTTGGCTGCATTGGGTCTTAGTTGCTGCGGGCGGGCTTTCTCTAGTTGTGGCGAGCGGAGGCTTCTCTTGTTGCGGAGCACGGGCTCTAGGTGTGCGGGCTTCAGTAGTTGTGGCTCACGGGCTCTAGAGCGCAGGCTCAGTAGTTGTGGCGCATGGGCTTAGTTGCTCCGCGGCATGTGGGATCTTCCTGGACCAGGGCTCGAACCTGTGTCCCCCGCATTGGCAGGCGGATTCTCAACCACTGCGCCCCCAGGGAAGCCCTATTCTGATTATTACACCTCTATTTCTTCTCCTCTTGTCTGTGGCCCTAAAATGTAGCATTTCCTTGCACATAGCAGGAACTCAGTTAATATAGATGGACAGATAATGGAATTGGTGCCAAAGCCCCCCAGAGACTCACTGGCCGCCCTTGCTGGGCTGGAAGGCTGGGAACCAGCCTGAACTTGGAATTTCCTCTTTACTCAGATTAAGTGCACAGGTGTCGGGTCGCCTTTATGGTGTCCTCCTCACACACGCAAGACCAAGCTTGGGGAGGGGAAGTCAGTCATAACAAGCAGTGTGATGCTGTCTGGAAGGAAGACCTGGGTCCTGATAGAAAGCGTCTTCTCGTCCAGCCGGGTTGCCCTTCCCGGACTAGAATGCCGTTTACTTGAGCTCAGTGCTGACCTATTCAGGGTTCTTAATCAACCACGCAGCCACGCCCAGTCCGTGTGTGGGACACGGATGCCTGTGCAGGGGGCTGGGGTGGGGGTGCATGCGGCTGTGTGCCGGGCACCTGCTCCTGGCTGGCGTTTGACCTTGGCGCTTTGTCAACGTGCAGATGCTCAGCTCACATTTGCCCTGGCTCCCTGATGGGCAATAATGGACACAGGGTGCCTTAAGCTTTGCTTCTTTCCAATGGCCTCCCCACAAAGGGCACTGCAGGAGGAAGGGCTGGGGCCACCCTGAGGACACTTGGTGCCGCTCGGCCCCAGCCGGGGTCCAGGTCCTCAGCCACCTCCCAGCCCTGGCCTGGGGTCCCCCCTCCCAGAGCCGCTGAGCCGGGACCCCCGTGCTCCAGGCCCCTCCTGGGGCGGCACTCCACACTCTGCCCCGTACCGGGACCCTGAGGGGGCTTCCTGATGGCCCGGTGGCTGGGTTCCTCTGGCCTGAGCACACCAGGCAGCTTCTGTGCCGCCCAGGGAGCTGCACCTGCACCTCCTCCAAGGAGGCCTGAGCCCAGCCTGGGGAGGCCCCTCCAGTGGGTCCCGCCTTGGGCACCTTCCCCAGCCACCGAGGGTCCTGGGGGTGTTCTTGTATCTGTACTCAGTCCTCCATCGAGGTTTGGTCTTTCTTTATGTTAAGCTTCCACTGCTTAAATCCCTGTGTGATTTCTGTCTCCTGGTTGGGTGTAGACTAACCCAAGCTGATGCCCAAGTCAGGAGGAGAGGTCACAGGAGTGCTGGGGACAGGCCTACCAGGTGGCAAGGGCACCGGGTAGGAATGAGCTGAGGGGCTGGGAGGTCCCAGGGGCGATGTTCTGTACAATATAGCGATTCAAACTTTTAGTAGATTATACTCCACTTAACGCTACCATAAAACACTGGCTAAGAGAAAGCATGAAAAAAAATGTTGGCTATGTTCCCTGTGTTGTACAATATAGCTGTGTAAAAAATAAAACGTAAAAAAAAATATTGGCTATATTCCCTGTGTTGTACAATATATCCTGGTAGCTTATTTATTTTATATATAGTAGTTTGTACCTCTTAATCCCCTAACCCTATCCTGCCCCTCCCCCTTCCCTCTCCACTCTGGTAACCACTAGTTTGTTCTCTAGATCTGTGAGTCTGCTTCTGTTTTATTATACTCATTCCTTTGTTTTATTTTTTAGATTCCACATATAAATGATAACATACGGTTTTTGTCTTTCTCTGTCTCACTTACTTCACTAAGCAAAATATCTCCAGGTACATCCATGTTATTGCAAATGGCAAAATTTCATTCTTTTTTATGGCTGAGTAGTGTGTATGTGTGTGTGCATCTATATTATCTCACATCTCCTTTATCCATTCATCTGTTGATGGGCACTCAAGTTGCTTCCATATCTTGGCTGTTGTAAATAGTGCTGCAGTGAACATTGGGGTGCATATATCTTTTTGAATTAGTTTTTCCTTTTCTTTGGATATATACCCAGGAGTGGAATTGCTGGATCACATGGTAGTTTTTTTTTGTTTTTTTTTTGAGGAACTTCTATACTGCTTTTCATAGTAGCTGCACCAACTTACATTACTGAAAAATGCCATTGGCGTTTTGATAGGGTTGCGTTGACTCTGTAGATTGCTTTGGGTAGTGTGTTCATTTTCACAGTATTAATTCTTCCAATCCATGAGCACAGAATATATTTCCATCAGCTGTGTCATCTTCAGTTTCTTTCATCAGTGTCTTATAGTTTTCCGAGTACAGATCTTTTACCCCTTAGTTAGATTTATCCCTAGGTACTTTATTCTTTTTGATGGGATTTAAAGTGGGATTGTTTCCTTAATTTCTCTTTCTGATAGTTCATTGTTAGTATATAGATATGCAACAAGTTTCGGTATATTAACTTTGTATCCTGCAACTTTACCAAATTCACTGATGAGTCCTAGTAGTTTTGGGGGGTAGGGTCATGAATTTTATCCCCAGGGCAAGGGGACCACTCAAGGGGATTGCGGAGGGGAAGGGGTGTGGGGTGAGCTGAGTGACCTGTTCAAAGGTCACCAGGCAGCCAGAAGGAGAAGGACGATGAAGCAGGAGAGAATGTTCAGGACACTAGGGGAAGGGGGGTTGGGATCAGGCAGAAGAGGAGAGAGGGCAGAGGTAGACAAATCTGGGGTACATTCTGGGGATGGAGATGACGGGACATGACGTGGGGTTGGATGGAGTGAGGGAGGAAGAGAGAAGAACCAAGGGTGACCCTGAGGTGTGGGCTCCCTGAGAAGGGATCTAGGAGGTTAGTGCCCAGGAAGCCTGGCCCAGAGGAGGGGCTCTGACTAATGAATGAGTGAGTGAATGTGTGAATGAATGAATGAGTGAATAAATGAGTGAGTGGGTAAATGAATAAATGAGTAAGTGAATGAATGAGTGAGTGAGTGCAGAGACCTCAGTCCCCGACACCAGCCCCTACTCAGGCCAGCAGGCCCCAGGGTCTCTCCCTCCCCTCGATTCATCCCTCTGCCCCCCTCCCTGCCCTAACCGCCACCTCCACCCCTGGCACCGGGTAGAATCCAGGGCACCCGGTTTGAAGGTCACCAGATAAAAGGCTGTATTTTCAACCTGCTGCAGCTAAGTGTGACCATATGTGTGGGAATCCCTGTGTGGGAGGCTGTTCAAGACACTGACTCAGATGGGAAGAACTGCCCTTTTGTTCTTTCCTGCTTCCTCCTCTCTGCTGCCAGAATGTGGATGTGAGGACTGATCTCCAGCAGCCATTTTGGACCATGAGGCATCACACTAAAGATGATGAAACAGAAAGATAAAAGGATTCTGGGTCTTTGGTGATACTCGGGTTCCCACCTGAGAGTAACCCTTGTATTTTCAGGGCACTGTGATTTAAACCCATCTGTTATCTGACATTGAGAGTTTCCCCAGTTGTTACTTTGACCTGCCTTCTGCCAAACTTTCCTTCTCTACTGTGTTGCTGGTCCCATAATAGCACCTTAGGAGGAACCCACCATTTTCCAGTTACTCTGTGTTATTAAAAAATAATAATAAAAATAAATAAATAAATAAATAAAGCTATTTGATTATAAAAACAAAGTCAACCCAGACAGTTTTAAAGCCTCTTATTTACATCTGAATCAAAGCTTTCCCATTTACCTGTTTCAAGACCCATGTGGTTTCAGAGCCCTGAACTGGAGACGGGACATCATCTGCTTTTTCACTCCTCTCAATTCAACACCTGATAACGGGAGGGACCCCACTCCCCTCCAGGGACGCTCCTTGCCCTATTTCCCCAGGGTTTGCTGTCTGTCCATCTGCCTGCCCTCACTGAGGCTGACACACCTGATGGGTGAGGTGCTCTGGTCCCTAAATCACCTTGTTACAGAGGCAGCACAGTGTGGTGGACGTGAGCAGAGGCAGTGGACCACCCAGGTGTGAAGTGTGACTTGCTATGTGCTGTGTGACTTCAGGAAAAGTCATGCACCTCTCTGTGCCTCTTTTCCTTCATCCGTAAAATGGGACTGACAGTGTTCCCAACCCTAAAGCCTTGATGTGGGGACAGAGCTTACTGTCGTGTCTGATCAAATGGACTCACGGGGCGCACGCTCCAGCGACATATCTGTCCTTGTTGTCTGTTGTTTCTTTCCTCAGACAGCAGAAATGGTGTCTGTTTGCCAGAAACCCAACATCTTGGCTCTCTCCTGACACAGCTGCGCTTACAGAATCACATCAGGCACATAAATGCCCACTTCAAAGAGCTAATTTTGGGGCTTTTCATCTTAGGGCAATAAAATTCACATGAAACACGCAGGTTTATAAATTCAACCTCACTTGATTTCCCAGCAGCTACACACTTCCCGGCTCAGCCATTTGCACTGATCAGTTCCAGCATTCGGGTAATGGATACACCAGCTGGGCGGCCAGCCAACCTTGACCGGTGAGGATGCCCCAGGCGGCACAGACGTGGGGGAGACTGCGAGCCTACACTGGCCTGGAGACGAGAGGAAATGAGCCCTTACGTGGATAACTGGGGTACAGAGGACTCCCCCCGAGAGCCTGGAGCACTCAGGCCACGGGGACTGGCTGGAAGTTTCCCTGGTCACCCCGTCCTCCCGCCCCATGCTCCCCGCGCAGGCGCCGGCCAGAGTGTCCCTCACCTGCAGAGGGCGGTAGGGAGCCTCAACACAGAAGGCCTGAGTCCCTGTCCTCTCCCCCAAGGGAACAGAAGGCCCATCTTTCCTCCACAAAAACTAGCACATCCCAGGACTTGACACAGAGAAGGCACTTTCTATTGACTTCAATTTGCATTTCAAATAAACTAAGTCCCTCTGGAAAGACAGTAAGAGTTCATTCATGTTGTGAAATGTCATTTTCACCAATTCCTTGCACGTGAAGGCTAATTACAGCTCTCCAGGGAACGATCCAGTGACTCAGACCCACCACGCCACCAATGGGAGCTCAGGCATCAAATCAAAGGTGAGCTGGGACATAGCCACTCAGCTGGGCCGGGCCCCAGTTGGGACAGCCCTGGGGACGAGGGCTCCTCCTCGGCGACGAGGGGCTGCTCCCCAAACTCAGAGGGCGGGGACCCTGACCTCCGCCGGTGGGTGGCTGGCAGCCTAAGCAGCAGCTGAGTCAGCAAAGTGCGGCCAGGGTTGATGACCACCTTGCTGGGGCCTTCCACCTCTCCTCACAGTGTTCCAGAAACAGACACTAGTTCCCAAACCCAGACAAACAATCCCTCAGCAGCGACTGGCCTTAAAAAGAATGGAGTCTCATCTAACCATTAGGCTTCATTCACTTTTTCACTCGCTCATCCAACAAATACGCATTAATTGGAGATAAGTTTCGTGTTATCTATTAAAACTTAAAATGCTTTTATCTGCGAAGGCAACTCAACAGAAAAAGCGTAGTCCTTTCAACACAGCACTTTAGCAAGTGGACATCCCTATGCAAAAAAATGACTTCAACTTATACCTCACACCTCATTCAAAAATTACTTCAAAAGGTACCACAGATCTAAATGTAAAATATAAAATTATAATTTTTTTAGAAGAAAACATCACAGAAAATTTTGTGACTTTGGGTTAGACAACACAAAAGGAGCAATTCATAAAAGGAATATTGATAAATTTGACTTCATCAAAGTCAAAATTTTTCTCTGCAAAAGACATTATGATGAGAACGATAAGGTCAGCCACAGACTGGCAGAAAATATTTGCAATTCAGATACTTGACAGTGAACTTGTATCTAGAATATCTAAATAACTCCTCAAATTCTGTGATAGCAAAATGAAGAACTCATTTTTTAAAACTAGCAAAAGGTTTACACATTTTGTCAAAGAATGTAAACACATAACAAACAAGCACATGAAAAGATGGTCAGCATAATAGGCTATTAGGAAAATGCAAATAAAGCCACAAAGAGAGTACACACCTACCAGAATGGCTAAAATTTTAAAAATAGAGAAAAAAAACACACAAGGCCAAGTGCTGTTGAAGAAGGGGGGCAGCAGGAGCTCTCTTTGGCAGCAGGTTTGGTGGTTTCTTACACAGTGAAACACACACTTACCAGGAGACCCAGTAATCTTACTCCCAGGCATTTGGTCCAGTAGAGTGAAAACCAATGTTTACACACAAATGCAAATTATATGCAAATTGTACGCAAATGTTCAGGCAGCTTTATTTGTCATTGCAAAAACTGGGAATAACCCAAGTGACCCTCAGTCAGCGAATGGGTAGCAAGCTGTGTGGCGCCCACACAGGGAACACTGCTCACAGTGAGAAGATCCAGCTACTGATCCACCCAACCGTGTGGGAAGAATCTCAGATGACTCTGCTCAGAGAAGGAGCCGGACTCCCAGGGCTCTATCCTGTCTGACTCCATGTAGCTGGAATTCTGGGATTTCAGAGCCCCGTATTAGGGCTGCAAAGAGGGTGTGAGCACCAGGAGGGTCATGAAGGGACTGGGGGCAGCTGATGGGTCTGCCGGTACGAGGGGGCTTACCCAACTCCATGCATTTGCTCAAACTCAGAGAACTGTATGGCGAAGAGAGCATGTCAATTAAAAGATAAATTTTAAAATGCATTTACAGGCTTGCCTGGTGGCGCCATGGTTAAGAATCCGCCTGCCAATGCAGGGGACACGTGTTCGAGCCCTGGTCGGGGAAGATCCCACATGCCGCGGAGCAACTAAGCCCGTGCGCCACAGCTACTGAGCCTGCGCTCTAGAGCCCGTGAGCCACAACTACTGAGCCCGCGAGCCTAGAGCCCGTGCTCTGCAACAAGATAAGCCACTGCAATGAGAAGCCCGTGCACCCCAGTGAAGAGTAGTCCCGGCTTGTCGCGACTAGAGAAAGCCCACGTGCAGCAACAAAGACCGAACGCAGCCAAAAATAAATTAACTAATTAAAAACATAAAATAAAAAATGTGTATCTAAAATGCATTTACTCTTCAACCAGGAAGTTTGCTAGGAACACCTCCCAGAGAGGCGCCCACATGTGCAGAAAGACACAGGTGCCTGGACATTTATCACCACAGAGGATTGGAAACCTGGGAAATATCTACCAATAGGGATGGGTTGGATAAGTTCTGGACACTTAGGCCATAGGGTAGACTATTCAGCTGGTAAAAAATGGGGCTGATCTCTATGTTCTGACAGGAAACACCTTCCCATGTGTGTTGGTGTGTGAAAAAGCGAGATGCAGAAAAGTGTACCTGGTACCCTACCATTTGTATGGAAATGAAAGACAGATCTATGTACTTCCTTGTAAATATGCAGAATTTTCTGGAAGCATGATGAAAAGCTGATAACACTGGTTGTGTCTGGGGAGGGAACTGGAGGAGGGCCCTTTGACCTGCACTCTCTCTTCAAAAAGAAATGGACTTCAAAATTGCCAGCTCCGCTTACAGCGCTGCAGCTAAGGAGAGCTGCCATCCTTTGACAACCACACAGGAAGAAATCTCAGCCCAGGCATCCAAAGAACTCTCCCAGGCCCACAGTGAGGATACGTTCAAGCTCATCTAAGGAGATCTGGCCACTATGACTCCTGCCTGGCACCTGCAGAGATAGCACCCACTTGTTGCCAAACCTGCCCTCGGTCATGCCTGCCTAGCAACGCGTGCTCCAGAGAAAAGAGGAACCATGACAGGTCAGCAAGAAAACACTGACCAGCTGCCACCAGCGTCCAGGGGCGTGAGCGCAGTGCAGCTGCAGGAAGGCCCAGTGGAGGGAACTCTGTGCCCAGTGAGCACACTGCCCCGTGGACGGTGGGGCACAGGAGCCGGAAGGATGGACCGCCCAGGGAGATTCCATCATGGCGGCTTGGCACCAGAACCAAGGTCCCAAAGGTAGGTCAGTGATCCCCTGACCTCTCAGCAACCTTCATTCATTCACCCATTGCTCCATCCAACAAATATTTACTCTGCGAGAGCTGGGAAGAAAGCCCTTAGGAGGAGAGAGGAGGCCCTGTCCTCCTGGAGTTGGTGCGATGTAGGGGGGCACGTGGCCACCACGCGCTCTCCTTCTGGCCAATTGAAATCAAATTCTTCGTGAAGAAACTATATTGAAATAGCAACAGACATCTAACATTTTAAAATTTCCTATGAGCTCAGATCCATATTTTCATTTGTCCCTATTCCTTGCTGGTATTTATACATAGAAATTTTTAATTTGTACACATTTGCAGCATTACCATAAATATACATATTTGTATTCTACGCTTTTCTCTTTTCATTATAACATTTTGCTAAAGTCTCTTTTCTCTTATTCCTGCAACACAAACTCTCACTTCTTCCAACCATCTACACCCCCTGCCCAGGCCCAGTACCCAGTGGTCCCGTTATCAGCCTGGTGTATAGAGGGTCTTCCGTCATCTGCTTTTACAGTCCTGTCACTTAACCATAAGTTGGGAACATCCCTCCAGGTCAGTGAATTTCCCCGACTCTTTGCAGCAGCTGCATAAAATCCCACAGTGTTTATGGACCAGTGTGTCCTGGATGGTCCTCCCGTAGCTTGTCATCTGCGTTATTACGCCCACTTCTCGGCCGCTGCGAATATCGACACACCTATACGGACTTCCTTACCTGTCTGTGTTTCTCTCTCTGAAATAAAAAGAATTAGTGATCACTGTTGGGATAACCTCCAGGAGCCAGTAGGGCATCTGCCTGCTCTGGGGTTGGGAGGCTCCTCTGGGGGAGTGAAGCTGGTCAGAGCATCCAAGGAGGAGGGGGGGGAGCGGGCGGAGGAGGGGCCCAGACAGAGGGAGCGCAGGTGCCTGGGCCCCAGGCCTGGAGGGCTTGGTGTGGACCAGGGCAGGGAGCAGGTCCTGTATGAGCTTGGGGGAGGAGGAGCGGGGGGAGGATAAGGGGGGGCTCCTGGCACATGATGAGGGTCATGGGCTCTCCCAAGGGCAGGGAGAAGTCTCTGAGAGTCTCACACAAGAGCTGACTCACCCAGAGTGGGGTCTGCCCGGCCCCTCCTCTGTGAGCTGGAGAAGGGGCAGAGGGAAAAGAGTCAGTCTGGAAGCTTCTGCTGGGAAGAGACGATGGTGCATGAAGTAGGTGATGAGTGAGGACAGGAACAGGGGTGTTTGAGCTGTACTGGAGTGCAGGGTCCTCAGGATTGGTGACTGTTTGGTATGGATGGGAGAGAAGTGGCTGCCACGTCCCCAGGGTTTCTGGTGCAGGAATCGGGAGGATGGAAGTGGGGATGTTGGAAAAGGAAAGGACTGGGGGTAAGGCTCCGAGTTCAGTGGGAACATGTGAAGCTGAGTTCCTCCGAGACGTCCAAGGTGGGTCCATGTCAAAAAGGTGGGTACATCTGGAGGAGCGGGTGAGGCCAAGGCCAGCGGCAAAGGTTGAGGTTGTGAGCAGATGGCGCTGTGGCCTCAGGTCTGCCCGGGGAGTTGGCTCTAGGGTTCAGCAGATCAGCATGCAAGGCTCCCATCAAATGTGACTTTCTTATAAACACCAGGTGATTGTTTCAGTAGAAGTATAACCCATGCAGTGTTGGGGACATACACTAAAATTATCTGTGTTTATCTGAAATTCAAGTTTAACTGGGCATCTTTTATTTTACCTGATAACCTACTGGGGAGAAACTGTAAGGTGAGGAGAAAACCCAGGAGAGTGGAACAGTGCTGCCATCCCGGTGGGGGTCGGGGGTCAGGGAGGCTCCCCCCGCAGCACCCCTTCCCTGAGGCCCCGCAGGCTGAGGGTGTGTTCTGTGGGTGCAGTACCTCCTCCCGCCACACGGGGCAGCACCGGCAGTGTTGGGGCGGGCGGGGGCCGGGGCAGTTCTTAGTGAAATAACAGCGCACAGATTGCCCGGTGGACCCTTCTGGATGCCAGACTGCATCTGACATTTAATGTCTCAGCATATTTATTCTTTATTTTATTCAACAAACTCTCTATATTAAATGGATGGTGTCCTTGGTTAGAGAAGGAAGATGAATTCTGAACGCAGGGCTGCTTGGCCCTGAAGCCTTTCTCTGGCTCCGCCCACCCCGGAGGCACCTCCAGGCTCCTGGGGTCCTGGACACACCAGGCCCTGGGAGGAGCCCTGGGTCAGATGCTGTGCCACTAGAGGATCAAGGGGCATAACCCCCATGTGTAAGAGGACAGGGACAACACTCCCTCTGATGGGATCAGGTGAGAATCTCCCAGAACAGCTCCAGCCCGGGGCGGGGCTCAGGGACTGATTAAGGTCTAAGGAGCCCCAGTCCCAGCCTCTCTGGGAACCGAGGGAGCCCAGAAGCTGGTGTCCCCGCAGGTGACCCTCCCTGGGGACAGAGGTGAAGAGGAGGCCAGGAGCAGGTGGGTCTGTCCCTTCCCAGTGCCCCTTTCTCTGACCACGTGGGGGGCGCAGGCTCCGGGGCTGATCTGCATAATACAGAGCTGGGGAGGGGGTGGAGCTGCCCCAGATGTCTGGAGGGAGGGAGAGTAAGTGAGGGGAGGGAGGGCTGGGGAGCTGGGTGGGTGTGAGAGAAGCAAGGATGGAGTAACACCCTCTGTAATGCATGTTCTCTCTGTTGGTGTTTCGAGAGGAGTTTCAGTAAATATTTGATCTCATCTTATTTGTGGCTGTGATTCTGGGAAGATGGGGTCCTGAGACAGTGGGTTTGAGGGTTTCCTGGCCCCCTGCATGGAGGCACCAGACTCAGTGCAGGGATGAGCTCCCAGACCTGGTCCCCTGCCCCACCGAGATAAGAGGTGGAGGTGCCTGGAAGAGGGGTGGGGACAACCGTCAGTGAAGGTCCAGTTACAGTGAAATTCAGTAGGGAAAAACCTGCCCATCCTGAATCCCCTCAGGTGCACTGTCCTGGCGCATTGTCCTAAGGCGCCCCCTAGGTGACAGAAAATTCCTCCATTAAAGATTAAAAATTCATCCAATCCACTTCCATAAAGGGGCATTATCCTTTTTTAAAAAAAGTAATAATTGGGACTTCCCTAGCAGTCCAGCGGTTAAGACTCCGCACTTCCAATGCAGGGGAGCGGGTTCGATCCCTGGTGGGAAACTAAGATCCCACGTGCAGTGCAGCCAAAAAAAAAAAAAAGTAAAAAATAAAAAAGTAATAATTATAAAAATTTTGATATATTAAATACATAAATATATTACATATATGTATTATGTATGTCAGTATTTATCGTATACATTGTATAAAAATATATCTGTTACATATGTATTGTATAAATATATATTTATACATGTTGTAAGTATACACATTATATAAATATTTAACCTATGCTTTTTTGAAGAATTGTCTGCTACTAAAAATGCAATTATAACTCACTCTGGAAGAATGTTTTAACACTTGAAGCTTTTCGACACAAAATTTATTTTACTTAAACTTTAAATATACGTATAATAATTTTTATAGAGAAGTATAATCTAGCAATCAATAACATACTTTCAAGCATCAGAGCGCACTGCATGGGGCAAATGGAATGCAGTGAAATATGTGTTGCAGGAGAAAAAAGAACAACGTAAATTTCCCTTCGAAAACAGATGTAAATAGATGATGTAATTTCCAATGGATGACACAACACTATGTTCTCCAGTATCTCACTAGATACACTGAGAAGAGTGATGTACCCATTTTATTATAAATGTTAATATTTGTAACATGAGGAATTACCTTTCTGCAACAGTATATTTACACTTTAAATAAAAATAATGGATATTAATGTGCAAGGACATAAAGTCTGTGAGGAGGCAGATAGTTTTAAAACACAGTGTGAAGGGCACTGGCCTGGACTTTGCCAAGGGAAGCCCCCAGCAAAGGGGGCAGGTCCCCCGCAGGACCTGAATCGCCAGCAGGAGGGGTTTAGGGGAGAGGAGGGGATTGTTCCAGGCAAAGGGAGGGGCTGGTGGGAGCCTGGAGGGGAGGCCGGGCCCCCTGGAAGAAGGACCAGGTCCTGGGGCTGAGACACTGGTGCTTGGGGGAGGGGGGAGACGTGTGGGGAAGGGGCCGGTCCTGCAGGCCAGATGCAGGCTTCTAGGGGCAAAGTCTGACAAGATGAAGGTGCCTGAAACAAACCAATTCCACATCCTGAAATAATGTAAGGAACCAACTAAAATTCTGATTTCCCCCTGGGCTCTGTACCTTTTTGTACCCCAAACGCAAATTCTCTCCCTATTGCTTTCATCCTCCCACTTTGGCTGGAGCTTGTCTTTGGCCTGTCTTTTGGGGAATCTCCCACAGCACGTTAAATACTGGGGACTTGATGGGAAGGGCTGTGGGAAGACATTGCAGCCACATAAGTAGGAACCTGTCACTTCCGGTGACATTCTGGGTACCGATGTGCCCGGCCTCCTGCCACCTGCTCTGAGGGCATCTCTCCGGCAATCCCCACAGAGACCCTACAGAGCGGCCCTGTCCTCAGCCCCATTCTCCTGACCAGGAAGCCGAGGCTCAGACCTGCCCAGGCCCCACGCCAGTGTCCGAGCCCAGGCCCTGCCAGGCTGAGCCCAGAGCCCTGCTCAGAGCAGATGCCCCTCCCGCACTGACGGAGTTCGAGGAAAATGAGCAGATACTGTTGGACCCGCTCTGCTCCTCTCTCTGGAAACAGTGTCAACACTGGAGCTTCTGGCCGTTTTGGAGGAGACGAATGAATTAATCTTCCAGAGAGATGGTGAACCTGCATTATCTCTGGTTTCCTCGTAAAGTTTAACAACTGCCATCCAATTAATTACCAGGATGAAACACAGAACCAGAAATCATCTTGGATTCCAAAACTTTCATTGCTCTCATTGCAATTTAACCCTTTTCCTCCTGCTAAGTTAGAAATCCCATTAGCAGCCTTATGATTTTGCCTTTAAATAGCTCATTGCACTGTCTCATTAATTAGCAAGTGTCCTTGGGGCTGTGTCTCTCCTGCTGGCTGGTGGTGAGAGGAGCAGTCCCTGAGAAAACAGCCCAGGGTGACGTGTGATGGAGATGGGGAGACAGCCCAGGGTGCGGTGGGGCAGCGTGGGTGACGTGAGGCTGAGGCAGCCAGCTCTCCTCCCGTGTGGCCTCTGAGGGGTCCATCCACGTTTGCCTGTTTCAGGCTTTGCTTCCTTGGGACCTGCAGACCCATGAGGAGAGGAAGCCTGATGGGCATCTTGGGCACTGGGAGGGGGCGGCCACACTTCTGCAGGAGGAGTTTCTAAAGGCCAGGGCGACGGCTCCACGGGAACCCTGGAGAGACAGCGCGGAGACCTGGGCTCCTTCCTTCTTCTGGCTCACTAGGGTCCCACCCCGCACTCTGCCCATGTGGTCTGTGTGAGGCGGACTCCACCCCCCAGGCCCAGGGGAGGTCACGTGACTCAGGCCTATGCAGACTAGAAC
Organism: Balaenoptera borealis; assembly: GCF_965194805.1. Taxonomy (NCBI): domain Eukaryota; kingdom Metazoa; phylum Chordata; class Mammalia; order Artiodactyla; family Balaenopteridae; genus Balaenoptera; species Balaenoptera borealis. The sequence goes on from NC_138875.1 coordinate 90,636,924, forward strand.
ATCCCATCCCCGTGGCCTGGATGGTTGATTCAGGGTGGGCAGTAGGATGGGCCTGCTTGGAGAAGAGAATTTGTTTCAGTGAACATAATCCTGAGGAGATGCTGGCCTGGAAGGGACATGGACACAGGAAACCTGAGCCACAAGATAAAGAGGGGTCAGGCCCTAAAGTCAGTGTTTGAGCTGCTGGATCAAACTGTGCCTGAAGCTGCTCCATCCTCAGTTTTTCATTACACTTGTCTTATGCCTGGGCCTGTTTGGGTGTTTTCTCATTCCTGGCTCATTAGCCCACCTGTGAGACATCAGGACCTGCTACCCATCAGGGCCTGGTCCCCAAAACCATCTCTGGGAACCTTTCTGATGGCTCATTCATTCAGTCCTGGTGCTCTGAGCTGAATCTGCCATTGCCCCCCCACAGGTTGTCACTCAGCCCCCAACTCTGTGCTGGGGTTTGAGCCCCAGGGATGTCCCTGCCCCTCCCCCGCTGCTTTGAGACAAGGCCCCCTCAGCACTGGTCACCCCCCCAAGGACACGCCCCACCAGTCTGTCCTCAGGGCGCCCTGCAGCTCGGGGTCTGCTGTGGGGGGCTGGGAGAGGAGGAGGCGCCCTGTGAGGAGCAGCCCTGCCACCCCTGGCATCTGTGCTGGACCCAGAGGTGTCCCCGTCAGGGTCTGTCTCAGGGGCCTCCTCACAGGAGGAGAATCAGGACACAGCCACTCAGAACAGGTGGCAGGTGGAGATGGAACGGAGAAGGCCGGAGCCCACCCCACTGGTCTAGAGGGTCTGCGTCTACATCCAGCCATCAGGGGAGGTGGCTTCCTGGGGGTCGGGTCTGCAGGGACCCCAAGTCATCATGGGGACTCCTCTGCACTGGCTCCTTCAGCCCCCCCACCAGCCTTGTGAGCCCCCAACTCCCCGCATTAACCCCTCTCTGACCTAAAGTCCCTGGGGGGCTTCATCCCCACCCTGACCTGACGGAGGCGGCAGCAGCGAGGATCATGGTCGCTACACGGGTCTCAGGGATGAGGGGCATCTCCGTCAGGGTCTGCAGGGGTGCAGAGACCCCAGGCACCCACCGGCCCCTGCTTCCTTTCAGCCCGCGTGGAGTCCCGTGTGGCCCAGGAAGCCGCCCCAGGAGCAGCAGGGAGGGTCGTGAGGGCAGCGCTGGTGATGCCGCCACCACCTGCTGCGCTTCCCTGGGACCCCGAGTGAGCGCAGGGCGCGCTTCCCTGGGACCCCGAGTGAGCGCGGGGCGCGCTTCCCTGGGACCCCGAGTGAGCGCGGGGCGCGCTTCCCTGGGACCCCGAGTGAGCGCAGGGCGCTTCCCTGGGACCCCGAGTGAGCGCAGGGCGCTGTGCCCTCGGCCTCCTCCCGGCGCACTGATGCCGGAGGGCTTTCCCAGCAAGGACAGCCCAGGGGCTGGAGCCCCAGAGACGCTCCCGGGTTTCCAGGCTGAGCACGGGGCTTCCTCCTCGTTACAAAAGACGAGAAGAGACACCCTGGAGGCCCATTATTTTTTCATCCATAAATTGGGCTGCAGATTTTAGGGGGACGTTTTCCCAGGAGCAGGCCTGCCCTCTCTCTTTCCCTTTATGACCCAGAGACCATTTGCTCACTGGGGGGAGGGAGGGGACTGTCTGTATTATTATCACTGACCTGGAGTGAGGGTTCTGAGCACCACGGTGCTTATCCTGCCAGGCGGGGGCTGAACGATTCCCACCTGTTCACTCATCTACCCTCAAGATAACCCCGCGAGGCTCCCCCGCTGTGACTTTCACTCCCATTTTACAGATGAGGAGACCGAGGCTCAGAGAGGCTGAGTGGCCCCGCTGGCTCACCAGCTGGTACCTGGAGGAGGTGTGACTCAGGTCATCGGAGACCAAGTCACCTACTGGCTCCACCCTGAGCTGACCATTCAGGGCCGGCCACTGCCCCCCACATCCCCTGGTCCAGGCACCACCAGGACTTCAGGCGGGATGGCACCAGTGCTCACCACGTGCCCGGGCAGGGGTCACCGTCATCTCAGCCTGTGCACCGCCTGGGCCCGTCTTTGCCGAGTGTGGTCTTTGCTGAGTCTCCTTCTGGGCATTGAGGTTAGAGGGCCGCTCTCCTGACCCTGCCCTGGGTAAGGAGGGGCCTGCACTCGCCCCAGAGCAATGGGGAGCTGGGGAAGGTCGTAGAGGAAGGTCAGCCTGCCCCCAGAATCCCCGGGGGGCCTCTTGGCCACTGTGGAGGCTTTATCCACATCCTTCCACGCAGCTGGGCCCTCTGACCCCCTCCTGTCCTGAGATCTGTCACCTCTGCCCTTAGCGAGGTCACAGCTGCTGGGAGGGCCCTGGGGCCGGATGTTCCAAGCTGCAAATAGCTTCATTCAATGCCCCTGTGTCTGCGAGGCTAGAGACCGGAGCTAGAAATAGCCGGACAGCGACCCCACACAGTGCGGGCCATGTGGCCACCGTCCCCAGGCCCCCTTCCTGCTCAGGAGGGAGGAGATCGGCGCCTGGGGAGGCTGGTCCCAAACACGGCCGCCTTGTGTGGCTCCCGGAGGGCCTTTCAAAATCGCGCCTCCCCCAGCTGCAGCCCCGCCTCACAAGGACCTGCGGTCCCTTCCCCGGGGCCAGGCCAGGAGGCAGAACAGACGGGGCGGCGTGAGCGGGCCCAGGGGTCCCACCGCTATCCAGCAGCCCCTCCTACCCGCGGGCCCCTCCCAGGTGAGGGCCTGTCGGGGGCGCAGGGTCTGTCAGCTGCTAACCTACAGGGAGGAGAAAAGGGAAGGCGAGACACAGGGCAGGACGGCGGCCCTCGAGCAGTGTCCTGTGCGCGCCGCTGCCCTTGCGCCCCGGAGCCCAGCTCCGGAGGTTTCCGTTTCAGGCCGACCCTGCGGGTGCCCATGACAACCCGAGGTGGTGTCAGCGCCCCGGGAGGGGCCCCCTTCCCGCCCTCCTCCCAGGACCCCCGCAGGCCAGGCCCTGGAGGCAGGCGCGGTGCGCAGGGTCGCAGGAGGGCCGCCCCTCCAGCCCTCCCGGCCGCGCAGGCTGGCGGTGCTCGCGCGGACGATGCCTATCGGACACATGGACCGGCGGGCGGACGGGCGGCCTAGCGATCGATTGCTCCGAGCAGGCCAGGCCTTCAAGGACAGCAAATCGGGGCGGGCTGTCCACCTGCCGCCGTGTCCCCAGAGCTCCTCCAGGTCATTGTGTCCCTCTCAGGCCTGTCCAGCTCCATCACCAGCATCAACAGCCCCCACGTGCTCCTCACGGAAGGTTCTGGAACATCCCCCTGAGCCCTCAGTCTCCTGACATGATGGAGGACATGTCCTGTGGCTGCAGACCTTCCCATCTGGGGGAAGCTGCCTCCTGAATGTCTTAAAGGTGTGACGTACTGGGCTCCAGGGTCCCGGGAGCCCTCCCCCCACGCAGGACCCCGGAGGCTCTCGGGACAGTGAGCGCCGAGGGTCCCGAGGTTCTGCAGCTGCTTCTGGAGGAGCAGAGCCGGTCCCGACCCAGAGGGGCCTGGATCTGCGAGGTCTGCAGAACGAGGCAGACGGGGACTAACTCGGGGACAGAAAGTCCTTTTCAAAGTGCATGAAGCGGATGGAGAGGCGGTGGTGGTGCTTCCCTCACTGTGTGCATGTGTGCATGTTAGTGTGTGTACAGGTGTGCTTGTGTACCTGCGTGTGCACGTGTATATATGTGTGCCTGTGTATGGACATGTGCGTGTGTGTGCATGTCAGTGTGTGTACAGGTGTGCTTGTGTACCTGCGTGTGCACGTGTATATATGTGTGCCTGTGTATGGGCATGTGCGTGTGTGTGCATGTTAGTGTGTGTACAGGTGTGCTTGTGTACCTGCGTGTGCACGTGTATATATGTGTGCCTGTGTATGGGCATGTGTGTGTGTGTGCATGTTAGTGTGTGTACAGGTGTGCTTGTGTACTTGCGTGTTCACATGTATATATGTGTGCCTGTCTATGGGCATGTGCGTGTGTGCATCTTAGTGTGTGTACAGGTGTGCTTGTGTACCTGCGTGTTCACATGTATATATGTGTGCCTGTCTATGGGCATGTGTGCGTGTGTGAATGTCAGTGTGTGTACAGGTGTACTTGTGTACCTGTGTGTGCACGTGTATATATGTGTGCCTGTGTATGGGCATGTGCGTGTGTGTGCATGTCAGTGTGTGTACAGGTGTGTTTGTTCGCTGAGCTTGGGCTTTCACACCAGCTCCTCCAGCCCCAGCTCCTCCCACCTCCTCCCTGGGCACCAGGCAGTAGAGCACGGACGCCGGCACTAAATGAACCCCGAGCAAAGGGAGGTAAGGGTCCAAGGTCCCATCTGCTGGCGTCCGAGGCTCAGGTTCAGGTCCAGCCCTGCCGACCCCCCTGCTGCTGAGGAAACAGCCTCGCCGCGCGCATCTCCTTCCCGGCGGGAAATCACGAGAGCCTCCGTCTGGGAGAAGTTTGCACTTCTCTGCTCTCCAGCACCGTCAGTGTAGAGAGGAGTCCTCGGGGGGTTCCAAAAGGAAGAAACCCCGGAGGCTCATCCTCATTTGGATCCCTGGGTGGCTGGAGGGAGCGCAGAGGGTAGGGAGAGGGGAGGGCAGCTCCTGTGGGCGATCAGGAGCCCAGCCCTGGAGGAGCGGGAGGGACGCCGCTCTTCTGCTTTGCCCACGCTGGCCTCTGGGAAGACCGTTTTCCTGCAGAGGCTGCCTTTCTGGGGACCGCACCTGATAATAGATTAGAAGCTTCCTAAAGGCCTTGTGAATAGTGCACATTCCTGGGCCCCAGCCCAGACTCCCGGATCAGAATATGGGGGGAGAGACCCAGGCACTTGCATTTTAACAAGCTCTCCAGTGGTTCACGTGTCTCTAACGTGTGAGGACCAGTGCCGTAGGAAGAGCTGTGGGGTCCGTGCAGGGGATGTGCTTCCTCCCTTCCTCCCTTCCTCCCTCCCGTCCTTCCTTCCTTCCCTCCTTCCTCCCTTCCTTCCCTCCTTCCTCCCTCCGTGTAACTCATCAGTGCCGGGGACATAGTGACTGGGGCGACCGGGCTGGCGCTCACGGCATCCACGCTGGCCTCTGGGAAGACGGGGTGTCAGTGTGGGCCCCACGGGAAACGGGGAATCAAGGGGCCACCTGAGGGAGTGTGAGGGAGGCTGAGGGTCAGGACCAGGCGGGGATGCCAGCGGGGCAGAGCAGGTGGTCTGAGAGTGACAGCGTCTGAGAACCCGGTGGCCACCAGGAGCCGCCGAGGCCTCACCGACAGCATAGCTGAAAGGCTTTTCGGGCCGCTGGCCCCTGAATGTGTGACGCAGAATGAACCCCCGAGGCCTCTCCATCCTCGAGGGGCTGCTGACTGCGCAGGAGGCCGCTCTGAGCGCCAAAGGCTGCTGTGCTCGTGGTTAATTACGGACGGCTTTTCGAGTGTCTCCTGCACAGCCGGGCCCATCGAATATTCATAGCAGCCAGACATTTGCCTCCCAGCAAACCGGAGGCACTGGGGGAAAAGGACACCGCCGTGAGGGGTGCGCAGGACACGCTGGGCTCCTGAAACCTGCTTCTGAGACTCCAGCAACACTGAACCACAGGCCCTCCCTACGGGATTCCGGAGAGGAGACGGGTGAGCTGGTAACCAGAGGGTTCACTCATTCATCAAGAGACACTCACGGAGCACCTGCTCTGCGCAGGTCCCGCCCTAGGCGTGGAGGAACCGTAGTGAACGAGGGCCCGGGACCGTGTCCTGAAGGAGCCCGCGTTCTGGGCGTGGGGAGGGCAGGATGCCCAGCTGGACTGGAGTCCCGGGGACGTCTGGGAGTTGGCCTGGAGCTGCAGAGTGGATGTCGGACCCGCTTCCCTGACGGGGACGGCTAAGAGGAAATGGGACGGAACTCGAGTTTGCTTTGGGCAGGTTTGTCAATGGGAGCCTCGGTTATTGGTCCCGAGACAGGCTCAGCACCCACGGGGCCTTGGATGGGGCTGTGTGTCCTCCGGAAATGAACAGCTCAGGATTCCAGTCATGGACCCACTGAATAATGCAAGGATACAGTACATTCTGTTTCCCAGCTATTGGGAAACTGGTGTATCAGGAGGACAGACCCCGCACACGATGCAGGTTTGAATCAACATTTCACTATTCTGGGTGGAAAGAGGGACCCGAGGGCACAGTCCATTCTGGGGAACTGCACCTCCGCCCTCACCGTCCTCGCGCACCACTGCTGCTCATGAGAAGACCCGCCAGGGGCTGGGCCAACTAGTCGGTGATAAACAGTTTCCCTTAATGAGGAGCTTTAGAGCGAGAGCTGGTGCAGTCAGTGTGCCATTCTCTCCAGGCGCTGGGAGCCGGAGGAAGTAATCAATCACTACCAGGAAGAGTGAGATTTTTATTGGCTCCATTCATTTGCCTACCAGAGAGATGCTCCAGGAAAGAACAATTTTCATTAAAACCTTGATAATTGGTGGGTTTGCTCATTTGATGGGTGAGGAGGGGCCGAATGTGTAAGGTAAGATCAGGGTGAATCCAGAAGGTGTGAAAGGAGGAGAGAAGCAGAAAACACCTCCCTCTCTCTCTCTCTCTCCTCCCTGTTGCTGGATTTGAATCCCAGTGGATCCCCTCTCTGAGGACAACTTTGAGAATAAGAGCTGGAAGACGTTTCCTATCAGGTGAATCTTACTGAAATCCAGTGGCTGACTTGGCGTTCTCCCACTAAATTACGCTAGGGGACTTTTCCTGTACTTCTTTGCCACAAGAAATCGCAAAACAGCCACATTCCCACCCCTGGCTCAGCCCGCAGGCTCAAGCCACAGCACCAGCCACAGGATTTCACTGGGCAGCTTCTCCCAGGAGACTCAGAGAGGCCAGCAGAAGACACTCTGCTTTCCAGACCAAATCGTCTCTGGCTGCCAGACCTGGGACTTCTGGAGGCTGGATTCAGCACTCTGGGCCCAGGCAGGGAGAACAAGGGCAGCCACACGTCCTTGTCCCAAAGGAGTGGACCTGTAGAGTGTCCAGAGTCTCAGTGTGTCCCTGAGATGCAGACCCCGTGGGCCCTGGGGTGTCAGCAGTTCTGACGTAGGCGGGAGGTCTTCCAGGAGCAAAAGGTCCTGGGTGAGGGGAGTTCCCAGGGAGATGGAAAAGGGTGTCCTGAGGCCCCTGGGGCTCCAGGGGCACCGTGATCTAAGTGGAAGGTCCGTCAAGGGACAGAGAGGAAGGACCTGGCCAGAATGGCGGGGCAGGGGCAGGCTGGAGGCCAAATGGGCTGTGGGCACAGAGGGTACTCAGCCCAGACGGGACAGGACAGAGGATCCGTGGGAGCCCCTCGGGAAGTGAGAGCACAGGGTAGCGGGGGGCTGGGATGTCTGGAGGTGAAGTTTGGTCAACTGCTGGACAACGTGGGGGTTAATTTCTGATAATAAAGGAAATGAATAAACAAGATGGTTTCCACCTTGAGGATAAATGAAATACTCAGAAAATAGAAAGTTATCACTTTCTGTGTCCTGGCTCAACAGTGAATGGGGCTCCCTGAGGTAACCAAAGGGTCCAAGTGTAACCCACGTCCTGAGAGACCCACCACACACAGGAGGAGGGGCGGGCACGTGGGTGCCGCCGAGGGCGGGCGAGAAGCTCACCCTGGGCTTTGTGGTCCGGGATGGTTGGAGAGACTCTGCACTGGCCCTCCTGCCCGGCCCTCCTCGCCTGCCCCGCTCTTGTCTTTTCTGTGCTTTCCCAGGAACATTTCCTTTACTTCATAGTCCAGTATTTTTACGACTTTTGTCTTTTTAATCACATTTTTAATGCTCTTTTTAATAAAATCCCTTTCTTATTAAATGGGTGTAGTGTCTTCTTTTATCTCCCTGAGGATGTTAGTTAATAATTGTGGGTTTGAAATTGTCTTCTCTCTCCATAAACACCATGTTTCCCTCCCATTTATTCATTTTTAGTCTCCACTTTCATGTTCCACATATTTCTCTGTCTGTTGGGCTCGTATGTCCAATTGCAGGAGGGAAAAGCTAGTGGGAAGCTGTGTGCTGTCGTGTGTGGCCTTTGGACCTCGTCGGAGCATTTTCTTGGGAAATCCCTGATGCCAGAGCCCATGGGGCTTTCTTCACGGCCTGGCCAGATTCTAAGGGCAGGAAGACCCCTCCCGTCTGTCTCCCCAGTGTGGGTTCCACGGAGTTGATGGTCAGGTACCATTTCCCGGGAGCTTCCCGTTATGACCTCTCCTTGCTCTGTCTGCCGGGTTAACACCTGTTCCGTGTCCCGTTACTACCTTCTCAGTGGGCGCTCAGGAGCACCCGCGGGCAGCATCTGTTCAGTCTGTGCCTTCACCCAGGTGTTCCCACTGCATCCTGAGACACTTGCAGCTGGAGACCCTCAAGGCCACGCTGAGGTCTCAGGAGGGGCTGGGGCTCCGGACAACAGCTAGGGCGGCGCTAACTCTGGCTTCAATTTGTGTGTGAATCACTGGGATTTTTTCAAAATGCATGCTCTGATCCAGCAGGTCTAGGGGCCCAAGGTTCTGCACTCCAGTGACCCCTGGTGGTGTTGCTGTTGTCCCGCGCCCACCCCTGAAGTGACAAGGACCTCAGAGACAGCACCCAGGACCCGGGAGGACAGACAGGCCTTAGGACCAGGGTCCACATGGCTGCACGTTCCGAGCAGGGCAGACGTTCCTAACTGGCCTCGCTCGGGTGTTACTCAGGTGTCCATGGTTCCTTCACCTGCAGGAGCAGCAAAGCCAGCTGTCCCCTTCGTGTGCACGAGTGCGTCACATCGCTGGGCGGAGGCTGTGTTGGTTGTATGCCTGGAGGACCTGAAGGCTCAGGCCTGGGGGGCGAGCTGGGCAGAGCCATGCCCTTGTCCCCAGGGCCCAGGGCCTGTCTCCTCTTCCCTGCCCAGTCCCTCCCGAGGGGCCTCAGTCACACTCACAGCTTTGGGTCATCGGTCAGCACCACATGCACGTCTGACCCCTATCAGGCATTTACTGTCGCTGGTGCCGCCCTAGCAGCCTCCGGGCAGAGGTCAGAGAGGGGTGGAGGGTGGTGCATGTGAGGCAGGAGGTAGATGGGCTCCAGGTTAGACATTCACGGCCAGCCTCCCGTCTCTACTTCAAGATGGAAATTACAACAGGAACAGGGTAAATAGCTGGACTTTGTCTCTGGTGGACCCTTTAAGACAACAGTTATGGCCAGGGCAGAGAGGGGCTAAATCCTGCCTGGCTAAAAGATTAAGAGGTCACATATTTCTCATCTTTGGGGTCAGGGAGACCTTGACCGCACATACACAGAAAGGCTCCTTGGGGATCATAAAGGGAGGGGACGCCAGACCATAATCAGTTTTGCTAACTTCCCAAAGACCCTCGCGCTGAAATCCATCTTGGCTAAAGGATGCACACGCACATAGGGTAGGGCCCTGAGACAAATCAGCTGTGGGGTGAGACCAAGACGACTGGCCAGAGGAAAACAAAGATGCGGAAGACTACCCCCTTATAAATGATTTAAACTTCCCAAAGGCGCGACTCTCTCCAAGCTCACCCATGCATCTGTCCGCAAGTACTCTGCTTTTCTAACAAACACCTTACTTTCCTCTCTACCTTCCGTCTCTTTGTCAAATTCCTTTTTTTTTTCAAAGCACACGAGAACTGGGGCCCAGACCCTCGTCACTGGCCCTCGTGGTCTCACCAGCACAACCAGGGTTTGATCCCCATTCAGGGAACTAAGATCTCGCTTCAAGCTGCCACTCGCTGCTATCTCCCCATAGTCAGGCGGAGAAACACCAGTGCAGAGCCCAATGTGAACCAGGGAGTCTCGCTGACAAAGTGGCTTCCTGGGGGCTCTCGACATGCTGAGACAACGCTGGACCCATATCCCTTATAGCCATCGTCACCTGGGGGCCGTGGCAGCCACCCACCTCCAGCCCCCTGGGGGCTGTCATGCGCCTGCCCTGTGGCATGTGGCCTCTGTGTTATTAGCACAGCGTGGATCATCCACGTGGCCCTGAATGTGATGAGAATGTTCTTCTTCAGACTGGTGTGGTTCCACTGAACCCAGGCAGGGAAGAGGAAAACCTGAAAGCATTCTGACAGCAGGAAACTAACAAGAAATGGGAACTACTGCCCAGGCAGCAGGAGGACACTTGGTGTGTGTGTGTGTCTGAGTGTGTGTGGATAGGATCTAGAGATGCAGACATTCTAATTTCTGCGAACACCTTAGCTGCAGGCCCCTGTTGGTGGAGTATCAGATCAGATCCCCAAATGAGCAATTAGAGAAATTGGCTTTTAAGTGAAGCACCTATGGCAAAGTAAGTTAATTTGGGAAAATGTCATAATTCAAGACGCTGACAGGAGGCAGTCGGCCTGCTCTCCACAGTGGGGGAGGGTAGGGAAGTGGCTGGACCCCGACACCATTCCACCGGGATGGAATGGAGATGGGCGGGGATCCCACCTCACAGGATGGCCCGGGGTCCTGACGGGACCCCAGGTTCCCCCTGTCTTGTTCAGGAACATGGACTCCGGGGTCCTCTAGGGCTGGCGGACCACTGGGTGGGCACAGAGGAGGGACATGTAAGAGTCGTGTGCAGAAATGCAATATGGGGGTCATGTAGCGATGCAGAGGGGGACAGAGGCAGCACAGCAGAGCCAGGGCACAGGGCCTGGGCCACCTCCACCCACCTGGGCCCACCTGGGGCAGAAGTAGCAGGCGGCCCCTGCTGGGCTGATGAATTAGCACAAAGGGCCCTCTGTGGGTGCAGCCCTGGCCTGAGCCCACGGCCAGGGGGCTGAATGCAAGCTGGGCTTCACCCCACATGTCCCTGGGCCTGGACTGCAAAGGCCTCCTGACTGGGATATAGAAGAGCCCTTATCCACCCCTTGGGCCACTGGACGTCCCTGTCCCAGGCCGTGGGAGGAGCAGTCAGGGGTACACTGAGCAAACAGACTCTGGGTCTCTGTTCTGCTGGGCCTCACACACCTAGACCTGCAGAAACAGCAGCTCATTTAGACCCCAACACCTAGACAGCCCAGGACACCAAGACTTTGGTTGGTCACAGGACCTGAAACCCAGGATTATTTTCTAACGAGTGAACCTGAAGCAATGGCATCTCCATTGCTCCCCAGCCAGGGTGTTCCCTCCCTCCCTCCCGAGCTCACATCCTCACGGTGCACACCTGGGCGCCAGGCCCCGCGCTGCCCTTTCGCAGCCGCACTCCAGTGGACGGTGTGCAGCCTGCCTATCCCTGTAGCGGGCATCTCGGGGCGTCTTCCCAGCCCTCCCTGTTGCCCCTGCTCTGAGAATCGGCCCGGCGAAGCACCAGCCTCCAGCTCGTGTCTCCACGCAGCTACCAACCTCTGCAGAGTCACCTTTCGCTGCCACCTCCCCTGTTCTTGAGAGCACCCTCGGGCCTCCCCTCCCCCGTGCTCTGTTGCAAATGAGTCGGCTCCTTTCAGGAGAGACTTGGAGCCCCCTCTGTACCCTCCCCTGGGCACCATCCCTGAGTCCCGGCTCTGGAGCTGGACGCTGGGACGACGGCGAGCTCCCCTCTGTGCGGCAGCCCTGCCGTAGCAGCGGAGCACACGTGGAGTGAGGAGGGAGCAGCTGCAGCCCCCGGGGCTTTGCCCTCCCGGTGTGAAGGCACCACCTCACAGAGGGGGGGAGGCCATCAGGGCCCCAGGATTCTCAGTGGTGGCGCCCCCAAGGAGAGCCTCGATTCTACAAGCGGGGGCTTAGCCTCTGAAACAGGTAGCTGGGGGGCGGGATGAGAAGTCTGAAGGCCGCTCCTCCTGGGAAGTAAGTCCACAGTCTGCAGGCTGGGGGGCGGAGGGGCTGGGGGGTAGGGTGCTGAAGGGTTGGGGGCTGGGAGCCCTGCGTTCTTGGCTGTGCCCTGGAGACAGGGGTCACGGTATAGACCCTGGGCATCCGAGACCACTCAGAGCCAGCAGAGTTCTCCTTACGACCACCCCGTCCCGATGGACCAGATCCCAGCATTGCCCATGGGTGTCTTCAAGCCTTAGAAACAGCGGGGACATTCATTTCTCATTGTGGTCCCACAAGGCACAGGGTTAATTTCTGAAACTGACCATCAGAAGTTCACCATTCACGGATACTGACAGAAAGGGCCTCCATCAGCAAGGTTACACAATTGTCTTTTTACGCCTCATGCCCTGCCCGTCAATCAAGGGGAGACAGAGCCATTTCCTTCCTAGTGCTGTTCGTGTAACCACAGCGCCTTAGGGCCCACACGCAAGTCCTTGCAGCCGAGTTGCCAGAGCTGCCGCCTGATGGGCCCAAAGTCAGAGCCCTTCATCGTCAGAGACACCCGCATAACTAGCTCCCCACCCACCCCTCCTGGCGGGAGACCTGCGCTGCCCACACCTAGTGCGGGAGGCTCAGGACTGCCCTCCCGCCAGGACCCCGTGGCCTGTCTCACCTGCCCCCACCCCTGACCTCAGTTGCTGCTTTTTGAGGCAACAGGACAAATATTAGGCTTCAGATGTACTAATTAGCTGGGCTAACCCTCCCCAGAAAGGAGACTGGCTGTGGGCATTTTCCTGTTGGATCTTTCTGACCACAAACCATGTAATCTCCACCTTGTCCCTTGGCAATGGGGACATTTTTTGCAGGTTGAATGAGACTGTGACAGTTCTGACTTCCCCTTGGAGGCCAGTCATTGAAATATGTGTTTCCATTCATGGCAAAGCCCCCCCCAATCCACGTGCCAGAACCTGGGGACCCCTGCTCAGTTCATCCAAAACTTTTGATTTTTGTTTGTTTGTTTGGCCGTGCCATGCAGCTTGTGGGATCTTAGTTCCCCGACCAGGGATCAAACCCGTGCCCCCTGCAGTGGAAGCGTGGAGTCTTAACTACTGGACCACCAAGAAATTCCCCATCCAAAACTTTTAAATGCAGACGTTCCCAAAGGAAAACATCTGCACTACCTACCATGGAAATTGCCCTAATATTGTTTCTGCATTAGCCAACCCCTTCTCTACACCAAATACAAAATAGTAGTGAGGAAGTATTTGTGTACATGAGGTAATACTCAAAACTAGGCTTAAAAAATAAATCACACACAGTGTTACATTTCATCATAAATTACGTATGGTTTCTTAGAAACAACACAGAAATTACAATGAGGCAATAAACATTAAATATAAGGTATGTGTTTAATTCTAAAATAAGTAGATTTAAAACTGTTCATTCCCAGCACCGCTTAAAATGGTCACATGGCAAAAACAAATGTCTCTAATCTGTCTTTATTTCTGTCTCATTTGTCACTTTAACTGAATCTCTGTGAAACAATTAAAACAAAATCTATATCCTATGCCACTGAAGGGAAATAAAATCCTCGCATTCCAATGGTATTTTAATTAGAAATAACCCATGTCAGACATGAATTCAGGGAAAAATCTGCATTAGGACTGCAATGCTACTAACTGAGAACCTTCGAAATTGTGTTCATCTAATTTAATGATCTTTGCTGAACGTATCTAATAGATTCTTTCTCCCTTGACAGTTTCCACCCAGTGAATTTTATAGGAAAACAAAAATGTCAGGCCATCTGGGCATATGAAAACGCCATAACAGATTATCCCACAGAGAGTTTTGCTAAACGGAAAAAGCAACAAACATCAACAAAACAAGCTACTGGTATTGAGAGAAAGCATAATAAACTGGTAGTCCAGGCAGCATAAATGACAATCAGCCCCTCCCCTCAAAAAACCAAAACTTAAAGACCTGATGGTTGGGGAGTTCGTAGTACCCTCCATACTGCCTGGCACAGATGCTGTAACATGACGTGATTCACCGTTCGCCATTCCTGGACTCTGCAGCACCACACACACACACGCACACACAAAGAAGAGAACTCGAAGGTGGGTAACATGAACCACGTGGATGAGGAAGGAAAGACACCATGTGGATGGGGAAGAAGAAGATGCTTCTGCAAATAGTTGGAGATCCCTTGAAGACCATCTCCAACCTGGTGTGATCCCTGGATGCCCACATTGACTGGCCAGGGTGTGCAAAGTAAGAGTCGACATTTCCTGTACTGAACGTACATTGGAAAATGTGACCTAATGTCACAAGTGATGTTCCCTGAGGAACTTCCACTCTACCTGAAGGGACAAGACCCAATGATGGTTGAATTATTCATCTCCCACCTCCATTTGTATTCTTATGTTTCATAAAACACGTCCCCATCCACCATGGTTGCCCACAAGCCTGTTTAATAGCAAATATTATCACAGATTCTTAGAATTGGAAAGACTCTCAGGGGACAGCTAATCTTAGTGCAATTGACCCACTGACATGTCTTAAAAAAAAAAAATGTAAAGGAAGTTCAAAACAGTAAAGACCCAAGACAGGGCACCAGTCATTGTCAGTAGACTGTACAAATAATCTCTTCTTAACTCCATAGAGTGACCCAGGCTCAGGCACCCTCTGACCCAAATGTGTCCTAAAGATCTCACTGAGATTACAGAACCCACGAGTGCTACCCCAGAGTGACACTGTGATGTGACACCACATTTGAGAGTGAGAAGATGATGGAATAATTTGCCGAGGGGAAAGCAGTTTTTAAAAGTTGGTGAATAGTTGCAATTGGTAAACGAGGGTGCAAGAGCCCAGCTTCAGGGCCGCGTTCTTGGGTCACACAAGTGTCAGTGCCCATCTGGGCACTGTCATCAGACACACAGATGTCTTTCTGAGTCAGACCTTGACCCAGAGGGAAGGGAACTTGATAGTGTTTCCAACAGTGTCACTTCCAGCAGAAAAGACCTACCACTTTACATGCTTCTGCCTGGACATCTGGGGTAAAATCCTTATGGAAAAAGGTGGAAAATATTAGATATGTAAAGCTCTAAGAAAATAACAGAAAACATTAAAAAACCAACCCTGGAGATTACGGTGATTTTGTTGTTGTTTTGTGCCTTTGAACCTTCAACAATACCACCGGGATGGGAGAGGGGCAAAGAGAAGTGAGGGTTGCTGTTGGGAGCTAAGGGGTTTTGTATTCGCGTCAGTGGTGCTGGAAATTTGCTTTCTTGTTCCTGAGGTCTCACTCTTCTGGAAATCACAAAATGGGGGAGGGGGAGGAAGCAAAGAGACCACTGTGTGGTGTGGGCTCCTTGGGGCTGCGAGGACTCACCTTCTCCTGATGGTGAAAGGCCACTGCCAGCTCTGCCAGGACAAAGCCCCAACTCAAGTCGGCTCTAGCAGAAAGGCTCTTGGGACGCAACCATACCAACATTTTCTTCTGTGACTTCTGGATTTTTTTGATGCGCAGAGAAAAAAAACCCTCTCTCACTTTGGTTTTGGGTGAACTTCAATGAAACACTTAATACAGGTTTTTAAAATCAAAGTAAGTTCTGAAGATGGCGCTTATTTCTCCTTCTATCAGATCTGTTGTCTTCTTTGTATCAATACTAAGGATCCCTAAAGTGAAGGGAACAAAGTTTCTCAAAATTCCAATCACAGAGCTGATTCTGAGTTCCTTCCAGGGCACTGGGCAGAGCTGAGCTGACGGTGAAATCGAAGCCATTGCTCCAACAAAAGCAATTATTCTGCAGTTTGGGCTGAAGGCGACGTGAGCTCTGCTTGTGGATTCCATTACTCGCCCTGCATCATCACTTAACTCTACAGTTCATGTTTAAAATTTAATTTTTCTTCGTGACAGCAGGCTATTTGGCCCAGACAGAATGTCATTTTGAATGGCGTGACAGGAATTCTTAAAAGCAGCTGAGATATTTAGAGAACTTTTCTTCTCTGACTCTCTCTGGGAATTCTGTTCCTCAAAAACTTTCACAATGAGCTGAGTTGGATCCCCAGGGAGCCGGCTACCTCTGAGCGGAGAGGCACCCACGGGGGGAGGGCCTGAATCACATGGGTGCAAATTCACCTCGCCCTCCACGCTTGGTAAAGGTGACACTGATTCTTTGCTCGATTCCGGACGGTTCTATAACATTCATACGTCCTGGGGAGCACATACTCTGCACCACGGACTCGTGGGTCAGCTCTCTGACACTGATGTCATCTTCTTCTCCCAGCTTGGAGACGCTTGGCTTAGTTGAAGCTGGGTGCTAGAAACAGGGGTCAAAGTCCATTCAGGTGGAGGACCCTTTTTAAAATGAGAGATGTGAATCCATGAATTGATGTCTTTCAGTTTGGCTGTACATGAATTAGTTAGTAATACCTGATAACATTCTTTCCATCATGTTTGTAAATAATCTTTTATTTGTGTCCTTTCCAAGAAACAAAATCTCTAGGTTTTAATCCATCATCCCTTTCACCTCCTGGGAGCTCACTGTAAAAGTAGTTACCATTTTTTTTGAAGTGTCTCAATAAGACCCTGTCAATAACGTAATAGATTTCCTTCGAACCAAAATGGGTGCAAATTTCCAAAATATTGTTTTCCCCATAAAACCATTTTCTTAGATGCCCAGTGTCTTAAAGAATGTACATGCTGGAGTAATGACAATTGGGCTTCAACAGACACTATAAGTTTTGTTTTGTTTTATCAGGTCTAAACCATATTTGTGTGGTTGGATCAAAATTCCCCCTTTTGTTGCCGTATCTGTTTCTCTTTTTTAGTGGGGATCTCTTGAGCCTGTAGAGAGAAATCTTTTATAGGGTTAGCAAGGCTAATGGAGAGCAGTGGACAGTCTCAGGACTGGACAGGATGAGTATTTAAAGCTGCCTGTTTGGCTGCAGCATCAGCAAGCTGATTTCTTTTAGCTTCCATAGTGTCAGATTTGGAATGCCCTATTGTTTTAATAATTGCTAACTGTTTTGGCAGCTGTAAATTTTTAACCTTTTTTTTTTTAAATTTATAAGTTGTGCTGAGGTTAAAAACATCATTGTTTTTATAGCATTCCAAAGTTGTGTGCCACTTCAAAAGTATAGCGACTGTCAGTATAAATATTTGTTACCCTGGCCTTTAGCTAGTTGACAAGCTAGAGTTAAGGCAATTAATTTGGCCAGTTATGCTGGCTTTGTTTCTGATAAATAAAAGTTTTCAATTATGTCCACTGTGGGCGTTACTGTATATCCAGCCCAACAATGTCCTTGTTCATCCTTTAAGTAGGACCCATCTGTAAATTAAATTCGATCAGTCTTATCAATAGGGGCTCCCTGTAAGTCATTCCTGGGAGCAAGAAAATAATCTGTTAACAAAATGTAGCCGTGGTTGTTTCCTTCCTGTAGTGCTGGAAGCAAAGTTGCAAGGTTAGGGTTGTTACATGGAACCAAGGGAGTATTCAGTGCAGAAAGCAACAATACTTCATAAGAAGCTAGTCAGCTGGGTGTGGTGAGAGCTTAGGAGAGACTCAACTGAGTGTGGGACATACATAGTGAAAAGAGACCCTATTATTGATACTATTTCTTCATATTGTTGATACTGCTTTTTCAGAGCATAAAAGCAAGTCATCTCCAAGTATTTTTGTAAAAGCATCAGAATAAGACAGTAAGACAATAACTGTCTCTAAATGACAAAAGACTCAAAAAGCATGCTTAAAGACCTGATTACAATGTGATTGTCAAGGAAATTTAGCCATTTCTGATATAGAACATTTTAAGATAATAACTACAATGATGACTGACAACATACCATGGCATTTTAAATTTTAGGAACTTCACATAATTTCATACATTAATAATATTTACCTATACAGTATAACTTAAGAAGATTTATTATTACTCATTTGACAATACTTCCCAGCTGGAATTCTCAGATTTCATTCATTCACTCATAGGACAGACTAGGTTCTGGGGATCCAGGATGACCAAGAACCACTTACTGATTTCAAGACGCTGGGTTAAGAGGGTCTGAAAAGGGCTACAAGGGGATGTGCTGAGCTGCAGGAGGCAGCCCAGTGATTCTGGAATCAGGCAAGCCTGGGTACGGCCCCAAGCTCTGTGTCCCTGGGCAAGTTATTCAACCTCCGTAAGCCTCAGTGTCCCGACCTGTGACACAGGGATAATTAGATGACCCAAGTGTCTGTCCGGAAGATGCTCTTGGCTGCAAGTAACAGGATAATATACCTCAGTCACGTTTAGAACACAGGACGTTCACTTCCTTCTCAGCACAAGAAGCCCAGGGGCAGGCGATTCCCGGGCAGACTGCACGGTCAGGCTTCAGTGGGTCTGGCTCTGCCGCCATGCTGTAGCCAACTCCTTCGGTTTGTCTGGAACATTCTGGTTTTAGCACTGGCAGTCCAGGGTCCTGGGAAATGCCTCAGTCCCAGGCAAACCCTGGACGTCAGGCTTCCCACATCCTGCTCTGCTTCCTAATGGCAGCAGTGGGAATACGGTGAGGACTGCACTGACAATGGCCAGGACGGGAACTCAGGGCTGGGTCTGACTCCCTCTTACCAGGGAGGCAAAGTCTTCCCCGCGGTTCCCCTTGCAGATATTCCCTCACAGCTCATTGGTCAGAGCTGGGTCACATGACCACTCTAGACCAATCACTAGCCAAGACGGGGCAGGAGTGGCACAAGGGCTCAGCCAATCATAAGGAGCTATGGGTGGGAACAAGGCTACCAGTGTCTGAGCACTTCCAGGCCCCCCATGGGAAGCACTTCCGGGGTGGGTGTTAAGAGGAAAGAATGTTCCAGAAGCCCCTGTCCAGCAGGACAGGGGGGCGTCTGAAGCCCACCGTGAGAAACCTGGCCCAGAGCCCCACCCGTCTGGCTCTCCCCTGACTTTCGAAGGCTGGTGGGATGTGCAGCCGTGGGGGATAGAACGGGGGATGCTGAGCTCCGGGGGGACGGGGCGCCGCGGGGAATGGAAAAATGGGAGAGGCAGAGCCCGCGGGAGAACCGGGGTTTCTGCGGGAGGACCCGGGCCAGGGCAGAGCGAGCAGGAGTCGGGCCCAGGCCAGATGAGCGCCGGCTTGGTGGGAGGCCGGGTGGGTGTGTTGTCTCCAGGCCCAGGGGCGGGCGGGCCGCCGAGGCCCCTCTGCGCTTGTTCCTGAGGCGGGTGCTCCCCAGCCCGGCTCTGCATTGGAGCATGGGGTTCACTTGTTGTTCAGTCTTGCCAGTCCGCCCCCCTCGTCACTGCCATACCAAATAGACATTTGCTTCTCCTTCCTGCCGAGTCCCATACGGTCAGCGGGGGCGTCCTCCATGCGGTGACTCAGGGACGCCCCGCTCCGTCCAGCCTCTGAGGTTCCCGTCTCAATGCTTGGCTCCCAGGGTCGGAGCGGAGCGGGGACCTTGTCCTGGCCTGAGCCCCTCAGTGGCCCCTTGTCTACGTTTTACAGCCTGGAGCCCCTTGGCCTGGGTGACGCGGGCCAACTCTCTGGCTTGTCTGTGTGACCTCTGTGTGGTCACCTGCCAGTCTGAGAAACGAGAGATAGCATCACCCACCTCCTCTGGTCACTGTGAGGACAGGCCCTGGCCCACAGGAAATGCGCGAAAAATGCTGCCTGTTCCTTTGCGCGCTTCAGCGTAAAGTGGCAAAACAAACAAACGCCCAAACCCTAAACAGTTTGTTTTCATGCATTCAGTGCATCTAGCTGGTGTGGTTCTGAAGCAAGTTTGATTTTCAGTGTTTCTGTTTCTGATGTTCGGGACGATCCCACGGTGCTGGGCTTGACTGAAAAGGCCGAGGGCACCATCCTGGGATCCCTTTCCAGACGGGGGGGGGGGGTTCCATCCTCAGCCTGTGTGAGACAGAGTGTGCAGGTTGGAGAGGGGAGGTGAGGAGGGAGGCAGTTAGCTGAGGAAAAGCTCCCATTTGTCAAATTTAACGCTAAGGGATTTCTGTGGGGCTTATTAAATGGCGTTGGCCACTTCCAGTCTCCCTTCTCAGGGTTTCCTCAGGCTGGATTAGGGGCTTGTCTGTTCAGGGCCCTGGGTTCTACTCCTGCCCTGGCCAGAGTCTCCTAATGACAAGTGGCCCAGGAGGCTCCAGTTGTCCTCGCAGTGGGACGTCCCTGCATGCTTCCTGGGGGCCCGTTCTTCGTCCAGGAAGTGTGTAAGGAAACCATGTGGTGTTTGGGGCAGGGGAGCGTGTTGTGTGTGGCCTCCCAGCCCTACATCAGTACAGTGTCACTGAACACTGTGTTCGAGGCTATTATTTAGGGAAAACCAGTTGTCAAAGGAGGGAAAATATGGTGCACTCAGCTCCCAGGGGCTTGTTACATGTCAGGTGAGAACTGGGGGTCGGGGTTTGCCGACATCTGTAACTGAGCAGAAACCTGAGTCCTTGCTTTGCAGAGCCAAGCTGGGAGGCACGTGGGGTCCCGGTGAGAGAAGCTGCAAGTAGATGGTAAGGGACCCATGTGGGGGCAAAGGATCCTGAGTCTCAGGGGCATTGGTGCAATGTCTAAGGTTCTAACTCATTCAGTAAGTTACTGAACACCTACTGTATACCAAGTCAGTACCACCTCAGTTCTGCATCAGACCTCCATGAGACAAGTACTTTATGTGCCAGGTAGGGTATTTGGGGTTATAAATGACAAAAAACTAAACCTAAAGTGTCTTAATCACAAGTGTATTGTTCCCTGGCACATGTGCTTTGGAAGGTCCATGGATACACTAGCTTCAGGAGCAGCTTGATCCAGTGTCCAGTTGATGTCACTTGGCAAAATGTCTCAGCTCTCTTTGGAAAGTGGGCTCCCTTCTCAGTCACTCTCTCCCCTCATGTGTGAAAGTCACTCCCAGGACCTCATCTTTCAGGGCTGACATCTAGTGAAGAGAAGTGAGAATCTTTGAACCAGCGTTCTCTACCTCATCCTGTTGCACCTTTTTGGATCTTACTGGATTGTGTGCTCAGCCGTGATCAATAACCATGGCCTTGAGGAACACAGTGCACTGATTCATTCGGGCCTGAATAACAGGGTTCACTTTTTTTTTAATTAATTAATTAATTTTATTTTTGGCTGCTTTGGGTCTTTGTTGCTGCATGTGGGCTTTCTCTAGTTGCAGCAAGTGGGGGCTACTCTTCGTTGCGGTGCGCGGGCTTCTCATTGCAGAGCACAGGCTCTAGGCATGTGGGCTCAGTAGTTGTGGCTCGCGGGCTCAGTAGTTATGGTGCACGGGCTCAGTTGCTCCGCGGCATGTGGGATCTTTCCGGACCAGGGCTCGAACCTGTGTCTCCTGCATTGGCAGGAGGATTCTTATACACTGCACCACCAGGGAAGTCCAACAGGGTTTACTTTTAAGCCCAGGATGGAGTCAACTTCAAATTACATGGGCTGCCAGTGGGGAAGGAGATGGTCACCTGGAGGGTAGTTGAGTAGACTTTTACAGGAGAAGAATGAAGGGCTGCTGAGAGGCAAAACAGCAGATGTCCACTGAAGTGGAGTAAAATACGCCACCTCAAAGTATGCCACTTGGTCATAAGGATCATTTTGAGCTGAAGGCAGTCTTTTTCTGTTTGGTTGGTTTTTTTCGTTTGGTTGGTTTTTCGTTTTGTTTTTATTTGGGGTTTTTTGTTTTGTTGTTTTTTAATCTTGAAGGCAGACTTGAAGAAACAGACACCAAAAAAGCTTTCTGGACTCCACCTGTTTCCTAAAAGCAGGGCATACACTTATAAAGTTGTCTTCCGCTCCCCTTTCTAACTAGGAAGAACCAGAGTCGAACCTAGACCCTTATCACCTAGCGACATCCTGGGAGGAATCTACGTAACAAAACCCACTGACTATTCTCCCTCTTCCATCAGTCCCCCCATGTGCCTGCCTTCCACAATTTGCCACCCTAGAAACGCAAAGTCCTGTCACTTCTCCGAAAGTTCATCATTCCTTTAGTTAAGATGCTATGTAAACCCAGGTACTAACGGCTCTTTTGGGTTACTCATCGCTGAGTACTCTGATGCACGTGTTAATAAACTTCTGCTTGTTTTTCTCCTGTTAATCTGTCTAGTCAGTCTAATGTCCAGGGCTCCAGCCAAGGAAGCTAAGATGTGTAGAGGAACAAAACCTTTTTCTTCCTCTCACCCACCATGCTACTATTTATCCCACCATTTTATAATTAGGGAAACTAAAGTTGAGGCAATGTAAGTGATCTCCCCAAGGTTACGCAGTGATTGAGTGGAATTGCTGAGGGTCTCTGCCCAGTGGTTTTGACTCTTTGTTATTTGACAGCTTCCTGGGCGTCAACTAAGTTGTCATTTGTGGTCCAAGATTACACTGCGGCTCTCTTGGTAGTCCCTATAGGTGGCAGAACAAAGTCTTAAATAGAGTAGTGTTCAGTAACGGAATTGAAAAATTCTTCCAAAAAAGATCACTGTCTCAATAATTTGAAGTTTAATATTAAATTTCAAACCCATCTTCTAGCTGAATGCCTTCCTTTGCCATTTCGTAACAATGTCCCTTTTATTTCCAAGGATTGCTGAGGCAGTGAATTTCAAAGAGTCCGTGAGGCCTGCAGCCAGTTACCGTATTTCCCTGGAGGGACCACTACCACTGGCTCTCCCAGGGAGTGTTAGACGCGTCTCTTCACATCATCCGTCTCATGCACAAACAGGTGAGGTCCTCTTCTTTGATTTGGTTTAGCATTTAGGACAGTTGTTTGTCCACACACTCATACAAAGAGTCTTCAATAGTGTGGTGGCCTGACTTGGCATCTGCTCCCCCAAGAGACCCTTCCTTTTCTTGATCTGTAGCAGAAAAGCTCCTCCAGTGGCAATGAGGGTTGATCTCAGGGTATTAACGGGTAAAAGGCATCTGAGGCCAAATTGAAGATTTCACACAGTGCTATAGCAACTAGGAATGTTTCTATGAATAGAAATAATGTGTTTAAGACCAATTCTCAGTGGTCTTGTGTAACAGCCAATGGCAAGTAAAGGAATGCCTTCTGCCTGAGAGAAACACACTTGAGAGCTTAGAACACACCATTAAGTTTGCCCTGATGCATCTTTACTTTTTTCTACACTGAATTTCTTTTTTCAATGGATGAAAATACCCAAGTTACTGCTAATGTAGATGTGAACCGTCCACTCACTTTTTATCAATAAAAAGTTTTCTCCTACCCCATTTAGTGAGTAATGTCCTCACAAAAATCGTGATTGTTTTATATCTGCCATCATTGTGGCCACGAGGACCATCAGCATCCTTTGTTTGCAAGCACCACAAAGAGCCTCAGCTGATTTCATTTGGTCGTTGCAAAGCTTCCACAAGTTCACATAAGGAGTTAACAGAGTGAAATGTCAGACAAGGTGGCCTCCCCCATCTCCCCTGGAGGAGACCCAGAGGTGAAACGGAAAGTGCGAGATGCACCAGCAACCCAGAGCTCAGGGCTCAGTAGAGAAGAGACCTTTTTTAACAACAGAAAATTTCTTCTTCTCTCTTTCCTCATTAAAGTAGGAGGTTCCAGACATCAGCTTCAGACATGTACTCAAACCCACCAGCCTCAGTAGCATATTGACACAAGGGGCTAGGCAGCCAACAGTGGCGCGTTACATTTGGATAATTAGCCACGAGTCTGGTCTTTCCACCAAGCGTGAGATGCAAACTTGCAGTTTCATCAGACAGAGAAGATAAAGGCAGGTCTTTTCTTCATCTCTCCTCATTTCAGACCATCCAACTAAGCGTCAATCAGCATGCCCAAGTTTTCAAATCAAAATCCATTTGAATTTGTTTAAGAGGAGTGGAGCGTGTTCACTGATTCAGGTATGTTCCATCTGGGCTGTTTCATCACCATCTTTGGAAAAACACATGAGGTGGGGTCCACGGATAGACCGTGACTTGTCCTGCAGGGATTTGAAACGCCGTGATTGGCATTGTGCCCTCGTGGGAGAGATCTGCTCCTGAAGCACTTACCTGACAGGTCTTGGTTCATCGGTGATGCACAGTGATTTTGCCCTCCAGGATTTCAGGGGAGGTCTTTAGTGTCATGAGGACACATTTCCTGTGTCTGCAGGATGATGCATTCTGATGGGAAAGCATGAGTTGGGGCAGAATGCCTCCTCTTCCCGGCAGGTTCCCCATGGTCCAGAGGCAGACGTGCCACGGAGTCGGTGAAACTCTTCAGGACCTGCTGCTGCATGTGGGTGAAGAGTCTACTTATTGTTAATGAGGCTTCTTGATTTGTCAAGACATTTAACATTTAGTAAGTGTCCTTAATGATTCAGAGAAGTGGCATTCGGTGCTCTTGGGAGAGGCACGTGCCAGTGCGGGACGTGAGCGCCTAGAGGGGCGGGGAGGGCTCTGCCTCACTCGGCTCACACGGGGCGGGGGGCTCCCAACCCTCCTCGTTACCCCAGCCCCCGCGGCAGGTGCTGCACAGCGGGGCCCCACTGCACACGTGCTTTTCTATTGAAAGTCAGTGAAGAAAGCAGGATTCTCAGCTTTCCTTGGAAAAAAGGTAATAGCTTTTTTGAGCATCCATCTTCCATTTCCCTGACAAGAGCCGCCTGCAGTGGCTCAGACTATGATCGATAGCCCTTGAGGAGGAACTAAAGGGCCTTGACTTTGCTTAATGGCCGCACTGTTGATACTTGGTGTTGGTTGACTGTTTTCCTTTGCTTCTGCATTTTCTCACTGCTCTGGTTAAACTTATTCTCCGGCTGAAGTTTTTCCACAGACAAAAGGCAGGCGGAGGATGGGGTCGGGTGGGGGGCGGAGCACATTGTCCGGCCCGTCTCACCTTCCACATCCTTCACTCATCACAACGCACCGCTCCCTGGTTTCCTCCCGCCTTACTGGCCCTTCCTTCTCAGTCTCCTTTTCAGACTCGGCCTCCCCACTGCAAGTTAAATGTTCCCAGAGATGCATCCTGGGTCTCTTCTCTCCTCGCTGTATTTCTTTCTGTAGTTAACCTTATCATTCCCCGGGCCTTCGAAACTGCGTGTACATTGATGGATCCCAAAGTTATGTCTCTAGAATATTCCTGCCTCTTAGCTCTAGATTCATGGGTCCAGTTGTTTCCTTGATGTTTGCATCTGGATGTCTCGTGGGCAGTGTCTCCACAGGCCAAAGTAATGTCCGGTCCAAAGGCCAAAGTCTGGTCTCCACAGGCCAAAGTAATCTCCCGTCCCTCACTTCAGACCTCGCTCAGCGTTTCCACTTTGCTAAACTGAACCACAATCCATTGACCTGGACGAATCAAGAGAACCCATTCCTTGTATTCCCTTTCCCTTTCTCTCCTCGTATCCAACTCACTGCTAACTATTGATTTCATGTCCAAAATTCCCTGAAATGCACCCACTTTCCTCGTCTCCACGGCCTCCACCCCCACGCGCACCCAGCGTCATTTCTCGCCTGGTGCCCACGCCGCCTCCCAGCTGGACTCCTGCCCTCTGCACTCCCTGTGGCAGATCGAGTGCTTTGTTGAAGAAACAAGTCTGGTCGTCTGCCTCCCCTGTTATGGGTCCTCCCCAGCTCCTGTCACGCTCGGGGTGAAGTCAAACCCACCCCCGTGGCCCAGAGCCCGGCACTGTCCCCTCAGCCTCCTCCTGTACCACTCTCCTCTTCTGTCTCTGCCTCAGCCGCTGGGCCTTTGCACACGCTGTTCACCCAGCCCAAAGCCCTCTCCCTCCCCTTCTGGTCACTGCTGGTCACCACCATGTCTCAGCTCTGTTGTCATTCCCCGAGGGGTGACCCTCTTGGACCAGGTGGGCATCACTGTGCTGTCCCCCATTCCTTGTTGGCACTTACACGCCTCCTGTGGTCACTCAGTTCCTGTTTCTCTTTTCTGCTAGACTGTCAGCTCATGCTTTTGGTTCATCATGGAATGCACAGCACACGGCATACAATAAGAACTCCACGAATATCTACAGTATAAAATGAACTACAAATAATAGTCCTTTGTAAGTGGAAATCAGAGGTTAGAAAAGGCTGATGACACAGTGCAGCTGCGGTGGCTGCAGGACCTGAATCCCGGTGTGAGACGCCAGAGCCCAGGGTGCTTCTCTGTGTCTACTCTGAGGGAGAGGCCAGACTTCATCTGCATCTGCCCGCGTGTTTGTGTTCACGCCCCGGGAAGGAACCACAGTGTGCTACTGAGCTGGTAATTTAATGAGCACAGACATCCTTTCATCAAACAGCCTGGTTCAGCTACTGTTTTAAGAGATTTGAAGATAAATCTACTGTGAAGGTCAGTCACTTAAATTGCCTGTTATTGTCTATTAAGAAGAATGTGTATAACAAGATTAACATATAGTTGGCCCTCCATATCTGTGAGTTCTGCATCCATGGATTCAACCGACCTCAGATCGAAAATATTGGGAAAAAAATTCCAGAAAGTTCCAAAAGGCAAAACCTGAATTTGCTGCAAGGCAACTATTTACATAGCATTTAAAATGTATCTACAATTGTTTACACGGCTTTTACCTCATTTTAGGTTTTATGAGTGATCTGGAGATGATTTAAAGCATGCAAGGAGGGGCATAGTTTATATGCAAATGCTATGCCACTGTCTATAAAGGACCTGAGCACCTGTGGATTTTGGTGTCCTTGGGGGTCCTGGAACCAATCCCCTGTGGATACTGAGGGACGACTGCAATTCACAATAAAACATGGAAAAATATATTTATTTTTCGAGACACTGAACCATTTAGTTGTTACAAGTATACATAAATTTTATGAAGCAGTAATTATAATGTAGACAAGCTTTTTATTCTCACAGTTAATTATAATTGTGAAAGGCAGGATTATCTCATGGAGAGTCACCAGATCCCATCCCCTGCAGATTAAATTGTATCATTAAAGTGTACCCACTGCCTCCTTATTTGTCTGATTTTTTTTTTTTTTTTTAATATTTGTGCTTTAAAAACACGGAAGTCAGTGTAGTGAGTGTGATCTGGGCGTGTGGCTGTCTCACCTACGTCAGGTTCTCGGAGCTGTTGGTGCATTCCCACAACTGAGGGTCTCGTTAACTCCATCAGTCGGTGGTTTGACTCCTTTCTCCCGTGATTTTTATTCCAACTGTTGAAACATGTGTGGACAAGTCACCACGCCCTTGCCGATGGATTCAAATGGCCCAGCAGCCTGGGAACCCTTTCCCGCTTCTCCACGGAGACCAGTGTCTTCACGACAGGCCCCCATGTCACAGCCGCTGGCTCAGGGGCTGGAGGAGGACGGCCTGGGCTGCAGCCGCAGGAGGGCCTGAGACTCTGCACAGAGTTCAGCCCCCGCAGGGCCGGGGTCCTGAGCCGTCCCGGGGGCTCCTGCCCGGCCTCCAGCCGCTCCACCGACGGCCGTGGTCACCCCTCATTCACGTCTCTGAGCCTGGACTCAGCGCACCTTCCGTTCGGGGCAGGAGCGCGGCTCTCCCTGCGGGCGGAGTGACTGCTCCTGTTCACGGTCATCGAGGAGCCAAAGGCGCTTCCGGGGCTTTCCTGGGGGTGACGGCTTTGAAGACCCCAGCGGTGACACACTCCCTTCCTAAGGATACGCGTGAGGGAGCCGGCGTCTGCCCTCCCCTTCTCTTTCATCTGCGTCCATAAGGACTTTTCGAAGCAAACCTGACCCAACCTGCAATACCCACAGAGGAAGCACAGGCCCCTGTGACCTGCTAGGGGCAGGTTGGATCAGGGCTGACATGCCGCCGTCAGAATCTCCACTCAGCCCTGTGTCGCTGCACTGACTCTGCGCTCAGATAGCGTGGCCTCCAGCAGTCACCAGGCCAAGGCCTACCTCGTTCACACCAAGCAGGAGACACAGGGCCTGTCCCAGCCTTCCCAGGTCTCACCGCCGCTTATCTGCCCTGCTGGTGTCACTGCTGGCCTGGCCGTCCCCGCGGCAGGAGCCAGGTGCATGGTTGGCTGAGACCCGCGTGATGGGGCGGTGCCTCTCCAGGAAAATCAGGGCCCAGTGAACCAGGAAGCGGGTCGGTGGGTGCTAAGCAGCCATGAGATTTTCCTGCGACCAAGGCCAGGGAGGTGGGCTCAGGTATTTTATTTGTGAGCTTCTCCAACAGAGCGGCTCGCGGGGGACAACGTGGAACAAGGGAGAGGACAGAAATGTGAGCTGGTACATACTGGTGAGGGTCACAGCGGTTCAGGTGTCACGACCTTCCCAGGCAGCCTGGGATACAGAGGGTGGGCTCCTAAAACCCCCCTTTCCACTCTGAGTGGAACTGATCATCTTTGAGGAAAACGTGAGAAGTGTTAGAGCACAAGCATGCTGTTATCGTTCTCAGCCCTCGGGGCCACGTGTGAGGCAGGTCAGCATTTCACAGCACCTTAAACTCCACTGCCTCCCGACAGAAGCAAAACTGCTACAGAAAGAAAACCATCATATACACACTACCAAACGTAAAATAGATAGCTATTGGGAAGCAACCACATAGCACAGGGAGATCAGCTCTGTGCTTTGTGACCACCTAGAGGTGTGGGATAGGGAGGGTGGGAGGGAGGGAGATGCAAGAGGGAGGGGATATGGGGACATATGTATATGTATAGCTGATTCACTTTGTTATAAAGCAGAAACTAACACACCATTGTAAAGCAATTATACTCCGATAAAGATGTTAAGAAAAAAGTAAAAAAATAAAATAGAGATTGTAAACCCCCCCCCCAAAAAAAAGAAAGAAAACCATCATCTCCCTGGGGGTGCGACGTGATCCCCTTGGGGGCCACACCTCCAGCTGGGAGTCCTGGTCTGCAAATCCTCCAGCCAAGGAGGCGTGTTCGGAGGTCTGCATTGTAGTGTGTGTTATTACAAACAATCTTTTTCCCAGTTGAAGACCATTTGAGAGAGAGACAGGGAGAGATTACCTGTATTGATTATAAACTCCTTGGGTTGGACATAGGCTATAAAGCAGTCAAGTCAATGAGAAAGGAGGTTTTTTCTAATTATGGAAAATCTGTGTCTCCTGAGAAGGACCACTGGACGCAAGACCCAGTGAGAACTGCCAGGGCCAGGGGCATGGCTCACGCTTCACTGTCATAAAGGACGTCATCCTAAAGCCAGCTACTCAGAGCCAGCCTCCCTGGAGTCCTGGCTTTCCTTCAACAATTCAGGAGTAAGAGAGCCAGGTGGAGGGGTGAAAAGGTCAAGAGGATCGTTTTAGAAGCTCAGCTCCTTTTTTCTCATGTGAAGAATGAATAACATGTTGACATGCAGTCTGCAGAAGGCCTTGGAGAAATTCAACCCACGGTGTCTGGGATGAGTGATTTATTCCAGGGGCAAGAGGCACCTGGAGGAACAATCCAGAAGGAGGTCCGGAGTCAACAGTTCTGGGACACATTTGACGTAGGTGGAGAGTAGAACCAACCCCTGGACCTCGGAGGCCCTGGATGGGCCCTGGGTGAAACGGCTGTGTCCTGGGTCTGTCCCACAGTAAAACCAGAGCGTGCACCTCGGAAGCCCGCGGGGGAGGGGGTGCTGCTGCCAGAGCTCAAGGAGAGGAGGCCTGGGGGACAGAAGGCCGAACCTGAGGTTTGAGGGGTGTCACTGCCAGTCCGGGCGGGAGCCAGCGTGGCTGGATGTGAACGCAGGAGGGAGAATGCCCGACTGAGACAGGGTCACCCCAACTCTCAGGGGAGCTGGCTAAAACCAGGAGAGGCCAACCCGTGACACCCGAACGTGAGTGGTTCTGAAGTCGAGGAAACTGCCCTGAGCTGGCCGCGCTCTCCCCTGGTGAGTCCGGCCCTCACCGGCCGCGGTGCGTGCAGGGAGCTTCTCTCTCGGCCCTGGGAACGCACTGGACGCATCGGAGCTGCCTCATGGATCAAAGGAACCACGGGCGGTGTCTTAGTCCCCTGGGCGCTGGAACAAAGTCCCGCAGACTGGTTGTCTACACCAGCAGGCATTTACTTCTCAGGGTCCTGGAGGCTGAAGCCCGGCCAGGTTCCAGGGAAGGCTGTCTTCTGGGCTGCAGGCTGCCGACTTCTGGCTGGGCCCGCACATGGTGGAAGGGGTGAGGGAGCTCTCTGGGGCCTCTTTAATAAGGGCACTAACCCCATCCATGAGGGCTCCACCTCATGACCTAATCACCTCCCGAAGGCACAAAGAGACGCTTGGTGGAGGGGGTGGGGCTTGTCTGGGCCTCAGCTCCAGCCTGCTGGGCCCTTCCACTCTGGGCACCCAAGTAAAGACCGTGGTGCAGTTTGGGGCGGTGATTTGACCTCTGAACCCGGTAGTACTCTCCCTTTCCAACTCCCCCTCCCGCCTCCGCTCAGGTGCACAGGTATCTCCTGGGACACAGGGGCTTCTCGCAGCCAGCAGCTCCCAAATGGCTCCTGGGAGAATGCCCCTTGGAGGGAAACTCTGCCGGACCCTTCTGGGCACCCAGGGCACGCGCTCAGCTTCTGGCCAGTGTCCTCCATGAACAGGGTGAGGGGGCCCCCTCCCTGCCAGGCCAGGGCGATGGTGAGCCAGGGTGTGTGCCGTGTTCAGAGCCGTCCTTGCAGGCTCTGCCAGCCCACGGTGCTCTCCACGAGCATTCCTTCCCTGGGTGCAGGTCTCTGCAGAAGGCATCTTGTCAGCATACTGATTAGGAAATGACCTGATACATAGTTTTAAGTTCTGTCAGAGCCTGACATTTTACTTCTGATTCTCTTTCCCTTTTAATGATCCCTGGTAATCATTAGGAGGGTGAAAAGTATGTGTTTTCTCTTCTTGTTAAGGATCATGCTCAGCTGCAAGAAACGGAAGAGACAACCGAGAGAGAGCCTGACCCGACGGGGATTTACTTTCCTCCTCGTCAGACATCCGAGGAAGGCGGTTCAGGGCTGGTGTGACAGTTCTCGATGCCCTCAGGACCTGCTGTGGTGTGTGGTTTGGGCACCACTGTGCTGTCTTGTGGTTACAAGAGGGCTGCCCTACCTCCCACATCACAGCTGCATTCCTGGTGGGAAGAACAGGGAGGGCGGATGACAGAAGGGACCAGCCAGCTGAGTCCACCCCTTACAGGAATCCTCTTCCCCTGTCTGCATTTCGTTGGTCAGAGTTCTGTCACATGACCAGCCATAGGTCCAGGGGGTTCTGGGAAATGTAGTTCCATAGCTAGGCACATTGCAACTCTGATCTACAATGGCGTCCTGTCCCTTAGATTGAAGGGCCCATGCACACAGCTCAGGCATCATCTGGGCCTGCCAGAGCCCTCAAGGAGGTGGGTCTGGCTCTGTGGGGCCTCCCTGGGCCCCTCCCAAGACCTGGCTTCTGAGCAGTGGCAGCCAGACAACAGGTGAGGGACCCTCCTGATGCAGACCAGAGTCAGCCCCCCATCCTTGTCGAGTCCTCGTTGCTGTGCCAGCAATCTGTCTAGAGGGAGGTTGGGGGAAGCCTCCCAAATCCTTAATCCTGTGGGCACGTCCCTGAAGTCAACGCGTCAGGTGCACTGGAGGCTGGTTCCAGAATCCCACAGAAACTCTGAGCCACGGACGAGCAGAGGGAGGTGCTGCTGCTGAGGGACCAAGTGAGCTTGGACACATTAGCAGTTCACTCTGTTCCAGAAAACTGTGTTCGTTTGCCGGGACGTCCCTGGTGGCGCAGTGGTTAGGGCTCCGCCTGCCAATGCAGGGGACACGGGTGCGAGCCCTGGTCTGGGAGGATCCCACGTGCTGCGGAGCAACTAAGCCCGTGTGCCACAACTACTGAGCCTGCACTCTAGAGCCCGCGAGCCACAACTACTGAGCCCGTGCGCCACAACTACTGAAGCCCGTGCGCCTAGAGCCCGTGCTCCGCAACAAGAGAAGCCACCGCAATGAGAAGCCTGCGCACTGCAACGAAGAGTAGCCCCCGCTCTCTGCAACTAGAGAAAAGCCCATGTGCAGCAACAAAGACCCAATGCGGCCAAAATAAATAAAAAATAAATTAATTAAAAAAAAATAGTACTGAGAGGCAACAGACAAAATGACATTTTATTGTGCTGTGCTGTCGGTATTTTGGATACCTTTCTCCTGACTTCCCCAGACTTCCTGTAATGAGTTGTCCTGTCTTACATGTAAAGCAGGAGCCTTGCAGAGTCAGGCCAGCTCTCCAGGAAGGCGGTTAATTAAAGCTGACAGCCAGGAGGGCCTGTGGAGCTGACTCTGCCACCAGGGCCCCTGGAACCAGGAGTTTCCTTCCTTCCTCCCCCTCCCCCTTCCCCTCCTCCCCCTCCCCCTCCTCTCCTCCTCCTCCTCCCCCTCCCCCTCCTCCTCCTGCCACCTGGAGGGACCAGCTGAGATTCCCCAGGCACATCCTCTGGTAGATGGGAGCCTTGGCCGCTGAGGCACAAATAGCCCCAAGTACTGACTCAGGGGGTTTCTTTTGTCTCCCTCCTTATTCCAGGGATCTGAGGGATGCAGGGTCCTGGTCAGGAGCCCTTTCTCCTGACCACCCTCTGGAGGGGAGGGTCAGTGGGTGGAAAGGGACCCTTTGCTGTCTCTTCTCCCCCCTCCCTTCCCTGCAGGGGGGCAGAGGGAGAGACTGTGCTCAGGGAGCTGGTCAGACAGACGCCCTGGGGATGCACCGCTGCTTTCTGAGCAGCTGCAAGTGGTTGTTTTCAGAAATAAGCCAGATTCTCAGTCAAGAGCCTCAAAATCCACGTGTGCGTGTGGAAGGGTTGGGGATGGAGGCGAGTTTCTGAAGTGCGCTCTCCAGAACAAACTCCCCAGACAGCTGGGGCGGGAAGCACTGGCTCTCAGCCTCCCTGTCTGAGATTCACATTAGCTCATAAGAGCCTCTGAGCTGCACAGCGTGCTCTCGAAGAGAAAGAGGAAGGCTCCCTGTGGGCAGGCCAGAGGCCCCAGAGCTGCTTTGGAGTAGCGGGCCTTTTCTTTGCAGGACGACTGAAAGCTCCGGGGAATGCTGATCCGCAGCAAGCTTAGAAAAGACTTTATTCTTAGTATGAGAGCTCTCTTCCAACTCCCAGTCCCCAAACAGACTCTAACATGGAACTGAAAAATACCAGAACGATTTTATTTATTCACTCTCAAGAGGCAGAAACACAGCTGAAGTAGCTTTTGCAAAAACAAGAATTTGCTGCCTCATATAACAAAAGCATCCAGGGTGATGGCTTCAGGCATGGCTTGATCTAGGAGCTCAAGTGACGTTCTCAAGATTTTGTCTTCTTTTTGCCATCTCACATAGATTTCTCCATTTGTGCTTTGGTGCTTTGCATATGGTACCAAGATAGCTGCCTGGGTCTAAGGCTCACTAGCACCTGCGTCTTCTCAGAAGCTCAGCTTTTTTCTTTCTCAACAGTTTCAGTGAAAAATCCAGAACTGTGTCTCATTGGCCCACCCAGTGCTACACACCCATCTCTGGGGAGATCTCTGGCAGGGGAATCTGAGGAGGCAGTCATCCGGGCTCAGGTCACGTCGCCGTCTTAGATCGGGAGGGGAACCAGCCCCCCGACCGCACGGAATGATGGGGGGGATGGTTCACCAAGGAGAATGCAGGTTCGGTTTCCAGAAGGAGGAGGACTTCGTGTAGACCCAGCAGCGCCAACAGGTGGCCGTCACCCTTCAAGTTCCAGACCGTCGTGTGTGCCCCCTCCTTCCTCCTCAGGCCTCTTACCGGCTGGCCTGCTTCCTCCCCCCGCCCTGCAGGGTCCCCTGTCCTGGGCCATCCATGCTGACACGGCTCACCACTTCATTACCCTCGTGGGCTGTGCGCGTGGTGTCTGTGTGATTAGACTCTGGGCTCTCGGAAGGGCTGTGTCTCATCTCACATCTGCCCTGTGACCCCAGCTCTGAGCACATCATGTCTGCATCTGTCTGGTGTCAAGGTCGTGCTTCAGGCATGGAAGGAAGGAGGACGGGAAGGGAGCCTGAGTTGGCCAACATGCTTTCCTGCTCTGATGTTTTGCAGGTTCTCGTGTCTTGGTCTGTATCACGTCCCTGTCGTCGGCCTGGGACAGCTGCAGAGAGGTGTGACGTCAGGCAAGAGGACTCGTCTGCTGACTGACCCTCCGGACTATCGTGACCTCCATGGGTGAGATCACCTCAGGGTCTGAATGTCCACAGTCATGGTCCAGAGCATCGTTCCATGTGGGGATGGCGGGGGGGTATTTAAGGCTGGTTTTTCTTTTGTTTTTGTTTGTGTTTTTTGCAAGCCCTGGGCAGGAAGGACCAGAAGGACTGAGAGACACGTCCAGCTCAGCTCCTCCCAGACACGCACATCTGGTCACACACAGTTTTGTGACCCTGTCGCTGATTTGGGGTGGTCGGCACAGAGCTGGTATACAATAAGTGCTCAATAAATTACAGTCAAGTGAATGAGTCAGATGAATGTGGTTTGCTGTGCCCCAGACAGGCGGGGCTTAGGATTCCCATTGTTTCGGTAGGATGGGGTAGGAATTAATATGGTCCAACATCTCCCGCTGCCATTTTGAAAATATAGCTTATGAATGTTGAATCAGAAAGGAGATGGGATGGTGGTGTGGGCCCAGGTCTCTTTCCAAGACCCAGAGAAATTATTCATTACCAGAACATTTTTCTGTTTTCTTTTTTCGTTTTTTTTTTTTTTTTTGAGATTTTGCCTCAAATGTCTTTAAGAAGCTAATCCCTCTCTTCAGACAAGCTGGTGAATCACAATAATAAAACTCTCTCAGTGATGAAACAATGAAACATCACTGAAAGCATTTAAAAAAAAGAGGGAGTGAACAATTGTTACAGCTTCAGGAAGAGATAGTTTTCCAGATGAATTGCTAAAATAGGAGGAATCTGGCCTTTTCTGCTGTAAGGAAATGATATTCTGGAGATGAAGCACTTGAAGAAAGTGCTGTCTGAGTGCCTATTGATACAAGAATGATTAAACAACCATTGTTCTGGCCCATTCCTTGCAGTCCTGGAATGTTTCTGAAGTTGAGGTGCTAATTAAAAGAAGAATGTTCTCCTCAGACACATCTCAATGGCATTTGTTCCCTTTTATCTCGTGGGGAGCTTGTGGCCTCCGGGCCCTCCACAGCGGTGGTGTCTGGACTCCGGGGTCTGTGTCTGATATGAGCCTGGAGCGAGGCAGCCCCAGCAAAGGTCCGGAAGCTCACTGAGTGTCTGGGGAGGACAGGGGATCTGAAGATCCTCATCCACCTAACATTCTGCGGGAAAATGGTGGAAAGCACCAGCTTCCTCTTGCAGAACCCTCACCCTCCCAGGGAGCCTGGGTTGGAGCTGCCCCTTTGCAGAGGGACCACCAGACTCGCCGTGAGTTTCCATGTTAAGTGCCGCGTCCTCGGACGGGAGGCTCTTTTCTCCAGGCTCTGGGTTCCAGACGGGAACGAGCCTCTTACAGGTGCTGTCACCTGTCTGGGGCATTTCGTGTCTCCTGGTCCAGGAGGTCTCGGGGGAGGACGTGGGCAGAAAGGCAGGGCGC
The DNA here is from genome assembly GCF_965194805.1 of Balaenoptera borealis. Lineage (NCBI taxonomy): Eukaryota > Metazoa > Chordata > Mammalia > Artiodactyla > Balaenopteridae > Balaenoptera > Balaenoptera borealis. Next base: position 90,672,092 of record NC_138875.1, read on the forward strand.
AGGCGTGGACTTGGGTCCCCTAACGTCCCTGGGCCTCAGCCTCCTCCTCTGCAGGGTGGGGTCATCACAGCGCCTGCCTCAGGGGCGCGTGGGGTTATGGGGGCGACGCTGTGCCGTCAGGGGGCTGCGCTGGGTGAGCAGGGGTGAGCGAGTGACCAGGCGGCCCCGCAGGGACGTCCGCGTCCTGCGTCCGTGAGGATGCGCAGTGCGCCTCACCGGATCCTGGCGGGGTGTGCCAGGCCCCCGGATCCAGGCAGGTGACGTGTCTCAGGGACGCCGGGCTCTTGGCGGCTCTGATGCTCTGGAGAGGAAAACGGTGGTCCTGCCTGAGCTCCTGGAATCGCATCTCATGAGCTGTCGATGGTTAAGCGCAATCTCGTTTCAGACCAACTCCTCCACCGCCTCCCTGTCCGGAACCCTCTTCAGGAGTCGAAACAGCCACTGCCTCAGGCAGCAGCACGTCTCCAGCCCCTCCTGCGGCTTCCTCCCGGCTGCGCGGTGGGGAGGGACTGCCAGTAGCCTGCAGAAAGCCCCAGGGAGTTGGGATGGTTGTGACGTGATCCGAGCCGATTTGGTCATGGACAAGGGTTCGGTTAGTTTGATGCGTGACCGCTACTTCCAGAAAGTCTGAGATGATGGGGGTCACGTGCTCTCACACAGCCATCCTCCAGGTGATGATGAAGCCAGGCCCAGGCCAACCCTGACACGCGGATGGTCGTGGATTACACACACTTCCTGGGGGGCAGACACTGAAGGCCCAGGTCCTGAGAGCCCATGAAAACCCCAGGTCTCCTTGCTGGGACTTGATCCAGCCTCACCTGCAGGCAGGGCCTACCTGACCTCCCACAGGCAGGACCTTTCCTTCCTGCTCAGCACCGGCCCCCAGCATCCTGTGATCCACACGATGGGCCCAGGGCTGTGTAGGGACCGTGGGTGCAGACCACCTGTCCTGCTGGTCTCTTTACCTGTACGTGTCAGATCGGGGGTGGGGGTGTCTCCAAAATATGTTAGCCAGTCCCCTTGTGACCACCAAGAATGCATTTCTAAGGCCTGGGATGCTAGTTAATAAGCTAGACTTTTCACCCAAAGAAACCCACTTCTGGGTTCACTGTGCTGATGAAATCACAGCAACGTCCGGTGCTGATCAGACGTGACGCTAGTAGAAGCTCTTGTAGTAGCTGCCCTGAACTGAGCGATGGGGTAGAAACTCCCCAACCTGGGTGCAAATCCCCGAGGCAGCAGGTGGAGAAAGGCAGCTGGGCGGGGCCCGGCTGAGGGCTTCCCCTGCCCAGGTTCCTTGTTGACGGGTCAGTCCCATCACTGTGGCTGATCTTGGACTCCTATGGCCTGGCCCCCGCCCTTGGAGGCTGAGCCACCGTCTGGGGATGGACGTGAATGAGGACGGCTTCCTGGGGGGAGGAGCTTCAGACGAGTTGGACGCAGGGCAGGGGTTGTGCCAGGCCAGGGCGATGGCACACCTGTTCTGTAAAGGAGATCTCCTTCCAGGAAGGGCTGCCAGGTCGGGAGAGGGACGGGACTGTGGTCTCAGGGCGTCCGTCCTTGGCGTTAACTCCGAGCTCTGAGTACAGGCCCGGGTCCTTCCATCAAGTGCTTTCAGCTGCGGGAGGTGGTGCATTGTCGTGGTGACATGTCCGTGAGCTTTCACTCCAGGCTGTCCCCCGTCCCAGGGCTGCGTGAGGACCATCTGCAGTCACTTTACCACCCGGCCTTTCACAGGATGACAGAGGCTCCCGTGAGCGACCCCGCGGGTGCCCCCCCCTTCCTGCTCCTGGGATCAGGGAGGACCACTCGCCTTGTCCCCCAGATGGAGACACAGGCTCAGACCAGACTCCAGTCCCCCCGACAGTTAAACCCTCCTGGTCAGAGCACGGACAGTGGGAGGGGTGGAAGGGGAGTAAGTACTCACTTACTTAAGTGTAATTTCTCTGCCCTGTTCTCTCTCTGCGCTGATTTAACCCCCCAGGTCTGCAGGGCCCAGCAGCATCGCCCCCTCCCAGACTCCCTGGGTGATCTGGCTGTTTCCTCTGACTTTGGTCAGTGACGGCGGGGCATCTGAGGCGGCCCCGCCTGGGTCCTTCCCTACCACCCACCACAGCGAGGGGTCCAGCAGCAGGGTCCCCGCATCCCATGTCCTCGAGGCTCGCTGGAGCCCTGCTGTCCTTCCAGAGGGGGCGTTACCTCCGCCCCGCCCCACCTGCTCCCAAGGGGTTAACATGCATCACCTGGGACAACAGCCCTGGGGTCCTCTGCAGAGGGGTCAGCGGGGAGATTTCACATTCTGATGGGCTCCCACCTCCAGAGACGGCCGTCTTCCTCACCAGGGGGTCTGGACACTGAGCATGGGGGGTCCTCGGTACACAGTGTACGGACAAATAACAAAGGACACTCACGTGCCCACCCCTCTGCATTTCACCCCCCCTGCAGAGACCCAGGGGCGCGTCCCTCAGTCTGCAGCCTCAGCCTCGGTGCCGCCGGTACAGTTTCTTCTTTTCACTGTGTGCTTGTGACGGTCTGAACACCCCAGTGCCTGCGTTAAATGCAATTTTCACGTGTGTGTGTGTTTATGGTTTCATACGTGTGTGTATGATATTATATATGTGTGGATTTAATCTTCTTGAGACTTCCTCTTTGACACATGGCTTATTTAGAAATGTGTTGTTCAATTTCCAAATATTCAGGGATTTTCCAGATATTGATTTCTAGTTAAATTTCATAATGGTTCAAGAACGTCCTTTCGTGATTGACAGTCTCTAATTTTCATGGCCCGCATATGGTCTGACTCAGTGCAAGTTCTGTGTGCGCCTGAGAACGACCTCATCCTGCTGTTACTGTGCGGAGTGTTCTGGAACGTCTGTTACGTCGAGTCGCTTGACAACGCTGTTCGGGTCGTCAGTATCCTGACTGCCTCCTTGCCTCCTTGTCTCACGGCGGCTGAGAGTGGCGCGCTGGAGTCTCCTACCCTAATTGCGGGTTTGCCAATTCTTCCTTCCAGTTCTATCAGTTTCCACTGTGTGTAATCTGAAGTTGTGTTGTTAGGCGCACGGATGTTTAGGACCGTTATGTCTTCTCGGAGAGCACACCCTTTACCACCCTGTAACGGCCCGCTCGCCCCTGCACATCGTCCGTGTTCTCAAGTCCACTTTGCCTGAAATCGGGATATTCATTCCAGCTTTCTCTTGTCTGCTGTTTGCATGGTGTACCTTCCTCCTTCCTTTTACTCCTAACAGAGAGATGTTTTTATGTTTAAAGTGGGTTTCTTTTTGATGGTTTATAGTCAGTTCTTGCTTATTTTTATCCAATATGACGACCTCTGGGTGTTAACTGGTGAGTTTTGACCACTGACATTAAAAATGACGATTGATGGAGAGGGGTTCATATCAGCCATCTTGCTAATTGCTGTCTACCTGTTCCTCTTGTTCTTTCTTTTTTCCCTCTTTTTTTTTGCCTTCTCTTGAGTCTAACTGAACATTTTTTATTATCCCATTTTATCTCCTCAATTGACATTATTTATACCTCATTTAAAAATATTTTTCATGGTTGAACTATGGTTTGTAATTTTTCACTTTTAAATAATCTGAATCCATCTTCAAATAAGAGTATAGGGCTTCCCTTGAAGTGTGAGACGATGTAACAGTATATGCCCAGTGCCTCTCCGCCATCCCTGGTGCACTGTTTTGTCATGCATTTCAACTTTCCCACACTCAACTCTTAGCAATTTGTTAAATTTTGAGTTTAATCTTCCTACCAACTTCCTCTGGCACTGTCCACCTCACCAAGTGCTGGCCCCTTTTCTCTCTGCAAGCGTCTGTCTGTCTGTCTCTCTTTCTCCATTTCAGGTGAGTTGTGTGCTGTGAAATCTCAGCTCTTTAAGGGAGTCAAGAAAAGCTGTTGATTTGCAGTCTGTCCTGCTTTTTTTCCATATTGTCTGGGTGGGAGCTACAGGTTTGTCTGCTCTCTACCTTTCTGAACGTAAACCATAATTCCGAACACAGTTTTGAAAGCAGCTTTTGAGGAGATGAGAAAACAAGACAAAAAACCAAGAATCCTATCTAGTTTAAACAATTGGACAGATAGAAATGCCACGTTTTATCAATGTTCCAGCTTCCCAAGGCAGTGGGGTCTTCATTTTCACCTAGAGTTGCAATGCAACCCCTGAATTATTCTTCCAGCGATTTATTCCACATCTGGTACAAGTAGCTTAGGGGCAGTTCTAACAGGAAGATGTTTACTTGGTGGAATGCCCATGGTATTCATACAGCCTCACTCGGGGCTTTTCTGATGGGCAGTAGGACAGGGAGGGACCTCCAGCCAGGACGCCAGGAGCAGAATGCAGGCAACAGAGCAAAGGGGCTGGCCGGCGTCTGTTTTGAATTTTCCTAAAACACTAGATTGGTTTCACTTACAGCCACCGTCCCTCTTAATCACACACTGACGCGGGGCTGGAGCCCGGGGGCAGCTGCACCTCCTCTCACAACGTCACAGCTAATGTGATTGTCCCACCACGGTGAGGGGGTATGTGCGCCAGGGGAAACCAGACAGACCCAGGCGAGAGAGGGGGCAACGCAGGGAAATAAAACACGGCAAAACTCCTGGATAAATCGGCATGATGATGAATTGTAACAGCCAGTAACGCGAGCAGCTTATCCATTATTAAAGCGTTTTCTTCTGGGTCTTAGATAGAGAGGCCAGGAAATAACAGAAGACCTGTACGTCCCTTATTAATCACTTAAGCACACTTTCATGTTTGCAAAATACTTTGCTATAATTTGTTATTCTTTTCAGTGGCTCCATCACAGAAGTCTATGTACAGAAATCTGTATAATCCACTGGTTCAACAAGACATCTAGTTCAAGCTTAATGAGAGGTCGGGCAGAGGCAAGTTTTCTGGCCTTCAGGGGCAAAGGCTGCTATGAAGAGAACTCTGAGCTCCCATGCGGAGTTGCTTGTGATGAGACTTCAGGGCCCATGCAGGGGATTCGAGCCTGTCTCTCTCCATCTCTCTCTGCCTCTCCCTCTGTCTCTCCCTATGTACATTACACACACACACACGTATATACATTCATAAATATATATACATATATATGTCGCGAGTGGCCACCCCTATTTCCTAGGTCCCAGGCTCTGTGGTTTCTCCAACCCCTTTCCTGAATCACTAGAACCCTCATGGTTAATCTCCTTTCCTCCTGTCCCTGAGGACACTGCTGAGATGTTTACAGGAAACAAGTTAGATTTTCCAAATGACCTCAGATGTTTCAGAAACTAAAATTCCCTGAATCCAGCACAGCCCCGAATCCAGCTGTGGACCCTGTAGCGGAAGGAGATGGCGGGGCCTCTCTTCCCCTGCTGTCACCTGCCTGGTCAGGCTCCTGTTCAGGACCCTGGAGAGCTGCCCACGGGAGGGGACACTGTGCTAGAGCCTCTGCCAGAGACCCTCACAGCCCCCACCCGGCCCCCAGCCCCCAAGGGGAGTCTCCCAGCCCCCAGCCCCCAAGGGGAGTCTCCCAGCCCCCGGCCCCCCAAGGGGAGCCTCCCAGCCCCCAGACCCCCAAGGGGAGCCTCCCAGCAGGTTCCCAGCAAGGAGGGATGGTTGGGTATAAGATGAAGAGCTCTCTGCTGTGAGAATCCAGAGCCTTGGAATGGGCGAGAAAGGAGAAATGGGTACCGCACTAGGCAAAATCATTTTCTTTTTTTTTTAATCTATTTTTTTATTGAACTATAGTTGATTTACAAAGTTGTGTTAGTTTCAGGTGCACAGCAAAGTGATTCAGTTATACACACACACACACACACACACACACACACATATATACACATATATATATATTCTTTTTCAGATTCTGTTCCATTATAGATTATTACAAGATACTGAGTATAGCTCCCTGTGTTATACAGTAGGTCCTTGTTGTTTATTTTATATATGATAGTGTGTATCTGTTAATCCCAACCTCCGAATTTATCCCTCCCCCCCGTTCCCCTTTGGTAACCGTAAGTTTGTTTTCTATGTCTGAGTCTATTTCTGTTTTGTAAATAAGTTCATTTGTATCATTTTTTTTAGAATCCACATATAAACAATATCATATATTTGTCTTTCTCTGTCTGACTTACTTCACTTAGTATAACAATCTCTATGTCCATCCATGTTGCTACAAATGGCATTATTTCATTCTTTTTATGGCTGAGTAATATTCCATTGTATATATGTACCACATCTTCTTTATCCATTCCTCTGTCGATGGACACTTAGGTTGCTTCCATGTCTTGGCTATTGTGAATAGTACTGCTATGAACATAGGGGTGCACGTATCTTTTTGAATTATAGTTTTCTCAGGGTATATGCCCAGTAGAGGGATTGCTGGGTTGTATGGTAGTTCTATTTTTAGTTTTTAAGGAACCTCCATACTGTTCTCCATAGTGGCTGCACCAACTTACCTTCCCACCAACAGTGTAGGAGGGTTCCCTTTTCTCCACACCCTCTCCAGCATTTGTTATTTGTAGACTTTTTGATGATGGCCATTCTGACTAGTGTGAGGTGATACCTCACTGTAGTTTTGATTTGCATTTCTCTAATAATGAGTGCTATTGAGTATCTTTTCATGTTTCTGTTGGCCATTCTTTCTTTCTTTCTTAAAGCCTTTACTTTGAGACATGATGGGAAAATCTTACAAGTGCACATGAAAAAGCGAGACGTGATTCCAGCTGAACGTGAAGACATGCAACCAAAGAGCTTGAACGCCTGTCAGTGAGTGCTGCCCCGGGGGCTCTGCGTCTGACAGGCTGCAGGGCTGAAAGGGATGGCGGCTGGGACCCCCGCCCCTCTTCCTCACCACTCCTGCACGGAGCCCACAGCGGCCTCGGAACCTTTCCCATGGGCAGCCGAGTCCTCACCCACGTCCCAGTGAGCAAAGGTCCCCACGGCCGGCGTGAGGTCACACTGGTGGCCCAGGGACCCCGGGCTCCACAGCGGCTGTGGCGCTGCTCAGCCCACACGGCCCGCTGGGCTTTGGCCGGGTCTCCAGCAGGTGCCGCCAGGGGAGGCTGGTGATGGACGCCAATTCTGAAGCCAGTAGGGCACCAGCCCGCAGACTGGCTGCCACACTTTCCCTGGATGAATATACGTATATAGATTCCCTTTGCCTGGTGACTCAGGCTGGGCCGCGTGCCCATCCCTGAACCAGTCACAGTGGACGGAAGTCACCAGCTAACCTGGACCTGAGTCACAGGGTCCACTCCGGCTCTGAGGGACAGTCAGCACCCCCAAACCACGGTGCCAGAAAGTGGAGGGGGAGCTGGTCCCTCACAGGGAATTTGGGGGCCACTGTGGACATTCAGAGCATCAATGCTGGTGGGCACGACAAGTAGGTGGGCGTCACACCCGGGATGAGGCCTTTCCTTCCAGAACAAGAGGGGGCATGTGGGCAAACCTGCCCTGGAGCCGGGGACAGAGCTCACGGGGGAGCCTTGTCCTGGGGCTGGAGTTGGGGGAGGGGTGGTGACAGAGCGTGACGTCCCAGGACACTGGCCACCCGTGCTGAAAGTTTGTCATGAAGGGTCCTTTCCGTTTTACAGAACTTAAACTAAAAACATTTTAAATGCCGGCAGCTTTCAAATTTCCAAGGCGCTGGCACAATTAAATTTACTTTAGTTACATCATATCTTTTTGGATCTAAAAGGAAAAACAGTGAACATGTCTGCACTAAAATCGATAATTATCCTGGAATGAATTCCAAACCCTGGGGAGTAAGGTGACAAGTGGCCTTAGCCCATCTGGGCTTTTTTCAGCTTCTCAAGACCTTCAAGGGCTGCGCCCTGAGAGAGAAAGGATGCTTGTGGGTCACACCCAGAGCCTGCAGCACACCCACAGGCCCAGCCTTGGGACAGCAGGTCCGGCATCGGGGAGTCTCTTGCATCCGGACGACATCCCCCGCCTGCCCAGGCCTCCTCCCCTGCAAGGACCCCGCTCCTTCTGCCTTTGACAAGGCACCTGACAGCTCTGGCCCTGTTAACAAGAGTCCTCAGAGGGCTTCGACTAGAGGAATTTTCCCAAAATCTTATCATTCATTGCTTTATTTTGGTTTAAATAAACCATCACTTTAAAAGTTGTACATTTGATACCTATCTCTCAGCGGCTGCTCCTTTCAAATATGGGTTTTCTAGGATCTAAAGACTGAAGCTGAATAATTCATGATATGTTCTTTCCTAGATTCGGGTGTTTTATTTTAACAGTATTAACTTCATGAAAACACTCGGGCTGCAGCTTCCCTGAGAGCTGATGTGTGGGAACAGCCCTCGGGTTTACAGGCACTTGTGGCTAAAGTGGGGCCTTGAGCCCGTGACCAGCCTCCCTGAGCCTCAGTTTCCTCATCTGTAAACCGTGTCACGGGCTTATAGTGAGGCCGAGTATGATACACACACCGTGCTTGGTTCCAGCCTCTTTCTGTTGGGGCTCAGACACACGTGCCGTGGGTGCTATTAGCCCAGATGTTCCCCCGTCGTTGGGCTGGGTCCTTGTTGGCGCGTTTCCATGGTTTCCTGAGCACATCTGCACACGTTTGCTATGTGCCGGGTATGTGTCTGTGGTGGTCACTGTACCTAAAATTCACGTCCACCACCGTTCGGAGGGCATGCGGGCCACAGCACTGAGACCAAGAAGGTTCTGCCAGGACCCGTCCACTTGGGTTTTGCCGAGGACTCGCGTGACCTTTTCCTGAAAGCACATCTCTGACTCGGGGACGAGGTCCAAACGTGGCTTTAGAATCTGGAGAAATCCGTTCGTTCTCCAGGTGGTCACTGAGCGCTCTGTGCCAGGCACTGATCCAGCTGTGGGGACAGCAGGAAAGGAAACCAGTGACGATGGCTGCCCTCACGGAGCTCCCGGTCCAGTGAAGGGGCTGGAGAAGCCGGAAGAGGAGTCACATGTGTGACGTGTGAGACAGTGTCGCGGGTCCTGGAGGGAGGGGGAGGGCTGCGGAGCGTGTGCGCGGGAGGTGGAGGGATATCTGAAAATAATCCAGTTTGCCAGACCAATCTGTCAACTGAGTGCGCAGGAAATAGCCTCACCGACATGTGGGGAATGAGTCACGTGACTCTAAATAAAGCTAATGGCAGCTTGGGGCACGTGCTTCAGACAGGTAAGGCCCCGGGTGTCGGCCAGCGGAAGGCACAGGGTGGGAGAGGGACGCTGGCCAGCGCATCTCTGACCGCAGGTTAACCGGGGCGCCGTCTCCCAGGAACACTGGGATTCGCGCTCCAGGAGCGCCTCAGGCCAGTGAGAGCCCTGCGGGACCTGCCCTTTGGACCTGAGCTCTACGAGGACATCCCAGCGCTGGGTCCAGCGCCATCTCGGAATGCGGCTCCTCTCGCGTCAAATCCCTTGGTTCTCAGAGTGGGGCCCCTGGACCAGCCACATAAGCATCACCTGGGAACTTGTTAGTGAAAAAGAAATGTTCACATACCGAGGCATGGGGAAGTCATTCCGCCTCATGCGTGAGTTAACTTGAATTTTATGCTAACAAAACCAGCTCGTTTATGGCCAATCAAACACACATTGTACATCTGCTTTCAATATTAAAGAAAAGGGCACGCGGACCAGAAGTGAAGAATGTCCATGTTAAAAATAAATGGCTCCCTTCCTGGGATGACAGGGCTGGTCCTTCTTCAATGATAAGACTCCCTTCCCAGGTGCCAAGGCCACACTGACTCGCTGTGTATGTGCTGGTCTGTCTTTTTTGAAACCTTGAAGGAATGTATCTTTGACTTGTTTGATGCTCTTGTTTTCTGACAAGACATAAACCTGTGCTGAAAAACACGCTTCTCGGGAGCAGTTCCTCAGAATCGTCTGAGCAGCTGTTTTTCTGGGCTAGGGTCCTCAGTTTGGCTCAGGTAAAACCCTTTTCTATTCTTATTATAGATTGTTTCTTGATTATTTTCATGGACATTAGAGGCAGGTCCTCCAGACCTGCGCGAGCAGAAGCTCTGGGCATGGGGCCCCGCCATCTGGGTTTTAACAAGCCCTCTGGGCGGTGCTCATGCTGACATCTGGAAATCTCTGGAGTAACAACTCCTGGAAGATTTCTTCACACTGCACCGTCCCTGTTGGTATCAGTTTATCCTGATGACGTCTTGGCCTCCTCAGAGACAGGAAGCTGAGTGCTCCGAGATTCCGCTCCGGCCTCTCCTCCTGCGGTTGGAGCCTCTGGGCTGTCCTCAGAGGCCATCACTAAGCAGAGAGGGCAGCAGGGCAATGGGGTGTTTGCCCTTATCTCGGAAACAATTTAATTCAGGTTAAATGGGCCACTAGATGGGCCACTAGAATGAGGAGGTCAGCCTTATACTGTAAGTAAATCTCCTTGGCTGCGCTACACGGGCTCCACTCTGCTAAAAATGCCTTTATCCTCCAGGAGCAGTTCTGAGCCGCTTATTTCTTTGATGAGGGATCACAGCCATCAACTGACGATCGGGGGGAATTTATCCCCCATCACCCAGCACCAGCAGCCCTATTCACTTCTCCAGCTCGCACAGATGTGGACTCTATTGACTGAGCGAGGGGCCGTGTAATGGATCTGACGGTCTGCTTGGTTTGTAAGATCCTGCGTCGTGATTCCTTCTTAGCTTAGAAGATCTTGTAGCATAAGAGACTTTCCATGGAGTCTGGGAAGGAGTTGGGTAGAGACGCAGAGATGGAAGTTACTCACATAGTGCTTGGACCATGGAATCCCAAGGGAGAGTTTACGAAGAGAAGGTGGCTAAAAACAGCCTTGGGGAATGTCTGCATGTAGGGGTCACAAGGAGGAGAGACAATGGTGGAGGCAGATAAAGAACCAGGCAGGGAGAAAACTGAAAAGTGCAGTAAAGCAATGAGTTGACAACTGCTGCTAAAACAATCAGTGACAACTTTTCACAATGAAGGAACCGGTCCGTCATCTAAAATGTTTCAGAAAGAATGAAGATGAGACTAAAGATGAGACATGAGTTGGAGTGACCATAGCAGCAACATCGCTGAGGCTGGAGGGCAGGGCTTTGGGCTGAAGCCCACTCCTGCTCAGGAGGCTGGGGGAGGGCGTGGAGTGGGGGAGGGGCACCACCTGCCGCCCTCCATTCTCCCCGGAGGCCAATGTGTATCTATTCTCTCCCTCACTGGACAGATATCCTTCGAGGAGATTTAGTCAAGAAAGAATGGGCCTAATGGAGTCTTTCAAGATAAGTGGCCCCTGTGTGCCCTGTTGCCTGCTCATGTGGTTGGGTCTTCTGGAGACTCTTCTGCTTTTATTAGCTTAACAAGCTGCATTTGTCAGTTAGTTTGCAAATGGCCCTGTCCCTCTGTTCTATTCTTGGTTTTACAGATCTCCTGGGTTTTGAGAGATTTTTTTCCTTCACTAATTGAAGCCAATTTCTTCCGTCCTTGGGTCTACCATTTACATGGTCTCCACTCTAAATGGCCACTGTGCAGGCTGATCCATGTGGCGGTGGAAAGCATAGGGCACAAAGAATGCCCACGCCTGGGCTTACTGGGCCACCCTGCCCTTGGGGCCTTGGGGTGACCCTGTCTCTGCAGGGCAGATCCACTTATAACACATGCGCTACCTTGGAGTTTTAATGCTGGTTCCGAACACCGTGTCCAGGCAGTGAAAAATTACTCTGACTTTCCCAGTGCTCATCCCAGGACATGGGTCTCTTCACAGCTGCCGTGGCTTTGTGTGAATCTGGTCCCCAAGCTTGGAGGAGCTGGAGAGGTTCAGGAGAGTAGAGTCAGATAAGGACAGTGGCTTGCCTGTCTCAGGCAGCTGGAATGTAGATGTGGGGGCTGGAGCTCAAGCAGCCATTTTGGAATATGAGGAAGAATCAGATATCGAGGAGTTCCTAGAAGCAAGAGAGAGGAGCCATCTTCCCTTATGACTGTGAATGATGACGCCAGCCCTGGACCACACTTCTCCACACTTGGGTTTTGTGCGAGAGAGTAGCTTGTCTCATGTGAGCTCCTGTGGACTGAGATCTGCAGTTGCTCACAGCAGACTTGCCCCACCCGATGCGGCCACAATGGATGCATTTCTGCCCCCTGTGCTATGCTGACTGGACAGAGCAGCTGCCCTCTGGCTCCTCAGAGAACAACGTGCTCACAAGTCCCCTGGGGCTGCTTACACTGCAGATGCTGATTCCTGGGCTGGGGCTGTGGCCTGGGATTCTGCATTTCCCACATCTCAGGGGATGCCAGGCTGCAGCTCCCTGACCACCCCTGGGGCCTAGAACTCATCTGCCTCATGGGTCTCGGCCTGGGTGTTCTCACCTGCCCCACCCTGGGCAGCTCCTGCCCAGCTCTGCCCACAAGAGCAGCTGCTGGAGAAGAGCGATCAGCAGAGAGGATTTTCATGTGATGGGCCCGGCGGGGAGCAGGGGCTCTGCAGTGATGTGGGTCCTAGAGGAAACACATCACCTCCCCTGCAACCCTCCTTCCACAGCAGGAAGCTGGGGCATCGTTGTGATATCAGAGGCCCAGGAAGGGTCCAGAGGACGAGTTAATAGTTTCATGCTGTTCTTAATCCTCGAAGTAGGTTTTCTGAGCCATTTGCTGGGTTTCCAGAGTGGTTTCCCTTCTGTCTTCCGAAGGTTGGTTAGAAATCAGGGGCTGCGGCCCAGGAGCCCTGATTACGTCACTCACACGTGAGGATGCTCAGCGCCCTTCCCGACCGCGGGTCTGCCTGGACTCACAGGGTCACTCTCCCCCCAGCCCCGCCCGTCCTCCCTGGGTTCCTGCACAGACTCACTGAAAACACTGCTGGGGAAGGGGCGGGGCCTGGACGGGAGGGCGGGGCCTGGACAGGGGGTGGGGCCTGGACGGGGGCGGGGCCTGGACAGGAGGGCGGGGCCGCGGGGACTGTGACCGCGACCTTGCGCTGGGGGCCCACAGTCCTCAGCACCCTTTCCTCAGAGGCCCACCACCCTGCAAGGTGGTCAAGAACATGGGTCCTGCTGTCAGGCGGATTCAAGTTCAAATCCTGGCTCTGCCATGTATGAGCTATGTGACCTTAAGAAATGACTGTCTCTTCGGGTCCAGAGGGCATTGCAGGTGAGGGGCAGCATGGGGCAGGCACGGTGTTGCAGGAAGAGCCTGTGAGCCTGGGGCAGGGAGTGACAGGAGAATGGCTGAGGGAGGGTGAGGTCAGATCTGCAGGGGGCTCTGCATCATGCAGGGCAGAAGGTCACCAGCCCAAGAACCCAACTCAGGTCGGATAGAGGGACAATGTGGGAGCACAGGCTCCCCACAGGCTGCAGGTGCAGCTGGATCCAGGGGCTCAGCTGGTTCTGCCTCCCCACCTCTGGGCTCTGCTGTCCTCTGGGAGGCTCCAGCCTCACGCTCCCGTGTGGCAGCAAGGCAGCTGCCTGCAGCCCAGGTACCCCTCCTCCCAGCACCCAGATGTTAGTCTCTCACCCCCACAGGTCACTGGGATTCCCTGTGGTTGTGTCGGGGATCAGAGGCTCGGGCATGCCTGGGTCAGTGCACAGTCCTGGGCCCATGACAGCGGCACCCACCCTGTGGGCTGAGGGGGTTTGCAGTCTGACTGCTGCCTCAAGCCCAGCTCAGTCACCTTCTAGCTGTGGGACCCAGGCCGGGTCACTGCACCTCTTCCTGAGTCTGATGTCCACCTGCAGAGTGTGGGCGAGCACAGCCGCTGCTCACAGGCTTGAGAGGGGTGTGGTCCACAGCCTAGGAAGAGGCGCCACACCGGTAGGTAGGCGTCCAGCGAGCGCGAGCCGTCATTGTCAGTCACCTGCCATAGAGCGCATGATGTTTAAAGTGCCCCTGAGGGCCGGGCTGCCACTTACCTGGCTGACACCTCATCAGGTGACCTCCGCCCCTGCAGGTGTTGTACCTCTAGAACCTCTAACTTACCTGCAGGTCATGTCACCAGCAGTGGGTTTCAGGCCCCTCTCTGCATCTGGTGATCAGCTGGGCATGGAGATGACCCACCAAACCATTACTGAGTTCCTACCGCGTACATCCACGATGTCAGGTCATTATCGAGCACCTACTGTATATACTCACAGTGCCAGGCCATTGCCAACTGCTTACTGTGTACATTCACATTGCTAGGTCATTGCTGAGAGCCTACTGTATGCATGCTGTGCCAGGTCACGGCTGAGCACTCACTGGGTACGTCTGCCTCAGGCACAGTGCTAATGGACCTGGCCCCTCAGTGACGCACACGCTGGCTTTGCCTCTCCAGCCACACATAAACCTGCTCGAGGAGAGCAATCCGGTCCTCTGACTCATCATGTAGCAGCAGCACATCTCCGAGAACCATCCCCCATCCACCCAAATCTGCAGCTGGTTCAAATTTTGAACGATGAAAAAATGAAACATTTTTTTTGAAACCAGCCTAATCTCTATTTCTTCATCCAAAATGACTGATGGCACAGCATCCGATCTTAGTCAATTCTGAGTAAATGTGGTCACAGCAAGATTGGACCTGCTCGGTTCAGGATGTGCCTCCCTCCCTCCTCTCCTGGGAGGTGTGAGTCTGGATGCACCTGGATCCTGGATCCCTCCTCACAGACATCTCCAGAGACGTCCGTCATGAACTGGCCCCTGTGGGTGGCTGGATGACAGAGGTAGCTCTGAACAGCTGTGTACGACGTACTTGGAGCCCTCTCCTCTAAGCCCCACCACAGGGCTGCCGTGGAGGTTGATTCTGTGATTCCCTCTCTCAGTCATTTCCTCTCTGGCCAGCCTCAGAAAGGTGAGGACGCATCTGGCTGCAACCACAGGCTCACTACCACCAAAAAATTTTTGAGCAAATCAGCAGAGCAAAGGGGAAAAGGGACTGTCCAGGTCAGATACTGATTTCTCCCCAGTTACTCTGAAGAAGCCCCAGGGAGGATGGGAAAAAAATCGATAGAAAGTTAAGGTGAGTAATGGAATTGACAGTTTTCTTACAAGATAGATTAAATTGAGACGAATTAAAATAGAGTGGCCCCTAGGTTGTATTTGGGCAATGGAGGCACCACTGGTTCACGCAGGGACCAATTCAGTCCGTGGATCACAGCATCTGCCACAAATAAGAATCACCTGGGGAGATTTAAAAATCCTGATTTCCAAACTGTGCCTCAGACCAATTACACCAGGATCTCTGAAGGTGGCAGTCAGGATCCAGTCTTTCTAAAGCCTCTCCGGTATTTCAATGGGCGGCTATTTTGGGAACAATTGGCTAGAGCCCCTCCAGCCCTCTTGGGCTCTGGAGGTTTCTGTCCCACCCAAGCCTGGGCGCAGGGTGGAGTGGGGAGTGAGCAGAGCTCGGGGGCATTCTCAAGCTCCCCTGGAGCTGCTGCATCCTCTAAGCCATCCTCTGTCCTTTCTCCTCATAGCCGTGGTCTCTGCTGGCCAGAGATCCCAGAGTACACACCCTCTTCTTTGGCCAAGCCCTCCTTCCTGGCCAACATCCTAGATGGGCCTGAAGAGGGACATTCGTGTGTTGGACATTCAGCCTCTATTTCCCTCTTTCGTAGCCTCTCATGTGGCCCAGATGTGGCTTTGCTCCTGGTGTCCTGAGGGTGGGTTATTCATCCTGGCTTGAGCCACAGTGAGTGGTTCAGGGATGGGCATGTGACTCAAGCAAGGCTCTGGCTCAAATAGGGAAACTCTGAAATTATGGCTGAATGGCTGGGAGGTGGTGGTTGACTTTTCTTGAGACTTCTGTGTCATGAACTGGGGGGACAGGGGGATGTTAAGGTCGAGCTGTTGAACAAAGGTGCTCTGAGAATAAAGCCAGCACAGAGAAAGTGAGGAGAGAATGAACCCTGGTAATGTCACTTGAGCCCCTGGATCAAGCCAGGCCTGAAACCAATCCTAGTTTCCAGCTAGGTGCACCACAATACCTCTTTTCTCTAAGTTGGTTTGGTGGTGGTTTGCTCTCATTGCTCACAACACAAAGGATCCTGACAAACACAAATGGCCTGAAGCCCCTCATTCCTTGGCTCTGGCCCTGCTCACCCCCAGTCTCTGGGCACACCATGCTCCATCTCCTCTTAGAGCTCAAGCTACACTGAAAGATCTTAAAGAAGCTCAGTACAGGGATCCAGACGGCCTAGCGCAAATCCTGGTCCTGCCACTCGTGAGCTGTGTAACCTTAGGCAAGTTACTTATCCACATGTGCTTCAATATCCTCATCCAAAGTACAGGAATATTGATGGTACTGTGCTCAGTAAGATGTCTTTACGCATACGGATGAACTCAGGATGAAATGAGGAGGTGTATTTAAAACAGAACTGTGTGTGGGCACAGCGAGGCCTGTGTCAGTGTCAGCTCTTGTTATGACAATGATGCTTGTGTCTAAGGGGCTTCTCATCCTCCCACCTCAGGGCTTTGCACCTGCTGTTCCCTCTGCCTGGAATGCCATCTACTTTGATCACACCTCCTTCAGATGCCAGCTCCCTGAATGTCCCTGTTTTATGTTCCCAAGGGTCCCTGTAATTGTCTCTCCCAATATCCATTGAAGTTTGCAATTCTATGTCTTTAGAGTACTTATTCGTTTTCTGTATCCCTCTCTAGACTGTGAATTTGAAGGCATGTGATGAATATGGTTTGCTATGATCTGTAGCTTCAATACCGAGGACAGAGCCTGGCCCCTCAGAAAATACATTTGGAAGGAAAGAAGGAAGGGACGGAGGGAGGAAAGGAGGGAGGGAGGGAGGGAGGAATCGAATGGTCTGGTAACTCAGGGACAACTTCACAGGGAAAGTGTGAGAGATTCGAGGGCTGAGGGACAGCCAGTGCTCAGGCTGGGGGGAGCAGTCCAAGCCCTCAGAGCTGTGGCAGTGGGGATTAGAGACACCCTTTGACCCGCTCGAAGCTGTAGATGGCCCATATTCTTTTATTATTCTATACAAGCTTCGGGTGTGTAGCATTAAACATCTTATACACTAGGTGCTCCACATTCTTGATCACTTGATCAAGAGAGAGTGCACATCACTGGACCCGCTCAGCACCTGCAGCTGCAAAGCTCCAGCAAGGTCTGCGCTAGGCACGTGGGGTGATTTAAACACACTGTGAAGAGTGGTAAATGGGCTGTAACAGGCACATGACTATCTTCAAAGGGGATCTGTGTCCTTTTTCCCTTCTAAATACATTTCGACATTATTAGCTTTTAATTAAAACTGAGGCAGGTGTCACTGTGCTGAGATCATACCTAAGCAATGAGAGGATGGAGAGGACGCTGAGAGGGACTGGGTGTTGATAAGGCAAGGTGATTGCGATGAGGTTTCATGACATGTGTTTCGTTCTTAAAACTGGAATTGACTTTGATATCTTTCAAAGCCCCAATTCATTTTTAATCCATGCAGAGACTCTTTTCTTAGTTTTCTAGGCTCTTCCAGGAGCACTGGGGACCGATGACATACCGGGAGCTGGACGGGGCATGAGTGAGAACAACAGTCATAATGAGATGGTCTGGTTCCCAAGCCTGTCCCATGGTGGGCGGCACTGGGGGCATCTGGAGTCTGGGTGCAGAGGGTGAGGGGTCCCAGTCCTCTCGTGGCTGAGCTGAAAGTCACCTCCGTGATGCAGAAGGTACGTCACCTCCCAAGGAAGCCGGGTCCAAGGCTGTGCTGTGCTCATGGGTCACAGTCTCTGCCAGGGACGGGTCAAGGCTCTCTGGGTCCAGGCTACAGACCTGGACTCTGGCCCGTGCCAAGCACCAGAAAACTTGGAGACACTTAGAAATTTAATGGATTTTCATCCTGATCTTAAGAATTTCCTCTTCTTTCCTGCTACCCTGTGCGAGCTGCATGAAGGAAGGGGGGAGGAGCTTGGCTCAAAGCGGACTCAAAGTGACATCTGTGAACCTGCCTCCTCGCCCCACCCTGGGTGGGAGTTCCCCTCAGGACCCGGCAGAAGACACCACCTCCCAGGACTGGCTTCCTCCATCGGCCCCACTTGGCGAGTTATCCACAGCTTCGTGAATGCCGACCCACAGCAGGGAGAGCGTTCCCGCGTCCCTTTAAAGGTGAAGAATACAAGTGCTCCCAGGAGAGAAAGTCCAAGTGCAGCATCGCTTCGTTTACAACCTCCTCGTGAGGGTCCCTGGCCTCGTCTTTTCTCTGAGCTGTCAGCGTGGATGCAGTAAACTGAGTGTTCCCCCATCTAACACCGGCACATCCCGATTCCTGGAGATGCTCAGGGCCTCCGACGACCTGGGAGCCTGTCAGCAGTCACGACATCCCAAAGAAGCCCCACTTCCGATAACGAGAGAGGCTCTTGGGAAAGCCTAGGCAGCAGGACAGAACCAGGGAAGATCTGTGGAGTAAGTCAAGGGTCCACACAAGTTCTTTGTTATCTAAGAGATAAAGGCTTCTTTGCAAAGTATTTACTGCATCTGTGATGCTGGAAAAGAAATACACACGAGGGTTATTCTATTTAAACATCTTGATGGTCTTCTCTGGGGAAGACTGAAGGCTAATGATTTAGAATCGTGATATGCTGTACAAACAAGTACTCAGACCACCACTATAGTGCCCCAGTCTTTCTCAGAGGCCCAAGAACTACAGCTGCCAGCCCTTCTCAACCCCTTCCCTGGTTTCCAAACATGTTTTGGCTCCCAGCAGATCTGAGTCTCAGGCTAGAGGGAAATATTGGGCCCATATCTAGTTCTTACCAAATCTTATGACCAAGTATGGGCCTGAGTCAGCTTGTGTACGTGTTACAGGTGTGCCACCCACGTGGCTAATCCATGGGTGTGCACCTGGGGGTGGTTCTCTTACCTGCAGGAGCTGCCTGAGACTTACCTATCTGGTTCCCATGTGAATTGCCTGAGGGTGTGACTTATGGGCTAGCGGTGTATGTTACCTACGTTTGTCTTACATCTGCGATGCTGTGCGTGTCACGCACGTGCTGTTTTCTTGTGCTCTGCGTGCTTCTTATGTGTGTTCCCAGTGACTGTGTCATCTGCTTCCCACATACTGCTATCCGGATGTCACCCTTGTATACGTGACCTGTGCTACACTTACGCACCTGGGCTACCTGGACGTGGCAGCATCCTGTGCATGTGCATGTCACTTGCATGTGTTGGTGCTTATTTGTGTTGCCGCGTGAGTCGCCTCCATATCCTGTCCGCATCCACCTGGCGTGCAAGCTTCTGCTGTCGGCTCTTGCTGTGCGCCGCCCTCCGTGGCCTGTGTGCCCTCCTCCACGTTCCCACGCCTGCTGCTCTGGGGGTTAAGTTTCATACACTCCTGTATGCGCCCTATTCACGTCAGTTGTTTCTGGGCTACTTACCACAACATTAACCCTCCATCCTCCTTTTACAGACGAGGAGGCCGAGGCCGGAGGGTCCAGGCTTGGACCGCACAGCCAGGAATCCGCACAATCCCGATCCTAGAATCTGCTCCGTGCCCTCTGCACTAACGAGGCCTCCTCACTGCGAACTGACGGACCCACCTCACATCTGCTCAAGAAAACAGGGGTGGGGCTGGTGCACTCCTGACCTGAGGTCTCCGCAGCGCAGGGCCAGCTTCAGGCGCGGTTGGATCCAGGGCCCCAGTGACGTCATCAGAACTCAGTCCTTTCTTCCCTCTCATCCCTTTGCCTTTGTTCAGCCTAGCTTTGTTATCAGGCTCCAATCTCTGCCTTCGGGCACCTTCAGGCCCCTCCACGGTGACGAGATGGCAACGGAGGTCCTGCTCACCTCCTCTCAGAGCCGAGGCTTTCCCGTCAGCCCCAGGCGAGGCCTGGCGCTCACTCTGATTGGATTGAATGAGGTCACGTGACCGTCCCTGACCCAATCACTGCAGCCAGAACACAGCCAGTGGTAAGAGCCTTTCCTGTCAGCCTGGGGCAAGTCCTGATGCTCACTCTGATTGGACATGCTGATGTCATGTGACCAGCTCTGGACCAATCACTGCAATCAGGGCAGGGCTTGACTTGATCTGAATCACAGCCCCAGCTGGAGCCAGGGGTGCTCTGCCTGGATCACGGGTCTGAGCATGCGGGGTGGGTTCCCCGATGAAACTTGGGGCGCTCCTGGAAGGAGAGGTGGATGCTGGGAGATGTCCTCCACAGAAGCTGGGTCAGTGCCCGGAGGCCCCCAGCTGCCCCCGCATGTGGACCCTGAAGGGAAGAGAGGAGGGATTCCGGCCTGGTCCTCCCTTCTGGTCCTGGACACGAATCTCTGACACCCGCTGACCTCAGCCAGAGCCTGCGACCCGCTGGGACTGTGGCCTCCTGTACAGATCTGGCCAGAGGTCGGCCACCCCGCCCCGCGTCCTGCCCTTTCTCTGGTCCTGCAGGTTCCCTGCCAGGCCCCCCACAGCCCCTCCGTGGGCTAATGCCTCGCTGAGCCTACCTGTAATGTGCTCCTTACACGGTACTTTCGTATTTTGAAGGTTTAGAACCCGAGTGTATCAGTGTGAAGATTTGGGGATTTGTGCATTCACCGAATATAAATTACACTGTGCCAGAGTCCAGCTCCAGCGGGACAGGATAACCTGAGGTAGGGAACGGAGTCGGCGAGGACAGAGCAGCACCACTCAAAAGGGTTGCAAGCATCTGACAGTTTATTGTAAAAACTTAAGTCCTTATATATCATTAAATGATTATTTAACTTTATCACTACAACTAGTTATTAGGCTCTCAGTTATTTTCAAATAGTCATATCAATACTACAATGGTCCAGACATAATAATCTTTCTTTGTGGTCATCTTATTTTTTCCATGCCCTGAGGCAAGGTACGTTCCCATCATTGTGGTTTTCTCGGTTAGATGAATATCTCTTCGTACTAGCAGTCTCTGTTTCAAGTGTACCATTGGTTCATGACCACAGTCTCTCAGGTGTTTACTTTCCTTGATGTTATCAATTATGAAAGAGCGTATAGTTCAAAACATTCTCATAATACAATGATTACACAATTCTTATAAATGCGTAACATAAATTCACTTCAAGGGCAAGTTACATTAAAAGGTAAATCATTCTTAAAGTATTTACAATATATACCTTGTGACTGTATTGCTTTCGCGCGCCAGTTACCGGATCTGCTATAGATTGCATATAAAACATCAATTTCAAATCTATTCCTGGCTACTTTCAATGGTAGTAAACATCCCTTAATATAAAACCAGACATTTCCATAAACATCCCAAACACCATATTTTGGCCATAATACTTTTAGTTTCTCCTACAATGTTGGATCTCGTAATCTAAACATATTATTCCGCAATCCTTTAACCCAAACAGGAGGAGGTGGGGTGGGTATAGGCAATGTGGGAAATACAGTTGTTATAATTTTCTCAGGGGGTCGTCTCAACAATTGTTCTCGGGGCTGAAATCCCCCAAGCACTCCCGGGATGAGTAACACACTTCCAAGTAACAACAGGGGTAATGTTATGAGGTTCCCACCAAACCGTGGCGAGAAGCTTTGCTCAGGGCACTAGCTGTGCTAGTTTCACTTCGCGGCGTCTGGATGGGCTCCAACAACACTGGGCTCTGGAAGGTCTTGAGGCTCTAATGAAATTTGAAATTTTAACCTGATTCCTGAACTCAGAAGCAGATGAGTCATCCACAGGCGTTTGAAGGTAACAGTGAGCTGCCGACTATGGATGTGTTTATCGGAGAGCCAGTCCTGGGATTCTCCACTCGATTTAGAAACCAGAAATGCTGCCTAATGCGATGCAAAGCTCACAAAGCTCTAGAATCAGAATGAGAGATTCTGGTGGGAACGGCTCCCAGAAGGAAGGTCTCAGATGGGGCTACAGCAGCCCCTGTGTCCCGATGAGGCGAGCACACTCCCGTGGTGGCGGGCCTGTCCTTAGGTGGAGAAAGCGCCCAGACTGGCTGCTCTGTGGTCCGCCCCTCGGTGCTGCTGGGGAAAATCCACATCAGCGGTTAAGGAGCAGGAACCCAGAGGCAAAGGCTGAGACCCACACGGCGCTCAGACCTCCACCCACCTCCAGAAACGTCTGAGGC
Organism: Balaenoptera borealis; assembly: GCF_965194805.1. Lineage (NCBI taxonomy): Eukaryota > Metazoa > Chordata > Mammalia > Artiodactyla > Balaenopteridae > Balaenoptera > Balaenoptera borealis. The sequence continues at coordinate 90,694,057 of NC_138875.1, forward strand.
TCAGCCCTTCATGTCCTCCTCTTCATGGGCGAGGCGGCCTCTCCTGAGCCCCCTGGGAAGCCCTCGCAGACCCCAGTCTGCCCCTGACGCCCCCTCCTCCGAGCCTCCGCAGCGCAGGGCGGAGCCCCATTAGAGAGCTCATCTCCTTCCTGTGTCTTGGAATTAGTCTCACCCACCTGGAGTGATGGGATTGCTGGATGGAGGTCATGACTCACTACTATCCCAGAGCATTTGATGTCCTTGTCAAGCACCTCCTTCTTCTGACATAATGACTGACAGCAGCAGCCTGGGTCCTGCGGCGATTATGGTGAGCAGAGCACCCCTGTCAGTCCATGACTGGCGTGTGGCACAAGCAAGAAAAGGACAGCTTTTTTTTTTTTTTAAAGATTTATTGATTGATTGATTGATTGATTGCTATGTTGGGTCTTCTTTTCTGTGCGAGGGCTTTCTCTAGTTGCGGCAAGCGGGGGCCACTCTTCATTGCGGTGCGCGGGCCTCTCATTATCGTGGCCTCTCTTGTTGCGGAGCACAGGCTCAGTACTTGTGGCTCACAGGCCCAGCTGCTCCGCGGCATGTGGGATCTTCCCAGACCAGGGCTCGAACCCGTGTCCCCCGCACTAGCAGGCAGACTCTCAACCACTGCGCCACCAGGGAAGCCCCGGGACAGCTGTTTTAAGTCACTGAGATTTGGGGATTTTCTGTGACTGCTGAAAACTTTTGTGTGTTTTAGTCAAAAGCAGCTCTTGTAATAGAATGGGAGTCTTGGACAGCAGGCAAAAGTTCCTACACAACTGCATTTAGCTTATCTATTGCACAGGCTTAGGTTTCACCCTGTTATCTTGCATTCCAGAACTCTAAGCTGGAACACACATTTCCTGGAACATCCTCTTCTGTAAGGATTAGAGTTTATTTATTATTTACATCTGATACATCTATTTGTTAGTTCTAATGTGTTTACTCCTATCATTTCTAATCAGTGTTTAAATTTTTTTATTTATCTATTTGTGCTTCAATTGCCTCTCTTGGTTTCAGACACAAACTCTTTACCAGCCACCTCCCCTGTCTAGCCTCATTCACCCCTCTCCTACCAGTATTTCTCAAGGCCTTCTCCCAAATACTTGACCTCCAAATAGCTTGACCTTGAATGTTTGCTCCAGATCTGCTTATGGGGGGATGTAAACTAAGATGACATATACTAGAGGTAAACCCTCCAGGACTTAAATTGTAGTGGGATGTGAGGCAAAGAGAGAAATCATGGATGAAGCCTAAGTTGTTAACCTGAACATGAAGGCAGCACTGCTATAGAGATGTGGATTATATTAAAAAGAACCATTACATAATTGGGGACATGCCAGTAAAATCTTGATGGTCACACTATCTGAACTCCTCTTTAGCAACCACAGGATAAAGGGCTGTGAATATTTCTAGAATTTCAAAAGCCTTAAACTCCTGAGGTCCCCAGTGAGTCTTTTCAAGTCTGCCTTAGAACATTAGAGGATTCTTCTTTTTATCATCTATCAGCAATGGATTATTCAAATAGCTTCCAACAAGACCCATTCATTTCTGTGTAAAATGTTCAGACACTGTCCCAGAAATAATTTCATTAGCCGTCTCATTTTCAGCCACACAGGACTTTATTAAGGTTCCTCTTAGGAATTAAATTTCCATGCTTGGTCTCCACTGGATGGTGACTTCCCTGCAGAATTTAGTTAAATTTGTTTCAGTCCTTTGCAAAGTAACAGAATGTGCACTTGTAACCGACAAATGGGTTTTTACAACTTTATGTTTGTGCATACCTGGGAATTGTCAAAAGTATTCTGGTTGGGAAATTTACCCTTTTTTTCCCAAATGTGCAACACCACTAGAAATAGAAAATGAGTAGGTGTGGCAAATCTTCTTCTTTGGGGATCTTGTCCAATAAGCTATTACTCAAAGTACACAGACTATTCATAACATATCCCCCTTGTTCTCAAAGCACTTGCAGGTTAAATAATCTCATGGAGGCAGCCATTCATCCTATAAGATTTTTGTTTTGTAGAGAGAATTTCAAGATATCTTTTTCTTTCACATGCAAAGGCACAAAACAAATCTCAACAAATTTAGGAGGACAGAAATTACATTAAACATATTTTCTGACCACAACAGTATGAACTAGAAATCAATTACAGAAAGAAAATTGGGAATAGACAAACACATGGATAACAAACAGCATGCTACTAAAAAACCAAAGGGCCAATGAAGAAATCTAAGAGGAAATCAGAAAATACCTTGAGGCAAATGAAAATAAAACCACCGCTTTCCAAAATGTATGGGATGCAGCCAAAGCAATTCTAAGAGGGAAGTTTATAGCAATATAGGCCTACCTCAAGAAACAAGAAAAATCTCAAACAGCCTAACCTACCATCTGAAGAAATTTAAAAAGAACAAACAAAGCCCAAATTCAGCAGCAGGAAAGAAATAATGAAGATCAGAGCAGAAATAAATAAAATACAGTCCAAAAAATAAATAAATAAAAATGATCAATGAAACCAAGAGCTGGCTTTTGAAAAGATAAACAAAATTGATAAGCCTTTAGCCAGGCTCATGAAGAAAAAACAAAACAGAGGAAGGAACCAAATAAACAAAATAAGAAATGAAAGAGGAGAAATTATAACTGATACCACAGAAATACAATCATAAGAGAATACTATGAATAGTTATATGCCAGGCAATTGGACAACCTAGAAGAAGTGGATAAATTCCTAGAAACATACAATCTTCCAAGACTGAATCAGGAAGAAATAGATAATCTAAACACACCAATTTCTAGCATTGAAATTGAACCAGTGATCAAAAAACTCCCAAAAAACAAAAGTCCAGGACTAGATGGCTTTGCAGGAGAATTCTACCATATACATATAAAGAAGAGTCAATACCTATCCTTCTCAAACTATTCCCAAAAATCAAAGAGGAGAGAATACTCCCAAACTCATTCTTTGAGGCCACCATTACCCTGATACCAAAACCAGACAAAGATACTACAAAAAAGAAAATTACAGGCTACTATCTCTGATGACTATAAATGCAAAAATCCTCAACAAAATATTAGCAAACCAAATTCAACAATATATGAAAAGGATCAAGCATCTTGATCCAGTTCCATATCCAGTTCTCAGTTCCCCAAACAGGGATTGAACTAGGGCTGCAGTGCTGCCCTGGCTCTTGTATGCTTTGAAGAAAGAATTTGGCAAAGAGACAAAAAGTAGTGAGGCAAGTAAAGTGTCTATTAGGAGAGAAGATTTATTTCAGGATGCAAGGATGGTTCAATACCACAAATCAATCAATGTGACATAGCACATTACTGAAATGAAGAATAGAAATCACACAATCATCTCAATAGAGGCAGAAAAAGCATTTCACAAAATTCAGCACACATTCATGATAAAAATTCTCAACAAAGTGGGTATAGAGGGAACATATCTCAACATAATAAAGGACATTTATGACAAACCCACAGCTAACATCATTCTCAATGGTGAAAAGCTAAAAGGTTTTCCTCTAAAATCAAGAACAAGACAAAGATGCCCACTCTCGCCACTTCTGTTTAACATAGTATTGGAAGTCCTAGCCACAGCAATCAGACAAGAACAAGAAATAAATTGCATCCAAATTGGAAGGAGGCAGTAAAACTGTCACTATATGCAGATGACTTGATACTATGTATAGAAAACCCTAAAGTCTCCAACAAAAAAAATTAAAAACTATTAGAACTAATAAATGAATTCAGTAAAGTTGCAAGACACAAGATTAATATACAGAAATCTGTTGCTTTTCTATACACTAATAATGAACCATCAGAAAGAGAAAGCAAGAAAACAATCTCATTTACAATGTTATCAAAATGAATAAAATGCCTAGGAATAAACATAACCAAGGAGATGAAAGACCTATATTCTGAAAACTATAAGACATTGATGAAGGAAACTGAAGATGATACAAAGAAATTGAAAGATATTCCGTGTTCATGGATTGGAAGAAATAATATTACTAAAATGTCCATACTACCCAAAGCACTCTCCAGATTTAGTGCAATTCCTACCAAAATACCCATGACATTTTTCACAGAACTAGAACAAATAATCCTAAAATTTGTATGGAACCAAAAAAAGGAACCTGAATAGCCAAAGCAATTTTGAGACAAAATAATAAAGCTGGAGGTATCACACACCCAGGCTTCAGACTATACTACAAAGCTACAGTAATAAAAACAGTATGGTACTGGCAAAAAAACAGACACAAAGATCAATGGAATAGAATAGAGAGCTCAGAAATAAACCCATGCACATAAACTCATCTACAACAAGGAAGGCAAAAATATACAATGGGGGAAAGACATTCCCTTTGATCTCAGGTGGCTGTGGGGTGGCTGCAGCTGTGGCAGCTTGAAGCAGGATCTCAGTTCCCCAAACAGGGATTGAACCGGGGCTGCAGTGCTGCCCTGGCTCTTGTATGCTTTGAAGAAAGAATTTGGCAAAGAGACAAAAAGTAGTGAGGCAAGTAAAGTGTCTATTAGGAGAGAAGATATGTGCAGAGAAAGCACGGGCAGGCTGAGAGAGAGAGAGAGAGAGAGAGAGTTGCACACTTTGGGGATGGATTAAATCACTTATGTGGGGGCAGTTCTTCTGGGTCTTTGTTTTCCTCTGGCCAATCATCTTGCTTCATTTCACACATCTAATCGGACCCAGGGCCCTCCCCGATATGCGCATACATCTTTTAGCCAAGACGGATTTCAGTGTGAGGGTCTCTGGGAGATTGACAGCACCTATTATGGGGCACCACCCTCGTCCCTTTTGACCACTGAGGAGCCTTTCTGCACACGTGCAGTCAGGGAGGTCTCCTTGACCTCAAGAATGATAGATGCGGTCATCTTACCTCTTTACTCCAGCAGAGCTCAGCTCCTCGCCACTCCTCCATTAACTTTTTCCTTGAACTGTCAGGAGGAGACAAGTTCCAATTTACTGAGATTGACAAATGTCAGCTACTCAGCCCAAGGGCCCATCTACCTCCTACCTCATCTTCCACAAGTGGTGTTGATAAAACTGGACAGCTGCATGTAAAATAATGAAATTAGAACATTTTCTAACACCATATACAAAAATAAACTCAAAATGGATTAAAGACCTAAATGTAAGACTGAACAAAAAGCTCCTAGAAAAAAATATAGGCAGTACACTCTTTGACATAAGTCTTAGCAATATTCTTGGGGGGTCTGACTTCTCAAGCCAAGGAACCAAAAGCAAAAATAAACAAGTGGGATCTAATCAAACTTAAAAGCTCTTGCACAGAAAAGGAAACCATCAACAAAATTAAATGACAACTTACTGAATGGGAGAAGATATTTGCAATTGATATGTCTGACAAGGGGTTAACAAAGAGCTCATAAGACTCAATATCAAAAGACCCCACAAACAACCCAATTTAAAAATGGACAGAAGACCTGAATAGACAGTTTCACAAAGAAGATACACAAATAGCCAACAGGCACATGAAAAGATGCTCAACATCACTAATCATCAGGGAAATGCAAGTCAAAACCACAATGAGATATCTCCTCATACCAGTTAGAATGGCTATTATCAAAAAGACAAGAAATAGCAAATGTTGGCAAGAATGTGAGAAAAGAGAACTTTCATGCACTGTTGATGGGAGTGCAGATTGGTGCAGCCCCTATGGAAAACAGTATGGAATTTCCTCAGAAAATTAAAAATAGAACTACCATATAATCCAGCAAACCCACTACTGGGTATATATCCAAGGAAAACAAAAATACTAATTCAAAAAGATATATGCACCCAATGTTCATAGCAGCATTATTTACAATAGCAAAGATATGGGAAACAATCTAAATGTCCATCAACAGATGAGTGGATAAAGAAGGTGTGGTACGTATATACAGTGGAATACTACTAACCCATAATAAACAATGAAATATTGCCATTTGCAACAACATGGATGGACCTGGAGGGTATTACACTTAGTGAATTAAGTCAGACAGAGAAAGACAAATACTGTATGTTTTCACTTATATGTGGAAACTAAAAAATAAAATGAATGAATATAACAAAACAGAAAACAGACTCACAGATACAGAGAACAAACTAGTGGTTACCAGTGGGGAGAGGGGTGGACAGAGAACCAATACAGGGGAAGGGTATTAAAAGGTATAAACTACTAGATATAAAATAAACAAGATACAAGGATGTAATGTACAGCACAGAGAATATAGCCAATATTTTATAATAACTTTCAGTGGCTTATAATCTATAAAAATCTTTAATCACTATCTTGTAAACCTTAAACTAATATGATGTAAATCAACTATACTTCAACTTAAAAAGATATTCTGGGCTTCCCTGGTGGTGCAGTGGTTAAGAATCCGCCTGCCAAGGCAGGGGACATGGATTCAATCCCTGGTCCAGGAAGATCCCACATGCCACGGGGCAACTAAGCCCGTGCACCACAACTACAGAGCCTGTGCTCTAGCACCCACGAGCCACAACTACTGAGCCCACGTGCCACAACTACTGAAGCCTGCGTGCCTAGAGCCCGTGCTCTGCAACAAGAGAAGCCACTGCAATAAGTCAGCACACCACAACGAAGGGTAGCCCTTGCTCTCCGCAACTAGAGAAGGCAATGAAGACCCAACACAGCCCAAAATAAATAAATTTATTTTTAAAAAATTTAAAAAATAAAAAGATATCCTTTTCTTCACTATCATATATTCATTCAGTCATCCAATGTTTACTGAGAAACTATTGTGCATCTGAACTTCTGGAGTGCTACTGATGGAAAGATAACGACACAGTCACTCCCTTCTGAAATTGCAGTCGGTTGGAAAGACTGATATGTAACATCTAGTATCCATTTTCCCTCTAATTTTATTTTATTTTCATAGTGGAGAGCAGAAATTTTATTATATAAGAAATTCTATACAACAGATTGGATCAGTTAGTAAGGTGTTTAGTTGCAAGTAACAGAAAAATTTGACTTATACTGATTTCATTATGTGGGATTTTGAGAAGTATATATATTTTTAATTGGAGTAAAATTGCTTAACAACGTTGTGTTAGTTTCTGCTGTACAATGAAGTGAATCAGCTTTATGTATACATATATCCCCTCCCTCTTGCATCTCCGTCCCACCCACCCCCATCCAACCCATCTAGGTCATCACAGAGCACCGAGCTGAGCTCCCTGTGCTATACATCAGGTTCCCACTAGCTATCTATTTTACACATGGTAGCGTATTTTAACAGAGCCCCTGAATTTAGCTGGATGCATGGCCCCTGAGCTGGAGACTACATTCCCCAGGCCCCTTTGCAGTGAGGTGTGGTCATGTGACTAAGTCCTGGCCAATGGGATGTCAGCAGGTGTGATGTTCACACTTCCAGTGACTTCCTTATAAGGAAGATGACTGCCCTCCACTTCCTGTCCCTTTCCCCTCCTGCAGGCTGGGTTGCAGACATGGGGATGGGGATTCCAGGCTTGGCCTTGTGAACTAGGTGATGCCCCAGGGAAGGCAGAGCAGTGAGGTGGAAGGGCCCCTGGACCCCCTGCCAGCCTCAACTTTCCTACGAGATGGGGCCGACCTCTGATCTTGCTCAGACAAGGCTATGGGGCCTCAGGTGAAGCAGCCACACTGACATGCTAACACAGACCCCTGAACAGACATTGGAATATTGTGACCCTTTCTCTAAGTATGTCAGACGAGAAGTGAGCTCAAGTCAGTGTGCAGGAGTTTGGAAAGTCAGGAACTCGAATCAGCCTACAGACCTTCCCCTCCCTCCATTCCCTTCACTCGTGGTCTCTGCACTGTTTCCCACGTGACTGTGCTGGTCCATTGCACTAAACACCCTCCACCACTTCCTCTCAGTTCCCTCCATAGCTGGCATCGCTGTCTCTGAGGCTGAGCCCGGTGTGCCCTGCTCATGGCTGTGTCCTCAGGACCGAGAAGGTGGTTGGCATAGGGAGGTGATAAGTAATCATTTCCTGTTTACTCCATGGGCAGTTGCTGTGCACAGTGACACATCCGCTATGGGGAATGCTGGCCCAGAGGAAAGGAAATGCTCGAGAGTTCCCTGGTGAAGCCGTGGAAGCCTTCCTGGAGGAGGGGCTGCATGAAGGGAGATTCTCCAGGCGGATGAGGGGAGAGGACATCGCAGGTGTGGGAACCATGGGGACCGGGGTTCAGGGTGTGAACACAGTGGGTGACTGAGAACTACTCTGTGGAGGGGCTGGGGCAGCAGGTGAGCCTCAGAGGAGGTGGAGAGAGCCTCTGAGGGGTGTGACGTGAATGGCCAACACCAGATCTGATCTTAACAATATTGCTCTGAGGCCTGGGAGGGAGGCTCTGGGCTGATTTGACAAATAAGAAATTTCCAGAGGGCAGACAGCAGAAGCAAGAAGAACTACAATCCTGCAGCCTGTGGAACAAAAACCACATTCACAGAAAGAGAGACAAGATGAAAAGGCAGAGGGCTATGAAGGAAAAGGAAGGGGGCTACCAGATGAAGGAACAAGATAAAACCCCAGAAGAACAACTAAATGAAGTGGAGATAGGTAACCTTCCAGAAAAAGAATTCAGAATAATGATAGTGAAGATGATCCAGGACCTCAGACAAAGAATGAAGGCAAAGATCGAGAAGATGTAAGAAATGTTTAACAACAACCTAGAAGAATTAAAGAACAAACAAACAGAGATGAACAATACAATAACTGAAATGAAAACTACACTAGAAGGAATCAATAGCAGAATAACTGAGGCAGAAGAACGGTTAAGTGACCTGGAAGACAGAATGGTGGAATTCACTGCTGTGGAACAGAATAAAGAAATAAGAATGAAAAGAAATGAAGACAGCCTAAGAGACCTCTGGGACAATATTAAACGCAACAACATTCGCATTATAAGGGTCCCAGAAGGAGAAGAGAGAGAGAAAGGACCAGAGAAAATATTTGAAGAGATTATAGTCGAAAACTTCCCTAACATGGGAAAGGAAATAGCCACCCAAGTCTAGGAAGCGCAGAGAGTCCCATACAGGATAAACCCAAGGAGAAACACGCAGAGACACATAGTAATCAAATTGACAAAAATTAAAGACAAAGAAAAAGTATTGAAAGCAACAAGGGAAAAATGACAAATAACATACAAGGGAACTCCCATAAGGTTAACAGCTGATTTCTCAGCAGAAACTCTACAAGCCAGAAGGGAGTGGCACAATATATTTAAAGTGATGAAAGGGAAGAACCTACAACCAAGACTACTCTACCCAGCAAGGATCTCATTCAGATTTGATGGAGAAATCAAAAGCTTTACAGACAAGCAAAAACTAAGAGAAATCAGCACCACCAAACCAGCTCTACAACAAATGCTAAAGGAACTTCTCTAGGCAGGAAACACAAGAGAAGGAAAAGACCTACAATAACAAACCCAAAACAATTAAGAAAATGGTAGTAGGAACATACATATCGATAACTACCTTAAATGTAAATGGATTAAATGCTCCAACCAAAAGACATAGACTGGCTGAATGGATACAAAAACAAGACCCATATATATGCTGTCTACAAGAGACCCACTTCAGACCTAGGGATACATACAGACTGAAAGTGAGGGGGTGGAAAAAGATATTTCATGCAAATGGAAATCAAAAGAAAGCTGGAGTAGCAATATTCATATCAGATAAAATTGACTTTAAAATAAAGAATGTTACAAGAGACAAGGAAGGACCCTACATAATGATCAAGGGATCAATGAAAGAAGAAGATATAACAATTATAAACATATATGCACCCAACATAGGAGCACCTCAATACATAAGGCAACTGCTAACAGCTATAAAAGAGGAAATCGACAGTAATACAATAATAGTGGAGGACTTTAACACCTCACTTACACCAATGGACAGACCATCCAAAATGAAAATTAATAAGGAAACACAAGCTTTAAATGACACAACAGACCAGATAGATTTAATTGATATTTATAGGACATTCCATCCAAAAACAGCAGATTACACTTTCTTCTCAAGTGCGCACGGAACATTCTCCAGGATAGATCACATCTTGGGTCACAAATCAAGCCTCAGTAAATTTAAGAAAATTGAAATCATATCAAGCATCTTTTCTGACCACAACACTATGAGATTAGAAATGAATTACAGGGAAAAAAACATTAAAAACACAAACACATGAAGGCTAAACAATACGTTACTAAATAACCAAGAGATCACTTAAGAAATCAAAGAGGAAGTCAAAAAACACCTAGAGACAAATGACTATGAAAACACGATGATCCAAAACCTATGGGATGCAGCAAAAGCAGTTCTAAGAGGGAAGTTTATAGCTATACAAACCTACCTCAAGAAACAAGAAAAATCTCAAATAAACAATCTAACCTTACAGCTAAAGGAACTAGAGAAAGAAGAACAAACAAAACCCAAAGTTAGCAGAAGGAAAGAAATCATAAAGATCAGAGCAGAAATAAATGAAATAGAAACAAAAAAACAATAGCAAAGATCAATAAAACTAAAAACTGGTTATTTGAGAAGATAAACAAAATTGATAAGCCATTAGCCAGACTCAAGAAAAAGAGGGAGAGGACTCAAATCAATAAAATTAGAAATGAAAAAGGAGAAGTTACAACAGACACCGCAGAAATACAAAGCATCCTAAGAGACTACCAGATTGTCCATTTTATGCCAATAAAATGGACAATCTGGAAGAAATGGACAAATTCTTAGAAAGGTATAACCTTCCAAGACTGAACCAGGAAGAAATAGAAAATATGAACAGACCAATCACAAGTAACGAAATTGAAACTGTGATTAAAAATCTTCCAACAAACAAAAGTCCAGGACCAGATGGCTTCACAGGTGAATTCTATCAAACATTTAGAGAAGAGCCAACACCCATCCTTCTCAAACGCTTCCAAAAAAATTGCAAGAGGAAGGAACACTCCCAAACTCATTCTATGAGGCCACCATCACCCTGATACCAAAACCAGACAAAGATACTACAATAAAAGAAAATTACAGACCAATATCACTGATGAATATAGATGCAAAAATCCTCAACAAAATACTAGCAAACAGAATCCAACAACACATTCAAAGGATCACATAACACGATCAAGTGGGATTTATCCCAGGAATGCAAGGATTCTTCAATATACGCAAATCAATCAATGTGATGCACCATATTAACAAATGAAGGAATAAAAACCATATGATGATCTCAATAGAGGCAGAAAAAGCTTTTGACAAAATTCAACACCCATTTATGATAAAAAAAACTCTCCAGAAAGTGGGCATACAGGGAACCTACCTCAACATAATAAAGGCCATATACGACAAAAAAAAAAAAAAAGAAATTTCCCGGAGCAGAGATTGTAAACTGCAGGACACAGGCTGGGCGACCTCCAGGTGTTTGCTTAACCTGGTCAGTGCTGAAACAATTTGAGTTAGTGTCCGACGCTTAAAAATTAAGAAGTTTTGCTTAAAGTGCTCATTTCTGCATGTTCTTGAGCAGTCAGGGCTCAGATCCCACACGGCTGATCCCTGAGACCCATCCCACGTGGCAGCCGTGACTGGTGCCGAGCAGCGGACACGCCCTCGTGGGGCACACTCTCACCAGCGCCCCAGCCCCTCCTGGTCCAGAGTCTCCTGTCACCTCCTGCCCGCGGGTGTCCTGAGGATTCACCTTTGCATCAGTTCATAGTCACTGAATGGACCTTTGGAAATCTGAGACCCTTCTTGACCTTGAGAAGGTTTGACCCTCAAGTCAGAGGATGGGGACAGAGAAGCAGTTCATCAAATCACAGCACAGCATCCCATCAGGGAAACGGAGGGGGAGAACCTTGATTCAAGTCCATGATGGTGTGGCTGGGAGAATAAAGGCACCAAAGGTGTCCACACCCTGATCCCCAGGACCTGTGACTGTGTTACCTCACCTGAGAGAGGAGGGGCCTGCAGAGGTGATTAGGGGTCCAGACCTTGAAGTACAGAGTGCATTCTGGAATATCCATGTGGGCTCAATCTAATCCATCAGTTGTTAAAATATGACAGCCCTTCCCTGGTATTGGGCCCAGGACATCCTCTGTGGCCTGTGACAGGGGACCACTGCCCTCTAAAGACCCACAGCTAGTTCTTAGGACGATGCTGAGCCTGTGTCCGAGGGACGGGCACGACCAGGACGTGGATGGTGGACCCCGGACCTTGGACCCCTCCCCAATTTCCCCGACATTCACTCTTCCTACTGACATTGCTGACTCTGTGTTGTGGGCCAGGTCCTCCTTGGGGGCTGGGTGTGAGCAGCAATGGGAAGGTCAAGTCCTGCAGGTCAACCCACGTGTCAGAGGTTCCAGGAGGCAGAGACAGCGAGGGGCAGAGAGGAGGTCTGCACCATGTGGATTCCAGGAGGGAGCTCATTTGGGCTTCACCTCAAACATTATCAGCTGGATTCCCAGAAGACTGGCTGCGTTCTCAATGTCCAATGTGACAAACCTCTGCTGTGTCCCGTAGCTGCAGGCCTCCTCCTTGCATCTCCCTGGGTCTGGGAGAAGCAGCAGCGCTGTCCTGTGGGCTGGAGGGGATGGACCTTCCTGAGAGATCTGCGGTCTCAGAGAGCAGGGCGTCCTGGATGGCGGGAGGTGGCAGAGTAAGTGTGAGGTACACCCAGCAACCAGGGAAGGGGAGACGCCCTGCTGTAAGGCTGGAGGAGCCCTAGAGGGACGGCCCACTGCATCTGGGGCCAGTTGAGTGGTCTGCCTTGTCTGCGTGACTATGGGAAAGGGAAATGAGAGAAAGAGAGAGAGAGGTGATCGTGACTGACGGTGATGCCGAGGGAACCCTGACAAGGTTGGGCGCCGTCAGCTCTCCCTCGGGTATAAACTGAAAAGCATCTCAAGTGAGTGGACTCAGCTCAGGGAGACCCTCTCCTTCCAGGTGACAGGCGGGAAGTGAAAGGGATGCTCTGACCAGATGGTAATAGCCCACAGGCATGTGTGAAAGGCGAGGTTATAGGGAACCGGAAAATCAAGCTTGATCTAAGAGAAAAAAATACAATGGTATTATTTTTACATTATTATTATATCCTGTGCCTGCGGCTCTTGTAAAGTCTAGGCTTAAGCATTAGGACTGAGGGGATAAGAAATGTGGGTTGAGGCAGCCAGGAGAGGAAAAAAATACATACATTAACATGAAGAAATATTTGAGTCCAGGGTCCTAGATATGAGAAAGCATGTGATAAAGGCCTTTGAAATCTAGTGCTTCATTCACAAGTGCCCTGAAACATAGCATGACAAATTTCAAAATTATTTCTGCACCGTTTACTGCAAAGTCCATCTTGTGAACGTGAAGTTAATAACCACCACATTTATGGAGCACCTCCTGGGTGACAGGCATTGTGCTAAGGGGCTTGGATGGATTATCTCATTCAATCCTCTCCCAGTGAGGTAGGTTCTGCTCTCATCCACACTCACCAGCGAGGAAGCTGAGGCACAGAGAGGTTACAGAGTTGGCCACACATCCAGGGAGGGGAGGAGCCAGGACCCCACACAAGCGTGTTCCACTCCCAGCTGGTGGGCCCTCAGCGCCCAGGATGGAGCATGGTGTGGGGGGAGCCGCCTGAGACACAGGGGCCACGGAAATAGTGACAACATGGGTAAAAACTTTGAAGGATTTTGTACTGAGATCGTAAGTTTCATCATCTTATTTGAAAAAAAACAAAAACAAAAACAAAACCCTAGAACTATAGCTCCTAAAACTATATTATGGCTGTGCTGAGGTAACGGAAAGAAAGCCCAATTCCAGTTATCAAATCCATACTCAAAATATTAGCAAACAATTGTATTCACATACTTTATGTTAAAAAATATTTTCAAGAAGTATAGGTCTTATTTTTATCATGATTCCACATCTTACTCCCCTTTATTCAGATAACCACACCAACTAAAGAGACATCTACTCTGCTCATAGGCAGGAAGAGGAAAGAGAGCCTGACTTTGGGGAACAGAGATTTTTCTTTCATGCTTTGATTCTCAGCTCGCTCTGCTCAACACTGATTCCTAAATCCCCCGACAGCTCTGCCCTCACCGTCTCTGCCTCCCCCATCGCTGGCTTCCGTCCCCTCCGCTCCCACCCGATTCCAAACTTACTTTCCCTTCACCTGAGTGAAGCTGCGGCCTCCGCTCACCCCGCCCCCTTCCATCCCCACGACCTGAGATACTGTCCACGTGTTGGCTGAGGGTCAGGCGCTTTAAAAATGCCATTTAAGTGACAGTTCAGCGTTGTACCGTCACATCCGATGCTTTTACATGCTGGCGTCAAGAACTGCGACCACGCTGTCAGAGAAAGCGCACTTCGGCGCGACCTCGAGAAGAAGCCGCACACACAGCCCCGCGCAGCGGCTCACACGCCACAAGGGTATTCAACACGCTGGATCCGTTTTATCCCCGCAGCCGTCCTCCCAGGGGGAACCCTGGGTCTGTGTGGAGCGTGGTGAGGTGTGGACGGAGGGGCCTGTGAGTCTTGCGGCCGGGGTGTGGCTGTGGGACAAGCCGGCGTGGACGTCGTGCAGCCCCGGGCTGGCTGTGACGCCTCCCTTCCCGGGGGACACTTGCCTCATCACGAGCCTCACTTCCCAGGGCGGAAACCAGAGGCCCGTTTCCCAGCCTGCCTTGCAGCGGGGCCCAGTCATGTGACCCCGGCCCACCAATCCGAAGCCTCCCGTCAGCCTCTGCCCCGGAAGAGAGGAGGTGGAGCCGGCAGAACCGGTGAAGGCGGGGGAGCTGGCGGGGAGCGAGGCCTCGGTGGGGAGGGCGGAGAGAGAAGGTCCAGTTCTCGGGGCCGGCGGCGGCGGCGGGGTCTGGCTGAGTGGCCCTGCTGTGGGGCAGGCGTTTGCTCCCCACGAGGGGCCTGAGAGCCTCCTGACATGCGCCCCGGCCGCCCACCTGGCGGCTTCACCTGGGATGCTCAGGCTCGGACCCCGCCCAGACCTGCGCGCACAGGAACGCTCGGGGACGGTGAAACGTGCCCCTTTTCCCCTTCCCCCACTGCAGGGGTTCCTGTCCTCACAGTTGCCAACCCTGGTGATGCAGAAGCCCTGGGAGGACTTAACCAGGGAGTGAGGTGAGCTGGTTTATCCTTCACGTGTCTGTCCTGCTGCGGGGCTCAAGAGGGGCCGGAGGGGAGGCCACGACTTGTCCAGAGAAAACATGTCGTTGTCACAAGGTAGGCAGACACGCACGTGCCCTGTGCAAGGACGGAGACACACACCTGCAGACTTAGACGCACACATCACAGATGCTCACACACCCAGACTCCCATGTGCAAATTCAGAAACATCCCTATTTATACAGAGAACACAGACCCACAAAGACACAGGCGAGGGTGCTGGCCCCGAAGCTGCTTTTGTGTCTTGTGCCCCTAGAACCAGAGGAATGCACCAAGCCTGCCTGACTTTGCTCCCCTCGTGCTGCAGAAAACCTTGCAACTGAATTAAATATCCAGGAGCCCCGGGAGCCTGGTTTGGGAGATTGGATCCGGTGAAGAGAAGTCCCAGCCCCAGGCCAGATGCGATGCCTGTGGTCCTGCCTCTCTCAGGGAGCGTCGCTCAGCTGAGCCCCCCATGGCTGCAGATCAATATGGACCAGATGCTAATGGCTTTTTAGCTGGGGACCAGCATTCAACCGGGGCAGCGTGTGCTGGCAGTGGGCACCTTTGTCTTCCACAGGGCAGAGCGGGTCAGCCACGGGCTGTGACCCCTGGTTGGTGACCTGGTGTGTATCAGGTGTGCATCAGCGGGGTGTTCTGACATTGGGGACATCAGCTTCTGTCCACGATCAGCTGTAAACACTATACCTTGTTGACTGTATCCCACTAATCAATTACAAGGGAAGAAAATCACATTTGAGAGATAGTCAGACATTCTATAGTATATTGCACTTCAAATTATAATTTTATGAAATCTCATTATTTGTGTCTAGACTGAAAGAGATTTAATATTGATTACTTAACTGCATTTCCTGTTGCTCTTATGAGGAATGCTGTTTTGCTAAAGGTCCTCTGTTTCAGTCACTGAGAGTGGTTCTTTCCTGATGTGTCTGGAACTGAGCAGCGCCATCAGGGGCTTCTAGAAGTCTCTGGGAGCCTCAGGGTCTGATGCTGGAAGGACATTATATCCATCCTGGGCTGCTTGCTTTCCTCACTGTTATCGTCATCGTCACCACCATTATCATCACTGCCGTCGTCCCCATCACCGTCGTCGTCATCATGGTCGCCGCCATCGCTGAATGTGGCACTCACAAGTCCTGGCACTGCTCCAAGTGCTTTCAATCTGTTACTCTGTTGACGTCATCACGAGTCTATAAGGTAGTGTCGCCATCCCCATTTGAATGAGGAAGAAGTTGAGGCACAGAGAGGTTAAGAGACTCACCTGATGTTGAACAGGTGGTGAGCTGCAGAGTCTGGGCTCAGACCCAGCAGCCTGGTCCGACCTCCATGCGCTTACCCACTCTCTGTTTTGCATAACACGCCCTCGATCTCCCTCGACAGCCTTTGCTCTCCATCGCTGGGACTGTGTCCGCACCTCAGCTGTCCCCAGAATGTCCCTCGCTGCCCCTGAGCCTTTGTCGACACACTCACCCTCCACACTTCCCTCTGGGCCACCTTCTCCTGAAGCCCCTGCTAGCATCTCTCCCCAGCTCCCGACGCTCACAGCGCTGCTGCTGTCCCCTCCTGACACTGACCACCTGCAGCACCGTGCTGAGAACCGCAGGGGCAGGTCTCCAGTTGGACAGACTCTAGTGCCCTAAGCAGCCCCCCCAGGATGTCCAGGGACAGCCTGTTGTTACCCTGATGATGGCACCGGGTCAGGGAGGAGGCGTTTATCAGCTGAAATTCCTGGTCTCTCAATGTCCTCACATCACAGCCCACAGAAACGACATGGCCACGGCATCATTCTGGTTTGACAGGCGTGTGCTGCTCCCCCCCCAGCGTGGGGCCCCCGGCTCTGGATGTAAGCGTGTGACGTGGGCAACTGAGAGATACTGAATTTGAATGAGATCAGATTGAAGCAGAGAAGCCTGTCTTCCCCCACAAGGCGACTGTGCTGGCACCTCCTAAAGGGAACTCACTCTCCATCTGATCTCCCTGCTGGAGACTCCATTATCTTTTCTTACAGAGAATCTAGCCTCTAAACCTACACAATTGTCCTGCTGTAGCAAGATGCGGACAGGGACTTAGAACAGCATGTGTAATAGACCCAGACTGGGCTTCCCCACTGCAACTGACAGGAGCAAACCAGCCTCCCGGGGAGCACGTCCCCTTCCTGGGCAGCCCAGGAAGGAGTGGCCTCTGCCATTGTCCCCTCTGAGACCCCAGCCCAGGAAAGACCCCCAATCTCCCCTGGCCAAGGTGCAGATGAGAAGACCAGCATTCAGGATGTTCACTCAGTGTCGGCCATGCTTGGGGAGCTCTGATTACAGGACCAGGTCGCTCAGTCCTCAGCCTGACGTGGGGAGAGTTTATCCTCAGTTTTCGGATAAGGAAACTGAGGCACAGAGTGGTCCATTCCGTTGTCCAAGGACACACGCTGGTGAGTGACGGGACTGAGGTTGCCATCACCGTTATCGTTATCTTCTCCACAATCATAATGACCCTCATATCAACCCCTCCCCATCGTCACCGTTGTCATCCCTGCCCCTCCTTCTTCCTTTTTACTGAATGAGAGTCTTTCTTTGTCATGTCGTTGATTTCTTTGAGAAAGCAGAGTCATTTTTTTCCTTTCTGGTTTGGCTTAACTTGTTTCTCTATAAAATAACTTTTGAAAACTTATATATATATTATTCAGATACTTACAAGGTAAATATTCAGACATTATGAAATTAAGACTAAACAATCATGGGCTTCCCTGGTGGCGCAGTGGCTGAGAATCTGCCTGCCAATGCAGGGGACACGAGTTCGAGCCCTGGTCTGGGAAGATCCCACGTGCCGCGGAGCAGCTGGGCCCGTGAGCCACAACTACTGAGCCTGCGCGTCTGGAGCCTGTGCCCCGCAACGGGAGGGGCCGCGATAGTGAAAGGCCCGCGCACCGCGATGAAGAGCGGTCCCCGCACCGCGATGAAGAGTGGCCCCCACTTGCCGTAACTGGAGAAAGCCCGCGCACGAACCGAAGACCCAACACAGCGAAAAATAAATAAATAAATAAATAAAGTAGCTGTTAAAAAAAAAAAAAAAAAAGAGTTAAGTATGTTATTCAATCTTTAAAAAAAAAAAAAAAAGACTAAACAATCATTTATAGAATAAGAAGAGAAAAAACTAATAATTCACGTTCACTAGTAATATTTTGATGGTTCTCCTTCTTTGTTTTTATTCAAAGGTATGCAAAACTTTTCTTTCACCAAACATAGGATAATACGGCACGTGGTATTTCATAACCTGCTTCTTCCACTGGACGCTGTGTTGTAACGTCTCATGCCCGCTCTCACCCATGTACCTGTGCCTCGTGATGTGAAGCCCACACAGGTGACACCAGCCAGCCTCTCCCGCCTGTCCTCCTCACGGCTCAGCGGGCGAGCGTCTGCACCCCCGTCCCCACTTCCCATAGGAGCCCTGCTTGTTCATGGTCCTCAGTTCCTGACCTGCCTCCTGTGGGAGACCCCCTCACCCACATGTTCTCTCAGGCCCCCTCCCCATGTGGGTCATAGCTCATAAACGGTCCCGCGCGCTGCCTCATCACATTTCCCAAGAAACTTCTCACTCCAGACCCTGGGTGGTACTGGGGACACAGAGACACCCCCGCTGACCTTTCTTGAGCACTGACAGGCACCAGGCATTTACTATTTACTTCTGGCTTCCGTAATCCCATAGCAAGCCCATGAGGTACGTTCTGTTATGTCCCTGATTCAGGCATAGAGAAGGTGAGGTAGAGGTTGCACAAGTGAGAGGCCAGGCTTCACCCCAGGCCGTCAGAATCCAGAGCTGAGCCCCTAACCGTCCTGCTAGCCCATGGTCCCTGCCTGTGAGGAGGCCACCCTGCATCAGAGGACTCTCCACCTGCCCAGTCCTGTGTCCCGAGAAAGGCCAGGCAGAGCCCTAAGTGCTCTGTGCAGCTAGAACGCGTTTAGTTGTAAAGGACAGAAAACCCAACTCTAACCGGCTTTAGGCAAAATGGAGGGTTTCAGATTCAAGCTCCTACACAGTCTAGGGCCAGAGCTGGCCTCTCCAAGGCTGGGTTCAGAGCCGGTGATGCCATCAGGGCTCACTTTCCCTCTCTCCCTCTCACTGTCTGATTTCTTCTTCCGGGTCAGCTTCACTCTCAGATACACTCTCCCTCATGGATGCAGAAAGGCTGCAGCATCCGGACCTCACACTCTCTCAGCTTCAAGTCCAGTGGGGGTCACCGGCCTCTGTCCTGGAACTTGCATCAGTGGAATGTGACAGGAGTGACGGGTGTCCCCTCTGATAGAAGCTTTAGGAACCAGTGTGTCACTCTCTTCCCTGCCGCAGTGAACAGCAGCGTTCCAGATAGAAGCTGCCTCGGTAGCCTGGGTCCTGGAGTGACAATGACGTGGAGCAAATCCACAGCCACGACAAGACGAACACGAAGCATGAGCAAGAGTGAGCGTCTGTTTTGGTGAGTACTAGACCTGGGGTTGTTTGTCGCTGCAGCATAACCTAGCACGTCCTGCCTGATCTCCGGTGCACGGACGTGGTGCGTCTCGGCCGAGGGTCTGGATCCGGCATCGCTGTGTCTTGTTTCCCCCAGAGAGCCGAGTCCACACGGGGACCCAGTCAGCACCTGGTGACTGATGGGTGCCAGTCCCCTGTCCACGTCGCTCCTCTTTATCTGGTCTCTGCGCTGGCTCCCTTTTCCTATAAAGTCTCTCTGGCCGCTGGCCCTCCTGGCTTCAGCCTGAAGCACCCAGCAGGGCTCCAGGCGCTGGTCAGGAGCAGGTGATCAGCTCCAGCTCACCCTGCTGAACCGTAGACATGAGTCTGGTTTCCCTCAGTTCTCCTTGTGAGCTCGGGCATAATGGGATCTTCTCTGGAGAAGGTAGCTAGGAGCCTGCCTTAAACTGACACAGGAAGGGAATAAAAGCCCATCACTAGTTTTCAAAAAAATGTTTTTCTGTACAACTGTGGAAAAACTAGGGCACTGGCTGCCATAATGTTCCCTGAAGTCAGAAAGAGCCCAGGGCTCTAATTTAGCCTTTGTTCAGCGGCAGACTCACTGGAGCTCCATCAAACAGGAGGCGGCGTCCCTCACAGAGCAGCCTGTCCTCACCCCACAGGACACGGTGCCCGCGGAGGAAGGACTGTGTCGTCATCGATCAGAGCTTCCTACACTCAGCCTGCAGCGCGCCTCCTGACGCAGCCTGGCCCCTTCCCATCTACCCTCCTCCTCGACGGGGCCTTCGTTTCTGGAAATTAGTTCAGTAGATGTACCTGTGTGTATGTGTGTGCGTACATGTATATGAATAAAGCCTTCACTGGAGTGTTTATAGACATTTCAGACCAGCAGCCACAGAGGCGTGTGTGGACGGGGGCAGGTTAAACGCCGTGTGTTCATCGCTCACAGGGACCCCGTGTGGCTCCTTTTAGTCATGAGGCTCCTGCATGTCTGGCCCCCGGGGGTGGGGAGGTGCTCCAGGCTTGGGCAGTGGGGCGCTTGCTCCAGGGCTAGGGGCTCCAGTGAGGGAGCAGAGCTGGAGCGGCCACGTGGCGGTCAGCGTGGTGCATGGGCGGGGGCGCCTGGGTGTGACCTCTGCAGGGTCCCTGCTGCCCGGCCTCCGGAGAAGGGCCTGTTTCCTGGGTCCCCGGCAGTTCTGTGGACCCTGAGAGCAGAGGATGATTCCCCTTTGTCCTTAAGACAGAGAGGGTGTCTGCTGTGGCACCGAGAACCCTGGACCCCGGGGCCTGCTCTGCGTCCTTTACCCTGAAGGGCAAGGTCGCACATGGATCTCCCTGGCTCTGCACCTGGACCTCAGGCTGGCAGAGGGCAGGCCCTTCTCACCTGTGCTTGTCCCCGTGTCACCTCCTGCGGGACAGACTGGCTGCGGGGCTGAGTGCACGGAATCCCCCTTCACGCTGCTGGTCTCGGGCGGGGTGACGGGGTGACGGGGTGACAGTGACGCAGGGACACACAGGGCCGGAGCCCCGGCTGACTCCGGGCTCTCACTGGGGCTGAGGATGGGAAGCACACGTGCTGTGACTGGTCACTGGGAGGAGGAAAGTGCAGGTGGAGGCCGAGCGCTGAACGCACACAGAGGAGCCCCAGGGCAGATGGGCGGTGGAAGGGGCACCTCCTGCTGAGCCGAGGCTGCTCCAGGGCACCGGCCTGTCCCCAGGGCTGGGGCAGGGGAAGCAGGTGCTGAGAATCCTGGTTCCTGCTGAGGGGAGCCTCTGTCTGGGGGAAGGTTGTGGCTTTATTGCTCTGTAGGGTTAACTCCCTGTTCATTAAAATTAAAAAACTACAGTGAGGATGTGGGGCAACAGGACCCCTCCTACACTGCTGGTGGGAATGTAAATGGGTGCAGCCACTATGGAAAACAGTATGGAAATTTCTCAAGAAACGAAAAATACAACTGCCATGTGACCCACCAATTCCACTCCTAGGTATATATCTTAAAACAAAAACACTAATTCAAAAAGATACGTGCACACCAATGTTCATAGCAGCATTATTTACAGTTGCCAGGGTGTGGAAGCAACCTACATTTCCCTCAACAGTTGAACGGATAAAGAAGATGTAGAATGGAATACTACTCAGCCAGAAAAAAGAATGAAATTTTGCCATTTGCAGCAACATGGATGGACTTGGAGGGCATTATGCTAAGTGAAATAAGTCAGACAGAGAAAGACAAATACTAATATCACTTATATGTGGATTCTAAAAAATACAACAAACATTAATATAACAGAAAAGAAGCAGACTCACAGATATAGAGAACAAACTAGTGGTTACCAGTGGGAAGAGGGACGGGGAAGGGAATCGGGGAGTAACAGGTACAAACTATCAGGTATAAAAGAAGCTACAAGGATACATTGTACAGCACGGAGAATACAGCTTAATTTTAAAATAACTATAAATGGAGTATAACCTTTAAAAATGTGAATCACTCTATTGTACACCTGTAATGTATAATACTGTACATTAACTAGACTTCAATAAGAAAAGTAAATAAAATTTTAAATATAAAAGAACGCAAATAACAGAGAAGAAAATAAACTAACTGTAAATCACACCTGCCACGTTGGCACACGCTGGTCTCGGGGGTTTGCTGCTGCTTCTGCTTTAGGAAGAGCAGGGCCTCAGGCGGGGCTCGATGAGCAGCATTTAGCAGGTGCGGCTCCAGACAGCTGACCGGAGGCCTCTTCGCTGTGTGTCTGCGTGTCTGACATTGTGTACAAACCGTTGCATCCCTGTGGGCACCGGTGGAAGGAGTCAGCTGACCGGGATGGGAGGAGGTGCTCGGGTGGAAGGAGGGGGAAGTCAGGTGCAGCAGGGCGACACCACGACGACTGCTTCTGCCGAGGCCACCTGACATCTCACAGGTGTGACGCTGAGGCCCAGCTCCTCCCACCTCCTCCATCCCCAGGACGGGCGTCCCCTGTGCTCTGGCCGCGGCAGTGACAGCGCTCAGCACGGCCTCACGTCCCTCTCACGCCGGGGCAGAGTCCTCTTAAACCACACCTTGTGGGGCTACACCGCCTCTGGGTCTTCCCTCCTGTCTGAAGCCCAGGGCCTCCGGATCCCGACCTCTCATGTCAGGAGGGGCTTCAGTGTCTCGCCTGGAGAAGGAGGGGCGCTCATGGCCACACAGGAACGCAGCCCCGGGACGCACCTGAGTGCAGCCTCTGACCAGAGTCCCCCGAGGCCGCCCCAGTGTCTCCCTGCCTGCAGTCAGCACTCCCTGGGGTGTGGGAGCCTCCTGGTCAGGACACCGATGCCCCCAACCTGGTTTTCAGGGAGAACTAAGTGAAGGAGAGGCAGGCCTGGGGAGGAGGCTGGGCCTTGACTGGAGTCCGGGAAACGGCCGGTGCTGGGGATACGGCCGCGGTCCCTACCACAGGAGGGAATCCGGGCAATCGTCCTAGACAACCCCCAGACAGGCCGCGCTCCTGGGGTTGGAGCGGAATCGGTCAGCTGTTTGGAGGCGGCCCAGGGCCAAAGGGAATCTGCTTCCAACCCTGGGGACGGGCCTCGGGCAAGACCCCGTGTCTGGGGCTTATTCCAACCGGAGGCCCAGCCAGGGTCCAGCTCTGCTCTTCTCTGTCTGACGAGACCTTCGTCCCTTGTCCTCGCTTGCTGTCCCCTGTCTCCCTCTCTTCCTTTCCTAAGCTTTGTCCCCACACTCAAGAACCAGTCTGAAATACGAATTGTACTTTCCCTCACTTATTCACTTATTTATTTCCCCAAACCCTGTTTTCAGGTATCTGCCAATCCCACATCACTAAATGACAAAGGAGTACAATTCCTCCAGTCTCGACAGAGGGCACTGATGGGACTCAGGAGTTCCTGGCCCTGTGCCCACGTTCCCGGTGATGGGCACAGGCACCTCCCGCCACCCCTCACCCTCTCTCACACACACAGTGGGTTCAGATTTCCCCTCCGGGATCCTGGCATCTGAGGCGTCTAGACAAGCCCAGGTGAACTCCATTGTTTGAATTTCGTGGGAGGTTCAAAGGCTAGAAAACCTCCAAAGGAACAGCCCAACAAAGAAACCAGAGTTGTACACTTTGGGGTCGTTCACATGCTGACATAGTAGCTGTTCAACTCCTTGCACGACGTCAGGAGCCGCAGGGGGACAGGTGCTCATCCATGAGGCCGAGGTGGTCCTGGATCAGGTGACACCAGCCGGTCTCTCCAGGGAGCAGGTGGAACGTCCCCAGGGACCAGGAGGAAAGCGCAGGGGTGGGGACTTTGACAGCAGGTGAGCGTCCCGTTCATCCGTCTTTCACCTGTTGGTTCCTCCCCGGTCGATGAGCCTGGCCTGGATCGATAATCAGCCCCAGGGATGCTAGCGTCTTCCTGCCCTACAAGGGCCAGGGTGCCTCCCCCAACGAAGCAGCAACCCCCCAAAATGGGTGCGGGAGGGACTCTTCTCTACTGCATTCATTGAAGATACCAGGCATTGACGGGCGAAACTGCTTTTTGTCTACTTAACAGGTCATTTACCACTCACATAAGAAACACGTAATTATTGCTTATGAAGGGTTTACGACCGTGTTATGGGGAAAATCTATCTTTGCTCAGAAGTTAGTAGGAAAAAATACTGTCCGCATCAAGCCTCCTGAATAGGCACGTGCATGCGCTGGCTCCCGCGGGGCGCTGGGGCGTGAGGAGAACACCGGGCACAGCTGGAGAACTGTCACCGAGGATGGTCTGATGAGGCGGGTGTCGCCTGTGGGGTGTGCCGGGTCGGCCCATTCCCGGGAAGAGGTTTCCAGTCGTCACAAGGGGCCCTGAACTCGGAGACGCGGGCCCCCAGGCGGCGGGGTCTGCAGCCCTTTGCGGGGAACTGACAAAAAGGCTTCAGGTTTACTTTGGTCCCCATAGCGGGCGGAGACCAGATGGAATGCATCAGGGATCGGCACGTGGGCCCCGGGGTGGGCAGTCCAGCCGAGGACACAGCAGGCCGGGGCTGGGAGTGGAGCGGAGGGCACCCGGGGGCACACACTGCTGCGTCCGGAGGGGATTAGGCGGGTTTCGGGAGTGCCTTACCCCGTCCCTTCTCACGGGTGTGGGCAGAGCCTGCGCCGCTGCCCCTGACGCGGCCCAGCCGGGGGCGTTTGGGCCCATCGCGCACTGCCGCCTCCACCGTCTAGAGGAGCGCCCACCGGATGCGACTGAGAGAGGCCGCCCGCTCCCTGCTGGTCCAGGAGGCCGGGATCTGGGCCTGGGCTCGCAGGCAGGACAGGAGCCGCCACGGGGCCTCCGGGGCTTCACAGCCTCCATCCCAGCCCAGGTGGGCGGGCAGCGCGGGAGAGGCTGAGACCGGCCCGCGGTGACCCTCCAGCTGCAGCCCCTGCGGCCTCTGCCAGGAGGGCCTGGTGCTTGCGGGCTTGTGGCCGCAGCGTCAGCTGATGGGACGGGTCCCGGGCCCGGGCCGCCCTCCAGCTCCGCGAGCCCCGAGCGCGGGGAGCCAGCAGCGCCTGCAGATCGAGTCCCGGGCCCCACTCCGTCCTGGACAGGCCACCTCACCTCCGTGTCTCACTTTCCTCACCTGTACATAGTAGTGAAGACACCTGATGGGCTCACTGCGGAGACAGAACCTCTGAATCCGCGGAAGGCTTTAAGAGCCACGTGTGCACACGTGTCACTCGTCCACGCCGGCTGCAGTGATCTTGCCCAAGTATTGGGGATCCTGCCCTCCACGCTGAGAACGGCGGCCTCACGTCACAGACCAGCCTTTCCCCCAGTGTCCTCTGCACGGTCCAGGTTCCACAGGATAAAGGAGCTGTGGCCCCAGCGCAAGAATCCTGCGACCAGATATTCCGGGAGTGCCGGGATCAAGCCAGCTCAACCCGATCCTTTGCTGCAGCCCCTGTCGGTGCCTTTCCCACGACGAGGGGGCTCTGCGGTCCGGGCGGCTTCTCAGGGTAACGCTGGCTTCACAGAGCGCCTGGAGGGGGGCAGCACACGTGCGAGCCCTGCCCTGCTGTCCTCGGCCACCGAGGAACTGCCGCCCCCCTCAAGTCCCTGCAAAGGAAGCTACCGTGCGATTGACACAGCGGGAAGAGAGCCCTTCTCGAGCGGGCGGCTGGCTTTATTTCCCTCGGACAACATCTCAGCACCTGAACTGGCTTCCGTTGGCCCGCGATGCGCAGCTCCAGCCCCGGCCCCTCGTTGGCGGCCACGCCGGGACTCTGGAGACATCTCCGACCCGCTAGGCCCCTCCCTTCCGACTGAGGGGGTGTCGGAGCTGAGCCAGAAGCCACCTCCTGGGAGCACCTGGACGGGCCGCCTCCTCAGGGAGAAGCTCGGTGACAGCTCTGCAGCTCGGCGCCCGCCAAGTAAAAGTCTCCCGATGCACTGGGGTGAATCTCCCTTCCCCAAGGTGTTCTCCCGAGGCTGGACGCTTAGCCAAAATCGCCAGTTTTAACAATGGAATTTGTGAAGATGACTTGTCCTCTTCCTGCGTCCAGAGACTCAGGCATCAGTGTCCCGCCCCCCCCCCCCCCCCCGCTCCCCGCACTCGGAGGCTCGGCAGAGATCCCCCCGCTCTGCGGGTGCTGTGCTTCCTAACAGCCACCTGCAAGGGCGGAGCTTTCTGTCCAGTGAAGACCACCTATGCCGCCTGAGCCCAGCACACCAGGGGGGAAGCCAGCGCCGCAGTCCGTCCCCAGACGCTCCCTGGTTTGGCATTTTCATCCCACCATCTTCACTTCAAGCCAACGCCCACATTTGACACGGGCTGGGGTGGTTGGGCTCGACATTTCTGAGGAGTCCCGGAACTTTCCACTTTGCTTTTATTTCTGCTTTTAGCAGCTTCACCGAGTTACTATTGGCACAAGATGAAAGGCACCTACTGATCATTTTGGACATGTGTGTCTCCGTGTGAAACCATCACCACAGTCACAGTAATGAGCATATCACCACCCTAGATCTCCTTGTTCCCTTTTGTCCCCTACCTCCTGACCGGCAACTAAGCCCTGCCGGCTATCACTGTAAAGAATTTCCACTTTCTAGAATTTTATATAAATGGAATCCTGCTATTTACACTCATTTTGTCCAGCTTCTTTTACCCAGAACGACTTGAGATTCATGTGGCAGCATAGAGCTTAGCTCATCCTTTTCATTGCTGAGTAGTTCCCTGTACGCATGGACCACAAATTGTTTTCCATTCAACTGTTGATGGACATTTGAGTTACATGCAGTTTTCACTCATTACACATAAACCTACTGTGAATATCCGTGCACATGTTTTTGCTTAGACACTTGCTTTCATTTCTTGTGGGTAAGAATCTAGGAGTGGATTGACTGGGTCGTATGTATGTGTGTGCTAACTTTTCAAGAAACTGTCATGTTATTTTCTGAAATTCTGCCATTTCACACTATGCTAGTCATATGTGAGAGTTCTGGTTGATTCACATCCTGTGATGTGATTCGCATCCTGTCCCGTCAGTCTTCATCCATTGTAATAAGGTGAGCAGTGGTATTTTTAAATACCTTTTTGGGGTATGATTTACATCCCATAACATTGACTTATTTAAATGTGCAAC
The DNA here is from genome assembly GCF_965194805.1 of Balaenoptera borealis. Taxonomy (NCBI): domain Eukaryota; kingdom Metazoa; phylum Chordata; class Mammalia; order Artiodactyla; family Balaenopteridae; genus Balaenoptera; species Balaenoptera borealis. The sequence continues at coordinate 90,721,319 of NC_138875.1, forward strand.
TCAGTGATTTTCAGCAAATTTAAAGAGTTGCACAACCATCACCATAGTGAGATTTTAGAACATTCCCATCGCCCCCAGAATATTCCACTCAGTTCTCCCCCCAGCTTCTAGCAACCAGGAGTCTACTGTCTGTGTCTGTGGATCTTCTTTCTTGACATTTCACATGAACGGAAGGGCACCTGAGGAGGACTTTCACATCTGGCTTCTTTCACTTAGCATCATGTTTTGGTGATTCACCCAAGTTGTTGCTTGCCTCAGTGCTTTGGTCTTTTATTGCCAATTAGTATGCCAGTAAACACATATAACACATTTTGTCTCTTTATTCACCATTTGGTGGCTATTTTAATTGTTTTGGGGTTTTGGCTATCATGTTATGCTACGAGCATTTGTGTACAAATCTTTGTATGCATGAATGCTTTCATTTATCTTGGGTAGACAGACACCTAGGAGTGGAATTGCTGGATCATATTGTAAATTTATATTCATTAAAAAAATTGACATACGATGTTGTGGTCTGAATGTTTGTGTCCCCCCAGAATCAAAGGTTGAAATCCTAGCACCCAAGTTGGTGATACTTTGAGATGGAGCCTTTGAGGGCTGATTAGGTCATGAGGGTGGAGCCCTCATGAATGGCATTGGTGCCCTTAGAAAAGAGGTTCAAGAAAGCTCCCTTCCCCTTCCACCATGTGAGGACGCCATGAGAAGAGGGCTATGAACTAGCACCTGGGCTCTCAACAGACACTGGATCTGCCAGCACCTTGATATTGGACTTCCCGGCCTCCTGAACCGTGATAAATTTCTGCTCTTTATAGGCCACCCGGCCAGTTTATGGTGTTCTGTTACAGCAGCCCAAATGAACCAAGACAGACTATTTTCCAAAGTGGCTGTACCATTTTACATTCCTACTAGCAATGCATGAGGATTAAAGTTATTTCATCTACTTCTCTCTTTTATTCCCTCCAGTGTTACTGAGATGTAATTGACACATAACTTTGTACTAGTTTCAGGTATACAACAAAACGATCACCACAGTAAGTTTAGTTAAAATCCATCACTTTACAAAGTTACAAACTGAGATGTGATGAGAACTTTTAAGATCTACTCTCTTAAACATTTTTTAAATATCTACTCTCTTAGGAACTTTCAAACATTCAACACAGAATTGTTAACTATCACCACGCTGTGCATTACATCCCCACCACACACTTTTTGACATTTATTACTATCTTTTTTATTGTCATTCTAGTAGGTGTGAATGTATCACACTTGAGAACTTTATTTTTCTAATGATTAATGATATTGAGAATCTTATCCTGAATATATCATATATGTTGTATCATATATGACATACAATATATACACACACATATTTGTCAGTATTTTTGTAGCGTCTGTTCAAATCTTTTGCCCATATTTTATTGAATTGTTTTTAATGTTGACTTTTGAGAGTTCTTTGGATATTCTGGATACAAATATTTTGTCACTTATGTGATTTGTAAATATTTTCTCCAGTCTGTAGCTTGTCTTTTTATTCCATTAATGTCATTTTTTTTTTTGCAGAACAAAAGGATAAATTTTGGTAAATTTATTGTTATTTTTTAAAGGTCGTGCTTTTGTTTTACATCTCATAACACTTTGCCTAATGTATGGCATGAATATTTTCTCCTGCATTTTCTTCTAAGAGTTTTATGGTTTTCCTTTTTTACATTTGACCAGTGCTTGGTTTGCTTTTGTGTAAGATACAAGGCTTCCTTTGATGATTATTTTATTTTTTATGTTTTGCATATGGATGTCAATCTTTCCAACACCATTAGACAAAAAGACTATATTTACTCCACTGAATTAGTCTTTCAACTTGGTAAAAAATGAGTTTCCAATATTACTGTGGGTCTATTTCTAGATTGTATTTTCTGTTCCCTTGATGTAAGTTTTTACTTTTTCATCAATACCACACTCTCTTAGTTACTTTAACTTTATATGAATTCTTAAAATGAGGGAGGACGTTCCTCTAACTTTTTTTCTTTCTCAAAATTATTCTGGCTGTTCTACCTCATTTGCCTTTTCATATAATTCTAGAACCATCTTGTCCCTATCTACAAATAAATCTTGCTACAATTTTTGTTGTGTTGCATTATACATAGAGATCATTTTGGGAAGAACTGATACCCTAACTCCTGAATCCTCAAATACACGACCACAGTATGTCTCTCCATTTACTTAGATCCTCTTTAATTTGTTGTGTCAGTGTTTTGTGTTCAGATTACAGATCCTGCAATGTGTTTTGACCGATTGTAATTGTATTTTGTGGTTAAGATTTGTACTTCTTGTACATAGAAACGTGATTCATTTTTGTCTGTTAACCTGTATACTAAGACCATGTAAGACTCATTTATTAGTTACCAGAGGGTTTTTCCTTTTTCTTTTTCTTTTGGTAGATTTATTGAGACATTCTTCATAGAGAATCATGTTGTCTACAAATGGAGACAGTTTTATTTCTTCTGTTTCAACATATATGACTTTTATTGCTCTTTCTTGCCCAGTGCCCTCCCTAGGACGTCCAGACAGTGTTTGATAGGAGGGGTCAGAGTGGACATCTTCACTGTGCTACAGTCTAGGGGGAATATTCAGTCTTGAACAACTAGGCATAACTTAGACGTGTGTGTGTGTGTGTGTGTGTGTGTGTGTGTGTGTGCACTCGCACGTGTGTGTGTGGTGACCACTATCCAGTTAAGGAAGCTCCCTCTAATCCTTGTTTGCTGAGAGTTTTTATCATATAGATATACTGAGTTCTGTCGAATGTTCTGTGTTTTTGATATAATCATGTGTTTTGTTTTGTTTTTCAGTCTGTTAATGTGAGGCATGTTGTTGATTGATTTTTGAATATTGAACTAGGCATATATGCCTGGATAAACTACAATTCTTTGTGTAATATTAAATTTTATTTTTTTCATGATTCAATTAAAAAATATTTCAGTGATGATTTTGTGTCTGTGTACATAAGGGATATTGTTCCCTAGTTTTCTTGCCTTGTGGTTGCATGATTCTGGTATCAGAGTAGAAATGCTGGCTTCTAAAGCCAGTTGCTAAATGTTTTCTTCTATTTCCTGGAAGGGACTGTGCACACTTGGTATTTTTCTTTAAACAGTTGGTATAGTTCCTTGCCTTGAAGTCTACTTTGATAATAATATAGGTTCTTTAGGTTTCATTTGATTTATGTTCCATAGTATATCTTTTTTCATCATTTTAGCTTATCTTTCTTAGAATAATATATTTAAAGTGGGTTTCTTGCAGACAGCACATAATTTTTGTATGTGTGGGTTTTTTCAAAAAATATTCTGACAGTATTTGACTAATGGGACAGATAGTAAATAGGGTCTCCACTGCAGCTCTCTCATTCTGCATTTTAGGCACAAAAGTACCAGAGACATTATGCAGATAATGGTAACATCTGTGTTCCAGTAAAACTTTATTTACTAAAGCAGGTGCTAAACTGAATTTGGCCCAAAGGCTGTAGTGCACTGAACCCTGTTTTAGACTATTTATATTTAACATAACTATTGATATGTCTGAATTATATCTAATCATTTATTAGTTTTTTCTCTGTTTGCTGCCTCTGTTCTTAATTCCTCTCTGTCCCTTTTCTGGCCCCTTTTATAACATACAATTTTTTTTTTTTTTAGTGTTCTATTTCAATTTATCTATTTTTTAGTATTTTAATTTATCTGTTGAATTTTTAGTATACCCCTTGTATAGTTGTGTGTGTGTGTGTGTGTCTGTGTGTGGTTGCTCTAGGGGTTAAAATGCACTTACTTAACTTTTCACAATCGACCTAACACTGATATTTTATGATTTCACATGGAACGTAGGGACAGTAGCTGATCTAGACCCCCTTACCTTCCCACATGATGTTACAGCTGTCCTGTGAATTACATCTACGTGCCTTATAAACCCCGTCAGACAGTGATACACTCACTGTCATGAGTCTCTGTTGGAAGCAGGACGTGTTGCATTAGGTGATAGGACCGGGTGTGAGCAGGCCATTAGTGGGAGCTTCCATGTCCATCTGGGTAGGAACGGGCTCTGGGTGAGCTTTGCTGTGACCGCAGTTGTCAGAGGCTACATGTTCCCCTCGTGCGTTTGTCTGGGGTCCCCTGGACTTGGGCTTCCCCACGTGCTCCTCCGCAGAGCTGCTGGGTCCTGCAGCTCTATCAGCCCTAATCACGGATGTTACACCAGAGCCCTGTTGGTGTGGTTGTAGGTTTGGGGGAGGAAACTGGTCTACAATCTTATGGTGAAAGCTCTCTTTCATCACTCATCTCTGAGTCCCTGGGCCACGTCCTCCACGCGTGCTCCTCCAGGGGGATGGATTCCTCTCCCCTCTCAGGTGAGACAAAAGTTGGAGGGACTGCAGTGGGGCAAGCCTTTCTCCAGGCCAGGAGAGGCCTCAGGACTGAGCTTCGGAAAACTCCCACCCGGAGAGCAGCCCTTTGCTATGGAGAAGCCTCTGGGCACATTCACAGGGACTCCTCTTCCCTCCCTCTGCCTGAGCCACTGGGATCTTCCTGGGTCTTCCCGGGGAGAACCTGGTGGGGCTCCTGGAGATAAAACCCAGAACGGCGTGGGCACCCCCCGACACTGCGGCCACCAGGAGCTTCTCGCCCTCATGCGAGTCCTCACTCAGGCTCAGCCGTGGGTCAGTGTCACCACAGGGTTCCTGCCAGCTGCTGCCCCCACCCGCTCCTGACCCAGGTGAGCAGGTCCTGGCCTGACTCTCTGCGTCCCCCGTCTCTCCAGATTTGGGGTGGTGGTCTGTCACGAGACCTCACTTCTCCGATGTCTCCAAGCAAAGTTGATTTTTAGTTTGTTCAGCTTTTCCTGGTTGTGGATCAAAGTGAAAGCTCCCAAGCTCTGGAATGTCAGAGCTGAAACCAGAAGTTTCATCTTTTAAAGAACTGAAGAGAGAAAAACAGCCTATTCTGAGGACCCAGATATTTAACCTTTTCTGCTGTTCCTCCTCGCCTTGTGAAGTCCTGGGTTTCCTCTGGTCTCTTTCTCAGCGGCCTGAGAAGCTGCCGCATCTTTTCTTTCACAGCAGGTCTGCTGGCGACACGTCTGGTTTCCTGCTTCTGAGAAGGTCTCAGCATCACCTTTACTGAAGGGTGTATCACCGGATGTGGAACTCTGGTGGACTCCATTTCTTTGAGCCCCGGAACCACTGAGTGTTCTGCTATCGTCTAATTTTATGTCTTCTCATGAGAACCGTGAGGACATTCCACACAATGACACACACGCAGCGAAACAGTGCGTGGAATGTCCTCACGGTTATTTCAAGGTTATTCTTTGTGTTTGCTTCTCAGCAGTTTGATTCTGATATGTGTACACATGACTCTCTTTGAATTTATCCTGTTTGGGGTTCACTTGGTTGTTTGAATACGTAACTTTGTGTTTTCGCAAATTGGGACGTGTTAGCAATTATTTCCTTCATCACACTCTTCCTCTCTTTCTGGAATTCTGGTGACATGAATGCTGGGCTTTCGTTTGTTTGTATTTGTATTGTCCCACAGTCTCTGAGTCTCTGTTCTGGTTTTTCAGTATTATTCTCCTAGTTTCTCAGAATGGATAGTTTTTATTAATCTGTTATCAAGGCACTGACATTTTCCTTTGTAAACTCCATTCTGCTTCTGAGACCAGACAGTATTTTGTCTTTTGCTTATTGTATTTTTCAGCTCTAAATTTTCATTTGATCCTTTTTTATCTTCTACTTCTTATCTGAATCTCTTTCTTTCCATTTGTTTAAAGAGTGCTCATGTTTCTTCTTGGAGCACAGTTATAACAGTTGTTTTAAAGGTTTGTCCACTAATTCCAACATCTGTGTCACCTGGAGTTGGTGTCTCTTAATTGGAATTCCCTCTTACAAGATATTGAGATGGTTCTGGTTCTTTTTTTTTTTTTTTAATATTTATTTATTTATTTATTTATTTATTTATTTATTTATTTATTAATTATTCATTTAGGCTGTGCCAGGTCTTAGTTGTGGCATTTGGGATCTTGGTTGCGGCATGCATGCGGGAGTTAGTTCCCCGACCAGGTATTGAACCCGGGCTCCCTACAATGGGAGCACAGAGACTTACCCACTGGACCACCAGAGAAGTCCCGGTTCTGGTTCCCTAATGGCATATAATTTCAGATTGTATCCTGAACAGTTTAAATATTACATTATATGACTCTGGATCTTGCTTAAACTCTAAGGGGAAGGCTTGTTTTATAGGACAGTTGACCTGGTTAGGCACATGCAGCAAGTCCCTGCCTTTGTTGCATGGGCTGTGGTTCAGTTTCCGTTCCAAAGCCTTGGAAGTGCTATGTGTGTCTGTCCCTCGTGTGCTCTAACCATCGGTCAGCCTGGGACCTGGGCACCAGTCTACCCTGGGCACAGTTTTCAAAGCCTTCGGTGTGCTGATGAGTAACAGAGCCCATAGGCATGGGTCAGGGTGAGCTCAGTAGTAGTTCAGAAACGCCCTTGTAGTTAGTGCCCTTTCTTGGTCTCCGTCTCCTCTGCCATCTCCCTGACACGTTACGGCTTGCAGGATCCCCCCTTTCGTGTTCCTCCCCCCACCCCACAGCATTCCAGCTAAGGAACCTGGTGTCTTAGTTTCCCTTTCTGTGTGCACAGTGCATACCCACTGCCGGGGCTCGTGCTAAGGGCAAACTGCAACCCAGGACACTCATTACATCTCCGTGCGTGATACCGAAGCCTCCGGAATCCTGAGGGACCAAAAGAGGGAAGTGTCCAGTGAACTTCAGGACAGCGTCAGTGGGACACTCTGCAGGATAAGATGGTCGTGCAGATCTGCATTATTTATGTGCAGTGGTCTCTGTAGTATGGTGAGTGATGGCGGTAGGTGATGGAATGTCATTTCTAATATGGTCCCACTTAGGTATCAATGAGGTTAAACATATTATGTGCATTATATGTGTGCCTTATTTTAGACAAAGTTCTAAAAAATGGAAAAGATACAGTATTAATGTTAACGGTGATTTTCCTGATGATAGAATGTGGATGACTGTACTTTCTTTCTTTGACGCCCTGTGTCTTCTGATCGCCTCTCCCTGCCATCAACGTGCATCACTTACACAACTAAACAAATGGGAAGCTTTTAAAACTTGGCTTTGTTTGACGGCACCTTCCTCCCTGGGCACGTGTCTGGGTGAGAATGGCCCCTGAATCTCCCATCTTGTGAAACGCACGTGCATTATCTCTCACTGGCAGAGCAGAGATCACAAAAATTCAATCAAAACAGCAGGTAGACTGGACACAGACATCCAAGTACAAGGTGAATCTCGGAATGCATCAGTAGTCTTATCCGTGCGTGAGCTTTATAGCGTCTCGTGTTTTCTTCCATGGAGTAAAATGATCTACGAGTGAATAATTCCCAGCTAATTTATCCTTGCCTTCAGAATACATGAGTTCCCCTTTTGAATTAATGATTTCATCCCAGGAGAGTTATGTTTTAAAATGTCTGCCTTGGGCGAATATTAAAACAGCTGGGCTCCTGCTGACCGATGGAGGGTGGGGAAGAGCAGAGGGGTGTGCTGGGGGTGCATGGATGTTGGGTGGGGCACAGACCCAAAGACCCCCTCCCCTCTCCCATCCGAAGAGCAGCCTACGTGGCTTGTCCACCTAGCTTGTCCCTGAGCCACAGGTGATAGGACAGGGCCCAGCAAGTGACAGCTGCATGGGGTTAAAGAGAGATCTAGACAGAGTTCATGAAATCTAATTTAATGATTTATTCTCATCATTCAAGGGGAAACTCCAGGTTTAGGCAAGGCTTGGAGGAAAGTCTTTTTCATGATGACTTAAGTAAACCGCTTGTATTTCTCCATTATTAACCTTCCCTCTGGGTATCTGTGCTCCTGTTCATAAGGGCATGTCCGGAAGCGCTCTTTGCTGCTGCCAGGTAGGGCACTGCCCCCCACTTTCCCTTGTCCCGGATCACCAGCCCAGGCCAGCTGACGCTGGGGCGTGTGGCTCTGCTCTCTGCAATTTTGTGAGATCACAGTGTTCTCTTTGTACGCTGGGCCCCCTTCACCCCGCCCATGTCCTCTTGTTGTTGGCGAGATGGAACTTAAAGCAAATGCTGGGATCTTCCTGCCAAAGCACAGTGAGAAGACACAAGCAACCAAAAACGTGTGACCATCATATTGTAACTGGGTGACAGCTGTTAAAATGAGTAAGATTGCCCATAAAGGATGTAATTACATTTTCATTGTGTTAAATAAAGGAAGAAAAGTAATACCAGCTCACGATCATTGCCTTTAATCTCCAGCAATATCATTTACCTCTGAAATTGTTAGGGAATATCAGGCCAGGCAGCTGCTGGCGCCGTGACTCCCGTGTGGGGGGCAGAAAACCCACCCCGGGGGGTGGGTGGGTGAGGAGCGTGCTCACTGGCTTTGGAGCTGGGCTGAGGGACGGCACCTTGGGGTCTCAGTCCCCACCCTCCGCCAGCCTCTGTCCAAACCCCACAGTGTGAGCGGGGTGCTGGCCTGGGATGGTTACTTAATCCAGCACCAACTTCCAAAGGTGTGTTAAAGAGAAAAAGCTGAAATCTCACAGAGGAAAGAATTTCAGATTCGTGGAGCCTGGCCTTGATCCAGCCGTGGACAAGGAAGGGAAGGAAGGTGTGGGCATGTCTGAAGCTTGAGTTAGGATTTGGGGTAAATCAGGAGCCTGTGGGGGGGGGGGGCGATTCCTGACTCAGCGTGTGAACCCTGGGCCTTCCTTTGCAGAGACATTAACAGATCCCAGGTCCCCTCAGGAAGCTCAACCAGGGGCGTGACAGAGCCTGACAGCAAGGGGGGCAGCGGAGGCCTCCTGAGAAGACCCCTGCCAGAAAACCCAGCCGCCCCGCTGTGGCCCACGTCCACTGGGGTCCACATGGGCAGCATCGAGTTCTAGTTACAAATCGTTAATGAAGATTACACGGGATTTTAACTGGATAATTCAAGCAGTTAGAGTAAAAGGGGGTTGTTTGTCCTAATATCACTAGGGGGAAGAGCACGTGTCATTAACTCTCTTAGAATGTCTCACCCCCAGGGGCAGGCAGAGCACCAGAAATCAGGAGATACTTTATCAGGTGAAATCTCCGTCTCCTCGTCTATGATGGCCTCAGGATCCCCCAGACAGACCCTCACTCACACCTCAGACCCACAAAGTTCACAATCAGCTACAAACAGCTTCTGCAGATTGGATAAAATGTCATATTTTAATGACATAATTACCTGTCTTGATTATGTAATTAGTAAAAACACCATAATTATACACTTAGAACCTGAAATCATTTATTACAGAGGCCCCGTTTTGTCATTTGAACAATAATTTGTCATGGTGAACCTGGTAAAATCCTACACAATCTGCGGAGAAGGCAATTTTAAAGGAATGAAGACGGATGCCCTCAGCAGACTGGGTACCAACAATTTCTTCAGTCATCAAAAAGAAGTCCGCAGCCCTGGTGAGAGCTGCAAGTTATAAAAGCCAACAAATTAAATAAATAGAAAGTAGTTTTGAAATACAGCTCTACACACTGCTAATTTGTTACTGAGTGTTTCAAAATCACTTAGTCTGTAAGAATTGTAAAAGCCTCAGGGGTTCTTCAAAGGCAAGGGTTGCGATTTTTTTCTAAATATTTAGAAACAGGTGTGAGTGTGCATGTGTGTGTATAACTCTTATGGTTAAAGGTACTTTACATGAAGGTCGTGTCCACGATTACATCATTTAATAGTCATCTCTGGGGAGCTTGGGTGTGTATTTGAAAACGTCCCTTTAGAAGGAAGCTCCACATTGGAAGCAGGTTTGAAACCCTTACCGTCCAACTCCATGAGTTGGGGCACTGGGGAATCAGAGGTGATGAATAATAAAAGAAGGAAAGGTAGATTCCTTGGCTTCCCTTGTGGCACAGTGGTTAAGAATCCGCCTGCCATTGCAGGGGACACGGGTTCGAGCCCTGGTCCAGGAAGATCCCACATGCCGCGGAGCAACGAAGCCGGTGCACCCAACTACTGAGCCCACGAGCCACAACTACTGAAGCCCACGCGCCTAGAGCCCATGCTCCACAACGAGAGAAGCCACTGCAATAAGAAGCCCGTGCACCACAACGAAGAGTAGCCCCCACTCACCGCAACTAGAGAAAGCCCACGCGCAGCAACGAAGACCCAACGCAGCCAAAAATAAATAAATAAATAAATAAATATGTTTTAAAAAAAGAATAAAGAAAGGTAGATCCCTCTTGTTGAGGAAAGTCTGGAGAGAGGAGGAAGCAGCTGGATGGGGATGGAGTAGGATCCTGCCTGGGAGATCTGATGCCTCTGGGTCAGGGTCTCGCAGAACTCGCCACCCTGATTCCACCTTGTTCTGGGGAGGAGCTCTCTCTCCTCAGCCCCAGCTGGCGGGTCAGTGCCTACTCAGTCCTCCTGCCGACCCCTCCCCACCTAGAGGGTCAACACCTCCCCCACCCCAGACATCTCTATGTGATGGAGGACCTGACTCAAGGCTGTCAAGGGCTCTCCTGCTTGGGGACGCTGGGGAGGCCAGCTGCTCTGGGGTGTCACCATGGTCTCACTGTTGCTGTGCATTCCCCAATCTCTGTTTCCAGAAAAGACAGGGACTTCTTATGCTTGATGATTGAGATGCCTGCTCCATTCTCTTTTAGAGAAGGTCTGTCCTCATTCCCCAGAGCTGGTTCTCCAGTGGATTCCTCTTCACACACACACAGTCACTGTGAAGGAGAGAGAAGATCCTGACTGCAGCACCAGAGTGCCTGGATCCAGCCACACCTGAAGGCAATACCCTGTACTTTTCAGTGAAGTGGGCCAATCACTGCCCCCCTTTTTTAAGTGTTTTATTTATTTAATTTATTTATTTTTGGTTGTGTTGGGTCTTCGTTGCTGTGCGCGGGCTTTCTTCTAGTTGCAGCGAGTGGGGGCTACTCTTCATTGCGGTGCACGGGCTTCTCATTGCAGTGGCTTTTCTTATTGTGGAGCATGGGCTGTAGGCACATGGACTTCAGTAGTTGCGGCACGCAGGCTCAGTAGTTGTGGCTCGTGGGCTTAGTTGCTCTGCGGCATGTGGGATCTTCCTGGACCAGGGACCAAACCCGTGTCCCTTGCATTGGCAGGTAGATTCCTAACCACTGCGCCACCAGGGAAGCCCCTCCCCCCTTTTTAAGCCAATTAGAAATTGGTTCTGTCACTGACAAAGTTGTCGTTGATAACCCATCTCTGTCCCTCCCACCCGCACTTCATTCTTCTGAGCCCGAGAAGACCTGGGAGAGAGAGATGAGTGGGCTGTGGAGAGGCAGGTTGTGAGCACCAAGGTCACCATAGCCCCTCCCACCTCATCGATGGGCCGATAACTTTGGAAATGCCATTCGCACCAAAACCTTTATAGCGTCCTTCTGCCCACTGTGCCCACAACCTGGAGACCCTTCCGCAGAACTGCTCCACCTTAAAGAGCGCCCGGCCGTCACCGCACACATCTCTGAGGGCTTTCCTGACTGCACCCTTCCTGGGCTCCCTCCCCAGCCCCCGTCCACCCGCCATCTGTGCTCAGCCCAACTTCACATCTCTCTGATACTGGAACCACCCTCCTCCCCAGCTGCGCTTGGTCCCCTGAGGGCAGGAGCTCCCTTACCTGTTCCTGGCTTCTTGGCTCCTAGCAGAGCCCTGGGGTCCCTGATAAATGCTCATCGTCAATAACCATTCACCCACTGCCACAAATGCACAGGCAACTGCAGAATTACAGAGGCTGTGTGGGCAAGAGAGAGATTGGGAATCCCTGCTCTCGTCTTTGTGGTTTGGAATGCATTGCTACAGGGTTCTAATTAGGCTTATACTGCAAGCAAAGCCACACTTCAAAAAAATAATAAGTCTACTACAGGAATAGACAGTTTTTCATGTAAAGTTTCCACCCTGTGCTTTCCTGGCAGGATTCCGAAGGCTTTTAGAGCTTGTTATCCTAACTGGAGAAGCCCCAGAAAGGAGAGCTAGAGGGGAATGATGGTTTCCTGTACATCACTCCTGACATTCTGGGTCTCCGAGCAACCCAGCCTGGCTGCAGGGGAAGAGGGTGGGAGGGGACCTGGCTCAGGGAGGCTCCTGGGGGCTGGGGCAGCTGCAGTGACCTGGTGGGAGCAGCGCAGGGTGGGGGACAGACCTACAGACCCTCCTGACCCCCATCCTGAGACACCATGCAGCAGGACTCCCTCGGGGCAGTGCCACCACCTGCCCCTCCCTGCACAGGATGGAAGGCAGACTCGGCCGACCCTGGGCACATGCCAGGACCTTCTAGAATGTTCTGTCCTCAGTGTCTTTAGTCATGACAGCCAGACACACACCAGAAGAAAATCACCAGGGAAAGGCAGCAGCACCAAGGCCCTGTCTGTTCATTTATTCTTTTGATTTGTTTAGCTGCAAACCAGACTCGTTTTTCTGCGGACTGGAATAGAGCTGACAATATCGATAGTTTATTACATGACCATTAACAGCTGATCATTTATTCCTACTGTGGTTTTTCACTCAGATTTATTTTTATATCTAGCATAAAGTACCTTGTTTATTTTTCTGAGGGACTCTGAGGCTTTACTTAATTGATTATAGCAACTGACCTCCAGCCCCCAGATTTGTTAAGAAAAGTACACACTCTAACTCAGGGCACACAGAGCAACATTTCTTTACCTGAATTTTGATTTTTCATTTTTCTGAAAGTTAACAAGTTTTAAGGGGCTTTTGACCTAAGCTATTCATCTTTTATGACAAATTGTTAGGGAACATAGCATCTGAACTTTAAAGGTTAGCAGGGATAAAGCTAATGTTCACTTTTCACTTTCACTCACTGGCTGTGCTCCTGGGGCAGGAGCTGGACGTCATGGCATCCTGCCTGTAACAGGACAGTGATAAACCTGCCTCCCGGGGGTCCTGCAGGTAGAGGGGGCCTCACGTGGAAAGTGCTCAGACGGTGCCCGGCTCACGACAGCCCCAGCGCATGGGGCTTCCCCCGTGGAGCTGCCGGGCCAGGTGAGAGCATCACCGGTCCCCGTGCCCGATGTGAGACGTGCCCCTGCCGGGCTGAGTCTGCACAGTGTGAAGTGGAGCCTCTTCTCTGCTGGCCCTTCTGAGACTGAACGACTGTGTTCTCACCAAATCCACGTGTAATTCCTAAGAATTCAAGTATATGCATTTTGCCAGAAAAAAAAGAGAGAAACAGTTCAAATTGAGCTGTAAAATTAAATTTACACATGTACTTTTTATGATACGCTGTTCATTTCAGTATGTATTTTGCATTCTGAATACATTTGCATCTATTCTGTACGCACTTTGCAAAGCTGTTGGGTATTGTGTGTCATGGCTGATCTCAGAGGTTTGTAAAGGGAGTTTTGCCCAAGCACCCTCTGTGCCAGGACGCAGCCCACACGGTGCAGGAATCCACCACGTAAGGGAGGAGCCATTCGCGTCTCAGTAGGAGCGTGAAGATACCCACAAGCCTCCCAGGCAGCCCTCCCTCACCCTCGGGGGCAGCGTCCCCACCGGCACCTGCCTCTTGGCTTCTTCCCAAGGGCACGTATCTGAACGCACACAACTTGACGTGGACGTGTGACGGCCTCGACTACACAGCGAGGCCACTGCGGTCGTCCAGGTGGGAGGGGACGGCTGCCTGGACCAGGACGGCAGCAGGGGACCTGGGGAGCGCGGGTCAGACCTCCCTAGTGGGACGGGGTGGAGAGGGGTGAGGGGACGGCCCCTCCAGGCCCGTCACTGTTCTCTCCTGTCCCGGGCTGAGGGAGGGTAACCTGTGGAAAACCCCCTCCATCCTCTGTCCTCTGTGGACCAGACGCTTCCTGCCACCAGCTCCGTGCCCCCCACTTCCCTGGCAGCCCCCAGGCGCGTTAGGAAGAGCAGGGTCCGCTTTCACGCTCGCCGCGACGGAGTGCCCACGAGCTGCTGGCCGCGGGCGCTGTGCGGGGTTCCTCACAGTAGGAACGCCTCTGCAGTGTCGCTCTGGCTCTGGCCCCTAATTGCTTCTTGGCTCCCTGAGCAGGACCAGCCCCTCTGTCTATTCCTTTCCTGTCTATTCCTTTCCTGAGGTTCCATCCAGGGACCTCCCAGGGTGACACCGGGGCCGCTGCAGGTGCTCCAGCCAGACCCAGATCCCTCTCCCGGCTCTAAGATCCCATTAACCCACTACCCATTCACCCAAGTATTTAATGAGCACCTACTGTGCGCAAGGCAGCAGGGAAGGGTGGTCCCTGAACACAAGCACCTGCGTCTAGAGGGGACCGCATGGACCAGAGGTTACCTTGTCAGCTGTGCTGAGCGGATGAAGGAGGGGACAGCCCAGGGGACGTGACCTCAGGGACACAGGGGACGAGCACTTCCCAGAGGAGGGAGGCTGGAGCAGAGACAGGAGGGCTGGGGAAGGCCCAGCAGGACAGCAGGGGAGGCTTGAGGGCAGAGGGGCAGGAGGTCAGGGCCTGAGGGGGAGGGACTTGGTGACTGGGGTCAAACAGGGTCCAGCGAGGCCGGACCACAGCCCGTGCTGGGGAGGGTGGGGGGGCATCCCAGGGCCCTGTCGGCCTCAGTGCTTGGATCTCCTGCTGACACAGCTCCCCAGCCCCCATCCTGCTCTGCTCTGCATCGGGGGCTGGGGTCCGTGGACGCGCTCCCCTGCGCAGGACCCTGCCAGCTCCTGACCCCAGGGGCTCCACTGGGACCCGAGGTGGGAGGGGCCCCTGAGCAAGGAGGTCTCCCTCCAGCTCCCCCAGCTGCCCTGCAGAGCCCCCTCCTTGGGCTCCCACCCCTGCTGGTGCCATCCGCCACCGTCCTGGGGTCCCCAGGGGTCCTTCCACGGTGGGTGGTGGTCCAGCGCCCAGGCTACTCCTGGGCCCCGCCCCCCTCGCCCCTGCCCCGGGAAGTGTGCGGAGCTGGCCCTGCAGTGGCTCTTCTCTGCCATCACCCACGGTCTGCCCCTCCAGCCCGAGCCACCCCCTGCCCTCCCGGCTCTGCCACCTCGGGTGTGACCCAGTCTCCACTTTTCTGCCTAGATCCTGCCTTTACCGCCTTTGAGGTTGGCAGCAGAGGGAAACCACTGAAGGGATTTTAAGCGAGGAGATGACTTTATTCATTTCAGTCTTGAAAGATGACTCTGGCCACCGAGCAGAGAATGGGCTGGGTGTGGGCGGAAGTCAGGAGCCTGCAGGTAACCTGACAAAGGTGACAGCGCTCGGGAGGGTAGCAGTGCAGAGGGATGAAAGTGGACGCATTCCACAGAGGTTAGGACATGACACCCAGAGCCCCGGGAGGTGAACCCCATCGGGCTGGTTGTACAGAAGGAACGCCTGAGGTTCAGAGGCACGACCACTCCCTCAGCACCGTCCACCCTGGAAACCCGGAGAGGGGACCGCCTCCACTCCGGCGCCCACCCCTGCCGACCCCTCGCCTTCTCTCAAGGCCACCTCCGCAGATGGGGCCCCATTGTCCTGACTCTAAACTCTTTCTACTTGAGGCAAAATTGAAACACAATGAGAAATGCAGAAAAACATCGCTGACCCCACTGACCTGGCTTCAACCACCGTCTGTCATTTTTAGTCTCCGCAGAACTGTCTCTGCGCACAGAATGTCGATGTCCTGATGTTTCCCTGCACGAGGGCCTGCGCAGGGCTGGGGGCGCTGGGGAGGGAACTGTGGGACCCCCATCCCTGTAGGCTCCTCCCCAGGCGGGGGACAGGAGGACGGTGCTCTTCCCGGGACTCCTACAGGTGGGCGGGAGGAGGGACAGCGGGGAAGTGGACACAGGGAGCAAATGCCGGGGGTCCTGGAGCTGCACGCCCGCCCACCTCCACAGGGTCTGGGTTTGCACCAGTGAAGGGGCCTCGGACCCCCTGCTCAGGCCTGTGCAGACCCAGGGCTGTGAAGGCTCCGGACTGCACCCCACAGAGGAGAGGCCATCCCACCCATTGCCAGACCATTTGAGCTCATGGCAGGTGTGCTGTGTGCAAGGTGAGGAAGGCCCAGGTGAGGGGATGAGGGTGGGACCAGGCTGGGGGCGGGACCAGGCTGGGGGTGGGTCAGGCCAGAGGGGCGGGGCCAGGGTGGAAGGGCGGGGCAGGCCTGAGGGGCGAGGCCTCCACTGTTGTCTTGTGCTGATGGGGGATAAACAGAATGATGTCCACTTTGGAGGGGCCTCCGTTGGTCTCACAGCCGCTTTCTCACTGCTTCCATCTTCACCTTCTTTATCGGACCTCAAGACAAATGTGGTGAAGTAATCACACTGCACAGATTACGTGTCATTTGTCTGCAGGTGGATTCCATCTGGTTTGATTGTTTCTTTATTCCCCTTTAATCCATTCCTCTTCTGCTCTTAGGAAATCACAAAATTGTGTTTACTGGTATTTAATTTTTATTGAATTTTTATGTTATTAATTTGAGTGTGTTTATTGAGACTCTTTCCTAAGATTTCATTCCTAGGAAATCCTTGAACTGTGTTTAATGACTATCTTTTTATTTGAATGTGTTCTTGTAAAATGTCCACTGCTGTTTTGTGGGCATACATTTTAAATAACGATGGCATTGTGTTATATATTTCATTCTGTTTATGACACTTTATTTTTACAAATAGTTATGTTATTTATTTATTTATTTATTTATTTATTTATTCTTGGCTGTGTTGGGTCTTTGTTGCTCCGCGTGCGCTTTCTCTAGTTGCGGCGATCGGGGGCTACTCCTCGTTGCGGTGTGTGGGCTTCTCATTGCAGTGGCCTCTCCTTGCGGAACACGGGCTCTAGGCGCGTGGGCTTCAGTAGTTGTGGCATGCAGGCTTAGTTGCTCTGCAGCATGTGGCATCTTCTTGGACCAGCATGTGGCATCTTCTTGGACCTCCTTGCTCAGGGGCTCCTCCCACCTCGAACCCGTGTCCAGGGAAGCCTGGAATGTGGGCTCTTAGTTGCGGCATGTTGGATCTAGTTCCCTGACCAGGGATTGAGCCCAGGCCCCCTGCACTGGGAGCGTGGAGTCTTAACCGCTGGGCCACCAGGGAAGTCCCACAAATAATTATGTTTTGACCAGATGCTCATGTTGCTAAGTGCACAGTGCCTGCCTTGTTTTCGGGCTGCATCCTGCTCCGAGGCGGGCACCCACCACGTTTTCCCTCCACGTTCCCGGGAAGCCTCGAACTCCCGGCCACCACACGCACGCTCAGAGAACACCCTCTTACCCGTCCCTCGTGGACCCGTGTCAGCATCTCCCCAGGCTTGTGCTTGGGGGCAGGGGAGGGGGGACCCCTGCCAATAGAGTTTTCCTGTACTTGGTCTGACTAAATAATGCCAGGTTCCTCTCCAGGACAGCTGCTCCCTCTACCCTCCCGCCTGCCGGGCACTGAGTGCCTGTGTCCCCATGCCCTTGGCAACACTGACAGTTGCCAGCTTCCTAATTGCTGCCAGTCTATTAGGTGTAAACGGATATCACTTTGCAGGGTTCATTTGCGTATCCCTCAGGACCAACAATTTGGAGCATCTTGGCATAAGCTTGTTAGTATTTTGAGGTTTCAATCGCTGATGATTATCTGTTAATATCTTCACGTCCATTTGTGGGAATTCTCTCTTTCTCTTGTTGATTTTCACAGTTACATTGTGTATTCTAGGGTTGACTGTTTACCAGTTTCAAGCATTACAAACATATTCTCCCACCTGTCAGTGGTCTGTTAGTTTTGTCCATGATTCCCTTCATGAACAGACATCCTTACTTAGATGTAAGAAAATTAATCATTTAACGATCTGGCTCATACTTTTTAAATTTATTTAAAATATACTTGCCAGCTACATGTTCACCAGCATCCTATATAACCTGCTATTTTGTTTCCTTTCCTGTGTAGGTTTGTAATCCACCTAGATCCCACCTATGTTAGCGGTGTGGGCGGGGACTTAGTCTCATTCCTCCGTTTATACACCTGGTTTCCCACCACCAGTTTCATACCATCCATCCTCTGTACCTGCTTGTGGAGCCAATTTCACCACTGTCTTTACAGCCATCCTGTGAACACGTTATTTAGCTTGTTGGTCTTGCTGCAATATTCTAGCTTTTGTTGACTGTGCCCCCTTAGGGGGAAGCCAACCAGAGTCACACAGAACAATGGAAACATCACCATCAATGACAAAGACGCCTGGCACACGCTCAGCTGCATGCTGGTGGAGGGCACGGCCGTGGGGTCCAGGAGGCCAGCCTGACCTGGACCCCAGAAACAGATGCTGCGGTGAGGACCCGGGGATGAGCCATGCGGTCAGAGGCTCTCTCAGGAGAGCTGGTGAGGGACCAGGAGCCAGGCTGGGAGGGGACAGAGCCGAGCAAAGTGTGGTGTCCACGTGGCCCTCAGTCTGTGGCCTCAGTGCGACGGTACCGGAGCAGGGAGTGTCACCACGTCTCTGGGAAAGCTCGGGAGCTGAGTCAGACCCCACACCCGACACTGTCATCGGTTAAAGGCAGAGTCGTGATGCTAAGTGTTTAACAACTGCCCCTGTGGGGTGGGGGAGAAGTTCATAGCATTTGTCAGTTTTCTGTGGCGTAGATATTTTCCCCCAGGACTCATTTTGAAGCTACCAACTGGCTCATAGAGTTCCTGAAAATTTAAGATGTAAAAATCAGCTCTCACAAGCTGGCATCTGCTGGCCTCAGGCCATTTCACCCCCCTGTGATATGAGCACATGTGGCTCAGCAGCCTGAGGCCGGGCCATGTCCCAAGAGCAGTGCAGGGGCAGCTGGAACAACGGGAGAATGCAGAGCCGAGAGGGTGCTGGGGATGGAGGGGTCCCAAGGAACTGAGTGGCGCTCCAGCCCCCCCTCCCCTGGCTGTGTGCCCTCAGCTTTCACCAGGGTGCTGTGATGCTCACAGCAGCTGCTTTTTTTTTAAAACAACTATGTTTTATTGGGTAACACTGGTTTATAACATTATATAAATTTCAAGCGTACAACACTGTACTTCTACTTCTATATACTCTACAGTGTGCTCACCCCCAAAATTTTAGTCTCCATCCCTCACCATACACTTGATCCCCTCTACCCTCCCTACCCGCCTAACCCCTTTCCCTCTGGTAACCACTACTCTGTTCTCTGTATCTATGTTTCTGTTTTGGTTTGGTTTGTCTTGTTCATTTATTTTGCTTTGTTTCTTTCTTTGTTTGTTTTTGGCTTTTTGGTCTGGTTTGTTTTTGGTCTGGTTTTCAGTGGTGCTGATAACAGTGTGACAGATGCATAAACGCCCACACTGAGCCCATTCCCCCGAGCTGCAAACTGCAGGGACTTCTCAGCCCCCATGGAGGTCGAGGGGTGCTAGAACCTTGGTGCATTATGTTCTACAGATGAGCAGGAGGCACCAGTGAGCGTGCGGGAAACGCACAGTTGTTTTTGCTGCAGCAACTTGGCAGGAGGGAATGGACGAGGATCAGAACTCCCGAGGCGAGCCGCAGGAGGGGCGGGTGTCTCAGAGCGCCGCACCTCGTCCCCCGGCATCAGGCGTGCTGGGTCCCAGCACGACCGCCCACATGCTGCATTCTGCTCTTCCCTGGCTCCTGCCTGCAGAGTCGCAAACCTACCCCGAGGCTGCCGTGAACCCCCATGTTCCTAGGACTGCAGAGGAGGTGGGCTGAGGCTGGGAGAGGGCTCTGGGAAACGTCTGCTGTTGCTTGCTTACCCTTCATTGGGTATCAACGGGGGGTTCTGCTTGGAGCCCACACCTTACTCATTAGATGCATTTTTATTTAATTGAAGTATAGTTGATTTACAATGCTGTGTTAGTTCCTAGTGTACAGAAAAATGGTTCCGTTATATATATATATATATTCTTTTTCAGATTCCTTTCCATTATAGGTTATTACAAGCTATTGACTATAGTTCCCTGTGCTATGCAGTAGGTCCGTGTTGTTTAGTGTATATACAGTAGTTCGTACCTGCTAGTCCCAAACTCCTAATTTATCCCTCCCACCACCCTTCCCCCTTGGTAACCATAAGTTTGTTTCTGTTTTGTAAATAAGTTCATTTGTATCATATTTCAGGTTCCCCATATAGCTGATATCATATGGTATTTGCCTTTCTCTGACTTACTATGATGATCTCCAGGTCCATCCATGTTGCTGCAAATGGCATTATTTCATTCTTTTTATGGCTCAGTAGTATTCCACTCCATATATATGTACCACATCTTCTTTATCCATTCCTCTGTTGATTGACTTTTAGGTTGTTTCATGTCTTGGCTATTGTAAATAGTGCTGATATGAACATTGGTGTGCATGTATCTTTTCTATATCTCTGGATATATGCCCAGGATGGGATTGATGGATCATATGGCAACTCTTTTTTAGATTTTTAAGGAACCTCCATACTGTTCTCCATAGTGGCTGCACCAATTTACATTCCCACCAACAGTGTAGGAGGGTTCCCTTTTCCCCATACCTTCTCTAGCATTTGTTATTTGTAGACTTTTTAATGATGGCTATTCTGACTGGTGGGAGGTTTTCCTCATTGTGGTTTTGATTTGCATTTCTCTAATAATTAGCAAAGTTGAGCATCTTTTAATGTGCCTATTGGCCAACTGTATGTCTTCTTTGGAGAAAGAAGTATTTCCACACTGACCTTGGGAATTTCTGTGTTTCTTCTGGTGTGCATACTTTTAACTTGTATGTCTTTCTAATTCCCCAGCTCTCAATCCGCTGATCAGGAATGCCTCCATACTTACTCTGGTGTGTATAATCTGAACATATATGTCTCCTTAATTAATAAACAATTGTGTGTACATTTACAAAGAATGTCTTTCTTTTTCTCCACATCTGACTACTCTTACCTGGATTGTCTCTAGCCAGGAGTGTCTATCCTGACCTGGGAGTCACTCCAGTTTCACAGGTATGTCTCTACTGAACTGGATTGTCTCTAATTCCTAGTCTACTTAGTTTTTCAGGTGTATCTGCTCTGACCTTGGTTGTATTCCTTATTCCCCAGGTATGTCTGCTCTCACATGGGGTGTCTCCATAATTCCCAAGGTGAGTTTAATATGACCCAGTATGATCCCTACATCCCAGATATGTCTACCCTGACTTAGAATTTCTCTCTAAACCCCAAAACTACTATTCCTACCTGGGAGATGTACCTGGTTCCCCTGGTGTGTCTACTTTGACCAGTGAGGTTTTCCTGTAACATGGGTGTGTTACTTTGACCTGGTATATCTGCCTAATTCCCCAAGTGTGTCTATACTGATGAGGATGTTTCTCTAATTCCCAAGATGTTTCTATTATAAACTGGGGTTTTGATCTAGTTGCCCAGGAATGTCCAAACTTAAAAATTATTTCTCCAAAATTTTATGGCTGAGTAATATTCCATTGTATATATGTACCACATCTTCTTTATCCATTCGTCTGTTGGTGGGCATTTAGGTTGTTTCCATGTCCTGGCTATTGTAAATAGAGCTGCAATGAACATTGTGGTACATGACTCTTTTTGAATTATGGTTTTCTCAGGGTATATGCCCAGTAGTGGGATTGCTGGGTCATATGGTAGTTCTCCATTTGATATTTTAGTTGTTTAAATTTGGGCAAATGTACACCTTGGCTTTGGAGTATTTTTTCAAACACTTGCTATTATCCTCCTATTAATCATATTAATAATATCCCTTTTGTGTTGTATTTTCTCATGCGTCCTTGGTGCTTTTCAGCAGTCACTGACTAATCAAATGATCCCCATGTGAATCGAACAACAAAAACTACATGAACAAGAATCATCAAAAGAACCTACTGAGATTCTGGTTCATGATCTTCAGATGTCCACAGAGGGAAGTTAAAAAAAAAAGTGTAGATATTTTAGAATGTTTTTGAACTTAATTGACTACCAGTTTAAAACAAGTAGGTTTAGGGCAATATATATGAACCACATGGTAACCACAAATCAAAAGCCTACAAAAGATACTCAAAAACTAGAGAGAAAGGAACTCAAGCATACTACTAAAGAAAATAATCAAACCACAAGGGAAGAAACTAAAAGAAGAAGAAAAGGTCATTAAAGAACTACAGAAACAACTAAAACACAAGTAACAAAATTGCAATAAGTACATACCTAACAATAATCACTCTAAATGTCAATGGACTAAATATTCCAATCAAAAGACATAGAGTGGCTGATTGGATAAAAACCAAAACCCATCTATAGGCTGCTTACAAGAGACTCACCTAAGAACTAAAGATACACACAGACTAAAAGTGAGGGGATGGGAAAAATTATCTTATTCAAATGGAAACGACAAGAAAGTGGGGAGAGCAATATTCATATAAGACAAAATGGACATTAAAACAGAGTCTATAACAAAACACAATGAAGGGCATTATAAAATGATAGCAGGGTCCTTATAAGAAGAGGATATAACACTTATTAACATATTTGCACCTAATATAGGAGCACCTAAATATAAAGCAAACATTGACAGACATAAAGGGAGAAATTGCCAGTAGTACAATAATAGTAGGGGACTTTAACACCCCAATTATGGGACTTCCCTGGCGGCACAGTGGTTAAGAATCCACCTGCCAATGCAGGGGACACAGGTTCAAGCCCTAGTCCAAGAAGATCCCACATGCCACGGAACAACTAAGCCCGTGCGCCACAACTACTGAGCCTGTGCTCTAGAGCCTGCAAGACACAACTACTGAGCCCATGTGCCACAACTACTGAAGCCCGCACGCCTAGAGCCCATGTTCTGCAACAAGAGAAGCCACCTCAATGAGAAGCCCACACACCAATGAATAGTAGCCCCTGCTCGCCGCAACTAGAGAAACCCCGCATGCAGCAACGAAGACCCAACACAGCCAAAAATAAATAAATAAATAAATAAATTTTTAAAAAAAACACCCCACTTACTTCAATGGGCAGATCATCCAGACAGAAAATCGATAAGGAAACTGTGGTCTTGAATGACACATTAGACCAGTAGGACTTAATAGATATCTACAAGACATTCCACCCAAAGAGAACAGGTACACATTCTTTTCAAGTACACGTGGAATGATCTCCAAGATAGATCACATGCTAGGCCACAAAAGAAATCTCAACAAATTTAAGAGGATAGAAATTATAACAAGCATTTTTTTCTGACCACAATGGTATGAAACTAGAAATCATTACAGGAAGAAAAATGGGAAAAACACAACATGTGGAGACTAAACAACATAATACTAAAAAATCAATGGGTCAATGAAAAAAATCAAAGAAATCAGAAAATACCTTGAGACAGTCTCTTCAATAAGCGGTGCTGGGAAAATTGGACAGTTACATGTAAAAGAATGAAATTAGAACATTTTCTACACTATATACAAAAATAAACTCAAAATGCTTGAAGACCTAAATGTAAGATAGAAACCATAAAATTCCTAGAAGAAAACATAGGCAGAACACTCTTTGACATAAATCATAGCAATATTTTTGGATATGTCCCCTAAGGCAAAGGAAACAAAAGTACAAATAAACAAATGGGACCTAATTAAACTTAAAATCTTTTGCACAGGAAAGGAAGCCATTGGCAAAATGAAAGACAGCTTACTGAATGGGAAAAAATATTTGCAAATGATATGACTGGTAAGAGGCTAATATCCAAAAATATATAAACAGCTCATACAACTCAATATCAAGAAAACAAATGACCCAACTTAAAAATGGACAGAAGACCTAATAGACATTTTTCCAAAGAAGATATACAGATGGCCAACATTGCTAATCATCAGAGAAAGACAAATCAAAACCACAGTGGCTACCACCTCACACCTGTCAGAATGGCTGTCATCAAAAATTCTACAAATAACAAATGTTGGCAAGGATATGGAGAAAAGGGAACCTTAGTACACTGTTGGTGTGAATGTAAATTGGTGCAACCACTATGGAAAATAGTATGGAGGTTTCTCAAAAACTAAAAATAGAACTACCATATGACCCAGCAATTCCACTCCTGGGTATATATCTGAAGAAAATGAAAACACTAATTTAAAAAGATATACACACCCCAATGTTCATAGCAGCATTATTTACAATAGCCAAGATATGAAAGCAACCTAAATGTCTATTAACAGATGAATAGATTAAAAAGATGTGATATATATATGTATATGGTATTTATAGCACTTATTATATATATCTAGTGTATAGTATATATATATATATATACATATATACATGTATATAGATAGATATATAGCACAGAATATTACTCTGCCATTTGCAACAACATGAATGGACCTAGAGGGTATTATGCTTAGTGAAATAAGTCAAACAGAGAAAGACAAATACTGTATGTAATGACTTATATCTGGAAACTAAAAAATAAAACAAATTAATATAATAAAACAGAAAGAGACTCACAGATACATAGAACAAACTAGTGGTTACCAGTGGGGAGAGGGAATGGGGGAGGGGCAAGATAGGGGTAGGGGATTAAGAGGTACAAACTACTGTGTTAAATAAATAAACTACAAGGGTATATTGTACAGTGCAGGGAAATACAGCCATTAGTTTATAATAACTTTAAATGAATTATAATCTATAAAAAATAATGAATCACCATGTTGTACATCTGAAACTAGTGCAATATTTAAATCAACTATACTTCAATTTTTAAAAAAGACTCATAGTTATGTAACCAAAATTTAAAACTGGCCTGATTCCAGAAATTCTGACTCTGATTTTGAACAAAACTCAAGCTTATTCATGTCAGAATGACATTACAGCTTTCAAGCTAATCAGCTACAATCAAGTAAGCTCATGTAATGAAAAGAGATGTAAGTTTCTGGTAACCAAGCACAATAGAAAACAATGAATGTACTTTCACGTTCATGCTTTATAAGCTATCTGTAACTACTGAGAGTCAAGTTTCTTCGCCATTTCAATTTGGACGTTTCCCTGTTTACAAAAACTTTTCTTCTCACTCAATAAAATATTCATATAAAGAAAAATTCACTAAATTTACTTTTAATAGTAGACATACCTGGGATTAGAAAGACATCTCAGGTTAGTATAGACACATCAGGTGAAGGAGGGAGACACAACAGATCAGGGCAGTTAAACATGCAGAACAAAGGAGACATCCTACAATAAGGTGGACATCCCTGGGGAACTAGGGAGACATCACAGGTGAGAGGTAAGACACCTGTGGAAATAAAGAGACATCTAAGGTCAAGGTAGACACACCAAGGAAATTAAGGGAACAACTGAGGTCAGAGTAGACATAATTGGGGAATAACGGAGACATCCCAAGTCAGGGTTGACAAGCTGGGAGAATTAGCAAGACATTAAAGGTTAGGGGAGACACACCTGGGAAATTATTGTGACATCCCAGGTCAAGATAGAAACTCATATGGAATAAGGGAGACATCTCACATCAGTGTAAACACATCTTAGGAAATAGGGAGATATACCAGTTCAGTGTAGACATACCTGAGGAATTAGGTGAGACATTATTGATAATACAACTGGGGAATAAAGGAGACTTCCCAGGCCAGTGTAGACACATCTGGGGATTTAGAGAGATATCTGAGGTCAGAATAGAGACATATGGGGAAGAAAAAAAAGGACACATGCCAGGTAAGGGTAGACACACCTGGTGAACTAGAGAGATAATCCAGCTCAGAATAGTTACACTTGGGGAGTTAAGGTGACATCCCTGGTTATGATTGACATTTCAGTGGAAGAGAGAAGACATTCCTTGTTGGGGAAGACACACTTGGGGAAATAAAAAGACATCACAGGTCACAGAAGACAAATCTGTGGAATCAGACATCTTAGTTTACTGCTGACACACAAGCGTATTTAGGCAGGCATCAAAATTAGGATAGATGCACCTGAAAATTTGGTGAAACATTCCAGTTCTGTGTAGACACACCTAAAGAATTAGGGAGCCGTTCCAGGTCAGGGTAGAAACACCTGGGGAATTAGAGAGTCTTCCTTGTCAGTGTAGACGTATCTAGGGCATTAATGAAACATTCTAGGTCAGAACAGATATTAGATATCCCAGGTGAGTATAGACACACCAGGGTAATTAGAGAGATGAACCAGAATTGAGGTAAGAGGTAAATGGGCCCCTGGGCAAAGAAGTTGGTGTCAGTCAAGCAGAGTAAATTGGAGCTTTGTTTTCCCCAGACACTCCAAGAATAAAGTTAATGGCAGGAGCTGAGCCCTGCTGGAGGAAAGAGATAAGATGACCACATCTGCCACTCCTGAGGTCAAGGAAACCTCCCTGACTGTACATGCGTAGGAAGGCTCCTCAGGGGTCAAAAAGGGCGGGGGCGCCATCTCGTAATAGGCGTTGTCAAGCCTCCCACAGGCCTCTATGCTGGATCCATCTTGGCAAAAATATGCACACGCATATTGGGAGAGACCTAGGACATGTCAGGTGTGGAGAAGAAAGAAGATAACTGGTCAAGGTACACAAAGACCCAGAAGAACTGCCCCTATATAAATGATTTAACCACCTCTTTATTGCGTTCCTCCTCATTAGGGAGAATGCCCACACCACTTCTCTGCCTTGCTTCTGTCTTAAATAAACTGTTTCTCTGTGTGCTCTCCCACATGTTGTGCTATGTCTCTGATAATAAATTTTGTACCTGTTTTTGCAGTTTTTGCCTCTTTGAGAAATGCATTTTTCAAATGGGGCAAGAGCCAGTGCAACTTTGTCTCTAGCCTCTAGTCCCTGGTGGACCAGTGGCTAGGATTCCTGGTTTTCAATCAGGCTATCCAGGTTCAATTCCTGGGCAGGAAACTCAGATCCTGCTTCAAGACCATTCACTGCTGTCTCTCCAAAAACAGAATCAGGGTTGACACATCTGGGAAAATAGGGAATCATCCCAGGTCAGTGAAGACATACCTGGGGATAAGACATCCCAAGCCAGACTAGACACACCTTTGGTATTAGGGAGATATCCAAGGTTACTACAGAAATACCTGGGTAATCAGGGATACATCCAAGTTCAAGACAGACACACCTAGTGACTAGAGAAAAATCCCAGGTCAAAGTAGAAACACCTTGTGAATTAGGGAGACATCCCAAGTCAGTATTCTCAAAACTAGAGTATTGGGGGACACTCCAGGTCAGTGTAGATATACCTGGGGAACTTGAAAGATGTGATAAGTTCAAGTAGATGAACCCGGGGGATTAAGGAGAGAACCCCATTAAGTATAGACCCCCCCTAGGGAATAGGGAGACATGCTGGGTAAGAGTAGACACACCTGGGGAATTAGAGAGACATCCCAATTCAGCGTAGACATACCTGGGGATTGGCAGACATCCAGAATCAGGGTAGACACACCTGAGGAATTAGAGAAGTATCCAGGGCTAGTACAGACACACCTGAGCAATCATGGAAACATCCCAGGTCAGGATAGACACACCTGGGGAATTTGGGATATATCCCAAGTCAGGGTAAACACACTTGTTGAATTAGGAGACATCCCAGGTTACAGTAGAGACACATGGTGAATAAGAAAGACATCCCAGAGTAGGCAAACATGTAGAAATAGGGAGACATCAAGATGAGAGTGGAAATTATAGAGACAGTAGAGGTCACTGTACACCTTAGAAATTATGGAGACACACCAGGTCAAGGTAGACACTACTGGAAAATTAGATAGTGTACCATGTCATAACAGACACCTGAGAAATTAGGTATACATCCCAGATCAGTGTAGACACACTAGAGATTTAGGAGGTCATCTAGGGCTAGTGGAGACACACCTGGAAAACTGAGACACTCCAGATCAATATAGACACACCTGGGTAAGTAAGGAGAGCAACAAATTCAAATAAGCCATATCTGGGGAATACAGAGATTTCCCAGGTAAAAGAAGAAACATTTGGAAAATTAGGGAGACATCACAGTTCAGAGTAGACACACCTAGACAAATAGGGTAAAACCCAAGGTCAGAATGGTCACGCCTGGCGAGTTAGGGACACATCTCAAGTCAGCTTAGATTCATTAGGGAATTAAGTATATATATCCCAGGCCAGTAGTTACACAACTGGGGCACTGTTGAGAAGGCCAGAGCAGGGAAGACACACCTGGGGAATAAGGGCGTTATCTTAGTTTGAATAGACACACCAGAGAATTAGAGCAACATTCCAGCTAAGAGTTGTAAATCAAAACACCTAGAGAGATATCACAGGACAAGTCTGACACACTGGAAAAGCAAGGAGACATTCCATTTCAGGGTAGACACATCTTTACAAATAGAGGGGAAAAAAACAGGTTAGAGCAGAAACACCTGGGGACTTATGTAGATATCCCAGGTCAGAGAGGATACACCAGAGGAAATAGAGAGACATCCCAGGTCAGTGTAGACTCACCTGAGGAATTAGGGAACCATCTGAGGTCAGTGTAAACACACCTTTGGATCTATGAAGATACATCATGACACAGTAGACATACCTAGGAAACAAGGGGACATCCCAGGCAGTGTAGCCATATCTCAAAATATGAGACATCCAGATCATAAATGGCACACCTGGAGATTTAAGGGAGATAGCCCAGATCACTACAGACACACATCAGGGAAAAGGGTTAACATCCCAGGTTAGGGGAGACACTCTTGGGGAATTAGACATTCTAAATCAGAGTAGACTGGGAGAATTTGAGAAACACCCAGGTCAAAGAAGACACATCTGGGGAAATAGGTAGAATTTCAGACTAGAATGGACACAACTGGGGAGATATGGAGACAAGTCAGTATATACACTCCTCAGGGAATTAAGAGACATTATATGTCACTAGACTCACTGGAGAACTAGGGAGACATCCAAAGTCATAGTTAGATGGGGAATTAGGGTCACATTCTGGGTCACAGCAGACATATTTGGGGGAAAGGGAGACATCTCATGTCAGCATAGACACTATTGAGAAATAAGGATACATGCCAGTCAGAGAAGATGCACTTAGTGAATTTGGGAGACATATAATGTCAGTGTTGACACACCTGGGGAATGAGGAAGACATCTCAAGACAGGGTAAATCAAACTGGGGAACTAGAGAGAGATCCCAGGTCAGGGTAGACACATATGGTTTATTATGTAGACATACCTGGTCAGGGTTGACAACCTAAGATATTAGGCAAACATCAATAAACATCCCAGCTAAATATAGACACTCAAGGAATTCAGGAGTTACCCAGGTGCAGTGTGAGCACAACTGGAGAATTAGGGAAACATCTTTGGTCAGTGTAGATATTACAGAGGTTTTAGGGAGCCATTCCAGGTCAAGTAAACACACTGGGGAACTAGAGATTTACCAGTTCAGAGTAGACACTCCTGGGGAATTAAGAAGACAGCAAAGGTCAATATAGACACCCTTAAACAATTAAGATACATCCCAGGTCTGGGTAAACACACCTGGGGAATTAGGGAAACAGGTCATGGTAGAAAAGCCTGAAAATTTAGAAAGACAACCAACATCAGGGTAGACACAACTGGGGAATTACGGAGACATCCCAAATCAGGTATGAAATTCTAGGGACTTTGTGAGACATCCCAAGTCAAGATAGACAAAACTGTTATTAGGGGGACAACCAATATCAGGGGAGAAATATCTTTGAAATTAGGGAGATAACCCAAATAAGTTTGGACAGATCTGGGGAATTAGGAAGAAATCCCAGGTCTGAGAAGAGAAACCTGGGAAAGTAGTGAGACATCCCAGGTCAGGATAAACAACCTGGGGAATTAGGGAGCTATCCAAGCTCAGAATAGACACATACACTTGGGTAATCAGGGATAATTCATCGGTCAAAGTAGACACAGCTGATGAATTAGAAAGACATCCCAGTTCAGTGTAGACGCATCAGGATAACTAGGCAGATATCCAAAATTAGGGTGGACACATCTGGTGAATGAGAGAAACATCACAGGTCAATGTAAAGACACCTGAAGAATTGGAGATACATACAAGATAAGGGTCAACAGCCCTGGGAATTAAGGAGACGTTGCAGGTCTAAGTAGACACACTAAGGGAATTAGAGAGACATCCCTGGTCAGTGTAGACTTACCTAGGTAATTAGGAACATACTAGGTCAGAGCAGAAACGCATGGAGAATTAGGGAAACATCCAAGGTCAGGATAGACACACCTGAGGATTTAGGGAGACATCTCAGGACAAATTAGACACATTGAAGTATTAGAGACACCTCAGGTCAGATTACACACAATAGAGAATTAGGAAGTCGTGCCACATCAAGAGTAGACACATTTAGAGAATTAGTGAGACATGACTGGTCAACGTGGGCACACCTAGGTAATTAGGTATATACCCCAGATAAATAGACGTATCTGGGGATACAGAGTTGTAGATGCAACTCAGGAATTATGGAGACATCTCAGGCTAAGGTAGACAAATCTGAGAAAATGAGGATACATCCCAGGTCAGGGTAGACACAACTAGGTAATTAGGAAGACATCACAGGTCAATATAGACACAAGTAGGGATATAGAGAGACGTCACAGGTCACTGTAGACACATCTGGATTACAACTGTTGTATCCCAGATCAGGTTAGACATACATATGGAAGTAGGGAGATATCTCAGTCAGAATAGTCAAAACTGGGGTAGTAGTGAGTCAAAACTCACAAATATGCGCAATATGAAAAAGATTCTAGGACACAGTATACAAACCTGGTGAATTAGGGACACATCCCAGGTCAGTATAAACACATCCTGGTAATTAGGAATATATCCCTGGTCAGTGTAGAAAAATAGGGAATAAGGGATAAAACTCATATCCCAGTAGACACATTTGGAAACAATCCAGATCAGTGTAGACACCTGAGGCATCCAAGGTCAAAGGACACACCTAGAGAACTAGGAAGACATCCCAGGTCAGAGTTGGGAAATTCTTGGAAATTAGACGGTCAGACCAGGTCAGGGTAGACAAACCAGGGAATTAGGAAAACATTCTAGGTCAGTGTACACATTTAGGGAATTACTGAGACATCCCAGGTGAGCATAGACACACCTGGGGGATTCGCGAGACAACCCACATGGCGCACCTGGAGTATTAGGGAGCTATCCCAGGTCAAAGTAGACTCACCTGGATCATTACTGAGATCCCAAATTAGTGTAGACAAACCTGTGCAATTAGAGACATCTGCGTCAGTGTAGACACAACTGGGAAATTGGGAAGACATCCCAGGCCAGATATGCACACTGAGTGAATTAGCAACACAACCCAGGTCAGTTTATACACACACAGTATACTAAGGAGACATCCCAAGTCAATATAGACACAGGAAGGACTAGGGAGTTATCCAGGTCAGAGTAAACACACCTGGGAAGCTAATGAGTCATCTCAGTCTGTGTAGACACACATGGGCAATTAGGCTGTTAACCCATGACAGAGAAGAAACTCCAGGGAACTAGGGAACCATTCACGGTCAGAGTAGACACCCCTGAGGAAGTAGCGTTATCCCAGGTCACAATAGACACACTTGGGAAATTAAGAAAGCTTTCAGGTCAAGGTAGACGTGCCTAGGTAATCAGAGAGACATCCTAGGACATAGTGGACACACCAGGGTATTTAAGGAAACATCCAGGTCAGTGAGTCACACCTAGGGAATTAAGGAGACATCACTGGTCAAAGTAGACACACCTGGGAAATAAGGGGGAAATTGCAGGTCAGTGTAGACACATTTGGATAATTAGGAAGAATCCCAGGCCAAAGTAAGCAAGTCTGAGGAATATGGGAAACATTCAATGTCAGGGTAGGCATAGCTGGGGAATTAAGAAGACATGCCAGGCAAAGGTAGACAATCCTGAGTACCTAAGGAGATATCCCATGTCAGAAGAGACATCCTTGAGGTTTCATAGAAATACAGGTCAGCAAAAACACATGGGGAATAAGGGAGACATTCCGTGTCAGTGTAGACACACTGGAGGGACTAGGGAAACCTCCCTGGTCAGTGTAGACACTTCTGAAGAATAAGGGTATAATGGCAGATCAGAGTCGACATATTGGGGAATCAGGAAGATTTCCCAGGTCAAAGTAAACACACCTGGGGAACTGGGGAGACATCCCAGGTATAGATACACCTGGGGAAATTTAGTAACAGCCTAGGTGAGGGCAGACACACCTGGGAAACAAGATAGGCTTGCCAGGTCAGGGTAGACACACCTGAGGAACATAGGAGCCTTCCCAGAAGACAGTAGACACATCCATATCTTAAGGTGTGTAACTTGTTCAGAGAAGACACATCTGGAGAATTAAGGAGACATCATTGGTTAGTTTAGACAAAGTGGGGAATTAGGAAGACATCCAAAATCAGGGTAGAAGCCCTTGGGGCATTATAGAAACATACCAGTTCAGTGTAGAAACATGTGGGAATAAGGGAGATACACAAAGTCAGTGTAGACAGACCCATGGAATTAGGGAGACATCCCAGGGCAAAATAGTAGCACCAGAGCAATTACGGAAACAACCCAGGTAAAGTAGACACACCCATGAATTAGGAAATCCCGGGTCAGAGTACACACATCCAAATTAGGGAGATCTCTCATGTCAGAGAGAACACCCGTGGGAAATAAGGGAGACATTCTAGGTCAGTGTAGATGTGCCTGAAAAATTAGGGAGGCATCCTGGGTCAGTGTAGACACACAAAGATTAAAAAGAAGATAGTTCAGGGGTGACATCTCAGGACAAGGTAGAAACACATGGAAAAGTAGGGAGATATTCCAGGTCGGAGCATACACACCTTGTGAATTAGGGAGACATCTCACATCAGGAAAGACACACTTGGGGAATATGGGAGACATCCTTTGTCAGAGTAGACATTCCTGAAAATCATGGAAATAACCACAGTCAGAAACCACAACTCAGAAAATAAAGGGACTTCCCAGTTCAGTGTACATGCACTTGGGGAATAAGAGAGATATCCCAGGTAATAGTAGACATACCTGGGAATTAAAGAGACATCCCAGGTCAGGGTAAACACATCTGGGGAATTAGGGAGACATGCAAGATCAGTGTAGGTAAAACTGGATTATTAGGGAGGCATCCAAGGTCATAGTAGAAACATCTGGGGAATTAGCAAGACCTCCCAGGTCAGGTAGTCACACTGGGAAGTAAGGAACATCACAGATCTGGGTAAATATGCCTGTAGAATTATACACACATCCCACTTCACTGTAGATGAACCCGGGAAATTAGGGAGACATATCAGGTCAGTGTAGACACAACTAGGGAATTAGAGAAAGAGCCCAGGTTGAAGTAGTCACACCTGGGGAATTATGGAACCATTCTAGGTTGGGTTGACACACCTGGGGAACTAGAGAGGCATCCCAGAAAGAGTAAAGCAGTTGGGGAATTAAGGAGAAATTTCAGGTTAGAGTAGACGTTTCTGGGGAAATAGGGAGGCGTCCCAGGTAAGCTTAGACATACTTGGGTGATTTGGGAGAAATTTTATTCAGGTGAGACAAAGGGTGGTATTAGGGTGACATCCCAGATCAAAGCAGACACATGTGGGGAATTAGGGCAGAGGCCACAGGTCAGGGTAGACACACGTGGGTAATTAGGGAGACATCCCAGGCTAGAGCAGACACCTCAGGAATAAGGGGGAAATCCCAAATCAGAATCTTCACACCTAGGAAATAAGGAGGATGTCCCAGGACAGTGTGGACACACTTTTTCTGATTCTTCCTGTACTGCTCCCCATGCACATGGGGTTTAAATTCTCCTCAGATAGGCTGTCCTTTTTAAGTGTAACATCTGGTCATTTGGGATCTTTGAAACATCTGGAAGTCTGTAATGGCTAGAGAATCTAATCTCAAAACACTACAGTTGATAAAGCTTCAGGAGACGAATACCATAAGCTGCCTCTTCACCTCCTTTACTCATGGGATCAGCTCATTACAGAATGCGCAGTTGTCATGGTAACAGGTGCCAGACAGGAGGCAAAAATCCCAAAAAGCTTGGAGAAGATAATTTTATAAGTCACTCCTGGCTGCCAGTGACTTAAACCTGATTCTTTCTCGCTTAAGCAGCAAACAGGGTTTTTTCTGTTTTGGTTTTTTTTTTTTTTTGCTTGCATTTTTGAAAAGGCCATGTTAGTACCAATTTCAGACAGAGCTGCAGTCAGGGCTCTGTAGTAACATGAGGACCACAGTCTCTTTAGCACATAGTTCTGCCTTCTTGATTAAAGTCATTGTCAAGCTTCACGTGTCATCACCTGAAAGGTTCAAACTCAGATCATCATTAATATCAGCAGGCCTAGACATTAAACAAAAAAAATTACCAGTCATTTTATGAAAAATACTACACAAGAAGAATTATTGAAACAAGAAGTTCAATAACATACTGTTTTCCACAGTGACTGCACCAATTTACATTCCCACCAACAGTGTGGGAGGGTTCCCTTTTCCCCACATCCTCACCGAAGTTGGTTAATTTTAATGAACAGGGAGTTAACCCCACAGAGCAATAAAGCCACGACCTCCCCCCAGACAGAGGCTCCCCTCAGCAGGAACCAGGATTCTCAGCATCTGCTTCCCCTGCCCCAGCCTTGTTGCTGTAAATGAGCTTCGTAAGTGTGCTCCGGCCAAAGGAATGTCATTTTACAAGTATGTAACGGAAAGTCGTGATCCTAGTACAAATGTTATATTATTGGAGGATACTGCAGCAGTATTGGGAGTGACAATAGCAGCCACTTGTATGGGCCTTACTTCTATAACAGGCAATCCACTGTATGACAGCCTAGGTTCTTTGGGTGTGGGCAACTTATTAGGTGTGGTCTCAGCATTCCTCATCTACACTAACACAGAAGCACTCTTAGGGCGATCCATCCAGCCAGAACAAGTACAACTTGTTCTTACTTGAACTCCTGGAGAACGACCCATCAGTAAGGGCAATTCATGATGTTAAAACCACAGATCTGGGATTAGGGAAAGTAAGATTTAAGGCAGAAGTAGATTTCGATGGACAAGTTGTTACAAGATCATATTTGGAAAAACAAGATTTTGACCAAATGCTACAAGAAATTCAAGAAGTGAAGACTCCTGAAGAACTAGAGACCTTTATGCTTAAACATGGAGAAAATATGATTGATACTTTAGGAGATGAAGTAGATAGACTTGAGAAGGAACTGAAAAAACAAAATCCTGAAGTTTGACATGTAGATTTGGAGATATGATAGACTTGATGGAATGAATCACCTTGGAGGGAGCCTTGGAAACAAGTTTGCCAAGACTACTTTCCCACACTGAGGGGGTCAATGCCATTCAGAAGCCGTTTTGTTTTGTTTTAAGATAGAGGAAATATTTATGTAAAGGACAATTCAACAGTCCACAGAACTAAAACAACTTCTCACTTCTAAGAGACATATTACAAGTTGAATCAATTTGGAAACATGTTTTTATGTTTCAACAGGAAACATTTTGGTTACTTATATCGTTCATAATTTCTCATTTTAGCCTGTCAGTGTGCACTGTACCTTGCAATCATGTTTCCTTTCTTCACATTGGTAAAAAATAAGGGGCATCCGTAAGATTATGATTTTTAATTTTGTTGCCAGTGAAGATTTCACTCCATCAAAACCTGTCAATCTTGAACCTTCTGTCTAAATCTTGGTTTGCAGTTTTTAAAACAGTCACTCCGTTTCAAAGTCTGTCTTTCCTTATAGAATGTAAAAATTATTTTAACATACCTTGTATTTTTTGCCTTGAGCACTAAGAGGAACGCTCTCCTAACCTAGTTATCCATAAATGTTCATTCCAGAAAGGGCTTTGTTACTGAATTGAAGGAAGAGATTTCAGTACACTCTTTTAGGTCATGCTACTTGCCATTTTGTAAGATTTCTTTTCTCTTCTTTGCTTTTTTTTCCTTATTTAGTTTAATTTTCCTAGTGGTAGGAAATATGAAATAGCCCTAGATGTTTCCATGGGCCAGTGTGATGACTGTTTTTTTGTTTTTGTTTTTTAACTGGTTTCAGTGCCATAATGTGTATTTACTAGGAGATAATGCATTTATAAGCATTTTAACATTCTGTAAAGTGGACTAGAAATATTTATAATTTTACAGACAGGACAGCATTTTATTTTTAATTTCTTTTAAAAGAGGCACTACTTAACTTATGTAAATCTGAACTGTGGGATGTTTCTTGCTTTAAGAGACAGAGAAGTAAACTTCTTATGCGGAAACTTATGGCCATGACTTTTGTATAATATCATAGTCAGTAGTGTGTCTGTAACATGAGTTTCTTGCAGTTACAAATGGGCATTTAGCTTAATATATGATTATAACATTATGTGATAAGTAGCTTTCTAATGATCATAAGGTATCAAGGTGAAAAAACATGCAACTCAGTAAATGAAAATTTAGTGCAAAACTACAACTGTGTCTCCATTCATCAAAAGAATTCATATGCACTTTAAATTGTTCAGATACCAGTGAGAATTGTCCATGCAAGAGTGGTAGCTGGGTGAATAATCTCTTTGCCACATAAGTGAGTGCTTAAGGACCTAGGTCAGTGTCTAAAAACGTATTTAGATTGAAGTTTATGAATTACAGCAAATTATAATGGTGGAAACAAAAAATGAATATTTGATAAAAGGGTTAAAAAGAAAAAGATGCTCTGAGGTCTGAAGCATGTACCTGAGGTAGGGAGACCAGCACTGGTTAAACTGATGAAAGGGAACGTGGAGCTGGACTTGTGAAACCCTTCTGAAGGATGTTTCAGAACCACAAGTGCAGTTACTCCAGTGAAGTACTGCAGAGAGGAATGGTTGCTTGTCTTGGAGGGACCATGAAATCAGGTGCCACTTTGTCATGATGCTCCCAAGGAAAACTGGGAGCTATATGGGTGACCCACTGCCCTTCTGAGGTCATAGCTGTAGTTGTAATTCTGTAGGAGATGGAACATGGCTTCCCATTAGAATAGAAGCAGTCACTCATGTCCCTTCTTTCATCTTTCAAAATGTTGATTGAATGACACTGAAAGCCCAGTACACTGCTAGGCAGTAGCCTCTATAAAAGAAGCTCTGTGGCGGCTTCCCCAGCCTCTTCCTAGCTCTATTATGACAAAACTTGGAAGAAATCAAAAGATGCTTTTTTAACCTAAGGACTGGTGATGCAACCAGGCAAAATGTTATCAGTAGAATCTGTAAGGATGCCATAGCCCTGCCTTAGACTTTATTGTCCATCCAACCAGCCATTCAATAAATGTTAAGCACCTACTGTGTACCAGGCCCTGGGCTAGGCATTGTCCTTGAGAAGATTATAGTCCAACAGGGAGACAATCACGGAAACAGACTGAATTGTCAGAACTCCTGGTTTCAGGCAACAGAAGCACAGTTCCAAATGCCAAGGGTCAAGGGGGCATGTGTTGGTCAAGGACAGTGAGAAGTGGTTCTGAGCTAATTGTTCTCTGTGTCCCCCAAGTTCCACCCTTCACCCTTCCCTGCTCTGATCTGTCCTGGAAAGCTGGTCCCAGCTCTGCCTCAAAGCACTTCCTCACCATCAGGTGGGTTCATGGGGGGTGGAGGGGAGGTAGGCAGGGAGTTGGCAGGAGATTGGAGGGTGGGAGGAGAGGGAAGTTGGGGTATTTCTCCTGTTTCTGTCCTGCTGGGCTGTGGCTCTGGCAGAGGCTGCATTTCTCTAAGGCCACAGACCCTGCCCATGGATGCTCTCCCCAGGCAACAGCACTCCCTGCCTTCCAGAAACGTTGCTTCCTCACTTGTCATTCAGATGATCTCAGAGATAGACTTCCTATTCTTGCTAGTCCCTGAAGTGGGAGGCAACTGAATAAGGGTACACATAGAGGAAAAAGAAGGTAGTTAACCAAGACAACCTATAGACTCAGTGCAATCTCCATCAAAATACTAATGACATTTTTCACAGAACTAGAGCAAATAATTTTAAATTTTATATGGAAACACAAAAGGCCCCAGAATAGCCAAAACAATCTTGAGAAAGGAGAACAGAGCTGGAAGAATCATGTTGCCTGGCTTTAGGCTATATTACAAAGCTACAGTAATCAAAACAGTATGGTACTGGCACAAAACCAGACACATAGATCAATGGAACAGGATAGAAAGCCCAGAAATAAACCATGTACTTATGGTCAATCAATCTACAACAAAGGAGGCAAGAAAATACAATGGACAAAAGACAATCTCTTCAATAAGTGCTGCTGGGAAAACTGGACAGCTACATGTAAAAGAATGAAATTAGAACGTTCTCTAACACCATACACAAAAACAAACTCAAAATGGGTTAAAGACCTAAATGTAAAACTGGATACTCTAAAACTCCTAGCAGAAAACATAGGCAGAACACTCTTTGACATAAATCGCAGCAATATTTTGTTGGATCCATCTCTTAAAGTAAAGTAAATAAAAACAAAAATAAGCAAATGGGACCTAATTAAACTTAAAGGCTTCTGCACAGCAAGGGAAACCATAAACAAAACAAAAAGACAACCTACTAAATGGGAGAAAATATTTGCAAATGATACGACCAATAAGGTATTAATATCCAACATATATAAACAACTCATACAACTCAA
Source organism: Balaenoptera borealis (assembly GCF_965194805.1). Classification (NCBI taxonomy): domain Eukaryota; kingdom Metazoa; phylum Chordata; class Mammalia; order Artiodactyla; family Balaenopteridae; genus Balaenoptera; species Balaenoptera borealis. Next base: position 90,759,906 of record NC_138875.1, read on the forward strand.
CATCAAAAAAAATCCAATTAAAAAACGGGCAGAACACCTAAATATTTTTCCAAAAAGGAAATGCAGATGGTCAACAGGCACATGAAAAGATGCTCAACATCGCTAATCATCAGGGAAATGCAAATCAAAAACCACAAAGAGATATCGCCTCGCACCTGTCAGAATGGCTATCATCAAAAAGAACACAAATAACAAATGTTGGAGAGGATGTGGAGAAAAGGAAACCCTTGTACACTGTTGATAGCAATGTAAATTGGTGCAGCCACTGTACAGAGGTTTCTCGAAAAACTAAAAATAGACCTAGCAATTTCACTCCTGGATAGATATAGATATATAGATATAGATATAGATAGATATAAAATATGTAAAACAAAAGCAGTAATTTGAAAAGATACATGCACCCCAATGTTCACAGCAGTATTGTTCACAATTGCCAAGATACAGAAGCAATCTAAGTGTCCATCAACAGATGAGTGGATAAAGAAGATGTGGTGTATATATATATATACCATTTTATATGGAAACACAGAAGACCCTAGAATAGCCAAAACAATCTTGAGAAAGAAGAACAGAGCTGGAAGAATCATGCTCCCTGTATATATATACAGCAGAATACTACTCAGCCATGAAAAGAATGAAATGTTGCCATTTGCAGCCACATGGATGGACTTGGAGGGCATTATGCTAAGTGAAGTAAGTCAGACAAAGACAAATGTACAATATTACTTATTCGTGGAATCTAAAACATGCAACAAACTAGTGAATATAACAAGAAGGAAGCAGGCTCACAGATATAGAGAACAAACTAGGGGTTACCAGTGGGGGGGGAGGGGCAATTTAGGGGTAGGAGAGTGGGAGGCACAAACTATTGGGTGTAAGATTGGCTCAAGGATGTATGTACAACCCTAGGACTATGGCTAATATTTTGTAATAACTGTCAATGGAAAGTAACCTTTAAAATTGTATTAAAAAAATTGTGCCTACAAGATTAGAGGACAGAGTCTCAAAAAAAGAAAAAGAGAGAGAGAAGGCAGTTAAATTTTGCTGCAGAATGAAGGGATTTTGTAGGAAAGCTAGAAAGTAAAGTTCTCAAGGATGTAGAAGCCACATGTAAGATGTACTGATGAGGGAGGACTTCCTCCTGCAGGGAGAGAAGGGGGAAGGCAGTGAAGGACCACTGTGGCCTCTGTTAATGCTCTTGGGCGATGCATCCAAGAGCAGAAGCTGAGCACTGCGGGGAGAGTGGTGGGACTCAGGGACAAACCCCCAGAGGAGGTCAGGGCGGCATCCCCACAGCCCTGAGGCTAAGAGCAGGGACCCCAGACCCTGCCTCCTGGGTCGCTCCAGGCTCTGACACTTGTTAGAGTTAAGACCTTGGGGGAGTCGCTTGGGCACAGAGAAGAAGACGCTGGTGATGGATGAGGCGGTGCTGAGTGTCCCCCACTCCAGCCCCCCTGGCGTCCACAGAGGGGGCTTCGGGGTCAGCTGGCTGCTGCTTCGCCGGGTCCCCAGGGGACATTGTGAGGTCACCCCAGCCCAGCTGGACCTTCTCCCTGGGAAGGGGAGGCTCCTGAAATGGGGTACGGGTGCTCCTGTCCTGGACCCCTGGGGGCCTGGCCTGGACAGTGGGAGAGAACGGACCCTGCAGCTCCCCTCCCTGACCGAGTGACCTGAGGGGAGTCTGCACCACGGAGACCTGACTGTGCAGGCAGAGCCCTGAGCTCTTTAAACAGGGCACAGGGCGGCTGAGCCATGCTGTCCTGGAGGCCTGGGCCATGGGGCCCGGGAGGAGCGGACCTCAGGAGCGCAGGTTCCTCACGTGGTGTTGGGTGGGGACCTCTCTGGATGTGCTCCTGGGTCATCTGCTTGCCCTGCATGAGGTCCAGGTGCCCAGGAACGCACGCCCATAGAGGCGGTACCGCAAGCTCCAGTCTTCCTTACAGAGAGACAAAGGGTCCTTTGATGACACCATCCATGTCAAACATTTGGTTCAGAGTCTCAACTTGAAGGAGAGTCTGACGGGAAATCACGTGCTGTATTAGGAAGCCCAGGAGAAACAAGTTCTATGATAAGTCGGTGCCATAGCACCTGCCCACAGCGACAAGCCCCTACATCTGCCCTGTAAGACACTCCGTGCTTCTGTCAGGAATGGTTGCAGAACCACAGGTCACCGCATGACTCACTGAGGCCTGGAGCTCCGACTTTTGTGGAAACAACAGCGGACATATGATGGGTCCAGATCCAGGGGAAGAGAACTGGTCTGGAGCCTTCTAGCACCCTCCTTACTGCAGAGACGGGCAAACCACCACCTGAGCTGATCTGCCCCAGCCTGGGGGGTCCTTGGACCCTCTTGGAGTCTCTCTGGAGGCCTGCCCCCCAGAAAGCTCAGGTGGTCCAGTCGGAAGTGCCTCCATCCTAGACCCAGAAGCCAGGGCTCCTGGAGATCACTGAGTGCTTGTCAGCGTTGACGTGAGTGTCACCTTGACACTGCTGCTTCTCTGTCTTCTCACCTTTCCGAAGAAAGGACCAGAAGTTACTGACCCTCAGGCTGCAATTTCTCTCCTTATTTTAAATGAAAGAGTGACATACGACACGGTGGCATTCCTGAAATGCATAATTAGAAGTATAACTGGGTATTTACTGTCTAGATCATCATCCCAGATTTGGACACAAGTGTCTGTGTATCTGCGCTTCCTGGGGCCCTTTCAGGAGCTGCCTCTCAAGGACAGACTTAGATGTCTACAGCAAAAATGTTGACGCTCGTTCAGAAAGATGAAGCAGATGCCTGAGTGCGAAAACACACTATTGCATTCCTGGACTATATCGTTGAGACATTTTATCTGACACCCAGGTGGACAATTGTTCCTAGAAGTGAAAGTCAAGTTAGAGGCCATTGTGCCTGGAAATCACCCGTAAATAGAGAGAGAGCTGACCTTCCACAGTAGTCAGCATTGAGTTGAGTGTGCAGATATGGGGAATGCTCATTTTTAAATGTCTCAGCAGGACAAGAGTCAGACTAGCTCTGCGTCCCAATGCTCCTTTCCAATGACAACTTTCCTGCATGGAGTCTGGGTCTGGTGCACAGTGAGAAGAGGTGTTCCATGCCTGACTGGTTAGATCTGCACGAGATTCTGGACACAGCATCTTGTCTGCCCCACGATAAGCTTCACCAGGTGGTGTCAGAGATCATGGAAGCATGGAAGGGAAGGGCCGTTTGAGGGAACGGTGTGTTTGGACTTAACATTGAGAGGGAGGACGGTTGACACATGGATCTTATGAAATGCATTAAGTGGCTTGTCTTTGTGACCAATAATAAAAGCAATGACTGTTAAGGAGAGTCCAGCAGCACAAAAGCTACTTAAAATATCATCAGATATTCCTTGTGGGCTCTCCTGGTTGCTGTGGCATAAATGTTTTAAAAAGCAATTTGCATCTCCCTTCTATATGGAACTGCCTGTCGTTTTTTTGTTTTTAAATTTTAAGTTTGTAACATCCAGTTACTTATGGATCCCATGGACCTGAAATTCACTTGTTTGAAATCATCTGAGTTATCTTCCTAATCTTGTTGAGGACCACCTGTACCCAGCTGAACTCTCTCTCTCAAATTTAGTCTCATTCATCTTGAATTATGTAGTTATCAATGGAAATGGCTCTCAACGCTTGGAAACATCCTCTGGGACCACTCCTAGGACAGTGACTGCCCCCAAAGTCCACTCCTCTGCTTTCTGCTGTAACAATAGAGCTCCCAAGTTTTAGCGGGATGCCAGTTCTTCCAGAATGGACTACAATTCCCAGCCTCCCTTGCAGCAAGGTATGGTCACATGACAAGTTGTAGCCCATGGGATGAGAGAGGAAATTATGTGTACTACTTCCGGTTTGCCCCTAAAGCCTGCCCGGCCTTCCCCTCCCTTCCCCCGGATGGAAGTGGATGCGTGTCCGGCCATCTTGGATCACGAGGAGGATGAGGATCTGCCAGAGCTGGTGGAGCAACGACGTAGAGCTGAGGCCTCACAGGGTGGGGTTGGCACACTGTGGTCCACACGTCCGGCCACAGCTTATGCCTGGACTGTGGATAACAGAAATTCCCCGTTTTGTTTAAGCTGCTGTTATCCGGGACCCCTGTCCCCGCAGCAGCATTTGTCTCCTGGGGGACGCACCTGCTCACACGCCGAGCCACACAGCCTCCTCCGAGCCCAGGTGGCCTCTCTCCCCCCAGGGAAGCGGGTTGGTTTGTCCTCCATGGAAAGAGGGAAGGACGGGGGCATGATGGTCCCAGGGTGCTGCAGGAAGCTTGGTCTGGTGTCTGTGGTTCAAGTCCATTTAGTCACAGAACGAGTCCTCTTCTTTTCCATCTTCACTTCTTTCCATGCAATGTAAAAGCATCAGATAATGTAGGACACTTACGGAGCACAGCCTGTGGGCCTGGCACTGCACTAACGTGTCCTGTGAATGACCTCGCTCATCCTCACAGCAGTCCTGTGGGGAGGTGACACTTCCATCCCCATCCTACAGGTGTGGCAACTGGGGCCCAGAGACCCCCCAGTACAGCACAGAGCCCGTAAGGGGTCAGGACATGAGGGCCGGTGGTCTGGCTCCAAAGCCCCCTGACTTTGTGCACAGGGAAATCCTGCCACTGTCCCCTGTAAATGCAGAGGGGGCTGGTACCTGGCCTCTGTTTATGTGCGTTTCTTTCGTAAAATAGGCCCTCAGCCCTCAGTTCCCAGATGGTAATTCCAGAGGGCTTCTCTTGATCATCCCCATTGTACAGGATGTGGGAAACCAGCTCTAAGGGTCCATCGGAGTGCCTGAGAGACTGTGACAGCCCCACCGCCCTTGGGCAGGGTGTGGGCAGCCTGGGCCCACGGCCCTAACCAGCTCGGACCCACCATCTCCCACTGCCCAGGGTGGGGAGAAGGGGCAAGACAGTGTTTAGCACCCACCTGGAGGGCCCTGGACGTGGCTCAGGCAGCTCCTTCTGCTACTTTCTCTTCACTCCCCCAAACCCCACTCTGCGGCCCCTCCTTAGGGAGCAAAGGAAGAGGTCCCTCAACCCAAGGCTCCCAGCCAAGGAGTTGAAGAGAACCTAGGACAGACGCCAAGGATGGATTAGAAGCCCATTCAGACTGATGGCAGGGACCCCGGCAGGGTCTGCTAAGTGAGGGAAGACATACGCCCGCTGTCCCAACAAACCTGCCCTCGGCCTCCACAGAGACCAGAGCAACCCTCTCTGGGGTTCTTCCTCTTCACTCAAGTTAGTGGTCTTCCACTGGGCAGTGACCCTGCAGCCTTTCAACAGCTGGAAGCAGCAGCTGCTCCAGATTCACGAAAGGGCAGTTATGCTCCTGCAGCTTCCGCATGGGCTCTGTGTCCAGGAGGCCGGGAGGGGCTCTTGTCCAGGGAGCTGGGCTTCTGGGCTAGACACGCTCTGTCACAATGCTTGGTTGGGGATAAAAGCACATTAAGTGTGGATCTCAGTCTACCATCTTAGGTGTGCTAGAAAATAACATTTAGGGTTGCCTTTCCGTAACTGAAGCTCATTTCTATTTGAAGCCCCCACTATGTGTCTTTGGTGGAGATGTCATCTCAGCCCATTCAGGCACCCGCCCCCTTTTCCCTGGTGCTCTAAGTTCTGCAAAGTTGAGGTGGGCAACTTTTTTTCTCCTTTATATACAAGACCTTTTAAATACATTGATGTGTGTGGCAAATTTCCAGACATATGATTATGAGCCGAATCAGAACACGCGAGCCCCTTCCCCTGCAGCCAGGGTGGGCTGGGGGATGGGCAGTGACAGCAAAGGTGGCCGGGTCCTGCCCTGCCCTCCGTGCTCCCGACCCTTCACTGCTCACCCCAGGATCTGTTACATACACTCACTTTCTGCCTCGTCAGCCCAAGTCACCGTCTGAGGTGCTGACTGGTGTGTGGGCCACGTGGCGCTGTGACCTTGTGGGAGGGGCGCCTGGCCTCACTGGGATGTCATCACTCCCATGGGGCCCTCAGACGTCGGTCCTTGCAGGTCTCTGTGATTCCTCCTCCCCCGGGGCCTCTCCAGGACCTCTCTGCCCCTCCCACATGATCTCCGGAGACTGGGGGCCTCCAGCTGTTCCCACCCCCTCCAAGGAGGCCTGGGGACCCCATGACCAGACTCATGACTCTGTCTGGATGCTCCGCAAGGAGCTACTCTCCTGCTGCCCGTAAAGGTGCCCACTGAGCTGGGGCCTGGGTTGGGGAGGGGGCAACTCAGCCCCAGGTCGGGTGCTGGGTCACCCCAGAGCGGTCTCCAGGGCCGGTAATTCCACTATGAGAAGGTCCCCGATAACCCATTGGCAGGATAATACTGTGAGGAAATGACCGATGTTTTCTAGGCTTGGGCTTCTCTTTTACCACTCCCCACTCCAACCTGGTCATTGCCCTGGAGGTTTCTGCTCCAGAGGAAGCACTGTGGGAGAAACAGAGAACAAAGGAATAATATTACTTTTTTAAGGGGTTTTTCTCAAATACATTGTCCCGCTGTGACACAGAGAGACTTGGAAGAATATCTTCAGAGTCAGTTGCTTCCCAGCCCAAATAGGTCAAGATTATCTCTGGGGTGGAGAAGAAAAATGATCCAGAAGAAAGAGGAGAGGCACAAGAAGGGGCCTTGCACCCAACACCTCCCCGAAGTCAGCTCTGAAATGGAAAGTGCCAGGCACCCCTGATAAATTTGGGGTCTGAAAACAGAGGGGACTTGGGTTTGCTTCCTGCCTGGGATTCTGGAAGCAGTAACCTCACAGGAGCCCACACGACCAGAGTGAGGTCAGGGAGAGAGGAGGTGGCTGGTGGGGCCTCAGGACAGAGGGGACCCCGGGGAGACCCGTACATCCTGGTATGTGGAGAAGAATGAGGGCACCCAGGTCCTGTAGAAGACAAAGTCCTACAGCAAAGGAAGGGACAGGGCATGAAGAGAGCTGTGCTGGCTCAGGGGATGTGACACAAGGGCAGCTGTGCTGGCTCAGGGGGTGTGACACAAGGGCAGCTGTGCTGGCTCAGGGGGTGTGACACAAGGGCAGCTGTGCTGGCTCAGGGGGTGTGACAGTATCAGACACACTGAACATTGTAGGACCAGACCCTGAACGGGCGTGGGCATGGTCCGAAGACGTCAGCAAGGGTGGTGACGGCTGAAAGTCCCACTCCCACCCCAAGTGACCCCGCTTGGAGGCACCTAAGAGGGGAGGGAGAATGCTCCCCAACTGTCTCAAAAAAAGTCTACCGCCCTCCATTGATACTATTCACCTGGAATTGAGTCTGTTGTTTTCTGCCATTAGGCACAGAGAGGGCTCTAGAGAGAAACTATATTTAGTCATTAAAGAATCTAGTTATTTTACACACTTGAGTTGATGGCTTAGAAATCTGTGCCACTTGAGAGTGCTTTGGGAGAAATGGTTATGTGCAGCGTAACAAATGTGAACTTTGCTTTAGAGCCCAGGAGGAACAAAACCAGTTTTGGTTTCTTCACCAGGAAGTAGTGTTTGCCCAGGGCCGAGGAGGCTTTTCTGGGTCTGACACCATCTTGAATCTGGGGGCGGGTGCAGGCGGGACCTTCAGCCACTTCAGGGTGGGCAAAGGGGCTACTCACCCAAGTCCCGGGAGTAGCTGAGCTGGGAGGAGATGGGAGAAGCAGAGGAGAGATGGAGGGAAGAGGAGGAAGAGAGAAAAGGAGGAAGAGAGACAGCCGGGCTGGGAGGAGGGGCGTGGGGTTGGGGAGACACAGGTGAGGCCCCGACCCTTTCCTCGGCCTCCTGACTTGGGAGCAGCTGCCTCCCTACCATGTGGGAGCAGGGAGGACACTTCCGGTTGGAGGAGGAAGACCCGGCAGAGCTTCTCCATCAGACTCATGAAAGGTGTTGTCGTCCGCTGGCTCCTTCATGCACTCAGGGGAGTTACGTCGTCATCCACTGTGTCCCTGACGCTGCTGATAAATGGCGGGCGAGGATGACGCGGTCCCTGCCCTCTTAGGAAACAGACAGCGAGCAGTAAAATGAGAAGAAGAAAGCCAACACGCTTTTAGATAGTGATAGCTGCTACAACAGGAAAAGGACAGCGGTGAGACGGAGAATAAGGTGGGGACACTTCCATGGGGTCAGAGGAGGTCTCTGTGAACTGACTTTGGTGCTGAGAATGGAAGCAGAGAAGGAGCCAGCCATGTCAATGTATCAGGAGGAACGTTCTAGACAGAGGGAAGAGCAAATGCAAAGTTCCATGAGATAAAGTGTGGAGACTTTGACAAACCGAGGGAACTTGCGTGCCACGAAACCACGTGACCACTGAGCACGTCTGTGTCCCCTCTGCCCCCCCCCCACCGAGTGCTCAGAGCTGAGCTGGGGGCCGGGGGTGTCAGTGTGTCGTTCCCACGGGCAGCAGTGCAGCACCAGCGCACCTGCCCCAGGACCATCTCTGCAGCTGGCGTCTTGCTGCTCTTCCACTGTGGGGTCAGATACTTACAGCACTTGAATAAACAGTGGACAAAGTCCTTCATTCTTTACACTGCTGAGGGCCTCACGGGAACATCACCTGGAGATTGAAACGTGCCTGGACCCCCTGACTTATGGGCGGAGTCATCAGACCCTGGAGCAAGTGATGGTGGTGCTTTGCCTGGGGTTCCCTCGACCACTTCCGAGAGCCCCGACCTGTGCGCTCCCTCCAGGGCGTCTCACACCCACCTCCACACCTGTCCAGGTACGGACAGCTGGGCATTCTGGCCAGTACTGCGGCGGGGTGGGGGGCTCCTGGGGGTTCCCAGCAAGGAGATGGGGGTCTCACTGCCTGCGATGCTCTGACTTTGGAAAGGCTCGTCCCCAGATCACTGCCATTCTCCCGGGGAACGTGAGGATATGACTGTGAAATGCTTGGGTTGAGGAGAAACCGAGTCCCGAGGTATTACAAGAACTCCAGGTGGGGAAGATGTGGTTTCCCAAAGCAAAATCGAGGTTTGTGTTGGAAGCAGAGGGAACGAACGACACTCAAAACAGCACACGCGCGATGCAGGCCGCTTGTGTCCACCGCGATCGCCGCGGTTTCCACTTGACCACGGCCGGAGGTTGACACAGGTCTGTGAGCGCAGGTGAACCCGCCCCCTGGGGTCCCTGACGACGGCCCCTTAGAAAGCAGCTCTGAACTCTGGTCCCGCCTGGCCGGGCGTGGCCTGTGCTGTGGGACGTGTCACATGGAGGTGTCCCCACGCTGGGCGATCCCTTTGTTAAACCACAGAAGAGGAAGTAGGACACCACCACGCCTGGAGGTGTCCTGGGGATACGAGGAGCCAAAGATGGGAGCCATCAGCGTCAGGTCAGGAATTAATTTTGACATGTCACCACCCACTGTTAGGAGGACTCGTTAAAGCTGAACAGGGATCAAAGGGTGACCTGCCAGGAGGGCAATAAAAACCCTGACGACAAAGCGGAGGGTGTGCAGGGTCTCGCCGCGTCAGCACGAGCTGCGACTTACAAACTGCAGTTGGCAGGAGCGGGTGTGGGTCCAGGGAGGCACGGACAGCTGTTTGGGGAGCTCCTCCTGGCTGGTTTTTTTTCCAAGTTGTGACAGCTGTTTCATGAACTATGCAGCATGAAGAAGTCGGCAGCAGCCATATAAAATGTGTTTCCTTTTCTGTTGTCAACAAGCTTTTGATACACAATGTAGTTTCTTCTCCCAGCACAAAAACAATTGATGCTTGGAATGGATTTTTGTTCCTTGGAACTGAGCTGTCATCTCCTGGCAGCATTTGGGATCAAAATATCTACAGTCACCAGTTTCAGGGTTTGACTGCATCTCCACGAAGACAGGTAGGTTGCGCCGTTTCAGTACCGCCTTCTTCAGTCCTCGCATCACAAACTGTGATCCTGCGTTCATGACTTGTGGCAGCAATGCCCGAGCTGGCAGGAGCTGAGGCCATCCTTGCAAAAGCTTTCCGCTGTTTGATATACTGTAGGGGGTTAAGGTTGCATCCTGCGTCAGTTACAGCTTTTTTGTATGGCTTCAAATCAACCTCAGAAACTACTTACTGTGCGCTTATATAACAGATAAGAAATGCCTCATTTTATCTTCTGGAGTTCCTGCATCAAGGTCTGGTGTTACATCTTGAAGAAGTTTATCCAGAGTAGTTTGCTCACTATTTTTTCTTTACAGTCAAAATACACATCCAGTTTTCTTGCCTTTATATGTCCTAAGACAGCAGTGCCAACATTTTATGGAGATCAATAAGGTTTTTTTTCCCCTCCGAAGAGTTCTGGCAAAGAACCAAAAGCTGATGTTAGCTGAGCGGTGTTGTCAGAAAGCATCCTTATGGCCCCTTCATCTCCCCGTCTGGTTCCCGCAGTGCTTCTAAGACGTTTGACCTCATCTTTCTGTGCTCTGTAAGATTCCAGTTCTTGCTGAACTGATCCTGAAACCTCTGGGGATGGACTTCCTTTACGTTTCTGCCAAAATTTATCAATTTTGATAGTTAAATCATAAGACTTCTTGTTTTTTCTCTAGACCAAACTAGCACTAGCCGGGGAATTTTTCACTCCCAAAGATTCTTCCAGATTAAATCTGTGTATGTGGAAATCTAGTACATCATGCACCTAGTACTGATATGTCCAAATATGGTGTAAAGTAGTTCCCAAATCTATGTTTCTGTCAACAGGACTGATGAAGCCTTTGGAAGCTGAAGTGGCCAGCTCTCCAGTGCATCACTTGTAGACAGACTGCTTCTGGCAACTCTTAGATGTTCCTGAAGTTTCTTATCTGGTTTCATTGCTACCATTTCTGTTGCAGTTCCTGCTGAATATCTGGTTATAGGAACAGTACCCAGTGTAACAGAAAAGCAGAAGAGGTTGTCGACATTCCGGTCCATAACAGTTTCCATTTCCACGTCTGTGATATCTGGACTGTTAATGGCACAATATGAAACATTTCCTTATTTTGATTGCATCATACAAGCATATCATTTTCCAAAGTAATAAAATTGAGATACTGATCAAAAACGTTGGCTACTTGTGTAACTTCAGAGCTGCTACTTCTGCATTTGCAATATTTTCCAGTTTACTCCTTGAAAGAACAGAAATAAAATTTAAATAAGATGATTCATAGGGTTGATTTCAAGATCTAGAGTACTGGTTTATTATAAAAGGATACAAACTCAGGAACAGCCAGATGGAAGAGATGTGTAAGGTAAGGTATGGGGAAGGGGCACAGAGCTTCCACCCCTTCCCCAAGTGCACGTCTCCCCAAATCCCCAAGTGTCCACCAACCCAGAAGCTCCCACCCACCTTTACTACTTTCCTCCTGCTCAGAACTCATCTCATCTCCCTGGGCCAGGCCCTCCAACCCTCCCCTGGCGCCCCGTCCCTCCTGCCCTGCAGAGACCTGGGCCTCCCCACCTCCACCTGCCTCCCCTCCGCTGGCTTCTCATCAGCAGTGCCTGAGAAACATCCATCCACACTGAAAACGTTATTTCTCTGCCACACTCACCCCTTAGCTACAGGCTACACTTCGTTCTCCACTCACAGAGAACCTTCCAGGGAAAAGCGTGCAGCAGGAGAAGGTTTTCACGTAGCATCTAAAGTGTTTCTCCTTCTGGTGTTGCTGTCGCTGTGGTTGCCCCACCCACCCAGGTGGGCTGCGTGCAGGGGCTCAGGGGAGCTTCACAGGCGGTGCCCCGTCCACGTGCCCATCCTCCTCCTAATAGGGCCCCTCCCCCGTGTTTAGGAACAAACCCCATGCGGCATACTGAGAGTAAGAATTTCTTGTTATTTATCTGCAATTAAATTTGCTAAATGTGACAATTCTACCTGGAATGACTTGGGTATGTGCCTGTGATGTCCAGCTGTGTGTTTAGACGTGTACTTTGGACCCAGACCTGCGTGTGTCTTTATAGAAGAGGTTTCTGTAAAGTGAACTATCACTCCCCAGCCGGGGGTCTTCTCCCAGCCCAGGGTCTCTGGTTGGCAGGTGTGAGGGACCCTGTGGGCTGTGGGGAGAGCAGGTGGTATGGGGGTCACGCGGTCCTCTGTCTTCCAGCACACACCTGGGGAGATGCTGACACGGGTCCACGAGGGACGTGTAAGAGGGTGTTCTCTGAGCGTGCGTGTGGTGGCCGGAGTTGGAGGCTTCCTGGGAATGTGGAGGGAAAACGTGGTGGGTGCCCGCCTCGGAGCAGGATGCAGCCCGAAAAACAAGGCAGGCACTGTGCACTTAGCAACATGAGCATCTGGTCAAAACATAATTATTTGTAAAAAATAAGAATTGTCATAAACAGAATGAAATATATAACACAATGCCATCAGTGTGTATTTAACTATACGCCCACAAAACAGCAGTGCACATTTTGCAAGACCACATTAAAGAAAAAAGATAGTCATTAAACACAGATCAAGGAATTTCTAAAAATAAATCTTACGACAAAGTCTCAATAAACATACGCAAATAAATAAGGTAAAAATTCAATAAAAATAAAAAAGATACTAGTAAACACAGTTTTATGATTTCATAAGAGCAGGAGAGGAATGGACTAAAGGGGAATAAAAATAATAATAAAACCAGATGGAATCCATGTGCAGACCAATGACACGTAATGTGTGCAGTGTGATTAGTTCACCCCATTTGTCTTGAGGTCCGATAAAGAAGATAAAGATGGAAGCAGTGAAAGAGGGGCTGTTAGACCCACGGAGGCTCCTCCAAGGTGGACATCCCCTTGTCTGTCCCCGTCCCCAGTAAAGGACATCCTGGCCCTGCCCCTCCACCAGTCATTGTGAATCGGGGAGCCCAACTGTTTCAATATTTGCCCAAGGCAGACATTTTTTAAACATAATTCTCCTGGGATGAAATCATTAATTTAAAAGGGGAACTCATGTGTTCTGAAGGCAAGGATAAATTAGCTGGGAATTATTCACTTGTAGATCATCTTAGTACATGGAAGAAAACACGAGACACTGTAAAGCTCATGCATGGATAAGACTACTGATGCATTCCGAGATTCACCTTGTACTTGGATGTCTGTGTCCAGTCTACCTGCTGTTTTGATTGAATTTTTGTGATCTCTGCTCTGCCAGTGAGAGATAATGCACGTGCGTTTCACAAGATGGGAGATTCAGGGGCCATTCTCACCCAGGCACGTGCCCAGGGAGGAAGGTGCCGTCAAACAAAGCCAAGTTTTAAAAGCTTCCCATTTGTTTAGTTGTGTAAGCGATGCACGTTGATGGCAGGGAGAGGCGATCAGAAGACACAGGGCGTCAAAGAAAGAAAGTACAGTCATCCACATTCTATCATCAGGAAAATCACCGTTAACATTAATACTGTATCTTTTCCATTTTTTAGAACTTTGTCTAAAATAAGGCACACATATAATGCACGTAATATGTTTAACCTCATTGATACCTAAGTGGGACCATATTAGAAATGACATTCCATCACCTACCGCCATCACTCACCATACTACAGAGACCACTGCACATAAATAATGCAGATCTGCACGACCATCTTATTCTGCAGAGTGTCCCACTGACGCTGTCCTGAAGTTCACTGGACACTTCCCTCTTTTGGTCCCTCAGGATTCTGGAGGCTTTGGTATCATGCACGGAGATGTAATGAGTGTCCTGGGTTGCAGTTTGCCCTTAGCACGAGCCCCAGCAGTGGGTATGCACTGTGCACACAGAAAGGGAAACTAAGACACCAGGTTCCTTAGCTGGAATGCTGTGGGGCGGGGGGAGGAACACGAAAGGGGGGATCCTGCAAGCCGTAACGTGTCAGGGAGACGGCAGAGGAGACGGAGACCAAGAAAGGGCGCTAACTACAAGGGCATTTCTGAACTACTACTGAGCTCACCCTAACCCATGCATATGTGCTCTGTTACTCATCAGCACACTGAAGGCTTTGAATACTGTGCCCAGGGTAGACTGGTGCCCAGGTCCCAGGCTGACCGATGGTTAGAGCACACGAGGGACAGACACACATAGCACTTCCAAGGCTTTGGAATGGAAACTGAACCACAGCCCATGCAACAAAGGCAGGGACTTGCTGCATGTGCCTAACCAGGTCAACTATCCTATAAAACAAGCCTTCCCCTTAGAGTTTAAGCAAGATCCAGAGTCATATAATGTAATATTTAAACTGTTCAGGATACAATCTGAAATTATATGCCATTAGGGAACCAGAACCGGGACTTCTCTGGTGGTCCAGTGGGTAAGTCTCTGTGCTCCCATTGTAGGTAGCCCAGGTTCAATACCTGGTCGGGGAACTAGCTCCCGCATGTATGCCGCAACTAAGATCCTGAATGCCGCAACTAAGACCCGGCACAGCCTAAATGAATAATAAATAAATAAATAAATAAATATTAAAAAAAAAAAAAGAACCAGAACCATCTCAATATCTTGCAAGAGGGAATTCCAAATAAAAGACACCAACTCCTGGTGACACAGATGTTGGAATTAGTGGACAAACCTTTAAAACAACTGTTATAACTGTGCTCCAAGAAGAAACATGAGCACTCTTTAAACAAATGGAAAGAAAGAGATTCAGATAAGAAGTAGAAGATAAAAAAGGATCAAATGAAAATTTAGAGCTGAAAAATACAATAAGCAAAAGACAAAATACTGTCTGGTCTCAGAAGCAGAATGGAGTTTACAAAGGAAAATGTCAGTGCCTTGATAACAGATTAATAAAAACTATCCATTCTGAGAAACTAGGAGAATAATACTGAAAAACCAGAACAGAGACTCAGAGACTGTGGGACAATACAAATACAAACAAACGAAAGCCCAGCATTCATGTCACCAGAATTCCAGAAAGAGAGGAAGAGTGTGATGAAGGAAATAATTGCTAACACGTCCCAATTTGCGAAAACACAAAGTTACGTATTCAAACAACCAAGTGAACCCCAAACAGGATAAATTCAAAGAGAGTCATGTGTACACATATCAGAATCAAACTGCTGAGAAGCAAACACAAAGAATAACCTTGAAATAACCGTGAGGACATTCCACGCACTGTTTCGCTGCGTGTGTGTCATTGTGTGGAATGTCCTCACGGTTCTCATGAGAAGACATAAAATTAGACGATAGCAGAACACTCAGTGGTTCCGGGGCTCAAAGAAATGGAGTCCACCAGAGTTCCACATCCGGTGATACACCCTTCAGTAAAGGTGATGCTGAGACCTTCTCAGAAGCAGGAAACCAGACGTGTCGCCAGCAGACCTGCTGTGAAAGAAAAGATGCGGCAGCTTCTCAGGCCGCTGAGAAAGAGACCAGAGGAAACCCAGGACTTCACAGGGGAGGAGAAACAGCAGAAAAGGTTAAATATCTGGGTCCTCAGAATAGGCTGTTTTTCTCTCTTCAGTTCTTTAAAAGATGAAACTTCTGGTTTCAGCTCTGACATTCCAGAACTTGGAAGCTTTCACTTTGATCCACAACCAGGAAAAGCTGAACAAACTAAAAATCAACTTTGCCTGGAGACATCGGAGAAGTGAGGTCTCGTGACAGACCACCACCTCAAATCTGGAGAGACGGGGGATGCAGAGGGTCAGGCCAGGACCTGCTCACCTGTGTCAGGAGCGGGTGGGGGCAGCAGCTGGCAGGAACCCTGTGGTGACACTGACCCACGGCTGAGCCTGAGTGAGGACTCGCATGAGGGCGAGAAGCTCCTGGTGGCCGCAGGGTCGGGGGATGCCCACGCCGTCCTGGGTTTTATCTCCAGGAGCCCCACCAGGTTCTCCCCGGGAAGACCCAGGAAGATCCCAGTGGCTCAGGCAGAGGGAGGAAAGAGGAGTCCCTGTGAATGTGCCCAGAGGCTTCTCCGTAGCAAAGGGCTGCTCTCCGGGTGGGAGTTTTCCAAAGCTCAGTCCTGAGGCCTCTCCTGGCCTGGAGAAAGGCTTGCCCCACTGCAGTCCCTCCAACTTTTGTCTCACCTGAGAGGGGAGAGGAATCCATCCCCCTGGAGGAGCACGCGTGGAGGACGTGGCCCAGGGACTCAGAGATGAGTGATGAAAGAGAGATTTCACCATAAGATTGTAGACCAGTTTCCTCCCCCAAACCTACAACCACACCAACAGGGCTCTGGTGTAACATCCGTGATTAGGGCTGATAGAGCTGCAGGACCCAGCAGCTCTGCGGAGGAGCACGTGGGGAAGCCCAAGTCCAGGGGACCCCAGACAAACGCACGAGGGGAACATGTAGCCTCTGACACCTGCGGCCACAGCAAAGCTCACCCAGAGCCCTTTCCTACCCAGATGGACATGGAAGCTCCCACTAACGGCCTGCTCACACCCGGTCCTATCACCTAATGCAACACGTCCTGCTTCCAACAGAGACTCATGACAGTGAGTGTATCACTGTCTGACGGGGTTTATAAGGTATGTAGATGTAATTCACAGGACAGCTGTAACACAATGTGGGAAGGTAAGGGGGCCTAGATCAGCTACTGTTCCTACGTTCCATATGAAATCATAAAATATCAGTGTTAGGTCGATTGTGAAAAGTTAAGTAAGTGCATTTTAACCCCTAGAGCAACCACACACAGACACACACACACACACACAACTATACAAGGGGTATACTAAAAATTCAACAGATAAATTAAAATACTAAAAAATAGATAAATTGAAATAGAACACTAAAAAAAAATCGTATGTTATAAAAGGGGCCAGAAAAGGGACAGAGAGGAATTAAGAACAGAGGCAGCAAACAGAGAAAAAACTAATAAATGATTAGATATAATTCAGACACATCAATAGTTATGTTAAATATAAATAACCTAAAACAGGGTTCAGCACACTACAGCCTTTGGGCCAAATTCAGTTTAGCGCCTGCTTTAGTAAATAAAGTTTTACTGGAACACAGCTATTACCATTATCTGCATAATGTCTCTGGTACTTTTGTGCCTAAAATGAAGAACGGAAGAGCTGCAGTGGAGACCCTATTTACTATCTGTCCCATTAGTCAAATACTGTCAGAATATTTTTTGAAAAAACCCATGCATACAAAAATTATGTGCTGTCTGCAAGAAACCCACTTTAAATACATTATTCAAAGAAAGATAAGCTAAAATGATGAAAAAAGATATACTATGGAACATAGATCAAATGAAACCTAAAGAACCTATATTATTATCAAAGTAGACTTCAAGGCAAGGAACTATACCAACTATTTAAAGAAAAATACCAAGTGTGCACAGTCCCTTCCAGGAAATAGAAGAAAACATTTAGCAACTGGCTCTAGAAGCCAGCATTTCTACTCTGATACCAGAATCATGCAACCACAAGACAAGAAAACTAGGGAACAATATCCCTTATGTACACAGACACAAAATCATCACTGAAATATTTTTTAATTGAATCATGAAAAAAATAAAATTTAATATTACACAAAGAATTGTAGTTTATCCCAGGCATATATGCCTAGTTCAATATTCAAAAATCAATCAACAACAGGCATCACATTAACAGATTGAAAAAAACAAAAACAAAAACACAGGATTATATCAAAAACACAGAAAGAACATTCGACAGAATTCAATATATCTATATGATAAAAACTCTCAGCAAACAAGGATTAGAGGGAGCTTCCTTAACTGGATAGTGGTCACCACACACACACGCGCACGTGCACACACACACACACACGTCTAAGTTATGCCTAGTTGTGCAAGACTGAATATTCCCCCTAGACTGTAGCACAGTGAAGATGTCCACTCTGACCCCTCCTATCAAACACTGTCTGGACGTCCTAGGGAGGGCATTGGGCAAGAAAGAGCAATAAAAGTCATATATGTTGAAACAGAAGAAATAAAACTGTCTCCATTTGTAGACAACATGATTCTCTATGAAGAATGTCTCAATAAATCTACCAAAAGAAAAAGAAAAAGGAAAAACCCTCTGGTAACTAATAAATGAGTCTTGCATGGTCTTAGTATACAGGTTAACAGACAAAAATGAATCACGTTTCTATGTACAAGAAGTACAAATCTTAACCACAAAATACAATTACAATCGGTCAAAACACATTGCAGGATCTGTAATCTGAACACAAAACACTGACACAACAAATTAAAGAGGATCTAAGTAAATGGAGAGACATACTGTGGTCGTGTATTTGAGGACTCAGGAGTTAGGGTATCAGTTCTTCCCAAAATGATCTCTATGTATAACGCAACACAACAAAAATTGTAGCAAGATTTATTTGTAGATAGGGACAAGATGGTTCTAGAATTATATGCAAAGGCAAATGAGGTAGAACAGCCAGAATAATTTTGAGAAAGAAAAAAAGTTAGAGGAACGTCCTCCCTCATTTTAAGAATTCATATAAAGTTAAAGTAACTAAGAGAGTGTGGTATTGATGAAAAAGTAAAAACTTACATCAAGGGAACAGAAAATACAATCTAGAAATAGACCCACAGTAATATTGGAAACTCATTTTTTACCAAGTTGAAAGACTAATTCAGTGGAGTAAATATAGTCTTTTTGTCTAATGGTATTGGAAAGATTGACATCCATATGCAAAACATAAAAAATAAAATAATCATCAAAGGAAGCCTTGTACCTTACACAAAAGCAAACCAAGCACTGGTCAAATGTAAAAAAGGAAAACCATAAAACTCTTAGAAGAAAATGTAGGAGAAAATATTCATGCCATACTTTAGGCAAAGTGTTATGAGATGTAAAACAAAAAGCATGACCTTTAAAAAATAACAATAAATTTACCAAAATTTATCCTTTTGTTCTGCAAAAAAAAAATGACATTAATGGAATAAAAAGACAAGCTACAGACTGGAGAAAATATTTACAAATCACATAAGTGACAAAATATTTGTATCCTGAATATCCAAAGAACTCTCAAAAGTCAACATTAAAAACAATTTAATAAAATATGGGCAAAAGATGTGAACAGATGCTACAAAAATACTGACAAATATGTGTGTGTATATATCGTATGTCATATATGATACAACATATATGATATGTTCAGGATAAGATTCTCAATATCATTAATCATTAGAAAAATAAAGTTCTCAAGTGTGATACATTCACACCTACTAGAATGACAATAAAAAAGATAGTAATAAATGTCAAAAAGTGTGTGGTGGGGATGTAATGCACAGCGTGGAGATAGTTAACAATTCTGTGTTGAATGTTTGAAAGTTCCTAAGAGAGTAGATATTTAAAAAAATGTTTAAGAGAGTAGATCTTAAAAGTTCTCATCACATCTCAGTTTGTAACTTTGTAAAGTGATGGATTTTAACTAAACTTACTGTGGTGATCATTCTGTTGTATACCTGAAACTAGTACAAAGTTATGTGTCAATTACATCTCAGTAACACTGGAGGGAATAAAAGAGAGAAGTAGATGAAATAACTTTAATCCTCATGCATTGCTAGTAGGAATGTAAAACGGTACAGCCACTTTCGAAAGTAGTCTGTCTTGGTTCATTTGGGCTGCTGTAACAGAACACCATAAACTGGCTGGGTGGCCTATAAAGAGCAGAAATTTATCACGATTCAGGAGGCCGGGAAGTCCAATATCAAGGTGCTGGCAGATCCAGTGTCTGTTGAGAGCCCAGGTGCTAGTTCATAGCCCTCTTCTCAAGGTGTCCTCACGTGGTGGAAGGGGAAGGGAGCTTTCTTGAACCTCTTTTATAAGGGCACCAATGCCATTCATGAGGGCTCCACCCTCATGACTTAATCAGCCCTCAAAGGCTCCATCTCAAAGTATCATCAACTTGGGTGCTAGAATTTCAACCTTTGATTTTGGGGGGACACAAACATTCAGACCACAACATCATATGCCAATGTTTTTAATGAATATAAATTTACAATATGATCCAGCAATTCCACTCCTAGGTGTCTGTCTACCCAAGATAAATGAAAGCATTCATGCATACAAAGATTTGTACACAAATGCTCGTAGCATAACATAATAGCCAAAACCCCAAAACAATTAAAATAGCCACCAAATGGTGAATAAAGAGACAAAATGTGTTATATGTGTTTACTGGCATACTAATTGGCAATAAAAGACCAAAGCACTGAGGCAAGCAACAGCTTGGGTGAATCGCCAAAACATGATGCTAAGTGAAAGAAGCCAGATGTGAAAGTCCTCCTCAGGTGCCCTTCCGTTCATGTGAAATGTCACGAAAGAAGATCCACAGACACAGACAGTAGACTCCTGGTTGCTAGAAGCTGGGGGGAGAACTGAGTGGAATATTCTGGGGGGCGATGGGATGTTCTAAAATCTCACTATGGTGATGGTTGTGCAACTCTTTAAATTTACTGAAAACCACTGAGTTGCACATTTAAGTAAGTCAATGTTTTGGGATGTAAATCATACCCCAAAAAGGTATTTTAAAATACCACTGCTCACATTATTACAATGGACGAAGACTGACGGGACAGGGTGCGAATCACATCACAGGATGTGAATCAACCAGAACTCTCACACACGACTAGCAATAGCGTGAAATGGCAGAATTTCAGAAAATAACATGACAGTTTCTTGAAAAGTTAGCACACACATACATACGACCCAGTCAATCCACTCCTAGATTCTTACCCACAAGAAATGAAAGCAAGTGTCTAAGCAAAAACATGTGCACGGATATTCACAGTAACTTTATGTGTAATGAGTGAAAACTGCATGTAACTCAGATGTCCATCAACAGTTGAATGGAAAACAATTTGTGGTCCATGCGTACAGGGAACTACTCAGCAATGAAAAGGATGAACTAAGCTCTATGCCGCCACATGAATCTCAAGTCGTTCTGGGTAAAAGAAGCCGGACAAAATGAGTGTAAATAGCAGGATTCCATTTATATAAAATTCTAGAAAGTGGAAATTCTTTACAGTGATAGCCGGCAGGGCTTAGTTGCCGGTCAGGAGGTAGGGGACAAAAGGGAACAAGGAGATCTGGGGTGCTGATATGCTCATTACTGTGACTGTGGTGATGACTTCACAAGGAGACACACATGTCCAAAATGATCAGTAAGTGCCTTTCATCTTGTGCCAATAGTAACTCGGTGAAGCTGCTAAAAGCAGAAATAAAAGCAAAGTGGAAAGTGCAGGGACTCCTCAGAAAGGTCGAGGCCAACCCTGCTGCACCTGACTTCCCCCTCCTTCCACCCGAGCGGCTCCTCCCATCCCGGTCAGCTGACTCCTTCTTCCACCGGTGCCCATAGGGATGCAACGGTTTGTACACAATGTCAGACACGCAGACACACAGCGAAGAGGCCTCCGGTCAGCTGTCTGGAGTCGCACCTGCTAAATGCTGCTCATCGAGCCCCGCCTGAGGCCCTGCTCATCCTAAAGCAGAAGCAGCAGCAAATCCCCGAGACCAGCGTGTGTCAGCGTGGCAGGTGTGATTTACAGTTAGTTTATTTTCTTCTCTGTTATTTGCGTTCTTTTATATTTATAATTTTATGTACTTTTCTTATTGAAGTCTAGTTAATGTACAGTATTATACATTACAGGTGTACAATATAGTGATTGACATTTTTAAAGGTTATACTCCATTTATAGTTATTTTAAAATTAAGCTGTATTCTCCGTGCTGTACAATGTATCCTTGTCGCTTCTTTTATACCTGATAGTTTGTACCTGTTACTCCCCGATTCCCTTCCCCTTCCCTCTTCCCACTGGTAACCACTAGTTTGTTCTCTATATCTGTGAGTCTGCTTCTTTTTTGTTATATTAACCTTTGCTGAATTTTTTAGAATCCACATATAAGTGATATTAGTATTTGTCTTTCTCTGTCTGACTTATTTCACTTAGCATAATGCCCTCCAAGTCCATCCATGTTGCTGCAAATGGCAAAATTTCATTCTTTTTTCTGGCTGAGTAGTATTCCATTCCACATCTTCTTTATCCGTTCAACTGTTGATGGACACTTAGGTTGCTTCCACACCCTGGCAACTGTAAATAATGCTGCTATGAACATTGGTGTGCATGTATCTTTTTGAATTAGTGTTTTTGTTTTCAGATATATACCTAGGAGTGGAATTGGTGGGTCACATGGTAGTTGTATTTTTCGTTTTTTGAGAAATTTCCATACTGTTTTCCATAGTGGCTGCACCCATTTACATTCCCACCAGCAGTGTAGGAGGGGTCCCGTTGCCCCACATCCTCACTGTAGTTGGTTAATTTTAGTGAACAGAGAGTTAACCCCACAGAGCAATAAAGCCACGACCTCCCCCCAGACAGAGGCTCCCCTCAGCAGGAACCAGGATTCTCAGCACCTGCTTCCCCTGCCCCAGCCCCCGGGACAGGCCGGTTCCCTGCAGCAGGCCCCGCCCACGGGGAGCGCCCACCCCGCCCCACCGCGCATCTGCCCTCGGGCTGCTCTCTGTGCGTTCAGCACTCGGCCTCCACCTGCACTCTCCTCCTCCCAGTGACCAGTCACAGCACGTGTGCTTCCCATCCTCAGCCCCAGTGAGAGCCCGGAGTCAGCCGGGGCTCCGGCCCTGTGTGTCCCTGCGTCACTGTCACCCCGTCACCCCGTCACCCCGCCCGAGACCAGCAGCGTGAAGGGGGATTCCGTGCACTCAGCCCCGCAGCCAGTCTGTCCCGCAGGAGGTGACACGGGGACAAGCACAGGTGAGAAGGGCCTGCCCTCTGCCAGCCTGAGGTCCAGGTGCAGAGCCAGGGAGACCCATGTGCGACCTTGCCCTTCAGGGTAAAGGACGCAGAGCAGGCCCCGGGGTCCAGGGTTCTCGGTGCCACAGCAGACACCCTCTCTGTCTTAAGGACAAAGGGGAATCATCCTCTGCTCTCAGGGTCCACAGAACTGCTGGGGACCCAGGAAACAGGCCCTTCTCCGGAGGCCGGGCAGCAGGGACCCTGCAGAGGTCACACCCAGGCGCCCCCGCCCATGCACCACGCTGACCGCCACGTGCCCGCTCCAGCTCTGCTCCCTCACTGGAGCCCCTGGTCCTGGAGCAAGCGCCCCACTGCCCAAGCCTGGAGCACCTCCCCACCCCCGGGGGCCAGACATGCAGGAGCCTCATGTCTAAAAGGAGCCACACGGGGTCCCTGTGAGCGATGAACACGCGGCGTTTAACCTGCCCCCGTCCACGCACGCCTCTGTGGTTGCTGGTCTGAAATGTCTATAAACACTCCAGTGAAGGCTTTATTCATATACATGTACGCACACACATACACACAGGTACATCTACTGAACTAATTTCCAGAAACGAAGGCCCCGTCGAGGAGGAGGGTAGATGGGAAGGGGCCAGGCTGCGTCAGGAGGCGCGCTGCAGGCTGAGTGTAGGAAGCTCTGATCGATGACGACACAGTCCTTCCTCCGCGGGCACCGTGTCCTGTGGGGTGAGGACAGGCTGCTCTGTGAGGGACGCCGCCTCCTATTCGATGGAGCTCCAATGAGTCTGCCGCTGAACAAAGGCTAAATTAGAGCCCTGGCTCTTTCTGACTTCAGGGAACATTATGGCTGCCAGTGCCCTAGTTTTTCCACAGTTGTACAGAAAAACATTTTTTTGAAAACTAGTGATGGGCTTTTATTCCCTTCCTGTGTCAGTTTAAGGCAGGCTCCTAGCTACCTTCTCCAGGGAAGATCCCATT
Organism: Balaenoptera borealis; assembly: GCF_965194805.1. Taxonomy (NCBI): domain Eukaryota; kingdom Metazoa; phylum Chordata; class Mammalia; order Artiodactyla; family Balaenopteridae; genus Balaenoptera; species Balaenoptera borealis. Next base: position 90,783,471 of record NC_138875.1, read on the forward strand.
ATGCCCGAGCTCACAAGGAGAACTGAAGGAAACCAGACTCATGTCCACGGTTCAGCAGGGTGAGCTGGAGCTGATCACCTACTCCTGACCAGCGCCTGGAGCCCTGCTGGGTGCTTCAGGCTGAAGCCAGGAGGGCCAGCGGCCAGAGAGACTTTATAGGAAAAGGGCACCAGCGCAGAGACCAGATAAAGAGGAGCGACGTGGACAGGGGACTGGCACCCATCAGTCACCAGGTGCTGACTGGGTCCCCGTGTGGACTCGGCTCTCTGGGGGAAACAAGACACAGTGATGCCGGATCCAGACCCTCGGCCGAGACGCACCACGTCCGTGCGCCGGAGATCAGGCAGGACGTGCTAGGTTATGCTGCAGCGACAAACAACCCCAGGTCTAGTACTCACCAAAACAGACGCTCACTCTTGTTCATGCTTCGTGTTCGTCTTGTCGTGGCTGTGGATTTGCTCCACGTCATTGTCACTCCAGGACCCAGGCTACCGAGGCAGCTTCTATCTGGAATGCTGCTGTTCACTGCGGCAGGGAAGAGAGTGACACACTGGTTCCTAAAGCTTCTATCAGAGGGGACACCCGTCACTCCTGTCACATTCCACTGGTGCAAGTTCCAGGACAGAGGCCGGTGACCCCCACTGGACTTGAAGCTGAGAGAGTGTGAGGTCTGGAGATGCTGCAGCCTTTCTGCATCCATGAGGGAGAGTGTATCTGAGAAGGAAGCTGACCTGGAAGAAGAAATCAGACAGTGAGAAGGAGAGAGGGAAAGTGAGCCCTGATGGCATCACCGGCTCTGAATCCAGCCTTGGAGAGGCCAGCTCTGGCCCTAGACTGTGGAGGAGCTTGAATCTGAAACCCTCCATTTTGCCTAAAGCCGGTTAGAGTTGGGTTTTCTGTCCTTTACAACTAAACGCGTTCTAGCTGCACAGAGCACTTAGGGCTCTGCCTGGCCTTTCTCGGGACACAGGACTGGGCAGGTGGAGAGTCCTCTGATGCAGGGTGCCTCCTCCCAGGCAGGGACCATGGGCTAGCAGGACGGTTATGGGCTCAGCTCTGGATTCTGACGGCCTGGGGTGAAGCCTGGCCTCTCACTTGTGCAACCTCTACCTCACCTTCTCTATGCCTGAATCGGGGACATAACAGAACGTACCTCATGGGCTTGCTATGGGATTATGGAAGCCAGAAGTAAATAGTAAATGCCTGGTGCCTGTCAGTGCTCAAGAAAGGTCAGCGGGGGTGTCTCTGTGTCCCCAGTACCACCCAGGGTCTGGAGTGAGAAGTTTCTCGGGAAATGTGACGAGGCAGCGCACGGGACCGTTTATGAGCTATGACCCACGTGGGGAGGGGGCCTGAGAGAACATGTGGGTGAGGGGGTCTCCCACAGGAGGCAGGTCAGGAACTGAGGACCATGAACAAACGGGGCTCCTATGGGAAGTGGGGACGGGGGTGCAGGCGCTCGCCCCGCTGAGCCGCGAGGAGGACAGGCGGGAGAGGCTGGCTGGTGTCACCTGTGCCGGCTTCACATCACGAGGCACAGGTACATGGGTGAGAGCGGGCATGAGACATTACAACACAGCGTCCAGTGGAAGAAGCAGGTTATGAAATACCACGTGCCGTATTATCCTATGTTTGGTGAAAGAAACGTTTTGCATACCTTTGAATAAAAACAAAGAAGGAGAACCATCTAAATATTACTGGTGAACATGAATTATTAGTTTTTTCTCTTCTTATTCTATAAATGATTGTTTAGTCTTAATTTCATAATGTCTGAATATTTACCTTGTAAGTATCTGAATAATATATATACAATTTTTTAAAAGTTATTTTATAGAGAAACAAGTTAAGCCAAACCACAAAGGAAAAAAATGACTCTGCTTTCTCAAAGAAATCAACGACATGGAAAAGAAAGACTCTCACTCAGTAAAAAGGAAGAAGGAGGGGCAGGGATGACACGGTGACGAGGAGGAGGGGTTGATATGAGGGTCATTATGATTGTGGAGAAGATAACGATAACGGTGATGGCAACCTCAGTCCCGTCACTCACCAGCGTGTGTCCTTGGACAACGGAATGGACCACTCTGTGCCTCAGTTTCCCCATCCAAAACCTGAGGATAAACTCTCCCCACGTCAGGCTGAGGACTGAGCGACCTGGTCCTGTAATCAGAGCTCCCCAAGCATGGCCGACACTGAGTGAACATCCTGAATGCTGGTCTTCTCATCTGCACATTGGCCAGGGGAGATTGGGGGTCTTTCCTGGGCTGGGGTCTCAGAGGGGACAATGGCAGAGGCCACTCCTTCCTGGGCTGCCCAGGAAGGGGACGTGCTCACCGGGAAGCTGGTTTGCCCCTGTCAGCTGCAGTAGGGAAGCCCAGTCTGGGTCTATTACACATGCTGTTCTAAGTCCCTGTCCGCATCTTGCTACAGCAGGACAATTGTGTAGGTTTAGAGGCTAGATTCTCTGTAAGAAAAGATAATGGAGTCTCCAGCAGGGAGATCAGATGGAGAGTGAGTTCCCTTTAGGAGGTGCCAGCACAGTTGCCTTGTGGGGGAAGACAGGCTTCTCTGCTTCAATCTGATCTCATTCAAATTCAGTATCTCTCAGTTGCCCACGTCACACGCTTACATCCAGAGCCGGGGGCCCCACGCTGGGGGGGGGAGCAGCACACGCCTGTCAAACCAGAATGATGCCGTGGCCATGTCGTTTCTGTGGGCTGTGATGTGAGGACATTGAGAGACCAGGAATTTCAGCTGATAAACGCCTCCTCCCTGACCCGGTGCCATCATCAGGGTAACAACAGGCTGTCCCTGGACATCCTGGGGGGGTGCTTAGGGCACTAGAGTCTGTCCAACTGGAGACCTACCTCTGCGGTTCTCAGCACGGTGCTGCAGGTGGTCAGTGTCAGGAGGGGACAGCAGCAGCGCTGTGAGCGTCGGGAGCTGGGGAGAGATGCTAGCAGGGGCTTCAGGAGAAGGTGGCCCAGAGGGAAGTGTGGAGGGTGAGTGTGTCGACAAAGGCTCAGGGGCAGCGAGGGACATTCTGGGGACAGCTGAGGTGCGGACACAGTCCCAGCGATGGAGAGCAAAGGCTGTCGAGGGAGATCGAGGGTGTGTTGTGCAAAACAGAGAGTAGGTAAAGCGCATGGATGTTGGACCAGGCTGCTGGGTCTGAGCCCAGACTCTGCAGCTCACCACCTGTTCAACATCAGGTGAGTCTCTTAACCTCTCTGTGCCTCAACTTCTTCCTCATTCAAATGGGGATGGCGACACTACCTTATAGACTCGTGATGACGTCAACAGAGTAACAGATTGAAAGCACTTGGAGCAGTGCCAGGACTTGTGAGTGCCACATTCAGCGATGGCGGCGACCATGAGGACGACGATGGTGATGGTAACGACGGCAGTGATGATAATGGTGGTGACGATGACGATAACAGTGAGGAAAGCAAGCAGCCCAGGATGGATATAATGTCCTTCCAGCATCAGACCCTGAGGCTCCCAGAGACTTCTAGAAGCCCCTGATGGCGCTGCTCAGTTCCAGACACATCAGGAAAGAACCACTCTCAGTGACTGAAACAGAGGACCTTTAGCAAAACAGCATTCCTCATAAGAGCAACAGGAAACGCAGTTAAGTAATCAATATTAAATCTCTTTCAGTCTAGACACAAATAATGAGATTTCATAAAATTATAATTTGAAGTGCAATATACTATAGAATGTCTGACTATCTCTCAAATGTGATTTTCTTCCCTTGTAATTGATTAGTGGGATAGAGTCAACAAGGTATAGTGTTTACAGCTGATCGTGGACAGAAGGTGATGTCCCCAATGTCAGAACACCCCGCTGATGCACAAGTGATACACACCAGGTCACCAACCCGGGCTCGCAGCCCGTGGCTGACCCTCTCTGCCCTGTGGAAGGCAAACTTGCCCACTGCCAGCACACGCTGCCCCGGTTCAATGCTGGTCCCCAGCTAAAAAGCCATTAGCATCTGGTCCACATTGATCTGCAGCCATGGGGGGCTCAGCTGAGCGACCCTCCCTGAGAGAGGCAGGACCACAGGCATCGCATCTGGCCTGGGGCTGGGACTTCTCTTCACCGGATCCAATCTCCCAAACCAGGCTCCCGGGGCTCCTGGATATTTAATTCAGTTGCAAGGTTTTCTGCAGCACGAGGGGAGCAAAGTCAGGCGGGCTTGGTGCATTCCTCTGGTTCTAGGGGCACAAGACACAAAAGCAGCTTCGGGAAAAGCACCCTCGCCTGTGTCTTTGTGGGTCTGTGTTCTCTGTATAAATAGGGATGTTTCTGAATTTGCACATGGGAGTCTGGGTGTGTGAGCATCTGTGATGTGTGCGTCTAAGTCTGCAGGTGTGTGTCTCCGTCCTTGCACAGGGCACGTGCGTGTCTGCCTACCTTGTGACAACGACATGTTTTCTCTGGACAAGTCGTGGCCTCCCCTCCGGCCCCTCTTGAGCCCCGCAGCAGGACAGACACGTGAAGGATAAACCAGCTCACCTCACTCCCTGGTTAAGTCCTCCCAGGGCTTCTGCATCACCAGGGTTGGCAACTGTGAGGACAGGAACCCCTGCAGTGGGGGAAGGGGAAAAGGGGCACGTTTCACCGTCCCCGAGCGTTCCTGTGCGCGCAGGTCTGGGCGGGGTCCGAGCCTGAGCATCCCAGGTGAAGCCGCCAGGTGGGCGGCCGGGGCGCATGTCAGGAGGCTCTCAGGCCCCTCGTGGGGAGCAAACGCCTGCCCCACAGCAGGGCCACTCAGCCAGACCCCGCCGCCGCCGCCGGCCCCGAGAACTGGACCTTCTCTCTCCGCCCTCCCCACCGAGGCCTCGCTCCCCGCCAGCTCCCCCGCCTTCACCGGTTCTGCCGGCTCCACCTCCTCTCTTCCGGGGCAGAGGCTGACGGGAGGCTTCGGATTGGTGGGCCGGGGTCACATGACTGGGCCCCGCTGCAAGGCAGGCTGGGAAACGGGCCTCTGGTTTCCGCCCTGGGAAGTGAGGCTCGTGATGAGGCAAGTGTCCCCCGGGAAGGGAGGCGTCACAGCCAGCCCGGGGCTGCACGACGTCCACGCCGGCTTGTCCCACAGCCACACCCCGGCCGCAAGACTCACAGGCCCCTCCGTCTTTCATCTTCCCACACACCAGGCCCAGCCCCCCACGTTTCTAGAACTTTCTCCGCCCACCTCTCCAGGCGGGCCTCAGTCCAAATGCCACCTCCTTAGAGAGGCTTCCTCTGACCACCCCAGTCATTCCAGGACAGCACGCCCAAATCCAAGGCCCTCAGCACTGAGGACGTAGCAAAGATGGTTCGCACCTGCCCTCCCCCTTTCAACACAAGGTTATAAATTGTCTTGCTGTTCAGCAGGACAACCCTTCGCTTAGCCAGACTGCGTGACCGGGGAAGATCCTGGCCATCCATGTTCCACACAGTCGCAGGGCTCCTCCCAGAAGGAATGTTCTGAGGATAAAACTGATCCTCTTGGTTGAATATGTGTTGTGTGTGAGTGAGTGTGTGTATGTGTGAGTGTGTGTATGAGTGTGTGTGTGTGAGTGTGTGTGAGTGGGGGGGGGGGCAGGGGGCCTTCTTCACAAGGCATACCTGAAGTGCTTTCTCTCTGGCGTGGCCAGCACTGGAGAGGGGCTGACCCAGCATGTGGTCATCGTGTGCAGAGAGAACGGGTACTCAATGTAGGGAGATCACTGTGTGGATGTCGACCAAGGAACCTTCTTCTAAGCTATGGTACGGCACACAGCGGGATCCTGGCACACACTCATCTAGGTGTTAAATCCAGATATATACACTCAACAACAGGGAGAGGGTAGGTGGAGGGAGAGGGAAAACTATTTAACCCATTTGGGTCATTCCTGTCAACGAGTCTATGTCCCAAATGCAGGAAACAGAAGATGGGGATCTGCTGTCCCCTCATCTGTCTCCAGGCGGTATCTTCACCATTCTGAGATGATTCAGTGTTTAAAATTGTATTCTTCACTCAAAATGGCCCTACGAACGAGGCATTTATTTCATCTTATGCTCAGCAGAGAAAAAACAAAAACAAAAAACTATATCTGTTCCAATGCTGGACTACTCATGATTTTTAAGAAACTCAATTTAAACCTAAACCCTGTGTTAAGATGTGAATTCTATGTTGTCACTATTTCCGTGGCCCCTGTGTCTCAGGCGGCTCCCCCCACACCATGCTCCATCCTGGGCGCTGAGGGCCCACCAGCTGGGAGTGGAACACGCTTGTGTGGGGTCCTGGCTCCTCCCCTCCCTGGATGTGTGGCCAACTCTGTAACCTCTCTGTGCCTCAGCTTCCTCGCTGGTGAGTGTGGATGAGAGCAGAACCTACCTCACTGGGAGAGGATTGAATGAGATAATCCATCCAAGCCCCTTAGCACAATGCCTGTCACCCAGGAGGTGCTCCATAAATGTGGTGGTTATTAACTTCACGTTCACAAGATGGACTTTGCAGTAAACGGTGCAGAAATAATTTTGAAATTTGTCATGCTATATTTCAGGGCACTTGTGAATGAAGCACTAGATTTCAAAGGCCTTTATCCCATGCTTTCTCATAACTAGGGCCCTGGACTCAAATATTTCTTCATGTTAAATGACATTTTTGCTCCTCACCTGGCTGCCTCAACCCATATTTCTTATCCCCTCAGTCCTAATGCTTAAGCCTAGAGTTTAGAAGAATAACAGGAACTAGAACTATCGTTGTATTATTTGTTCTTTTAGATTAAAATTTATTTCCTGATTCCCTACAATCTTGCCTTTCTCACATGCCTGTGGGCCATTAACATTTAGTCAGACCATCCCTTTCATTTCTTCATATCTCCTTCCTCCAGCCTGTCATCTGGAAGGAAACTTGTCATTTTCAGTCAGCTCACATGAGGTGATTTTTAATTTATAGCTGAGTGAGAGCCGACATGGCTCAACATTTCCCAGGGTTCCCTCAGGCTCCTGTGTCAGCCAGGGTCACCTTCTCCTCCCCTCCCCCCTCCCTCTATTACTTCTCTTTCCCATAGTCAATCATACAAGGCAAACCACTCAACTGGCCCCAGATGCAGTGGGCCATCCCTCTAGGACTCCTCCAGCCTTACAGCAGGGCGTCTCCCCTTCCCTGGTTTCTGGGTGTACCTCACACTTACTCTCCCACCTCCCGCCATCCAGGGCGCCCTGCTCTCTGAGACCACAGATCTCTCAGGAAGGTCCATCCCCTCCAGCCCACAGGACAGCGCTGCTGCTTCTCCCAGACCCAGGGAGATGCAAGGAGGAGGCCTGCAGCTACGGGACACAGCAGAGGTTCGTCACATTGGACATTGAGAACGCAGCCAATCTTCTGGGAATCCAACTGATAATGTTTGAGGTGAAGCCCAAATGACCTCCCTCCTGGAATCCACATGTGCAGACCTCCTCTCTGCCCCTCGCTGTCTCTGCCTCCTGGAACCTCTGACACGTGGGTTGACCTGCAGGACGTGCTCTTCCCATTGCTGCTCACACCCAGCCCCCAGGGAGGACCTGGCCCACAACACAGAGTCAGCAATGTCAGTAGAAAGAGTGAATGTCGGGGAAATTGGGGAGGGGACCAAGGTCCGGGGTCTGCCATCCACGTCCTGGTCGTGCCCGTCCCTCAGACACAGGCTCAGCGTCATCCTAAGAACTTGTCGTGGGTCGCCTGTCACAGGACACAGAGGACATTCTGGGATCAATCCCAGAGCTGGTACAGCTGGTGATGACTAGGGAAGCTGAGAGAAATTCCCTGACTGAATAACGGTGTGTGGTTGAAAGAAAAAATGACCCGCTCCCTGAGAACCTTCAGAAAGTGTGTGAAAAGTACAGAACATAAAGACTAGCTTTCTTAACAAAATAAACCTTCAGATGTATCATTTTCATAGGACACAAAAAGCACAAACATGACAACCTTTTAGAAAATGACATCACTTCAGCACATCACCCATTTTCCAAATCTATTTCCTTTCCTCACCATTTCTAGGAGGTCGATCTGTTGATTCTTTGCCAAGCTTGCTAAGCCACGGGCAGCATCGCACTCTGTATGCAGGTAATTAGCTCTCAAGATTCTGGTTCACGGTGGTGGTGATTTGGGACTGACTCACCTTGTCCTACAGTAAGGTAAACCCTGACTGTTGGGTCTTCTCTTTTTTGTTCTGCAGGTGCCTGACTTCAGCTTTGATTGCCAAGGCATCCACTTCAAAGAGGCATCAGCTTCAAAGACGGCATCCACTTCAAAGATGGCATCCGCTTCAAAGATGGCATCCACTTCAAAGATGGCATCCACTTCAAAGGTGGCATCCGCTTCAGAGATGGCTGTCTCAAATAAACACGTTGCCAGCCATAAAGAGCCAGGCTGCCTCCCTCCACTGGACCCCTTTGTTTTAAAGATCTTGGTTGATTTTGATAGCTGACCATTGGGCCACTTGTTTTTTCTCTTCCGGAGCTTTAAATTCCCATTCTTATATTTTAAACTTACAAATAAAGAGTGAAACCTCGAAACCTTAGGCCCCCACCCTGACCCCAATAAGAGCAGAACCCCAGACCCATGCTCGCTCGCTCTCTCTCTACCCGTGACATCGTGGTGTAGCCCTAGGTGTGCCATGTATTCTCCAGATCCTGTAAGTAATAAACCTTTGTCCCCAGAGTTCCCTGATGGCCTGAAGGGCATCTTGCAATCATAATAAGAACCACAAGGGCTGGTCCAGCCACAGATTGGTTATTGATAGGCTGAGAGAAGCACACAACATCTACCTTTCAGGATACTGGTGAACACTGCCGACATTCCCAACGGGGCAGCCGCACTCATCCTTCTCACCACACCTTATTTATATTTATCAAACAAGGTCAGCTCCACTCCAACACCTCGCACACACACCTGGCCTCAGGCAGAGCAGGCTTCCAGTCTGTACGGGCTGAAGGTCAGCTTTTTCCAGAAACAACCAACTGTATAGTTTCCTATTGCTGACCTAACAAGTTACCACAAACTTAATGGGTTAGACAACACAAATTTGTTATCGCACAGTTCTGTAGGTCAGAAGTCTGATGTGGGTCTCACTGGGCTAAAATCAGGATGTCTCCAGGCTGTTTCTTCCTGGACGCTCTAGGGGAGGACCTGCTTCCTTGCTCATCCGAGTTGTTGGCAGAAGTCAGTTCCTTGTGGCTGTAGGACTGAGATCTCTGTTTCCTTCTGACTGTCACAGGAGGGTCTTTCTACCTGCTAAGGGCCATGTATGTGCCTTGGCTCACAGCCCTTTGCTCCATCTTCAGAGCCAGCAATAGTGGTCAAATCCCTCTCGCACTTCAAGTCTCTCCTCCCTCTTCTGCCTCATCTCTCTGGCCCAGATAAGAAAGGTTATCCTATTTTAAGGACCTGCATGATTAGGTTGGGCCTATCTGGATAATCCAGGATGCTCTCCCCATCTCAAGATCTTAATGTTAATCACATCTGCAAAGCCCCATGTACGGTAACATAGGCACAGGTTCTGGCAATTAGGGTGTAGACATCTTTGGAGACTATTACTTTGCCTACAACACCATCAAGGACTTGAATAAGATTAGCCCTACTCTCTTTTCCTGCACTTGATGTTTGCTGTGATTTGTTGAATTGCCTGTCTACCTCATCTGACTTGAAAGCCAATCCTTCTCAAGGTCAAGAACAGTCTCACAATTTCCAAACACTTGCTCAGTGAATAGGAATTGATTCAAAGTTGGAATCCTTAGGAGACACTGGAGCAGGTGGTTACAGGATACAATGGACCAGGTGGGGCTGGGTGGGCCGGTGTCTCCCTGAGGGTAGGTCCACTGCTCAGCGCGAATCCATGCAGGAATGGAGCCTGAGGCTACCAGAGCCCTGACTGTTCAAGATAATCCAGAAGTCGGAATTTTATACTAAACCACTCAATTTTTTGAGGTAATATAAACCTAACATAAAATTAACCGTTTTAAGCTGAACAATTCAATGGCATTTAATACATTGTGCAGTCACCATCTCCATCTACCCCAAAACATTCTGGATTATCCCCCCAAAATAAAACCTTCTACCCTTCAGGCATTTCCTCACCATCTCCCATCCCTCCATCTGGCAAACAACAACTTGCATTCTGTCTCTATGGATCTACCTATGCTGGACATTTCATATAAATGGAATCATAGGATATGTGACCTTTTGTGTCTGGGTTCTTTCACTTATTATAGGTTTTGAAAGTTCATCTTCACTGTAGCATGTATCAGTACTTCGTTACTTTTTAAAGACTGAATAATATTCCATTATTAATATTAATATACATGTATATACCACAGTTTGTTGATTCATTCATTCTTTGATGGACATTTGGGCTGTTTCCACCTTTGGTTATATGGTCATGTTGCCACTATGAACATTCATGTTCAAATGATTTGTTTGAGAGCCTGTTTCAACTCTTTTGGGTGCATACCTGGGACTGAAATTGCTGGATCATATAGTAAGTCTATGTTTAACTTTTTGAAGAATCATCAAAACTGTTTTCCACATCAACTGAACCATTTTACATTTCCACCAGTAATGTACAAAGGTTCATTTCTCTATATCCTTGCCAGTGCTTCTTTCTGGAAATGGAGTGGTATCTCACTATGGTTTTGATTTGCATTTCACCAAAGACTAATGATGTTGAGCATATTTTCATGTACTAATTATCTACATATATATCTTTTTTTGGAAAAATACCTATTCAAGTCAGTTGCCCTCTTTTTTAATTGGCTTGTTGACTATTTTGCGATGAGTTTCAGGATTTCTTTATATATTGTAGATACCAGATGCCTATCAGATATGTGGTTTGCAGGTAATTTCTCCATTCTGTAGGTTGTCTCTTCACTTTCTTGATAATCTTTTTTGAAGCACAAGTGTTTTAAATTTTGATGAAATCCTATTTATGTTTTCCTTTGTCACTCACGCTTTTGGTATCATACCTCAGAATCCATGGCCTTCACGTGGCAGGCACTCAAGGATATCAGTTGGATGAATAAGGCTTCATCTTCAACAAGGTTCAGGAGGCTGTAGCAGTGACCCCAAACACTTGGGCTGGAGCTGAATCACACCCATTCAACGCCATCCTCACCTTCCCCCAGTGCCCTCCCCATCTCCCCCTTCTCCAATATTGCATGCACCACACTGATCACAGCGTCCTTGTGATATATGTTAGTACAGACCTGTCCTATACCCCCATTAAATGTGAAATCATAACCAATGCTTGGACGGGGGTGGGGGGGGGTAAAATAGTACCTTGCACGCCAGTGGGAGGGCTGAGATCAGACACGTGAATACCTCTCACCAGTGTTGATTATTTCCACACATCGACTCCGAGGCTTGTTCCCCAAGGTCTGTGGGGTGAGTCTTCATGTGATCACTCCAGACGGGGAATACGCACCATCCCTGGTGGTCAATGGAGACCACGTGCATTAATTTGCATACCTGGATCCTGATTGGTAGCAGACATGAAGCGGTTCTGTGTAAAGTCCAAATGCAATTCTGAATATTTGTTTCACTTAATCTCTTCTAAATTTATCTGTACTGTGTATGCCTTTAAATATGAGTGTCCTTTCTTCAATTTACACAGTACTGACAATGGTTTTAATATTTACTTTTTCTGAACATTTAACTTAATCAAATATTGTGTAGCCTCCCTCCCCTCCCCCGTCTTACTGACTTAACTGAAAGTCTAATTGGTTAGTAGCACACTCTCTGAGCATCAGATCCTTTGTTTATAAACAGTGAACCCTCCACTCAGAGGTGAGAATACTCAGCAGAAATGCTCTAAACCATATTCATTAGTTTTGAAAAACCACAGAAGAAATGTCCCTGAGAGCCCAGAGAAGAGATTAGATGGAAGACAAGGCTGAATGAAATTCCCCATCCCTGAAACGAAGAGAGAACACTGAAGCACAAATAAATACACAAATAAAAATTTAAAAGACTGATTGGAAATGGTAAGAGTAAACACATTAGAACTAACAAAAGAGATGCACCAGAAGCAAAGAAAAAATTAGCTCTAATCTTTCCAGGGTAAGATGTTAGAGGAAAATGTAGGCTCTGGCTCTGAGCCCTGGGATGCAAGACAGACAGGTAATAAATAGCTCGTGCAAAAGACTAACTAAAGGTGGCTGTGAAGGAGACGTTGCCTGCTGCCCAACACTCCCATTCTATTACAAGAGCTATTTTTGGCTAGTGCACGGAAAGCAAAGGTTTGCAGCAGTCACATACAATCCCCACATCTCAGTGACTTCAAACAACTGTCCATCTCTCATGTCAATCAGGGACTGACAGGGGCGCTCTGCTCACCACAGCTGCCCCAGGACCCAGGCTGCTGTCGCCAGTCACCATGTCAGAGGCGGGAGGAGCTCCACAAGGACGTCAGATGCTCTGGGATAGAAGTGAGTCATGACCTCCAGCCAGCAATCCCATCACTCCAGGTGGGTGAAACTAACTCCAAGACACAGGAAGGAGATGGGCTCTAACGGGGCTCCGCCCTGCGCTGCGGGGGCTCGGAGGAGGGGCGTCAGGGGCAGACTGGGGTCTGGGGGGACTTCCCCGGGGGGCTCAGGAGAGGCCGCCTCGCCCATGAAGAGGAGGGCATGAAAGGCTGAGCCTCAGACGTTTCTGGAGGTGGGTGGAGGTCTGAGCGCCGTGTGGGTCTCAGCCTTTGCCTCTGGGTTCCTGCTCCTTAACCGCTGATGTGGATTTTCCCCAGCAGCACGGAGGGGCGGACCACAGAGCAGCCAGTCTGGGCGCTTTCTCCACCTAAGGACAGGCCCGCCACCACGGGAGTGTGCTCGCCTCATCGGGACACAGGGGCTGCTGTAGCCCCATCTGAGACCTTCCTTCTGGGAGCCGTTCCCACCAGAATCTCTCATTCTGATCCTAGAGCTTTGTGAGCTTTGCATCGCATTAGGCAGCATTTCTGGTTTCTAAATCGAGTGGAGAATCCCAGGACTGGCTCTCCGATAAACACATCCATAGTCGGCAGCTCACTGTTACCTTGAAACGCCTGTGGATGATTCATCTGCTTCCGAGTTCAGGAATCAGGTTAAAATTTCAAATTTCATTAGAGCCTCAAGACCTTCCAGAGCTCAGTGTAATTTATATTCGGTGAATGCACAAATCCCCAAATCTTCACACTGATACACTCGGGTTCTAAACCTTCAAAATACGAAAGTACCGTGTAAGGAGCACATTACAGGTAGGCTCAGCGAGGCATTAGCCCACGGCGGGGCTGTGGGGGGCCTGGCAGGGAATCTGCAGGACCAGAGAAAGGGCAGGACGCGGGGCGGGGTGGCCGACCTCTGGCCAGATCTGTACAGGAGGCCACAGTCCCAGCGGGTTGCAGGCTCTGGCTGAGGTCAGCGGGTCTCAGAGATTCGTGTCCAGGACCAGAAGGGAGGACCAGGCCGGAATCCCTCCTCTCTTCCCTTCAGGGTCCACATGCGGGGGCAGCTGGGGGCCTCCGGGGCACTGACCCAGCTTCTGTGGAGGACATCTCCCAGCATCCACCTCTCCTAGGAGCGCCCCAAGTTTCATCCGAGAACCCACCCTGCACGCTCAGACCCGTGATCCAGGCAGAGCACCCTTGGCTCCAGTTGGGGCTATGATTCAGGTCAAGGCAAGTCAAGCCCTGCCCTGATTGCAGTGATTGGTCCAGAGCTGGTCACATGACATCAGCGTGTCCAATCAGAGTGAGGGTTAGGGTTCGTCCCAAGTCAACAGGAAAGGCTCTTACACTTTCCACTGGCTGTGTCCTGGCTGCAGTGATTGGGTCAGGGACGGTCACATGACCTCATTCAATCCAATCAGAGTGAGTGTCACCGTGGAGGGGCCTGAAGGTGCCCGAAGGCAGAGATTGGAGCCTGATAACAAAGCCAGGCTGAACGAAGGCAAAGGAATGAGAGCGAAGAAAGGACTGAGTTCTGATGACGTCACTGGGGCCCTGGATCCAACCGCGCCTGAAGCTGGCCCTGCGCTGCGGAGACCTCAGGTCAGGAGTGCACCAGCCCCCCCCCCCCGTTTTCTTGAGCAGATGAGAGGTGGGTCCGTCAGTTCGCAGTGAGGAGGCCTCGTTAGTGCAGAGGGCACGGAGCAGATTCTAGGATCGGGATTGTGCGGATTCCCACCGTGTGGTCCGAGCCTGGTTCTTCTGGACCCTCGTCTGTAAAAGCAGGATGGAAGAGCCCATCGTGGGGACAGGGAGGGTCGGGGGGCAGGAGCGCGGGGCCGTGGGGGAGGGGCCAGTGCGGAACACCCTCTGCCCCGAAGCGGCCGCGAGACCCCAGCCCTGCCCGCACTGCCCCCATCTGGAGTCCCGTCCCGTCCGGTCCGGCGGCTGCCCCGGGTCCCTGCGGGGCTGTTCGGCTGGCGGCGGCGACGCTGCCTGAGGGAAGCCCCTCCCGTGTGGCGGACTCCTGTGCACTCTCGACTTGCCCGGCCAGAGGGGCGTGAGCTGAGCTCTGAGCAAAGAAAGCGGCGGCGGCCAGGGGCGGGGAGACACGGGCCTGGCTTTGGGGATGACGCTGGCTGCTCTTCCAACTACACACCTAGACACGCGGGAAGAAGCTCGAGGGCCCGGAGCTTCTCAAAGATTTCTGCCCGTCTCTGTGCCTCGGGCCCCTCGCAGCGAAATGGGGCACATGCTGTGTTGCAGGGCATCGAACCGGTGGGCAGCATTCACAGAGGTGACAAACCCGGGTTACACTGGCCTAGGTACAACATATAGGTAGTGAGCATATCAGCAATACACACGTGTGGCACCCATACGCATCACCCACAGGTAACAGACAGGTAGCATGAACCCAGGTGACACAGATATTGCACGGGCAGCACCACACAAACCAAAACAGAGAGATAGTACATGTGCGTAACCCATAGACAGCTCACGTAAGAATCACATATAGGGACTTCCCTGGTGGCGCGGTGGTGAAGACTCCGCACTCCGAATGCACGGGGCCCGGGTTCGATCCTGGGTCAGGGAACTAGATCCTGCATGCATGCCGCAGCTAAGAGTTCACATGCCACAGCTAAGACCTGGTGCAACCAAATAAACAAATACGTACTAAAAAAAAAAAAATCCCATGTATTGGAGCGTGTGAAAATGTTAACACACGGAGCAACAGGCACAGGTAACGTGGAGGTGGCACACACAGGCTGCAGGTAGGCAATACACAGAAATAGCATACAGCAGCAGCATGCACGCACAAGGGCGGGACACGAGAGACTCACCTGACACCGATGCACGTGTGGCACGCACAAATAACAGGGGATGCTATTGCGTTCAGGTTACAGAGCAGCCACGTGAACACGGGTAATGCAGACAACACACAGAGGCAGCCCACCCAAGTGAGTGCCCGTGTAGGCTGCACACAAACAGATGACAGGCAGGCAGTGCGCAGTGTAACACAAGTGGAAACACTAGAAGAACTACAGCCATGTGGTACCCACACAGAGATAGGTAACACACACATGCACAAGATATACACTCAGGCAGAGCATAGCGAATTGAGAAAGGAGGCTCTGCATAGGTAAAAATACATTAAGGCTCTCAAAGGACATCAAAGTCAGTTTCAGTTTTCTAGAACAAAAAGCATTTTGTGGAAGAGCTTTGCAGTTAGCTTACATTATCAACACCCATATCCTTTTAGTACCACCTCCATCTTCTCAGTTCTTATTCATGGTCTCAGAACGGAGTGACACCTGCCTTAGTTTTAATTAAAAGCTTATAATGTTCAAATACATTTAGAGGGGAAAGGACACATCCCATTTAAGGATAATTACATACTCTTTAGAGTCCATTGACTATGCTCCATATTGTGTATGACCCAGCCCAGGTGCCAGCCACAGGTCTTGCTTTGTTGCCACCTGCAGGTGCTGAGTGGGTCCAATGATGATCACCCTCCTGATTGGGTGGTCAAGAGTACGGACCATCACACCACGAGAAAAGAAAACCACAGGTAAATGTTCCTGATGAATTTAGATGCAAAAGTTCTCAATAAAATACTAGCAAACCAAATGCAGCATCACATTTAAAAGATCACTCAACTTTATCAGGTGGGATTTATCCCTGGGATGCAATGGTGATTCAACATATGCAAATCATCCAATGTGATACATCATACTAACAGAATGAAAGAAAAAAATATGATAATCTCAATAGAGCAGAAGAAGCATTTGACAAAATTCAACATCTGTTCGTGATAAAAATTCTTTAAAAGTTAGTTGCAGAAGGAAAGTACCTCAACATAATGAAAGCCATATATGACAAGCCCACAGATAACATCACACTCAGCAGTGAAAGTTTCAAAGCTTTTCCTCTAAGATCTGGAACAAGACAAGGGTGACGATTCTCACCATTCCTATTCAACATAGTAGTGGAAGTCCTAGCCAGAGCAATCAGGCAAGAAAAAGAAATAAAAGGTATCATAATTTGAAAGAAAGACGTAAAATTATCTGTATTTGCAGATGACATGATTTTATAATCTTAAAGACTTCTCCAAAAAGTTATTAGTTCTAATCGACAAATTCAGTAAAGTTGCAGGATACAAAATTAACATAAAAAATCAGTAGTATTTCTATACACTAACAACAAATTATCAAAGAAATAAATAAAGAAAACAATTCCATTTGCAATAAACAGCAAAAACAATAAAATACTTAAAAACAAACTTAACCAAGGAGGTGAAAGATCTCTACACCAAAAACTACAAAGCATTGACCAAATAAACCAAAGAAGACACAAATAGATGGAAAGGTATCCCATGTTTGTGAATTGGAAGAATTAAATATTGTTAAAACCTCCATACTATCCAAAACCATCTAGAGATTCAATGTAATTTCTAACAAGATTCCAACGGCATTTTTTACAGAAGTAGAAAAAAATCCTAAAATTTATACGGAACCACAAAAGACCCCAAATAGCCAAAGCAATCCTGAAAAAAAGGACACAGCTGGAGCCAAGAATACTCAATGGAGAAAAGACAGTCTATTCAATAAATGGTGCTGGGAAATTTGGGTATTCACATGTAAAAGAATGAAACTAGACCCATCTCTTATAATGCTCACAAAAATTAACTCAAAATAAATAATGACTTAAATATAAGAACTGAAACCATAAAACTAGAAGAAAACAGGCAAAAAGCTCCTTGACATGGGTCTTGGCAATGAGTTTTTGAATATGACACCTAAAGCACAAGCAGCATAATCAAAAATAAGTGAGTGGAACTACATCAAACTAAAAAGCTCTGAACAGCAAAACAATCAGCAAAATGCAAAGGCAGCCTATGGAATGGAAGAAAATATTTGCAAAATCATCTCTCTGGTTAATCTAACAGTTGGGGGTCATAGGGCAAATGTGAGATGAGATACAAGTCTCCTAAGAGCTTAGATGCAATTAAACAGGTAGGTGCCTGTGTTCACATGCTTGTGCACACATACGAGCACCACACACACACACGCGCACGCGCGCAAGGATAAAGAAGTGAATGATTCCATGTCAAAACGGATGACCTGGAAAAGGTGTGGTCCTGCAGTGATGGGAAGCAATCTGCCCGTCTAGAGCCATGGCTTGTGGGGAGGGGGACAGGTGGAGCAGGTAAGGTCACCTGGAACTTGAAGGATGATGGGTATTCGTCGGTGTTGCTGGGTCTGCAGGCACCGTTACAGATCTGCTCCATTGGTCCACTTTCTTCGAGTAACTGAGCCCGCATTTTCCTTGATGAGCCATCATCATTCTTTTTTTTTTTTTTTTTGAAGACTGTATCCTTTTTTGTTTTTTTGTTTTGTTTTTCAAAGATTTATCTTTTATTTATTTTTGGCTGCGTCGGATCTTAGTTGTGGTGCACGGGTGCACTGCTCTTTGCTGCGGCACTCAGGCTTCTCTCTAGCTGCGGCATGCAGGTTTTCTCTTCTCTAGTTGTGGCGCGTGGGTTCCAGGGGGCGTGGGCTCCGTAGTTTGCGGCACGCGGGCTCTCTCTTTGAGGCGTGAGAGCTCAGTAGTTTGCGGCACGCGGGCTCTCTCTTTGAGGCGTGAGAGCTCAGTAGTTGTGGCACGCGGGCCTAGTTGCCCTGCGGCATGTGGGATCTTAGTTCCCTGACCAGGGATGGAACCCGCGGCCGCATTGTAAGGCGGATTCTTTACCACTGGACCACCAGGGAAGTCCCTCAGAGCCACCATCATTCTATGTGGTCAGGTTCTCTGACTCCTGTCGTGGGTCTAAGATGGCTATGTGACCCAAGCCCAGCTTACTAAATCATTAACTCTCTTGCCAGAGATTGACCCAAAGACAGACGTGTAGCACTGGATGGACCGATGAGACTCAGTCCTGGATTCTTCACTTAAATGATTGAGAAAGAAGCAGCTGAGCTTTCTAAGAAGATGCAAATATTAGTGAGACTCAGATCCAAGCAGCTATCTTGATACTACATGGGGAGAGCCAAGGCACAAATGGAGGAGTCAGATCTGCAGGATGGAAAAAAGGGAAAAAATCTTGATAATGTCACTCGAGTCCCTAGAGCAAGCATGCCTGAAGCCATCGCCATGATATTTTTGTTATATGAGCTACTTTCAGTTGAGGTTCTGCCACTTGACATTGAATTAAGACAAAATAAATCTGCCTGATATTTTTCAATGCCATGTCAGAGTCTGTTTGGGGATTGGGAGTTGGAAGAAAGCTCTCATATTGAGAATAAAGTTTTTAAAATTACTCTGGATCAGCTATCAGTCATTCTGCAAAGAAAGGGCCCTATATTCAAAAACAGCTTTGGGAAATCTGGCCTGACCATAGGGAACCTTCCTCTTTCTCTTTCTCTTCCAGATGACACTGTGTAGCTTAGAGGCACTTATAAGCTAATATGTCTATGAACCTCAAACAGGGAGGCAGATACGCAGCGTTCCCCACCCCAGTTATCTGGGGAGTTTGTCCTGGAGAGCACACATCGAAAATAGGCCTTTCTCCACTTCCACAAACACAGGTGAGTTCTGAGGATCTTGCCTTGAGAATCTGACTTGACTTCTGAAAACAACCGAAAAGCAGTGCATCCTCCAAGGTCTATAAATGGTGCAGCCGCCCTGAGCACAGCAGCCTCTTCCTCTGCTCGCTCTGCCAGTGAAGGGCTCAGGAACCCCAGCCCAGCGTCTAGAGCTGATAGGCATCTGCATTCATAGTCTAGTGTGAAGAGACTGGATCCAGGGGCAGGGCTGGTGCCGGACCAGGTGCAAAGGGCTGAGACCACAGTTTCCTCTGCATGAGGAAGCTGATGTCCCCGAGGCCCTGCTCCTGGGGGACGTAACCTAAGGTCTCCATCACGTGGATGCTGCTGGATGCCATGGGTGCAGCACAGACCCAGCTACAGGTTCCGGAAATACTGTGACTAACCCCTGAGAGTGCTGAGACCTCCATCTCCGGAGCAAAGCAAAGGAGCCAGGAGGAGCCAGCACCTATTCTTGATGAGCATTGACACTGGGCATTCACTGATCCAACAGGTTTGGCTCCTGCAGGTTAGAGACCCTGCGTAGATGAAGCCCAGGGGTTTCCAGAGCATCAGGGCATCGGGACCCGCAGGGGAGGGGCAGGACCACACTTGCACCAACTGCAGCAGCTCTGCGGGCTTCTGCTGGAGCTGCTGGAAACTGAGAAGGATTATAGGGTCAGCCTGAGCATCTCACATGTAGCTTTCTTTTACCTCCACCTGGAATTCAGTCCCTCCTGTTCCTTCTGTCTAGAACACCACCCATCCTTTGTAGTGAGGACAATTTTAGACTCTCACAAATGCTACCTTGATTAAAAATTTGAAATTGCAATGAAAGGGAAATGGAAAAAAGAGCTTCCTGGCGAGGTGCTAAATGTCTGGAGCTGATGTCTCACAGACTCTTCTGAGTAACAGCCAGCTCTGTGCCAAGTCAGAGTGTGTCTGCAACCCAGACACATTTTCCCTGGTTCTAACCACATACAAATGCAAAATTCTTCCATAGTAAGATCTGATGACCATGAATTTGTCCCACGACCCTCCTACTTTCTGTGTCTCCAGATACTTGGAAGATTAGCTGTGTAAGGATGAGTGGCCAGGTCAGGATGTTGGCGGCCTGTGTGTCTGGGAGGCCGTGGGATGGTCCTATTTGATCCCAAATGTGGGGCCAGACTCCCTGGTTGAAACCCAGGTTCTGCTGATCCAGAGCTGGGTGACGTTGGGCAGGTCAGTTTACCTCTCTGAGGCTCAGCTGCCTCATTCGTAAAATGGGGATGACAACAGTCCTTACCACGAAATGTCACTGGAAGAACTAATAAGTAGTTTATCATTCTTGGTAAACAATAAGCACTCAGTGAATGCTAGTGGGAGGATGATGGAGGGGGAGGAAGAATTATCAGATGTATAGTAATTAAGATAAGTAAGCCAGGACTTAAGATCCCTATTGATCTTCGGTGAGTTAATGAACTCATGCAACAAGTCATCAGGGGGGAAGACTCAATAAGAAAATACACGCAAAGTTCTTAACCCAGCCCAGTATGCACACAACTAAACAGCAGTGCCCAACAGATGTTAACTGTAAATGTGATAGTGGTGACAGTGACGGTAATGATGATGATGGTGATGTGATGAAGTGATGGATGTGGAGGATGATGGATGAGAAGAAGGAGAAACTAACAGAGCATCTAAAATAAGTAACTGCATGTGTAACCCTGCTAATGACACCTGGACCTAGATAAACGTATCAATGTAATGAATGTTTATCAAGGACTAAGTACCAGGTATTGTGCTTGAAATTTGTCCTCCTTAAGTACAAAGAGATTCTCTGCAGCTTTGAGGGTAGCAGCAAAATACTGGCCCAAACACTCAGTAGAAAGTAGAGACTGGGAGGATCTTTCCCCGAACTCACAGCTGCAGAACAAGCTACAGAAGCTACAGAGACTAGATGAGTGTGTGTGGAAAAGTTCCCAGATGGCAGAATCAGGAGCGTGGGAGCAGGATGGAGGGAACAGTGGGTGGGCTTTAGAGCCAAGCAGCACCTGGCTCCTCTCCCAGCCCCAGACCAGCTGTGCAGCCTTAGGGACCTAACTAAACCCCTCTGAGCCTTCATGTTCTCATTGTGAAAACTGGTAATGAATACCTTCCTCGTTAGGCTATTGTGAGGACTAAATGAGATGTCTCCATGTGTATGTAAAATAAGTCACTCAAGGCATGAAGCTAATCCCTACAATAATCTACTATTATGAACTAACTCGCGTCCCCTTTTTCTCTATTACCAGCTTCTGAACTGTGAGATACCAACAAGACAGTTCATAAAATTTCAGAATCCTGGTCCCATCTTAATGATATATATTTTGGGGAGTTCAAGCTTTCACCTTTGAAAATAGAAACTTTTCAAAGGGATCAGACTGTGCTTCCTTCATTGAGATTTTTGCTGTAATAAGTGGAACCTCCTGATTCTCATGAAAGACATGAAGTGTGAGCAAGAAAAAATTGGCTGTTTCAAGCTACTGGGATTTTGTGGGTTATTTGCTACTGCAGCACAATACAGCCTGGGATGCGCCTTCAGCTATCTTGGCATTGTGTAATAAATCTTCCTGGTGGGATCCAGAATTGGCTGATTAAATTCCACCTTCCAGCTGAACGTGAGCTCCTGAAAGAAATCAGGCGGCATCACGGGAGAAAATCAAGCACCCGCATCTCTTCCGCTCCCGGGTGTGTGAGCTGAGGTCACGTGCACTATGCTGGTGTTGAAACCCCTGTGTGCCCGTCCCTGCTGTCCTCTCCTGGCTTCCTCGTGAACTTTCTAGAAGACGGGGTGTATTTGTCACCCACCTCCACCCACCGCATACTCGCCTGCACGGGGCCTGGCATCTGAAGGTGCCACTCCCGCCAGCTTCAGGTGGTTTGAGGGTCAGGGTAAGAGCAGGGAGGAAATCCGCGGAGAAGCGGCCTCTCCAAGGCGCCCTCCCTGCAGGGTGACCTCCTGGGGCCCTGGGTCAGCCTCCACCTCCTTCCTAATTCATAACTGCAGGTAGAGAGAGGCCAGCCGCCTGCAGACTGTCTGTACTTAGGCCCAGAGCCAAGTCTAACCCCATCAGAACGAAGACCACAGCTCCTGAGCCGCTGATGAAATTCATTGCGGGGAAGCTGGCAGGAAGATGGATGGAGGCTTCTAGAAACCAGCCTAGCGCCCTGTCTGCAGGGAGCTCACATCCAGGCCTGCAGGCTTGGTGTCCTCCAGGGGCTGGGGTGGTGACATGCGCTGTCCAGCTCCAGCCAAGTGCCATCAGGAAGGGACAGGTCTTACAACTGCTCAAGTAAAACCAGATGTTAAGTGTCGACATCTAATCCATTTGCTTCTCAAACACTGTGCGGACGCAATCAAACAGGCCGGACTGAGCTGGCAGGTCACTGTCTTGTGACCTTGTCTTACGGGCTGTGAGAAGTGGGTGCCCCTCACCATAGGGACCAGGGCGAGGTGAGCCCCACGAAGGCGCCCAGCTCAGTTTAGCTGAGTCTGCTGAGGCTTGTGGTGCTTGTGGGGTGAGGGAGGGGGTGAGGGAGGAGAGGAGCACAGATCCTCTGAAAACCCATGTCCCAGAGCGAGGCCTGTGGGGACCACACTGAAGGACCCCTGCAGCGCTGGCCAGCGACTCCCAGATGAGGTGAAAGAGGGAGGAAGTAACCTCGAGTCCAGATCCCTTTTATCTCCACGTGTGTTTCTCTGGGGATCCTAACCCAGATCGAGGCTCTTCAACTTCACAGACTTCAGCCACTCGCCCTGGGGAGTTCCAGCATGTTCTATGATCACCCATTTCCCTCCGAGCTCAGCACCAACACCACGTCATCCAGTGTTCCACCCGCCCGAGCTCCTGAGGCTGCTGCAGTCACCCCAGGACCTGTGATAAATGGGCCCGTGGGGATGGTGACGGAGGCGGGGGAGCCGTCGGGAGCCCAAGGAGTGTGGCCACTTTGCTGGAAATGCTGACATCTTCCATGGACCTTGGTTAGAGGGAGAGATTTACAGGGGGGTTTCTGGGGTCTCCATCAAGAAAATAAAAATTTGAATTTATGAAATAAACCTAAGAGTTGGTTATCTGTATTGCCACCTGTGAGTGCTTCAGTTTACAGAACATCTCCTTTTTGCACGTGTATTTGGGTTGTGGATTTTGGAAACCAGGCTGTCACTGCCCAGAAATGAGGGTGGGCCAGCAAACTGCTGGGTCCAGCCCTCAAATCTGCTTTGTGTGGACTCAACAAAGTTTCAGCCTTTTTTTTTTTAATTTGCATGCTTTCAAGCAGGCCTATTCTCCACGCAGCCGTTTCCCTGTCTGGTCTCAGTGGACATGGGGGCTTGCAACCCCTGATTAAGAGTCAGTCCTCAGCTGAAGCGATCATCGGGAGGGTCGTAGAAGGCCCTCATCTTCATAACTCTGCCCCGTCCTGGTTATCATACAACTGCTAAAAAACATAGTAATCCCTTCCTTGTCAGGAGCACATCTATTGCAAAAGGAAGATTAAAATTTTCAATAAAAGATATAAAAATTTTAAGTAATAAGATAATGCAGAATGAGGCAGAGACAGTTTGTCTACCTGCATCCATTCTCCCCTTCTTTCTTCCCAGGAGCTTCCCCCTCTCTCTAGTGGCCCCTCCTCCAGGAACGCCCCCCTCTTCACCAGTTGCCCTTCAAAGTCCAAGTTCTCCCTCTTCTATCCTCCCAGGGGAGTAATGAAGCTATTCACTCCAGGAAAACCAGTGGGGGGTGTGTGTATTTTACCTCCAATTCCTCATCAAAGAAATATTTGCCAGCTCAAAGCATAAAACAAACCTGTTATCTTCTTGCATAATGAGGACTGTGAAAATTAAAACTACTTAGAGACAATGAGAAATAAATAGTAGGTCTCCAACGTCTGGTAGATTCCTTATGGCAAATGCCGGAATGCCAGGTGTCAATTACATAGCCCAACCCTCCCGCAGGAAACGAGGCCTCAGGTACTCACCAGGACTCCTCAGGATGGACAAGAACGAAGACAGACAAACAAACCAAGAGGTCTTTGCCATCAATTGTCCAATGGGGCTCTCCTTCCTCTCCTGCCCTTCTCGGGGCAGAGGGGTCTGAAGAAGGACCTGAAAATGAAGGCACACCTGCCCTACCCCATCCTATCCCCACCTAACTTGTTCCATCCCTCCCTACCCCATCCCATCCCACCCTATCCTACCCAATCCTATCCCCACCTACCCCCTCCTATCCCATAGTAGTAGCGGTGCTTGCTGTCCTCTGATCCAAAGACCTTGATCACCATGCTGTAGAGATGCAGCCCTTCCACCAGCATCCACGCAAAGGCGCTCAGGAAGAGGTAGTGTGGGAGCAGGGCCGGCACCTGGCACGGGGTCTAGGATCAAAGCAGTGGCACAGAGGAGAAGCTCTCTCGGGGTGTGAGCAGTGGGTGTTTGCTGTTGTCTCAACGTCCCTGCACCCATTTTCTGGGGGCGCCTTCTGGTCACGTGGCCTCATTTTCTTTCTGGGGAGTCACATCTTGCCTTTCTAGATGGAGTGATTTGGATGGGGCACGTGACTGAGGAAGTTGCCAATCACTGCATGCCCCCCTCCCCCACCAAGCACAGTGATTGGCTCAGGAGAGGGCAGGGAATCAGGCCTGGCCAATCAGCATAAATATCCCCATCCCTGAAGCAGGATTGGCTGGGGAGGGTGCACGTGACCCTCCTGGTCCAGCGGGGTGGGTTCTGAGGTGGGCAGAGCTGCCAGGGAGAAAGTGAGGGAGGCTGAGGCTTTGGAGACACGTGGGCTGGGCATCCTGCCGGCAGAGCCAGAAGCCGTCAGTGGGGAAGGCACTGCAGGCCAGCCAGGACACCAGCTCACAGTAGGTGTGGAGTGCTCCTGTTTGGTTTAGACCTGAGGGAGGGCACTGATGTGAGGAGAGGGGGAGAATGCCCAGGCACCACGCGTGTGTCCCCATGGGACCCGGAGAAGGGCACGGCCTGGGAGGAGAACTGGAGATGGAAGGGGATGGGAAGGTGACAGGAGGGAAGAGGAGTGGGAGGGAGGAAGGAGGAGATCTTTTCAAAGGAGAAAAAACAAAGAAAAGCATTAAAGACAGAAACCTATTACTGTACCAAACTTGGGTCTGCTAGCAAAGCCACTGACACCAGGTGGTGGTGAAGGAAAGTACAGCAGTTATTGCAGGGCCAGGCGAGGAGACCAGTGGGTCTGCTCATGCTCAAAAGACCAGGACTCCCGGATGGCTTTCAGGAAGAGTGTTTAAAGACAAAGTGAGGGAGAGGGTCGCAGGTGTGTGATCAGCTTGTGGACATCCTTCTGATTGGCTGGTGGTGAGGTAACAGGGTGGTATTTTGGGAGTCAACATCATGAACCTTCTGGTTCCAGCTGGTCTGGGGTCTACGTGGTGGTGGTTGGCATGCATTTAGTTTCTCCACCTGGTGGGGGTCTCGGTATCTGCAAAACAGCTCAAGGATACGGCTCAGCATAGTATCTACAGCCCTTGAGGAGGAACGAAAGGTCCTTGACTTTGTTTTATGGCTAAACTATTATTATCTTGTCTTACTTGACTGTTTTCCTTTGTTTCTGCATTTTCTCACTTCTCGGATTAAATTTGCTCTTTGGAACTTGGGGAAGGCCTAGGAGGCTAAAGTCCTTCTACAAACAAGAGAGAGGGAACACAGGGTAGGGGATCTGTCCCCAGGAAGGCCCCACAGTGTCCTGCTCAGTTTCAAATCCAGGGACAGCATGATTTCTGGTGGATACACCAAGTCTTATTCTTACAATAGTCAGCAGTCTGCTAATTCTCAGAATAAAAATGTGTACTTGATACCTCGGTTTCCTGTTTGGAGTCACAAAACTTCCATTTGGTCATTAAGCACAGATATCAAATACACACAGTCCTTGTCTCTGAGGTCCCAGCACCGAGTGGCCTTCTAGGACCAGCTGCCCCTTGCCTGTGGCTCAACCCTGGCTCCCTGTTCTCTTTGTTTTTTCCCCCCTCCCTCTGGATTTCCTTTGGAAGACCTGACCACCGTCTCCCGGACACAGCCGGGTGGGGTGGGGGTAGGTGCTGTCATCATGGTGTCCCCACACCTAGCCGAGAGGTGGGCATGTGCTCAGGCTGTCACTCACTCACATGACTCTTCATGAAATGTTCATTTTTAGCACGGATAACTTCAACCCATTTCCAGATCAACCTTTCCTGGCAAGGAATAGATGTGATTTGCTTCCATGAAGACACCCACAGACTGTCTAAATCTGGTGTCACCTACATTGAGTGGTGACAGATTTGGAGAAAAAGTTATATTTAATCATAAATAACTCTGTGACTTCATTTCTTTAAACTTGTGGATTGAACCACTTTACTTCCTCCCTCTCCCCTACCCTCTCACAAACACGCATCCTGCTGAACCTTTACCCCCTTCTGCCCACTCCCACCACCCAACAGACCCACCCACGTCACAGAGGAAGACAGCTTGGTCTTTAGTTCTCAGTGTGTAATGGATTCAGAGGCAGAAGCTCTGCTCCAAGGCCATCCAGGCTCACGGTCACTGTCACACAAGGACATGATGCCACCTGAACATAGGAGGTAAATGACATCAGACATGAGGGACCCGGAACATCCTGCAGCCACCAGCACTCTGGGAGCCGGGTGGCAGGAATGTTCTAGAATAATGGCTGCAGAGCCTGAGCTGAGACTCAGTCTCCAGACACTTTGTCAGTGCTGAGCCCTCACCTGCACTCAGCCCATCCACCCTGGGCTGGCATTTTAAGATGCTGATGCCCTCAGGGGACGTCCATGGAGAGCTTCGGACGTTCTTCTTTAGAGCACGGCCCCCCGGGGGTGGGCTTGGTCAGGGCCTGGGGGGGCAGCCCCCCTACGAGGCCCTGCCTGAGCCTTCAGGGCCGGTCTCCACCCCTCCACCCATCAGCCTGGGGAGGCTGTACCAGTCACGGCGACTCATAAACATCTCTCTGGTGGGAGGTTCCACATGGGGCCTGGGCAGCTGCTCCTCTCAGGCTCCCTGGGGAGCTGTGAGCCCGGGAAGGATGTAACCCAGAGGGGCAGGTGACCCATGACTCATCACAGGGGCACGGACACAGGACATGCACATGTGGGGAGAGCTAAGCCCAGGGAAAGCCGAGTACCAGAGCGGCCCACCCACACCCAGGGCCCCATTTCCCTCCTGTGCGCTGACCTGACAGCCAGTGTGGTGGGGGGGAGCCGTGCACAGCCCCAGGGACACCCAGCACATGTGAGAGACAACACAGTTCTGTGTGACCCCTGACATGGCCCGGAGCTGTGGCACTGGGTCACCCTCTCCAAGGCCAGTCATGGGCAGAGCTTCCTCACAGCACAAGACAGGGTGTCTTCTGAGTATGACTTGGGGGCTCATAGATTCCTCCAGTGTCACTCTGGGGGTCTCCCCCGTTCCCACCTCTGTGCGCAGACAGCAAGACAACTGAAAACGGCAGCTATTAATTTCAGAAACCATGAGTGTGTGTGTGCGTGTGCGTGTGCGTGTAACAGGAAGAGTCAGACGTGCACTTCAGAGACAGTTTCCTGCCCCCTCCCATCTCCACCAAGGACCCCGCCGGCTGGGGGTGGGGGGAGGGGGGCGGGGGCACGGAGACGATCAGGAAGGGGGCGGGGAGGGATTTCCCTGCGGTCCCGCGGTTAAGACTCTGTGCTGTCACTGCAGGGGGCACAGGTTCGATCCCTGCTCAGGGAACTAAGATCCCACATGCGAGGTGCAGCCAAAAACAAAAAAAAGGGGGCGGGAGGCTTCTTCCTCCGCAGTCTACGTGAGGACTCGGCAGCGTTGCGCCCGCTCACATGTGTCCTGGCACTGGGCACACCCTGGGCGCTCATGTCAGCCCTCAGGTCCGACGTACCCCGGGTGGACAGTCCCCATTCCGGGACTCAGAGCACGCACAGCTACCCGGCGCTGAGTGGCTCTGGGCGTCGGGACAGCAGCCGTGGGACAGGAAAGCCCCACGCCTCACCCGCTAAACGGAGCCGCGCTTCTCAAAAGAAGGAAGCCGAGGTCCAGCACACTCACGTGGGCAACGACGGTGGGTGCTGGGGAGGCGGGCCATGCCCGGGCACTGGGGACCCTCAGGCGCTGTGCTCGGACCCTCCCGACGTCCCTCAGTGTGCGACCAGGTCATCCGAGGACACCCCAAGGCCCTGGCCCCGGGCCCCGCACGCGCCCTCCCCTGTCCAAATGCCGCCTGCATCCCCGGCTCGCCCGGCCCTTCCGGGCCCACCGGCCGATAGAGGCCCC
Source organism: Balaenoptera borealis (assembly GCF_965194805.1). NCBI lineage: Eukaryota > Metazoa > Chordata > Mammalia > Artiodactyla > Balaenopteridae > Balaenoptera > Balaenoptera borealis. The sequence goes on from NC_138875.1 coordinate 90,811,790, forward strand.
TTTGGGCTTGAGTCAGTCTGTCCTTTCCGTGGACAGACACGTCGTGACCGCACGAGGCACAGACGGCCCGGCAGGTGCTGACACGCGCTCGTCCTCACCCTCCGCTGGCGGCGGGACCTCAGGCCCAGATGCCCCCAGGCCCCCGACCTGCCGATCCCCCCACGTGCAGCTGAGCACGGCCGGGGACGCGGGGAGGGGCTCGTGCGGGACACAGCGGCACGGCCACGGCCACCGGGTCCGGGTCAGAGACGCCCACCGAGGACCCGTCCAGAGCCGGGGAACGCGGGGTCCACACGTGCGGGAAACTCGGGTTTCTCCGCCTTCCCTGTCCCTGGGGGGTGCTGGGCGCAGGGGTGGGTCCGGTGCCAGAAGGGAATTCAATTCTACATATGATCGTCCGTGGTTTCCCAGGCCCTCTCTCCTCTGTTAAACCTCACGGCTCCAGTTGGAGAGGAACGGGGCCTGCAGACTCCTGATTCTTACGCTCACGGTTTATATTCGGTGTGTAAACCTGCCCGGCGGGTGAGGGAAACACGCAGAGAGGAAATTGCTCCGATGCTTCCAGCAAAACACAAAAAGCCCTGTGAACTTACTTACATGGGGATCTGGAATTAGAACAGCCGGCCTCAAAACTGAACAGAACGTGTTTTCTTTTTTTTTTTTTTTTTTTTTTTTTTTAAATTTTTATTTATTATTTATTTATCCATGGCTGTGTTGGGTCTTCGTTTCTGTGCGAGGGCTTTCTCTAGTTGTGGCGAGCAGGGGACACTCTTCATCGCGGTGCGCAGGCCTCTCACTGTCGCGGCCCCTCCTGTTGCGGAGCACAGGCTCCAGACGCGCAGGCTCAGCAATTGTGGCTCACGGGCTTAGTTGCTCCACGGCATGTGGGATCTTCCCGGACCAGGGCTCGAACCCGTGTCCCCTGCATTGGCAGGCGGATTCTCAACCACTGCGCCACCAGGGAAGCCCCAGAACGTGTTTTCAAATCGTCCCCGTGGCCCAGGTAACACGAGTCAGGAAGGTCTCAGCGGAAAATGCGCTGACACGGGCCAGACTGGTCCCCAGGCCCGTTCCTGCATCTGGCATTTACAGCTGCGGCATCTCAGAGCAGAGAGATGGGTCCCAGGGAAGGCGGAGCGGGGAGCAGAGAACAGAAGCAGGAAGAGGCAGGAATGTGTGAGCGCGAGGGCGGCCGTGAGCGCCTGTCGGCCCGCAGGTCGGGGCAGGACCGCCCCAGGGGGAGCCGCATCCCCGGATGTGCCACAGAACCTTCCGCGGCGGCCTCGGCCTGCTCCTGCGTCTGCGCAGAATAAACTCCCGGACGGTTCCGGGGAAGCGAGAGCTGTCCTTTCACGCGCAGCTGGCTGCCCTGCCTCCTGCTGCCGCCGCGCTGCCCGGTACACGCCTGGTGACCCTGGCGGCACTGAGATGTGTCCTGAGGCCACGGGGAGGCGTCACCGTGATGCGGTGGGGGACACGGGGAGGCGTCACCGTGATGCGGAGGGGGACACGGGGGAGGCGTCACCGTGATGCGGTGGGGGACATGGGGGAGGGGACCCGCCAGGAGGACAGAAACCCTGAGAGTCCTCAGGAAACGGCGGCCCAGAGAGGTTAAGTGTCCCTCCTGAGGGCACCCAGCGCATGGACAGAGCTGGGGTTTGCACACAGGCCAGCCGCTCCAGGGCCCTCACCCTCGCGCTCACCACGTGGGGAGCTCACGGCCTAAGCGGGGCACTCAGCATGGAAGGGGGTGGGACACAGAACCCAGGGGCATAAGGGGGATGTTGGGATTCGCAGCAGGGAGGGGGTGGGAAGAAGGCTGGACTGAGCCGCCACTTTGCAGACTATCCGTCCTGTCACCCACACAAGCTTCCCTGCTTGTGTGTAAGGACATGTCACTCTTCCAACGTTCCCCGTGAGGATGTGGAAGTAGAACTGCTCCCCCGTTTGTCACGTGGGGACATTGAGGCCCAGAGAGGCACGGTAATGTGTCTGGTGGCTAGATGGGTGGGGTGGCCAGGAGCAGAGGAAGAGGGGGGTGGAGAGGTGGGCAGGGCCTAGATCTTCACTCTACAATACGGAGCTCGCGTCACTATGTAAATTTAAATCAGTTACATTACATAATATGCAAATTGAGTTCCTCAGTCGCACTGCCACATTTTAATTTCTCAGCAGCACACGTGCCTGTGACTACCATTTTGGACAGCACAGCATAGGTGGAGACCCTGGAGCGTTTGAGCAGAGGGGGACATGGTCTGACATGTGGGGGCAAGGGACCCCCAGGCTGCCGCGTGGGGAGCTGACTGCAGGGGTCCCGGTGGAAGCAGAAGCTGGTGGGCCTCATGCAGGATCCAGACAAGAGGTGATGGTCCTGTATGAGAATTGCCTTGTGGGGCGGGGAGGTGGCTGGATGGTGAAGCTATTCTAAAGGTAGAACCATGAGGATTTTCTGAAAGATTGCATCCACAGTTCAAGGCTTTGGCTTAACCAGCTGGAGGAGTGGAGATGTCCTTCTCTTGGACGGCAAAGAATGTGGGTGAGCGGACTTCAGATGAAATCACATCGCAACCCGTGAGCATCAGGCAGAGCCTTGGCTGTGGATGTCTGCGGCTCAGGAGAAGCAGAGCCCATCGGAAGGAAGGGTCGTAGGAAGGGGCTGAGCAGCCAGCTCTCATGGTTTCAGGGTGAACAGCCGTGTCCTGGGAAGGGCACAGGAATATTCTGAGCCTCAGGTTATCCATCTGCAAAATGGGCAGAATAATTCCTGACCCTTTTTCTCTAGTTGGAATTTTTTAGGGATAAAAGAAGAAATAACACAGAAAGACTTGGAGGCTTAGCCAGGATAAGGCATGAGATAACTCCAAGGTAAGATTATTATTATCTTAATTGGGTGTAGTCAAATTTAGTTTTTTATTTTAATGATTTAGATTTGAGGATGAAGTATTAATTTATGAATCATCTGTGACAGTAAATAGACCTCCCTGGTGAAGACTTCCCTAATTACCTGTAACCACCTGTGATTGATGAGCCAGCAGCAGGGATGGTAGGGATGTGATGGCAGGCATTATCTAATCACATGTCCCTGTAAATAATTCAGGGACTGGGGCCACTTCTGAGGCTGGAGCAGAGTTACCTTTGCCTACCGTGGTGCATATTTTCTGTCTCTGCAGGAGACAGAGATGAAGCCACAAAGCAGGAGCCAGGAGGCAAGGTGCAGGCACCAAGCCTCTGCCTCTGCAGGCTAAGCCGTGCCCCTCTGACTGTGGCTGTGGATGTCCGCGGCTCAGGAGAAGCAGAGCCCATCGGAAGGAAGGGTCGTAGGAAGGGGCTGAGCAGCCAGCTCTCATGGGTTCAGGGTGGACACCCGTGTCCTGGGAAGGGCACAGGAACATTCTGAGCCTCAGGTTATCCATCTTTCTCAACACCTGGGCCATTCCCTCCACCTCCTTCTTGCCAAGCTGGGTGGATGCATTTGGAACATTCCACTGTCTTTGTTATTAAACAAATCTTGTCAAGCTAATTAGCTACGGGGGATTTTAGGTGGGTTTTTGTTTTCAAAAGTAGTCAAACAAAACAAATGTATGTTATGCTTGGCCCAAGGCTAACTTTCTAATTAAAGTAAAGTGCAGGTGGATCACCAAACAAAAGTAAATAAATAATAAATATGTGTGCACATATGTTCAGAGAGGAAAAGCAGGAGGTAAAATGAGACCCAGCAGAGCAATTGCCAGCCATGAACTGAGCACAGGGTGTAGGTCCCAGAAGAAATGAGGTTGCAGGGAGGGAAGAAGCTAGGTTAGTATCACTGCCCGAAGGGGGGAATGAAGAGGGGAAATAGGTCTTGAGTCTTGAGGGGAAATAGGTTTGTTTGTGTGTTTGTTTGTTTAACAAATTCTTTCTGCCTGGTGTTGGGAGCTATCATTTTCTTCTCTGTCCTCTTTCTTCTCCTTCCTGTAATAAGGGTCTGGCGTGCGTCAGAACGCAGACCACATGTCACAATGGCTCAGTCAGTGTACGTTTTAGGTCTAGTGTACGGGACCCTGCAGGGCCTGTGTGTGAGATGGCCACCAAGGAGCGTGGGTAGTGACAGTGGAGAAAATCTGCCCAGATGTGGGTGGATCCCTGACCTCAGGCAAGTTGTCTCCTGGTACTCGAGAACGAGCCATCCAGGGTTGCTCCGCCCCGCGCGCTCCTGGTCTCGGCAGAGCCGCAGAACCAGAGTGTTTGGTTAAGTGTGGGCAGCTGCACGTGCGCCGCCGAACCGACCCGCTGAGCCTGTCGCTGCCGCCGCCGCCGCCGCCCAGCCCAGTGCGCCGGGACCCGCGACCCCAGACCCCGACCTGTTTTAGATCGGCCCGTGCGCCCCAGGCCCGGGCCGAAGGAGGCGCCCCCTCAGCCGCCCCTGGCCAACGGGGCCCTCAAAGTCTCTGTCTGGAGCAAGGTGCTGCGGAGCAACGCGGCCTGGGAGGACAAGGGTGAATTTTTAGATATGATCTACTGGTCGCGACAGATCATTGCTGTGGTCCTAGGTGTCATCTGGGGCGTGTTACCATTGCGAGGTTTCTTGGGACGAGCAGGGTTCTGCCTGATCAGTGCAGGCGTCCTGTACCCCCACTTCAGCAACTACCGACAGACAGATGAGGAAGAATATGGCAGCACGCTGGAGCTCACAAAGGAAGGGTTTATGACATCGTTTGCCTTGGTCATGGTCATTTGGATCATCTTTTACACGAACGTCCACGATGACTTGTTGGGGCACTGTCCCCACCTGCTCCCTGTCCGGTCCAAAGGACCCTCTTAGTTACACCACAGAAACATGATTATTAGGGGCACCCAGCCACGTAGAACCTGGAAGGCCCATGTTTCCTGGACCGAGAATCAGAGTGTTGGGCGTCAGTGTTTTCTGCAAGGGTTGTGACCTGAAACTTTTTAAAGAACCATACACCTTTTGGGGAAGCATTTCTGATTTTTTTTTTTCCATTTTTAATTATTTATTTATTTATTTATTTTTGGCTGTGTTGGGTCTTTGTTTCTGTGCGAGGGCTTTCTCCAGTTGTGGCAAGCGGGGGCCACTCTTCATCACAGTGCGCGGGCCTCTCACTATCGCGGCCTCTCTTGTTGCGGAGCACAGGCTCCAGACGCGCAGGCTCAGTAGTTGTGGCTCACGGGCCCAGTTGCTCCGCGGCATGTGGGATCCTCCCAGACCAGGGCTCGAACCCGTGTCCCCTGCATCAGCAGGCAGATTCTCAACCACTGCGCCACCAGGAAAGCCCAGGGAAGCATTTCTGAATTGTCCATCACCAGTCGTTTCTTCTTGGATACCATCATGAAACACCTGTTTGCCGATTGGAGCTGTCCTTTAATTTGTGCACCTCTGGATCCAGATGAAGCATTAAATTGTCTTCCTTCTCCATCAGGTGTACGGTTTTTAAACTATCAATCATTGGCATTTCAAGTCTTCTGAAAACAGTACGGCAGTATGTGTGTGGTCCCTAGCACAGTATAAGCAGCATCTAATAACAGTTTTCATTGTAGAATGTTTTCAGAAACTTAAATAAATCAGATCTTTAATCGAAAAAAAAAAGAACAAGCCATCCAAAGCATGTGATGGTGGCCAGGTGGTAGCCTTCAGGCACTCCTCCCCCAGAACCCTTTCTGTCTTCCCATCTCTCTCTCATATTGCTGTCCCTCACCTGCCGACTTCATTCCTGTTTCCCCCTCATCTCACCAGGTGGAATCTTCCTCAGCAACTCCCTCCAAGACTGAGTAGCTTCCCAAACCAGGTTGGGCATTGGCCCTATCCAAGGTTCTGAAACCTGCTGGGACGTCAGGATGGAGCTGGTGTTTCTCTTCCACGGTGAACACATGTGAGGGTTCAGTGGCAGTACTAAATGTTATTTTAATATTTCCTTCATGCCTTAACTCCAACAGGTAACAGCTTGAAAATACATAACTGAAAGAAGATTTTCTGTCTGAAAAGATGCTTCTGAGCTGAAGCCTGGGGAGATGGTGGCTTTATCTTGAATATCCTCAGAAATACAGATTCTGAGACACATACATCTCTAAATCCATTCAGATGTCTGCAGACTGTAAGGCAGATGTCAGTAGAAATAATGCTAAGGGGTTATCAATCAACTCAGCAAATGTTTATCAAACCCCTTCTGATCAACCACTGTGCTGGGCATTTGGGTGCTTATAAAGAGATATAAGGAGTGGTTTTAAATCTGAAGAGTTCTGGATCTATAAGGAGTCAACATTAAATATAATAATATTAAAGATGAGGGACTTCCCTGGTGGTTCAGTGGTTAAGACTCTGTGCTTCCACTGCAGGGGGCATGTGTTCAATCCCCGGTGGGGAAACTAAGATCCCACATGCTGTGTGGCAATACCAAAAAAATATATATATATATTAAAGATGAAGTAACATGTATTGTAGAACTGCCACCAACTAGCTGGTAAATTTAGGAAATAAATGGTTTTGTCAGAAACCAGCTTTCTGAGAGCTCACTCTCATCCCCCTATTGGAGCAGAGTTTGTGATTGAAGAGTGTTAGCAGGAGACCTTCACGTGGGGCATGGTTTCCTATCATGATCCAATATCTCTGTTAAGTTTAATCTAAGATTTACTTTTGTTCCAAGAGTGTACTGGAGCTTTGGAAGAGGATCATCCATGAGCAGTATAAATCTCAAGGAAATTATAAACCTTTAACCAGACTCATCAAGAAAAAGAGAGGGAAAAAAATAAGAGAAATGAAAGAGGAGAAGGTACAAATGACACCACAGAAATACAAAGGATCATTACAGAGTACTATGAACAACTATATGCCAATAAAACGGACAACCTAGAAGAAATGGATAAATTCCTAGAAATGTATGATCTCCCAAGACTGAAACAGGAAGAAATAGAAAATACGAACAAACCAGTTCTCAGGAATGAAATTGAATCAGTTTGAAAAAAAACAAAAACAAAAAAAAACTCCCAACAAACAAAAATCTAAGACCACATGGCTTCATGGGTGAATTCTACCAAACATTTAAAGAAGAGTTAACATGAATCCTTCTCAAACTATTCCAAAAAAATATAAGAGGAAGGAATGCTTCTGAGCTCATTCTACCAGGCCAGCATCACCCTGATACCAAAATCAGACAAAGATATCACAAAAAAAGAAAATTAGAGGCCAATATCACTGATGAAGATAGATGCAAAAATCTTCAACAAAATATTAGCAAACCAAATTCAACAATATAGTAAAAGGCTCATACACCACGATCAAGCTGGATTTATCCTAGGGATGCAAGGGTGGTTCAATATCCACAAATCACACATTAATAGATTGAAAAGTAAAATCATATGATCATCTCAATACATGCAGGAAAAAAAACTTTTGACAAAAGTCAACATCCATTTATGACAAAACTCCTAACAAAGTGGGCATAGGGGGAACATACCTCAACATAATAAAGGTCACATATGACAAACCTACAACCAACATCATACTCAATGGTGAAAAGCTGAAAACATTTCCTCTAAGATCAGGAACAAGATAAGGGTGCCCACCTTTGCCACTTTTATTCAGCATAGTATTGGAAGCCCTAGCCATGGAAATAAGAAAAGAAAAAGAAATAAAAGGAATCCAAATTTGAAAGAAAGAAGTGAAACTGTCACTGTTTTCAGATGATGGTATATGTAGAGGAAATCCTAACGATGCCACACAAAAAAAATTTATTAGAACTAATAAATGAATTCAGTGAAGTTGTAGGATACAAAATCAGTATACAGAAATCTGTTGTGTTTCTATACAATAATAACGAACTATCAGAAAGAGAAATTAAGAAAACAACCTCATTTACAATTGCATCAAAAAGAATAAAATACCTAGGAATAAATCTAACCAAAGAGGTAAAAGACCCATACTCAGAAAACTATAAGACATTGATGAAAAAAAATGAAGACAACACAAGCAAATGGAAAAATATACCCTGATCGTGGATTGGAAGAATTAATATTGTTAAAATGACTATACTACTGAAGGCAACCTGCAGATTCAACACAATCATTATCAAAATACCAATAGAATTTTTCACAGAACCAGAACAAATAATTCAAAAATTTGAATGGAAACACAAAAGACCCTGAATAGCCAAAACAATCTTGACAAAGAAGAAGAAAGCTGGAAGTATCACGGTCCCTGATTTCAAACTATACTACAAAGTTATAGTAATCAAAACAGTATAGTACTGGCACAAAAACAGATACATAGATGAATGGAATGGAATAGAAATCCCTCCAGGCACATATGGTCAATTAATCTATGACAAAGGAGGCAAGACTATGCAATAGGGAAAAGACAGCCTCTTCAATAAATGGTATTGGGAAAACTGGACAGCTGCATGCAAAAGAATCAAACTGAACTACTTTCTTACACCATATAAAAAAAAGAAAAAAACTCTAAATGGATTAAAGATTTAAATGTATGACCTGAAACCATAAAACTCCTAGAAGTAAACACCCAGTATGCTCTTTGACATTGGTCTTAGCAGTAATTTTTTTTGGATATGTCTCCTCAGGCAAGAGAAATAAAAGCAAAATAAATGGGACTACAACAAACTAAAAAGCTTTTGCACAGTGAAGGAAACTATCAACAAGACAAAAAGGCAGACAACTGAATAGGAGAAGATATTTGCAAATAATACATCAAATAAGGGGTTAATATCCAAAATATACAAAGAACTGGTACAACTCAGCATCAAAAAATCCCAATTTAAAAATGGGCAAAGGACCTGAATAAATATTTTTCCAAATAAGACATATATATGGCCAACAGACACATGAAAAGATGCTCAACATCAGGGAAATACAAATCAAAACCACAATGAGCTATCACGTTAGGCTTGTCAGAATGGCTATTATCAAAAAGACAACAAATAACAAATGTTGGCAAGGATTTGGAGAAAAGGGAACCCTCATGCACTGTTGGTGGGAATGTAAATTGGTGCTGCCACTATGGAAAACAGTATGGAGATTCCTCAAAAAATTAAAAATAGAACTACTATATGATCCACCAATTCCACTTCTGGGTATTTTTTCCAAAGAAACAAAAACTCTAGTTCAAAAGATACATGCACCCCAATGTTAATAGCAACACTATTTACAATAGCCAAGATATGGAAGCAACTAAAGTGTCCATCAACTGATGAATGGATAAAGAAGATGTGGTACATATGTACAGTAGAATATTACTTGGCCATAAAAAAGAATGAAATCTTGCCATCTGCAACAATATGGATGGACCTAGAGGGTGTTATGCTAAGTGGACTAAGTCGGACAGAGAAAGACAATCAGATGATTTTGACTATATGTGGAATCTAAAAAACAAATTAAAAAAAAGAACAAACACAACAAAACAGAAACAGACACACAGACACAGAGAACAAATCTGTGGTTGCCAGAGGGGAGGGTGACGGGGGGATGAGTGAAATAGGTGAGGGAGATTAAGAGGTATAAACTTCCAGTCAAAAAATATCAATAAATGAGTCACAGGGATGTGATGTACAGCATAGGAATAAAGTCAATAATAATGTAATAACTTGTATGGTGACAGATTGTAAATAGAAATTAAAAGGTGAACATTTTGTAGTGTATAAAAGTATCAGATCACTATGTTGTACACCTGAAACTAGTATAATATTATAAGTCAGTTATACTTCAATAAAAATAAATGAGAAATAATAAGAAATCTCAAGAAAATAAGGAAATTGTGTTAGTCAATGCTCAGTTTTACTTTCAAGTAGCCACGTCTCTCTCTCTCTCCATCTTCTGTTTCTGTCTGTGTGCAAACTTTGATCTCCTTTACCTCACACTGACTTTCCCCACAGACCCCACACACTGACTACTACAGAGACTCGATATATAATAGACGAGGTCCTTTCCTCCCTGATTATTTGATCCAGTGGGTGTCAACAGTCCAGCCTTAGACCAGTTACCATGGCTTGGAAAGGGAGTCAATTGAGAAGGTTGAAATTACATGTTTAGGAGAAGCATCAACCACAATGGGATGATGTGGTATCTTACTGTTCTGGGAATACTGGATGGTAAATGTCGGCTGCATGAGTGACATTTTATTGAGCACCTGTGCTCAATTACTGAGACATAATTATTGACATATTATTGAGACAAGTACGTCAATTTTGCAGGTGAAGAAATTGACATTCAGAGAGAAAACATTAATTTTCCCTGCTGATTCACCCACCACCTTCTATGCCACTGATGGCAACAACACTAAACTTCTGCTTTCCATGGTCTTCCCAGGACACTTGAAAGTTACTTTTCTCCCTAACGGTGTTTCCTAGGTGCACTCAAAAGTCTCCTCTAAGACTTTTCATCTTCCTTTAGCATGTACTTTGATGGCTTATCTGAAATCTTGTTACGTATTTTCATGGGCTGCAGAGTAGTAAACAGTGTCAACCACATCTAATGAACCCCTGCTCATCATATGTTTCTGTCACAAAAGGAGACAAACTGTGTGACTCCTGACCTTTGGGAGGAAAGGTGAGCTTGCACCAAACACACACACTTAGACACACATACACACGCTCAACACAATCACACTCAAATATACATACACACATTCATACACAAACACATGTACAAACACATAGTCAAGTTTGAGAAGTCACCCCAATACCATTGGTTCCCCTTCCTTTTGGACATGCATCTCCCTCTCCCCACATGTCATGAAGCCTGGGCCCAGGCACTATGTCATAATTCTGCCTGGAGGAAAGAAGCCAACACACTCCTGCACGTTGAACTGGACACAGCTGCATGGTTTGTTAAGGAGCCTGAACAAGTCACTGCTTAGCTCAAAGGAATGGCATTCTAGTAGCGGAAAGCTACCAGACGGACAAGGAGAAGATCATTTTGACAAAGACCTAGATCTTCTTTCTAGCATCACACTACTTGGATTATGACTTATGTGCCTTACACCAAGTAGGTCCTGCATATGTGACAATGACACCTAAGGGCAACATAACATCCATGTGCATGATGTGGGTGAACAGAGAGTTCCAAGTTCTGCTAGTGTGCAGCTTTCCAGGACCATGAGACTACACACTGCTGAGTCTCTAGAGGGCTGTGGCACCAGTACACTACCCATCTATCCATCCATCCATCCGTATTAATCAAGCTCCTACTATGTGCAAGGAAATGCTACATTTTTAGGTAAGCAAATAAGAGGAGAAGAACTAGAGGTACAATAGTCATGACAGGCTGAACTGTGCTGCGGGAACAATATCAAATCTTCAGTGGCTCCCAGTTCTAAAGGTTTACGTGTTACTCACGCTACACGTCCACCACGGGTCATTGCTGATGGAGCAGTCATACCTTAAATGCTGCCAGTTCCTATGCCAGAAGGAAAGAGAGTCCCTGAGAGTTTCCATTTGGCAATTAAATCCTTTGATTAGATATGGCACATGTCATATCCATTCAAAACTCATTGGCCAGAACAAGTCACTGTTCCCAACCAACCACGAGGGGCCTGGAGGTGCAATCCTTCCATGTTTGCAGAAAGGTGATAAGCAGACACATCTAGTGAACATCACTATGACACCACATGAAGGAGTTTGGCTCTATTATCATGGTTTTCCCCCAACTTTTCCAAGGCTTGCTCCTGGCCCAGACCTGGAGTTTGGGACTTGGGTACCTTTCTTCACCTATAGTTTTGTCCTAGGGCCCTTTCTATGGAGAATGGGACTTGACGCTGCTACTTGCTTGTATCCACAGTCCTATAAGGACCAGATATGAATCCCTATTGAGGATCTATACATAATGAGTCACTCGCTTGTGATGGAGACTTTGGCAATGCCCCGCCACCCACTCTTGTGGTATAAGATTTCCCGAGATGCCCCTGAGAAACTGCTTCTTCCTAGGGGACACAGGTGGCATCAGGTGACTAGGATGACCATATAAATGAAAAGTACATGACTATGGACTTTCCTTGAGGCAGGGAGCTCATCTGCAATGAAGGAGTTGAATTTGTAAACCTGAAACATTTGGAAATCTCACTTTTTCTTTAATTCAAATCATAATTTGATCCGCGTTGGGTGGATTTCCATTCGTCTTCCCCGTGGCTCTGGCCTGAGAGTCGTGGAGGTTGTGGGAGCCCAAAGGTGATGCAGGGTCTCTCTCTGCCCATTTCCCCAGGAGAAAAGACCACCTTTACCTGCCCAGGGTCAGGAACCCGGCTAGGACTCTTGAGCAGCAGCTGGTTTTATTCCTACAACCTTTTCATCTGCCCAGGATGTGGATGTATGGTTTTTATTTTAATTTTAATTTTAATTTAATTTTATTTTATTCTTAAAGATTTTTTTTATGTGGACCATTGTTTTTTAAAGTCTTTATTGAATTTGTTACACAATTGCTTCTGTTCTGTGTTTTGGTTTTTATGGCCCTGAGGCATGTGGGATCTTAGCTCCCTGACCAGGGATCAAACCCAAACCACCAGCATTGGAAGGTGACGTCTTAACCACTGGACCGCCAGGGAAGTCCCAGGTGCATGGTTTTTAAAACATTTTGGGGCACTAAGCAGGAGTACCATAAAGGACATTGTAAGTATGCAAAGTTCAAAGAACTGAGAGAAACCCACTTACTGTCATGTTTCACGGTGAAATATCAATGCTTTCCCACTGAAGTCAGGAAACACGTGAAAGGTGCCTGATATCATTGATATGGACAACTTTTCATGGAGGATGTGGGTCATGTACAGGACATGAAAAAAGTGGTACAAATACTGCAAAGGAAGAGATGCAGTCATTCATATTTGCAGAATATATAACTGTCTAAGTAGAAACCCAAAAGCCAACATCACAGATCAAAAGGACAAATTCAAATCAAAAGAAAAATTTTTAATAAAAAATCAAAATTGTCCTAATTATCAGCAGTAACTGCTTAGAAGATTCAATAGAAAAGTGATTTTCCATTTACAATGGCAGCAAACTTTAACATACGTGAGTGAGCCTAATTAACGTGTGAGATCCTTACAAAGATGACAGTACAACATCCTTGCAAGACATTGCAACGCCCTGACAGAGGGAGCAGAGATTTGCTACCTTCCTAAACAGGAAGCCTCAGCAGTGAGTGGCTGACTTTCTTCCATTTTACTCTACACGTTCAGTGAGACAACAATCAAAAGCTCAACATAGATTTGTAGAGATATTGACAAATGGAATCTAAAATTCATCTTGAAGAGAAAGGGCAAGACCAGAAATGATAGGAAAGGAAGAAGAAAAGGAGGAGGAGGGGGAGTGGTGATTCCCTCCCCATGTTGGGCACATAACAGATGTGTATAAAACAGGGGGAGGGCAGCTGACGTGAGCAAATAGATCAATCGAACGTAATGAAAAGTCCAGAAACAGAGACTTTAGCGTATGTGAAGTTAATACACTGGAAAGGACGCATTTCGCATCCACAGGGATTGACGGCACTAAATGGTGTTGAGACACTTGTCTACTGTTGGGGAAGAAAAATAAAATTAATCTTCAACCTCACATCATTTCCCAAAGTAATTTCAGGTGGATTTCAGACATCAATGTAAAACAAAACTGTAAAAACGTTGGACAAAAATATGAGAAAATGTAACCTGGAGAGACAAAAGACCTCAAACAAGACACAGAAAATGCAAAAGGCTAAAATAAAGAACACATAAGCTTGACTACCTCAAAATTTTAAATTCCTATACGACTCACGATACGGTTAAGAATTACCCACAGACTTGGAGAAAACATTCACACCATACATAGTAAGGGATTCACAGATAGAATATGTCATCACCTCCATACAGTAATACGAAAAAGATAAACAACGGTGGAAATTCAGGCAAAGGATATAAACACACGACTCATGGGGGAGAAATTACAAATGCCAACAAACGTGGAAGTGCTCAATTCAGTAGGAATGAGGGGAAAACTTGTTAAAACAAGACATCCTTTCTCACCTATTTGATTGGCAAACATGAGCACAATTGATAATAGCGGGTATCAGCAGAGATGTGTGGAAACAGGATTCCTACGTGCTGTTGGTGAGAATGTACTTTGAAGGGCCTTCTGCGGAGAGGGATCTGGGCGCATCTATTGGCACAAAGACCGCACAGGCCCTGGCTTCTCCGCTTCCCAGATCTACCTGGAGAAACGCCCACTCGTGCGCAAAGGAGACGAGAAAGAGAACATGCACCACGATGTTCCCTGAAGGAGTGAGAGCTCGGAGGAAAAAATTAAACGTCCTGCAGTGGAGACTTGGTTCAATGCAGAGGAATCTGGTGCTTCAGTTCTTGGACTTTGGAAGCCTGGGGGAGGGGGTTCCGGGCTGACCCCTTTGCCGTAAAACGGTGCGTAGAAGAGTGTGGTTGGGAGGAGGGGTGTGCAGCTGCCCCCCCCCACACTGTGATGCAGTGAGGCTGGGTCAAGGGGTCTGTAAGTCCTACAAGGCGGTCACCGCAGGGCGGACGGTGACCCTCAGGGCAGCAGCGCCCATCCTTCCCTGGCTCGGCCAGAGCAGCCCAGCGGGCAGCACCCTGACCTGTCAGTGTTTGCGCCACGCTGATTCCTGTGGAGTTAGGTCTGTGGGACTCTCTCATCTTTCACGGGCATTAGCTGACGCTGGACCTCAGGTGTGAGCGGAGGGACACGGGCTGGAGGCCTTGGAGACGCGGCTCAGGGTCCCTGATGGGCATGTGTCCTGCCCACCGGGCACTGCAGCCCGGTCCACCGTGGTCCCTTCCCTCCCACACCTTCTGCACGTTGAAGACAAGCCTCCCCGCCCAGGAGGCCACAGGGGTCCCCTCCCCTTGTTTGGAGTCTCAGGGTCTCCTCATGCCGGTCCTGGGCCTCACACACCTTCCCCTCTGAAGTTTGATACAGCGAGAGACTGGTGAGTATTTTTAGGTTTCCCTCTGTGCACGCAGGTGAAATTTTAATGAGCAGGATTGGCGATGCACTGAGAATGTCTGATGTCGACAGGAGAAATCAGCCCTCTGCTAAGCGGGCCCTGTGCTTCCATTACATGCATCGGATCAATGCTGGGAAAGCAAACACAGGCGCCAGGCATCTCGGGGACGCGGTCTGGGGGAGAATAAACGCAGATTACCAGGCTCTTCCCTCCGTATCCGCCCCTTCAGTGGATCAGAGCCCCGAGCATTCTCCGGGCACACAGCTGCCCAGGGCAAACACTGCGTTTCCCAGCCACCTTTGCAGAATCAGGGATCATCTGACCAATGGATTTGAGTTCTGCCCAGCGCATTGTGAGCAGAGGTGATGGGAGCAACCTGCGGGTCGCGCCCTGAGAGGACGGAGGAGGTGACGATGGGAGCAACTGGCGGGTCGCGTCCTGAGAGGACGGAGGAGAGCCCTCCCCTCCCATTTTTCCCATCCACTGGCTGAATGAGGCCCAGTCTGCTTGGGTCAGCTTCTGATCTGGGCCCAGGAGGACCCAAGGGAAAAGGGGATCTTGTGAGCTTTGGAGAAATTTAATCTCTTTATCATGTGGTGATCACTTAGCTTCCTGTGGCTGGGCTTCCTCAGCTGTGAAATAGGGGTGATGATGGTGATGATGATGGTGAAGATGGTGTCTTATTTCCAGGAAGAGGAGGAAAGGTGATGAGGTAATGGCAGGGCTTGGAGCAGGCCCTGTGCCTACTGTTACTAATATCGTTATTATTAATATCTCATGTTCTTGGTGAAGTGGACTTTTCCCCTCCTGTCCTGGGCCCCCGGTTAGAAGGCAGGAATCGAGCTCCCCTTTAGAAAACCTCCCTTCCCAGCTTGTCCTCAGCAGGAGTCCTCTACAGAAGGCACGAATGTCCCCCAGGCAAGCGGGGGACACAGGCCGGTGCCCCAACCCTGTACCAAGGGCCCCACGGTGCCTGGTATCCTGGAAGGCTCATTAACATAGCAGACCCTGTTTCCTGCAGTAGCACCAAGATCAGTGGCTCCCACTGTGCTTGGCTGAGGGGAGTCAGGAATGGACACCCGCGGGCAGGCGCTGGGTCACTTTGTGAAGGAGGCTGATGTGCCCACCTCCTGGGGAGTTTCCAGGGGAGGCATCGGCTCTGCCCCTGCAGAGAGGTGGGGCTGGCGTCCCCGGGCTGGTGTCCGCACTCCAAAGCACACTAGCCCGGATTGGGAGGGCAGAAACGTCACAGACCTGCTGCATTCAAGGCCTGGCTGATTAGTGGGACGGGACACCTTGCCTCGTGTTTAATTGGACTCTCGCATCCTTTTCTGTGAATGTCTACTCCTAATGTCTGGCTTTTCTGTCAGGATTTCTCTGCTTGTTATTGATTTGCGGAAGCCCCTTTGATGTTTCGTGCACCAAACCTTTGTCTATTAAGCACAGCAAACATGGTTCTCCCGTCTGCCCTTTGTCTTTTCCCTCGAGTGTGGTGGTCGGTGGTCTCACTCAGAGCTCTACAGTTAATCACAAGGCTCTCTGAAATGAGTTTTCTCACCTAAATCTCCACTCTGCTCTCTCCAGCAATCAGCGGACTTTTCTCAACTAAATTGAATTCAGGGCAAGGCTTTGTAGCACCAGAGGGCCATCAGGAGAAAAGTCTGAATAAAACACTTTTCCGGGCAGTTTCTGATCTGGCACATTTCCCCAGGAGACGGAGTCCAGCTGGGGGCAGTTGTAACCAGGCTGATCTTTGCCCAGAGGCCGGCAGGCGTCCATCCCTGCTGGGGGTCACAGGGGGCTTTCCCAGCGTGGACGAAAGGCCGGCAGGTGGGGCTTGGGGAAGCCTTTGAAGAACCCACAGGGCACACAGGCTCTGAGAAGGTCAGAGCTCTGGCAATTAGGGGGAGCCCCGCAGACCCGAGCTGTTTGCTGGGCCGTGACCCCCCTGCTCGGGGCTGCCCTCCACTGAGCCCCCTGCCGTCGGGGTCCGGGTCTGGGGGAGCAGCCGCTGGACGCGTGTGGATCTTGGGGGGTCTCAGCGTTCAGGTCGCCCCTAAGGACCTGACGGAGCAGCAGCCTTTCCCCCCCCTGCCCAGGGCCCTGTGTCTGTGGGATGAACAATGCATCTCTCGGAAGCCCGTGATGAAGGGTGAGGGCAGAACCTTTGTCCTGGGCTGTGAGGGGCTTTACTCCCCACCGGCTCGGAGGGAACCTGACTGACAGCTGTGAGCGGGGCTCCCTCTGGGCCCCGGGGAGGGCGGGGTGAGGACCAGGGGCCCCGGGGGCCATCCGAGCCAGCGTGCGTGTCCCCCTCGCCCCGCGGGGGTCCCTGTGCCCCTGCACCTCCTGGTTCCATGGCTGGGGGACCCCCCTTCCACCTTTCCTGGGCCGGCCCCCTGAAGGCAGCCTCCAGGAGAGCCTCAGATATGACCTGCGCTAGTCCCGTGATTTCCTGTATGAGTTATTATATAAATAAACTATTTATATAATTTATTATATAAATTCCTCATATAAATATGAGTTCATATTTGCATTTAAACTATTGTTGTAAATATAAAAACGAGTGGTAAAATTTATGCTAACGGCTGAAGACTTTAATTTTATTTACATAAAACATTAAATAGTACATTAAAAAGCCCATGGCAAGTGTAGACAGACCACAGAAGAAAGAAAGGGTTTGTATTTTAGTGCCATTCAACAGAGCTTTTTCCTGATTTTGGAGCAAGGGGCTCTGAATTTGATCTTGTGCTGGGCCCCCAAATCATGCCCTCGGCTCCCACCCGAGAGCCCCTGGGGAGGGTTTGTGCCCTGTCCCCCGGCTCTCTGAGGCGGACAGTCAGTCCACGCCTGAACTGTGTCCCTGGAGACCCCACTTCTCCAAGGCCCGCTCTGCTGGCTCCGTGGACGGGGCGGAACCGTCCAGGTTGCTGGGGAGAAGCTCTGCTGCTCGGGGCAGGTGTGACCCCCAGGAGGGCCGAGGGGCTGAGGACGGGGTGACTGGGGGGTCTCGGGACACGGGGCTGGGGGACAGCTTGGGGGCCCCTCCAGTCCCCACTCCTCGTGCCGAGGCCTCCGTGCGGCCCCAGGACAACAGGGACTTCCTGCAGGAGGTTCGGGGAGGCCCTCGGCGGCCCCTGACCCGCTGCCCCTCCCCCTGCCGAGGACACCCCTCTCCCCGAGGGCCCTTTGAGCCAGGGCAGTGCTGAGCCCAGGGCTGTGGACACAGGTGAGCAGAGAAGCTGGGGGCATCCGTGCTGGGGTCCGTCCCTGTCCCCAGCGTGGATGCTCAAGGACGAATTGGAATCGTCACCCGAAGTTACTCCCAGGAGGGGGCGGCCTCCCAAGCTCCCGCCAATCGCACACTTTAAAGACAAATTCATGAATTAAAACGCGTGACAAGCTGAGGAATCATGCACATGGTGCCCAACGGGTTGAAAACAAACTTGAAAAATGCAGGCCTCCCTTGCTTCCGTGCCACAAGATCAATCGTGTTGCTCGGGCTCATAAATTTTTGGAAAGGAATTTTTGTCTAAGAATTGCCAGCTTCAGAAACGTTCTCTGCTCTCACAGCTGTGACACAAAATCACAGCCTCCTCCAAGCAGGAGAGACTCCCTCCCGGTCCCTGCAGACGCCCAAGGCCTTCACCTGTGGGACCGCGTGGGACTCTCAGTGTCGAGTGCCATGATGGCCCTGGTGCTGGGACGGATTGAATTTAAGAGGGTCCCTGGAGTTCCAGAATTCATAGACAAGTTTGTTGATCATGGAGAAGCCAGAGGAGAATCAGCAGGTAAAAATGGCAGTGTTGACAAGGGACAGAGAGGTGCCACGTTCCAGAGAATCAGGAAGGGGGGGCCGCCCATCTCCCCTGTGTGAGTCCTCCCCCCTCCATCCGTGCCAGGCGTCACCACACCTTCACAGGGTCCCCACGTCATTTCTGGAGGCAACCTAAGAGCCAGCCCAAAGGCACACGCTCAGAGCCTGCGTTTGTCAGGGTCCAGAGCAGCAGAACCAAGAGGACGTGTAGCTATAGAAAGACTTATCATGAGGAATTGGCTCAGGTAAACCAGGAGGGCTGTGCATCCCAAATCTGCAGGGTGGGCCAGCTGGCTGCAGACCCAGGAGAGCAGACAGTACAGTCCCAGTCTGAAGGCCGCCTGCTGCAGAATTCCCCCTTGACCTCGGAAAGGTCAGTCTTATGTTCTATTCGGGCCGTCGCCTGATTGGGCGAGGCCCACCCACACCAGGGAGGGCAATCTGCTTTACTCAAAGTCCACTGATTCAAATGCCAATCTCATCTAGAAACACCCTCACAGAACATCCACCAACTACCCGGGCCCCGTAGCCCAGCCAGGTTGACACATAAAACTATCCCTGACAGCCCCCTTGCTCACATTTGCCTGGACCATCAGTGTCTGATGTCTCTGCTGGGGAATCCACCCTGATGAGAACGACGGGACCAGGAGCGAGGAGGGGTGTGTGGGCGGGGGAGGGGAGTGGGCAGGGCTGTTCCTGGCCTCAGGCTGTGGGCAAAGCAACACTATGGCAGAGCAGCGTCCTGCTGGGGGTCCGGCAGAGGGGCAGAGGTGAACCAGGCCAGTGAAGGGGGCCGGGCGCAGACATGGGATGGAGCTCGCGGGTGGGGAGTCCTAGCGGACATCTGCTCCTTCAGGCCCAGCAGAGGGCCCCCTGCCAGGTGCAGTTCTTGCCCCCCTCCTCGGTTCACGGCGGACATTGGTTCCTCGTGTCCACTCAACCCCTGAGCTGTGAGGACGCATCCTCCTGCCACAAGGACGGCTTCTGGAGCGGGCAGGTAACCCCCCGGAGCCCATCAGGTTCGGGCAACGTTCACACTGGAACCTGGGGACCCAGGCGAGCTCTCGTCCCACCACCCGTGACCCTGGGAGGCTGTGGCTGGAGCTGCTGTCTCTGCCTCGTCACCGCGAGGATTTTTCAAACCCATTAACAAGCTTTGGAAAAGTAAATTGTGTTTTCTTGTATAATGACGATAAACGTGAGCTCTCTAAAGCCCATTAACAGAGGGAATAGAGACAGTGCCCCATCGAGGGGAAAAAAAGATGACTGTTTAGACTTTGTGTAGTAAGCAAGTGTAAAAACCAATATCGTGATGATCTGAGTGTCGCATTGTGTGAAGAGCATCGCGTATTTCCCGCTGCGGCTGTTCCCGTTACAGGGAGAACAGCCCCCGACTGGTAACTGGCTGCAGGGGAGGCCCCTGCGGTCTCTGCCTGAGAATTTACAAGGTCACTGTCACAAGCTGCTCGTGCACCACGTGGTGTGGACGGGGTGAGCGTTAAAGTGTTTACACTGCTCTCAGAGTGACCTGCTACGTGTCCATTAAATATCATCAGCTCATTCTGCATCGCTTGCCCTGGAGGAATTTTAATGACGTGTTAAGTAGGTAAAACAAGTGGAGAAAAGAGATACTTCCTGCTCCCCCCCATCTATTGCCCCGACAACAGCGCTGAAGTCTTAACAAATGAATCTGCAGCTCCCGATGCACTGAGAATAAAATCCAAAGTCCTCCCGGTGACTCTGAGTCAAGACACGCCACCTCCCCACCCCCAAGTCTTCCTCCTCTCACCCCTCCCAGCCACATTGGTCTCCTGTCCCTGAGACCCTGGGTCCCCTGCCTCAGGGCCTTTGCATGTGCTCTTCCATCTGCCTGGAGCGCCCTTCCTGTCTGTGGCCAGCACTGTGCAGGTCTCCCTCAGAGGAGCCTCCAAACCAGCCAGGATAGAGACCCTCTCCCTGCCCCTCCCCAGCCCCTTGGAGCATTGTCACGTCTTCATTTCTCAGCCCTTAACACTGTGGATTTAATCTCATTCTTTTAATGTGTTTAACTGTATGTTGTTCCTCTACCTGTCCTGGGGTGGGAGCCCCAGCACAGAACAGTGCCTGGCACACAGCAGGTGCTGCAACAAGTGTTTGTTGAATGAATGAACGTGGGCCTCGTTCAAGGTGACGGTGGGGTGTGGAGAGGATGGCTGAGTACAAGGTCCAACTCGGTCACGAGGGCAAGCAGAAGAGGAGAGTCTAAGATGATAGATTCATGCGGTAGATCCGGAAAGACTGTTTCAATTGACATTTACAGCATATTGCAAACAGAGCAGGGATATTAATTATCAAAGTGTATCGAACTCAATTTACCTTTAGGAAAAGCCTCAAATCAGGCTTTGCAGCCACTTGTCCTTCTGTAAACTGCATCTTCAAAACAGCTCCTGCGAGAGCAAGTGGAAGGTCAGTTCCCCCATCACGGTTCCTGTCTCTCCGTCCTCCATCCCCAGCTCTGAGCACGTGTTTTAGTCCAGCCAGTATCTGAGCATCACACACGGAGCTGCAGGTGGGAAAAGGATTTCTGAGACACAGAGGTGCACCCATCCACCTGACTCGTGAAAAACATTCCTACTGCAATGTGGTCACCATCCCAGAGCTCTGGCGTGAACACTCCCCGTGTGCCTGGAACCAGCCCTAAGCCCTCACTGTTCTCAGCAGGACATGTTGAACCCGGGGCCCCCTCCCTCCAGAGCAGCTGTGCAGGCTCAGCGGCTCCTGCACCTCTGAGCCATCCCACCTCTGCCAGGGGTGCACTCGGGGCGCAGGGCTGGAGTAGCCCCTGGGCAGGTGAGCATGGCTGGTGCAGGTTTGTCTGTGGAATGAGAGGCCCTGTCCTTAGGAGGGGCAAATCCTCTCCTGTTCTCTGTTCTCCACAGTCCCCACCCCTCCCTATGACTCACTTCCAGGCACCTGCTTTCCTGACATTCCAGTCTGCACCCCGAGGACATTTGAGTTCATGGCCTTGTCCTACATCAGTGTGTGGGCCTAGAGGTGTGGTGCTGTGGGTAGGAGCTGGCTGTGAGGGGCTGAGCTGCCTGGAAGCGAGGGTCCCACACTCTGTGTCTCCCTGGCATGGCTGTGAGCCCAGGAGGTGGCTTTGGGTAAATTAGAAATGGACCCTTCCTCAGACACGTTACTGCCATCTGCTGGGAAACCATCCAAGTCTCATATGACTCCAGGATGACTGTGATATGAGCTGTGCTGCTAGACTTGGGCAGTGCACAACCTGGACAACCGCACCTGGCAGCCCTGCCTCCTCTTCCTCTGCACCCCCTGCTCCTTCATTCCTACCCCAGAGTTCCAATCAGCAGCCAACATTGTATATTTTATCTAATAAATGTCCTTTGAATATATTCTCCAAGAGGGCTGGGACTTCAGTCTGTTTTATTCAAGATTGTGTTTCCAGTACATAAAACTGTGTAACACAAAGTAAGGATTCAACAAATATGTGTTGAATGAAGGAATGAATGAAGGAAGGAATGAAGGAATGAGTTCTCCTTCCTTCCTTCCCCTCTTCACCTCCGGTGTCACCAGCAGAGCCCATGTACAGAGGTCAACGAGTTTTGTGCTGCCCCGACCAGCCTCAGGGGTCTCGGGCTTGGTCCAGGGGAGCCGCTCAGAGCAGGTTTGGGGTTGATTCCTCTGTTTGTAGAAGTTGCGTCTGGGCACAGCTGCCAGGGGCACAATTACGCTGCTAAGTGAAGCCCAAGAAAAAGAGCCGAGTTAGGTTATCACGTAAATGTTTGGACAACTGCACAGGTGCCGAGGAGCCACTAATGAAAATTCCAGCTTTGATGAAAGTAGAATTAAATGTTTGCATTGAATATTAAATTTCCGAGCAGTGAAGGCGAGCTGGGAGCGGTGATGTCTGAGGCAGGAGATCATTTCCTAATTGGATGGAGGGAGGCTGATTCCATCTCGCAGGATCGGATTCTGATAACTTAAGCTTCACCCCGTGACTGCTGACTCTGTAAGCCTCAGAAGAAGCAGCGGTTTATCCTCCTTGTTTTAAAGATGATAAAGCTGATAAAACCTCCCACTTCCGCTCCTGCCAGCAAAGGGTCAGCGAGCTCAGGGCTCTGTCACGTCCTCCCAGGTTCCCCTCAGGGCTCTGCACACACGGGGGCGGATGCCAGCCCTGCAGTCCTCAGCGCTCAGGCTCAGGCAGTCGGGAGCGACAGGAAATCACAGCCAGACGGACCGTAGCCCCGGGAGCGCCGGTCACGAGACCACTGCAGGAGCAGCTGGGGACCAGCATCCAGTCGGCAGGACCCGGGGGTTCGAGGGATGCCGTCAACTGGCCTCTCCTGCGTCAGACACTCTCCCTCTGTCTCCTGTGTGTCCTCCTGCAGGGAGCCCCCCCTCCTGGAGCACAACGCCCGCTCCCAGCTCAGGACTCACATGGTCTCTGCTGACCCGCTTCCGACCGTCCCAGACCGCGGGATCCCACCTCACGTGCCCGACCTGGATGGCGTCCCCACCCCGAGCCCCTCTCCGTGACCTGGGCCCAGGGGCCGCCCTGGAGCCTGGCAGCAGGCGTGGGGGTGCGGTGCCCACCGCCCTGGTCCACACGCCTGAGAGGAGGGGGGCTGCCCCCAGGGAGGGTGGGCGTGGCCGGTGCTCACTAACCAGGAGTCACCAGCGCCCCCCCAGCCCCGGGTGAGCAAACAGGGCTCCCGACAGGGGACTGGGCAGCTGGGCCACGCGGCCGGTAGGACGCAGAGTCGGGGCTCCCACGGGGCTTCTGTCTGTCTGTCTGTCTGTCTGTCCGTCTGCGGGGCCCTGTCCTCACCCCCCGGCCTGCGTGGGCTCCCGCCTGAGCATCGGTCCCGCTCCCTGAGCTGGAGGAAAGGCGTCCCAGGGACATTCTGTGTGCGTGAAGGGAAGCGACAGCAGAAACTCAGGAGGAGCTGCCGGTCTGCTCCTCAGACGTGACGGAAGGACAGGCGGACTCGAGCGAAACGCACACACGGCCCCGGGTCAGCGCAGGGACCTGCCGGCCCCGGGACCTCTGTCCCAGCCGGGCCCGCCCCGCCCCGTCCCCTGGGTGCCGGGCTCCGAGGGGGACACTTTTCTGGCAGAGAAATGGCAGCTCCTGACTGGCCGCGGGGGGGTCAGCGGGGGAGGGGGGGCCACGGCGGGGCTGGGACACAGAAGCGCAATGAGGGCGCTGCTCGTAAAGGCGGGGGCAGCGGAGCGCGGGGTGGGGGGCGCCCTGAGTCTGGCCACCGAGGCAGCTGCCGCCACGGCGGGGCTGGGGGGCCGGGCGGTGAGCGGACCGGGGTCTGGGTCTCCCGTGAGGTCCAGAGCGTGCGGCACGGGCGTCCAGAGTCTCTCCGTGGAACCACGCAGGGTGATGATGTTACGTGCCCAGCAGGTCGTGACGGCACCGGTGACACGGTGTCGCCGGGGAAGCTCGTCAGACCCGGTGCCCAGAGCTGCACTGGGGGCTGCCCCGGTAGCCACCCTGCCTGCATGTCCCCACATCCCAGGCCAGGGAGGGAAGCGGGCGCCCAGCCTCGGCCATGTGGTCTGCGCGAGTGGTTTAGGAGAAGGGGGGCGGGCGGAGCCCTCTTAGCGCCGAGGGAAAGCTCCTGACAGCGGGGGGACTGTCTGCAGCCCCGTTCCCAGACCCTTGCCTGGGGACAACCTTGCCAGCGGCCTTGCTGAGAATCGTGGTTCACATACCAAGTGAGCCCTTTTCTGCACACTTGCTCACGGGGCTGCTCAGGCAGCAGGATGGAGGTCCAGAGTGTTCGGAGGCCGTCCCACGAGGGTATCCTGGCTGAGCGTTAGAGCCTCCAGACAAGGGGACGGGGGGACGGAGGGGGAAGGCCCTGACCTGGCTCCCCACGGAGATGTCAGCTTCACAACAACACCCGGTCCACGGCCTTTACCAGACGATGACAGCTGTGCGAGTGGACACAAAACGTACAGCGATGTCCTGGTGACACTGATAACACAAAGTAGGAGGGGGTCTAAAGAAGTAGGAATTTTGTAGGTGGCTGAAAGTAAGTTGTTATCAGTTTAAAATAGATGGTTATGTCTAATAAGGTGTTTTTTAATCCCCTCGGTAACCACACAGAAAATACCTATCGAGGATGCAGCAAAGAAAATGATAAAGAAATCAAACATGTCACTACATTAAAAAGCAACACACAAAGGAAGGCAGCAGGAGAGGAAAGTAATGAAAGACTACAGAAAACAACGTGTTAAGGCAATAGAAAGCCCTTCCCCATCAGTAATTACTGTAAATGTAAATGGATTAACCTCCCCAGTCAAAATACATCAATTGGCTGATGGATAAAGAAACAAGATCCCACTATATGCTGCCCACGAGACCCTCCCTTAAGACACAAGGATGGACACGGGCTGAAAGTGAAAGGATGGAAACAGATCCTCCAGCAACTAGTGACCAGAAGGGAGCACAGGGGGCTCTGCTTATATCTGATCCAACAAAATATACTTGAAGTAAAATAGTGTCACAAGGGACAAAGAAGAATGTTATATAATGAAAAAAAGGGTCAATTCAGGAAGACAGAGCAATTGTGAATGTACATGCACCCAACAGCATAGCTCCTAATTACAGGAAGCAAACACCGGTAGAATTGAGGGGAGACGTAGACAGTAGCATGGTGACAGCAGGAGACGCGGTGCCCACTTCCAGTAAGGGATGGATCAGCCAGACCGAAGTTCACTGGGGACACACGGGCTCACACCACACGGCAGGCACACGCAGAACCCTGCACCCAACAAAAGCAGACACGCGCCCTCCTGCAGCTCACATGACGTGTCCTCCAGCAGAGACCACCTGCCAGGCCACAAAACAAGTCTTCTCAAGTTTACGAAGATTGACATCAGACCAAATATCTTCCCTGACCAAAAGGGAATGAAACTAGAAATTGGTAGGGAAGAAAAGCCAGGAACTCACAAATACATGGAAATTGAACCACAGTCTCTTGAACAATCCGTGGGTAAAGAAGAAATCACAAGGGAAATTAGAAAATATGTTGGGACAAATGAAAATAGAGCACCTCATACCAAAACTTACGAGATCCAACAAAAGCAGTGCTAAGAGGGAAGGTGAAAGCAGTAAATGCCTAAATTTAAGAAGAAAGCTCTCAAATGAACAACCTAACGTTACACCTCAAGGAACTTGAAAAAGAAGAGCAAACTAAACCCAAAGTTAGCAGAAGGAAGGAAATATTAAAGATTCGTCCAGAAATAAATAAAATAGAGAATAGAAAAAAATCAATGAAACTAAAGTTGTTTTAAGGATCAAGAAAACTGACAAACCCTTAGCTAGAAGGAAAAAGAGAAAAGACTCAAAATTCAGAAATGAAACAAGAGACATTAGAACTGATGCCACGGATATACACATGATCTTAAGAGACCTCCTTGGACAATTACACCCGAAAATTTGACAACTGAAAAGAAATGGATAAATTCCTAGAAACATACAACATACCAAGACTGAATCATGAAGAAATAGAAAATCAGAACAGACCCACAACAAATAAGGAGTGTGAATCATTACCCCAACCTCCCAACAAAGAAAAGCCCAGCACCAGCTGGCTTCACTGGTGAACGCTACCAAACATCTAAGAATTTAATACCAATCCTTCTCAAACTCTCAAAATCAGACAGAGATAGTATAAGACAACTACAGGCCAGCACCCTGATACCCCTGGTGAATACTGATGCCAAAATCCCAGCAGCCCCTCCAGCCCCTCCAGGGCCCCTCCTGTTTGAGCAAGAGGCCGGCGTCTGAGGCTGATCAGAGCAGCCAAGCTGCTGCAAAGACTCTGATGGGGCTAATGAGGGGCCGGGAGGGGAGGGGGTGCGGGGCGGGACACCTCCCTCCTCATTAGAGGCTTAATGAGCCTGCACCCTGTGGAATTCCACTTCAGTGAATTATCAGCTACCAATCAAAGGGACCAATTGCCAAGACCACCCCGTTGCAGCATGGGGGGGAGGGAGTGGAGCCTCCCCGCCAGCCCAGCTAGTGGGGACGCCTCAGGGGGGATTCAATACACGCTCGGAGACAGACAGAGAAGACTGTCCTCCTCCCATCCCGTCCCCAGAGCCGGGAGGCCAGCAGAAATGGCTAAAACAGCCCATGGTTTATGCTAAGATAAAGCACTTCTTTCCTGAGGGCTCCAGTAAAGGAGGGGACACCATGGTCCAGCCTCACTGTGGACCATGGAGGGATCCCTGTGGCCCGAGAAAAGGAATATCCCCAGTCACCAGGCTTGGCTGACATGCTCCCTGCTGAGCTCAGAGGTGGCTCTGCCCCCCTCGAATGAATGGACTGAGAATGGGGATGCGGTTCCCGAGGAGATGCTGGGCCGGCGCATGTACACACACGGCCCAGGTGAGGCCGATAGCCCGGGACACGTCGGGCGGAAGGTGAAGGCCAAGCAGACAGGGAGCTGGGACGGGAACAAGCCACAGGGCTTCTCGCCTCAGCCTCCAGCGGCCCCTCCCCGTCCTCCCACCTGCTGAAGAGCCACACCAGCGTCCTGTCCAGGGAGGACTCAGCGGCTGGAGGGAGGCGGCGGGGCCGCAGGGGGACAGAGGCGGGTGCTGTGGCACCGAGTGGACCAGGCGGGCCTCAGGTGAGCCAGGCTCAGGAGGGCTGGCGGGGAAGCCACGGGAGGTCTCCTCCGCTCTCTGCTCCCCCCGTGGAAGCCCTCTGTGGGGCACGGAGGGGGCACAGGCAGGGTCCGGGGAGAGTAGACGAGAGGGACCGGGCAGGGCACACCTGGCCCTGTGGCCCCAGGCGCAAGTAGAGAGGAGGTGAGGGGCCCTGGATGTCCCCAGGAAGGGGGGTCAGGGGACAGAGGAGAGGCAGAGGTTCGCATCCCACGGGCATCCTGCACCGCTGACACTGACGCTGTCCACTCCCCTCCACAGACGCACAACAGATGTAAGTCATTGGACGCCCGGGTACCATGGTGACGGTGCCATAGCAACCCCCACCTGTGGGCTCCACACCAGTGCAGGTGGGATGAATGAGTTTAGGTTAATTTAGTAACGTAATCGCCCTGGGGGGTCAGGTCTAAAGCCACTTTGAACGCTGGGCCCTGTCCATCCAGGACCCGCCACGAGAGGACAGAGAGGAGACGAGGTCACAGGTGGGATCAGGAAGGAACCGCACCTGAGCTCCTCGCCTCCCGTCTGCCATCACTGCTGCCTCCGCGGCCACGGGCAGGGGAAGAGGAAGGAGCGACCTGAGCTGAAGGTGTGGGTGATGTTTACACGGCCCCTGTGGCCGGCGGCTCGCACGCTGGATCATTCACATCTGGAGAATCATCAGGACTACAGTAGCCCCGAATCCCTCCCAGCCTCCCTCCCCCTCCTCTCCAGGGTACCATTGTCCTCAGTCCTGTCTCCCTCACCCTTGCTCTTGTTTATGCTTTACCCCTCTTCATGCGTCCTTCACACACAGAGGTGATTGTTGTCACTCTGCACATCTATGGGATGCAATTGTCCCGCCGGTGACCCCCTGGGATTTGCTTATTGTGTTCAGCGTAACCTTTGGAGCATCGTCTGTGTTAAAGAGTCCATTGAATGTGCATTTTCACTGCTGTGTACAATTTTTTGTACCACAGTTTATTATCCAGTCTATGGCTATCCATTCCATTCCACACATTTGTTTCTTTGTTCTGTGAACAATGCTGCTGTGAACACTGTAGGTTGTCGAGATGGTGAAATGAATCTATCTTATTTATCCACCTATGTATTTATCTTTCCATCTGCCTATGCTGAGTGCAGCGCCTGGCAGACAGCAAGAGCCACGTAAGTGTGTCATTGTTATTACTCATTGTAGGATCAGTGACGGTGCTTGAACTGGGTATTCCGTCGACTGCGGCGTGTGGACACACACACTCATTCACACTCTCACGCTCACGCTGACACGAGCACACACTCCTTGGCTGGATTTTATCAAAAGACACCACAGATCGATGTGGAGAGTGAGGCTGCACCTCCCCCCTGTCTCGTCTCTGACCTGTGACGGGCGCTCAGGGAAACAGACCCCAGGCGAGTCCAGCCAGGCCCTCTGGGCAGACAGAGGTGCAGGGCTCTGGGGTCTGCCTTGGGGTCCTAGGGAGGGGAGGCTGGGTAAAGGCTGCCAGGAGAGAGGGAGGTGAGCTTATCCAGGGCCAGAACGCTTGGACCCACAGCATGAGTGACAGTGTCACAGACCCACCAGCCGTGCCTTCCAGGGCAAGCCGAGGGCTCCTGGAACCACACGAGTCCCTACCCTCACCCCACAGGGACCCAGGGTGAGCTGTGACCCTCAGCTCGGAACCAAGGACATTCGCCTGAGAGCCGTCCTGTCCATGTCCTGGTCACCACCCCTCCACCTCGTCCTCCGCTTCCCTGGCCTTCCAGCCCGACCCTGTGGTCCTGGGTGCCCTGGGGGACGTGGTTCGGAGGACAGGGTAGGTGGGGTGAGTTCACAGATGGGCTTCAAGATAATACAACAACAGACATATCATCCGCAACATGAATAACAGTAATTATGTTAATTGTCGATGACAGAGGGCTGTGCTGTGTCTGTGCTGCTTCAGCGGGGCTGTCCGTCCACTCCTCACGACTCAGTGACGTCAACATGATGACTGTCCCCATTTCACAGACGGGCACACTGAGAGTCCGAGCGGTGACGTCATTGCCCATGGCACGCGGCTGCGAGCTGCATTCTAGCTCAGCTCTGCCCGACCTCTCAGCCTGTGCTCCTCACGTCCTCCTGCCCCAGACACGGGTGTCCTGCCAGCAGGTCCCGGAACCTCCGGCACATGGAGACCACGGGGCCTCCTCTCCCGAATCCCAGGCTCTTCCCCACCGGCTCCAACTGAGAGTCCGGCTTTTCTTTCCTCTGCCCCCAGAGCACGGGCACAGGCCCAGGCAGCATTAATGACGGGGGCAAAGCCGCCTTGGATGGTGCCTGGTCAGGACCTTTCTCCCTCGGCCTCTGCACGGTCTGAATCACGAGCAGGAAAACAGCTTTGGCATGAATCCTGGGGCAATAAATTGCAGCAAGCACACTGCCAGGAAATAAGGGCACGTCTACAGCTCTGGGGAGGTGGCCCCTGAGCGGCGGATCAGAGGAGGCTTTACCAGGAACCCAGCATCCTGAGTCATGGCTCCACCCCCGAGTCCTCATGGACTAAAGATTCAGTCACTCAGGTGTGAAATAGGCAGGGCTTTCAGCCTTTTCTCCGTGGCGTGCGCAGGATGGATGCTCTTCGAACGCACAGCAGACACTCTCCCGGGGCTCATCTAGCCTCTGACAGACCCAGGAAGGCCGTGCAGGTGGTGAGTGGAAGCAGCAGCCCCTGAGCCCCGGACGGCTTTCAGTAAATGTCACTCTCCACCACACGCTCCCCCTCTTTCTAGGGATGGCTTTCCTTTAGGGGTTGACACCCCCCGCCGCCCCGCACTGTCAGTCCCTGTGGTCTAGGTGGGGCCTTTGCCTTTTCCTACCTGTGAATCATGTGACTTGGGTCCACATAATAAATGCACAGAATCCTCGGCCACAGCGTTATTTGGGGTTAGGCATGTGACCTAATCTGGACCAATCAGAGTCGTGTCGGGCTGCTGTAGGAGCTATTGGGGAAGTCAGGTGCCCTTTCTGGAGGGCAGGGGAGGATGGAGGTCCTGCAGCACTGATGGGGTCCCAGCCGGGCGGGGTCCGGGGGCTGTCGGGGGACACTGTGGGACCTGAAGTTGAAGCCCACACGGAGGAGGGCAGAGCTAAGAAGGAGAGACAGAAAACTTCTTGATGGTACCTTCAGGGAGACAAACGCAGTCACACCTAAGTCCAGGTAAAATACGCAGATTCCTTCATTTTGCGAGCCAGCAGGTTCCCTCTACGTGCCGATTAGGGTCATGGTTTCTGGCGCTTTGCACAGAAACTGTCCCCAGCTGTGCAGTCTCCACAACCTCAGACGACTAACCTCAGGGTGCTGAGTAGATGTCACACTGGCTGGAATCCCAAGCCCCCTCCTCCTTCCCCCCCCGCCACCCCCGCCACCACCACCCCCCCCACCGCCACCACCACCCCCCCCCGCCACCACCCCCCCGCCACCACGCCCCCTGCCGCCACCACCACCCCCGCCACCACCAACCCCCCCCCCCGCCACCATCACCCCCCACCACCACCACCACCTCGCCACCACCCCCCCACACAAGTCCTCACGAGTAGGGACTAATGAGAGCCACGTGACCAAACGTCAGTTACTCTAGCAAATCCCTTCATTTGTTAAACACTAAAAAGTTCCCAGTCTTGACACCTTGCTATTCATAAAACATTGCTTGTGAGACCCCACAAAAACGGTAGTGACACAATGGTGTGTTTTAGCAGCAGGCTAAGAACAGCTGAACAGAAGCGGATCTACCAGTTGAGTCCACCCCTGCTGTGAGCTGTGTCCTCCTGCATCAAATGTCCTCGCCCCTCCCTGAGAGAGAGCCCTGACTTTATTGCAGGCAGCAATGCCCCCGGGGTAGTACGGAGATCACACCCACCGGCTCCAGTGCTCGTTTCTGCCCAGTGAACGTGGAAGTTACATTCACCTACGTTACGCTTTAAATAGAGCTTGAAATGTACCCAGTTGAGGAAATATTTACACATGATCAAGGAAATATCACAGAAAAAGTTCAGTTGCAGAAAATGGCCCTGTTCTTAGAAGGAACCCAGATGGGAGGGCAGCGTGACGAGGACATTACAGAGCCTCCGTCCTCAGCCTTTCCTTCCCTGCCTCTGGGGCCATGTCCTCAGGAGGTGCTTCCTTCCCTCTGGGTGGAATCTTTGCTGAGCAATCAAAGAAAGAAAGGGTGTGGGACATGTGGCCACAAATCCTTCCTGAAATGCCGCAGGTTCCTGGAATGCCCAGCAGGTGTGCACTGTCCCTGCCCCCAGGAGCCCCTGCTGAGGACAGAACACAGGCTGGGCAGGTGTCCTCCTGGGGGAGTGAGGGCTGAGGGGCGGTGGTGGGGATGGGCAGGGAGGCTGCATGTACCTCCTCCTCCAGGGGGAGAGACCCTCTGCCTGTGCCCAGTGACCGAGTCTGCGCAAGGAAGCCCCTATGTCCTTCCCAAGACCTGCCAGGTGTCGTGGAACCACAGCTTCACTCTGGGCGTGCTTGTGACCCCAAACGCCTAGTTTATGCCTGTGGAATTGTCCCCATCTCGTGGTGAGCTGGCCAGCGCACCCTCCCTGCGTCTAAAGGACACGAGGTAGCTTTTGTTGGGACCACGGTTAGAGGAGATGCAAAGGTGAACAAGACCTGAGGCACCTCCGGGACGGATGGGGGCAGGACCCATATACTGATCGCCCGCGGGACAGGCCAATAATTGAGAGACGAATTGCTGGGGCAAGGAATAGCAACTTTATTCGGAAAGCCAGCAGACCGAGAAGATGGTGGGCTCGTGTCCCAAAGAACCGTCTTGCCTGAGTTAGAATTCAGGCTCCTGATTTTTTTTTTTTTTTAGAACATTTTACTTCCCTTAATCTTCTAGGCTCCTTTTATACCCAAGCGGGAGGGAGTAAAGTCAAGCATTCCCCGGTTCCCATCAGCCTCCGGAGGGGATGTGTTAATTTCGTCCTCCCTGCAGTCATTCACAAGTGGGCCTGGTGAGGGTGTTTCCTGTGAGCTAAAGAAAGGTATTTCAGCTTAATGTTCATTGCCTGGGAGGCAAGATTCCCAGAGATGGGCCATTATGGATAATTTAAGTTCATAGGCAACATCCCTTTAGTGATTAACTTGTAATAGAATAAAAAACGTTCTTCCCTATTACAACAGGACAAGGGGAGAGGGAGGAGGTGGTGAACCTGGACCCCAGGAGGTGACTGGGAATGGGGACAAGGGAGTGGAGTCATGGAGGGAACTCCTGGGAGGGAGAGCTCCCCGCTCCAAACTTGGGGTGGGGGGGCGAGATCTAACGCGCTTTTTATTTTCTGTCAACTGATTTGATTTCTATCTTAACACCGTGCAGCAGGGAACACTCCCTGGGCCAGCATCCTCTGTGTCCTGCTTCTCCCCCTGCATCATGTGACCTCATACCCCACAAACTGAAGCCCACAGCTCACAGGGGATGGAGCAGGGCTTGGCCTCAGTCTCTCTGACCCAAAAGTCACTGATGTGCCACTTCCCTCACCGGGTGGGGAAGGAAAGACTGAACATTGTGGGTCCATCGGTCTATGAGGACAAGGGACCAGGGCTCCTGGGGAAATGGCCGATTCTGGGGCTGGAGCGGGAAACACACAGGCGAGGGGCGAGCCCCTGGTGATGCCAGAGATTAAAGAAGTGTGAAATCACATGCACACACGCATGCAGGCACACACGCCCATGAACGCAATCACAGGACAGCAAGAACGGTCCACCGGAAAGAACTCCCATGGCCAAACTGGCACAATTTGAACAAGAAAATAAAATCATGTCCCCTTGTAACTCAAAGTGTGAAATAAACACCCATGAATTTATACTGATATTGAATAACTAAATAGACATTGGAGGGTATTCAAATCTCCAGGGCAGAAAAATCCCAAATAATATTTTGTATGTAGCTCCCCCTCCTCAAGCAGGTGGACTCAAGCGTGGGCTGAGCTGGTGACTTCCTTCCGAGGAGGACAGTGTGGAAAGGGAGAGATGGCAACTCTACAGGAGAGACCCCCAGACACATACCGGCCAGGTGACCAAGGTCAACACCAACGGGATGGGTCGTGCTGACGGCGGGTGCTCTGGGTGATGGGATACGAGGGCACTTCACCTCTGTACACCCATCACCCCGTGCAATCGTGAGAAAAACCCCAGGCAAATCCCAATTCGGGACGTCCTACAAAGCTCCTGACCGGTGCTCCTTGAAACAGCTCATCAAAACAAGGAAAGAGAGAAATGGTCTCAGCCAAAGTAAACCTAGGAGACCCAACACCTAAACATAGTGTGGTCCCTGGATGGGATCTGGGAACAGAAAAGGGACATTCAGGAAAAATGAGGAAATCTGATGAAGTGTGGAATTCAGTTACAAATGCATCAATGTTAAGTCAACTATACTCCAATAGAAATTATTTTTAAAATAAAAATATCAGTTACACCAAAAACAAAAAAATACGTCACTGTTGGTTCGTTGATGGTGACAATTGTATAATGTCAATAATTGTAGAAGCTGGGTTTGGAGTAGATGGGAACCATCTGTACTATCTTTGCAATAATTCTGTAAATCTAAAATTTAAAGTTTATTAAAAATTACATGAATACATACAGAGTGGGCATTGGGGTTGTGGAAACAAGGGTGCGGAGCCATGGCCCTTGGATGTCATTTCCAGCACGAAGCTGGATGTTGACATGAGAACCCTGGGCCTGGAAATTCTGCTCATTTCCCCAAGGCAACCAAGGTGCTCTTAGCCCATTATACTTGTATGTGAGGTTATGCTTTGCTTACTTCCTTCCCAGATGAAGTATGAAATGGTTAAAAAGCGTGGTCTATAAAACGGGATCCAGTGGGGGGACCTTCTTCTTTGTTGCTTTGGCCGCAAAGCCTCCTGTTGGCCTCACCAGAGGTAGTCAGAATGTGATCAAGTTTATACACATATCTGCATATCTATACATACCGTTTGTCCAAAAATGGTAGCAAACTTAGGCACATTTTTTATTTTATATGACCTTCCTTTTCTCAATAAACAGAAATCTCAAAGATTCTTCCACATTGTTGGAACTACCTTGCCGTCATTACGGTCAAAGGCTGCAGAGCGTCCATTGTACAGACGCCCACGGTTCACTGAAGTGGTTCCCTATCTGCCGACATTTATCTCAGTCTTTTGTTTCAACAGACCAGCCTGCAGTGAACATCCTTGCAAGGACGCCCTTGTGCGTATCACAGCACTATTTTTAATGCCTGCTTGGAGAGCTGTGAGAATACTGCACAATAATTTATTTAGTGGATCCCTGTTTTTAAACCTTTCGATTGTCTCCAATTTTTCCACCATTATAAATAGCATTGCTATGATCATAAGTATTCACACGCACCCCTGAATACTTCCTTGGGATGAATTTCTAGAAGGAGCTGCTGGGTAAACACATTTTAACCTTGAAGCTGCTACAAGCCCATTTCCCAAGGCCTGAGTCAGGGCTGCCCCGCATGGTGGTGCAGGTTGCACACTGCTCAGAGGTCCCAAAAGGGGCAGGAAGGGGCTGAGGAGGAGCCCTTGGTCTACTCCACAGGTATCCAGGTGCCCCCTGGAGCAGGTAACATTTTCGAGTCTGCACAGAGCCACAGTAAGTGCTAGCAGAGCCCTGGCTGAATTGTCAGACGAAGAGTCTGGGGTCAGAGGAGTCCCCTGACTGAAACCACCCACAAGGGGCCCCAGGGCCCCAGGGGGTGGGGTCAGGGCCAGCGACTGTCCAGTCTCATCCAGGTGACCCTGCGCATTGCCCAGGGTGAGGTGCAGAGCCCTCTCCTTTCTGCCCACAGCCCCTGGGCCTGTCCGTCAGCAGCAGGCACGGATTCCCCCACGGGTCACCAGCTGAGTGATGCCCGTCTGGGTCTTGAGGGTTTGCCTAACCCCACAAATCACCCCACGTGGACCAGCCATGCCCCGTGGTCCTGGGAGCCGGTGGATCCCGGAACGGAGGGCGGGGCCTGGGCAGCAGCCGGGATGCTGGTGGGCACCGTGAGGAAGACCCTGCCCCTGACAAGGGGGGTCGGATGGACTGAGCTGGGCGCTCCCTCTGAGCCCAAGCCCTGGGACCCCTGGTCACGCCCAGCGCAGGGAGGGGTGCTGGCGTCTGGACAGAGAGCTGTGGAAGGGGAGACGTGGCCCTGAGGGAGCCGTCCCAGCCGAGGGGGCTCACAGCCCCGCGGGGGCCCTGCTCCCTCAGTCCCCAGGCTCGGGAGCCAGCTCTGTCCCCAGGGGCCGGCCTGCGGCTGCACAAAGAGGGTCTCTCCTCCTGGGCCACCCAGCGCCTCTGCCGCGGGGGTGGGTGTCCCAGCTGAATTCTCCCAAGGGTTTCATGATTATACTTTACGGAGAAATCCCGGCAGAGCACCAGGCTCCGTCCACGCTAGTGGCAGCGGTCACCTCAGAGCGATAGCGCGGATCTTAGCGGGTGAAAACACACTTAGAGTAACCCCTACGACGACCTTCCAGGCAGAGGTTTGCCTGTCTGAACGGAAATGGCCCCTCGAGGGGACCCTGTGATGGGAGAGTCAGGACCATCTTCACTGCAGAGACAGCAGCGGGGGTCTGGGAGCTCCAGCCGCCTTTGATTGCGGACTTAATGCACTGACCTTGTGCAACTTCAAACCCCCGTTTGGGTGCAGAAGTGGCTCTTTTGAGATGATGGGCTTTTAATGATCACCCTTGACCCTGTCAGCTCAGTGACTGAATCTACAGGAGAGACAGAGACAGGGAGGCAGAGAGATGGAGAGAGAGACAGAGAGAGACAAAGACAGAGGTAGAGAGAGACAGAGAGATAGAGAGACAGAGATAGATAGAGAGACAGAGACAGAGACAGATAGAGACAGAGAGATAGAGAGACAGAGACAGAGAGGAAGTGGCATCAGGAGTGTCTTCTGGGAGGTGCAGGGTGGCCCTGCCGGGACCCTACTCCCCAGTCCTGTGAGGTAAGATCTGGGCAGGGGGGTGATTTGGGGTTTCCCTCTTTCCTTCCTCTGCAAAGAGACGTGGAACCAGAGCCAGAGGATGGGGGGAGGGGGAGGAGGAGAAGCCTCACGTGTCTGCCCCGGTGATGGGAAGCGCTGATCCCAACGGGCACGTCCGTGTGTCCACGTGATGGTGCTGAGGCAGGAGTTGGGCTCCAGGCTAGACATTTACAACTGGCCTCCTGTTCACACTTCCTGGGGGGAGAAGAAGATGGGCTCCAGGCCCGACATTCATTACCAGCCCCCTGTTTACATTTCCTGAAGCAAGAGACAAACGGGCTCCAGGACTACATATTTATGACTGGACTCCTGTCTATATTTTGAGATCTGCACCTCGATATAAGAAACAGCAACAGAAATACGGTAAATAACCGGACATTGGACATTTTTGTGGCAGGGACAGAGTGGGACTAAACCCTGGTAAAAGATCAAGAGGTCATACATTTCCCATCCTTGGGGCAAGGGAGACATTGCACATGTGCAGAAAGCCTCCTTGGGGGTCAAAAAGGAGGGGGCACCACCCCATAATAGGTGATGCTAAGGCCGTCCCATAGGCCTCTGGGCTGGAATCCATCTTGGAAAGAAGCTGCGCACACGTGTTAGGGAGGGTCCTAGGGCAGGGCAGGTGTGGAAAAAGAAACCAGATAATTGGCCAGAGGTGAACAGAGACCCGGAAGAACTGCCCCATATAAGTGACCTAACCGCCTCTTTACTGGGGTCCTCCTCGTTAGGGGGGACGCCCACACCCTTCCTCTCCGGATGTGCGCATCTCTGCCCTGCTTCTGTCTTAACTAAACAAGCTGTTTCTCTGTGTGTTCTCTCACTTGTTGCTGTGCTGTGTCCCTAATAATAAACTTTGCGCCTGTTTTTACAGTTTTGCCTCCATGAGAAATGCGTCTTTCACTGGGGGCAAGAGCCAGGGAGTGTGGTGGCTGGGATTCCTGGTTTTCATCCAGGGTCCCCAGCTTCAAGTCCCGGGAAGGGAATCAAGATCTCGCTTCACGCCACCACTCACTGCTGCCTCTCCGAGATCAGTGTCAGACGCGCTCAGAGAGAGGCCAGAGCAGCTGGGGAGGCTCGGGACACAGCCAACTGCCACCACCTCCCCACCCTGTGGCTTTGAGTTCACAGGCCCTAACAATTGTTAGTGTTGAAATATGGGAATGCGTCTCTAACCGTGGTGAACAGGCAGTGCCCCAAGCCCCGCAAGCGCCCGGCCCTCTGCCAGCCTCCTCAGGACCTGGTGACTAAGGGGTTAACGCCTGGCAAGGCTGAGTCGGGGAGGGGCAGGGGAGGGACACACTGAGTCCACTGGGACAGCCACTCCCGGGCCCCAGGACAGCATCTACATGCCAGAATCCCGGAATCGCCGCCCAAAGTTGCAGACATTCCAGTTCTTCAAGAGAAGTTTCCAAATACATAAATATTGCTTCAGATTTTTAAAAAACCCTCTGTGGACCAAACTTGACCCATTCCAGACAGAATGCAGACCGCAGGCCGCAGGGAGACCTTTCTAGTCCAAAACCCACCTATGTCCACACATCCCAAATTCTGCAAATCTTCAGGTCCCCTAAATCCACCAATTTTCATTTATTTACACGGGGAATTCAGACCTGGAAGCTGAGTGGAGCTGGGGCATTTGGGGACATTGCCCAGGGAGAGCTCAGGTGGGTTTTGTCCCTGTGAACACCCCTCCCCCGGCCCACTCGCTCAGACGACCCTGACTCGGGCTCCCAGGGCCGTGGGCAGGGCTGTGAGAGCCCAGACAGGTTTATCCAGCACTTCGACAGAGTGAATGTGATCCCTGAGATTCAACTCTCTGGGAACAAAACCGTTCCCCCGGCACAGGAAACAGCATTCGCCACCATCATCATTTCTATGCTGTTCACTCACCAGCCATCATTTGTATGCTGATCAGCCTCTCCAGCCCAGTAGACTCCCGAGCACTGGTCCCAGCACTGAAGTCACGCCTCTGGGCCTCTTAAATCCAGTCTGCCGGGTTCAGCCCACACCCTGCCGCTCTTTCCCACCTCCAGGTCGGCCAGGCTGGAAGCCCTGTCGCACGCCTGCTGCCAGCCTCGTAGGCAGGAGGTAGGTGGTTCCCACCGACCCCAGGCTCCGGGAAGCAGGAGGCAGAGGCCAGCTCTCTGTGCACGGGGCCCAGATTGTGAAGACGGTCCGTGCGTGTGGCGGCCCGTGGCCTTCTCTGCGTGCATGCCTCCCTACTGGCTTCTCCTGACGCCAAAACTACACAGCTCTGCCAGGTGAGCAGAGGGGGCGATGGTGCCCGCAGTGAGTCCCAGCGGGATCGGAGAGCTAAATTTAGAGAGAGCCGTGCATTCAAATGTGGACACACGCCAGGGGACGCATCACCCAGCGAGCGCGGCGGGAGGACAGCTCACTTCCCGGAGCCCCTGGCGGAGGCGGCCGCAGTAGCGTTTAGCAGTCCCAGTTCCTGAGGAAGTGGGTCCCTACGGGGCATGCCCGAGGGACTGGTTACGGGGCAGACGCTCGGGCTTTTCCAGGGATCTGAGAAGCGCTGAGCTCCGCAGGGTCCCCCCTACCGGAGCCCCTTCGTTAAAGTATGATTTTGCTGGTTCAAATCACACGTAAAAGCATGTAGGGACTTCCCTGGCCATCCAGTGGTTAAGACTCCGCGCTTCCAATGCAGGGGGCGCGGGTTCCATCCCTGGTTGGGGGGTTAAGATCCCACATGCCGCGGGCGAGGCCAAAAAATAAGTAAATAAATAAAAGCATGTAAAGCAGAGATTGAAAGATGTTTTATTGGGGCCTGCTTCTTCCCACTTTAAAAAGGGGGAAAAGACGTTCACATAAAAACCCAGACTTTCAGCTGCACCTCGGCGGCCCTGGGCTGAGGTCCGAGTAGGGCGTGGCCAGGGTCCCTTTCCCCTGGGCTGGGGTCCCCTTCCCTGCTGTGGCGTCCTCATTGGTGTTGCACTTCTGAGCCCTTTCATGTTCCCGATGTAGAGGAAAAGACTATTTGGAGACTCGTAAAGAACCAGGTTGTTTTTTAGAGGGATGTAAGAATTTTGAGGCTTAGAAAAGGGAGATTTAATACAGGGTAAGTCAGCAACTCCAAAGACCACCTGCTCCTTGTGGAAGGAAATCCACCAAGAATTGGTCTCAGTGGAAAGAAAATGTTTTCCAACTTTGTTTCTGCCGCTGGTTTGGAGGAGCGTCTTGGGTGAAGGACAGGGTCGTTCTCGGATGCCCCTGGAGGACGGCAGTTTGATGCCACCATTTCTGTTCTTTCTGGGCTCATTTGACAGATGGCAAAGGATGTAACTTGGCAACAGCAGAAAATACTAAATGCTCTCGCACCTGTTTCACAGATCACCGGTGTACCCGCACACACTTAAATCATACGTGCCCCTAAGTTAAATCCCCCAGCATGAGGGTCTGGATTCTTTCTGCAGTGGTGCTGGGCTCAGAGTAGGCACTAAATAGACCTTTACTAACTCATCTCTACAGCGACCTTGGTCTCTCCCCAGCCCAGCCCTAGTTTCCAATCTCTACGCTCACCTGTGCTTCCACAGCTCAAAGATGACAGCGTGGGCCACACTGATCAACAACAGTGTCACCTGGGTGTGGTCCCCACAGTGAAAATGTCCAATGACAAAAGCAACCTGGTCTGGATCTGTACACCCCCAGTGGCAAAGCTTGGTGGCATCTTCTCAAGCTGAGTGCTGTAACACATCAATTCCACCCCTAGGTATATACCTGTCGATTTCAGTGCAAAAGTGTGCCCCAAAAGGCACACACAAGCATGGTCATAGCAGCGCTGACCTAAACTGAAACTGCTCAAATGCCATAAACAGTAGAATGGATAGATTACTGGTGGTTTTTCACAATGGGAAATTACTCAGCACTAAGAATGAAAAAACTAGAAATCACACACCGCGATATGGTTGACTTGCAAACATGACGAGGGAGACACTGAACACAGGAGAGCGCGCAACGGCGTCACATTCACGTGAAACATAAAAACAGGCAAAACTGATCTGCCGTGACAGAAGTCAGGGAACGGCTACCTTTAAGAGGAAACAAATCAGTGTATCATGATATACGGAAAAGACCATGATTTTTAAAAAATTTATTTATTTATTTATTTATTTTTGGCTGTGTTGGATCTTCGTTGCTGTGCATGGGGTTTCTCTAGTTGTGGTGAGCGGGGGCTACTCTTTATTGAGGTGCGCAGGCTTCTCATTGCGGTGGCTTCTCTTGTTGCGGAGCACGGGCTCTAGTCGTGCGGGCTTCAGTAGTCGTGGCTCACGGGCTCTAGAGCGCAGGCTCAGTAGTTGTGGCGCACTGGCTTTGTTGCTCCACGGCATGTGGGATCCTCCCGGACCAGGGCTCGAACCCATGTCCCCTGCATTGGCAGGAGTATTCTTAACCACTGCACCACCAGGGAAATCCCAAGACCATGATTTTTAAATGGGCAACAGATTTTAATAGACACTTCAGAGAATATATCTGAATGGCTAATAAGCATGTGAAAAGACACTCATCATTAGGGAAAAGCAAACTAAAGCCACAATGAGGTATGCACCCCCTAGAATGGCTAAGATCAAAAGGATGGACCATACCAAGTACTGGTGGGAATGGAAAATGATGCAGCCATCTGGAAAACAGTTTGGCAGTTCCCCAAAAGTTAAATACAGAGTTACCGTATGTATTAATTTCCTACTGCTGCTGTAACAAATGGCCACAAATGCAGTGGCTTGAAACAACACATTTAGTTCCTTTCACTCTGGAGGTCAGGAGTCTTAAAGGGGCTGAAATCAAGGTGTCGGCAGGGCTGGTTCCACCTGGAGGCTCCAGGGGAGAGTCTGCTTCTCACCTCTTTCAGCTTCTAGGGGCGCCTGCGTCCCTCCAATCTGCTTCCGCATTCGAGGCCGGCTCCCCAGACGCCCACCTCCGTCTTACAAGGATCCTTGTGACCACGCTGAGCCCACACAGATGATGCGGGATAATCTCCCAACTCCAGACCCTTAACTTAATCCCACCCGCAAAGTCCCTCTGGCCATACGAGGCCATATCCACAGTGACTGTGTGGGTACTGACACCCAGACACGTGTATACGGAAAGATGAAGTTCCTTGGTGGGCAGGAGCACAGGCCCGGGGGGCAGGCAGCCAGGGATCTGTGACCTTGGACAAGTTAACAAACACCTCCAGGTAAGACTGAGATCACAGAGCACCTTCATGAAGGGGCCATCAGAGAAGAAAATTCAACTGAGCAAACCTTAAAGATCTTACTGGCTTTATGCAATGATTCATGAATCAGGTAGCATCCAATCTAACAGATAGAAGGAAGCACCAAGAAGCTGTACAAAATGAAAGACTTTTATAGACAGAAGGGAAGAGGAACAAGGAAGTCATACTAGACCAAAAATGGGTTGGTTATTGCAAGGTTACTTTCCTGTAGGAGGTGACAGGCGTCTAACAGGCAGGTGACCTAACTGGTGCTGATCTGGTGATTCCTGGTTCACAGGTTTAAGATCCCATTCCTGGAGAGCCAAAACCGTTATTAATTAGGTCTTAGTTTGGTGATGTGGGGCTTAGCATAATCAACTCCATTTGGGGACTGTCGTCTCGTTTTTAGCCAGGCCTCGTGAGGACCAATTGGATAATACACGTGCTCAGGAGGGCACCTATCTGCCCTCATGTCCACTATGGTCCTCCTGCCCAGTGTCACGAGGGGCTTGGCCTGCAGGCGGAGCCTCCAGGCTCCCTAGCCCACTGGCGTCACCTCCGTCCAGCAAATGCTGACAGTTTGGGTGTTGGAGGGTGGGAGGGGAGAAGCCTGTGGACGTCTCTGCTTCTCTGTTTTGAAAGGCATCTCCTGTTCTATCTGTACCTTCTTCCTTATTCCAGGGCTCTGCACAGCACCTCTTTCACAACCCCAGGTCTGACGGGGCCACCTTCCCCCTGCTCAGCCAGCGTCCAGGATGGTTGGGGCGCCAGCTCTTGTCTGTCTCAGGGTTGCCCCACCTACTCCTGTTTTCAGCTCTTCCTACACCTTTGTTACCAGTCCAGGGTACTAACTTCCCTCTGTAGAACCACCTTTGTTTTCCTAAGTGAACCCTGATTGAAAAGTGCTCAATAATATAAGCTATTATTTTTTTTAATTAATTAATTTATTATTTATTTTTTTGGTTGCATCGGGTCTTTGTTGCTGCGCGCGGGCTTTCTCTAGTTGCAGCGAGCGGGGGCTACGCTTCGCTGCGGTGCGCGGGCTTCTCATTGCAGTGGCTTCTCTTGCTGTGGAGCACGGGCTCTAGGTGCGCGGGCTTCAGTAGTTGTGGCTTGTGGGCTCTAGAGCGCAGGCTCAGTAGTTGTGGCGCACGGGCTTAATTGCGCCGCAGCATGTGGGATCTTCCCAGACCAGGGCTCGAACCCGTGTCCCCTGCATTGGCAGGAGGGTTCTTAACCACTGCGCCACCAGGGAAGCCCCTAAGCTATTATTTTTAAATTAAGCATGTTCAGATTCATAGAAATTGTATGCCTCTTTACAGTATTTATGTGTTTACATGTCTTCCCCCTGCCTTTTATGAGTAGGGATAATGTAAAATGTAACAGATATTGCTAATTTGCCCACCCAATACCCATTCTTCCCTTCTTTGTTAGCAAAGAATCTTTATTCAAGGAGACAATGCATCTCACCTAGGGGCCGCGATGTTATCTATTAGCCACTGAATGAAATTTCCAAACGATAGACAAGGCATTGTCCTTAATTTTTGTCCAACTGGGGATACAAATACATGTTTCCTATCACCCAGGAGTTCACAGTCCTGTGAGGTGCACTCAAGTGCCTGACACACGGTAAGTGCTCAGGTGAGATGGGTTGACTGATATGCTTTTTCATAAACCTGAACGCAAGCTGGGACCCATGGCCTGACATAGGACTTATATTCCTGATTTACTGCATTATTCACAGAAACTCTTGCAAATGTATAAAAACTAAATCCCATTTGGTTGAAAAGGACAAAATTGCACGAAGATGGACCTAGAAATCTAGACCATATAGACCCATTTTCTATGACTATTTACTTCCAAAAACGTATCACCCCTTCACAGCCTCTGCCTGCCAGCATGGGGTGATCTTAGGAGAGGCGTTTCCTCTATGGCCTCACCCAACTAGGCTGTGACTAGTTACCATTCACGTGGCCAGTTAGCATTCATGGCGGGGACCTGGCTAGGTTCTTAGCCTCATTGGACGGATGAAGTAACTGGAGATCAAAGAGCTCCAGTTTGGCTGGACTGAGCTAACGTCCACAGCAATGGACGGGGCTGGCCATCCTACCTATCAGGACTGCCCAAAACCCACCCACACTTTAAGATTCCGGTTGTGTTAAAAAGCAGGCATTCCTGTGTGGGAAGAATGTTAGTGGAAGCTATCGGCCATTTCAAATTACAGAATAGGAAGGAATCTTCCAGATAATATAAGCAAACTTTTTTACTGTGGTCCACAATAAGAACTACATCTTATGACCCTGTGTGTGTGTGGCTGAAATAAAAATATCAAAAAATAGTAACAGCTTACACCCGAGATGCCCTTTATTCTTTTTTAAAAACATTAAACAAAAATGCACTTGACAGGACTTCCCTGGTGGCGCAGTGGTTAAGAATCCGCCTGCCAATGCAGGGGACACCGGTTCGAGCCCTGGTCAGGGAAGATCCCACATGCCGCGGAGCAACTAAGACCGTGTGCCACAACTACTGTGCCTGCGCTCTAGAGCCCGCGAGCCACAACTAGTGAGCCTGCAAGCCACAACTACTGAAGCCCGCATGCCTAGAGCCCATGTTCCACAACAAGAGAAGCCACCGCAATGAGAAGCCCACGCACTGCAACGAAGAGTAGCCTCTGGTTGCCGTAACTAGAGAAAGCCTGCACACAGCAACAAAGACCCAATGCAGCCAAAAATAAATAATAAATAAATAAAATTATATTAAAAAAATGCACTCAACAGAGTTGTGAACACCCTTGTAACTATCACCCAGCTCAACAAATGTTTGCAGCATCCCATCAGCCTTTCCTGATCATAACCCTCTGCTTCCCCCACCTCCCTCACATCATCATCTCTTTTAACATTGCTTTACTTTGCTTTAATCTTTTTTTCTTTTTAAAAGCAACTTCAATTTTATTTATTTATTTATTTTTAAATTTTATTTTTTGGCTGTGTTGGGTCTTCATTGCTGCATGTGGGCTTTCTCTAGTTGCGGCAAGCGAGGGCTACCCTTCGTTGCAGTGCGTGGGCTTCTCATTGCGGTGGCTTCTCTTGTTGCAGAGCATGGGCTCTAGGCATGCGGGCTTCAGTAGTTGTGGTTCGCAGGCTCAGTAGTTGTGGCTCGCGGGCTCTAGAGCGCAGGCTCAGTGGTTGTGATGCACGGACTTACTTGCTCCACGGCATGTGGGATCTTCCCTGACCAGGGCTCGAACCGCTGCCCCCTGCACTAGGCAGGCGGATTCTTAACCACTGCGCCACC
This sequence comes from Balaenoptera borealis, assembly GCF_965194805.1. NCBI lineage: Eukaryota > Metazoa > Chordata > Mammalia > Artiodactyla > Balaenopteridae > Balaenoptera > Balaenoptera borealis. Next base: position 90,856,762 of record NC_138875.1, read on the forward strand.
AGGGAAGTCCCCTTTGCTTTAATCTTTTACCACCTAAACACTATAGCTTAGTTTTGCCTGTTTGAATTTTAGGATTGGAATCACAAAAGTACTATTTGTACTTTTCTGTCTTGCTTCCTTTGCTCAAAATTGTTTCTGATTCATCCAGGCTCTTGCTTGTAACTGCAGCTCATTCAGTTTCATTGTATATTCCATTGTGTATATAACTATACTACAATTTATTTAAGCATTCTGTTGTTGATGGACACTTGGGCTGTTTCCAGTTTGGGGTCATTCAATAATGATGCTATACTAGTGGGAAGCAGCCGCACAGCACAGGGAGATTAGCTGGGTGATTTGTGACCACGTGGAGGGGTGGGATAGGGAGGGAGGGAGGGAGGGAGACGCAAGAGGGAGGGGATATGGGGATATATGTATACTGTAGATGATTCACTTTGTTATATAGCAGAAACTAACACACCATTGTAAAGCAATTATACTCCAATAAAGATGTTATAAAAAGAAACAAAAAGTTGCTATAAACACTTGAGTCCAGGTCTCCTGCATGTCTTGGGGTATCAGGTAAGACAAATGCAACTGCTGGGTATTGGTAAGTATGTTGACCTTCACTAGATAGCGACGGTTTTAAAAAGGGGTTGTACCAATAAACTAAATAAATAGAATAAGAAACAAAACAAAACAAAACAAAGTCACCCCGCATCCAAGTGACAGGTCTCCGCAAAAGGGGTCGCCACCAGCGCCCCCAACCACTTTTCTCCCACATGGGTCCCAGGACCCCCAAGTCCGTCACCGCGAGGGGCTTCCCGGTTTACTAAGCTCTTTGACACCCGCTAAGGAAACCTTCCGTGGTACGCGAGACGAGGGTCGTGACCTCCAGGACCGAAAACAAACCAGGGCACAGCCTTGTCAGCCACTCCCCGGGCCTCAGAGCCCCAGCCCCAGAACACCCGACCCCACGGCCCCCCGGCCCCAGAGCACCCGACCCCACGGCCCCCCGACCCCAGAGCACCCGACCCCACGGCCCCCCGGCCCCAGAACACCCGACCCCACGGCCCCCTGGCCCCAGAGCACCCGACCCCACGGCCCCCCGGCCCCAGAACACCCGACCCCACGGCCCCCCCGCTCCAGAGCACCCGACCCCACGGCCCCCCGGCCCCAGAGCACCCGACCCCACGGCCCCCCGGCCCCAGAACACCCGACCCCACGGCCCCCCCGCTCCAGAGCACCCGACCCCACGGCCCCCCCGGCCCCAGAGCACCCGACCCCACGGCCCCCCCGGCCCAGGCGACAGCCAACAGGAAACCTCGCCCAGGAAAAGAACATCCGCCCCCACCGAGCCGCGCACTCGGCCCACGAAGCACCCGCCCTCCTTCCGCCCAGAGCCGGGAAGGGCCGGGGTGCGGGCAGCGCGCGATCCAAAGCTGCGCTTTCGCCACTGCCCTGGACGGCCGCCGGAGAAAAATCAACACGAAAAACACGCTCTCCTCTGATAACTGCAGCCCCTAACGTGGCGGGGCCTCCGAATGCGAAAGGCTAAAGCCAAATCTTTTCTAGCGGCTCAAACTGCCCCGGGCGTAGCGAATCTGCAGAGCCTGCTCGCCGGAAGTAGGGCCGCCCCTCGCCGGAAGTTGCGCCTCCTCCATTTTGTTGCCCGCTATGGCGGCGGTGTAGAGGTTGGGGCCGGGATGCGGCGCGTCTGACTGGGGGGCAGGCCGGGCGGAGACATCGGGGACATCGTCGCGGCGCAGCAGAGAACCAGCCTGGACGCCGGGGACGCTGTCATGTACGGCGCGACCGGAGGCCGCGCCAAAACCGAGAGGAAAAGCGGCGCGAAGGAGGAGGCCGGGCCGGGCGGTGCCGGCGGCGGGGGGAACCGAGTGGAGCTGCTGGTCTTCGGCTATGCCTGCAAGCTGTTCCGAGACGACGAGCGGGCCTCGGCCCAGGAGCAGGGACAGCACCTCATCCCCTGGATGGGGGACCACAAGATCCTCATCGACAGGTCGGTTCCTCCCCCCACCCGCCGCTCCTTCCCTTCCCTCGCCCGCTTGATTTCGTCTGATGTTGACTTGATGGCCAGGACTGGAAAGGGGTTTTCTGGAGCCATCAGGGATCCGGGAGGGCACCCACTCCCCGGTCCCCACATCCCCCTGGTTTTCGGGGGGGAGGGGGACGGTGAAACCGGCCCTAAGGCCCTGGCTGGAGCTGCGTGTCGCCGGGGGGATCGTCTCTGCCCCCGCAGCCCCTCGCGACCTCTCACTCTTGTCGCTGGGTTGCAGTTGCCACTCCGGGCAGTGCAAGTTGCCCGGGCCCTGGGCCTCTCCTGACCGGCGCTCTGGGGCCCTCCGCGCTCCCATAGCTCGGTGTGGGTGGGAGGGCAGCCCGAAACGCCTCAGGCTTGATGCCGCAATTAGATACCTCTTGGGTCCCATGAGTCGGCTTTGAACCTGTCGTACTCCCAGCGCTCTCTGTGGAGCGCGCGTATTTTGCCGGCTTGACATTTGACTCCCCCCGACTCCTCCCCCATCCTGTGTTAATCCCATGAGTTTGACAGATTCAGGCCGAGGGTGAAGTTGCCAATCAGTTGGAGGCCAGTTGACTTCGTGCAGACACTGGTCTTGCTCTTAGAGGTAGCGTTCTTAGGGCTGGTTTCACTGTCTCTTAAAACTGAAGGGTGGAGCTAGGATACAGATGTGTTCTTTTCAAATCAAAGGTGCTTTAGGTAATCACCCTGGAGGGTGTTTAGTCACTTTGGGCAGAGGGGTCCCGGGATTGGATTTCTAAAGATGTTTGATTTGAAAAGGATGGCCTTACGTGATGTAGGTTGTTTGCTCTCTTCCCCTCCCATGTTTTCAGTCCCTCTTTCCTTCTCCTCCTTGGGATTTTTGTTAGTCGGTTTGGTTTTTGCCAATTTGGCAACTCTGCTTCTGGGGCCCGGACTGAAAAGTAACCGTGACCAACCGTTAGACTGTGGAATAGTCTCGGAGTGAAGGAAGCCCATCGTTTGAGACAATTAAAACTGGATTCTGCAGAGCCCTGGACCATGACTGTAGGGATAGCCCCTGAGCTGGCCAGAATGGACACATTAATGACCAGACGCCTTTTTCCATCCCCGACGTTTCCATTTGGAGTTAGATCTAGACAAGAAGGACTCATGGACGGAGATTGGCCAGCTCAGGTCTGGACCTGAGGGCCCCCATGCTCTGCTCAAGCATGCTGTGCCTTTAAACCGTGGTTCCTATTGAATCATGCTGCCTGAGCTGTCAGGCAGCTTCCTCTTCCAAAGTGTTACTTGCGGTGTTTATTATTAAAGTTTGGTAAGCGAGGAAATCTGAGCTTTTTATACAGTTTTCCATATCATTCTGTATATGATGTGAGTTAGGTCTTCCAAAACCAGTGGGGAGCAAACACTGCACATGTACATGTGTAATATTTTAAAATAATGATCTACATTTGTAAGTTAAGGAGGTTTACAGCATAGTAAACATAATTTTGAAATTTAATAAAATGCAATAACTTGGCTACCCTGAAATTTTTGGCCTTTTTTTCTTGTAAATGTCTTTTTTTACCTGTAGTATTTTCTGGTCCTCATTACAAAAGTCAGCATTAAAAAATTAAGCAGACTTTTGTTGGTCTCTCTCCGTTTGTTTTTGCAACCCTAAATCTGAGTGTTTTAAGTGAAATTTACTAATTCACTCGTTATCTGAGAGGTGCACAGTGACAGCATCTTCATGGAGTCTTCTGTGTTAAAAGCATGGCAGAAAGTGCTCTTCTTATTCTTAATTTGGCTGAAGTATCTATTGGTCCATGCAAGTACACATGGATGTGTCTTCGTGTATGTTATATCTTGGGGGCATAAAGTCTGGAAGAAGATAATTATACTGCATCTTCTAATAGTTTTGCTCTGTTTCTAGTGAACCTCCTTAAACTGCACGTATATGTCGCTGTTCCTATGTATGTGTGTCTCTCTATCACATAACCCAGCACTTATTTCCTCAGCCAAGTGGCTAGGGGGCGAGCCTAGCCAAGATTTTACCTCCAATGGACGCAAGTTTCTTTGGTGAAGATCTCTGCTGAGCGTTCGGGACTAGCGGAAGGCAGCGAGGAAATTGCGACCGTTTGGTCCTTGCGGATAGGTATTTATGTACTCGGTGTGTGTGAATGTAAGCGATGATACTTGACTTCTCAGAAAAAAATTTTTTTTTATTTTTTATTTTTTTTTTTTGCACATGGCATTGAATGGTTAACCAAACCATACACGGTAAGAACTGCCACTGAAGTGGATACCATTTTAAGCTATTAAAGGATTGTTTACCTTTAATTATAAATTTTATCATATTGTAGAAAGGAGTTTAGACTTTGTTAAGATAACTTGAGCTTAAAAGCAGGTGAGCTATGACTAGCCAAATTAAATATAAATCTGAGAAGAGTTTGTATGTTTGTTTTCCTATTTTTATTTCTTTATCTTAATCGGTAAGTATATGTATAAAACGTCCCACGCAAACCAACCCAGACGTTAATTTCCTTCCGTTGACCAGCATGTTCATATTACAGATATGATGGGCGCGGTCACCTGCATGACCTTTCTGAGTGCGATGCTGAGTATTCCACGTGGAACAGAGATTACCAGCTCTCTGAAGAGGAGGCACGAATAGAGGCCCTGTGTGATGAAGAGAGGTATTTAGCCTTGCATACGGACTTGCTTGAGGAAGAGGCAAGGCAAGGTACTGCTCAAGAAAAACTTATTTAAGCAACAAACTCTTTAAAATTTTTTAAGTATTTAAAAATTTACTCCCATTCATTTTTTTATACTCACTCTTTCTGATATTATCTTGACAGTACCCAGTGGATTGGAAAAACAGGAGTCTTTGCGTTCTGAGAGGACCTCAGGATAGTTTATATGTAGAGCCACAAAGAATTTTCCCAGCTTTTGAGGGCAGACTGGGATTTGAAAAAACAAAAACCAAACTCTTTAACTGTTCTTCTTTAACAGTATCGTATAAATTAAAATTGATGTTCTTGTCTTTGCCTTAACAATCTTTAATACAGTTCTTAATCCCCAAATTTCTCAGCAGGAAGAAATTTTCCACAAAAGACATGTATTCTGCTGTCTGTGGTAAACATGTACTGGCAAAAGTACATATTGATAGATATGAAGTGTGAATTTTTAGAAACGTTTTTGCCTCAAAAAGAGGTTGGAGAAAGTGTGCTGTATGCTTTACTGATAGCTACAACTTTAGAAATATATAAAATTTTTCTCAGTAAATTTCTATTTTTGTTAACATCATTCTTATTTTTATTCAAGAGGAAGAATACAAGCGGTTGAGTGAAGCGCTAGCGGAGGATGGGAGCTATAATGCAGTGGGATTCACTTACGGCAGTGATTACTATGACCCGTCCGAGCCAACAGAGGAAGAGGAGCCTTCTAAACAGAGAGGTGGGGGGCTGCCCAGGGTGATGGCGTTGGGCAGGTACTACGTGTAGCCGTAGAGTCTCCCAAACACGACACGGGCACTAAGCGATTACAGCATCACTGGGACAGACAGGGAACATTACTGGTATTAGGGTAAAACAAAGCTAAAGACCAGAAAATGAATTGTTAATGGAGATGGAGAGTGAATTCAGACTTTAGTTATCTGTCTGGGATCTGGGTGCCTTTCCTTCATTTCTTTTGGATTCAGGGAATAGGAAGTTACTCACCCTGGATTCTTTGTTTCTTGATAGACAATATATGTGTTGAAATCCGCAGTGACTTGTTCTTGGGGCATTGAAAGGACAGGCATTAACCACCCTCCTGCTAACCTGCTTCTTCATATCCCCTCCACGACTGAAATAATGGCAGATGTCCAGCGGAAGGACACCTGTGGAGTCAGTTATTACCAAACAGAAAACAGCACAGTATGTCCTGGTTAGGCTCAGTAGGCCCTAGGACATAGACTTACCATGGTGTTTTAAAATAATGTTTACATAGAATTAATGATCTTAAATTTATGCCTTTCTGGATTAACTCGGAATATTTATTTAAAAAAAAAAAAAATAGGGGGCTTCCCTGGTGGCGCAGTGGTTGAGAATCTGCCTGCTAATGCAGGGGACACGGGTTCGAGCCCTGGTCTGGGAAGATCCCACATGCCGCGGAGCAACTGGGCCCGTGAGCCACAACTGCTGAGCCTGCGCGTCTGGAGCCTGTGCCCCGCAACGGGAGGGGCCGCGATAGTGAGAGGCCCGCGCACCGCGATGAAGAGTGGCCCCCGCACCACGATGAAGAGTGGTCCCCGCTTGCCGCAACTAGAGAAAGCCCTCGCACGAAACGAAGACCCAACACAGCTAAAAATAAATAAATAAATAAATAAATAAATAGAATAGCTATTAATTTAAAAAAAAAAAAAAAAAAAAAGGGGGCTTCCCTGGTGGCGCAGTGGTTGAGAATCTGCCTGCTAATGCAGGGGACACGGGTTCAAGCCCTGGTCTGGGAAGATCCCACATGCCGCGGAGCAACTAGGCCCGTGAGCCACAACTACTGAGCCTGCGCGTCTGGAGCCTGTGCTCCGCAACAAGAGAGGCCGCGATAGTGAGAGGCCCGCGCGCCGCGATAGTGAGAGGCCCTCGCACCGCGATGAAGAGTGGCCCCCACATGCCACAACTAGAGAAAGCCCTCGCACAGAAACAAAGACGCATCACAGTCAAAAATAAATTAATTAATTTAAAAAAAAAAGTAACAAATGTTCAAGTACAATTGGTGTCTTAAAAAAAAAAAAATAGTGCTACTAAAAAATCCAGACCCATGCAGTTCAGGAACAAATGTCCATAGTCACTTTGGTAAGACCTGAGAGCACCTTTATTACAGCCCTGCGTTCTGATCAGTCATGAGTTATCAGTAATGATAATTATTAAGGGTGGATACATTAAGGATGGGTCACTCTATTCGTGGTATTCTGTTTAAAGAGAAGGAGAACTTCAGAAACCTATCCAAATGTTCAGAACAATGAACAGGAATCTCATCATAGAGGGATTTAACTTTAGAGCTAACTGAACCTGTGATGCGGGACTCGATTGTTTTCTCCTTAAGTAACAAACCTCCTGACAAGTATGAAGTAATTATAGCAGTTTAATGTTAAGCTGCTGTCTGCCCTGCGCGGTGCAGCTGCACTGGGGCTCTCCCGACCCCTTGGCGGGGGCGTGATCCTGGGAGAGCAGTACAGACACTCACCTTGTCGCCCTTCCTTTCCCTCTGCTCATTGCTTGATGGACACAGCTCTGTCCTGTGAGCTTCTAACGAGCTTTTCCAGGCGTAATTTTAACCATGTTGAGTTAAAGCGTGGTTAAGGTATTAAACACCTTTTTCCGTTGACTTTTGGATCTGACCATACCTCAGAAGTTAGGGTGCGGTAGACATGTTCTTGCAGGTTTAAGAAGTATACACTCATTCCTTTATCCAAAATAATTCATCCACTTTGGGATTCTGAATAGTACCTGTTTTGTTGTTGTGTCTGAACCATATACGTTATGTCTGCTTTAAATATCTAGTGTTTGATCAGAAGGAAGGAATGCATACTGTCACCATTTCACAAGTGAAGAATTGAGATTTATAGAGCCCAGATGTCTTTTGCAAGGTCCATCGACTATCTTTGGAAACATGTATAATAATCATTCCTTAACATTTCAGATTAGGGATCAGCAAACTATGACCGAGGCCCAGCTGGCACGTTTCTGTGAGGTTTTATTGGAACAGCTGTGCTCATTTGTTCATGTTTTGTCTGTGCGGCTTTTGCACTTCAATGGCAGAGTTGAGTAGATGAGACAGAGACCACGTGGCCCGAAGAGCCAGAGATATTTACTGTCTGGCATTTTACAGAAAGAGGTTGCCAGCCCCTGTTCTAGATGATGGGCACTTGTCTTGGTGTAGTTATTGGGCTAACTGATGTTGAGCTTTGTTATGATTATTGAATTTTAAGAACTTCCATGTGAGTTGGTTTCTCTTCCAAGTTTTAGTGTGTTTTCTCTTTAACGTAAAGTTCTCTGTATTTAAAATGTTGTTTCTTTCTGTAATCACATCCGCAGAACTTTGCTTTGTATGCTGATTAACTTTTTAATGGAACGGGCCCATTCCATTAATGGGCACATGTAAACCTTACAGCTTGACTCTTCATGTTTAATTTACACTAATATAAATAAAATGCCACATCTATAAATAACATGTACACATGCACACAAACACCTACATATGTGTATGTGTACCTATACACACACACACTTTTTAAATGGAATTCAAAATATTGGGTATTTGGTACCCAATACCACTAACAACCAAATTTTACTTTACTGCTGCGTTATCTTAAAATTTGAAAATTTAAATTTTTGTTTGTTTTCCTGAGTCACCAACATGTCTAAATATTCCTTGATTTCCAGAATTACTATGCAGTTGACCCTTGAACAGCACAGGTGTGAACTGTGCAGGTCTACTCATTCTCAGATTTTTTTTTTTTTCAATAAAACAGTACTGCACTGTTGGTTGAATCCACAGATGCGGAACCGCAGGTACAGAGAGGGCCAACTGTGGGACTTAAGCATCCACAGATTTTGGTTTCCCCTGCGGATACTGAGGGATGACTGCGTTGTCTGGGCGTCTTTAGCACTTTAAAACCTTGTGATATTAAACAGAAGCATTTGATGGCACCTTTATTTCTGTGTAATTTAACTTCTCTCTTCCCTTTTTGCAGCTTACTGTTTTCATGCCAGTTCCATCCTTTAGATTTTCAGTTTTTCGTCATTATTACATATCCATGTTTTTAAACAAGAAAAAGTTATTTAAATTTATCTGAATCTGAGTTAGTATTGCAGTGGTTGGTTTTTATTTTGTGCTGCTAAAGCCATTTTTCCGTAAAGAGAGGTATGTATAAGAATAGCGCAACGCTGTGTAGCCCACCTGTTGCAAACAGCGCTTTTGATTCCAGTGGCTTTTTTTTTTTTTTAACATTTTTATTTATTTATTTATTATTTATTTATTTATTTTTGGCTGTGTTGGGTCTTCGTTTCTGTGCGAGGGCTTTCTCTAGTTGCGGCAAGCGGGGGCCACTCTTCATCGCGCTGCACGGGCCTCTCACTATCGCGGCCTCTCTTGTTGCGGAGCACAGGCTCCAGACGCGCAAGCTCAGTAGTTGTGGCTCACGGGCCCAGTTGCTCCGCGGCATGTGGGATCTTCCCAGACCAGGGCTCGAACCCGTGTCCCCTGCATTGGCAGGCAGATTCTCAACCACTGCGCCACCAGGGAAGCCCCCAGTGGCTTTATTTTTGAGAACAACTTAGCACTAAGGAAAGGCTATTTCCTTAGTTTCTATCACTTTGTCATTTTAGGGAGATACGGTAAAAGTTGTACGTTTATACAGACACCTTTGGCTTCATTCCCAAAGGAAATTGGGGATTTTAAGCTGTTACTTGGCATGTCGCAAACCAGTGTTTTCTAATATCTACCAGTTCGGTGTGTCATTTGGTTACTGGAGCTGAACGGGCGTATTGTTGATTATAGGGAGCTTTCAGGCCACAATAAGTCTTTAGTCCTTGGGTGAGAGTAAGGCTACGTGAGCTTGTGGGACAGTATTAAATACTCACTTAATAGGAACTTACAATCAATCTGTATCTCATCAGACTACAGTCCCCAGGTCTTTGTGTACTGTGAAGCCTGTTTAAAATTCCCTTTTGGCTTCACAGAGAATTAGGTTTGATAGGAGACTTTTGAAATTGTTCATCTCGTCAAGAGACTCTATTATGTATGATGGAAACGTTTGTTTTGATGAAGATTTAATGTTTATTTCATGTCATCTTTTTTGAAAGAAAAACTTGAGTAGATGTTGAAATCCTTAAAACTGTTAGCTTTTACAAGGTTTCTACTATTTTTTGTACATTTCACTGTATTCTTTTAAATTGATCATCTGAGTGATTGAATTGTATATAGGTACCTTAGAATTCAGAAGTCTATAGTGTGTAGTGCCTTGTCTAATATACAGTAGATAAATGTTTATTAAATGAACCATTAAAGAAGAAATGGAGGGACTTCCCTGGTGGTCCAGTGGTAAAGAATTGCCTTACAATGCAGGGCGCGGGTTCAATCCCTGGTCGGGGAACTAAGATCCCACGTGCCGCAGAGCAACTAAGCCCCCGTGCCACAACTACTGAGCCTGTGTGCCACAACGAGAGAGCCCACATGCTGCAAACTACAGAGCCCACGCACTCTGGACCCCGTGCGCCACAGCTACAGAGCCCACGCGCCCTGGAGCCTGCACGCCACAACTAGAGAAGAGAAAACCTGCACGCTGCAACTAGAGAGAAGCCCGCTCGCCGCAAAGAAAGATCCCGCATGCCTCAACAAAGATCCTGCGTGCCGCAACTAAGACCCGATGCAGCCCCCAAAAATAAATAAATAAATAAGTAACAAATACGTCCTTTAAAAAAAAGAAGAAGAAGAAGAATTGGAAATACATCTGATTATTTGTGAAAAGAGAGGTGGTTTGCTTGTGGGGAGAAGTCTTGGCAGTTACGTGCAGGGTTTTTACGGTTCAGTGGTGAAAGCGGTTGTCTTGGAATTGAGCACCGTGTCCTGTGCCTGACGCTCTGGGGGACCCACAGCGACGGTTTGAAGGGCGGTCCTCGCAGATCAGAGGGGCTGGGAAGGAGGAGAGCCGAGCGCGGAGCCTTGTGTGGAAAACGCTCACGTGCCTGTCTCGCTGCACCCTCCCCACGGCCGGGGAGTCCACGCTGCCGCTGCGTCTGTACCCCCAGCCCCTCGGGGCTTTGGTAAAGTGATTCTGCCCACACGTGGTGGAACGAGCAGAGCCCGGAAGTGTTCTGGGAGGGGTGGTGTGCGACAGAACCGGAAAGGGCCCGTCATGCCCGCGCCCCCGGCCCCGTAGTGGTTTACAGCTGGTGGACGTGCCTCCTCTGCAGGTCATGGTTCTGAAGTTCTACGTCTTCTTTTTATACAGAAAAACACGAGGCTGAAAATTTGGAGGAAAACGAGGAGCCTTTCATTGCCCCTTTAGGACTGAACGTGCCGTCTGATGTGGAGCTGGTAGGTGTCTTTCTCATTCACAATACTGTTAACCTTTGTTACTACTTATCGGGAGGTACTAGTGTGAGCACCCCACCGTAATCACAGCTGCTTTCTAGTTTGGGTGCGTAATGCTTTAAAATCATTTGTGAGTTAATGGAGAAAAAATCACACACCACCCCTCTCCCCCTGAAGAAAAAGGGAGAAATTACAGCAGAATCACCAGACCAGAGCATCGGGCCTGAGGAGCTGGCCCGCTCTCAGAGACCGTATGGTTGAATCCCCAGACTTTACCAGCGGGACACCCAGTCAGAATTACTGGCGAGGGGACTGCTAGCCGTGTTTAGATGCAAAACCCTCCTGCCCGAGGCAGCGTGGCCTTCAGTGCAGTTGCCGTGTCCTGTCTTTTGCTAGCGTGGTTTTGTGGGCACTCAAGGTAGGGACCTTTACCGTAACATTCTCTTGGCACCCTTCCACCCGGTTCTCCTCTCCGTTATGACTAGGGCCCTGTGGCATCTCCAGGCGGCCCCTGCCCTCGGGAGGGACACCTGGGTGGCATCCTCTTGGCCTAAGTGCTCTGCAGCTGGGTCTCTAGTTCCCATTGATCTCGCTTTGCTATTTCAGCTACGTCCAGTCAAGGTTACATTGTAACAGGCCCCATTGAGGGTTTTCTAAGTGTTGTTTAATGCTAGTAACCCTGTAAGGTAGCTTCCTGGTCCCCTTTCACACGTGAAGAAAAGTGAAGAAGTTGGGTCGCGCGTGCCAGGCAGGACCTGTAACCCATGGTCTTAGCTGTTGTGCCATCATGAGTCGCTGTGCTTTGTGGGATTCTTACATGTTCATCAGGGATGTTTAAAATATTTGTGTTGCGTGTACATACTTGGAAAAGGGATATTCGTGCTCAGAGTAAAGGCTTTCCTTTGGCATCTTCCTAACTGGATTGCAAGCACCATGGACGTGGGTATTCCAGCTCCTTCATTGTGTCCTGCTGCAGCATCATGGAATAAACAGTGGATGCTGAAAACTCCTCATAGAAGGAGCCTCTTGGATCCCCACACTAGCACGTGATACTTCCCTTATTTAGCGCAGCATGAATCGGCTGGTTCTTGCCCTTCGGTTTTATGTGACGATGGGAGATAACAGAATTTAATTCCTGCCTCCACCCATTCCTTCCTCCACTTACTCATTTATAAATCCTCTCCTTCTCTTTCTCTTTTCTTGCAAATGTGGGTAAAAATTTCTTTGGATTTTGCCAAGTAGAATTACTCTTTATGTTTGATTCCCGTTTCTACCGTTGATCAGTTTGCTACAGTTAACACTGAAAATGTTATCTGAGGATTTGATATCCTGAGACTTGTATTGATATATTTTTATGTATTGTATTTCTGTTTTTTCTGGAATATGCTATTCTACGTGAGAGACGCATTAAAAACAGTTGCTCTCTTACCCACATGTAATGCTAAAAGCTTTTATTTAAGGTTGACTATATAGATTTTTATTAAGTTTTGGTACGAAAGATCATTTTTAAGCTTTTATGCAAACATAAACATAGAGGTGTAGTAGATTTTGTTGCCTTAATTCCTCCTGAAGTATTTAGTGGTTGTATGTTCCCGGAGTCAGCATCACTCGGCTGTTCAGTGGCCTGCCGGGACCGAAAGCGCCTGCTCCCCGTGGAGAGCACAGCAAGCCTGGCCTATAGTGGTCTGCTGTCCCCCGATGTTCTCATAAAACGGTCCCCTGACTAGGAAGTCTCTGCGATTGTGTGGAAACCATGTGTAAGTGCTTACCAGGTCGCCTGTGGACAGCTCGCTTTTCCTGTGTGGTGGCATCAGGACGTCATTCTTCAGAATTGCTGTGAATCGGGGCAGGGATTCGCTGTATACATCACACACTGTCGTGTCCACGTTCGTGGGGAGACTGTCTAGGAGACAGGTGTCTGCGTCGTACGTTCCATCTTGGTGACCAAGCATGAAACTGCCGGCTCGTGTTTAGGTGACGCTTGCTGCCTCGGTGGGCAGGGGCTGCTCTGGCAGCGGCGGAGGCGGGGGTGGTAAAGAGAGCGGGTGCTTGAAGGGTTCTCAGGTTTTCAGCTAGGCTTTTGGATTAGAACCTCATGGCTGCAGGGTCTCTGGGGTTTCATGCGAAGGGTCAGGAGCAGTGAGAGGTCGCAGCGCCCTGGAAGCCGCGTGCTGGCGCCTGCTCGAGGCTGGCCGCCTGGTCCCACTGGGCCCCTCGACTCCAGCTCCTCGGGTGACCTCACAGCTTTATTTTAGCTTTTCGTAGTGACTCTGTTTGTCCACTTGTATGTTTCTTGGGAAGTAAGGACCTATTTTCTCCCGGAATATGTAGCCCAGCATCACTTGTCCCGACATTGTGTTTTCAGTTACCTGTCCCTTTCCCAGGGACTTGAAGGCTGTCTTTGTCACCTCCTGAGTTCTACACGTGCCCAGGTCCCTTTCTGGCTGTGTTGTTTTGTCTTGCACTGTGGGGAAGGTGGAGGGCATGTCTCAGCTCAGTCTCTCACCCACCCGAGACGCCGCAGATCCGAGTTCTGAGCCCAAACGAGTTTTCCACAAACACTGTCCAGAGGCGCGCGAGGTCTCGTGAGCCCCCCACCTGTTCTGTACCACCTCACGTTCCCCTCGGATCAGCCAAGGGGACCAGAAGTGCTGCTGCTCGGCACACCCGTTTGAGTGTATTTACAAGGGAAATGTGCTTGTTTAACATATTTTATGGACAGAAGGAAAAGGGGGGAAGGATACAACGTACAATTCTCGTCCTGGTCCTGCGCGGTGACACCAGTAGGTTAATAACAACACCAGATAATGAGTATTCATTTAGCATGTGCTGTGTGCCAGGCACTGTGTTTGCTCGGATCTTCCGTCCTCACAACACCAGTACCTCTGACGGGGACACGGGGCAGAGCTGTCGAGAGCAGCTGCCCCAGGTCATCCTGTAAGGGTCAGGCCTGCACTTCCAGCCCAGAGCCACTCAGAGCTCGGAGCCACTGCGGTTACGCCTTACTGAACGTTGTTCTGATTAGAGCGTTAGTCTCACCATAGGTTCAGGTGCTGTGTTGCCATGGGATGGGGATGGGGAGAAAAAAGAAGCATGATTTACCCCTGTGTTCCTGTGGAGTCCTGCCTTTTCTTGGGGGTTTGTGAGGACTTTTCACGTATGATGAATGCTAAGCCCTGGTCCAGTAAGTTTCGTGCACTTTTGTTCTCCTGGCATTTTGTCTTTTACCTGTTTGTTCCTCTTTCCATGCAGAATTTAAAGGTATTTGTGAAGTCATATATGTCACCATATATGTCACCATATTCGTTTCTGGCTTCAGGATTTTGAATCTTGTCTTAGAAGACCTTTCCACCCCTGACAATTTTTAAATATTTTCCTATACTTCCTGCTGTTACTTCCATAGTTTTGTTTTGACAGTTGAGTTCGTGCCTCAGTCTGATATAATTTGGGGCTCTGATCACAGAGGAGGAGAGAGGGCCAGCCCAGCTGCGCCTGGGGCTCCTCGCTTATTCACCCCACCTGCCACCCAGCCTGTCCCCCAGCCCCACCCTGCTCCAGGGATCGGAGCTCCAACATTTTCCAAAGCTCTTTGGAAAATCGGTGCAGGTTTTCTGACCTCACATACTGTTGTCCCATTTCCCGATGCCTACTCTGGAGTTTCTAGAGCCACGTTAATTTTGGAGATGCTGGGAGGTGTTAGTCCCCCTTCTTGGGCTCAGTTGCTTTCTTTAAAGGCTTCCATAAATTAGAAAAGCATTTTCCCCTGGACCAGTCAGTCTTTGTAACACATAAATATTTATATGTTGGCTACATCCTTAAAATCCCATCTTATGGTAGGAATAATCATATTCTTAAATAGAAGAAGATTTTTCTAAAACCTACATGATAAGGAGAGCAGAGAATGACTTTCTCCAAACCAAGTGTTTATCTTATATCCACTTGCTTCAGTAGCAGATCTTGAAGGATGCTCATAAGGTGCTTTGTTTTTCTATAATCGTTGTCGCTTTGTAAAATTACCCATACGTTGCTTTGTAACTGCTGTAGCCATAATATGATATCATAAGAGGGCCTGCTTTTAAGAAATTTTAGACCAACAGTTTGGTCAATAGAGAACATCTCTACTTGGGGGGCGGGAGGGGTTGTATTTTCCTTTAAGGATCATCATCCTGAAGTGATCATTAATAATTGTCATATATACGGAATACACTAATGCAAAAATTAATCTTCCTGTTGAGCCAAAGCTACTGAAAATGTGCGTCAGGATCTGCACTTCGGTGCAACAGTGGGCCTTTAACGTGGACTCTAGTGTATTTTGGGATCAGTAAATAACTTTAATCATAGACATTTATCCAGTTTAAGTGTGAAGGACATCATTAGTTCAGGAATTACATTTGAGAATTAAAGGCGTTTGTATTTTGTGAAGGATTCAGCCCTGAAATTACAGTAAGCATCTTGTATTCTTAACCGCCCATTATTAGAATAATTTCCCACTTTATTTGCATGTAATTTTCTAGTGTTAATCTCTTCATTAATATTAAAAGTATTTCAGATGTGTGGCTTCCAGCTTCTGGTCCGAGGGGCTCCATGTGTGGGTAGGAATTGCTCAGCTCACGATGGGGCGGAGGTAACTTCGCAGCACGTGCAGGAGAGAGGTGGGCTCTGGCTCCAGGTAGTGAACGCGCTCCAAGGCGACTCGCCCAGTAAACGTGGGTGACACCGTCTCTGTTCTGGCCAGACCACAGGTGGCTGGGCCTCAGTTTGGAGCTCTGTACTTTTTTTTTGGCTGCGTTGGGTCTTCGTTCCTGCACGCAGGCTTTCCCTAGTTGTGGCGAGCCGGGGCTACTCTTCATTGCGATATGCGCGCTTCTCATTGCAGTGGCTTCTCTTGTTGTGGAGCACGGGCTCTAGGCCTGCGGGCTTCAGTAGTTGTGGCGCACGTGCTCAGTAGTTGTGGCTCGCGGGCTCTAGAGCACAGGCTCAGTAGTTGTGGCGCACGGGCTCAGTTGCTCCGCGGCACGTGGGATCTTCCCCGGACCAGGGCTCGAACCTGTGTCCCCTGCATTGGCAGGTGGATTCTTAACCACTGCGCCACCAAGGAAGTCCCTGGAGCTCTGTACTTTTAAGTGGGAGCGTTGATGAACGGGCGCCACGGGGCAGTCTTACAGGGAGTAGGAAGGAGGAACGGGATGCGGAGAGCTCAGGTGCAGAAGGAAAGGCTGGGCGTGAGCCTGCGGCTTTCCTTGGGTGTACAAAAGGAGTGTTTTCCAAGCTCTCAACACTAGTCCCTGCTAAGAAAAAGGGAAGAGAAATGATTCTTAGATCCTTGAGAAACTTATTGAAACATGCACCCCTCTCCCTAGAAAATTGCATGTGTATGTGCAAAATTTGCATACAACTCCCCAGAGGATTGATTCACAACCCCCTGAACCCTATCACGGAACCCTGGTTAAGGGCCCCCAATATACGGAAACACATTGATTGGTGCGGAAAAGCTTGCCTCCTGTGGGTTCAGTACAAAGCTAGAATGGCCTGCCTCGGCAGGTGAGTTTTCTCCCCACAAAATACTGCAAAATTCAGAAACTGACTGAGTGTCGTGTAATGGGGCCAGTGCCACAGTCTGTTCAAACTGGGCTCTTCCCACTGAAACGTCTCTAGTCACTAGTAAAACCAGGGTTATTCCTATGTTTTAAGTCACACGCTCAGTGGAAAAGAGGACAGACTGATAACGTGAATGCGTGTGTTCTCTCGTAGCCACCAACAGCCAAAATGCATGCCATTATTGAGCGCACAGCCAACTTCGTGTGCAAACAGGGTGCACAGTTTGAAATAATGCTGAAGGCCAAACAGGCCCGAAACTCTCAATTCGACTTTCTACGCTTTGATCACTACCTCAACCCCTACTACAAATTCATCCAGAAAGCTATGAAAGAAGGACGGTATACGGTCCTGGCAGAGAACAAAAGTGAAGAGAAAAAGAGTATGTGAAACTGTTTCTGTCCTGTGTTGGGCTGGGGGAGGGGTTGAGATCTGCGCTGTAGGACTTCCTGGACGTTTGTGAAATCCTGCCACTAAGGCACGAGGATTAAACCTGCTGTGCAATAAGTCTGAACATACATTAGATTCTTAATTACTGTTTTCATAGATGGGTGACATAGAGTTAAATGTTGATGCCATCAGAGCATAACCATCTAGGTTGGAAACGTTTCCCCTCCCTCTGGCTGTTGAACGTGTCACAGACAGAACAGCGAGCCTCGCGCTCCGTGGATGGTTCTAGCGCGCACCCCGCGTTAGGGCCTGAGGCTGAATTACACAAGTCCACAGGATGAAGTGGCTAATCTTACTCTCTTTTTTTTACTCTACCTTAAGCTGTTGTTTTTATAAGTGTCTAAATTTGGAGTTCTTACTACAAAGACCAATTAAGTATTTTGAATAACATTCCGAGACAACAGTACATATGTCTGCCATTGAATTTTTCTTTCAGCTGAAACACGATTTTCAAAATCAGTTGCATACATCTTACTACGGACCTCATCTTCTCCATGTTTGTTTGTTTGCTGTAGTTTTGTAAAAAATCTGTTGCTGTTATTTTACCTTCATAAATCAGTAAGATTTTTGCCTTTTTTCCAAAAAATTTAAATATTCAGTGGCTCCGGACTAGTAAATGCCAGAGGGAAGGTGCCAGCGGGGCCGAGGTCGTGCTCCTTTCTCGCTGCCTTTATTTCTTATAATCCCACTTGATAAAATCACAAGCAAATGTCATTCTGCTGAATGACTTGGGTGGCAGCAAGATAGGGAATATTTTCCAAAGGTGGTTTTTGGACAGATAACCAAGAAATGGCTGCATATAGTTCTGCCTTTGTGTGCGTCTGAGGTCTTACGTAATTTATTTGTACCTTGACGTCTTGACGTGTGTTTTGCTTTCAGAGTCGGGGGTGAGCTCTGACAATGAAGATGACGATGACGAAGAGGGCGGGAGTTACCTGCACCCGTCCCTCTTCGCTTCCAAGAAGTGCAGCCGCCTGGAGGAGCTCATGAAGGTTCTCGTCTCGTTACTGAGCTGTAGCTTTATGCCATAACAAAACTGCTCATTTAACTCTGGAAAATTGTTAAGCAGGCATTTCTTTGTATAATAGCTGCTTTTTATTTTATTAGCATTGACGTATATCTCGCCTTTTTGTTTGGCTTGGTGGCAAAGGATTTGCTCCCTTTATTTCTTATATATCCCATTTTATAAAATCACAAGCAATTTATTTTCATTTTATTATAGTTTTACTATTTGGGATATTTAGAATAAGTAAAATGTTGGTTAAGACTTGGAAAATTACTTTTTCATGCAGGTTTTATTAAAACAGGATTAGATTTCATAGGTGTCCAGGGTATGTGCCGCTTGAAATAATCTGTTACCGTCACGGATAACATAATGTGTTAGCAAGAAACATAAATTAAAGAAAAATTTTCTTTTCATTCTTATTATAAGGAGTTAATCCACACCACTCATTGTGCCATTTGTGATGTGAAAAAACGGGTCCATCAGACCTAAGCATATCATTTCAGCAGTCACGCAGTGTGGCTGGTTGATTGGACTTTAAAAGCTGTTGGTGATTAAAAATCAGAAATTGCTTTAAGGATGGACAGAGTTTGAGGTTTTGAGTGAATTTGGAGGCTCACACTTTTCTCAGCAGCAATCTAGTCTTGGTCATCCCTCCTTCTTTTCTTTCATGTCTTTAGGAAGATTGAGGTGATTTGTTTATTCAGTTCCTCTGGAACTCACAACCAGCTAGAGCTCTCGTCGGCCACGGTTAGGGCCTCCCTTTGTGCGCCCGCCCACGTATGTGGGCGTGGTGCACGCGTGTGTGCTGCGTGCATGCGTGTGCTGAGGTTTTTCTGAAGCGTAGACACCGTCCTAAAGCCTTCTTGCCACAGAAGGGTTCTGCGTGACTCAGAATGCAGGATGTGGTGTGACCTTGCACCCTCTCTCTCTGCAGCCTTTGAAGGTGGTGGACCCAGATCACCCCCTTGCGGCACTGGTCCGTAAAGCCCAGGCCGACAGTCCTGCCCCCACTGCACCCACGGCAGATGGCACGGCCGTGCAGCCCTCCCAGGTGGAGTACACCACTGACTGTGAGTACCTCATTGTGCGCCTCCGGGCAGGGGGGCAGGTGCAGGGGCAGGTACGCAGGTCCGGTAGAGGTGCCGTGAGGAGCGTTCATGTTAAGCATCCTTAGCATGTGGCCTCATCCTTTTGCCTGTCACTTCACGTTGGCAAGATGGCTGCCCTATCACCAGCATCAGCCCTGCATTCCAGAAAGGATGAAGAGGAAGGGCAAGAGCAGAAAGCAGTTTCACATGGTCTTCCCATCCTGCAGCACAGGCTGGGAAATGGGCTTTCAGTTGGATACATCACTGCCCTGAACGAAATCAGAGTTCTGTTAAGAAGAACGGGGAAAGTGGACATTGGCGGACATGTGTTGTACTACTGTTTGCCGTGGTTGCTTTCCTAAAAGACACAGGGGTCTTCTGTGCGCCTCGGGATTGGCTACAGTTCCTACTTGTTCTTGCTGATTGCCACGCTTTTCTCTTTTTAATTACTTAAAGATTATTAATAGAAGGTAAATCTTGAAGTTCTATTCAAGAAATCATTTGAAAGTATTTAACCTTGGTCTCATTATCAGGTCTTTTTAAAATTATTTTATTCAGAGGTTAAATACTGAATGAGAAGAACCTTTAGCAAAGCCACGGGAATTCATCTGTTCAGCCTACTTCACAGGGACATCTGATACAATGAATTTATAAAGCTTGTCACTCTCAGGGATTGGAGGGTCAGCCTGAGGTTAATTCCCTTTTAAAACGTAAGCTGCTTGTTACTTCAGGAAGAAGCTTTTGTTAGAAATGATAACTGTCTCCTTTTGCAATTCCCGTCTGGCACTGGCGTGCCATGTGCAATTTTGATGTGCTAAATTAACATTTTTAGACTTCAAAAATCAGTTACTTGAGTGAACTTAATGCATGTGTCTTTAAAAAAATCTCTTAGAGAACTCAGATAATTTCTTTAATGCATAAATCAAGTTAAATCTAGTTTCTTTAAACATTCGAATCAAAGAGCAGATCTGGTGCGGTCTCATCTTACCTGCCGGTTGGTTCCGGGCTGGGGGTGTGATGGGCGTCAGAGTGGGCGGTAATCCCTGCAGGGCTTTGTAAATCACTCCTCATGCCTCCCGGTGGGGCTCTCCGTACAGACAGCGCATCCGCCCGGGTGAAGCCCGTGAATCGCGAGTTGGGTGTGACCGGGAGCTTCTGCCCCCATCTTTACCTCAGTCCAGGGTATAAGCTCACTGAGTGGGATGTCTCTGGCTTCCTTTTTCCTTGCTTTCTCTTTTCAGACCTGTCTTTGAATTTGCACAAGTTGAATGCAGTGTCCCTGCGCCTCCTCAGATTTCTAGAGCTATTAAACTTCTTGCATCGGAAAGGAATAAAAATTCAGGGTTGAGTGGCCATTATCAGGTTATTCGCGCTGCTTATCACTAGTGTGTGTGCAGTTAACTGTGAGGTCGGTGATGGCTCTGTGTTTCTACACACCCTGTAGGACTGGGCAGGGGAGTAGCCGAGAGAGGCCACTCCGTGACTCGGGATTTCACTGCGAGGTCCCACGCTCTGATTGTTGACCATGGCCTGGGCCGAGTCACGGCCGGCTGGAGGATGAGAGGGGTGGGCAGGACCCAGGGAGCCTGGAGCCCCATGGCTTCAGTCCCTCCTGCCACTCATTAGGGGCCCCAGAGGCCAGGGTGACCCTTGGCAGCCTCTCCCCCGGGGGAAATCCCACCCTTGCTCTGTGCAAACCCTGCAGGCCAGTGCATGGGCGGGATGTCCTGGTTCCCTCCCTGGCCCCTGGCCCCTGACCCCGGCCGGAGGTGCTCCAGCAGCGGGGGCACCAGTTAGGAACCAGCTCTTCCCCTCGATAAAATAATTGTTCTGACAGTCATCTTCTCCTTCACACATGCAAGGGTGACAGCCACGAGTAGGAGAGGCGGTATGGGGGTCACGCCTGGTGCTGGGCACGCGCGCTGCGTTGAGGGCCAGCCTCACGTGTGCCCAGGCCAGTGGCGATGAAGGAGGGAGTCGGTGCCGACAGAGGGTGTGCTGCTGAGACTTGGGTTTCAGCCATGCCACAGGGCCGGGACCAGGTTCTGGGTTTTCCAGAGAAGCAAGGAACCTAGCGTGTTTAGGTGAAACATCTCAACTTACAAATGTCAGTAGTGAATTCATATTTTGTAAAAATACAAGGCGTATTTTGTAAAAACACAAAACGTAAGGCAAGCCAGATGCTACTCATAGGTGCCCGCGTCCAGCCTCTGCCGTGGGTGCAGGAGGGTACCTGGGCAGCGGGACAGAGGGAGGTCGCAGAGCTTCTCTGTGGAGACCGTGCTCGGCAGTAGTCAGCTCTGCCCAGAAGCTGGGGAGGGGCTGTCAAGTGTCCTTCAGATTTCACACAGATTTAAACGCATCGTGCCGGGAAGTGAGAGCAGTTTTGTTAAAATGGGGAGGACAAAAGCCAGACTCCACCCGGGTGGGAAGTGAATGGGGGGTGTAGAAGTGGAGACCTGAGCACGGGCCGCTTTGTGAAGAGGGGAGAGGCAGTGCCTAGTGGAGAAAATGTTCCCTGAGAGCCCTGCCTCCAGGATCGGCTCCTTGGGTTGCCATGACAACAGCCCATCTAGCATCCGGGAGTCATAGGATGGGAGAGGCGGCCTTAGAACTTGGATCTCGATAAGAAAAATGCGTAGAAGAAATGAACACAGACACCTGTACTTGGGTTCTCAAAGATGTTTTTATTTGTGATTAGAGTCTATGGTTATCTTAAAAAATAGCAAGCAAGAATATGAAAAATTTGAAAAAGAGGCAAATAAAGGCGACATGGCCCATCAGATAATAAAATGAGATGTTACAATAGAAGTCCTTGGGAGGCCTAAGTAATTGGTGGTTTACAGAAAATGTGTGATTAAAACAGGTCTAAAAATGCTACGTACGTACGTGCCTGACATGTGCTGCTGTTGACCCGCTTCTGACGTGGGCCACGGCCTTGCCTCTGACGGACGTCCTCACCACAGCCAGCCTGAGTTCTGTGAGGTGAGGTGCACGCCAGGCGCCCAAGAGCAGAACCCCAGGCTTGCAGTGTCTTACTTCAAGGCTTTCACAGTTCTTTCTCCCTCCTTGGGTTCCACAACAGTTTTTTGTTTTTGTTTTTTAAGCAATTGGTGTTTTATCCGATCTTTTCAAAGGATTCAGTTTCATTTTCACAGAATCAGCAATTCTCTTTTCTCACTCAGATTTCATCTGTTTCCATAAATTTTAATTAAATATGTAATTACAGTACGTTTAACCAGAAAAAGTTTAAGTGAAAAACTCTGCTGGTAAAAGCAGAAAGGTTCAGCATTCTAAAGAGGAGCGTCCTGGCCTGGTGTGTTAGTGCCTCCGGGGGCCTCCCCAGCCCAAAACCCAGGAGACTCTTCAGAGGGAAAGGATGAATGAGCCCCCCAGAGACAGGTTCAAACAAGGAAGGACTGGCTTATGAAAAGCATGGTGTCGGGGAAAAGCGATTCGGAAAACAGATCCCATTAGAGCCTCACCTTTTATCCAACAGCAAAACTACTTCCAGGTGTAAGTGCCAGATGTGAGAGTTCTCAGGAAAGTAACAACTTTTTTTTTTTAATTTATTTTATTTATTTAGTCTTGGCTGCGTTGGGTCTTCATTGCTGCACGCAGGCTTTGTCTAGCTGCAGCGAGCGGGGGATACTCTTCATTGTGGTGCACAGGCTTCTCATTGCGGTTGCTTCTCTTGTTGCGGAGCACGGGCTCTAGGCTCGCGGGCTTCAGTAGTTGTGGCATGTGGGCTCAGTAGTTGTGGCTTGCGGGCTCAGTAGTTGTGGCGCACGGGATTAGTTGCTCCGCGGCATGTGTGATCTTCCTGGACCAGGGCTCGAACCCGTGTCCCCTGCATTGGCAGGTGGATTCTTAACCAGTGCGCCACCAGGGAAGCCCGAAAATAACGGAACAAGAATCATCTATTTTAAGCCAACAGACATTATATTCAACTAATGGAAAAAACAAAACCATTGAGAAAGCAGAAGAAACTAACAGACAAACAGCTTTTACAGTCAAATAGGAAAAAAAACTTATAGCCCAGTAGAAAAATGAACTGCAGTATGAATAATTCACAAAGGTAAAAATGACCGTACAATGTTTTTTAAAGGTTTACCCTTGCTGCTCACTCAAATGGCATTGTATCTGCTGACTTTGGAACCTAACCTCCGTGGAAAATAAAATCCAACATTTCATTTAAATCAGGCTGCAGCAAATATATGAAGAATCCAAGACTTTTTGTTATGGTGGAAAAATATCCATTCGCAGGCACACAAGAACACTTTGAAATTATAAGTCTTAGGATAAAATCGACGTTTCTGGGCTGTGGAAAATGTTGTTTCATGTATACCTGTTTGAATTTCTTAGTAATCATAGAGATTAAATAAAAGAGAGACATGCCATTTTTCAGCTGTCACATAAGCAAAGAAGGAAAAGGTCGACATCGTGTTGCTGGTGGGAGTGTTAGACTTGTGGAGGGCAAGCTGGCAGTGTAGACCAGAACCTAAAATGCACGCCTTTGACCCAGAACTGAGCTTATATGTGTAAAGACTGAGCTTACAAGAATGTTCATTGTAAGAACGATTTTTATTAGCAGCAAAAGACTGAGATGCCCTGTGTGTCCCTCAGGGAGGACGAATGGAGTAGGGTTAGGGCACAGCGGCATCTGGAGGCTCTGCCTGGGGCTCCTGGTGGGCGAGGGTGCGGCCGAAGGGGGCGTTTGGTGTGAGACTGGAGGGGCAGGTAAGAGACTGGTACCAGCGGTGCGCTTAGAAGAGGGTGCAGGGCGAGGCGGTGACTCCTTCCCTGTCCATTTACACTGCTTTGAACCTTCGGAAAAATTACAGATTTGTGTGATGCTCATTTGAAACACTCGTATCCTGAGTTAATTCTTTGCAGGTTTGAGATTTTAATGGCAAGACCGTTTTGTCAGCTCTCCCTGTATGTATCCTGTTGAGGCTGCAGCAGTCCTTGTGACAGCTTGTGTCCCAGACAGCGGCTAGAGAGCCCACCTGCTGGGGCCCCTCCAGGCAGCTGGAGTCACTGAGCTTTTCCGTCTCTTTACGTTACTTGGTGTTTAATAATCACCTTAGAAGGTATTCAGTCGTCCCTTGTTATTTACTTTCTGCTGATTAGAGGTTTTCCTAGATTTGGCAGTCTAGGAAGAAAAGCATCTATTTTTATTTTAAAAGAATTTTTTTCTAGAAGCTCCTTAAATATAGATATGTGAAACTTAAACAATCTGTTTCCTTTATTAGCCTGACAGGGAACTGTCTTTCATGCTGTTTTCTGTTATTATTTAGTTGTCTTCTGCTATTTAGCTATAAATCCTTGCAAAAAAGCATAATAAATAAAATAAATTATGCCGGAATCAGTAATGCTGAAATACTACCCACTGTTACAGCATGCGGGTTTTTTTAAATAAAATGCCAGCTCGGTTTTTTTGATGTTTCGGTCTATAAATAGCTTAAGTGAAATTAAACCACATCACGTGGCTGCAGTAGATATTTTCATGCTTCTTCCCAGTTTTTAAAATGTGGTTTTGCTGTTGTTTTTAGCTTTTCTTTTCTGCAAAGTCATGACCTTGAAATGCTTTACTTACCTTCCAAACTCTTTTTTAGAAATAGCTGTACTATAATTCAAGAGAAGTAAAAGGGAAAAAGTAAAAATATTACCCAAGATGCCACCATCCAGAAATAGCCATTTTTAACATTAGGTGAGCATCATTGGCACAGTGAAAAAGACTGAGATATTGTGGGAAAAAGGGGAAAAAAAGAAAGCTCATATCTTTAGAATACAAAGATAATTTCTATGCAAAGATAGATTAAAAAGTTGATGTATAGTTAGAAATATTTGTGTTAAAGTGGAAATAAGCTTTATAATTTTACGTGAATTTAGCTGAAGAACTGTAATCAAAATGAAAATGAAGTAATTCCTGAACTTCAGTTAAAAGTTTCTTCCATACCTCATGAATTCAGTTCTAAAAGGAGAACATCAGAGAGGTTGGAATTGTAGGGGTTTTTTCAAGCTATATGTTTTTTATCTTAGATGTTATTAATCAACTAAGAAACTAGAGAAAATTCAGCGCTAGTAAAATGCCTTCCCTTCACCCCTCCCCTAACTGCTGGGTTTTTTTTAAGAAATACTGTGTTTAGATTGTGAGAGTTTAAAGTAGTATTTACATTCTGTTCTTTTCCCTGGTTGGTTAGTCTGAGCTCTATGGATTAGTTTTTTTGTCAGAGCATCTCTCTTTGAGTTCTTTATCTGATTCGTTTCTTGGTCGTTTGAATTTCATAAACAAGTAAGTTTTTACAAGGGTTCCATTTCATGCATTCTTGAAAAGTCCCTGCCATCGACCCTGGTGTAGAAAGGAAAACTTGCCTGGGTATAAAATACTTGGGTTGTATTTTCTTTCTCTGAGATCTTGTAAACTAGAATCTCACATGGTCCTTCCTATCAGAGAAACCTGGGTTGGCTGACTTCTGCCACTGACTAGTTGAGTGAGTGAGTTGGTTGGTTTTCGTTAGTTGCTCCTGGGTGCTGTTCTCTGAGATCTTATGTTTGAAAATGTCTGCTGCCCTTTGACATAAATAGCAACTAGGCAGAGAATAGTACACTTAGTCACACTTGCCTGGAACTTGGGAGCGTTGCTGCATGTTGCTGTGGAAGGGGCGAGGCCAGCTCCATCTTCCCCTCCCTCACCCCTTAAGAGCTTGCTTTTTCTGCCTGGATACCTAAAGAATTCTTTTTGCCCTTAAATTTTAATAACTTAATCAGCATAAAGCCCCCAGTTTTCCTGGAATTTATTTTGTACCCTTTCAGTCAAAGATGCAGTTCTCATTTCAGGGAAAGTATTTTCTATTATACCTCTGAATGTCTTTTAAAAGACACCAGTTTCCTTATTTTGGATCATCTTTTTCTTCCATATCTGTCATTTTCTTTTCTTTTTTTTTTTTTTTAATCTGTTTCTCTTTGGCATTCAGCATGATTACATCCTCTTCCTATCCATCTTCTCCTTGGTTGGTGACTTGATTTTTTTCAGCTGTGACTGTTCTGTTCCTTCTAGTCAATAATGGTGGTATTTTGGTCCTCAGTTTGTTTTCTAAACTCTCCAGCAGGTTTGCAGACCTTTTCTGTAAAGGATGTAAACGTTTCCAGTGTGGCAGCCGAGCAGCCTCTGTGGCAGCTGCTGGTGCTGGTGGAGCATGAAAGCCGCACTGACCGTCGGGAACGAGGGCACGTGGCTGAGCCCTAATAGAACTTGATTGATGGACACCGAACCTTGAATGTCATGGAATGTTTACATCGTGAAATGGTGTTTTGTTGGGTTGTTTTGGTTTTGTTTTTGAACCGTTTGAAAATGTGAAACCATCCTGAGCTCTCCCGAGCTGGGCTGAAGCAGGCACCCAGACCCAGTTCCTGACCCTGCTCAGCAGGATCCCTTCCGTCTCATTGCTTGTTTTACTTCCTTTTCTTTGTGCTCAACTGAATTCCTGTCTCTCCGAATTCGTCCGTGGCCCGAAGAACTCAGAGGTTGCTTGGGCCCTGTTTCCTTCCCGACGCAGCTCTTCACTGTTGGCGCGGCATGTTCCTCGCTGGGCTCCTTTCGCTGGGCCTCGTCCTTTACACCTTCCCCCGCTCAGGTCGGCAGCTCCGTCCAGACCTTTCATCCCAGCACTGGCCACCCCTCCTAGACCCCGTCCTCACCTGCCCTGAGATGCCCTGTCGTCCCTCCCAAGTGCAGCTCCTCTGGAGACTCGGTTCTCTGCTCTCACGAGGTCCCCAGAGCGCCCTGGAGCCGATGTCCTTCCCCCAGTCGGGCCCAGGGGAGACTTCTGACAGCACAGAGCCCCGGCCGCAGGCCCCCACCTCCCATACCCCGGAGGCTTTGCCTCCCCCTGAGCCCCTGGTCTCACGCTTGAGCCGCCTGATTTTTCCACCCGGACTCTCCAGAGCCTGTTCTTATGTAACTTGCCTCCAAAACCTCCATACGGTATAAAAACTTCAGGTCATTTTGCTTGAGGGTCACTGATGAAGACTTTAAGTAATGGTTGGAGACAAGGCATCTCGAGAAGCAAAAAAAAGAGCAGTCGCTTTTCAACACTGGCCTTAAAGTTCCTGAGTCACCCATTCATGTATCTAAAACGGATCCATCTGGGTGGTTTCCAGTGAGTTTACAAGTGAGAAGTTCTCCGTGTCACTACAGAAGTCTTCAGATTTTCCTCTTCCAGTTTGGTGACAGCAAAACAAGTCTCCTTTTGTTTGGGGATTCTTTTTCCCTAAACACAGGGCTGTCTGTGTGTCACAGTGAAGGAAATTAAGCAGGGTGGCTACCGTGAGCCCGTGGTGAGCTTCCGTCTTCTCCAGCGTCTGGCTCCTGAGCCCTTAACGGCCGTCGGCCACTGCCATTCACTGCGGCGAGGGGAGCCTCAGGGTTTTTAGACACGGTATGTGCTGATCCAGATGGTGAAAGCTTTTAAGTGTTTGGGGGATGGGGAGGGTCATAATATATTATTTTCTAATAAATTTATTTATTTGTTTGTTTGTTTTTGGCTGCATTGGGTCTTCGTTGCTGTGCACGGGCTTTCTCTAGTTGTGGCAAGCGGGGGCTACTCTTCGTTGCAGTGCGCGGGCTTCTCATTGCGGTGGCTTCTCTTGTTGTGGAGCACGGGCTCTAGGTGCTCGGCTTCAGTAGTTGTGGCACGCGGGCTCTAGAGCGCAGGCTCAGTAGTTGTGGCGCACGGGCTTAGTTGCTCCGCGGCATGTGGGATCTTCCTGGACCAGGGCTCGAACCCACGTCCCCTGCATTGGCAGGCGGATTCTTAACCACTGCGCCACCAGGGAAGTCCCAGGGTCATAATATTTTTTTACTTAAAAACTGCGGACGTAGAATTTGAGGGAGTTTTTGGTTTGACTGTAGTTTTCCCTTGCAATTGTGTACGAATACACAATTGTATCATAGATTGTGTATGGTAGAGAGCTAGTAGGTAAGTGCTCTGCCTAGAGGTAACGGTGGCCAGAAGGGGTTTTTAAGGAACTTCTGAAAATTATCCCAGTCCAGGCGGTGAAGCCAGAAGGCTTGAGAACAGACGTCAAGAGACAGTTGAGTGGATACGAGAGTTTTAAGCAAAGGGGTAGAGAGGGAGGTTTCAGCTTTGATTTCTCTCATTCTACTTCTGAAGCACCTTGAGCGTTTTTAATGTTCCCTGGGGTTACTGGGCACTTTCCTCACCCTTGAAAATGCAGAATTCAGTGATAATTTTGCTCACCATTGAATTGCGTTGTTGACGCATAATATGTAACCCCTGTAGTGTCACCTGTCCTCAGGTAAAGGTTTTCAGTGTGAGAAAGCGCAACGCTCAACTGTAGGCAGAAGAGGATTCTCCAATCACGTAGACTGGGTTTTTTTGTTTTTTTAAATAAATTTATTTATTTGTTTTTAGTTTTGGCTGTGTTGGGTCTTCATTGCTGTGCACGGGCTTTCTCTAGTTGTGGTGAGCAGGGGCTACTCTTTGTTGTGGTGCGCGGGCTTCTCATTGTCGTGGCTTCTCTTGTTGCAGAGCATGGGCTCTAGGCGCACGGGCTTCAGTAGTTGCAGCATGTGGGCTCAGTAGTTGTGGCTCGCAGGCTCCAGAGCACAGGCTCAGTAGTTGTGGCGCACAGGCTTAGTTGCTCCGCGGCATGTGGGATCTTCCCGGGCCAGGGCTCGAACCCGTGTCCCCTGCGTTGGCAGGCAGATTCTTAACCTCTGCGCCACCAGGGAAGTCCGACAGCTGTTATTTCTTGAGCTGCTGGCCACTGGCGCCAATCTGGACAGGCCGTGTTCCCAGCCTGTAAGCCGGGGTGCTCCGCTGACTTCCATTCATTGCTTTCCTGTGTTGTTAGTGCTGTCCTCTCCTTGTTTGTTTGTTTACTCCTGTATTTTGCTGGAGCACGTCCTCCAGTAGTTTGCGAAGAAAGGATACACAGGAAGACCGTTTTTTTTGATCCTTGAGTGTCTGAAAATGCCCTAATTCTCCTCTCACTCATGGTAGGTCATTTGGATGGGCCCAGAATTGTGGTTTGAATATTGCCCTTCAGAGTTTGGAAGGTTCCAGGCCACCATCTCCTAGAAGCCTTTGCCCTGTGCCATTCCAGTTCCTGTTCTTCCACATGTGACTTGTACATTCACTGAACAAACTGGCATCGCGGGCAAGCCATGCTGGGAAGAGCAGTGCACGGCCTTCCCTCCATCGTGGAGCAGAATCCGTGAGACCCCTGGGGAGTCCGCAGTGCTGGCGGACGGAACCAGGGAGGCCCTCGAGCCAAGGCTTCCGGGGCCCAGAGGCCTGAGGAAGCCCGGGTGAGGCCCGATTTGGGTAGCCGGGGGGCGGGGGGGGGGGCATGGGGCCTGAGGCAGGTGCCTCACAGAAAGGGAACGTGGCTGGGGCCTTGATGGGAGTGACGCGGCTGGGCGGGCAGTATGGGGGCTCTGGCTAGTCTAGGAAGGGGTCCCTGGAGCCTCTAGGGCAGCAGCCGGAAGGGCTCTGGTTCCCGGGAGGCGGGTATGGGTCCGAGAGAAACGACGGAGCCCGGGCTGACTCAGCGGGAGGAGGCGCGGCCGCAGGAAGCAGGAGCGGCGGTGTGTGGGCACAGCTGTGTTCTGGACGCTGTCCCTTTGAGAGCTTTATGAGATGTCCCAGTGCGCGTGTCGAGCAGGCACTTAACATACCAGTTCAGCTCAGGGCTGGAGATAGCAGTTCTGGAACCAGCAAGTGTAAGTAGGATTTAAAGCCGTTGAAGTTAGTAGGGAAGTCCCAAGGATGCAGGTGGATGGAGACCGGTTGGCCATCCAGTGGCGGAGGCCAGGGGGCCAGGCACTGCCCGGGGTGGGCAGGGGCACTGCGGGCGGGCGGGCGGGCGGGCGGTCTTGCTGCTGCTGCCCAGGCCCGCTCAGCTGGTAGCACAGCGCTTCTTTTTCACGATCTCGTGTGGATAAAGTAGATCGGTCTTTTAAGAGTATACTTATTTTTCTCCATGGAACTCAGGAAAGCTATTTTCTTTCATTCTTTTTTTTTTTATAAATTTATTTATTTATTTATTTATTTTTGGCTGTATTGGGTCTTCGTTTCTGTGCGAGGGCTTTCTCTAGTTGCGGCGAGCGGGGGCCACTCTTCATCGCGGTGCGCGGGCCTCTCACTATCGCGGCCTCTCTTGTTGCGGAGCACAGGCTCCAGACGCGCAGGCTCAGTAGTTGTGGCTCACGGGCCCAGTTGCTCCACGGCATGTGGGATCCTCCCAGACCAGGGCTCGAACCCGTGTCCCCTGCATTGGCAGGCGGATTCTCAACCACTGCGCCACCAGGGAAGCCCCCTTTCATTCTTAATACAGACACACGTTTATATTTCTGAACTGACAGCAGGGATTGCTGACCAGCCAGCTGATCTCCAAGAACCCTTCCAAGGCTGACATTCTCTTCTGAGAGTTAGATTTATACAAGATTAAGATCACATACAAGGATCAGTAAATTGGCTCTGATTTTTGCAAGAAGCCTGTTGAATAGAAGGGCTTTGGAAGGTAATTAGGCAGGTCTGTCTGACCCTGGGTTCCGCAGCTCTGTACGTTTCTAAGCGCACAGAGTGTCAGGGAGGAAGTGCTTAAGAATGTGCCGGTGGTTTTAAGCAGCTTGATCTTTCCACACAACTATGCCTGCCCTTGGGAAGTGTAGGCACCCGTTGACATTTCTGTCTTAGATTTATTTGGAGTAGGCATGTTTTAATAAACATTATCATGATGTTTATTAAAATCACATCGGCATTTCACTTTGTGTAAAACCCAATCCCCTCTTGAAAAATTCAACAGAGAGTCCTGAGAACAGCAACAGCCCTAGTAGGAGTCTCATGCCTTGGAAGCCCGGCGAGAAGTGGGACTGCGGGCGCCCTTTGGGACCCTGCACACCGCCCCACCCCGTGTCTAGGACAGGATGGCGAGCTCCAGGGAGCCGGACCTCTGTCTGTCCTTTGCCCCGTCTGGTCCAGCGATTCTCAAAACTTAGCATTCATGAGAATCTCTGAGTTGGGAGCTGTACACAAAAACACATGTTCTCTAGTTGGTAGTCATTTTAAAGGGTTTCCAGTTCAAGGATTTCAAGAGCTGTGAGGCCCCGCTGCAGCGACGAGTGCACATCTGCAGTGTCTGCCACGGGGTGGTGTCGGCGGGCTGGCGTCCCGCCCTCGCGGAATGCCTCAGCACGCGCCTTGCCGTCAGCGGGCTTCGCTCGTGACACGCTCCTCTGGTGCCCGCTCTAACCTGGGAGCTGTGCAGCCTCCCTCTCGCTGCTTTCAAGGTGCTTTGCCTTCTGTGACCACAGCCCTGATTGCAGAGAACTGCCCCAGGGACGTGTGTGCAGGCGGGCAGGGCAGGGGCCTCCTGGGGCGGGAGGTGGTTCTGGAGGTAAAAGCTTTGGTTTAGTTGAAGTACAATTGCTGTACAATGTTATGTCAGTTATAGGGGCCAACATAGTGAATCACAACTTTTAAAGGTGATACTCCATTTATAGTTATTATAAAGTATTGGCTGTATTCCCTGTGCTGTACAATATATCCTTGTAGCTTATTTATTTTATATGTAATAGTTTATGCCTCTTAATCTCCTACCCTTGTCTTGCCCCTCCCCCTTTCCCTCTCCCCACTGGTAACCACCAGTTTGTTCTCTGTATCTGTGAGTCTGCTTCTTTTTTATGTTTACTCATTTTAGCTTTTAGATTCCACATATGTCATGTCATACAGCATTTGTCTTTTTCTGTCTGACTTAATTCACTAAGTGTAATACCCTCCAGGTCCATCCATGTTGTTGCACATGGCATTATTTCATTCTTTTCTATGGCTGAGTAATATTCCACTGTGTGAGTGTGTGTGTGTGTTTGTGTGTGTGTGTGTGTGTATACACCACATCTTCTTTATCAGCTCATGTGCTGATGGACACTTAGGTTGCTTCCATATCTTGGATATTGTAAATAATGCTGCTTTGAAAGTTAGGGTGCATGTATCTTTTCAAATTAGTGTTTTCATTTTTTTAGATATATATGTATTCGATTTTAAGGGGTTTTTTTGTTTGTTTTTGTTTTTTGTTTTTTATAATGTGGTATTTTTTTTTCCTAAGGTTGTGTGTTTCTAAGATGCCTATTCTCTTTTTTTTTTTCACACACACACACACACACACACACACACACACTGTATTTTATTTTTACAAGAGATAAATAGACTGACATCAAGCACTGTACATGGATGACCACAACAAAAGCAACAATGATTGCAATTACCAAACATGAAACACACTCATACTACGTCATAATATTGACATTCAGTCCAGTAATCCTCCACTGTAGCAGCTCCTTTACTTTGCAGTGAAAATTGATTTGTATATTCTTTGCCTCTGAGTCCTTGTGGGATTTTTTTTTTTAATTCAAACAGAAAGTCACAAAAATTATACTCATCCTCATCAGTTCACTCAGTCCCATGTAATTAATTTTTTTTTCATCTTAATCTTTTGTTAGCACTTTTATGTGTTCATCAGTTTTTCATTAGAGTTCTGAAAATGCTTATTCATTCAGTTCAGCAGTACAGTCAGTTACCAGAAACCTGTACTTGTCAGAGTCTTTTCCATGAATTTCTTGAAGATGAAACCCTTTTATAGGAACATATTTGCAAAAGCATCAGAGTACACCCAGAACTGTCTGTAAATGACAAAAGACTTAAAAATGACCACGGTTAAAGATCTGATGAAAGTTCATAATAATGCAGTTGACAAGAAAATTAGTTATTTCTGAGATATACATTTTAAAGTAATAACTAGGATTATGACTTATAACATTATACCAGAACATATAAGATTTTTAGAAATTTCATGTAATGTCTGAAACATTTATATTAACATATTTCCATACAAATAACCCAATGAAAGTTTAGTATTAGTTGTTTTGTTTGTTTGTTTTTTTATACTGCAGGTTCTTATTAGTCATCAATCTTATACACATCAGTGTATACATGTCAATCCCAATCGCCCAATTCAGCACACCACCATCCCCACCCCACCGCAGTTTTCCCCCCTTGGTGTCCATATGTCTGTTCTCTACATCTGTGTCTCAACTTCTGCCCTGCAAACTGGCTCATCTGTACCATTTTTCTAGGTTCCACATACATGCGTTAATATATGATATTTGTTTTTCTCTTTCTGACTTACTTCACTCTGTATGACAGTCTCTAGATCCATCCACGTCTCAACAAATGACTCAATTTCGTTCCTTTTTATGGCTGAGTAATATTCCATTGTATATATGTACCACAACTTCTTTATCCATTCGTCTGTCGATGGGCATTTAGGTTGCTTCCATGACCTGGCTATTGTAAATAGTGCCGCAATGAACATTCGGGTGCATGTGTCTTTTTGAATTACGGTTTTCTCTGGGTATATGCCCAGTAGTGGGATTGCTGGGTCATATGGTAATTCTATTTTTAGTTTTTTAAGGAACCTCCATACTGTTCTCCATAGTGGCTGTATCAATTTACATTCCCACCAACAGTGCAAGAGGGTTCCCTTTTCTCCACACCCTCTCCAGCATTTGCTGTTTGTAGATTTTCTGATGATGCCCATTCTAACTGGTGTGAGGTGATACCTCATTGTAGTTTTGATTTGCATTTCTCTAATAATTAGTGATGTTGAGCATCTTTTCATGTGCTTCGTGGCTGTCTGTATGTCTTCTTTGGAGAAATGTCTATTTAGGTCTTCTGCCCATTTTTGGATTGGGGTGTTTGTTTCTTTAATATTGAGCTGAATGAGCTGTTTATATATTTTGGAGATTAATCCTTTGTCCGTTGATTAGTTTGCAAATATTTTCTCCCATTCTGAGGGTTGTCTTTTCGTCTTGTTTATGGTTTCCTTTGCTGTGCAAAAGCTTTGAAGTTTCATTAGGTCCCATTTGTTTATTTTTGTTTTTATTTCCATTACTCTAGGAGGTGGGTCAAAAAAGGTCTTGCTGTGATTTATGTCAAAGAGTGTTCTTCCTATGTTTTCCTCTAAGAGTTTTATAGTGTCCAGTCTTACATTTAGGTCTCTAATCCACTTTGAGTTTATTTTTGTGTATGGTGTTAGGGAGTATTCTAATTTCATTCTTTTACATGTAGCTGTCCAGTTTTCCCAGCACCACTTATTGAAGAGACTGTCTTTTCTCCATTGTATATCTTTGCCTCCTTTGTCATAGATTAGTTGACCATAGGTGCGTGGGTTTATCTCTGGGCTTTCTATCTTGTTCCATTGATCTATGTTTCTGTTTTTGTGCCAGTACCATATTGTCTTGATTACTGTAGCTTTGTAGTATAGTCTGAAGTCAGGGAGTCTGATTCCTGCAGCTCCGTTTTTTTCCCTCAAGACTGCTTTGGCTATTCGGGGTCTTTTGTGTCTCCATACAAATTTTAAGATGATTTGTTCTAGCTCCATAAAAAATGCCATTGGTAATTTGATAGGGATTGCATTGAATCTGTAGATTGCTTTGGGTAGTATACTCATTTTCACAATGTTGATTCTTCCAGTCCAAGAACATGGTATATCTCTCCATCTATTTGTATCATCTTTAATTTCTTTCATCAGTGTCTTATAGTTTTCTGCATACAGGTCTTTTGTCTCCCTGGGTAGGTTTATTCCTAGGTATTTTATTCTTTTTGTTGCAATGGTAAATGGGAGTGTTTCCATAATTTCTCTTTCAGATTTTTCCTCATTAGTGTATAGGAATGCAAGAGATTTCTGTGCATTAATTTTGTATCCTGCAACTTTACCATATTCATTAATTAGCTCTAGCAGTTTTCTGGTGGCAGTTTTAGGATTCTCTATGTATAGTATCATGTCATCTGCAAAGAGTGACAGTTTTACTTCTTTTCCAATTTGTATTCCTTTTATTTCTTTTTCTTCTCTGATTGCTGTGGCTAGGACTTCCAGAACTATGTTGAATAATAGTGATGAGAGTGGACATCCTTGTCTCGTTCCTGATCTTAGAGGAAATGCTTTCAGTCTTTCACCATTGAGAATGATGTTTGCTGTGGGTTTGTCATATATGGCCTTTATTATGTTGAGGTAGGTTCCCTCTATGCCCACTTTCTGGAGAGTTTTTATCATAAATGGGTGTTGAATTTTGTCAGAAGCTTTTTCTGCATCTATTGAGATGATCGTATGGTTTTTATTCTTCAGTTTGTTAATACGGTGTATCACATTGATTGATTTGCGTATATTGAAGAATCCTTGCATCCCTGGGATAAATCCCACTTGATCGTGGTGTATGATCCTTTTAATGTGTTGTTGGATTCTGTTTGCCAGTATTTTGTTGAGGATTTTTGCATCTATATTCATCAGTGATATTGGTCTGTAATTTTCTTTTTTTGTAGTGTCTTTGTCTGGTTTTGGTATCAGGGTGATGGTGGCCTCATAGAATGAGTTTAGGACTGTTCCTTCCTCTGCAATTTTTTGGAAGAGTTTGAGAAGGATAGGTGTTAGCTCTTCTCTAAATGTTTGATAGAATTCACCTGTGAAGCCATCTGGTCCTGGACTTCTGTTTGTTGGAAGATTTTTAATCACAGTTTCAATTTCATTACTTGTGATTGGTCTGTTCATATTTTCTATTTCTTCCTGGTTCAGTCTTGGAAGGTTATACCTTTCTACGAATTTGTCCATTTCTTCCAGGTTGTCCATTTTATTGGCATAAAGTTGCTTGTAGTAGTCTCTTAGGATGCTTTGTATTTCTGCGGTGTCTGTTGTAACTTCTCCTTTTTCATTTCTGATTTTATTGATTTAAGTCCTCTCCCTCTTTTTCTTGCTGAGTCTGGCTAATGGCTTATCAATTTTGTTTGTCTTCTCAAAGAACCAGCTTTTAGTTTTATTGATCTTTGCTATTGTTTTCTTTGTTTCTATTTCATTTATTTCTGCTCTGATCTTTATGATTTCTTTCCTTCTGCTAACTTTGGGTTTTGTTTGTTCTTCTTTCTCTAGTTTCTTTAGGTGTAAGGTTAGATTGTTTACTTGAGATTTTTCTTGTTTCTTTAGGTAGGCTTGTATAGCTATAAACTTCCCTCTTAGAACTGCTTTTGCTGCATCCCATAGGTTTTGGGTCGTCATGTTTTCATTGTCATTTGTCTCTAGGTATTTTTTGATTTCCTCTTTGATTTCTTCAGTGATCTCTTGGTTATTTAGTAACATATTGTTTAGCCTCCATGTGTTTGTGTTTTTTACATTTTTTTCCCTGTAATTCATTTCTAATCTCATAGAGCTGTGGTCAGAAAAGATGCATGATATGATTTCAGTTTTCTTAAATTTACTGAGGCTTGATTTGTGACCCAAGATGTGATCTATCCTGGAGAATGTTCCATGCGCACTTGAGAAGAAAGTGTAATCTGCTGTTTTTGGATGGAATGTCCTATAAATATCAATTAAGTCCATCTTGTTTAATGTATCATTTAAAGCTTGTGTTTCCTTATTTATTTTCATTTTGGATGATCTGTCCATTGGTGTAAGTGAGGTGTTAAGGTCCCCCACTATTATTGTGTTACTGTCAATTTCCTCTTTTATAGCTGTTAGCAGTTGCCTTATGTATTGAGGTGCTCCTATGTTGGGTGCATATATATTTATAATTGTTATATCTTCTTCTTGGATTGATCCCTTGATCATTATGTACTGTCCTTCCTTGTCTCTTGTAACATTCTTTATTTTAAAGTCTATTTTATCTGATATGAGTATAGCTACT
Organism: Balaenoptera borealis; assembly: GCF_965194805.1. Lineage (NCBI taxonomy): Eukaryota > Metazoa > Chordata > Mammalia > Artiodactyla > Balaenopteridae > Balaenoptera > Balaenoptera borealis. The sequence goes on from NC_138875.1 coordinate 90,893,718, forward strand.
CCAGCTTTCTTTTGATTTCCATTTGCATGGAATATCTTTTTCCATCCCCTCACTTTCAGTCTGCATATGTCCCTATGTCTGAAGTGGGTCTCTTATAGACAGCATATATATGGGTCTTGTTTTTGTATCCATTCAGCAAGGCTGTGTCTTTTGGTTGGAGCATTTAATCCATTCACGTTTAAGGTAATTATGGATGTGGATGTTCCTGTGACCATTTTCTTAATTGTTTTGGGTTTGTTTTTGTAGGTCCTTTTCTTCTCTTGTGTTTCCCACTTAGAGAAGTTCCTTTAGCATTTGTTGTAGAGCTGGTTTGGTGGTGCTGAATTCTCTTAGCTTTTGCTTGTCTGTAAAGGTTTTGATTTCTCCATCGAATCTGAATGAGATCCTTGCCGGGTAGAGTAATCTTGGTTGTAGGTTCTTCCCTTTCATCACTTTAAGTATATCATGCCACTCCCTTCTGGCTTGTAGAGTTTCTGCTGAGAAATCAGCTGTTAACCTTATGGGAGTTCCCTTGTATGTTATTTGTCGTTTTTCCCTTGCTGCTTTCAATAATTTTTCTTTGTCTTTAATGTTTGCCATTTTGATTACTATGTGTCTCGGCGTGTTTCTCCTTGGGTTTATTCTGTATGGGACTCTCTGGGCTTCCTGGACTTGGGTGGCTATTTCCTTTCCCATGTTAGGGAAGTTTTCAACTATAATCTCTTCAAATATTTTCTCTGGTCCTTTCTCTCTCTCTTCTCCTTCTGGGACCCCTATAATGCAAATGTTGTTGCGTTTAATGTTGTCCCAGAGGTCTCTTAGGCTGTCTTCATTTCTTTTCATTCTTTTTTCTTTAGGCTGTTCCGCAGCAGTGAATTCCACCATTCTGTCTTCCAGGTCACTTATCTGTTCTTCTGCCTCAGTTATTCTGCTATTGATTCCTTCTAGTGTAGTTTTCATTTCAGTTATTGTATTGGTCATCTCTGTTTGTTTGTTCTTTAATTCTTCTAGGTCTTTGTTAAACATTTCTTGCATCTTCTCAATCTTTGCCTCCATTCTTATTCCGAGGTCCTGGATCATCTTCACTATCATTATTCTGAATTCTTTTTCTGGAAGGTTGCCTATCTCCACTTCATTTAGCTGTTTTTCTGGGGGTTTTTCTTGTTCCTTCATCTGGTATATAGCCCTCTGCCTTTTCATCTTGTCTATCTTTCTGTAAATGTGGTTTTTGTTCCACAGGCTGCAGGGTTGTAGTTTTTCTTGCTTCTGCTCTCTGTTCTCTGGTGGTTGAGGCTATCTAACTTGTTTTTGTTTTTAATATTTATTTATTTGGTTGCGCCGGGTCTTAGTTGCGGCAGGCGGGGTCCATAGTTGAGGCATGTGACCTTAGTTGTGGCATGGGTACTCTTAGTTGTGGCATGTGGGATCTAGTTCCCTGATCAGGAATTGAACCCCGGGCCCCCTGCATTGGGAGCGCAGAATCTTAACCACTGCGCCACCAGGGAAGTCCCTGATTTTTAGTTTTTTGAGAAACCTCCGTACTGTTTTCCACAGTGGCTGAACCAATTTACATTCCCACCAGCAGCATATGAGGGGTCCCTTTTCTCCACATCTTCACCAACCTTTGTTATTTGTTGGAGGTAAACCTTAGGAGGGGCTTCACAGCAGGCAGAAGACACTGTTTGGAGGTGCCCCTGGCACCTGCAAATGAAATGAGTGGCATGATACTGTTCACCATAGATTGGGGGGCAGGCCAGGCCAGGCGTGGCTCCGGGCTGAGGTTGGCCTATCACTGTCACATCCGCCCCGGGCCTCAGTGTCTGTGGGGAAAAGGACAGAAACAACCTTCTCCCTAAAATCTGTTCATCTGTGACATCCCGCACATGAAATGGGAATCTGGGAGAAACAGTGCATAATTGGAATTGGCTGCACTTTTGGGTCCTCAGCTGTGGCGTTGCCCTGAGCAGGCACCACGCAGCAAGAAAGCCTGCGTTCTCAGCTCACCACGCCTCAGGCGTTTCATGGCCATCAGGGTTATTTTTGGATACAGAGGGATTTTCAAATTCCTGTTCACCTTTGCAAGGTGTAATTAGAATTCGTTGGAAAGGACTCACAGAGCGCTTGCGTAAGAAGTGAGAGGGCATCCTGCGTGCGTCGTCCGTAGGTTTCTGCTTCCAGTCTGTCCTCCTCTGCAAGATCCCCAGGGCACGTGCCCTGGGCTGGCTTTCTAGCGTGGGAATCCCTGCATCCGGAGTGAGACTTGGCTCAAGGCTTAGGAGGTGCCTTCAGGTTTGGAGGCTTTGTTTGATTTTCACACATGGAAATGGAGCCTTTTCTCTTTGTGAGCTCAGCTATGCATTTAAATTTTTTCCTTGTATTTTACAAGCATTTTTAGGTATTTGTAATGGGTGAGTTCCTGAGTTAATCTGCCATCTTTCTGGCAGGGTTATTTTTAGACTTTGTTTTAATTTAATGTGATGTGTGGCTCAGGTACAGACTGATGGTTAATCTGCATGTTCATTTTTTCAAAGGGATGATCCTTGGTTTTGAAAATAATTGATTCACTTCTGTTACATAAAGAATGCATTAAATTGCAATTGCATAATATATAGTTGACACTTAACTGTTTTTTTCTAATCCATACGCCTCATTGGTTGTAGCTACGACTTTGAGATCTATTTTGGCCTGTTTTCAGGCCAGAGGCTGGCCGCCTGGCATAGGAGGACATGGAGTGTCTGTCCTGTCCTTGAGATGTGACACTGGGCGGTAGCGGCTCTTGCTGCCCCTCCCGAGACAGGGGGTGCTCTGTGGGCGGGGCTACGCTCTGGTCTTGCCCCTGCCGCCTCACCCCTCCTCCGTGGCGGTGTCTGTGCCCGGGGGTGAGAAGAAGGGCCCCCGCCGCTCGACCGAGTGTGGGGTGAGTGGGGAAGTCGTTCCATCGTTTCAAGGAGGATGATACAGCTCACAGAAGCCTCTGTTCATATTTGAATACCTAATTGGGTTAGGAGAAGCTTATATTTGAAGCATCGAATCCATCTGTCCACCCAACAAATTCTGTGTGCTGAGTGCTGGGGTTACAGAGCAAACGTGTCTTTCCTGCCCTCTGCCCCCGCCTTCCTTCAGAGATATGGTTTGAATGTCTCTGTGCTGAAGATCACACAGAGAGGATATTGAGGCCACTCATCTTTTTTTGAAAATGTGGAATATTGTGGCGAACGTGAACAGTGGTTGGTGCACAGCGTCGAGCCAGCGATTCAAACTTGGGAGTTCAGACATGTATAATTCATAGAAAGTAAGTCGTTACCAGCTGCGGATATGCCTGCAGCACATGTGAGTGATGCAGTCGTTCCAGCCGAGAACGGAAAGGCTGGGGTGTAGCTGTCAAGGACAGTTGTGAGCTGCTGCACCACTGACACCTTCCCCATGGCGCTTCCGTGCTGGAAACTGGAGTCAGTGTAAAAGCTCTCACTATTTGCAGATGTTTTTGTTTTAAAGTAAATTAATTGAAGATCAAAATAAAGTTCCTTCATGAGAAAAATCTTTCACCATGCTCTAATGAAGAGGAAATTAAATCTCTGTGTAGTCAGAACCAGTTGCTTATCTACAACAGGATTAGAAATTTAAATTCTTAATTAGTTCATTGGATCTTCTGTGATTTCACTGGTTTTGAATATTTTTCCCCCAAAATAAAAAATGAATAAACTTACAGGAATTTTGATTGTTTTAAAAAATGGGCTCTATCTTACAGATACTTGCATGGGTGGGCAAAATATATAGGAAGTTATTGTACTTCACTGTTTATAATAATAAAGCCCCAAATGATCTCAGTGTCCGTCAGGACTTCTTAAATCAGTTGCAGTACGTCTCTGTGCTGGGGTGAAGGCACGCAGGGGTTACAGAGCAGCACAGCTTTGTAGACAAGATGACTTCCAAGACAGGTGTTTGTTTGTTTATTATTGAAGTATAGTTAATTTACAGTGTTGTGATAGTTTCTGGTATACAGCAAAGTGATTCAGTTACATATATATAAGAGATACATACCAGATTCATTTATATGAATGTTGTATATAAAATATATTCTTTTTCAGATTCTTTTCCATTATAGTTTGTTACAAAATATTGAATATAGTTCCCTGTGCTATACAGTAGGACCTTGTTGTTTATCTATTTTGTATATAGTAGTTTGTAGCTGCTAACCCCAAACTCCTAATTCATCCCTTCCCTCCCTCTTCCCCCTTTGGTATTGTTCTCTATGACTGTGAGTCTGTTTCTGTTTTGTAAATAAGTTCATTTGTATCGTATTTTAGATTCCGCATATTAGTGATATCATATGATATTTGTCTGTCTTTTTGTCTTAGTTCACTTAGTATGATAATCTCTAGTTCCATCCATGTTGCTGCAAGTGGTATTATTTCATTCTTTTTTATGGCTGAGTAATATTCCATTGTATATATGTACCACATCTTCTTTATCCATTCCTCTGTCGATGGACATTTAGGTTGTTTCCATGTCCTGGCTACTGTAAATAATGCTGCTATGAACACCGGGGTGCATGTGTCTTTTCCGGTTAGAGTTTTCTCAGGGTATATGCCCAGGAGTGGGATGGCTGGAGCATACGGTAGTTCTATTTTTAGTTTTTAAAGGAACCTCCATACTCTTTTCCATAGTGGCTGTACCAATTTACATTCCCTCCTATACTGTTGGTGGGTTCCCTTCTCGCCCCATCCTCTCCAGCATTTATTATTTGTAGACTTTTTAATGATGGCCATTCTGACTGGTGTGAGGTGGTACCTTGTTGTATTTTTGATTTGCATTTCCCTAATAATTAGCGATATCCAGCATCTTTTCATGTGTTTATTGGCCATCTGTATGTCTTCTTCGGAGAAATGTCTATTTGAGTCTTCTGCCCATTTTTTGATTGGGTTGTTTGTCTTTTTGTTACTGAGCTACATGAGCTGTTTGTATATTTTGGAAATTAAGCCCTTGTCGTTCACATCACTTGCAGATATTCTCTCCCATTCTGTGGGTTGCCTTTTCATTTTGTTTGTGGTTTCCTTTGTGTGCTTATTAAGTTTGATTAGGTCCCATTTGTTTATTTTTGCTTTTGTGTCTTGCCTTGGGAGACTGACCTAAGAAAACATGGCTGCGATTTATGCCCAGACAAATGTTTAAATGAGAAAAGTAAGGAGTGGAGAGAGTGGAGAGCTGGTGTCAAACGGGGAAGCCAGCGAAGGGTGTTTAGTCCTCAAACGGGTCATCTCACAGGCCACACAGGAAGGGAGCCAGTGCTGCTGGACAGTGGACTTTGTCCTAATCTGCCCGCTCTGCAGTCAGGGAGGACATCGATTGTGGAGTAGGAAGGTCCACGTTGGGCTGCCTTGAATGTCCCCGTGCATGTTCACTTTCCATCGTCCCTGGGTGTGTGTCTGGGCATTGCCTGATTCTTCCAAACTGTGTGTCACCTGGGCAGCCTTTCTTATATCAGAAAAACAAAACGATGTGGTTGACATTGGACAGAAGTGACATTGCATTTGGAAAAGTGTCCCTTTTTTACTGCATGGTGGATACTCACCAACTAGCCTGTCATTTGCCACTCTCACGCCCCCAAAATGTGTCTTTTCACAGCAACAGTGGCAGCCGTGTACTACAGCTACTACATGCTGCCCGACGGTACCTACTGCCTGGCGCCTCCCCCTCCCGGGGTTGACGCAGCCGCTTTCTACAGCACCCTGCCTGCCGGCGCGGCCGTGTCCGGCTCTGCTGCGGTGACCGCCACGGCCCCGCCCCCGCCGGGGACCACGCCGCCGCCCCCCCCGAGCACAGCAGAGACGAGCAGTGGGGTGACCTCCACCACCATCACCACAAGGTATGCTCTCACCTCTGCTGGTCACCTGGGGCACCTGTGTTCTTGGTTTGGGCTTCTTTATAGTGTGCGTCACGTAGAGGGTCTCTGTTATCCGAGTACTTATTATCCAAATCCCCAAGTTACAGGGTTGATTGGGCAGCAGAAGCTGTCATAACGTGAGCGCTCATGGCAGTGAGGTCTAACCACTGGGAAAAGGAGCTCCCAGTTACCATCCCACGGCACGGCCCTGAACCCAGCATCTGCGCTTCCCTGTGTGCCGCCGTCTCGGTGGGGCAGTACTAGGCACAGTCAGTGTGAAGTGAAGCCCAGTTTCTGCCAGAAGTGCAGGATTTCATAAAGCTGATGCAAGTGAATCTCTCACGAGCGGTTAGGAAATGAGGGTGTGGCTGTTAGTCCAGCGAACCACTGAATAACAGAGCCGGCAAGGCAGGGACTGGAGCCCCGGCACCTGTCCTGGGCAGCGTGGAGGGGGCTCCGCGCGTCTGTGGGTGAGCGAGCACGTTATACGAGGCACTGGCGTGTCTCAAGCTGGAAAGACGCTCAGGAAACTTGACGGAACACTTGGATAGTTCCCACTTTCTGATCGTGCTAAGAAAGTCAAACATGAAACGAAGGGTGATGGATCACGCTAGCCAGCATGCTTTCATATATATATAACAAAAATTCACACTTGATTTGTTCTTGGTTGTTTCTAAGAATTAACAACTGGGGGGAAACGTGAGGAGAGAAAAGGTGAACCTATTTTCATGCCCTTAAGTGGCACTTTGAGTAAAACCCCTATGTTCATCATTGGCAGTGATATTTTGGTCCCTGTTTCGAATGGATTGACTTTGATTAGTTTTCTGTAGTCCCAGTCATTTCAGATAAGGGCCTCCCTGTCTGTGTGTAACTTACCTGCCGGTGTGAACTGAGACAGTGCAAGTCCCCCAGCGGCCTTGCTGGCCGCCCCCCTGCCACTGATCTGGAGGAGGGCCTGGCACTGTGGGTGTGACCCCGCTCTCCTCTGCAGTGCACTTGCTTCCGTGGCCGCCATCATCCCCCCGCCCCCCGACATTCAGCCCGTGATTGACAAGCTGGCAGAGTACGTGGCCAGGAACGGCCTTAAGTTTGAGACCAGCGTTCGTGCCAAGAATGATCAAAGGTGAGTGAAGGAGTTTATGTGGGGTAGATGAATGGTATTTGGGGTTTAGTTTAGCTTCTTTTTTTAGTCTAGCTACATAATTGTTTTTATATATATATATATATATATATATATATATATATATATATATATATATATGTATATGTATTTTTTATCCTTATGTGTTTAGATAAATATATCTTGTTAAATTACTTAGAGTTCGGGTGGTGGTCTTTTTTATTGTTATTTTTTGTTTGTTTGTTTAATTTGTTTTGCTTTGTTTTTTAAAAATGTTGAACCTACCTAAAATAAAAAGCTGGAATTCATGCTTTTCAAGAATCTGCTGTGGAAATTTAGACACACACTGCACTTTGTTTTTTTAATCAAATAATGTTCCATGCTCGGGTCGTAACATAACAACAGGAGGCTGTGGTCACGACGTGATCTGTGTGATCGCCAGGGTCAGTCACTGCGAAGCCTTAGAGCAGCAGGTGTGGTCTGTCGGAGCCGAGGGGTATCACAGCGAGCGAGCATGTCTTGCTGAATGACTCGTCCCCTTCTCTGTTCCTAGGTTTGAGTTCCTGCAGCCGTGGCACCAGTATAATGCCTACTATGAGTTTAAGAAGCAGTTCTTCCTCCAGAAAGAAGGGGGCGAAAGCGCACAGGTACGTGTCTGGGAAGAAGTAATCCTCGGGATGTGCACTAACAGGGTTGGTTGGTTTTACACTCACTTTTAGGTGTAACGTGTGTCTTGCATTTGCCGAGTTTAACTTTTCCCACCTCTCTTGTTTTACATCTGTTGAAATCTTTGACCCGTATTCATAGTTCATTGATGATCATTTGTCCAGAATGTTGTGAACAAAGTAATCCTGTCTCTTCAAGCATTTGGTGTTTTGGTTGGCTGTTATTTTTAACTACTTTGGATGGAAGCTGTGTATTATACTTCTGTTGTGTTAACATGTACTTAAATGCCTAAGTGTAACCACAGGTGCTCCCAGCTGACGGGCTGGAGCCACACAGGTGCTGCCCACCCACTGGCCTCGAGCGCCCCCTGCCAGCAGCTCGCCTCACAACTCCCATCCCTGCAAACGTCCACACACTTGGTTCTCAGGCACCTGTTAGAAGCATTTCCTCCTGTCCTTGTAATCCTCTCTTCTGCCTCTCCTCTCCTTTCCTCAATTACATGGACACCCTGATGTCTTTCTAAAACCTGTTTTGGTAGAGAGATGACGTAGGCTTTGCGTATCAGTGGATCTCTCCAGGCTTTTTTCGCTGACTGCTCAAACTGAAGGAAGTAGACTCATCTGTAGGTGCTGGGCATAATTTGGTGTTCTGACCGTGTTCTCAGCGATCAGTCTCCAAGGAAGAGGCAGTGGGCGTTGGTCCCCAAACCAGCACTGCAGGGAGAGTACCTCCTTCCACTCCTCTGTTCATTCTGCTGCGTCAGAAGATAGCACATCTGAGTTAGCAAGTATACTCCCGGGTGTTACTTAGGCAGTAACGTGGCCGCGCTGTTGTCCCGTGAAATGTACGCACTGCATCTCTCTCCTGGCGAATCCCGTGTCGTTTCCGATGGAGCAGTTCACAGTCACGCTTACCCTCTGCAGGCTGTGTCAGCACCGGAAGAGGCTCCTGCAGAGTCTGCTCCTGAAAAGCCGAGTGACGCTGGGGAGGATAGTGTGTCTGAAGACGTGGCCGACGCAGGGGGCAGAGGTGGCTCCTCGGGGAAGAAGGAGGCGGCGTGCAGCAAAGCCGTCCCTGACGGGAAGCTGGTGAAAGGTACGCTGCCCTCGCTACCGAGGGTTCCGGTTTTGACCTGGTACCTCACAGGTGTCACTTCAAATTAGCAAGGAAGAACGCTGGACCGCTTAAGGTCAGGTGCCTTTAGCCACAGGACAGGAGGAAATGGCTGCCCCTTTTAAGTTGCTGTTATTAATAAAACTTGCTTACTTCATAGTACTTTCCTGATTTCGGGTTTGGGGTCATTTGGATATAAGCTCATCTTAGGTATGCGTTTGTTTAACAGCCTGTTCTAGCAATTTAATGGAAATGTTTAGAATATTTCAAATAATGTTTTGTACCCCCCCTCCTTGGACTTCTGAAACTATATGCAAACTAGTGCCAGTGGAATTAGTTTTCTTTATTTGTTAAGGCAAGTCCCTTGAGGGTCTCTACCAGGCGGTATTCCACTCGCTCCGTTTCAGTTACCTACTCTTATGTTCTTGGGAGGAGTTTTTCGTCTACCAGGACAGACATACATGAAAAGAGCAAATATAAATACATAGAAAGAAAAAAAAAGCTGACACAGGCACGTTAGCAGGGAGCTCTGTGGTTGGACGTGTGAAGAAGCAGTGAGTTGCACCAGGTGGGAATGAGAAGGGCTGTGCAGGGGGAAGGGGGCTCCCAGAGACAGAGGCGCTCCCAGGCGGGACGGCGTGGCCTGAGCCGTGTGGCCTGTTCAGAGACGGGAAGTGGTCTGAGGGACCCGGGTGTCAAGGGGGGCACACCTGCCAAGGTAACCATGGCCAGCTCGTGGGGCTCTGCCTTCCTGGCGGGTCCCGGGGCTTCCAGCAGGGGCAGCACACCTTACGGCTTAGATCAGAGGAATCCCTTTATGCAGTATGGTGAGTGTGTGAAGGGATCGAGGCAGAGAAGCCGTGCGGGAGGTTCGGGGTGGCACTGGTGGCCTGAAGTGGAGGAGGGGTCGTGGCCGGGCGGTGCAGGAGCCAGTGCCCGGGTTGAAGGAAAGGCAGAGGAGATGCAGGATGGGCGGATGGGCCAGGATTGCAGGAAGGCCTTTTCTGTGCGTACAGATGCCTTTTCTGATACAAAGATGGCGATCAGGAGTAACCAAAATGACCCAGGCGGGTAACTGGGAAACTTCAGTGGTTTAGGAAAGCATGGAAGTACCCGTGAGCCTCTCAGTCCGGGAGGTCACCTGAGCACACGTGTTTAATCCCTCACCCTTCCCAGCCGCCTTCATCTCTCATTGGAATAACCAAAGGAACGTATTAGTAAGGAGAGAGTAAAAACAGTTACTGCTCCAGAAGCAGGGGGAGGTACTGTGCATGTTTAAGAAGGCCCAGCCAGCCCACCTGGACTTCAGTTCATAGGAAAGAGCAGGACATTTGGGGACTCGGTGGCAGGGACCCCAGGGGATCCCACTGTCAACCCAAGAAGGGGGCGGGCAGAAGGCCAGAACCACCAGGAGCATCCAGGGGGCAGCGGGCCCCAGCAGGGTGTGGTCGGGGCGCAGTGGGCCAGCCCCACGTGGAGCGCCCTCCGCGCTCCCGTGAGCAAGCGCCCTGGGATTTGGCAGACGAAACAGCACTCGCCGCTTCCCTCGTCGTGCCCTCTGAGCCTGAGGCGCCCGAGAGCTGCGGATGTCCGACAGAACCCACCCCGCCCTCAGCTCCGTCAGGGTGAGGATGAGGAGACAGAGAGTCACAGCTCCTGCAAAGAGGCAGGAGTTCAGAAGGACACGATCTGAGCCTCGGAGCATGTGGGCACCTTGGAAGCAGTTACTAAGTGACAGGAAAATTCTTTTAGTCTCTGATTCTTATTCTCACAGAGTTAAAGATACTGTAAAATCAGTGCAACCGATAATCTGACATCTGGAAAAGATTGTTTAGAAAAAGATTGCCAAATTTTAAAATATAATAAAAACACTAAAAATCAGATTGGGTGAGAAGACAAATTCAAAATTTTCCTCAAATTTCCAAAGAAAAGAACAGAGATGGAAGAAAAAGCATCCAGATGGGAAAATAGACACGTTGTCCTTCACGGGGAAGAAAAAGCAGGCTGGCACATCAGATGTGTATCTCTGGCATTAAATGCCAGGTAGTTAAGATCTATCTGAAATTTTGAATGAAAAGTATTCTGAATGCTGGAGCACAAAGATTCTTACAGACATGTCAATGCCCTGAAATTAATCAGTCAAAGAAGGTGAGGACAATGAGAATATTATCCAAAAATTATCAAATGCAGTGAAAACTTAGAAGAAAAATCTATAACCTCATATGCTTATGTTGGTAAAGAAAAAGTAAAAACAAAACAAGCATTCAACTCAAGAACCTGGGAAGAAACCTTATATAAAATGCATGTCAGAAAAGCAGAAAAGGAGAATCAATAAAAATCAAAGCAGAAATGGGTGAGGATATAATAAAAGACCAGTAAAACTTACCTTCATTGTACAAGTTTAATACAGAAAAAAAGCAAATGCACAGCATAATGAGAGAGAAAACATGGTTATTTTTTAAGTACACGAGAACAATATATTTAACTAAATTTGAATAAATTTGAAAATAACTGAAAAAAATTTTCTAAGAAAATATATTGATAAATTGCTAAGACTATCTCCAGAGAGGCAGTAAAATGACAGATCTATAGGCCTGAAAGAATTTAGAAAACATTGGTCAGTGAAATACCTCTAAAAGCAGGCAGGCCAGGACAAAGTCAAAGTCAAGGTAACTTCCCTCAAGAAAGAGAAAAACCTGTCTGATTAAAGCTACTCCAGAGCCCAAAGATGGAAAGTTAGGAAGCTCTCCAGCCCTAGTACCTTAACCCCATAAAGCTTAGCAGTCTGCAGGCCAGGACCCCTGGGAAACCCAGATGTTAGCACCTCAGATGGAAGCAAGCTTGGAGTGAGAGTGAGAGCAGGTATGAGCAGGTGGGGTTCCTTGCAGCCGTCCCAGTGCGGCATCCCACGAAAAATCCCCAAGTACAGTCTTATCTTGCTAACAGATGCTGGAAAAGCACCAACATTTCCTGAGATTTTTATGATAAAACTTCCCTGGTATGACAGTAATTGATGTTGGAGAAACAGGCTCTCCATTTTGAAAAAAATAAGACTCTTAGGTTACCTCTGACAATTATAGTGATTCCAGATAGATTTAAGTGTTTAAACGTAAAAAATAAAATCATAAAGTAGAAGAAAATAAAGGTAATTTTTTTCTAGTCAGAGTGGAAAGGATTTTCTAAGAATTGAAGCCATGAATGATAAAGAAAGATAGGTCTAATGGGAACTGGGCCTGTATAAAGTTGAAAGACAAATGTCAGGATGGCAGTGATTGCTAATATAACAGAAGATAAAGGTCAAAATCCTTGCTATAGAAAGAGCTCTTGTAAATCAGTAAGAAAAGTCACTGCAGTAGAAAAACAAAGGGCATGAAAAGATAGTTCACAAAAGAAGGAAAACAGTTGGTCAGTGAATAAACTTTTTTTTTTTTTTGGCTGCATCCGGTCTTTGTTGCTGCACGCGGGCTTTCTCTAGTTGCGGCAAGCGGGGGCTACTCTTCGTTGTGGTGCGCAGGCTTCTCATTGTGGTGGCTTTTGTTGCGGAGCACAGGCTTCAGTAGTTGCGGCACGCGGGCTCAGTAGCTGTGGCTCGCAGGCTCAGTAGGTGTGGCTCATGGGCTTAGTTGCTCTGCGGCATGTGGGATCTTCCTGGACCAGGGCTCGAACCCGTGTCCCCTGCACTGGCAGGCAGATTCTTAACCACTGCACCACCAGGGAAGTCCTAAACTTTTACAATATATCCTCCCTAACAAGATACTGTTCTTTGCCTCCAATTTGGTAAATTGCCTCCAATTTAGAAAGTAACAGAGAGGGTGCGAGTGGCAGGACCCTCACTCACGCGTTGTCCTTGGAGTGTTGTCGGTAAGGCCCCTCCAGGGGAGAGCCCGATGATGGGGACCAAACCCTAAATGCAGATGCCCTCCCACTCCTAGAAACGTCTGGCTCACCAGGACGTCTCTACCAGGTGCTCCTCCCAAGGCCTGTGGGCTTTTAAAAATAAAAAATTGGGAACCATCATGGGAGACTGAAATCAATTGGCATGTCCATACTAAGAAATATTATTGCCATTTATTAAAATGATGTATGTTGACATAGAAAGATGTCTACACTTTTTCTATGGAAAGGTGTCGCTTACTAAGTGAAAACAGCAGGCTATAAAACTATAAAGTATGGTCCCGTTTTTCGTGTGTTGGTACACATGCACACGTACGTGCCTCGGAACCATTGTGTTCACATCATTTCTTTCCCGTATCTGAATAGCAGCTGGTCTTTCATTTTGTTCACCTGTGTTTCCAACATTTCCCATGGAGAATATATATTACCTTAGAAGTTAAAAGTTAGCAATGAAACTTGATACCTTAAGCAAGGAAGCATATTTGATGTGGAAGGTGGAGGGCGGGGCACCGTCGGCTCACTCACGAGTGTTTCCTGAGCACAGGCTACTCTGCATCAGTGCGCACCGGGGCCACGTTAGTCCTGCGGTCTTGCCCGCTCCAGGCTCCGGGGTAACCAGACCACACACACAGCACAGAACGTCAAGAGTGGCGTGAAGGAGAGAGGCCGGGCAGGGCCTGTCTGAGGAGAGGCTTCATTTGAGATGAGACAAGCAAGAAAGCCAGGCATGGAAAAAGGATCACGGCTCCAGGCAGAAGGCAGGGCGGGGCTGGAGGGCAGTGCGGAAGGGAGGAGTGGGAGAGGAAGGGAGGAGTGGGAGAGGAAGGGAGGAGTGGGAGAGGAAGGGAGGAGTGGGAGGGGGGGGCCCCTCCACAGCTGCTGTTCATCCCTAACACAACAGGAAACCGCTGAAGGCTGTAGGAGGTGCTTTTCACGTGTTGAGATGTGACTTGCAAATAAGGTTCCAGGTAGAAGCAGTAGTTGTGTAATTGAATAATTCTACAAAGAAAATAGTTCCTGATCCCCTGCTTTCTGGCTGAGCTATGCTGGGAAGGTTACTTGACCTTTTTAGCCTCAGTTTCCTCATCTGTAAATGGGGAGGCCTGATAGTCTCTGTCTGCTCCGGGGCTTGCAGATGTTAAGTGAGGTGAGGCATGGAGACTCTGCACGTTAGTCAGTTCTTTTATTACGCCACTATTTTTTTAATATAAATTTATTTATTTTTGGCTGCTTTGGGTCTTCGTTGCTGTGCGCGGGCTTTCTCTAGTTGTGGCGAGCGGGGGCTACTCTTCATTGCAGTGCGCGGGCTTCTTGTTGCGGAGCACAGGCCTTAGGGCTCACGGGCTTCAGTAGTTGTGGCACATGGGCTCAGTAGTTGCAGCTCGCGGGCTCTAGAGCGCAGGCTCAGTAGGTGTGGCGCACGGGCTTAGTTGCTCCACGGCATGTGGGATCTTCCCAGACCAGGGCTCGAACCCATGTCCCCTGCATTGGCAGGTGGATTCTTAACCACTGCACCACCAGGGAAGTCCCTAAATCACTTTAATGTATGTATCGAACAGTGATGCTGTTTGGCACTGTATTCGACATGCATTAAACTGTGTTCCAGAAGTTTTCATTTTAATATACTTGTTGATTGCATATTTTTTAATTCGGAGGAAGAGATTGGGAGTAATTGTTTTAAAATTATTTTGTGATATAATACTTTAGCCCAAGTTAACTTGAGTAATTTTGATTAACATTTAACTGAAGTTTTCTTTTCTATGTTTCTTTGAGTCTATTCTTAAAGAGACCATATTACTAGAGGCTATAAAGGGTTAATATTATGGAAGTTGTTTCTTATGGAGAATTTCACACAAGTACAGAGACAGAGCCTGGTGTAACAGTCCCACCCCGCACGTGCAGTTCTCAGCACCCAGCTCCCGTGGCCGACGCAGGGCAAATCTGAGAACTCTCAGTCCAGCCCACCCCCAGGACGTTCTGAGGCAGATCCCAGCATCATGGCATTTTATACATCAGTGTGATCGCATTTATCTCCGAAAGATAAGGGCCGTTCTTAACATAACCGCGGTAAAATGGTTAATATTGACTCTCCTAGCAAAGTGTATTTTTCACCCCATGTTATATCTTTGTTTGGGGGTTGTTAGGAAGGTAGACCTCAGCGCACCACATACAGTGCAAGTGCATAGCGTTGCATAATCAACACAGAGACTGATTTTGCCCCCTTTTCATTCTGACTTATAAAATATCACTTTGCTAACATTTAACATCTTGGGGTGTGCTATGTAGCTTGAGAGATTATTGATGAGAGATGATGATATGTCAAAGATCTGGGTTATTTACCAGCTTCAAGTCACACTTGGGTTTGGAACCTTAAAATGCTGAAAGTGGAGAAGCCCGGGGGGGCGCGGCCAGCTGGGTGAGCTCACCTCCACAGTTATAGCCACATCAGAACCTGCCTTCAGTAACCTGGATCCACTTCCCTCTCAGAGTCAGCCCGTTTGCGCTGCACTTGACGTTGCCCTTCACTGTGGTTTACTTGAATAACTTTCATCAGTAATAACACATGGTTTTTAAAAATAAAGCATCTCATTACAACCAGTTAGGTGTTGTTAAGAGCTGTTTACCATAGTCTGAGGAGGAAGGGAATCAGTGAGTGAGTGTTGAGTAGATGGGGGGAAGGGGAAGAAGATTGTTTCCTTTTGGGCCTTTGTATTTCTCTTAAATTAAAATTTCCAAATATTCTAGGAGAGAAAAATTGAACCACCTAAATTTTTGTTACACTAGGTTTAAAATTTTCTTGAAGGTGCAGAGAATAGTCTGACCTAACGCCTAGCACACAGTAGGCACCCAGTCAAACGTTTGCTGAATAAAGGAACAGATTCTGCAGCTTGCTCTTGTAAGAAAAGGTTACCTTATATGGTTGGGAGTTTTTAGAAGTACCTTTTAATAGTGGAGTCCCATCATATGCTTACTTCCGCAAACTCAGCAATGTGCTGAGCCCAGAAAAAAAAGGAAAACACCAACAAAAATTGACCATTTGCCCATGGAGTGACCCCAGCTGGCGCTCAGCGTGTGCATCCTGACGTGGCCCGAGATGGAGCCGGTGCTCTGCCTTCCCCTGCATCGGGCTCGGCACGTGTGACGTCCTTTCAAATGCCCTCTGACCTCACAGGCACTGCCTGCTGCCCCTAGACCCTCCCTCTGCGTAAGATGTGGCTCCACTCGAGACGTTGCTCCCACCAGCTGATGCTCATGTG
Organism: Balaenoptera borealis; assembly: GCF_965194805.1. NCBI lineage: Eukaryota > Metazoa > Chordata > Mammalia > Artiodactyla > Balaenopteridae > Balaenoptera > Balaenoptera borealis. The sequence continues at coordinate 90,909,631 of NC_138875.1, forward strand.
GATGGTGGGGCCCGTGAAGGTTTCTGCTCTGTGCTTCCAGTTACTTAAAAATGTATTACCATTTTCACCTTTTCTCAATAGCTTCATTTGCTCCAATAAGCTTTGCAATCAAGGCCAAAGAAAATGATCTACTTCCCCTGGAAAAAAATCGTGTTAAGCTAGATGATGACAGTGATGATGATGAAGAAAGCAAAGAAGGCCAAGAATGTTCTAGTAGCGCTACAAACACTAACCCGGCAGTTGCCCCACCCTGTGTAGTTGTTGAGGAGAAGCGGCCTCAACTTACCCAGGAGGAGCTAGAAGCAAAGCAAGGTTTGTCGATATGTTTTAAACTTCTTAAAAGAAAAGTGCATAAATACGATATTAACCTGCTAAGCAGAGCCTCCAGCCTTTGGAAATCAGGAGCGCCGGGGGCCGTGTGCTGTTCTTGCCCCTCTGAGAAGCGCTGTGGGGCGAGGGGCACAACTGCTCCTTAAGCTCGGATGCAGTGCCCGCGGCGATTTGTTTTCAGAGCATAAGCTGAGGGTGGCCGAGAAGGCTCTAATGGCAGCCTTGGGGCAAACGCTCGGCCTGTGCGCCCAGCTCGGGCTAGTGTTCCGAGCTGGGAGACGCCTCTTTGTGAGGCCGTCTCCCTGCAGGAGCATCGGACCCTTGAAGGTGCTGGGGCCCAAGCTGCTTTTCAGGCTGTGGCTCGTCTTCAGGGGTCACGGTGTGGCCACCGCTTGCCCCTGACGCATGGCTGGCAGTGTTTGTGGGGAGCATCGTGTCGTGTTCTGTCCCTCCTCCAAAATAAATTCTATTCTGCTCTCACTAAAGCAGTGAATTAACAGTTGCGTTTGCAGTTTTTATCTGTTCTAACTGGTTTTGTGAATTAATTTTTCTGTGTATACACAAACAGAGCACGCAGCATTGCTGGAAGGTAACCCTTTAACCACAGGATGCTCTGCTCTCGGGAACTAGCATTGTGCTGCTCTCCCCGGGCACACCTGTGTTCACGCATGTGTACCTAAATCTGCGTTTATTGCGTGTGAACTGAACAGTGTGTCAGATCATTTGGAATAAAACACTTTTCATGGTGTTCCTTATCTGGTAATTTGGGCACATGTTTATGAGAACCATTCCAAGGTTTTCATCATTTCAGGTTTCACTGCTGTGGAATCCCATCAACTTTCTGACTTTGATTTTGAAAGTAAAATATGAGAAGTACCAATAGTGAGCATTATAAACTAATTCTCTGAGAATTCTGTTTGCCCGATTTGTTGACCTTTCCTGAAACCTGTATCATATTCATGTTTTAAAATAACTGCATTATATTTCATGACCCTTTTACTGCCCATGAAAATTAAGATAGCAAGATATTTATGCAGTACTGCTTGCTCTAAACATCTTTCTTTCTGTTTATTCCTTAAGCAAAGCAAAAGTTGGAGGACCGACTGGCAGCGGCTGCCAGGGAGAAGCTTGCCCAGGCGTCTAAGGAATCAAAGGAGAAGCAACTTCAAGCAGAACGTAAAAGGAAAGCAGCTTTATTTTTACAAACCTTAAAAAATCCTCTGCCAGAAGCAGAAGTCGGGAAAGTGGAAGAAAATCCTTTCAACGTAGAGGTAAGTTAAACAAGAGTCCACGTCTGTGTTCTGGGCAAAGCGCGGTTGGTAAAAGTACCTGAGTGTGGATTCCTCTGGCCACTCAGCTCTCGAGCCTGCACGAAGGCTGTGAGCAGACCCCGCTCTTCTGCCACGTGGGATCGCGTGCTTTTCCGGGCAGACCTCGGAGATACCATGGTTTCGGTTCCAGACCATGGCAGCGAAGTACACCACACGCATGTCTTGGTTTCCCAGTGTGTATAAAAGTTATGCTTACATTATACTGTAGTCTATTAAGTGTGCAATAGCATTATGTCTGAAAAATATATACATACCTCAATTTAAAAACCCTTTATTGCTAAAAAATGCCAACCATCATCTGAGCCTTCAGCGAGTGGTAATCTTTTTGCAATAGTAACATCACTGATCATAGATCTAATAATGAAAAAGTTTGAAACATTACGAGAATTACCAAAATGTGACACAGAGACATGAAGTAAGCAAATGCTGTTGGGAAGGTGGCCCTGATAGACTTGCTCGACGCAGAGTTGCCACAAACCTTCAATTTGTAAAAAAACAAACAAACAAAAAAACACGGTATCTGTGAAGTACAATAAAATGAGGTCTGTGTACCGTGGAGCTGGGGTCAGGAAGAACCTGATGAAGACTCCCTGAAAGCACATACACACCAAGTACTGGGTGCAGCGTGAGAGACGCGGGCCTCTGGGCCCAGGCTGGGGGCCCGTGCTTCGCGGTGAGCCTCCCAGGAGCCGCGGGAGAGCTTCGCCTGCGAGGGCCGCAGCGGGCCGGGATAGGCTCGCCAGAGCACTGGTGCTCCTGCCACAGCAGCGGCCCTTGGGCTCACACTGACGGCCAGGAATCTTACTCAGGGGTCTGTGTTAATAGCAGCACTTTACTTAAAAAGAAAAGTAAGATATGGTTACCGTCGTCTTCTCTTAAAGGGGTCAGATCCTCACAACTCTTTCCTAAGCTGTAGAACCAGAGCTTAGCCCCCGGCCCATTTCCTCCCTTCAAATGGCAGTGGGGCGTGGGGCGTTGGACTGCTCAGAACACGGCCTGCCCCGCTTCTCCAGGGGTCCCCAAACGTCTTTCGCAGCTGCCTTTTTCCTGTAACGTAGAATGGGTGCTGTGCGTTTTTTACTTTAATTATGTTGACATTTCTGAGCGTCTAAGGCCGTTATTAAAAACTGATTTTTGCTGCATGTAGCCACTGATTTATTTGTTTCTCCATGGAAAGCAGCATTCTAAGTTCAGATTTTCAGCATTCTGTTGAAGGTCGAATCAGCGTTCTCACCTCAGGAGTCAGTCTGAAATTCAAATCTGGCAGGAGACCTCAAAAATAACAGCTGGATCGGACTGGGGAGCACTAGTGCCAGCTTCCGTGAGCGCTTGTGGCCTGCGGGCTGCGCTCTGGCGGGCTGGGTGCTGTTGCCGTCCTCCTGGGCACCCGGCCACCTGCTGGAGCACCAGCCTGGCCGCCTCTGTGCTTCCCCGTGCCGCTTCCGGAGGCGGCCGCCTGGGGAGGCCACAGGCAGGCGGGCCCAGAAAAGCACCTGCAGCCATGCCCTGGCTTTGGGAGCACCTCTGCGCCAGTGCAGGCATGAAAGCACGCAGCCGCTAAGACCGCCACAGATAGAAAAGCGGGGAGAGGCAGAATACAGAACAGCTCCACGTTTATGGCTGCAGCTGTAAAAACATGCATATAGTGCGGGGGGTGGGGGGGGGCAGGAAACTTAAGAAGGCGAGGGAGCTGCCACAATGGGAGGGGTGTGAGTGGGCTATTTTAATTTCCTTTATTGTTTTGATGTCATTTGCGCAGGGAATATAGGGCTTAATTAAAAGGTATCTGCATACATAGATACTGTAACCCATTATGTTACATGGTTGCATCTCTATTTTATAATAAAACTGTGGGGTTTTAGTTGTTGTTTTTTTTAATATCTTTATTGGAGTATAATTGCTTTACAATGGTGTGTTAGTTTCTGCTTTATAACAAAGTGAATCAGCTACACGTATACATATAACCCCATATCTCCTCCCTCTTGCGTCTCCCTCCCACCCTCCCTACCCCACCCCTCTAGGTGGTCACAAAGCACCGAGCTGATCTCCCTGTGCTATGCGGCTGCTTCCCACTAGCTATCTGTTTTACATTTGGTAGTGTATATATGTCCATGCCACTCTCTCACTTCGTCCTAGCTTATACCCTTCCCCCTCCCCGTGTCCTCAAGTCCATTTTCTATGTCTGCGTCTTTATTCCTGTCCTGCCCCTAGTTTCTTCAGAATGCTTTTTTTTTTAGATTCCATATATATGTGTTAGCATACAGTATTTGTTTTTCTCTTTGTGACTTACTTCATTCTGTATGACAGACTCTAGGTCCATCCACCTCACTACAAATAACTCCATTTCGTTTCTTTTTATGGCTGAGTAATATTCCATTGTATATATGTACCACATCTTCTTTATCCATTCGTCTGTTGGTGGGCATTTAGGTTGCTTCCATGTCCTGGCTGTTGTAAATAGTGCTGCAATGAACATTGGGGTGCATGACTCTTTTTGAATTACGGTTTTCTCAGGGTATATGCCCAGGAGTGGGATTGCTGGGTCGTATGCTAGTTCTATTTTTAGTTTTTTAAGGAAGCTCCATACTGTTCTCCACAGTGGCTGTATCAATTTACATTCCCACCAACAGTGCAAGAGGGTTCCCTTTTCTCCACACCCTCTCCAGCATTTATTGTCTGTAGATTTTTTGATGGTGGCCATTCTGACCGGTGTGAGGTGATACCTCATTGTAGTTTTCATTTGCATTTCTCTAATGATTAGTGATGTTGAGCATCCTTTCATGTGTTTGTTGGCAGTCTGTATACCTTCTTCGGAGAAATGTGTCTATTTAGGTCTTCTGCCCATTTTTGGATTGGGTTGTTTGTTTGTTTGATATTGAGCTGCATGAGCTGCTTGTACATTTTGGAGATTAATCCTTTGTAAGTTGCTTCGTTTGCAAATATTTTCTCCCATTCTGAGGGTTGTCTTTTCGTCTTTTTTATGGTTTCCTTTGCTGTGCAAAAAGCTTTTAAGTTTCATTAGGTCCCATTTGTTTATTTTTGTTTTTATTTCCATTACTCTAGGAGGTGGGTCAAAAAGGATCTTGCTGTGATGTATGTCATAGAGTGTTCTGCCTATGTTTTCCTCTAAGAGTTTTATAGTGTCTGGCCTTACATTTAGGTCTTTAATCCATTTTGAGTTTATTTTTGTGTATGGTGTCAGGAAGTGTTCTAATTTCATTCTTTTACATGTACCTGTCCAGTTTTCCCAGCACCACTTATTGAAGAGGCTGTCTCTTCTCCATTGTATATTCTTGCCTGCTTTATCAAAGATAAAGTGACCATATGTTTGTGGGTTTATCTCTGGGCTTTCTATCCTGTTCCATTGATCTATGTTTCTGTTTTTGTGCCAGTATCATGTTGTCTTGATTACTGTAGCTTTATAGTATAGTCTGAAGTCAGGGAGCCTGATTCCTCCAGCTCCATTTTTCTTTCTCAAGATTGCTTTGGCTATTCGGAGTCTTTTGTATTTCCATACAAATAGTGAAATGTTTTGTTCTAGTTCTGTGAAAAATGCCAGTGGTAGTTTGATAGGGATTGCATTGAATCTGTAGATTGCTTTGGGCAGTATAGTCATTTTCAAAGTGTTGATTCTTCCAATCCAAGAACATGGTATATCTCTCCATCTGCTTGTATCATCTTTAATTTCTTTCATCAGTGTCTTATAGTTTTCTGCATACAGGTCTCTTGTCTCCCTAGGTAGGTTTATTCCTAGGTATTTTATTCTTTTTGTTGCCGTGGTAAATGGGAGCGTTTCCTTAATTTCTCTTTCAGATTTTTCATCACTAGTGTATAGGAATGCAGGAGATTTCTGTGCATTAATTTTGTATCCTGCTACTTTACCAAATTCATTGATTAGGTCTAGTGGTTTTCTGGTAGCATCTTTAGGATTCTCTATGTATAGTATCATGTCATCTGCAAAGAGTGACAGTTTTGCTTCTACTTTTTCAATTTGGATTCCTTTTATTTCTTTTTCTTCTCTGACTGCTGTGGCTAAAACTTCCAAAACTATGTTGAATAACAGTGGTGAGAGTGGACAACGTTGTCTTGTTCCTGATCTTAGAGGAAATGCTTTCAGTTTTTCACCACTGAGAATGATGTTGGCTGTGGGTTGGTCATACATGGCCTTTATTATGGTGAGGTAGGTTCCCTCTCTGCCTACTTTCTGGAGAGTTTTTATCATAAATGGGTGTTGAATTTTGCCAAAAGTTTTTTCTGCATCTATTGAGATGATCATATGGTTTTTATCCTTCAGTTTGTTAATATGGTGTATCACATTGATTGATTTGCATGTATTGAAGAATCCTTGCATTCCTGGGGTAAACCCCACTTGATCGTGGTGTATGATCCTTTTAATGTGCTGTTGGATTCTGTTTGCTAGTATTTTGTTGAGGATTTTTGCATCTGTGTTCATCAGTGATACTGGCCTGTAGTTTTCTTTTTTTGTGACATCTTTGTCTGGTTTTGGTATCAGAGTGATGGTGGCCACATAGAATGAGTTTGGGAGTGTTCCTTTCTATGCTATATTTTGGAAGAGTTTGAGAAGGTTAGGTGTTAGCTCTTCTGTAATGTTTGATAGAATTCACCTGTGAAGCCATCTGGTCCTGGGCTTTTGTTTGTTGGAAGATTTTTTTTTTTTTTTAAATAATGGTTTAAGTTGTTTAATTTATTTTTATTTTATTTTATTTTTTTTTTATATTTTATTTTTGGCTGTGTTGGGTCTTCGTTTCTGTGCGAGGGCTTTCTCCAGTTGCGGCGAGCGGGGTCCACTCTTCATCGCGGTGCACAGGCCTCTCACTATCGCGGCCTCTCTTGTTGCGGAGCACAGGCTCCAGACGCGCAGGCTCAGTAGTTGTGGCTCACGGGCCAGTTGCTCCGCGGCATGTGGGATCTTCCCAGACCAGGGCTCAAACCCGTGTCCCCTGCATTGGCAGGCAGACTCTCAACCACTGCGCCACCAGGGAAGCCCTGTTGGAAGATTTTTAATCACAGTTTCAATTTCAGTGCTTGTGATTGGTCTGTTTATATTTTCTATTTCTTCCTGGTTCAGTGTCAGAAGGTTGTGCTTCTCTAAGAATGTGTCCATTTCTTCCAGGTTGTGCATTTTATTGGCATATAGTTAGTTGCTTGTAGTAATCTCTCATGATCCTTTGTATTTCTGCAATGTCAGTTGTTACTTCTCCTTTTTCATTTCTAATTCTATTGATTTGAGTCTTCTCCCTTTTTTTCTTCATGAGTCTTGCTAATGGTTTATCAATTTTGTTTATCTTCTCAGAGAACCAGCTTTTAGTTTTATTGATCTTTGCTGTTGTTTCCCTCATTTCTTTTTCATTTATTTCTGATCTGATCTTTATGATTTCTTTCCTTCTGCTAACTTTGGGGGTTTTTTGTTCTTCTTTCTCTAACTGTGGTAGGTGTAAGGTTAGGTTGTTTATTTGAGATGTTTCTTGCTTCTTGAGGTAGGATTGTATTGCTATAAACTTCCCTCTTAGAACTGCTACATCCCATAGGTTTTGGGTCGTCGTGTTTTCATTGTCATTTGTTTCTAGGTATTTTTTGATTTCCTCTTTGATTTCTTCAGTGATCTCTTGGTTATTAAGTAGTGTATTGTTTAGCCTCCATGTATTTGTATTTTTTACAGATTTTTTTCTTGTAATTGATATCTAGCCTCATAGCGTTGTGATCGGAAAAGATATGTGATACAATTTCAGTTTTCTTAAATTTACCAAGGCTTGATTTGTGACCCAAGATATGATCTATCCTGGAGAATGTTCCATGAGCACTTGAGAAGAAAGTATATTCTGTTGTTTTTGGATGGAATATCCTATAAATATCAATTAAGTCCGTCTTCTTTAATGTATCATTTAAAGCTTATGTTTCCTTATTTATTTTCATTTTGGATGATCTGTCCATTGGTGAAAGTGGGGTGTTAAAGTCCACTACTATGATTGTGTTACTGTCAACGTCCCCTTTTATGGCTGTTAGCATTTGCCTTATGTATTGAGGTGCTCCTATGTTGGGTGCATAAATATTTACAATTATCATATCTTCTTCTTGTCCCTTGAGTATTACGTAGTGTCCTTCTTTGTCTCTTGTAATAGTCTTTATTTTAAAGTCTATTTTTACTGATATGAGAATTGCTACTCCAGCTTTCTCTTAATTTCCATTTGCATGGAATATCTTTTTCCATCCCCTCACTTTCAGTCTGTATGTGTCCCTAGGTCTGAAGTGGGTCTCTTGTAGACAGCATATATACGGGTCTTGTTTTTGTATCCATTCAGCCAGTCTGTGTCTTTTGGTTGGAGCATTTAATCCATTTACATTTAAGGTAATTATCGATATGTATGTTCCTATTACCATTTTCTTAATTGTTTTGGGTTTGTTATTGTAGGTCTTTTTCTTCTCTTGTGTTTCCTGCAAGGAGAAGTTCCTTTAGCATTTGTTGTAAAGCTGGTTTGGTGGTGCTGAATTCTCTTAGCTTTTGCTTGTCTGTAAAGGTTTTAATTTCTCCATCAAATCTGAATGAGATCCTTGCTGGGTAATCTTGGTTGTAGGTTTTTCCCTTCCATCACTTTAAATATGTCCTGCCACTCCCTTCTGGCTTGCAGAGTTTCTGCTGAAAGATCAGCTGTTAACCTTATGGGGATTCCCTTGTGTGTTATTTGTTGCTTTTCCCTTGCTGCTTTCAATATTTTTTCTTTGTATTTAATTTTTGACAGTTTGATTAATATGTGTCTTGGCATGTTTCTCCTTGGATTTATCACATATGGGACTCTCTGCACTTCCTGGACTTGATTGACTATTTCCTTTCCCATATTAGGGAAGTTTTCAACTATAATCTCTTCAAATATTTTCTCAGTCCCTTTCTTTTTCTCTTCTTCGTCTGGGACGCCGATAATTCGAATTTTGGTGCGTTTAATGTTGTCCCAGAGGTCTCTTGAGACTGTCCTCAATTCTTTTCATTCCTTTTTTCTTTATTCTGCTCTGCAGTAGTTATTTGCACTATTTTATCTTCCAGGTCACTTATCTGTTCTTCTGCTTCAGTTATTCTGCTATTGATTCCTTCTAGAGAATTTTTAATTTCATTTATTGTGTTGTTCATCATTGTTTGTTTGCTCTTTAGTTCTTCTAGGTCCTTGTTAAATGTTTCTTGTATTTTCTCCATTCTATTTCCAAGATTTTGGATCATCTTTACTATCATTACTCTGAATTATTTTTCAGGTAGACTGCCTATTTCCTCTTCATTTGTTTGGTCTGGTGGGTTTTTACCTTGCTCCTTCATCTGCTGCGTGTTTCTCTGTCTTGTCATTTTGCTTAACTTACTGTGTTTGGGGTCTCCTTTTCTCAGGCTGCAGGTTCGTAGTTCCTGTTGTTTTTGGTGTCTGACCCAAGTGGCTAAGGTTGCTTCAGTGGGTTGTGTAGGCTTCCTGGTGGAGGGGACTGGTGCCTGTGTTCTGCTGGATGAGTCTGGATCTTGTGTTTCTGGTGGGCAGGACCGCGTCAGGTGCTGTGTTTTGGGGTGTCTGTGAACTTATTATGATTTTAGGCAGCCTCTCTGCTAATGGGTGGGGTTGTGCTCCTGTCTTGCTAGTTATTTGGCATGGGGCGTCCAGCACTGCAGCTTGCTGGTCGTTGAGTGGAGCTGGGTCTTAGCGTTGAGGTGGAGATCTCTGGGAGAGCTCTCGCTGATTGATATTACGTGGGGCTGGGAGGTCTCTGGTGGACCAATGTCCTGAATTCGGCTCTCCCACCTCAGAGGCTCAGGCCTGACACTAGGCTGGAGCACCAAGACCCTGTCAGCCACACGGCTCAGAAGAAAAGGGAGGGGATAAAAAGAAAGAAAATAAATAAAATTTAAAAGTTATTAAAATTTTTTTAAAATTTAATATTATTAAAATAAAAAAATTAAAAAGTAATTAAAAAAAAGAGAGCAACCAAACCAATAACCAAATCCACCAATGATAGCAAGCGCTAAAAGCTATGCTAAGATAAACATAAAAATCAGAAACTAGTAAGTCACATACAGCAAACCCCAAGTCTACAGTTGCTCCCAAAGTCCACCTCCTCAGTTTGGGATGATTCGTTGTCTATTCAGGTATTCCACAGATGCAGGCACATCACGTTGACTGTGGAGCTTTAATCCGCTGCTCCTGAGGCTGCTGGGAGAGATTTCCCTTTCTCTTCTTTGTTCGCACAGCTCCCGGGGTTCAGCTTTGGATCTGGCCCCGCCTCTGCATGTAGGTCGCCTGAGGACGTCTGTTCTTCGCTCAGACAGGACGGGGTTAAAGCAGCAGCTGATTCGGGGACTCTGGCTCACTCAGGCCGGGGGAGGGAGGGGTATGGAATGTGGGACGTGACGTTGCAGCAGCCTGAGGCGCCGTGTGATCTCCCGGGGAAGTTGTCCCTGGATCATGGGACCCTGGCGGTGGCGGGCTGCACCAGCTCCCGGGAGGAGGGGAGGTGTGGACGGTGACCTGGGCTCGCACACAGGCTTCTTGGTGGCTACAGCCGCAGTCTTAGCATCTCATGCCCATCTCTGGGGTCCGCGCTGATGGTCGCGGCTTGTGCCCGTCTCTGGAGCTCATGTAGGCGGTGCTCTGAATCCCCTCTCCTGGCGCACCCTGAAACAATGGTCTCTTGCCTCTTCGGCAGGTCCAGACTTTTCCCCGGACTCCCTCCCAGCTAGCTGTGGTGCGCTAGCCCCCTTCAGGCTGTGTTCACGCGGCCAACCCCAGTCCTCTCCCTGGGATCTGACCTCCGAAGCCCGAGCCTCAGCTCCCACCCCCACCCGCCCCGGCGGGGGAGCAGACAAGCCTCTCGGGCTGGTGAGTGCTGCTCGGCACCGATCCTCCGTGCGGGAATCTCTCCGTTTTGCTCTCTGCACCCCTGCGCTCTCCTCCGTGGCTCCGAAGCTTCCCCCCACCCCGCCCACCCCCTGTCTCCGCCAGTGAAGGGGCTTCCTAGCATGTGGAAACTTTTCCTTCTTCACAGCTCCCTCCCACTGGTGCAGGTCCCGTCCCTATTCTTTGTCTCTGTTTTTCCTTTTTTCTTTTGCCCTACCCAGGTACGTGGGGAGTTTCTTGCCTTTTGGGAAGTCTGAGGTCTTCTGCCAGCATTCAGTAGGTGTTCTGTAGGAGTTGTTCCACATGTAGATGTATTTTTGATGTATTTGTGGGGAGGAAGGTGATCTCCACGTCTTACTCCTCCGCCATCTTGAAGGTCCTCTGATGGTGATGTCTTTAATTGCCTTGAAACAAAAATACTTGAATTAAATTGGGAACTGTCATAAATGAGATTCACACTTGAAAATATTTTCAGCCTAAAGCAGCTTCTGGAGACAGGTGACCCTGAGTTTGTTGACTGTTCTGTGTGCACTTGACTCTCAGATGCTGGCACATCTGACCTCACTGCCCAGGTATAATTTTAGTGTGTATGTGGCAGGGGGATTACTTGAAGTTTGATGGGGTCGGCCCATTGGGAATAGGTGGCACCCCAGCTCCGTCTGAGCAGACACATGTAGGGCTGAACAGGGACACTGTTCACAAGGCCTGGCTCAAAACCTGGCAGGGTTTTGCTGTCATCTTGCAGCTCATCTGCCTTAGAGGCACTTTCTGTTTTCACTTTGCTTTCTACAAAAGCAGTGTATCCAGTAATTTTGAAAGTTCAAATGCTAGAGAGAGGTATAAAATGAAGAGTAAAAGTCTTTTCCTTCTTTTGCTTTAATTCCTGTGGAAGTATCTGTTTTTAATTCATTTTTTATTGTGTAGAATATACATGCAATTTATCATTTTAACCCTTTTTAAGCATATAATTCAGTAGCATTAAGTACATTCATGTAGTTGTGCAACCGTCCCCACCATCCCTCTCGAGGACTTTTTCATCTTCCCAAACTGAAACTGTCCCCATTAAACGCCAGCTCCCCACTCCCCTCTCCAAGCCCCTGGCACCCATCATCCTATTTATCTAGGTATAGATTTTAAATATTACAATAATAGGACTGTGCCCTATCCATTATTCTGGTATCTCGATTTTTTTCACTTCTGCTAGGGATCTTTCCATATCAATGTCAGAGTAGTGCCTGGTGTGTAATAGACACTTGGTAACCGTTTACAGGATGAGTGACTATCAGTCCTTTCATACATCAGTCCTGAAATCAAGCACCACCTGCATGTGCCATACTTGTGCTGGTGGAAATGCAAGCCGCTCCTGGGGTTTTACTGTTACAGAAGTGCTACTTTAAGCCTTGTGCACTCACTGAGGTGAGTATATCCACAGGATAAATCCCTGACCGTGGAATTGATTTTTAAATTTCAGATTTAAAATTTTTTTAATTTATTTTACTGCTAAATTAGCACCTAGAACGATTATAGCAGATTTGGGGGGTTTTGTTTTCGTTTCGTTTTTCTCTGCGGTGTGTGAATGTAACTGTCTGCACGCCCGCCGTCACTGGCTGCCATCCACCTTAATTCTGTGAGTCTGATAGATGGGAAAGATGGTATCTGTTTGGTTTCACCTACATATTTTAATTATAGGTGATACTGAGTAACTTTTCACGGGTTTTGTGGCCTTTTTATTCCCCTGCTGTGAACCCCTTCCATAGCCTTTACTTTTCTCCTGGCTGGCTGGCTTTTCTCTCCTGTTTTGTGTTAGCTCTGTATCACCAAAGTTACCAACAGTTTCCTTTTTGTCTTTTAATCTGCCCCACTGGGAATTTATTTCATTCTGGGGAGCATATAGCTAGACAAAACACAACCCACTAAATCACACGTCTTTTTGCACTAGTTCAAGGGCCCCTTTATTATACACTCAATCCCAGCTGTACCTGCTCCGTTAGTGCGTGCTTGTCTGTTCGGTTCCATCGATCTCTTAGGAGAGGTGATTTTTACATGCTCAGGCATAACTTTTAATGATGCCTTGGAGTGTGTTTATTGATGTGGACAGATACTAGTATGTTACATTTTTAAGCAGTATATAAAATATTTAAAACACTATTCATCAGTAGTACTTAGGAATCTGTGTATATACCATCTCATTTTTGGTGTGTATTTGCTTGTGTGTGCTCTTAATTCAAAACAAAGAGAAATCAGAAGTCTTGAATTGAATCCCTGTTGAATCATGCCATCATTTACGTGGTAACAACAGACTTCAGGACATTGTTTAGATAACAGTAATTTTTGCAAGTTAATGATCCTGCCAAGTTTACAGGTCCAACAAGAGTTTGAAAAGGAAAGGGGAACAAAAATCAGCCCACGTTTGTTGAGCCTGTGTGATAATCCAGGGCGCTTTGGGGTGTGAATCAGAAGCCTGTTTCTTACCCCGTGACCGGTCGCGTTCGTGTGGTTGGCACCTGCCCGTGGACATTTCCACCAGGTCAGCCCTGCGGGGCACAGAGCAGCTCTGAGCAAGAGGGTGAGGGCCCCAGGCCCCCAGGACAGCAGAGGTGGCACAGGGCGGGGTCTGTAGAGTGCTTGGGGACTGGGCGGGGTCTTGGGGAACCACGGTCATTTGGAGAGGTGACGGGGGCGAGGGCACTCCGGGGCAAAGACCCACAAGCTGCGGAGGCGGGTGAAGCCTGCGCGGGCAGCAGTGATTGGCCCCCCCCCGGCACTGCAGGGTCTGTGGAGGAAGGGGCAGATCCAGCACGGCGATGGGGGCAGGTCTGGGAGAGGCTGAACCGCTGCAGTACGTTTCCACGGAAGACCATGGATACGGCGGCAACAGCACTCTGAGCGGGCACAGCTGATTAGAGGGCCGGAGAGGGTGCCAGCAGAGTGGAAAAGGCGGAGTCATCTGGAAAGAGGCCTCAGCAGTCAGATCTGGGCGATTGCCCTGCCTGGGAGGTCGAGTCGGGAGACTCGGGCTTGACGTGCACGGGTAGACATTTGCAAATGCAGTTTTAGAGGATGCGTTTCAAAGTCTGATTTCAAACGTATAAAAAATCTTGAGTTCGTTGTGTAATTATCCCATTTCGTGGTTAATGTAGTGTTACTTCAGAAATAAGATTTTATTTTAAAATGTATGTTAGTCTGCTTTAGAGCAATTTATTTTCCCACAGCAGGAAATAACAGTTGCTAGTTTGTGTGCTAATTTGTTGACAAATACTTCATTGTGATCAAAGACTGATCAATATTGTTTCCCACTGTTACCAAAATAAGGGACGCAAGTTTTTAAATACTCTTTTTTTTTTTAATTTACTTATTTATTTTTGGCTGCGTTGGGTCTTCGTTGCTGCACACGGGCTTTCTCTAGTTGTGGCAAGCGGGGGCTGCTCTTCATTGTGGTGCGTGGGCTTCTCATTGCGATGGCTTCTCTTGTTGCGGAACACGGGCTCTAGGCGCGTGGGATTCAGTAGCTGTGGCTCGTGGGCTCAGTAGTTGTGGCTCAGGGGCTCTGGAGCGCAGGCTCAGTAGTTGTGGCGCACCGGCTTAGTTGCTCCGCGGCACGTGGGATCTTCCCGGACCAGGGCTCAAACCTGTGTCCCCTGCATTGGCAGGCGGATTCCTAACCACTGCGCCACCAGGGAAGCCCTTAAATACTCTTATAAATGACTGATCTTTCTAAAGTTCCTTCCTGATTTTGCCAGTCATGACTCAGACCAACCTGTGTGTTCTCCTCCCCCATGAGGATCTGTGCTTTGATCATTTTTGCTGGAGTATTAACATTCCATCCCCAAAAGGCCGCTTGGCTTGTCGGACACTGGTTGCCGCACGGCTCTGTTGCTGTGTCCCCCGCGGGCATCACAGGCAGCTAGCTCCTCACGGGTCGCCCTGTGCAGAGCCTCAGCCAGGCGCCTTCAGAAACCAGACAAGGGAGGTGTGGGGCTGCAGCGAGGGTGCTGACCCGGCAGTGACTTGGTCTTGGGGTTTCGTATAACTTAGGGTACAAATTAGCAGGGCCGTTGGCCCCTTCAGGATGTGCACCGTGCAGTACGGTGGCACCAGCCACACGTGGCAATTTCGGCTTCACTCCATTAAAGTTCAGGACTCACGTCCTTGATCACACTGGCCACGTCTCCAGCGCGCCGTAGCCGCACACGGCTGGTGGCTAACTGCAGTGGGTGGTAATGCAGAAACCACGTTTCCGTCAGTGCAGCCAGGTCTAGATTACAGAGCTAGCTGGGTATTTAAATCTCTTTTTTCCCGTAGTTGGAAAGCCTGGATTGCTGCATCAGTCAGGGCCCTGATTACACCTGCTAGAAAACCACCCGACTGCCCCCAAATGACTTAAGCAAGTCCAGGGACTAGTCGAGTTCACCTTCTGAGCTGTGAGGGCGGCGCAGCCTGCTTGGGGCTCGCGTATGTCTCGAGGCTTCGTCTGCAGGCTCGGCCCCCCGGGCGGGCTGAGCTCCGCAGCTCTGCTCCCTCCGGCCCCTGTCTCAGCGGCTCACTCCGCAGCCCCGCCCCGCTCAGCCGGCCGAGGTCCTGGCCTTGAACCTGCTAACCTGGGCCGGCCTCGGGTCGTGTGCTTCTCCCTCAGCGTAGCACGGTGGCCGGGGAGAGCAGAGTGTCTGGTCTGCCTCCCGCTTCAGCTGCAGATCTTCATCCGGAATTCACGCGCTGAGAGCGCAGAGAGGGCCACTGGCCGCACCGGCGGTGCTTTTGCAAGTAGGGGAGAGGGTGCTGGCCTGCAGAGGGAGCAGGTGGCCACCGCGCTTTTCTCAGCAGCCCGAGTGAGGTTTTCCTGAAATAGTTCTGCGGCTCATGTCGCTAACATCCACGAACCACTCCCTCTGTGTTGTTGAGTCCGTGCCCCCGGCGCCCGCTGTGCACCCAGGAACGCCTTGGGTGTAGTTGGAGAGGCCAGAACACACGCCTGTCCTGACGTGTCCCAGGCGCTGGCCGCTCCCCGAGACTGGACGTGACGGAAGCCGTGCCTCTGAGCAGCCCTGTAGGCCCGGGCAGACCAGGCCCTTCGGCTTGTGTTTGGGTAGAGCTCCTGCATCCAGCCGTCCTGTCTGGCAGTGCGGGCGGCCTGGGAGTCTCTTCAGCCTCACCCTGCGTGAGGGGCGTGACCCGCGCCTGCTTCCCCCTGGTGCGGTCACGGTCACGGTCACGGTCACGGTCACGGTCACGAGAGCCGCCGCCCTGCGTGGTGGGACGCGTCATGGGGTTGCCTGGTTTCAGAAGTGGAGCCGTGTTGGGGAGAGCGTACATCTCAGGACCCCGAGACGTGCTGGCACAGACGGCCTGCCCCTGGGGTCACCATTGTTGGGGGGCTGCCCCGGGGCGTGTGGGCTTGGTTATCCTTTTTTTTTTCTTATTCTCAAGTCTTAACTGCCGGGTTTTTTAATATCCTCTTAATACTTTTAGGCTGAAAAAAACAGTGAGGTCGTCACAATGCATCTTCTTAATTCAGCCCAGCCAAGGCCCCCGCCCCTCAGTTGCTGATTTTCACTTTAATGGTGAAGGGTAATCAATCATTTTATTGGAATAAATAGACCCCATGACTTAATGACGAGTTATATTTTGAATATATTGATTCACTTATTCCCTTGCCTCAAAATGAAGTACTAAACTATAACCACAGTGGTGAAATAAGTATTCCTAATGACGGGCGTTAGTTAGGATGAAGGCAAAAGAAGCAGTAATAAAGTTCAGAGGTACAAATTCTCAGGTTGGCAATAACGTATAAATAGTAATTCATCTCCTGAGCTGCCACTCACCCTCTCCTGTTGTCCTGGACTGGCCACCTGCAGTGCCTCGCCCACCTGGTTCGTATCCTTGGCAGGCGTCCGTCACGGGGGGGCGTGTTTCCCCATCGCTCCCCCGTTCAGTGCAGCGCTAGTCATCACTCGTGAGCGCCGTGGTTCTGTCCTCATGTGCAGGCAAGGGAGGACCCTGAGGGAGAAGGACAGCCATCCTGTGTTTCTCCTCACTCAACAAACCACTTACATAAAGGATGGGAACCATGTCTCAGTTCTCCTAAAGTAGACTCTCTGCTTCCCGGGGGAAATCTCCGCAGCAGCCCTGACCGCCCTGGGGCTCCCGGGGCCGTGACCACTAACTCCCCATTGCCGGAGGCCTCGTGCATGCCGGCATGGAAGTGCTCACTGGCGGCTCTTACCCCCAGTTCCGTCTCCTTGTTCGTGCAATGTATATTCCTAATTTAGAGTCCACAGTTACCGGGATTTTTTAAATGCACTAAAAGTGGTTCTTCCAGCCGTGCGGCAGCGGGTTCTCTACTAGGCAGCGTGGCTGGCGGCACAGCCAGCGTCTCCCTTCCGCCAGCCTGTAAAGTTAGAAAGCGCACCACGTTTTATTTATTTTCGTCTTAACATATCATTTTGTATATATGTTTATGGAGTGCCAGAGCGGGAGTTAGGTGTCCTTAGAAGTAAAAGTTCATTTCTACATGTTAGAATTGTTTAACAACAACCAATTATTTTAAAATGTAACCCGAAAAATATTATTGCACTGAAAGAATTTGAAGTGAGAAAGACCTTTTTGATAGGAAGAACTGTCTCACGGTGAAGCGGCTTCCCTGGAGGCAGTTTAGGCAGAACCGTAAAAGTGAACTGGGCAGCGCCGACAGGGAGGAGGCGAGTGAAGCCCAGCCAGGAACGCCAGGCCGCCCGTGCGCCCCCCATTCTGCGGTGGCCCCGGCTGCAAAGGGTACCTCGGCGGGAACAAACTGCTCTGGGAACAGGGCGTACGGTTCTTGAGCGATTCTGGGCCCTGCTGCCTGTCGGCTCACAGGGAAGGGAAGGTGTGAGAGACGGTGTTGCGAGTGTAAAGGATGGGCAGGCAGAGAGAGCACTGCCCTCGGGCCGCAGCCCTGACCCCTAACCCAGGGTGGCATCCTCGTCCGGCCGCGGGAGCACCGCCGCTGGGCCTCTCAGAGCCAGGGCAAGAAGCGCAGCTTGAGAAGAACCATTTGCACCAAGTGTCGTTTTCCCTCATCCTGTTGGCCTTGTCCAGGTGGACCTGCGGAGAAGAGAGGGGAGGCCGGTCCTGCTGGAGCCCAGCGCCCGCCAGCAGCCAGCACCCACGCGGCCCGCGAGACAGGGCCGGGCCGCAGCCCCTGCCTGGGATTGTTTTCCGTAAACCTTACGGCTGACTCCTCCGAGGCACAAAATGATACATTGCAGATTCCTTGGTGTATCTCTGCGTGTGGTATTTACTGGCTGTAGTTAAAATTCACGTAAAACGCATTGAGGAAATGACCTTTCTCAGGACAAGGGGAAGGGCTGCCGGTGGGTGGCCACAGATGCAAATATAAAATACTGGTGCTGGTTTGTTGGAGTTCTGCGTTTGTTGGGGTTTTTCTTTTTTTCTTTTTTTTTCGTAAATTCATTTTTTCATCTTACAGTGTGATGTGGACAAATGTTAATGTCAATAAAAATAGGATTACCACATCATTTTTTAAAGTTGAGTACTAATTCACTGCTTGGATGGACCATAGCGAACCAGGAGTACCCTTTTGATGGTCATTCAGGCGGTTTCTAGTTGTTGATCATCACAGAGTGCGATGTGGTCCTTAGGTGCGCGTCTCCAACACTTAGGTGGCTGTGTCTGTAGAATAAAGTCCTAGAAATGGGAGTGCTCCGGATGCCACCGCGCTGAGGGTGGGGGCTCCTTGATGTGTGTGCTGGTGCCCCCCTGTGAGAGTTTAACAGGCAGCGTGCTGAAGGTCTGCGCACTCCTCTGTGTGTCTGTCATGCTTGGGTAGAGAGGTTTTTAAGGGCGACGGATAACTTACTAAGTGCGCTGCCGTGGTATGGTGCATTCGCATGTGTGGAGCACAGCTGACTTGCACTGATGGGGTTATCTTGTTTGTGATTCTCATTAGTGGCTTTATTTTTTTCTTTCAGTTTTACTGAGATATAATTGTGTCAACGGAAAAAAAGTGCACAACGTGAGAGTTGTGAGTTAAGTTTTATTTGGGGCAACATGAGGATGATAGCCCAGGAGACAGCCTCTCAGGAGCTCTGAGGAACTGCTCCGCAGAGGTTGGGGGCCGGGGGTCAGCACACATGTGACTTTGGTGAAGGGATGCGTGCAGTATAGCACACATCTTGGCAGAAGGTGGCCGCTGGTCACGAGGAGCAGATGTCACCACTCGTGATGTTAGTGCTTTTCTAGGCATGAGGAGGTGCGAGAAGTTAGGCCCATAAAATCTTCTGAAACTGTCTATCTGAAGGCCTGCTCTGCCACTTTTTCCCAGAGCACAGAGGGCTTCCTTCCTGATCTCCACCCTGAACTCCTTTCAGTGTGTGTCAAAGGTCAGCGGCGGCAGTAGCCAGTGACTTCATCCTTGTAGAGCAGATGGCGAGTGACCGTTTTCTGGTTAGCAGTTGACACACAGCGTTGTGTGTTCAAGGTACACAGCATGACCTCACTTACATATAAAACAAAATAACTACCGCAGTACGTTAGTAGGAGTTAGGAGTTCACATCCATCACCTCATACAAGTACAAAGAAAGAAGGAAAGAAATGTATTTTCCTTGTGACAAAGAGTTTTTTAAAAATCAAAGAGGAACCTCTTTTGGTTCAGGCAGAGCAGAGATTCATAAAAACGCAATACTAGAGGAATCTCCTTTTCGGTGGAAAGTCACAATTATTTACGAAAGAGCAAGCGGGGCTCTTTTCCTAACACGGTGCCCTTCGTGCCGCGTTCCTTTCGTCAAATCCAGCTGCCACCGCCCAGCAGGCTTGGGAGGGAACCCTGCACGGGAAGGCTCGGCCAGGAGAGGTGGGCATTCAGCTCTTGACTTCGAAGGAGCCGTCATTCTCCCTAAGATGCCAGGGCAGTATTTTTAGCGCCACAGAGGGAGGCGTGGTCCGCTCTAAGAGGTGTTGGTTTGTTATTGGTGAGAGGGCCCCAAAGTCGGAAGCTTATAAACACACATTTTTAAATGTCGCATTTTCCCTGTTAACATCCAGACGTTTGCTTCTGTTCCCAGGAAGCCAGTACTGTGTCCTGCCCTCTACTGGCCGGAGGCAGACCTCTGCCCACTTTAGACATTAAGCCGCCGGAAGGGCGCTCAAGCAAAAACAAAGACCCGCCGAGAGAAGAAGAGAGAGAGAGGAAAAAGAAAAAGCACAAAAAACGGTCTCGAACAAGATCACGCTCTCCCAAGTACCATTCGTCATCCAAGTCCAGGTCTAGATCCCACTCGAAAGCAAAGCATTGCCTTCCCAGTGCCTATCGGACAGCACGGCGCTCGAGGTGGGTGTGCGTCTGGTGTGGGTGCAGACCCCCGCACCTGCTCACCAGCAGAGCTGGGCGGGGCCTCCCTAGCCCGGCCCCCCGTCAACACAGACCCACACACCTGCGTGTGTTGATGAGATGCGCCCTGCCAACCCAAATAAGATCTTTTCAAAATATTTTTTTAACCTGACTTTCTAAGGTTCATCAGCTACTGCCAGGTTTTTTAAAAATAGTGGTGTTTACGTTTTAACAGGTCTTAGAAGCAAGCCTAGCATATCGGCTGAAATGTGTGGAAGATTCACAGGTTGGGGGTCTTTTGCTTGGTGTGAACGAGTAGGCTTTCCCAGGCTAACTCCTTGTGAATGTGCAGATGGCGAAGCAGCAGGAATTTGTACCTTGGCTGTGTTCAGCTTCCCTGGCACAGCACCTACAAGCGCACATAAAGGAGGGAGCACAGTGGCACACGTCTGTTTTCTCGATTAATTTGCTTCTCCAAACCTCTCACCCACAGTCACTGTTCGACCAAAAACCACCTTTACAAGGAGCCAGCTTTTGAGGAAGCAGCTTAACATTTCAGGCAACAGAAGTAATAAACATGAAAACCTGTAAGGATCACAGAATTTGCTGCTTAGTAAAGCAGGTATTTTTCTTTTTTTTAAAGCACCTGGCTTGCAGGAGGTTCAGGAAAGCAAATTTTTAATTTTAAAACTTACCTCATGCCTTCTGATTTATTACTGAATGTTGACTGGACTTATCTCAGTTTCTCTTTAGCACAGCACTTGTACTGATCTAGTTCTTCTTCTACACCTGGTGTTAGTTCTTTCCTTTCCATGGGAAAAATGCAGGTGCCCTATACTTTTTATTTTTTATGTTTAAAAAAAAAGTGTACTTGTATACACATCTGCCTGTCTTGAATATATCCTAGAACAACATGCTTTCCCTATTTTTACCCAGACCAGACCTTAAAGGCTTGACAAGTATTTACACTTGTCTACAGTGAAATTAGAATAAATTTGATCTTTGGCTCTCTGCATTTCTTTTTAATAAATTTATTTATTTATTTATTTATTTTTGGCTGCATTGGTCTTTGTTGCTGCACGCGGGCTTTCTCTAGTTGTGGTGAGCGGGGGCTACTCTTCGTTGAGGTGTGCGGGCTTCTCATTGCTGTAGCTTCTCTTGCTGTGGAGCACGGGCTCTAGGCACACGGGCTTCAGCAGTTGTGGCGCGCAGGCTTCAGTAGTTGTGGCTCGCAGGCTCTAGAGCACAGGCTCAGTAGTTGTGGCGCAAGGGCTTAGTTGCTCCGCAGCATGTGGGATCTTCCCGGACCGGGTCTCAAACCCATGTCCCCTGCATTGGCAGGCGGATTCTTAACCACTGCGCCACCAGGGAAGTCCTGCCCTCTGCGTTTTTGCTAGTTCTTTAGAAGTTCCATCACTCCTCCCTCTCTCTCTCTCTCTCTCTCTCTCTCTCTCTCTCTCTCTCTCTCTCTCTCTCTCTCTCTCTCTCTCTCACACACACACACAGACACACACACAGAGCTTGTTGTTGTTTAATTAAATGAACAAGTTTGCTGACATATTTTCAATTTTTGAAAGTCCCCAGAAATTTGTATGTATATATCAAAACTTTTTAAAGTTTCTTATTTGAAAAAATTTCTTATAACATTATATAGTGGAAATAAATAATTAGGCCTGTACAAGCCCTCTGAGTAATAACATACCCAGTAAAATTCTTCCTAGTTATCCTTTATTCCAGGGCTCAAAGAGAAGAGAGTATAATTCATTCATAAACCTCCATCTGGGGGATTGGTAACTCTCAGGGTTCCTTAGATTGTTTCCTAGTGTAAGAAATGAGTTGGTTTTCATGGTGAGTGCTCAGCACATACAGTAGATGCTGGTGTCTAGTACTGAAGTGAGCCTGTCTGGTCAGATGTGATGGCCACAGACCTTTCCCACAGGTTGGTCTGTTCAGAACTGGAAGTGTTCATGAAACACTGGAATTTTAACTTTCTAGGATTTATGTGACATTTATTGACTGTCTATATGTAATAGAGTAAGTCATTTTGTATATTATTTTAATACATTTAAAATATTTTTTAATTTTAGAATAGATTTACATATTTTATATGCAAGTATATTTTATATTGTTTTCATATATTCGGTGCTGAGAACTGCAAGAAGCAAAATCCTAATCCTTAGTTTGTAATTTTCAGTTAAAAGAAAAAGTTAAGTTCAAAAAATTTTTAGTGTGAGTTCTGTGATGGCAAACCACCAATTATACCTTAATTTGACCTATAGTTAAAATATTTTATGTGTAAAAAGAGCTGAGTATTTTCATAACTCTCAAACTTTTTTTTTAATCTCAATAGTATCTGTGTGATACTTTTAGTTAATTTGAGTTTAAATCAGCTGACTTAAGTTCACTAAATAAGTCAGATCTTTGATGTTTGATGTTGCAGTTTAGATAAAATATCAAGGCAGAGCACAACTTTATTATAACATTTTTTAAAAATAATATTATAAAACCAAACCTTCCGAGTATTTGTCCAGGAGCGTTTGCCTTGAAAGCTTCCATGTGGCGGTGCTGCTTCTTGAAATCAGAGCACCGCTGAGCTCAGGGCCCGGAGGCCGCTTGCAGGGCTCTGACTGGAGGTACGGAGGAGAGACCAGCTGTCTCGTGGTGGGTCTCCGGGCCCTGCGGACATAAGTCAGATAAGTCACCTTCACCAGGTAGAATCCTGCCTCAGCTCTTATTTCTGAGAAGAGTGACTTTTATTTGAAAATACTGCATTTTTTCTTAAGCTGGTTACAGACCTGCTTTCTTAATCCAGGCTCACACTAATAATTTCTAGGGATCCAACTGGATTTATAAAATAAACAGTTATAAAATGAGAGAGGTTGGTATTCTTGGTGATATGAATTGTTTGAAGTATAAAAAAAAGAAATTTAAATTTTAACCAAAATATTGAAGTTGCTAATGATACTGTCATAATTTTCTCTTTAACTATCTGTCTTTTCAGATAGACTAACCCATAACAGACATAATGTCTGCATAGGATATATGAGACTTGTTTCTTGGGCCTGACACAACTTAATCAATTGTTTTAAAAAGACTACCGCCAGCTCCAAGTAAAATGACTTTTGTTAATATTTCTTTCTACCTGTTGTAGGATATTACAGTTGAAATATATTTTCTCTTGTATATTAAATTACTGAAATCCTATATAAAATGTAGAAAGTTAAGATTAAAAAGCTTTTATGTCGTAAGTAATTTTTATGTTAATATGTTAATGCTCGTATGGTTGAAGTCCCATTTATCAAATATGTCTTAAATTATAGATGACTCTGGCTCTCCAAAGGTGAATTCGTCATAGAAAAATCTTTAGTTTTGGAAATCAGTCTTTTGCTTCTCAGAAAGCATAGTGATTACCGAAAGACAGTATTCGGTGTCTTTTAAATCAACATTGATTAAAGTATAAGACTTCTTTCTCTGTTGTTTTCTACTTTTATATCACATTAGGTTTTATACCTTAATGGGATGAAGATGTACTCATGCAATTCACTGCCTAAAATTAAAATCCACTTGTAACAGTGTAGGTATTTTAAAACAAAGCTCAATGAGACTGAAGCTTGAAATTCAGCTTATTTGTAAAGCTTTTGATGAGATTGCCTGCGGCATCGTGTCGTTGGTTAGTTGGTGGGGGGTTGGTCTCGCTCGTTCTGAGGTTGGGGGGATTCTGGGTGGAACTCTGCAGCCCCGCGGTGCGAGGTGCTCTGTGTGGAGGAGGGTCAGGGCCCCCCGTGTCGCTTCCAGAAGTCAGGCTCCCTCGGGGCTTTCACTCGGGGAAGGGTCTGGGATCTGGGGGTTAATGTGTCTTTTGCAAGTGCTATATTTAATGTTCAAAAAGAACTCAGGCGGGCAAAATTGGGGTCGTATTTTAGTTTGAAATTTGTAATTCCTTACGTTTTCCCCCTGATAACTGCGTAGCAAACCGGTGAGGGTGATTGGTTTAATCTCCTGATCCTGGCCCCTAGAGGAGGGTGGGGTGCTTGGCGTTCCCCCAAGGCGCCGGTTCACGTGCTGGTTTCCAGGAAGTGAATCGTAACCCCAGGCAGAGCCCGGCCACCGTGTTGGTGACCGCGCTGGGGAGAGACGCTGCCCACGCAGGAGGGGAGGAAGGGTTTGCAGGTGAAGTCGGGTCCACAGTTCAAGCTTGAGAAGAACTAAAACCTGGGAGCCTCTTGCTTGTTGAGCCTGGTTGGTACCAGATCCTTGCTGCCGGGTCCCCAGCGCTGCTTGTTCAGTTCCGTGAGGACGTGTGAGTAGTAAAGTAACAGGAATGGAGGAACTGGGTTCCTGAAATGGTTAAACGCTGGTGGAAAGAAGCTACTTATAAATATCACTGTCATTCAGATGAGAAGTTTCCTTATGACTCTCTTTGAAAGCAAACCATTATGATCATTTAAGAAAAAAAATCTGAGTTGCATTATGCTTGAAAATTTTTTAATTCAGACTATTTCATTTTCTTTATGAGAAGGCCTCTGGTCACGTTATACAGATGATTTACTTACTAAAATGGAATTCCTGTTTCTTGCACTGTGTCATGGTAGCGATATCCAGACCCTACTTAACAGAATAAAAGCATTGGAGCTTCTTTAATTAAAATAAAACCTAAGTATCATCTGGTGTAGCTCATGGCCCTTCGTTCTGAGATGGGCTTTTTCCCAGGTAACTTGGACTCTGCTGCTAACAGGCACTTCACTTCAAAGAAAGCTAGTACCAGTGGCCACTGCAAAGTGCTCTTGTATGTCAGAGTTAGGGATTTGCAGACATTAAAAACTAATTTATTTTCCTGATTATTGAGTTTATTGTAGAAGTCTGTGTTTAAGCGTTCCGTAGGTGCTATGGCTTTGATTGACCAGAGCTTTTTTCGGGGCTCTGGCACCGCGCAGGCCAGCACATGTCATTCTGAACGTGAAGTACGTGCCTCCGTACCACAGACCCACGGCCTCCCGCGGACGCTGAGCTCGGAGGCGTGTCGGGGCAGCTCGGCGGTGGCGGCAGCACAGCAAGGCCGTTAGTTACCGGGCAGCCTCGACCACGAACAGATTTGACTCCTGGAGCTCTTTTGAGGGAAAGCCTGGTAAAATGTCACGGTGTCTGACTGACCTCACCTTTGTAATCTGTTACTTAAATCTTAGGAAAGCTCTGGAAACAAAAATCACAACCATTGTATAAGCTGAAAAGCAGTTGTGTCAGAGGAGCCCCAGAGCCGAGGCACGCGTCTCTCCCGGAGCAGGTCATTCCGTGGCTGCGGTGTTTTTCAGGAGTGACTCAGGGTTTCCCCTGTGACACAGAGGGTGGAATGTGATTACAGGCTGATCTTTGCGACAACGGTGTGCGCTGTTGGGGGTTTTACTGTGACTAACATGATTCCTTGTAGAACTTCTTTAGATGACAAAATCAAAACATCTCTTCTGTATATCGTTTTTGAGTGGGTTGTCATAGAAACAGAACAGAAAGAAATTTCCCGCCCCCCCGCCCAGATTTCTGCTTATTTCAGGTCTCCCCAAAACAGTAATTTCACTGAATAGACAAAAAACTAAAATAAAAGTCCTAAACCCATTGTTAAAGGGCCCTCCGTTAGGACCTTGACCCTGTGGGTGAGGGTCTCGAGTTGGAGTACCGCGTGCTGGTGTCTGTGGGCCATGGTTGCCCTGTGTGGATCACGGCACTGCATGAATAGAATAGTCCTTTTCCAGGCACAGGAAAGGGAGGAAAAAATATTAGACATCTCGTAAACAAATGATTTAGCCAAAATTTTCCTGGGAACGGCATGGTC
Source organism: Balaenoptera borealis (assembly GCF_965194805.1). NCBI lineage: Eukaryota > Metazoa > Chordata > Mammalia > Artiodactyla > Balaenopteridae > Balaenoptera > Balaenoptera borealis. The sequence continues at coordinate 90,935,324 of NC_138875.1, forward strand.
TGAATCGGATTGAAGGTTCAGGCGTCCTGCCAGCGGGCCTGCAGCCTGTTCTGCACGCCGAGAGGCCATAAGACGAGTGCAAACAAGAGAGATTTCCAGGGGGTCCTCGAACTTCATCACGTTTCCGTTTCTTCCTCTTGCCAGTGTTCAGAACAAGAGGAAACAACTCACTTGAATCTTGTTGCCTTTCCTTACCTAATTTTGACAGAAATACCAGTGAGCGGAACGTTTTTTAGGGAGACCAAATGGGCAAAGGCAAGAGGAAGGAAGAGCAGCAGTAGGCCCGCGTCCGCCAGGAACTGCAGGGAGACCCCGGTGCGCGGGAGCTGGCTACCGCTGAGTGTCTGGACCAGCAGCCCATGGCTCCGGCCTCAGCACGAGTTGTGCCCCACTCAGAAGCTTAGCATTGGTGTGACGAGCGTCTGCCTCTGAGCCCGGATCCAGTTCCGGGTCAGCAGAGTAGGGAGGCGGGGGGCGGGCCTTGAAAGGACAGGCAGGGACCCGCCATGCCCCACGGGCTCAGGCCAGGGCTGGCCTCCGTCTCAGCAGTGGAGGTGCTCCCCTGCCCACCCCACACAGGACTGAAATGCCTGCTTTCCTCTGCCAGGTCCCGGTCCCGGTCCCCTCGGAGACGAGCGCACTCCCCCGAGAGACGGCGGGAGGACAGGAGTGTCCCCACCGCCTACCGAATGAGTAACAGCCCTGGAGTCAGCAGGAAGCGGACCCGGTCCAGGTAGGCAGCGGAGCTTTCGCAGACACGGGACCTGCGCTGGAAAGCGGGGCTCCCACGTCTCCGGCACAGAGCTGTCCGGAACCGGGGAGCAGCCGCTTTGGCCGATCCCGAGTCATCCTGGCAGCGTTTGCACTGCTCTGGAACTCAGAAGCAGAGGGCGCTTGCCTGTGCTGGAGCCCGCCTGTCTTTGCAGCTGGTTGGCCCTGCTGGGAGCTCTTGGGGTCACATTTCCCCCAAGTCTAGCTGCCCCTAGACCCCCACACACAGCTCCTTACCCTGTACATGTCGAGAAGGGAAAGGAGTGGAGGGACGAGTGACAGGGAGAATCCGAAGTTCAGGTCTCAAGTGGATCCCTCCTGCCGCCCAGGTGGCCACGCCTCGGCTGCAGCTCCCAGGGGAAGGCCACAGGGTCCTCGTGGGGTCTGAGAGCAGGGAGAGGGCCCATCCTCTGGCCCCTTGACCGCTAGGAGAGACCTGTCTAGTTGAGGAGAGTGAGAGAGGCTGGTTCCCATGTCACCGTCACCCCCAGTCTGGGCCTTGGACGCTCAGCAAGCCAGGGCCCCTGTCCCTGCTGCCAGGAAGAGAGCTCTGGGGCTGACCTCTGCCACCAGAGGCCCTGGCACCACCACTGACTTGAGACACAGGACCCAAGCCAGGAGCATGGCCGGTGGGCCAGTGGGCGTTTCCCTCTCAGCTGAGGGGTGCCATCTGGGGATCATCCAGTCCAGCGTGGGTGATGCCACCTGAATGCTTTATGTCACTTGGCTTCTGTATTTCCATTCTCTCTGAAAACAAGGGCTTCCCGTTTTTTGTGTCTCTGCACTGGAGTTAAGGCGGGCCGCGGCTCTGCTAGGTAGACAAGGAACATTGCCGTCCCGGTGACCGAGACACCCAGAAAAGGGCAAGACGCCATTGTTGCCCATCGTAGTCTCAGACTTCATGACGCCATGCTGCTGAGTGTCAGGACACCCGGGGTTCCAGAACCTTCCAGAGTCTTCCAGAGGACACATCTGCATTTCAGGTGTCCACCATTCTTGGACAAATGAACCCAACCATCACCCAAACCTGCCTCAGAGACGCCCCTCCATCAGCAAACACCCTCAACAGGAGCAGTTCTTTTTTTTTTTTTTTTTTTTAACATCTTTATTGGAGTATAGTTGCTTTACAGTGTTGTGTTAGTTTCTGCTGTATAGCAAAGTGAATCAGCTACATGTATACATGCAGGAGCAGTTCTGAAAGGCATTTCTAACTGAAAAATGTTCCTGCAGTCTGGCTAGTTATGCAATAGTTCCATTAAATGATAAAATGTCATCTCTTTTTCTTAAAACAGAAAAATCAGGAAAGGAGCTGTAAAACTGATATATTTCAGTGAAGGCTTCATGTACAGACTCACTCCGTCTGTTTATAAATTTCATTTTTTGCCTTGGAACTCCCACACTAAGCATACGTGACTGTTGCAGGATAAAATGATGAAAATTGAAGTCCATTTTAAATTTTATTCCTTATGCAAGTAATTGACATTTGAAATTTATCATCACCCTTGGTATATGTAAAGGGCATGGTCTAAAATTAATTTCTTGTAGCCGAAGATCTCTCCTAACAGAAGAGTTCTTGCTTTGCCCTCAAATCAACCTTTGCATTAAAAGAGCCATCACTAGAGAAGATGGTGATTATATTAGGATTCATCAGAGCTTGTGTTATCATCAGAACTTTAATAAGTCAGACAAAAGAAGTTAAGATTCAGCTTACTTGCAGGGCCTGGCTACCCTGCCCTGATAGACGGGATCAAGCCTGTGACCTGACTCAGGGGTCGCGGACAGTGGTGGACTCAGGAGGAGCCCAGTAGAGGTGAACACGTGCACGATTACTGGTCGACTTCCTGGGCTTGATTACAAACCGCGAGTTTCTGTAGGCCAAGAATGTGTTCTGTTGGCAGGCGAGTTGTGTTAACCCAGCAGTCAGGCTGTCCCCTCCGTCCTTCTACTCGGAGTAGCTTCAGGGTCTCTGCTTCAGTGTGGCAGCAGGCAACTAACTCGTCCGCCAAGTCAGGGTCTCTTTAATCCCGTCAGGACACCCCGACTGAGGGGAAAGTGCCTCCTGCCAGATTTGAAGGATTATTTCTACAAGCTGATCACTTGAGTGCTGCTTTCACTGACTTTTTTTTTTTCTATTTTCTTTTTCTTTTTTTTTTTTAACTTAACATTTTTTTAATTAATTAATTTATTTATTATTTTTGACTGCGTTGGGTCTTCGTTGCTGCGCGTGGGCTTTCTCTAGTTGCGGCGAGCGGGGGCTGCTCTTCGTCGCAATGCGTGGGCTTCTCACTGCGGTGGCTTCTCTTGTTGCAGAGCACGGGCTCTAGAGTGCAGGCTCAGTAGCTGTGGCTCGCAGGCTCTAGAGCGCAGGCTCAGCAGCTGTGGTGCACGGGCTTAGTTGTTCCACGGCATGTGGGATCTTCCTGGACCAGGGCTCAAACCCATGTCCTCTGCATTGGCAGGCAGATTCTTAACCACTGCACCACCAGGGAGGTCCCTGACTTCTATTTCTGAAAAAATTTTAACTTACTAGAAAGTTTTTAACTTACTACTTAAAAACACCCATCTGCATGTAACTTGTAGCTTGATTCAGTGTTAACGTTTTGCCACATTTGCTTTCCTTTCTCTCTCCTCCTCTTCCTCCCTCCCTCACACTCTCCTGTGAGTGTATATTTCATGACTTTGACAAGCCCAGATCACCTGTATCATTGAAGGTCCCACACTCTGGATTTGTCTTACTGTGTCCTTTTGGCTGTGTTCATGTTAAGTATTTTTGGCAAGTTGTGTAACTTCCCATTGCATCACACCAGGAGGCACACAAGTGTCCCTTTGTCCCATTGCCAGTGACACTGAGTTTGATCACTTGGTTGTGTCTGCTGTGTAATTGTACCTTTTCCTCTTTGAACTAACAAGTCATCTGTGGGGTGGCACTGGAACAGTGTGAGTGTCCTGTGGCCAGCAGCTTTCTCCTCATTTCTTCTCTAAACACCCCCCTTTGTTTTAGTATCACTGTGGACTTTGGGTTTGGGGATTTGTTTTTTATTTGTTATGCAACAGTCCGTTGCCATTATATTCTATTTGATGGTAACATTGTCTCACGTTTGGCCCCATTGTTCTTTGAGTACTTTGTCACTTTTGGCCCAAGATATTCCAGGCTTAGCTGGTGCTTTCCCTGCCCCAGACCTGGGGTCAGCTGTTTCTCCTAGGAATCCTGGTTCCTTCTAGTGTTTGGAGATCTAGATCTGGGCAGGGTGAATATTTTTAAAAGTAAAATTCATGAAAATGTTTAGCCAAATCATATTACAGTACACTCCAACAGGAAGTTCCAGTTACTTTATGACAGTAAACAGTATGTGATTGGTTCGGGTGGGGGGCAGGGTTTAGCATTGAATTCCTACAGCTCAGCACTCACTGAGCACATTGGCAAACGCTTGTTGAGTGAGTGAATGGGAATATGCTACTGTTTTGTGGTTCTTGTATCATACATGAAGCGTTATTAATTCAGTGTAGATTATGACAATTGAAAGATGCATATCATAATTCCCTAGAGCAACCACTAAAAAAAAAAAGGTTAAAAATCCAATAGAGACTGTTAAAGAGAACCATAAAAATGCTTTATTAATGTAAAAGACAGCAGAAAAGTGGGGAAGAGGAGGAAAAAGAACAAATGGACAGCTAGAAAACAAGAAGATTGTTAACACCATCCATACAAATAATTACATTAAATGTAAGCAGACTAAAAACTCTAGTTAAAAGGCAGAGATTTTAGACTGCATTAAAAAGCAAAACTTAATACTAAGCTGCTTATAAGAGACACTTTAAATATACAAATGGGTTAAGATCTAAAAGATAGAAAAAAGATACACTGCACAATGCTAATAAGAAGAAAGGTTGTGTGGCTGTATTAACAGGAGACCATGCAGACTTGAAAAAGTGGTGCTAGAGATAAAGAAGGCAGTTTCATAATGATGAAGGGGCCAGTTCTTCATGAGGGCATAATGTTTTATATGCGTGCATTGAATAAAAGAGCTTTAAAATACTTGAAACAAAACTGACAGAACTAAAGGGAAAGGCAGGCAGTAGAACACTACAGATGCAGCAAATATGAACAGCACTGTTAACCAGCTAAACGCTACCACCTGCAGTGAAGCATGCACACTCTCGTGACATGCGCGTGGGTCAGTCACCAGGCTAAATCGTTCCCTGTAACACTGAATTAGTCCCAGCACATTCCAAAAGACTCAGATGACACAGAGTATGTTTTCCTACCACATAAAAATCTGTAGAAAGGTATCTGGAAAAGTCCCCAAATACTTGGAAGTTAACACATTTTAAATTACCCATAGGTCAAAGAAGAAATCACAAGAGAAAGCAGAAAATATGTTGAAATGAATGATAATGAAAATGTAACATACTCCTTCTGCAGCTGTACTCAGAAGGAAGTTAGTAGCTTTAAGTGTTTATATTAGAAAAAAAAAGAAAGGTCTAAAAACTAATCTTCTGTCTTAAGCTAGAAAAAGAAGAACAAATTAAACTCAAAGTAAATAGAGTCAAGGAAATAATAAAAGTAAGATCAGAAATCAACAAAATAGAAAACAGACTCACAGAGGAAAACAGTAAAACCAAATGATGGTTCTTTGAAAATGATTTTAAAAAATGATAAATCTTTTTTTAGATTGATCAAGAATGAAGGACCCTATAGACATTAAAAGGATAATAAGGAAATAAATCTCATTCTGGTTAATTTAACAGCATAGGTGAAATGGACAAATTCCTTGAAAGAAACAAACTACCCAAATGGACAGCAGAAGAAATGGAAAATCTAAGTAGCTCCACATCTGCTAAAGAAACTGAATTTATAATTTAAAACCTTTCCACAAAACTCCAGGCCCAGATGACTTTTATCAGTAGAGTCTAACAAACATTCAAGAAAAAAGGGATAACCAATTTTAAAGACACTTCAAAGGAAATAGAAGAGAGAACACTTCCCAGTTCACCTCATGAGACCATCCTAAAGCAGATGGACAGTGTGTGCACATCTGTGTGGTGTGGAGTGTGGTGTGTTTTGTTGGGGGGGTGTGGATGTGTGTGCACACGCATGTGTTTATTCATAAACTAATACTCTCAGGAAAATAAGTGCAAAATCCTTAACAAAGTATTAGCTAATTTGAGTCTAGCAATTAACTAAAAGGATAATACATCAGGACCAAATGGGTTTTGTCTCAGAAATGCAAGGTTCTTTAACATTCAAAAACCAGTCATTGTAATTCACGGTATTAACAGAAAAAGTGAAGAAAATCATATGACATCTCAATAGATGCAGAAAAAATATTTGACACAATTCATCACCCATTCATTAAAAAGAAAAAAGGGGGGAAAAAAAAAACTTGGCAAAGCAGGAATAGAAGGAAACTTTCTCCATCTGGTAAAGGGCATGTTTTTTTTTTTTCCTGGCCACACCCTGTGGCTTGTGGGATCTTAGTTCCCCAACCAGGGATTGAACCCGGGCCCTCAGCAGTGGAAGTGTGGAGTCCTAATCACTGGACCGCCAGGGAATTCCCAAAGGACATCTTTGCAAAACCTACAGCTAGCATCACACTTACTGGTGCCTTCCCCCTGAGATCGGAGACAAGGCCAAGGTGTCTGCTCTGTAATAGAATTCATAGCCTCGACAGTGCGGCAAGAAAAAAGAAATAGAAGGCCTAAAGATTGCAAAGGAGAGCATAAAACTGTGTCTTCTTACATAATCATGTAAAATCTTAAGGAACCTCTAAGTTTATTTCTGTATACTGGCCTAGAAGAACCGAAAAATGAAGTTAAAAACAATACTAATTGGAACAGTATCAAAAAAGCAAAGTACTTATGGATAAATGTAAGGAAATATGTATAAGATCTCTCTACACTGAAAATCACAAAACATTTCAGAGAAAATGTTTAGGAAACCTAAATAAATGGAGGGAAAGTCCATATTCATGGATTGGAAGGCTCCGTATTGTTCAGATGGCTCTTCTCCACAAAATGATCTGCAGATCCAATACAATCCCAATCAAAACTCCCCTAGGCTTCTTGTAGATACTGGCGCGCTGACTAGCGGTCAAAGCAACCTTGAAAACTAAGTTGGAGGACTCTTGCTACCAATTCAAGACTTTACTAGAGAGCTACAGTAATCAGTGTGCACTGTACACCTTAAAAAGGTGAAGAGCCAAAACAGTGCAGTGAGGAAAAGTCCTTTCAGCAAAACTTGATTGAACAACTGGACATCAGAATGGAAGAAAAGTGACCTGTACCCCAGATACCAAGCTTAACTCAAGATGGATCACAGACCTAAACATGAAAACTAGAACCATTCTGTTTTTGAAGAAACAAGGAGAATACATTTATGAGGTGGCAGAGATTCCTGAGGATGTAGAAAATCCCACCGTAAGAGAAAAAAATTATAAATTTGACTTCATTGAAATTAAAAACTTCATTCAAAAGGGACAGTTAAGAAAGTGCATCGGCAGGCCCCAGACGGGGAGAAGTATTTGCAATGTGTATCTTTGACAAAGGCCTATGTCAATTCCAAAAAGGCAGCCCAATTAGAAAAGGGGCAGAGGGCTTGAGAGACATTTCATAGAAGAATGTATTTGCGGTCCATTTCTCCATCGGTCTGGAAGGTTGTCGTCATCGAGCTGTCAAGGAGAAGAGCTTCAAGTCCCTTAGCGAGACCTCAGCTGTGCAGTCTCCTGGCCAAGCGTCTGCAGTTTCATGCTGCTGGAGCATTCGGTGTGTCCCCGGGTGTTGCAAGCTGTCTGTAAGCTTGCTGTGGCTGAACCAAGAAGGAAGATGTCTACAGAAGTGATGATTCCGTAGAAAATTTTGAGGAGATGAGGAAGGCTGGTATCTCTTAGAGTGCAAAGTGATTTTGGAATGTAAAGAATCTCTTTGGGTTGAGTTCCACGGTAGTTTGTCACATACTTGTGTTTCGAAACTATGAACTGTGCATATCTGGGCTAAGGAATAGTTTCTCTTGATAAATAAACCACAGATACCTTGGTGGAAAAAAAGAATATATTTAAATAGCCAGTGAAGGTAGCATATGAAAAGGTGCCCAGCTTCCTCAGTCATCTGTCGGGGAAATGCAGAGATTAAAACCACAGTGAGGTGTTCTTTACACTGACAAGAACGGCCGAAAATAAGCAAGATGGGCATGACTAAGTGTTGAAACACTTGGGAAACAGTTTGGTGGTTTCCTACATAGTTAAACGTATACTGCTGCATGGCCTGACCGTGCCAGTCCCAGGTGTTTACTCGCCATAAACATTTGACCACAGACGCAACTTGGTTTGTAATTGCTAAAAACCGGAAACAACCCAAGTGTCTGTTAACAGGAGAAAGCCTCAACCAGTGATGGCAGATTCATACAGTGTAATGCTATCCAGCAGCGAAAAGAAACCCACCTCACGAAGAACCTCAGAAACATCCTGCTGAGCGAAAGAAGCCAGTCACAGAAGACTAATACTGTGTGATGCGATTTATCTGAAGTTTTCATTCATGTGATAGAAATCAGAGCAGTGCGTATCTGTGATGGTGGGGCAGGGGACGCAGATGCCTGACAGCATCAGTGGAAGAACCTTCTGGATGGTAGAATTTCCTGGTCGTGACAGGGGTCTGGGTTTCACCATGTCTGCCAGAACTCATCAAATAGCACTTCAGACCTTTGCATTTCGCTGGATATAAAGCACACCTCAATTTAAAAAACAAAAAGATTAGTTAATTCCTTAAGGAAACGCTTAGAAAGTCTTGTCATGAGATCAAGTTGTAGTGAAATTGAACGTGATTTACAGTTCAGGATTGCTCACCTACCTTTAATTAATTCATGTAGGCAGCCGTAGGAACTTAGCCGGATTTGGGGCTGAAATCATTTGGGACGTATGTCACGTCCCAAATAAATATTTTATTTATTTCTTTATTTGCTGCTTCCTTTGAAATCCTAGCCATGTGTTTACAGACAAAAAGTCACAAAACGTCTGCAGTGTAGGAAGTAGGCCTGTGGTGTGCACTTCACACTTCTGTGTACCCAGCACCTCTTCTTTATGGACCACTCCTCTTGCTCCTGGCCTGCACGTAGGCCAGCGCACCAGGGACACCTCCCACAGCTGAACTGAAGTTGCCCGGCTGCCACCACCCAGGGCCAGCTCCGTGTTGTTGAGGCAGAGCCAGAAAGCCGCGCCCTGCCCGGCGGGAGGGTCAGCTTGCTTCGCTGGCCAGCAGCCTCCTGCACCAGGGGTCCACGGGACCGCCCCAGGGAAGCGCCCCGACGAGTGACAGGCGGGCTGACAGGTGCACTGGTCTTGGGGTGGGTGGGCGTGTAGACAGGCCCTGGGGTGTCTCCAGGCTGGGAAGGGCCCGTGAGCCACCGGAGTCCCGAGGAGCCAGGAGGGGTGTGAGCTGTGCAGGCAGTGACCCAGGACGTGCGTATCGAGAGCAGTGGCGACACGCAGGGGAGGTGACAGCGCCAGGAGCCCGTCGTCCACCCCCCAGCCGCGCTCTGAGGACGAGGGCGCGGGCATCGGGCATCGGGCGGTGTCTCCCGAGGCCCAGTTCCTGTCGGGTCGCCCAGCTGCCCGCGGCCAGGGATCCACCCTCTCGTGCTTTGCAGCAACACGCAGCCCGGGAGGAAGGGGGGAGCGGCAGAAACTGAGACGGGGGCTGATGAAACCAGCGGTGACCTGTGCCTGCAGAGACTCCAGGAGACGGTCCCAGCAGGAGGGCGGCCTGCAGCTGTGGCGCCCGCGGGTTCTGAAGGGCGGGCAGCGGTGGTCTCAGGAGAAGCGAGGAGGGGCCTGCACCTCAGCGCTTCCACCACCTGCACATTCCCTCTTGCTGGCTGTGCTTCAGGGCCGTGGGGAGGAGGGTCACAGGGCAGGGCGTGGAGCGGAGTGAGACCTGCCTCTGTGCGGGAGGCGGTGGGCCCAGGCGAAGTGCAGTGCGGGCTGCGGGTCTGGAGGGGGAGGAGGAGCTGGGGGGCGTTTCTGACGTGGAATCACGGGCCTTGGCGACTCGGAGGACGTGGGCCGTGGGCAGCGAGGCACGGCCGTGAGGGCCCGTTAGCCTCAGGCCGGAAGGACACGCCAGCGTCTGTGCTCGCAGCGCTCGGTGTTAATGATTTTCCACTTCTGGTTGGAAGTTCCCATTAAGTCAGCGTAAAGGAACAAGCAGTACAAACAGCACTTGGTTACTTATCTTGGGTTATTTTAAATGCAGATAAAGTGCTGATCGTGTTTTAAACCCACAGACACCTGACTTCAGGACTTCTGCCGAGAAGGTGGTCTACGTTTTACTTCTGCACGACTTTTATTTTGTTATATCCATCCGTTTCAAGTTAATTAAATGTGTATAGCTTTAAAAAGGAGTCGATGTGTATAGAAGGGTGGGTGAAATTGCCGCATTGTCCCATGGAGAGCACCCAGAACTCCTTCAGAGCCAGCGCTGTGCCTTTGTCTAAAACCGCTTTCCTTCCAGAAGCCCCCATGAGAAGAAGAAGAAGAGGCGCTCACGGTCGCGGACCAAGTCCAAGGCCGGCTCCCAGCCAGCCTCCCCGAGCAAGCAGGCCGCGCGCCGGCACTCGGCCAGCATCTCTCCTGCAGAGAGTCGGGGCTCCAGCCAGGAGCGCTCCAGGTAAGCCCGCCCTGACCTCTGGGCCACGGGGGTCCCCGGGAAGGGGCGGGCTGGCAGACCCCCGGCCCCGGGCCCTGCGCCCCACATCCTCCTGCACGTGTCACTCGGGCTCCAGATGAGGGGAGGGTGGACACTGAGGTGGGTCAGCACCGAGGCCGCCTGGGCAGCGCGGGTCCAGAAGCCGCCTCCGGTGCCCCGGGCCGCCCGCCCCGCGCTCGGGCAGAGGGAACTCTATGAGCGGGTGCGGGGCGGCCGCGTAGTGTGCCAGCAGCGGTCCCCAAACCAGTGTCTCTCCAGGCTCCCCGCCGATGGTGCCTTGTCCTCACGTGGGCCGTATGGGGTGGGAGCTGGGGAGCCCGCTGTGACCAAAGGAGGGGTCAGGCACTGGACTCCGCAGCGACGGGGGCCCAGGACCCCCATCCACCCATCGCGCCCTCTCAGCCCGAGCAGGCAGGGGTGAACCCGTCACTTCCTGACCGCGCAGGCCGTGGGGATGTCGGCGTCCACACTGATGGTCCCGCAGTCTCCCCGTGCCAGCGCAGGTGACCCTCGTTGCCTGGCTGCCCGTGGTTGTCGGGGGACATTTGCCAGACAGTCCTGTTTCGAAAAGCCGCCCGCCCACACCACCCACCCAGAGCCTGGGCAGGGGTCGGGGGCAGGGGATCAGGTCCTCCATCCCGCCTGTAGACCCCCTGCTTCCGCAAGTGTGCGTTACGGTGCCCGATGCTGGTGGGTGAGCAGCAGAGGCCGCAGCTCACGTGAGGTGGGTCAGAATCTGAGGTGCGGCTTCTTTAAAGGTAAAACGTGACTCAGTACAGGCCCCGACCACCACTTGTGTGTCGTGTCCAGGCCCCCGAAAGTCCTCACGACGCGCCAGAGGCGCCCACTCGGGTTGTGGTCAGACTCAGGGAGTGTGGCGCTAGCTTTCTATGCTTCTGTCCTTTTCTTCATCTCTTTTTTTTTTTTTTTAATGTGTCTTATATAATGTTTATATGAACATATCTTTGAGTAATGTTGCATTTTATGAAATATTTCAAATGTGTTACATAAAATATAAAAGTGAAATACATATATTTATAATGTTGATTTCTTTTCTAAGGATACCGGAAACAGGTAAAACGGCTTTTTAAAGTATATTTTAAGCCTCTGACCTCTCTCTTTACTTGCGTTAGGGGAGTTTCTCAGGAAAAAGACGGTCAGATCTCCTCAGCAATTGTTTCTTCCGTGCAGAGCAAAATCACTCAGGTAAGGTGGGAGTGGGTCTCTCTTTCCTCCCATCTTCTTCTAAAGGGCCTAGTTTCCACTCCCTGTGTCCCCTCATCTTGTGGGTCCTGACGGGGGGTCCCGGCTGGTCCCCTGGAGGCCGTGGTGTCGGCGTTGCCCGGGGCAGCTGGTCCCTGGGCCCCCCTTTCCGGGCAGCCCCATCTCCTCCTTCCTGGCCAGGCCTGAGCGTCTCCTCCTGGGCCCTGAGCCTGCCTGGGTGTGTCCCCAGCCACCCAGCACGTTGCCCCCAGTTTCCTCGGTCTTCACCCGCTAACACGTTCGCGAGCTACTTCCCTGTGTGGAGCATCCGCTTCCCGAGTCTTAACGGGAGCCCCAGGGATGCCCTCTGTCTCTCCTCGCACAGGACCTCATGGCCAAAGTAAGAGCGATGCTCGCAGCTTCCAAAAACATGCAGACCAGTGCCTCCTGAGACTCGGCCGTGGGCGACTGGGCCTGGGGCCCCAGGAGCTGGCAGAGCAGAGAGCCCCGTCCTGCAAAGACCATCCCGCTGGGGCTCCTGGACCGTTGGCGGGTTTTGTAAATTAATTTTTGATGACATTTTAGGTTTAAGATTTTTGACCAGCAGTCTCTTACCTGTATATTTGTAAATAATATCCTGTTTCTGTGAAAATGTATTATCAAATAAAATGGGAGGAAAACACCTTTTCTAGCTAGTAACCGTGGGCAGTTTCTTCCTTGTTTGGCTTGTGAGTTCTTTACTGTTTGCCGTCTGTCACTGGCCTCTAACACTTGCTACGTGGGTGTCGCGCGGCGTGGGGACGGCCGTAAGGGTCGCCTGTCCTGCTCCCCTGGCCCTGCACGGGGCACAAGGCCACAGCCGTTTCAGCCCCCGCAAAGCAGGAGAGGCAGGTGGCCTGGAGGTCCCGCCCCACCCCGCCCCCTGGGCAGGGCGTCGCCGTTTGGGTGGGTTTCTTTCTATGTTTAGCACCAAGATGTCCTCCACGTTCACCCGGCTGGATGGTGCGGAATGAGGCCGTCCCTTCACTGGGCCCTGCTCGGCTGGCCCCCGGTGAGCCCACCGCAGGCTTCAGCCACGGCCACGGAGGGGCGCTTGGTCGCGTCACGCGGGGTCCCGGGCCTGTCTCTGCGGAGTGCTCACGGCCCCGGGTGGTCTGTGCCTCCCCTCGAGCACCAGCAGTGGGGGCCTCCGGCGCCGCCCTCTCACACGCGCCTGCGCCCGAGACGGAGTCCGCCCTCGTTCTGCCCGTCGTCCAAAACCCAGAAATGGAACCTTGACGTTTTCCTGCGTAGAAAGTAGACCCCTTCCCAGGAGTCCTGCTCGAGATCGTCGGGAAAGCAGGACACACCCCTGGGAGCTGTCTGTGGGCGGATGGGAGGGGGCGGGGCCACGGGGGACGGGGCCGCGGGCGAGGACCCACTTCCCGCTCTGGCCGAGGTCCCGCTGCCCGGCAGACGCGTACGCAGATCGGTGTCGTGCACACCTGTCCCTTCGCACAGTGGTGGCCACTTCACGCAGAGTTCTGTACTTTGTCCTACGTGTTTGCCTTTGAGACAGGGCCGTGTCGGCACTTAAGGACCTGCCCTGGCCATCGCCGTACACTGGACACGGTCCTGGCACACGGACCGGGTGCGTGTGTGTCGGGGGCATCCTCCCGGATGGACGCCAAGTTTCCTGCTGTTTGAAGCGTCCCCCCACGAGAGCCAGCCACACTGGACATCCTGGTGCAGGCGTCACCTGGGCACACAGGTACCACGGAGGCTGCAGACACCATCCCTAGCGGTGGAAGTCACAGGGAACGTGTGCTTTTGATTTTGATGCAAGTAATTGCCTTCCAGAAAGGGCTCTCTGCCAACCAAACCCGAGTGCCTTTTCTGCACCCTCCCCAAAGCCGTGTGACGCAAACATTACCTTGGCTGAATCAGAAAGATACAAAGTTCTCACATTTTAATTTCATTTCTTTAATCATGAGTAAGATTGAGCAACTTCTCTGTATTTAAAAATCCATTTGTATTTCTCCTCTGTAAACCAACCTTGTACTTTGGCTGTTTATTACTATTGAGCTTCTTACTGCACTATAGGCCCTCCTTTCTGTATTATTTATTTTGTAAATAATTTTCTCCCAGTTTGTCACTTCTTTCTTGACTTTATATTTTTAACCTGCAAAAATTGCTTCTTTTACACGGTCCTTCATTTTTCTCATGGCGTATGGGTTCTGTGTCCTTAGAGAAGACGGGTGAGCCCCGACCGTGACCTTCTCTCTCCCTGCTACTTGTGCGCCTTTGCTGTTTTGTGCAGAGCCGTCGATTGGCTGCATCATTTCCACTGTGAAGGAACGGGGGTTATGAGCCAGAGGAAGAGTCCTGGCAGGAAAATGACCACTTGGGCCGACACCAGCAGGACAGTCACTGACCGAGCGCCGTGGAGCGGGCCTCTGTCATGGGGGTGCATCCTCTGACGTCAGCTGCGGGGAAGCCCTGGCAGAGGACGCCCGGGCTGGGGCCGTGGGCTTCGTCTGGCGTCTGTCAGGCCCCGTCTAACACGGCGGACATTTCTGTTTGCAGCCAAGCGGGCTGGGGTGATGGCGGGTGACATCAAGCTGCCAGGGGAGCTTCGTGGTGCAGTGAGGAGACGCGGTCTTTACACGGACGTCGCCCAGACGACACCTGCCATGGACTCGGTGTCAGGGTCCGTGAGACTGGCGACCACCATCACCGCCGCGGGAACTGGAGGAGAAGAGGTCCTCAGTCCGGTCTCCCATCGGTCGGCGCTGGTCCAGGCAGGATCCCGGGCGGGAGGTGGGGCAGGCGTGGCAGCTTCCTGCACCTGAAAATGCCAGGGAATCGGGCTCTTCACGGTGTGTATGACGCACGAGTCATCCCTGCTGCTGCCGAAGCCACGCACACCGGCCCCGGGATGTGCTCTGTGGGCGACTGGGGATGGGGAACTCGGGGCCCCCGGGGATGGACTGCCCTCCTGTCACTGGGCAGCTTCCCGTGTTATCAACATTCTGCTAAATACTTTTTCCCCTTTAAAAATATTCTCTCCTTGGGAATGTGCCGGCGGTCCAGTGGTTAGGACTCAGCGCTTTCACTGCCGAGGGCCCGGGTTCGATCCCTGGTCGGGGAACTAAGATCCCACATGCCGCGGGGCAGCTAAGCCCGTGCGGGGCAACTGAGCCCGTGTGCCGCAACGAAGACAGGACGCAGCCAAAAATAAATATTTTTTAAAAAACACATTCCCACCAGCTTCCAGTGAGGCTTTGCCTGGATGTCCCCGCCCGCCCGGGTGAGACCTGCGTCCAGATCAGCTCGCTCTCCGTGACCCAGATTCCCGGAGAGAAGAGACGACGGGCAGCGGGAGAAAGCCAAGCAGAGAGCGCCGGGCCCGGGCTGCTGCCAGGAGGGGCTGGACGCTCAACCCGACGGCCGGCCGAACCGACAGGCGGTTTTCAGCAGTTTGGGGTTCCATTTGTGTTGAATAAGGGAGTCCTCCACCTGCTTAAATATTACTTCCTTGTGTGTCCTTCCAAGTTGCTTTTTACAACTACAGGGAAGTGGGAAATTATGGTCTCCTCCGCCCGGCCCACGTCCGCATCCCCGTCTCCTACACACAGAAAAGCGAACTGCGTGCCTGCTTCCCCTGCGCCTGCGGTTACTCTGCGTCTTGGAGCTACTTCTGTATCTGTACAGAAAGCTCCTTTATCTTCTCTGTAATAAGCTTTAGAACACGTTTCGATTTATTGAAAAAGTATGAAGAGAAAGTTCTCACAGGCCGGCCAGCACCCCTCACCCCGCACACTTCGCTGCACCGACAGGAGGGACACGTGTCGCTCTCCGGGGCCGACGTTGATCCGTTTCCGTCACCTGCCGCCCACGCGTTCAGACCGCCCTGCCTCTGACCGGCGCCCCTCCCTCCAGCCGCCTCCAGCCCCTCGGGGGGCCCTCACCGCCCGTCCCTGACGACGGGGTGGGGAGCGGCAGAGGGCGTCTCCGCTGACCCGGCCGCGGGTGGAGTCGGGCGGGGCGGCTCCCGGCGTGGGGCCGGGGGAGCCCGAGTAGGAGCGGCCCTTCCACCTCCCGGCGAGGGAGCAGGCGAGCGGCTGCCCTGCTCGGTCTCCCTCCAGCTCTGTCCGGGCTCAGCGCCGGCAGGGGCTTCGGCGGGCACGGCGTGGCCATAGGTCCCCGGGCGAGAGAGGGACGCAGGCCAAGCCCCAGGGAAATCGGGCGCCGCTGCCCAAAGAAGGTGCGAAGGACGCCGGGCCCTCCGAGAGCCAGCCGTTCACCCCGCTCCGTGCCCGCGGGTCGGGGGCTGCCCGCCTGGCGTCTGGGGCCGGTGCTGAGTCCCCGTGACAGACCAGGCCGCCCCGCCGTCCACGCAGCCAGCAGGCGTCGGGCTCCGGCTTCGCAGGGCTGGCGGGACAGGACGCTGGCACGCGTTGCCTCCACAGACGGGCGTGCGAGGGCAGGGCCCCAACTCACTCCACCTCGGGGGGCGTGAGCTACTCATCGCGGGCAGCTCAGGGGAGCTGGGGCGGGGGGGGGGGGTCAGGCGTTAAGCGGGGTTTGAGGAAGCACGGCCAGCGGCTCCCCGTTCATTCTGACGTTCAAGCTGCACAACCAGCGCCGGGGTCTCCCGGGACAGAGGGGGCGGGCGGAGGGCAGGCCGGCTGCGCCCTCTAACGCGGAGACCCTCTGTGGGCGCACGGGGCCTCCCAGCTCTCAACTCGGTGCGCAAAACCCACTCCAGGGCCCAGCGCCCTCCAGCCCAGCGTGGGCCCAGGCTCAGCACACGGGCCAGGCGATGACAAAGCCCTGGAAGCGGGAGGCCCGACGACACAGCCTGGTCCACGGCAGCGGTCGGTGGGCCTGGGGGAGAGGGGACGCCGAGCAGAGGGCGGGAATGGGGGCGGGGCCAGGCCTTCCGGGGGGCTCAGTGACCGATGAGGGAGACAGACAGAGACACAGAAAGATGAGCCCAAAGTGACTCCCAGGGTCCCAGGTCGGCGAGGGGAGAGGCCGGATGATCCCTGTGGTGACGGATTAGATGCGGAGACCTCAGCGTGAGCGCACGTTTAGCTGAACGTAGCTACGGGAGGTTGCATGTAGAAGCGTTTATGCATATGTGCGCGCACCCAGGTTACTACACACGCGGGTTACTACACACACATACTTCTTTCAGCTGACACACGAGACCCCAGGAGCACCTGGATGGGATCCCAGAACCGAAATAGGACGTTAGGGGGAAAATGAGAAAGTCTGATACAGCAGGGACCTCAGTTAATAATAATGCGTGGACATCGGTTCACTGCTGGTGACAACGCTCCACAACACGTACGATGTTAACAGCACAGGAAAGTAGGTGTGAGGCACACGGGCCCTTTCTGCACTGTCTTCACAAGTTTTCTGTAAATGCAAAACTGTTCCAGATTTTAAAGTTTCTTTTTTTGGCCGCACCGCGGGGCACGCGGGATCTTAGTTCCCCAATCAGGGATCCCCCTGCAGAGGAAGCAGAGTCCTAACCACTGGACCACCAGGGAATTCCCAAAGTTTACTTTTTTAAAAAAAAGAAGAAAAGAGAAACTCAAACACGCAAACTCTGCCTTCTAAAGCCGGCACCTAGGAACGCCCGCGTTCTGAACGCGCGTTAGCTTGTGCGGTGAGCGCACATAAGCCATCAAACCTGCTCGCCCAGCGCGCTTGGAACCCTGGGTCCCAGAGTCCGGCGGGGAGGGGACAGGGGCGTCACTCGGGAAGAGTGGCCTCAGTCACACACGGCGTCCATCGTATGCAGAACGCCTGGTGGGCACCGTCGCCTGCTGCTGAGGCTGCCATCCGAACGCGGGTGCCCCTCGGCTGGGCTCCAGAGCTAATCTTCCAAAACGTCGTGTGAATAGAGAGCTGGAACTAGGGGCTCGAACGCTACCAGAGGAAATACTTGTTGACTTCAATCAAGTCAAGGTGGAGAGCTGCATTTCCTTTTGCCATTATTTGTAACAGACTTGTTCAGAATGAGCGCTTCTGGGTTAAAGACACAGTAAGCAGTTCTACAGAAATAACTATCACGCCCAGGTTTCCAGCCTGGGCTTCGGGGTTCACAGCTACACCTGCCACGGAGTCAGGAGTGCAGGGGGTGTGGTGGGGAGCTGACGCACCCGCGCTGGGGACACACGGGTTTGCCTGGCGTGGCTCATCCATGGGACTGTCCAGGCAGGAGGCTGCCGGCCAAAGGTCTCCAACGGGCCTCGTGCCCGCAGCACGTGGCTGGTACCTGGAGCCGCCAGAGTCAGCCTGACGGGCAGCAGAGCAGAGAGAGAGCGACCCAGGACCAGCCTCTGGGGAGCCCCGCACGAAGGGCTGGGAGGGGGGAGCTGAGGGCCCGGGGGACCCGGGACACCAGGCCTCTGGAGCCCCGGCAGTGGCTGGTCCGCTCACTTCCTCGCCGCCTTGGCAGTGGGCTGGGGCAGCCTCCCCTCGAAGGTGGAGGATCCTTCCTGAGGCCCTCATGGTGCGGCTGAGAGCCACTGAGGGCAGGACAGCAGAGCCCCCGGCCTTGAGGGGGGCCCGGAATGAACAGACGAGAAGGTACCAGACGGCGGGTGGTGGGGACTGCGCAGCGGGGAGTGGGGCGAGGGCAGGGGCTGCTTTGCAAAGGCTTCAGCCAGGGGGCACCTCTCAGGAAGAGGCGCGGGCGAGACCTGCGGGAAGTAATGAGGGTCGGGGGGAGCTCTGGGGTGGGGGGCCTGGGGTGAAGGAGGAGGGGCGGAGCAGACTGGGCCCACGGGCTGGGGTGCGAGCTGGGACTTGCCCCCCGAGCACAACGGAAGCCCCTGACGCTGAGGCAGGTGGCACCATCCCTCCACGTGTGGGGAAGGTCGCCCCGGCCCTGGTTTAGCGAACAGCAGGCAGGCAGGGTGGGCACAGCTGGGAGGTGTGTCAGGGTCCTGGGCAGCCGCCCAAACCACCACTAAGCAGGGTTTGAAAACCCAGGAGTTTGTCCGCTCAGTTCTGGGGGCCAGAAGCCTGAGGCCCGGGTGCTGCAGGGCCAGAAGCCCGAGGCCCGGGTGCCGCAAGGCCAGAAGCCCGAGGCCCGGGTGCCGCAAGGCCGGGGCTCTGAGGGCGGATGCGCTGCTCTTCGTCCCGCCCCTGGTGCTGCCGGCGTCCTGGGCGCTGCTGTGTCCTTGGCTCGTGGCCGCATGGCTCCCGGCCCTGCCGCCACCTGCCCGTGTGCTTCCCGCCTTCTCACCTCCTCTCCAAGGACTCTGTCACTGGGTTCAGGCCCCACCCGGACAATCCAGGATGGGCTCATCTCCAGCCTCAGCTTTGATTCCATCTGCAGCAACCTCTTTCCAAATAAGCTCACATTCTCAGGTTCTGGGTGGACGTGAGTTTAGGGGGACACCACTCGCCCCGATACAGGGCCTTGGAAGGAAACTCCAGATGCTGTGCAGGGGCAGGCCTGAGCTCCGAGGAACACTCGGCTATAGGCTGAGGGCAGTGTGGGCGTCAGACGCTCTCCGTGTGTTCCCAGCGGCTGCGCTCCTCCAGGACTATTTAAGAAGGAGCAAAAAAAAAAAAAAAAAAAAAAGAAGGAGCATCCCTCCCCCTCCCCCGCCCTCCCCCATCCCTCCCCTCCCCCGCCCTCCCCATCCCTCCCCTCCCCCATCCCTCCCCTCCCCCTCCCCCTCCCCCATCCCTCCCCCGCCCTCCCCTCCCCCTCCCCTCCCCTCCCCCTCCCCTCCCCATCCCTCCCCCGCCCTCCCCCCACCCCATCCACCCGCCCCCTCCCCCGCCCTCCACCCACCCCTCCCCCCCACACGGACAGAGCACAGACCTGACAGCGCCTCCAACACCTCACCAGCCTGCTTAACTTTCCTTGTTCTTTAATGTGTGTTTAATAGGGATGCACGGTGAAGAGCTGTGTCTTGCTGAGTCTAGAAAGCTCTTCCCATAAGTCGGAAACCAACTGCACGTGACAAAGCAGCCTGTCACCGTGTGCGTGGTGGCCCTTCCCCTTCCTCGCGCTCTCTGAGATCGTGGTACCGCTGATTCAGTGATGCACAGTAACTTGGCTTCTTCTCAGTTTCACAACCTGCTGACCCCTGTGAGCAGCTGTCCACTGTGCAGCCGGGGCCGGAAGAGCAGCGGCCACACAGCACAGACTGGGCAGGCGGGTCCGGCCTGCCGGCCCTTCACCAGTGGGCCTGGAGCAGAGCCCCTAACCCGTCATCCCCATCTTTCCTTTTAAGCGGTGACTCACACACCATGCCACTCACCCCTTTAAAGTGGCTTTTGGTACACTCATAGCACCGTCCAACCATCAACCACTATCCAATTCCAGAACATTCCCACCACCCCAAAATAAACCAACCACCTACTCATTACCAGTCGCCCCCCCCTTCCCCTCCCCCAGCCCCTGGCAGCCACCGCTTTGCTTCCCATCTCTCTGGATCTGCTGGTTCTGGACATTTCCTATAAATGGAATCGTACACCTCGTGGCCTTGTCTTCCTGTTTTTTCCACTTACATAGTGTTTTCCAGGCTCTTCCATGCTGCAACATGCATCACAACTTCATAGCTTTTTAGGGCCGAATAATACTCCATTGTGTGGATACACCACATTTGTGTGTCCATTCATCACGGGTCAATGGATATTTGGGCAGTTTCCATTTTTTGGCCATTATGAATAATGCTGCAACGGACACTCATGCACAAGTTTGTCTGTGGACATAGGTTTTCAGCTTTGGTTCTTTTTAAATTGGGAGTAGCTACATCGCCTCCAAGTAGGGCAGCCAGAATTCACTGAGTTGGGTCTGTACGTCCTTAGATCAGTTCCCAGAGCACAGCAACCGACGACAAGCCTGGACAGGGTGCAGGAACATGCACTGTCGGCCTCTTTCCTGCCAAAACCCCTTTCTGGCACCTGCACCCCAATTTTCCTCCGGAAAGCCACCCCTCCCCGACTTGGCCCATGTGGTAAGGTTGGGGCTGACAGGCCCTCAGCCCAGGACCCAGGCCAGCCAATCAGAACTCACCTCTGCTTGGCCCAGTGATGGGCTCAGGGAAGAGCACAAGACCCAAGTGAGACAACCCAGGACCTTCCCTGAAACGTTAGAAAGGGCCTCCTCGGGACTTCTCTGGCGGTCCAGTGGTCAAGACTCCGAGCTGCCAGCACAGGGTGCACGGGTTTGATCCCTGTTTGGGGAACTAAGATCCTGCGTGCCGCGTGGCACGGCCAAAAGAAAAGGAGGGCCTCCTCTTCTGGGAAGGGTGGGGGAGCACACAAGGTCAGCCAAAGGGAGGAAGCAGAGTCTGGGCCCAGAGCCCCTGGAACCAACCATGCCTGAAACCACCTCTCTAATTTTCCCTCTTAAGCTGGGTTTCTCGGAGGCACCTGAAATAGTTCCTCCTGCACAGGGACCAATGGGGCCAAGGGGGCCAGAGACTCGTCCTGGACGGAAGACAACGGGGAGCGCCGGAAAGCACGTCCCACAGACAATCCCAGCAGTTAGAGCAGCTTCTCTTCAAATACTAAGAGGTGAATACAAGTCTTCTGAACCGGAACTGATTTCTCTTGTAACGCCCTCTCTGGAGGCCGTGGCACGGGGGGACCCGCCTCCCTCTCAGGCAGGTCCCCCGGAGAGGGAGGGGTTGGGGTGCTCCCCGGGGGCACGGGCTGGGCAGAGGGTCCAGCTCCAGGACCAAGAGTTGCACTTGGGAGCTGAGTGGGGCGGGGCCCAGGGACACCAGCGACACCCCACCCCGGCCCCCATGGCCACTCGGCCCGCACAACCCCCTGTGCACCCGGTCCCCGCCCTGACGACCTCTCACCTCTGGCTACGACCCCCTCTCCCTCCATCTGGGCATCTGCTATGGGCTGAACTGTGTTCCTCCAAAATCTGGATGCTTCCGTCCTGACCCCCAGCACCTCAAGATGTGACTGTACTTGGAGATGGGGTCTTAAAGGTGATTAAGGTAAAATGAGTCCATAGGGTGAGCCCCGGTCCAGTGTGACTGGTGTCCTTATAGGAGGAGGAGATCAGGGCACAGACACGCACAGGGACGACCACGTGAGGACACAGGAAGGACACAGCCGTCTACACGCCCAGGAGAGAGGCCTCGGGGGAACCAGCCCTGCGACACCTCCATCTCGGACTTCCAGCCTCCAGGACACGGGACCATAAATGTCTGGGTGCTTGTTACGGCGGCCCTAGCAGACTCACACGGCATCTAGATACCAGCAAAAACATCCCAAATGTGGCAGTACTAAACACGTCCCAGCCCTCCTGACCACCGCCCACGGCTGCGGCGGTCCGGGCTCGGCCGGGCAGTGCTCCCCAAGGCCTCCCCGCAGCCACCCCCCGACCACCCGAAGCTTCTTCACCCGCAAGCTGGCCGCTGAGCTGGGAAGACGCAAAGGGCCGGCTCGAACAGCTGGGGCTCCTGTGCGTCCTCTCTCTCTCTCCCTCTCTCCGCCCCCACTGAGATGGCAAGTGTCTTGCACTGAGTGCCAGGGGGTCCAGGGAAGCCTGTGGCCTTTCCTAAGGCAGGCTCAGAAGTCATCACGTGAGCCCTTCAGGCCCATCTGCTGATGGAGGTGGACACGAAGGCCAGGGGTGTAGCCCCTGCTGGGAAGCATAGCCAAGAGTTCAAGGACAAGTTTTTTGTTGTTGTTTTTGGCCGTGTTGGGTCTTCATTGCTGCGTGCAGGCTTTCTCTAGTTGCGGCGAGCAGGGGCTTCTCTTTTTGCAGAGCACGGGCTCTAGGCGCGCAGGCTTCAGTAGTTGCGGCATGCGGGCTCAGTAGTTGCAGCACGCAGGCGCTAGAGCGCACGGGCTTCAGTAATTGCGGAACGTAGGCTCAGTAGTTGCGGCACGCGTGCTTAGTTGCTCCGCGGCATGTGGGATCTTCCTGGACCAGGCCTTGAACCCGTGTCCCCTGCATTGGCAGGTGGATTCTCAACCACTGTGCCACCAGGGAAGTCCCAAGGACAAGTTTTAAAACCACCTCCCCCTCTCGGCACTCCAGCCCCATGCCTGAACCTCCAACACACAGAGGCTGCCCCGGGGCCTTTGCACGGGCTGGCCCCCTGGCTGACTGCTCTTCCCTCAGGCCTTTGCGAAGCTGACATCCCATCCTCCCGATCCCGCCCATAAGATGCACAGGAGTTTCCTGTGGCTGCAGTAACTGTGACCACAAACCTAGTGGTGCAAAGTGAGGCACGTTTGTTCTCCCACCGTTCTGGAGTCCGGAGGTCTAGAGACAGTTTTGCTGGGGTGAAAGCAAGGTGTGAGCAGGGCTGGCTCCTTCTGGGGCTCCCAGGGAGGCTCTGCTCCTCGCCTCGTCCAGCTTCTAGAAGCACCTGCATCCCTCGGCTCCTGGCTGCATCACTCCGACCTCTGCTTTCATCACCACGTGGCCTCCTCCCCTGACTCTGAGCCTCCCCCGCCTCCCTCTTTCAAGGGCCCTTGTGAGGACACTGCGACCACCCCCATCTCAAGATCTCTAACTTAATCACATCTGCAAGGCTCCCCTTACCACATAAGGGGACACATCCGTGGATTCCAGGGATGGGGCCTGGAACCTCTGGGAGCCACTGTTCCACTTTGCACCCGATTCATCTATGCCCACCCCGCTGGGTGTCAGCCCCACAAGGGCAGGGATTCAGGCATGCGGCCAGTGCCCCATCGCTCTGCTAGACTGAAGGCCTGGGGCCTGGTCTAAGGGCACCACCTCCCCTTGGGGCCCCATCTTGGAGGAGGGACCTCCTTGAGCAAGTTGACCTTTCCCATCCAACACACACCTGTACCCTGCTCTTCCCACTGACCTTGAGTTACACAAGCAAACCAGGAATAGCTGCTCCTGGTAAGAATGTAAAACCGTGCTGAGACACTGAAGGCCTTGGTCCCTTCACATCCTGGTACCTACCTGTTGGTCCTCATCTGGTCCCCTGAGCAGACCAAGCTCAGAAGAGATGACACATGTGTTTGTGCGTGGTACCCATGGTAAATGTAACTATGTAGTTGTTTCGTGGGCTTTTTCTGCTCTCTGCTTTTTTTCTCATAATTTTCCTTTTCACTCAACAGTAGGTCTGAGTAGCCTCGTTGGTACACCTGGATCTAGTCCACTCTTTCTCACTCAGTGTGGTGTTCCGTCTTTGGGGTACGTCCCAGTGTGGTCATCCCAGGCCAGCCACCAGCTTACACAGCACCTGCGGGTCTTAGAAGAGGTGCCCATTTCTGCAGCGGGACATGACCCCACCGCAGCAAACACAGGCCGGCAAACGGGCGCAGGGGGACTCTGCCCATCACCCGTGTCCCTGACCACAGCCAGCACCAGCGCACACAGTTCGGCAGTTTCTGGGGGTTTTTTTGGTTAACTATTACATCTTGCATCAGCCGTCTTGTACAAAGATGCGAGTGTTTTTCTAGGGCAGACACCAAGAATGCTGGGCCATAGGAAATGTACGTTTCAAATTTTAATAGCTGCTCCCTGATGGCCTCCCAGCGAGGCTGTACCAGCTGGCACCCCCTCCAGGAGCACCAAAGTCCCCCTTCCCTCCTCGGTGAGTGATGATAGATGACTTTCTCAACGTCGCCCATCTGATGGGTGAAAAGTGGCCTCTCGTCAGCGCTTGTATTTGGGCCACATTCAAATGCCAGAATGCAGTGGCAGACTCGAGGAGAAAACAGCAGCTGTGGTGCCACACAGCACCCGCCATGAAGTGACATGTCCCCCGACATCTAGCCAAGCATCCTTGGTTCCCGCACCATTCACCAGGCACCATCTGGACCTACCTAGGGAGAACCATGTCTGTCTGTCGGCCGCTTCTTATGCTTGTGGCCCTGCCACTGCCACTGCCATGGCTCTTCACCGCCTTCAGTGCCGCCTACAGCTCCTCAGCCAGCGTCCCCTCTCAAATGCAGGAAGAACTGTTACACCATGGGGTCGACTGCTCCGGCATCTCTTCCGAGCCCCTTGAGCCAGCCCTGGCTGCCACCCACCCTCCTTTACTCTGACGTCAGCATCTCAGTTCCTTTAGAAAACCCCTTCCTTCCCACCATCAGTGCAGGTGGCTCTGCTCACTTCCACCCCCCCAGCCACACGCTTGGTTAGGGATGGGCACACGGCCCACAGCGTCCAATGAGAGATGGCCCTGGGACTGTGGCCTGAGAGTCGGTCGGCCGGGTTTGCTAAACTGGAAGAATGTCGGGTGCAGCTGCCCGCTCTGTCTTTGCTGCCATTTGGAGAGATCTCGCCTGAGGATGAAGCCAACACAGAGATGGAGAGAGAAACCCTATTCTGATCACGTCCTTGTGCAACTTGATCCAGCCTTGCCTGACGTCAGCCTGCTCTGAGATGGCCTAGTTTAATGAGCCCATAAATTTCCTTTCCCTGACCAGAGCCAGTCTGAGCCAGGTTTTTGCCAGTAGCATTGAGCAAAGCTGGGGGATGTGCCTGTGAATGGTCATCGTATGCAGGGTCCTCACTGCAAGTGATCTCAGCGGGTCAATATAACGGTCTTCTGAGCAGGTGCAGAATCTCCATGCTCCAGAACAGGCCACTGAGGCTTGGAGAGTAACAGGGTAGGATGAGCAAGACCCCAGCCACGGGAGGACAGTGGAGAGGAGGCTCTGCCCGAAAACCCAGCCCTCACCTGGGTGGAGGGGCCACCACTCCCCTCAGACTGGGGGAATGTGGGTCAAGCAGAAGCGCCTGGGCCTCAGTTTCCCTGTCCGTAGAATGGGACCTCAATCTTGATAGCACCAGCTGTGATGGGGGGAGGGGAGGCGTGAAGGGGTGGGGGAGGGGAGCAGTTGTAGAAACAGAACTAAGGTGTAGGGGCATTTGCATCTGAACGCCCTGCCCAGGATCCTTTGGCTCTGTGACCCACCACAAGTTATTTAATTTCTCTGGGCCTCAGTTTCCTCATTTGAAAAATGGCAATGATAGTTTCTATCACGACAGATGTTGTGAGAAGTGAACGATTATATATGGCAGGCTCTGAGCTTGTGCCGGGCGCGCACTGACCTCCCAACACCCGTCACCTACTATCATTCTCCTCCCCAAACCCACAGCGACCACGGACCCGCGGCCCTCGCTGACTCCCAGCTGCGCCCAGACCCCACCAGAGTCAGGGCCGCCGCCCGCGCCCCTCTTAGTCTCTCACCCCACCCCCTCCCGCAGTCCCTCCCGAGCTCCCACCCCCAGCCCCGCTGCAGCCCGGCTCCCCCCACGCCCCCAGCCCCTCCCTGCCCCCACCCCTACCCCGACCCCTCCCACCCTCCCTCCTGCACCGCCACCCGACCCCACCTCCTTTCTACCACGGTGCAAAGGCTCCCCCAAGCGCCCGCCGGGTCCCCAGCCCCGACCGTGAACCCGTGCTTGGCGCGGGGTCCACGTACGCGCGGTCGGGCGGGGGGCGGGAGGCGGGGTCCGTTCCCCGGGGGTCGGCACAGAGCCGCGGACTGTGCCCCCGCCTCCAGGCCTCCGCCGCCCCGGGGCCGTCTGGGAACACTCGGGAAGTGTCTTCCTTCGGGCCGCCGCAGCCAAGGTCCCCGTGTGGACTCGCCGGGCGGGGCGTGGGTGAGGTGTGAGCATCCTCCTGGGGGCGCGGGACTCTGGCGGGAGCGGGGCGCGGGCCCTTTAAGGCGGGGGCGGGGCGAGAGCGCCGGCGGCGGTTATTAGCATGTATTAGCATGCCCCGCCCCGCCGCTGGGAGGCGGCGCGGGGCTCGGTCGGGCAGGCAGCCTGGCGCGGGCGCGGGCGCGGGGCGCACGGGCGCGGGGACTGCAAGCGCCGCGCCGTCCGCCCTGTGAGCGCGATGCGGCGCCGCGCCACCCGCGGGCCCAGCCCGCCGCCTCCCCGGGCCCGGGTCCCGCCGCTGCCGCTGCTTCTGCTCGCGCTGGCCGCCCGTGGGGGCTGCGCCGCACCCGCGCCCCGAGCCGAGAACCTCAGCCTGGGAGTGGTGAGTGTGCGGCCGGGATGCGGGGCTCCCGCGGGCCGGGGAGACCCCATCGGGGCGCCTCGGTGCCTGCGGGAACTCGGACGCCCTGCACCCATTTCCTGGGCGGGAAGGCTGAGGCTGGGTCACAGGCTGTCTTACGCGCGCGCACCCGGGTCTGGGAAAGAGGCGGCGGGTCCCTCCCGGGCTCCGTGCGCTCGGAGCCCGCCGCAGTCGCCGGAGCCCGCGGAGGTTGGGGGCTCACCTGGCCCCAGCCCCGTTCCCGGCTCCGTGCAGCCCCAAAGGGGCCCCTGAGGCGGGTGGGACAGCAGTCGCAGCCGCCCAGAGCAGGGCGGTCCCGAGTGCGTTCCCAGTGGGAGTGGCGGGGGGGAGGGGTGCGCGCCCACAACCGAGAAAAAGACAGGGCTGCTGAGTGTGGGCGCCCCGGAAAGTCGGTGGTTTCGAGTTTGCTCCGTTGAGATGTTGAAGATGTTGGGGAGCAAGGGAGCCGGCCTCCCAGCCCCCCACTGGGCACGGGTCTTGGCCCTAGTCCCTGTCCCCTTCCACCCCCAGGGTGGCCGGCCTTGCCTTGCCACCCTTGTGCCTGTCCTGAGCCTGGTGGGGTCCCCCCTCCCATTCCCAGGCTCGGATGTCGCCGTCCCGCCTTCTCCTGCGCCCCTCCCTCAGTATCAGCTGTCCCACTGGCTTGGAAACCATACTGGGGACTGCGCAGTGGCTTCTTCCCGCAACCCCTCCCCCGTTCAGCCCGCCAGGCTTGGAGTCTCCTGTTCGGGACCTGGAAGATTTAGATCAGACTTTATGGGTCTCACCACCCCCGGGCCCCGGGAGGCCAGGCGAGGGCGAGAGCAGGGCGGTGGGTTAAGCAGATTCCTTCTGAGGCTTCCGCCCCTGCAGTTGCCCTCCCTTGCACAGATGAAGGGACAGGGCCGGGGACCTTGGCTCCCTGCCCCCGCCCCCGGCCCACAGCAGTCTCCTAAAGGGGTGCGATAAGGCTCCTCTCCCAGGCCGGTGGCATTCTCGAGCTCCAGGTGGCTTTCAGGCCAGTGCAGGCATTTGGGCGGCATCCGCAGCCCCGTGGTTGGCAGGACTCGGCCACAGTTTCTGGATGAGAAACAGGCTGGGCCACCCCCGCCCAGCTGCCGCAACCCCTGCAGCCGCCTGGGGGGGAACAACCACAGTCCCTGCTGTCTGCATCCAGACGCCAGAGGGTCCCCAGAGCCGCTTCCTCCCAGCCAAACTGCTCTGAAATTGGAGTGCCTTTACCCACCTCCTCCGGGCCCTGGGGTGTCCTGGATGCCCTCCTGGGGCGCATGCTCTGAGGGCATCAAGTCTCGAGGTCTGGGCTGGGTGGTAGTAGAACCAGGCTCCCACCTTCCAGCTGTGAGGGGCCCCACGGGAGGGTTCCTGGGGGTCAGGCCCGCACAGTCAGGACGTGGAGCTCCGGGCCCAGCCAAGTTCGTGTATCACACCCAGTGCCGTTCTGAAGTTTCTCGCCGCCCACCCAGAGGAAGCGGGTCAGGTCCACACTCCTGCTCCCGGATCGCACCTCCATGCCTCCTCCTCTCCCTGCTCCCCTGGGTTCCCCGGCACCCGGGGCACTGGGCAGGGGACGTGGCTCGCCAGCCTGGAGCCCCAGAGACAGCAGGGCCCTGGTATCCGACCCGGCGCGTAAAGAGCAGAGGATGCTGCCCCCCCGCCAGGGAGACCCCCCCCACCCCCCCCAGGGAAGGCCGGGGCCCCTCCAGCCTGAGTGAGAGAAACCTTCCTGCCTCCTGCCCCCGACTTGTGGGCCGAGGGCGGTCTCTGGTGGCCTTCGGGGGAATGACACCTCAGCGCATCAGACCCGGAGGTGCAGGAAGGCTGCGAGACCAGCAGGGATTTGCGGGGAGGAGGGAGGACTCCTCTCCACCCCGCTCTGCAGGCTGCCCCCAGGGGCCCGCTGACTCTGGATATTCGGGTCTAGGGCTGCCAGTGAGGAGAAGGGCCCCTTTGTAAGTGTGACCCAGCTTCTGCCAGACAGAGCCGTGCCCAGCGGGTCTCTTGTGCGCTGGCTGTCCCCGGGAGGGGGCTCCCCAACCCAGCCCGCCCGAGCCTCAGAGAACAAAGCAGCGGATTGAGGCCTGCCTCGCCGCCCAACGGTGGGCTTTCGGCCTCGGCGGAGCGGGACAAAAGAGCCCCGTGCCCTCCTGGGGTTGTCGACTGAGCCGCCAGTCCTTCTGGGCCCGTTTTCATTATTTTATTTCTGAGTAGGTAATACCCACAGCAAAATATTCAGGTCGTACAGAAGGGTCTGCAGGGGCCGTTGTCTCCCTCATTTCCTGAGGATCCTTCCAGAGGTGGTCTGGGCACGTAAAAGGGCACGGGGACCTCGGTCCCTTATTGCTACGGATGACACCCTGCTGTCCACTGCTGTGTGCCCTGCTGGTTTCACTTCCCAGTCTAGCCTGGAGAACCGGCCGTATGGGAACGTCTAGGTCCTCCCGGTTCTTTCTGCCCACCCGTCGCATTTCACTGCACGGATGTCACATCCGTTAGCCAGACCCCCGCACGGACGTGCAGGCTGTTCCTAATATTGCGCCATAGCCAGGAGCTGCCAGGACGCCCGCTTACTGCGACGTCAGTATGTGAGGGACCCAGCCCTGGGGGAGCCCAGGTGACAGGCATGCACGTAACGTATCGTATGTTGGCAGATATGCCACCGTCCTCTAAAGTTTGTTCTCAGGTTTCTATCCCAGCAACAAAGTCTGTGAGCTCTTGTGCCTTGTACCACGCGTGTCGGCAGGTCTTTTGATCTCTGACACCCAGACGGTGACGGTGGTTTGTGGCTGAGAGTATGTGCGGGTGGCCGGGAATAAGCAGCGCCCTCAGCGGCCCAGGGGGCTGGGCAGGGGCTGGAGCATCTGTGAGCACATATCCCCCTCCCGGGGGCAGGGAGGGGGGTGGCGGGGGTGACCGTCACCCTGGCCTCAGCCAGTCGCCTCCGGGTCGCCGCTGCTCAGTGCCAGCACCCCAGCAAGCCTCTGGCACCTCGGTGCACTCAGGACCCGTATCAGACCTGGCTTGGGGCCAGGAACATCCCTCTCGGCTGCAGTCAGGGAACCCAACCAAGGGGACCAGGGATGATCTCACTGAGCCGGCAAGCGGGGAGCCTCGGCTCCCAGTTCCCCTCCCAGAGCTTGAATTTAAATGTGACGGTCCTAGGACCCAGCTGGGCCCCTCCCCGACCCTGGAGGCACGTTGTCAACAAGTGAGTTCATTTCCCAGACACTCATGGCCTTGGGGGTCTGGATGACTGAGAAGTCTTTGTGGTGCTTTCGCGGGGGCCTGTAGCGGGGGCCTGTGGCGTGGGCAGGACCACACTGGCCGCCTGTGGTCTGAGCCCCGGGACTGTGGATACTGACTAAACAGGCTGGCGACCAGCCTGGCAGCTGAGGAAATGTCGTTGCCCTTTCAAGGGGCTCTGGGACCAGCCTCTGGGTGTGGATCCCAGGCTGCTGCTCACAGCCTGGGATCTGAGTGGTGGGCCTCAAGTCTCCTCGTCTGTAAAGTGGGGCCATGAGAAGGGGGCAGTGGGGACGTTCCCTGGGTGATGCCCCTGAATCTCTCACCACAGCGTCTGCAGGAAGTAAGCTGCCTTCGTGTTCTGAGGAGGGGGTGCCGGAACGGGGACAAGGGCTTGAGGGCTCACCGGGGTCCTGCCTGACGCAGTGCCTTCCTGGGGGTTTCCGGGGGTGCTTTGCGTGCATGTGGTTTTTGCCTCTCGGTTAATGGTGGCTCGGAGCTTCCAGCGAGATGCTGTGGGTGCAGGGCCTGTGCTGAGCACGGGAGGGGTGACGGGTGCGTCTGTCACACGCTAGCCGACAGCCTGCTGTGTCCCCCCCAGGCACTGTCCAGCTCTCGGGACGGATGGACAGTGGCCTGGGCAGGATGCGGAGCCCACTTCCCGCCTTTACCTGGCCCGCCTGCCCACTCCTCCATCCTCTCTTCCCTCTGTGTCCCAGTCCTACCCGTTCCTTTCTGCTCCCTGAACTTCCAAGGCTGGTTCCTGCCACAGGGCCTTTGCACTAGCTGTTCCCACTGTCAAGAATTCTCACCTCGGCTCATCATCTGGCCAGCTCCTTCTCATCCTTCAGGTGCCACCCCACCCCGAGTACCCATTTAAGGAGCCCCTCCACCCTGTCTCACTTCCCCTCATAGCACAGCGGTCCTGGAAATAGGCCCTGAGGCCAGATAGCCTGGGTTCCCCTCCCAGTTCTGCACTGTCTGGCTGTGTGGCCGTGGGCAAGTGTCCTGACCTCTCTGCACCTCAGTTTCCTCATCTGTAAAATGGTCATAATAATAGCACCCACCTATAAGATCATTTCAGTAGTTCTCTATTGAGCGCCTACTGTGTGCCAAGAGTGAACTGAACCCCACAGACCCCTGTTCTCACAACTTTCCCCTGTGGGTGCTGTGAGTAATTGAGCAGCACTCAATAATCATTGGCCATTAGGATCACTTATCATTTATCATCTGTGACACATATCACGTGTTTATCTTTGGCTTTCCGCACAAGACTGTCCCTCCTGGGTAGACAGCAGGATGGTGTCTCCCCAGATCTTCCCTGTCCCCCCAGCACCTGGCACAGGGATCCCTCGGTGAGGGTGTAAGATGGATGGGTGGACCGTCAGAGGGGGTTCTGGGAGCATCCCCCTGGGGAAGATGCTGGGGGAGGAGTCATCCCAACCGCCGGCAGCCCCTGGAGGAAGACCCACCCTGCCGGGGGGCCACCAACTCCTTTCTCTCTGGGTCTTTAGCGCCCGGATGGCCAAGTGGGTCAGACACAGTCTTGAGCCAGAGCTGCGCCCTGTGACCGCGAGCCATTTCCGCAGCTGCACGTGGAGGTGATGGTGACACCGCCCTCGTGGGTGCTGAGGAATGAGTGGGTGAAGGTGCAGAGCCGGCGGCACGCAGTGGGTGCTGAAGGGTCTGTTATTATTTGGGTCTGGGGGTGGGTGCTCTAAAGCCACTGCCCGCCCACCTCCGCTCCCCCAGTGCTGTGACGGTGTCTGCACTGCCCCGGGCCTCCATTTCCTCAACTGTGCCGTGGGGCTAATGACACCCGCTCTCCATACCCCCTACAGACGAGGCTGGCTGAGTCCAGTTAGAGATGGAGGGCGAAGGGGGGCGCCGACAGTTCAGCCGTCCGTCCCCACCGTCCCGGCCAGACACAGGCCCCTCACGGGGCATCGGCGAGCCGACAGGCGTCCCGGGGTCCCGGCTGGCTTTGCTCCAGTCCTGCTCCCACTGCCAGCACGTCCGGCGAGCCCTCGTTTCCCCACCTGTAAGTGGGGACAGCAGTGGCCAGGCCTGGGGCTATGGGAAGGACCTGCGGGGGCACTGCACACAGTAGGCACTTCTTGTTTACCGGCGCCGTAAAGCACAGCACAGCGCGGCCTTGCCTCGCCCACGGGTCCGCCCGTCTGCGGAAGGTTGGTTGCTGCGCCCCCTGGGAGCCAGCACCGAGGCCGCGGGTGCCTGCGCTTGGCGGCTCACCTGCTGGGCCGAGGGGCCGCCAAGACGTGAACGCGAGGCCGCTCTGTGGCGGCGATGGCCCGCTTGCCTGTGACTTTGCTGAGGTCAGGAGGGAGTTTTGTGGTGTGTGCGTTGAACATCGTTAAACATCGTCAGCGCTGTGAACAAATGCATGTTGTGTCAACCAGCGATAAACGATGCAGAGAAAAACAAGACCGGCGGGGGGGCTGGGCGGGGGGAATGGGAAAGCCACGGGAGGGATGGTAGGTGACTGCATTTGCAGGAGGGGCCGGCGCCCCACTTCCTGCCGGTGCCTTGGGCAGGACGCCCACCTCTCTGGGCCTCAGTTTCCCCATCTGCAGTAATGGCTCAGCTCACGGGGGTCCTTGCGGGTAGGAGGGTGAGAGCATGTCCTTGGCTGTCAGGGATTCTCCAAGGCGGGGCGGCCCCTGCGGGTTTGGGGCTCCCCTCGCTCCCCCCTCCCCCCCCCCCAGCCTTCTGGAAAGTTCACCTTCCGCCCACACAGCCTCGTTGCCCTGGAGACACGGTCACCGTGGTGACAGTGAAGGGAGGACCAGTGGATGAGCACAGGAGGGGGCTGGCCCAGGCGACCCACAGGCTCTGTAAGGTATTGGGGGGCGAGGGGCAGGGCTGGGGACACCTGGGGGGCAAGAGGTCTGGGCCCCCACCCCAGGGGCCGTCCTGACGCAGGCACCACTGTGGTGGGTGCAGGGATCGGGGCTGCATGGGCCCCAGGGGCAGCCGAGGCGGGGCTTTTGTCAGCCTTTGCCCCATGCGAGGACCCCGGCCCCGAGGACGGCTTCTCAGCCTGGTTCCTCTGTGATCTTCCAACGTGTACGTACTACCAGGAAAAACATGAAACCCCGGCCCTTTGGGAATTTGCTTGTCTCCCCTGAAGAGTGGGACGAGCTGGCAGGTCGAGAGGGAGAGAGGAAGAGAGAGAGAAAGGGGCTGTCTGAGGCGCCCCCTCCCTCCCAGGGCTCTCGGGCTGACTGTTCCTTCCCAGCAGGGATGGGGGCTTCTTGCTGCGGATGCTTGTGTTTCCACCGAAGGCGAAGGCGAGAGAACAGGATGGCTCAGGGCTGAGCTAGGGTCCCCATGGGCTCTTCAGGCCCCCCGGTCCATGCATCACCTGAGGGCGTCCCCCCAGCAAACCCACCAGGGGCTTGTCCTGTTGTCAGACACCTCCTGAGGATTTCCCCCAGCAAGCTGTCCAGGAATCGACACAGAAGCCCCCCACCACTGGGGGGGCCCCGGGGAGGAGGTGGGCCGGGGGTGTGAAGAGAGGGGACCGGCTTTGTGACGGGGGAGTGAGCTGCACTGGGGCCAGGTGGGATGTCTGAGCCCAAGCCTGCGGGGAAAGGGGGGGGGGGAGCCCCTCCCTCCCGCCAGCCCCTCAGATCTGGTCCCATTCTTGTAGGAATGGGCTGCGCGCTGCAGTGCCCAGGGCCCGGGCAGGGTCCTGCTGGCCGTGGTCAGAGCGGTGCTTGTCCCAGGCCGGCACAGGCCCTCCGCTCTGCCCTCGTGCTGCAAGCTGACACAGAGCCAGCCACTCAGACCTGCGGCTAAAACCTCCCGCTTTGCAATGTTAGCAAACATTTCCAAGCCACCTGAAGTGCTCTTGAGGCCTGAAGCCCAAAACTGCGCGTGGCCTTCTGGCCAGGGTGCCCAGCCAGCAGAGGGCACAGCCCCTCTGTGGACCCCGTGGAGCCCCGCGAGGGCTGGGAGCAGGGGTCTGCTGCGGTCAGAAGGGGACAGCCGGGAGACGGGTGGTGCTCCCAGGGTGTGTCAGCCCCTGCCCACCCACAGCGACTGGCCGGGGTGGACCATTACCTGGGAAGGAGAGTGGGGACGGCGTCCTCACCCAGCGTCGTGAACGGTCTGAGGAAGCTCCAGAGGGATTCCGCGTGGTACTGGGCGCCTCCAGGCTCTGTAGCTCAGTCCTGCCGTCTTGACAAAGAGCTGCAAGATGTGTGTGTGTGTTTTCTGACTTTCAGAAAGAAAACGGCAGAATCAAAACCTTAAAATACATGGAAAACTTTCCCCCAAAATGTGTAGCCACAAATACACATTTCTTAAAATGATTTTTATTGGAGTATAGTTGATTTACAGTGTCGTGTTAGTTTCTGTTAGTACAGCAAAGTGGATACAAATACACGTCTGTAACCTGGAATGCTCTCTTGGGCATCTCCAGGGCCCAGACAGTGATTAGCCAGGGGACCCAGTAAATCCTGTTGCCGGCTGACGGGGTGCATTTAAATGTGTTTGAAGTGATGTGAAGGGTGGTCCTCCCGAAAGAAGGGTGCTCAGGGGTGGCAGAGGCCTCAGTGCCACAGAGGGCAGAGCCCAGGGTCAGGGGTGAGCCTGTCCGGCCCCCGTGCTCCCCTCGTCTGAGCACAGGATGTCACTCAGGGGTGAGCCTGTCCGGCCCCCGTGCTCCCCTCGTCTGAGCACAGGATGTCACTCAGGGGTGAGCCTGTCCGGGCCCCGTGCTCCCCTCTTCTGAGCACAGGATGTCGGTCAGGGGTGAGACTGTCCGGCCCCCGTGCTCCCCTCGTCTGAGCACAGGATGTCAGTGTGGGGTGTCCACTGGGAGCGTCCTTTGCTTGCTCTTCACTGTCCTGCCTGGGCCTAAGAGGGACCCCCAGACCTGAGGGGGGTCTCCTGGGTCCCCCAGTTCTGCGCATTCTGGGGGCTTCCTTCAGGAGTTGAGGAGGAGGTAAAGGAACAGGGAGACCCCAGCAAGGACTCAGTGTTTCCTGAAAAGGAGGGAATCCAGCTAGTCTGCTGCAGGTGTATGCAAATTATATGCAAATCATTGAGGGCCCTCCTGGTCAGTTGCGTTCCCTGGGAATTCCAGGAGGATAGACCCCCTCCCACTGGGCCCCCTGTGGGGGCAGATCCCCGGGGCGGGGAGTCCTCAGGCAGGGGCTGCAAACTCGCAAGCTTCTGGGGGCCCTGCAGGTAGCATAAATGAATCAAGGATTTTTTAAATGTCCACCAAAAAAAAAAAAATAGACCTGCAAATCGGTGCATTTCTTGAAGCCTGGTCTGGGAAGGGTGGAGCTCAGAGAGTCTCCAAAACCCTGCCTTCCACCCACCTGTGGGTCCTCCGGAAGCTGGCTGATGAGCCCACCCCCGGCACTGCGTCCATATGGCTGAGTGCTTTTTTTTTTTATCCTTTAGGACATTTTTTTTTTTTTTTTTAGCTGCGTTGGGTCTTTGTTGCTGCACACGGGCTGTCTCTAGTTGTAGCGAGGGGGGCTACTCTTCGCTGCGGTGCGCGGGCCTCTCACTGCAGTGGCCTCTCGTTGCAGAGCATGGACGGGCTCTAGGCATGCGGGCTTCAGTAGTTGTGGCACGTGGGCTCAGTAGTTGTGGCTCGCAGGCTCAGTAGTTGTGGCGCACGGGCTTAGTTGCTCCGCGGCATGTGGGATCTTCCCGGACCAGGACTCGAACCCATGTCCCCTGCATTGGCAGGCGGATTCTCAACCACTGAGCCACCAGGAAAGCCGGCTGAGTGCTTTTTATGGGATTGTCACACAGCTTGGGGCGTGGGCATGAACACCGTGTGGCAGTTGAAGAAACAGAAGCCCCCCAGGAGGTCCCCACGGATGGCATTGGTGCCTCCCTGTCCCCTGGCCCCCCACAGATGGTAAAGGGGTTCTATGTGTGTCCGTGGTAAAAAGGGTTGCCCCCCATTCCTGCTTCCTGTTTGGCTCAGAGGACCCCACTGGGGCACTTTGCTACAGAGCTGTCTGCTGACAACATGCACTTTATATGGAGGGTACCTGTGTCAGGGCTGATGTGAGCATTTCCACGTTCTAACTCTTTATATCTTCACATCCATAGGCGAGGAAACAGCCCAGAGGGGGTGTGACTTGCCTCAGTTGCACAGTGAGGAGGGGGCTGGGTGGGATTTGCACCCAGGCAGCCTCGCTCCAGAGTCTGGGCTCTTAACTACTGTGCACATGCAGCTCATAACCAGATTCCTAAAACCAGATTCTGAGCCCATTGCCCTTCTCAGCGTGGGTTTCAGACCTTGGGTCCTAAACTGCTGCCTCACAAGCCAGCTCAGGGCCTGAATTTGGCACTCATGATGTTAAATAACCTTTTAAAAATTTCACTTTCCTG
The DNA here is from genome assembly GCF_965194805.1 of Balaenoptera borealis. Lineage (NCBI taxonomy): Eukaryota > Metazoa > Chordata > Mammalia > Artiodactyla > Balaenopteridae > Balaenoptera > Balaenoptera borealis. The sequence continues at coordinate 90,971,626 of NC_138875.1, forward strand.
TGTCCCCTGGGCATTTTGCTGCCTCAGGAGGAGTGAGGTGGGGAAGGCTGCCATGAGCAGTCACACAGGTTGTGCACTGCTCAAGCCCACCCATCTAAGGGCCATCGAATTTATTAAGACACTTAGGCAAGGAAGGAGCATGAGACGCCCTGTGGGCTACTGGGCAGGGGCTGGAGTGTGGATCTGGGCTAGGAGAGGCCTGCCCCTCCCCGCAGTGATGGCCCCAGGCAGGCGGCTCTTCTGTGGGGCTGAGCCCCCCACCTCCACCCCTCACTGTACTCTCTGCCCGCAGGAGTGGCTGAGCAGGTTCGGCTACCTGCCCCCAGCAGACCCGGAAACGGGGCAGCTGCAGACGCCAGAGGAGCTGTCCAAGGCCATCGTGGCCATGCAGCGGTTCGGAGGCCTGGAGGCCACTGGCGTCCTGGGTCAGTTCTCAGGGTGCAGGGGGAGATGGGTGAGCTGAGCCCAGTTCCTCCTAACTGCCCCCTCCAGCCTGCCCTGCTGTCCTGGGATGGGAGGGAGGATTCCCGCCACATGGGAACCCTCCGTCATCCCCCTCCCCGTCCCCCTGGCCGTGGACACAGCAGGGGGTGAGTGTGTACCAGCCGCACCCAGACCCCCTTTCCACACTTTCAGTGGGGTCTCAAACTCCATGCCACGGGCCAGGCAGGCCAACTGTCGAAGTGGGGTCTGGCCACCCACACCCCAGTTGAGTCGCCCCATTGGGGTGCCAGGCCTGTGCTGTTGAAACTGCCCGCTTTCCAAGAGAAGCTAGAAATCTGGGGGGTTTATGTGAGCACCCCACTTTTTAAATTTTGGCCACAAATTCCAATTTTGTAAAGACTCTTCGAAGGGCCAGCTGATCAGAACATGTCTGTCCCCAGGCCTCTCAGGAGTAGACACGTGTGTCACACACAGAGCCGGTCAGGTGTGTGTCCCGTGAGATGCAGGGGACATTGGCCAACGGTCCGAGTTGGGGCCATGCCCCCTCCGACTGCTCAGGGCCCTGCCGTACATTAGTAAATGCTTGGAAAGCCCCCCATCCTGGTCTGTGGACGTACCCCTGGCAGGGGGGCCCGACATAGCTGGAGGCCTGGGCCTCGTCCCCCCAGACCCGGTGCAGGGAGCGAGGGGGACGGGACTGGAGTCGGTGCCAGCTCTCGGGGGGCTGCTGGGAATCCCAGGTCGGGGGTGAGCGTGCGCTGGGCCTGACCCCCGCCCGCCCGTCCGCCCTGCAGATGAGGCCACCCTGGCGCTGATGAGAACCCCGCGCTGTTCCCTCCCTGACCTCCCAGCTGCAGCCCCGGCTCGAAGGAGGCGCCAGGCTCCAGCCCCGACCAAGTGGGGCAGGAGGAACCTGTCATGGAGGTGGGTGGGCGGGACTCCACCTGGCCTGGCCTTTCAGGGGTCTGGGTGTCGGGCTGGGGGGGCGGCCAAAATGAGCACCCACAGACCGGGACTTAAGAGACAGGAATTTATCCTCTCGGTTCTGGAGGCCAGAAATCCGAGATCCAGGGGCCCCAGGTCCCTTGGAGGCTGTGAGGGAGAATCCGGCCCGGCCCCTGTCCAGGCACTGCCAGCAGCCCTGGGCCCGTGGCTCCGATCCCTGCTTCCATCTTCACGTGTCCTCCTTCCGTGTCTGTGTCCCCTTCTGTCTGTTGTGAGGACACTCACTGGATTTAGGGGCCGCCCTAACCCGGGATGCACTCGTCTCCATCCTCGCCCCAGTTACGTCTGCAAACCCCATTTCCAAATAAGGGCCCCGGTGTGCCCCCCGCAACCCTCCCGGGGCAAGTTGTTCCAGGGAGCGCACTCCAGCCTGGGGCGGGGGCACTGGGCCTGTCCCCGCGGCCTACCCGGCGACCGACCCAGCTCTGACCCCGCCTGCCCCAGGGTCCGCACGTTCCCGCGGGACTCGCCCCTGGGCCGCGACACGGTACGCGCGCTCATGCACTACGCGCTCAAAGTCTGGAGCGACCTCACGCCCCTGAACTTCCACGAGGTGGCCGGCAGTGCCGCCGACATCCAGATCGACTTCTCCACAGCTGACCACAACGACCGCTACCCCTTCGACGGCCCCGGCGGCGCGGTGGCCCACGCCTTCTTCCCGGGCGACCACCACACCGCAGGGGACACCCACTTTGACGACGACGAGGCCTGGACGTTCCGCTCCTCAGGTGCGTCCGGGCTGGGGTGGCCCCGGGGACCCCGCATAACCCCCGGCCCCTGGCGGAGCCCACGATGGTGTAGGGGGCCACACCAGCCCCCCGGGAAGAGGAAACCGCTACGGCTCCCCTGCCTAAAGCCGTGGGCACCCGTCCAGCTCGGGAGGGCAGCTCTGCGTCCTCCTCCAGGCTGACCTCACCAGCCGTCTCTGGCACGGGCAACCCACCTGGCGGACCCGGGCTGGGCTCGCAGGCCTGGGACGTGACTCCGTGAGCCAGGCTTGTCCTCACCCTGGTCCAGCTCCCAAGAGGGAGGGCAAGCTTGTAAGGCCTCTGCAGGCCTAGGCACGCCATCACTTCTGCTAAGTCCCGTTGTCCAAGGAGTCGCAGGCCCCTAGCTTCAAGGTGGGATGAGGGGCAGAGCCGCGTGGCACAGGCTGTGGGTACGGGCGGGGAAGACGGGGGCCTTGCGGGGTGAGTCTATATACCAGGCTGGGGAGCCCATCCCAGCTGGAGGAGCCAGAAGTGGCCCCGTAGAACCTGTGGGTTTTATGCCCTGATGGGAGCCCAGGCCCGTCCTATGGGGCCTGGAGAATCTATTCAGTGCTGTGGGGTTGAGGGAGCTTACACTGACCCCTATAACTTGGGATCCTGATGGCCAGCAAGGCCTGAAATATTTACCATGTGGCCTGTACAGAGTAGTTTGCCAACTTTACTGTGAGGGGCACGTGGTAGGTGAGGGGGACGAAGAGATCCCCAGAGCCCGAGAGGCCCCTGTGAACTCCACAGGGCCTCCTAGGAAGCAGACAAGCCCTGAGTGACTCCACAGGACCCGTCTGTCCAGGACCGGGGCCTCCTCTGTAACCAGCCTGGGGGACTCACCCCACCCCACGGGACCCATCCCCGGGGCCCCGCAGGAGCTGGCGGTGCCTCCCTGGGCTCACTGGCTCCTGTGTCCCCAGATGCCCACGGCATGGACCTGTTCGCAGTGGCTGTCCACGAGTTCGGCCACGCCATCGGGCTGAGCCACGTGGCGGCCACACGCTCCATCATGCAGCCGTACTACCAGGGCCCGGTGGGCGACCCGCTGCGCTACGGGCTCCCCTATGAGGACAGGGTGCGCGTCTGGCAGCTGTACGGTGAGTCCTCCCCCCAGAGCCGTCACGGGTCGCCCGGGGATGGGGACAGCAGTGCCGGGGACCCCCAGAGCGCAGAACCCCACGGAAGAGGGCTGGTTCTGTCTTGTTTGCCGCGTGCTCAGCATCTGGGACCGCCTGGCGCACGCTGGCTGCCCCGCGGTGTGTGTGGAACGAATAAGCAGGTGAGCTGTGTCGCCAGGGGTCCCTAGGGCCTGGGGCCCCGCTGCCCTTTCCACGGAGCTCATCTCAGAGCCCCGGGCAAGATCCCACGTCCAGTCCCCAGACGGTTGCAGGTTGTGACAGCTGACATTGATGGCGACCCAGGGCCCACGCAAAGCACTTACATGTATTAAGTCATCCAGTCTTTACAACCTGCGAAGTAGGTTCCACGTCCCCACTGAGAGATGGGAGCGCTGAGCCAGGACGGACCCAGGGCCAGCTCCGGGGCCCCCTCTGCTGGGGACACATCAGGCAATGTGGCAGAAGGAGGTCTGTCCTGGGAGCTGCAAGAGCAAGGCGGGGGTGATGAACCCTCCCCCAGTCGCCCCCCTTCTCCACGCTGGGCTCCCTAACCCCACCCCAGTCTGCCCCTACCCACAGCGGCCAGAGCAGTCCTCTTAAAGCCCGGGATCGAGTGCCTCACCTCGGAGGCCAGCCTCCCCTCATTCCACGTTGCAGCCTCTCCCCTCCGCCTGGACCCCCCCACCCCCCGCTTCACTGTTGCCCCAGCGCTTACCACCCTCTGACATCTGTGGACGTTTTTTATTGTAGTAAAATATACGATTTTTACCCTTTTAAAGCAAACTATTCAATGACATTTGGTACATTCACAATGTTGTCCAACCACCGTTCCTCTCCACTTCCGGAATGTTCTCATCCCGCCCCCTGCCCCCCGCCATCCCACCTCACCCATTAGCAGTCACTTCCCATCCACTCCCCAGCCCCCGGCAAACACTCGTCACTTTTCTGTCTCTCTGGATTTGCCTCTTCTGGACATTTCACATAAATGGAATCATACAGTGTGTGGCCTTTTGTGTCTGGCTGCTTTCACTTAGCATGTGTGTTCCAGGGTCATCCCCGCCATGGCATGCATCAGTAATTCATTCCTGTTGACAGCTGAATAATTTTATTTATCCATTCTTCCGTCGGTGGACATTTGGGTTGTTTCCACCTTTTGGCCATTATGAATAATGCTGCTGTGCACATTCACGTGCAGCTTTGTGTTTGAACACCTGTTTTCTGTTACTTTGGGTCTGTACGCAGGAGTGGAGCTGGGGGGCGGGGGTGGGGTATAAACACGCCTTTAAGTCAGTGAGGCACCTGTGCCTTCTCACGCGTCACGATGCTCTGGCTCCGGGGACGGGAGTCTCCCGTGTCCTGCTTGCCGCCACAGCCCAGCGCTCGGCTCGGTCAACACGCAGCGCCACCCACCCGATGGCCTCGGCTCCGTCCTGGCGGCTCCAGGAAGGGCGGTGGGGTCTGCAGGGAGGCGGGTGTGCTGGGCCCGATGCAGCCTCCTTGTCTCCACAGGCGTGCGGGAGTCCGTGTCCCCAACGGCACAGCCGGACACCCCGGAGCCCGAGGAGCCACCCCTCCTGCCAGAGCCCCCTGACGATCGCTCTAGCAGCCCGTAAGCCGTGGGCCCCTCGTCTCCACTCTGCAGCCAGCACGGCCCCCAGCAGCGGCTCAGAGTCCGGAGCTCGTGGCTCTTCTGGGCCCGCTGAGCCCTGAGTGACAGTTAGTTTCTTTTCTTATGGACGGACAGTGGGGGGGAGCCCTGCTCACCCCAGCCCAGAACCGTGCAGAGGCCTTGACTTTCAAACATGCGATTTCCTCTCACCCTTCGTCCCAGTCAGTCATCGACGGCTGCGTAACAAGCAGCCCTGCCTCATGGCATGAAACCACCACTATATCATTGGGCGCGTGGGTTCTGTGGGTCAGGGACTTGGACAGGGCACAGTCGGGGGCCGGGGGTCGGCTCCACAGTGTTGGGAACATCTGCTGGGGGCTGGAATCGTCTGGGGGCATCTTGACTCAGGTCTGGTGCCTGGGCTGGGCTGACTCGAAGGCTGGGCTCAGCTGGGCACCATCTGTGTCCCGTGCCGGCGGCTGGATTCCTAGAGTGGCTGTCCCAAGGGAGCATCCGGAGGGCTGGCAGTGCTGGAGGCCCCGCAGCAGCTGTCTGCCTTTTAAGGCCCAGCCTTGGCTTCGTCTAACCCTGTGGTGAAAGCGGTCAGAGCCCGCCTACTCTCACCCCCCACCCCCAGTGGAACAAGTGCCACAGAATCTGCAGGGGGGCGTCCCCGTCCACCCCTCCCACCTTTGCCCTCACAGCCTGGCATGCCTCCTTGCCACCTTCACGCTCACACAAAACACTAAACACAGAAATACAAACAGAAATCTGTGTATTTAGGCTTCCGTGGTTTGGTTTGTTTTGAGGTTTGGTTTTCCAAACGTGGGATGTTTTTATGCTTTTCTCACTCAGCTGTATGTGGTGAATTTCCACTGAGGTCAACAGATGTTGCTCTAACTTGTGTTATTATTGTTCTTCATTGCACTTATTTATTGAATAAGTAACACCTGCCAGCGGTACACGATTCCGGAGGCACAAAAAGCGCTCACAGTGAGAAGTTAGTCCTCACCGCTGACCTAGCGGTCCCCTCCCTGCGGCAAACGTTTGTGCGTGTGCGTGTCCTTCCAGAGAGACTCCACACGTGTATAGAAAGCCAAGCGTGTAGATGTACACGCGTGAACCCAGTGGGATGTCTCCTACACTGCTCTGTGCCTCGGCTCTGGCCCCAGGGCCCGTGGAGGCCTCTGAGCTGAGCTGCCCTGCGGTACGCGTGTGCCCTGCCCTGTTTTCAAGTCCTGGATCGGTGGGCGTTTAAGTTCCTGACCTTCTGTCGTCACAAATGATGTTGCTGAGAGTCCTGTCCGTGGACAGAGCTCCGGACTCAGAATCGGGGTCCCGGCACGCACGCTCAGCGTTTCTGTAGAAAGTGCCCGGCTGGCTTCTCAATGCTTCGCTGGCGGCGTTGAGAGCGCCTGCTCGTCCAAGCGCTCCCTGACGCTCGCTCAGGGATCCACCTTCCAACCTGCACGGCGAGCATGGGGCTCAGTTTCACCTGCTTTTCTCTCTTGACTAAACTGCTGTGGCCGCTGGGCCTGCAGGCGGTGATGCGGGCGTGCAGGGTCCTTCGGGGATGCTTGTCCCCGTGGCCTTGCGCAGCCCAGCTCCCCGGGGCAGCTCGGAGTGGGGCTGCCTCCCAGCCCGGCCCTCTCTCTGCCCCCAGGCCCAGGAAGGATGTGCCCCACAGATGCAGCGCCCACTTTGACGCCGTGGCCCAGATCCGAGGCGAGGCCTTCTTCTTCAAAGGTAACCCCCTCGGGGTCCAGCGGCCGGCGGGCAGAAGAGCAGACCCCACTCTGGGCCCCAGACCGGCCACCTGCAGCCCCACCCCCTGTGTCCCCCCAGGCAAGTACTTCTGGCGGCTGACCCGGGACCGGCACCTGGTGTCGCTGCAGCCGGCGCAGGTGCACCGCTTCTGGCGGGGCCTGCCGCCGCGCCTGGACAGTGTGGATGCCGCGTACGAGCGCCCCAGTGACCACAAGATCGTCTTCTTCAAAGGTGGGCGCCCCCCATCTGGGTGCCTGCCGCGCGTCGCTGACCAGGGCCGCAGCCCGCGCTCCCCAGGACCCCCGAAGCTCGCGTCCACGCGGGAGGCCGGTCCTGTGCTTTGCTCTGCGGGCCCGGAGCTCAGAGCAGAGAGTATCCTGTTCATCTGTGCACTCAGCCGATTTGTAGTTATTGAGCACCTGCCATGTGCTCTGCACTGTGGTAGGCCCCACAGGCACACAGTGCGCAAGACACGAAAATCCCTGCCCTCATTCTGGGGCGGGGGACACACAATAAGCACCTGCAAGTAACGCGGGAGTTAATTTCAGACAGACCCGAGGGAACGGGTACCAGGCAGAGGGAGCTGCCAGTGCAAAGGCCCTGAGGCAGGAACAACCTTGCTGATTGAAAGAACCTGGAAGAGGGTGATGAGGCTGGATCAGAGTGAAGGGTGAGGAGGCGGGGGTGGGAAGTGCAGGTCGACGCCCGAGGGGCCGTGGGAAGGAGCTGGATTTAGTCTAAGAGCAGGGGGAAACTGCTCTCCCATCTCAGTCCAGGGTGACAGGTCCACTGGAGGAGGGGTGTCACTTCACCCTCAACAGCCCCGCTCCCGGCCTGGGCTGGGGAGGTGGTTCCTGCTCTTGGGCAGCATGCTGTCTCTCTGGGGAGAAGGCAAGGTGCCCCGCCTGCAGCAGGAGAATGAGCCCGGCCAATTCTGTGGGCGCTTCGGGGGCTGTGAGCCTTCCTCAGCCTCACGCACTGCTGTATGTATGTGCAGCTGTGTTTTGGGGGTGCAGGGTCTGTAGGTCCCCAGAGTGAAGCCACCCTGCTGCCCTGACCCAGGCTGTCTAGCCTGGCCTCCCTTGTGTGGTGCCCGGGCTCGACCCCTCCACACTCACCCTGGCACGCCCCCTGACAGTGGAATCACCGTCTCCCAGGCTGGATGTCAAGGGCCGGCCACAGTCATGGTGGGGGGGCCTGTCTGGCATCTTCTAAGTAACTTGGATTATTTCTTAACATTTAAAAATCGGGAGATCCCCATGAGAAATCACAGCTCCAGACTTGAAATATGAGACAGTGTGGGCACTTGGGGCCTGTGCACTTGCCTGGCAGCGTCAGCTGGAGTAGGTCGGGCTGCCCTGTCAACGTCACCCCACGTGTGTGCCCACTCAGAGGAAAGCCTCACAGCCCTTCTCGTTGTGATTGCGCGGGGCCCTGTCTGCAGCTGTGCCATCGTTTCCTTCCGTTGTTGCCAGTCTCTGACAGACGATTTTTTAGAAATTATTGTTAATTGTGGTAAAAAAAAACATACACACAATGTAAAAGTTACTTTCTTAACCATTTTTAAGTGTACAGTTCAGGGGCATTAAGTACTTTCACACTGTGTGCAACCATCACCACCGTCCATATCTAAAGCTTTTTCATCTTGTAAAGTTGAAATTCTGTCCCCATGAAACACTAACTCCCCCTCCCCCAACCCCCAGCACCCACCATCCTGCTTTCTGTCTCTATGGATTTGTCTGCTCTAGGGACCTCATATCGTGGAACCACACAGGATTTGTCTTTTTGTGACGGGCTTATTTCACTGAGCATAATGTCCTCAAGGTTCATCCACGTTGTAGCAGGTGTCAGAATTCCCCTCCTTTTTTAAGGCTGAGTAGTGTTCCATTGTGTGGATGGACCACATTTTATCATCTGTCGATGGATACTTGGGTTGCTTCCACCTCTTAGCTATTGTGAATAATGCTGCTGTAGACATGGGTGTACAGATAGCTCTTTGAGAACTTGCTTTCAATTCCTTTGTGTATATACCTAGGGGTGCGGTTACTGGATCCTGCACTATTTCTATGTTTAATTTTTTGAGGAACTGCCAAACTTTTTTCCACAGCAGCTGCTCCCATTTTACATTCCCACCAGCGGTGCCCAATTCCTCGCATCCTCACCTACGCTTGCTGTTTTCTGGGGGTGGGTTTGATCGTGCCCATCCTAGTGGGTGTGCGGTGGTGTCTCATTATGGTTTTGACATGCCTTTCCCTGATGACTAGTGACGTTGAGCATCTTCTCATGTGCTTACTGACCATTTGAATATCTTCCTTGGAGAAATGTCTATTCCAGTCCTTTGTCCAGCCAAAGATTTTTTTAATGTTTTGCTTCTTTTTCATTTGTATCTTTTTCATTTGTTTCTTTTGTTTCTTTTTTCACTTGTTGTTTTGTTTTGTTTTGTTTTTTTGGCTGCAGCTTGCAGGGTGAAAGCACAGAGTCCTAACCACTGGACCTCCAGGGAATGCCCTCATTTGTTTTCTAAATAACAGGGTTGATTTGTTGCTAAACCCGGGTGGGAGTGGGGGACACGACAACACACACCCAATTTTAATTCCCACCCCCTGCGGCAGAGCAGCTAAGGAAGTTTCCAGAGCACACAGTCAAGGATATACCCAACAAGGATCTTAATCACACCATCTTCCAAAAGCTTTACATGCAGATTTGAAGTTCTTGGTGATTTCTCAACCTCTGCTTCTGTGTAAGCTGACAAGGCAGCACACGTGCAGGTCCGGTGGGCCTTGGCCCAGTGCCCTTCCTGCCCAGCCCGCCTCACGGCAGAAGTGGACAAGGCCCCGCTGACCAAAGTGGCTTCTCGGGGTGGGGGTGGGGGGTCTTGCCCCCCGTCTGTGATGTGGCCGCCTCATCTGGCCCCGCGTCCCCAGGCTGTTGGCACGTGTGGGACCCCTGCCGGGAGCACCGCAGGCGCTCAGTGAACCCTCCTGGGAGTTACACCGTGGGCACTGGGCATCGGGGTGTCCGTCTGCGGGAGGGGCAAGGGCTGGGGCCCCCGCCCGGCGCGCTGGGCGAACCCGGGCCCACGGCTCTTTCTCTCGCCCCCAGGAGACAGATACTGGGTGTTTAAGGACAATAACGTAGAGGAAGGATACCCGCGGCCCATCTCGGACTTCGGCCTCCCGCCGGGCGGCGTCGATGCTGCCTTCTCCTGGGCCCACAGTGACAAGACTTATTTCTTTAAGGACCAGCTGTACTGGCGCTACGATGAGCACACACGGCGCATGGACCCTGGCCACCCCGCCCAGAGCCCCCCATGGAGGGGCGTCCCCAGCACGCTCGACGCTGCCATGCGCTGGTCCGACGGTGAGCCGGGCGCCGGGGGAAGGGCGAGTCCGGGGCTGCCTCGGCCTCCACACCTGGGGAGCGGGGACCCAGGGGCACATGCGTGCGTCTGCCCCGCCCCCCGTGCCGCGGACACCACCCGCCCCCAGAGGGGCCCCTGGGTCGTCCCCTCTGGTGCTTGTTCACCTCTCCCCTCTTCCCTTCCTCGCCCCCGTCACCACTCCAGCCATAGCAGCCTCGCCTCCTGCTCTCACACACACACACACACACACACACACACACACACACACCCCAGGGCCTTTGCACCTGCCGTGCGTCCCCCACCCAACACTTTCCCCACCGGGGTCAGGCCTCCGCCCAAACGTCATTGCAGCGCCCCCTGGCTGCAGTGCGAAGTACACCACCCTCCCACAGGGGCAGCTCCACCCGTACGGGAAGTTTCGTTGGTTCTATTTGCACAGCCATGTCCCCAGTACCTAGAACAGCCTGGCACATAGTAGGCCCGCAGTAAATACATAGTAGGGAAAAAGCAGAGGTCATCTCATCCATCCCCCTGCCTCCAGGCGGCTCCTTGAGCTTTCCCAGGCCTGCAATGCTCTGAGTGCCCACAGATGGGCTCCCCGGAGGCCGGGACCGAGGCTCTGGCTCTCACCTGAGACGCTCTACGCCCGGCCTCCCTACTGGCCCCGCAGCTCTCTGCATTCCGTCCTCCCGCCGTGTAGACCGAGTCCCGCGCGCTGCAGCGGCCGGAGCTCAGCTGCCTGCCCTCTTCTCCCCCAGGTGCCGCCTACTTCTTCCGCGGCACGGAGTACTGGAAGGTTCTGGACGGCGAGCTGGAGGTGGCGCCCGGGTGCCCGCAGTCCACGGCCCGGGACTGGCTGGTCTGCAGAGACCCGCCCGCTGACCCCGAGGGCGCAGACGGAGAGGCCGGGGCCCACGCCCGGCCGGGGCAGCGCGACCACAGCCGCTCGGAGGACGCCTACGAGGTCTGCTCCTGCACCTCCATCGCCGCCCCAGCACCGCGGGCCGCGGACCCACTGCTGGCCGCGCTGCTGAGCTTCCTGTGGACAGCGGCCCGGGCCCTGGCGCTATGACATTCGGCGCTGGCCTGCGACAGGACAGAAGGGGCCACGGCCCAGAGCCACAAAGTGCAAGGACTGATGCCCGCCCCTCCAGCGCCTGAGCCAAGCGTCCCTGCAGAGCGGACCCCGCCTTGCAGATGGGGACGGCGCCACCAGCCCCCGGGCCGAGGCCACCGGGTGCAGCCTCCCCGACTCGGCAGAGGCCAGCAGAGGGCGCTGCTCCCCGGGCGCGGATGCAGGGGGAGCGCCCGCCTGGCCTGCCTGCCCTCTGCCAGCTGGGGAGATTGCGTCACGTCCCGGCCGGATCGGGGCCGGGAGCCGTCCTTTCAGCGAGCGAGTGACTGAATCTCACGGAGACTGACCGAGGAGCCAGGGGTACCCGGCAGGGCTGGGGGCGTTACATCAGGTCCTCAGGCCCTGGCAAGAGCAGCCCGGAGGCCCACGGGCACCCCCTCCCCATCACCTGCCGCAAAGCCGCCCCTGGTGCTTCCGCCCGCCCGTGGGGCTTCCTCTCCTGGTCCCAGTGGGCCTGCCGGCTGCCTTGACCAGGGCAGCCGCCTCCACGGGCGAGCCCCCAAGCTGGGGCCGTGGTGGGCTTCCCTTGTGACGCGTTTCAGACAAACACGATCTCTTCCTGCTTTGTAACGGCTCAGGCTCGGCTCCCTGACGCGCCCAGGCGGTCCGAGCGTGGGCGTCCTCCGGGGCTTCAAGGGGCTCTGCAGACCTGGTCCCAGACCACCTGCACTCTGGGGTGGGGGGCCTCCAGGAAGGCCTGTGCAGTGGTCACCAACACCTTCCTGCCCAGCGCCTCCTTGACAACTCCATGACCCCTGGGTCATTACACCCATTTCACAGATGGACAAGCTGAGGCCCAGCTCAGGGAAACGAGCCTCCTGCCCGCAGGCAGGGGTCGGGCCGAGTCAGGTCTCAGGATCTGGGGTTCTGGCACGTTCACCCAACCCTCCCTGATGGACGGAGTGCCTACCTGCACGTGCAGGTACTGCGCTCAGTGTGGAACGTGCAGAACGAGACAAGGTCTTGGGTGAGGCACCTGGGACGCTGTCTGCCGCCCCGAATGCCCTGGAGGGCCTCCCAACAGGGAGCGCAGGGAGGTGGCTGCATCCCGTTGCTCCTTCTGCCCCGGGTTCCAAGGCCAGGATGGCAGCCACTGCCCTCCCACCCGGAGGGGCAAGGCATGGGGGCTGGACCCCCTTCACCCGGGAGGGCGACCTTTCCCAGAAGCCCTGGCTGCCTGCCCGCTCCCCCTGGCAGGGAGTGGTTGATCAGTGCTTCTCCTGGGGGTGCGTGGACATGGGGGTGGGACGGTCCTTGCCCATCCCGGTCGCGGCCTTAGATAACCCCAAAGGTAGGGTCACCTGGGTTGAGAACCTCTGGTCTAGAGGAATCACCACGCCTCCCTGGGGCTGGGGGAGGTGAACACCTGCAGCAAACATGGCGTCGGTTAGGAAGAGGAGGGTAGGTGAGGTGAGCATCAGGCCACGAGGGGGTGCGAAGAGCTCCTGCAGGGGCCGCTTCAGAGCAGGGGTTTCTCCAGGCGGGGAGCCCAGCCAGCAGTGTCGGCCTCGCCCAGAGCCGGTAGAAATGCAGATTCTCGGGCCTGGCCCTACCTGCTGATCAGAAGGCTGGGGGTGGGGCTGGCCATGGGTTACCCTCCCCCCATTCTGTAAGTGTGACACACGGGGAAGTTTGTGAACAGCTGCTTTCCAGGGGGCTCCAGAAAGGCGGCCCTGAACAGGGGAATGAGCAGAAACAAAGGGAGGGGAAGGAGTTGGTTGTGCAGCGATCAGAGGGAAGAGGCCGGCCGGGGTGGGGGGACGGGGGGGAGGGCAGGTGCACACGTCCTGGGGTGCAATGGGCCTGCTCCAGCAGAAGGCCCTGCATCCTCGAGATCTTCCAGGAGGAGAGCGGGACGAGCAAGGCCAGCCCACGTGGGGGATTGTAGGCTGCTCGAAGGCATTGGGACTCATTCCCTGCATCGTGGGAAGTTATCACCCCCCCGCCCCGCTCTAGGGTGAGGCAGAAACATTCGCATTTTCAGAAGAGAGCTCAGGCTCCTGCAGCTGCACACCTCCACCCCTACCTGATGCCCAGCTAGCAGAGGCAGGCTCAGGGCCCATCCCGGGATGAGTGGATGCCATGGCCAGGCAGGAAGTCTCCAGGCCAGGCCCCACGCTCACTGAGCCAGGCCAGGCCCCGTCTCACATCCATCTGTCCGCCATCTGGTCCCCGGACCCAGGAAGGGCCTCCGCCCATCCGACCACACCAGATGGACTAAAGGTCCCTCCTGGGGGAACAGGCTACCTCTGCTCATCAAGGACGCCCCCGCGTGGTCCCACTTCATCCTCCAGCAGCCTGCGGGGGGGCGGGGGGGCAGTCCTAGGCCCTCATGATAGGGGCCCCAGGTCCCCTGGGCACACAGCCCGTGGGTCAGAGCCGGCAGTGGACCGGGTCTACAAGAACCCAGGCTCTCTCATGGTGGGTGGTGGTCTTACTCTTGTGTTAAAGCCAAAGACCATTTTATAAAACGTTCCCACTAATTCTGTCTCACATGAAGTAAACGGTAGACACAAAAGTGGTGCATCTCTGTGTTCAGTCCTAAAGGACAAATTAGCAGTAAAAGTAGTAGCAACAACACCTGCTCCCACCAGGGGCTGCAAACCAGGGGTCTGGGCACTGAACAAATCCATGGAAATACTTGGCTTGAGCCCATCTTTTTATAAATACACGTGCTTTTACATTTTGAAATAGTCTCATATGTACAGAGAAGATGCAGGTAGGGTACAAGACTTTTTTTTTTTTCTTACCTAAATTATTTGGGAGCACACTGACGACCCCGGACACTTTTCTGTGTATTTCCTGCAAACTAGGACTTTCTCTCAAGTCTCTGTAAAATCAAGAAATAATAGGACACATCAGACCCCACTTGGTTTCTGAGTTTGTCCCAGCAACATCTTTTATTGACAGGACCCAACCCAGCATCACACTCAGCTGTCCCGAGGTTTTATGCTCCCTGAGCCTTGGTTTTCTCTTGACCTCCATGACCTTGGCCCTCGTGAAGGTCACAGGCTGGCTGTCCTGTAGACTGTTCCTCAATGCCAGCGGCCTCAAGTGTCCCCATGGTTCAATTCCGGTTCTGCATCTATGGTAGTAATGTCACAGAATGATATTATGCTCACATAAAATTTTCAATCTTAGGTGAGTCACTATTTAAACACCTGGAGCTTTCATGTAAAATTTTGGGTTTTCAGTCAAAAGTCTCTATTTTCACCCCTAGCTGTGCTGGCCCTACTTGGAGGAGCTGTGGATCCCCCAGGGAGCCTGCAGCCATGGTGACAGACCCAGAGAGATCCCTCAGGAGGAGATCAGAGGGCTCACACCACACCGGTGAGAGCCCAGACCCCAGGCGAGGTCCGCCGTGGAGGCCCAGGTGCTGGCTGAGCTCGGCGTGACTGGGCCTTGCAGACAAGCACTCATATGCCTGTGTGCATGGGTGTGAAATATACAAAACGCGTCTGCACAGGGGACCCCTGGGACCAGAAGGTCTCTGCTCTAGCTCCCATTTTACAGGTGGGGAAACTGAGGCTCTGGTCTTGGCTCAGGCTGTCATAACAAAAGCCACAGTGCAGGCTTAAACAGCAGTTATTTATTTCTCACAGTCTTGGAGGCTGGACGTCCAAGACCACGGTGATGGCAGATTGGGTTCCTGGTGAGAGCCTGCTTCCGGGCTTGCAGACGGCACCTTCTGGCCGTGTGTTCACATGGCAGAGACAGAAAGTCTGGTCTCTTCTTCTTATAGGGACACTAAGCCCATCGTGAGGGCCCCACCCTCATGACCTCATCTCAGCTTATCACCTCCCAAGGTCTCATTTCCAAGTACCATCACGTTGGGGGTTAGAGCTTCAACATACGACCTTTGGGGGGACACAAACATTCAGCCCGTAACACACAGGGAGAGGGGCCCCCAGCACGGCAGCTGCCCCTCGGATGGGACCGAGGCCAGACCCAGATTCCAGCCACACCTCATCCCCTCCTGCCACCTTTCCTAGGAGCAAATTATGGGAGGTTAGGAGGCTCTGGGTGACTCACCCTGAAGAGTAATCATGATGATACAGTTACTGGTACTGTTCTGCGCTTCACAGACACAAGGGAGGGAATGTGCTTAGTTGCATTTTCCAGATGCGGAAACTGAGGCCTGGAGAGGAGCAGTGACTTGCTGAAGCTCGGGCGCTTAGCGGGTGGGGGAGCTGGGAGTGAACCCCTGATGGCCCTGCTCCGGGGGTCCTGCTCACAAGCTGCGTGGCCCTCCCTGGGTGGGGAGCGCGTGTGATTATGGGACAGCAGCGCGGGTGCCCCTCGTTGGAATCCCAAGGACGGGGAGCGGGTTTTCCTCCAGGGCTCTGGGGCCAGGCCAGCGCTGGGCCGGTGTCCTCCCGGCTCCCAGGAGTCCCTCGCGACTGTGTGCCCGTGGGCCTCCCACCCTAGCTGGGCATTGGGCCCCGCTGGCTCTGCAGCCCCTGCCCTCTCTGAGTGGACAAAGGGTGACAGGACCCCGGTGCGTCCAGAGAAACGAGAGGAAACCAAAGCAGATGGACCCCAGCTCAGCTGCCTGCTCCCCCGCCTCCGCAGGCACCAGGGAAGCTCGAGGCTACAGCAAGCCCTCTCCCGTTTCTGGGTTCTCACCCAGGGCCGTCGTGGACTTGCAGCCAGGTGGTGACCAGGGCCCCGTGGCAGTGATGCTGGCTGTCTCTGGAGCCCCCCTCTGGCCTGGGCTTCCTTACCCGGCGGCGGCCAGTGCCAAGGGCAGGAGTCCCAGGGGGCTGAGCGGAAGCCACAGGTCACTTCCGCTGGTCTCAGGCCCGCTGGCCCCAAGGGAAGGGGACAGACCCCACCTCTCAGTGGGCGACAAGTGTCAGTCCACAGTCTGAGAAACCATGTGAGATCCAAGGACTTTTGCCCCTCTTGGAAAACTCAGCTGGCCACACTGCTCCCCTTTGCATGTGAGAACCAAGGGCCTGAGCACCCCAGACCGGCTCCTCCGCAGGCGGACAGCAGGCCACCCCGTGGCTCAGGCGGGGACCTCATCACCCTGCTCTCTCCTCCCGCCCGGCTCATCAGCCCCTCTGACCCCCAGGCCAGCCGCCATCCGCTCTGCCTCTTCACGGCCCTCGGCATCCGCACTGCCCACTCTCCCGTCTGTTCTCCACACGGCGACCACAGAACCCGTGGAAAGCTTCATCAGACCAGATCCTTCTGGTCTCCAAACCCTCCCGTGGATCCCCTGGCCTAGGGAGTGAGGGTGAGGGTACAAACCCCGTCCTTACCATGGCCTAGGTCTGACCCCTCATCCCTGTCCTCCATCTCCCCTCCCCGACCTCGCTCCAGCCACTCTGACCCAGCCCCTCCCAGACCACAGCTCCTGCCTCAGGGCCTTTGCACACGCAGGTGCCTCCAGTGTCACCTTTGCAGTAGTGCCTCTCTGACCACCTCCCTGGAATTGCAAACAGCCCTCCTTCCCCATAAACGCACCCACACCCCTTCCCTCCTTTATCTTCTCCATGGCACCCACTACCGCCTGAGCCACTCTACAGTCAGTTTATATACTCAGCTTGTATTTTGTCGGCTGTCTTTCCTCTCCACTAGAGTATAAAGATTTGGCCTATTTTGTTCAACGCCGTGGTTCTGGCTTACTAAATGTTTGTTGAGTGAACAAACGAATGACAGAAATGCCGCAGGTGGACCCAGGCCCCATGCTGGCGGCTGGGCCAGGCCTTCTTTTCCCTGTGCCATCTCAGGAGTCCCCTCTTCCTCCTGGCCCAGGAAGCGGCCTTTGGGAGGGCGGCCGCTCAATTCGGATGAAAACCAGGACTGTCCTGGATGGACCTGGACGACTGGCCCCTCGTTCTAGGCCAGACCAGGAGTGCAGCGCCTGACTCGGGGGTTGATTCCCTGGGACTGAAACACGTCCCACCCCCGGAGCCCCCCTCAATCATGACTCCCTCCCGGGGCCCGTGGGGTTTGAATCTCTCTCCGGCCAGTGTTGGTTTCAGAGGCGAGAGGCAAGCCTCTTGCAGTCAGCTATCGGGAGGCCCAGGGATGGGGCAGCAGAGGCCGCCCGGCTGACCGCGGAGAGCAATACGAGGACCTCGAATCAGCACCAGGCGAAGGCACGAGAAGCCACCTGAGACAGAGCAGACTCAGACAGACGCAGCTCACCAGCCTCAAGGCCTCCTGGCCCTTTGTTTAGTGATAACACGTGAGACACGAACAAGGGATTCCTAAACAATGCGGCCACTCCCTGCCCGGCAGGGTCCTTGTCACAGAGACACGGGGGCACAAGACGCAAAGTGCTGACCAAGCCCACAGAGGACACGGGCGGCCCCCGAGACAGACTGCCCTGTGGCATTTACTGTCAGACCCGTTTCACAATCGCGCCCAGGGTAAATGTAAGACGGATGCTCTCCAGGGGCGGGAGTCCAGGTGGGTGCAGGTTGTGGGGAAAGTGAGTAAATAGCAAGGAAAACGGGTGCTGACGGCATGCCGTGAGCCGGGGGCGGGAGGTCTGGAAAGGACGGAGCCCCCAGGGGTCTGCGCGGAGCAGCCAGGGTTGAGAGCTGTCAGAGGGTCATGGAATGCGGAGCTCCCAGGGCCCGCCCTCATCACGGTCACCGCCCAGGGAGGTGGCCACCGGCCAGGGTTGCATCACCCCAGCGAGGCCCCAGGTAGCCCGGGGCCACAGCAGCGTGGACCCTGATGCAATCCTCTGCCTGGACTTGTGTGGCCTCGCTGGCCTGCCAGCCTGGACTCTGCCCTTCCGGGGGCCCCGGCCCCCAGCACAGCCTCCAGCTGCCCCTTCCTCCCAGGCTCCATCTAGAAGCACTTGGGGTTATTGCCTTGCGGTGCCAAGCAAGTCACTGGCGGCCTCGAGGCTTCCTTTCCCACCTGCCAAGCGGCCCGGGGGTTGAGGAGCCAGGTGCGTGCCTGTCGGGAGCGCCTTTCGGGAGCGTGGGTGCCCCGGCCAGGCCCCCATTCACGCCTGCTCTTCTTCTTCTTGATGCTGTGACTCTGACTAGTTACTCAGCTGCTTCGTCTGTGAATTGGGGATAAGCGCACCTGCCCGGTGGGCCGGGTTAAACGGACAACCACACCCGGAGGACAGGAACCGGCCGGGGCACAGGTGCGGTGCCACAGCCTGCTCGTGTTACGACCGAATTTCACTGAGTCCTCGATGAACAGTTTCTCACGTGAAATCAGGATGTGTCTTAAAACTGATGGAGGGTCAAAGTACAACACAGGGACTTCCCTGGCGGTGCTGTGGTTAAGACTCCGCACTTCCACTGCAGGGGCACGGGTTCGATCCCTGGTCAGGGAACTAAGAGCCCACATGCTGCGCGGCACAGCCAAAAAAAAACCAAAAGTACAACCCACAACATTGTGTTCTTTCTAGCAGCTCATAAATGAATGGGGGTCTTACTATGAGTGGCGTTTAGATTTGACTGAACACAGAAGCATTACTAAGCCCGAGAGCACAGGGTGTCACAAACTCCACGGAGGGGAAGCGAGGGAAGAGCTCTGCGAACCAGGAGTAGCGTTAACAGTGCCTGGGCTCGGGGACCCCAAGAAGGTCCCAGGCTGCACCATGGGCACCGTAGCCCCTGGACACCTGGCCCCTTTCCTGGGGTCTCAGGGACTCCAAGATGCCAGCAGACGTCATGAGCTCTCATTCCAGAGGGAGAAGAGAGAAGTCAGTGCCGCCATCAATAAAAGGAGGGTTGTAAGTGGTGATATTACAGCAACCGGGATCAAGGTGGGCATGGGGCACTTTAGACCAGGTGGTCCCGGAGGGCCTTTTGGAGTAGGCGACATTTGAGTGAGACCTCCATGATGGGATGGCATGGGGGCAGTGTTCCAGGCAGAGGGAACAGCCAAAGGCCTCAGGCTGGAGCCAACTTGAGAGGCGGGGGAAACAGAAAGAGGCCAAAGATCAGGGTAGCTGACCCAGGTCACCCGGCTCCAATAGGTGGATTTGAACCCAGGGCCCAGGCACGTCCAGCTGCACTTACCATGTTATTGGTTATTGGTGGCAGGATGAAGAGGAGGAGAGGGGGGCAGCTCTGGGCGTGGGCATTTGGGAGGCAGGGGGCGGCAGGTGGCCGGGAGGGGACAGAGGGTGGCCGGCAGAGGCACATCTTACATTCAGTTTCATGCACCTCTGACCGTCCCTGAGGAAGGCAACGCTCAGACCCATGGTGTCCCAAGGCCAGGTGGCCCTCCAGGTGGAAACAGGCAGCTGGGCATTGGGGGCGGAGCTGGGGGGAAATTCAAGGGTCTGTTCCCTTCTGAGCCCAGGCCCCTCCCCATAGGATGCGATGCCCAACTGCGGGGGCGTTGGCCACACCGCAGCTCACACCTCAGGTTATTTCACCTCCCACTGAAACTGTTGTATTGTTTCTGACAATGTAGGTTTGACGTTCTTTTTCACTTATCCATTCTTTATTTCAGCTCATACCTTTTTCAACAACTGTTTGCTAAAATACACATGACACAAAATTTATCATTAGTGACACTGAGTACACTGTCGGTGCCCACCCTGCCCTCCACCCAGCTCCTGAACATTCTTATCCACCAGAGGGAATCTCCGTGCCCCCGAGCGGTCATCCCCAGCCCCTCACCAGCCCTCAGCCAACACGAATCTACTTTAAGTCTCTGTGCATGTGCTTATTCCGGGAACCTCATCTGGGAGGAAATCATACAACAGTCGTCATTCTGTGTCTGGCTTCTTTAATGTGACATGTTTTCAAGGTTCATTCGTGTTGCAGCGTGAATCAGAGCTTCATTCCTTCTCACGGCTGAATCACGTTCTCTTGCACGGCTGGCCCACGTTGGTTTATTCATTCATCCGTGGACGGACATCTGGGTTGGCAACCGTGAATAATGCTGCTATGAATGTGGGTGTGTGTGTTTGCTGAGCCCCGGTTTTAGTCCTCCAGGGTGTAGACACAGAAGTCTAACACAGGCTTTACGGGGAACCCGAGTGGGCTTCTGAGAGCACAGCAGGGGTGCAGATGCGTGAGATGCTGTCTCACCCAGCCTGGGTCAGGTCTGGAAGAGTAAAGCCCTCATCCTTTCCCACGCTCCTCCACCCAGCTGTTAGGGGAACCACTGACCGAAACCCCCTGCCCTGGCCAGACCCAATAGTAACCACTTGCATGAGTTATCTTACAACAGGAGGTCCTGGTAAGGAACGTGGAACTAACAAGCCACCACCAACCAGAAGAATTCGGGAAAGGCCCAAAGGAGAGAGGAAACGCCAGTCCGTATGTCCTACCAACCTCCCAGAATCCTTCTCGCTGGAATCCATCCAGGCTGAGCAATGCGCGCGCCACCAGGAAGGACCCTGACTCAGAAAGATTGGCCAGAGACAACCC
Organism: Balaenoptera borealis; assembly: GCF_965194805.1. Classification (NCBI taxonomy): domain Eukaryota; kingdom Metazoa; phylum Chordata; class Mammalia; order Artiodactyla; family Balaenopteridae; genus Balaenoptera; species Balaenoptera borealis. The sequence goes on from NC_138875.1 coordinate 90,992,194, forward strand.
AGAAACTAACCCCATCACCACAAAACCCAAGACTGCGAGCCACGTGGCAGAGCCGTTCTCCTGGGCTCCCTTACCCTGCTGCTCTCCGCCCGGGCGCCCCTTCCCAACAAAGTCTCTTGCTCCGTCAGCACGTGTGTCTCCTCGGCCAATTCATTTCCGAGTGTTCGACAAGAGCCCACTCTCGGGCCCTGGAAGGGTCCCCCTTCCTGCAACACAACCGCGACCCAGAATCTGTGCCCGGGGAAGGGGTGCTGACTGGGTCTGACCTCTAGGCTGGAGCTGAGGAGTTCCAATCCACCAGCTTACCAGACGGTCTGCTGTTCAAAAGCATAAATGCATGTGACGGCTTTGCCCGGGGCGTGTGCAATGTCCTGCACCCTCCATCTCCTGCAGAGGCTTTGCCGTGTCCCTGAGGGCATCTGGATTTGAGACCCGGGGGCCTGTCTTGGTCTGGGGAGGGGAAAGGGGTTCCTGCAAAAGCCCATCAGGTAGGTCCTGGAGGCTGAGTACCACCTGTTCCAGGTGAGTCCAGTGATGCCCAGGTGTGGACTCTGCAGTGTGGCTGGGCTGGACTGTTTCCTTGGGGTCACCAGCTATGGCGGCTATGGGGTGAGGAGTGGGAGAGTCTCCAGGAGCACAGAGCCAGGCGGATACCTGCGGGGACCCTGAGGTAATTACCCTACAAAAGCCACGTATTAGGCAAATTGATCTGGAGCCTGTACCAAAGTTTATCATTTATCAACAAGGGAACTAGCAGGAGATAAGAGAGTGCCCTTCTGAGAGGGAGGGTTTGGAGAATGTGGTTTAGGTATTTGGTACAGATGCCTGTTTGATTTCATGCGGTCCTAAAACTTCTCATCCCCATCAGTTTGTGGACAAAGAATGTCGCCCGCCTTTTCAGTAAACAAGGATGTTGCGGCCATAAAGCCAACAGCCGCTGCAGTTGCACCTATGGTGCACCCTGAGGGGAATTCAAGATGCAGAAAAACAAGATACTGGCCCTAGACAGTTAAGATGCAGATCCAAAAAAAAAGAGAGAGAGGGAGAGCTCGAGAAGGAAAAAAAAAGAGGCATATCAAAGGAATGATTTCAATCAGCCCAGACTCTTGTATCTTCCCATACAAAGAAAGGCACTAAAATCATTAATTTGATATTTTTGTGATTAGCAGTAATCTGCTGATGCTTTGCTACCTGTGTGTGTTTTTCCAGCAAAAAACTCCTCTACATCTTCGCTCCTCCCTGACCTCTTTGGAACAATCCCTCAGAGCGATCTGAGAGGCTGCCATCCCGGGCTATGGTCCTCAGTAAGATCCCCGAATAAAACATAATTCTCAACTTTCAGGTTGTGTGTTTTTTTTCAGTCAACTGGTTGGTTGGTGTCCCTGGGCAGGGACAACCCAGGACCACCTCCCCCAGAAGCCATTCTTCAGAATAACACTAGCCCATCTGAGAAGTGCACTGTCAAAGAGCCCCCAGCAAGGTCCCCTACAGGCGCCACTCAGCACAGTGTCAGGGATCAGTCACTTCCGAGAGACCCCCAAACAGCTAAACAGGAGATGTGATTTCCAACTCCTAACCCAAAGCACACATGAAGTGGCCATTGAACAGCTTGTGGGCTCTCGCCCTGGGCAAGCAGAAGGATGGGGAGTGGGTAGGACTGACTTGGGAAGGATAGGAGCTCCATCCTTCCGCCCCTACCCCAAGCTAGAGATGCCTGGTGGCCCAGGACCCCCAGCTTTGCTCTCCTACCTGGGCAGCACAGAGCAGAGGTGCCTGAGGTCTCGGGAAACGTTGCCTGCACGCATATGCATTCAGTAGGCACTCACCCCAGTGTTCATTCACTGCAGAACTATTTGTGGAGCACCTACTCCGTTCCACGTTCTGTTCCAGGCACAGGGGATGGCAGAGAACTTGAGCCCCAGGGGCAGCCCCTCCTCCACCCTGGCCTGACCTGCTGGGATATGAGCAGTCACTTCACAAATGAGGCTGGAAGAGCTGCAATTTGAGGCAGCAAAGAGATGCTCTTTGAACTGGACACTGTCCAGTAGTGAGTGCTGCCACAGGCTGGTGTTAGGAGGGAGGACCCATGAGTCAGGCGACTCTGGTGGGTGTGTAACCCACTGCAACCCCTTTGGAGCATAAATGGGCATGATTTTGTAAAGTGGAAGCTTTGCATACTTTGTTACTCTGCAATTCCACCCCTAGGTATGTCCCCCAGAGAAACTCTGGCAGGGGACAGCAGGAGACATGAATGAGAGTGTTTGTAGCAGCCTGTTCCTAACAGCAAAGATCCGGAAACAACCTACATGCCCATCATCAGAGCGGATCATGGTTCTGGGACAGATCTTACAGGGCAGTGTTAGGCGGCCTTGAGGAGAATGAGCTGCTGCTGAACAACGCAGAACAGATCTCAGTGACACAATGTTTAGTGAGAAGGGCAAGGTGCAAAGGACTACAAATGCTGTTGTTAAAGGTGATCAAAAAAGGAAAAATCATGATTCAGAGCTATAAAAAAGAAGAGGTGTTAAAGATTTTGCTCAAGGAGGGACACAGGCAGTTGTTAGAAACTTCAGAAGAAAATAAAGAGGGACTTTCCTGGAGGTCCAGTGGTTAAGACACCCCAAGCTTCCACTGCAGGGGGCACGGGTTCCATCCGCCCCTGGTCGGGGAACTAAGATCCTGCAGGCCCAAAGGTGCAGCCAAAAAAGAAAGAAAAGAAAAAGACACCTTTATAGATAAGGAGTATCGAAATGCATATGTAAATGGAGGAAAATCTGTATTTTTCCCCCTGGGGTGGAGGGAAGATAAGGGAACCTCTGTGGATAAGAAAGAATTCCCATGTCTGTCAGTTACGTGCAACTTACAGTGAGTTGTAAAACAGCTCAGAGACAACGGAAGGCCAAATCCCGATAGCCCTGAAGCACCTGAAGCAACAGGGTATGTGACTGACCCTTGGAATATTTTTCCATTCCTTTACTTTCAGCCTGCCTGTGTCCTTAAATCTAAAGAGAGCAGCACATAGCAGGCAGCACACAGTTGGGTCTGGGTTTTTTATCCACTCAGCCGTCCAATGACTTTCAATTAGGAAGTTTAATCCCTTTGCATCTATGGATTTCCATTTATCCATTTACATAATTACTAATAGGGAAGGATTTGCTCTTGCCATTTTGTTCATGGCTTTCAGTTCATCTTGTAATCTCTTTTCCTTTATTGGGTTTGTTGATTTTTAAAATATTGATATGCTTTGATTCCTTTCTCTTTCTCTTTTGTATAACTCTATAGGTTAATTTTTTGTGTGTGGTTACTTTGGGACTTACATAAAATATCATAGTTATAAAAGCCAGTTTTAAGCTGATAACAACTTATGTTCAGCATACAAAAGCCCTATGGTTACCTCCCCCCTACACATATTTCTTTCTTTTCTTTTTTTTTTTTTTTAGAGCTAAGGGTCTGGCTTATTTATTTATTTATTTATTTATTTATTTATTTATTTATGGCTGTGCTGGGTCTTCGTTTCTGTGCGAGGGCTTTCTCTAGTTGCAGCATGTGGGGGCCACTCTTCATCGCGGTGCGTGGGCCTCTCACTATCGCGGCCTCTCTTGTTGCCGAGCACAGGCTCCAGACGCGCAGGCTCAGTAATTGTGGCCACGGGCCCAGTTGCTCCGCGGCATGTGGGATCTTCCCAGACCAGGGCTCGAACCCGTGTCCCCTGCATTGGCAGGCAGATTCTCAACCACTGCGCCACCAGGGAAGCCCCACATATTTCTTTTTAATTGAAGTATAGTTGATTTACAATATTATATTAGTTTCAGGTGTACAACATAGTGATTCAATATTTTTATAGATTATACTCTATTTAAAGTTATAAAATATTGACTATATTCCCTGTGCTGTACAATGTATCCATGTAGTGTCTTTATTTCATTTGTAGTAGTTTGTACTTCTTAATCCCCTATCCCAATCTTGTCCCTCCCTACTTCCCTCTCCTCACTGGGAACCATTAGTCTGTTCTCTATATCTGTGTTTCTGTTTTGTTATATTCATTGGTTGGTTTTATCTTTTAGATTCCACAGATAAATGATAACATACAGTATTTGTCTTTCTCTATTTCACTAAGTATAATACCCTCCAGGTCCATCCATGCGTTGCAAATAGCAAAATTTCCTTCTTTTTTATGGCTGAGTAATACTGCATTTTATATGTGTATACTACATCTTCTTTATTCACTTATTTTTGATAAGTATTTAGGTGGCGTCTATATCTTGGCTATTGTAGATAATGCTGCTATGAACATTGGGGTGCATGTATCTTTTCAGATTTATGTTTACGTTTTCTTTGGCTATACATCTGGGAGTGGAATTGCTGGATCATACAGTAGTTCTATTTTTAGTTTTTTAAAGAACCACGATAACGTTTTCAGTAGTGGCTGCACTAATTTACATTCCCACCACACACACACACTTTATGGTATTGTTGTCACAATTTATATCTATTCATACATACTGTGTACTTTTTAACACGTTTATTAGTTATAGTTATTGTTTAATACTTTTGTCTTGTAACTTTTAAACTAGAATTAAAAGTGATTTACCACCACCATTACAGTGATATTCTGTATTTGTCTATATATTTACCTTCACCAACAGCTTTCTTATGCTATTGTGTTGTGTTTTTTGTACACTAAGATGTCAGTTTTATAAAGCTTAAAAACAAGCAAAACACAATGTCTACGTATATGAATATGCATATACAAATACGTACATACACATATTATATATATATGCTAAGATTGTTTTGCAAAAGCAAGGGAAGGATGTGATCTCATAGGTGAATCTTATGGACATACCTCTTCCTGAATGAAGCCAGACACAGAGACTGAGCTCTGTATGATCCTTTTTTTTTTTTTCCGGCCACACCATGCGGCACACAGGATCTTAATTCCCCGACCAGGGATTGAACCCGCGCCCCCTGCAGTGGAAGCTCAGGGTCTCAACCACTGGACCGCCAGGGAAGTCCCTGTATGATCCATTTTTATAATGTTCAAGAACAGGCAACACCAATCTATGGAGAAAGAGGCCAGGGTAGTGGTTCTATTGTCAGGAGTGAAGAAGAGTACCCAAGAGCTTTCTGGGGCCTGGGAAAGCGCTGCACCTTGAGCTGAGCGGTGGTTACACAAGTGCAGACATTTGTAAAATGAATCCATATCCTTAAGATTAGTGCACTACTGCGTGTAAGTTACACCTCAATTAAAAGTTAAAGCAGGGCTTCCCTGGTGGCGCAGTGGTTGAGAATCTGCCTGCTAATGCAGGGGACACGGGTTCGAGCCCTGGTCTGGGAAGATCCCTCATGCCGCGGAGCAACTGGGCCTGTGCGCCACAACTGCTGAGCCTGCGCGTCTGGAGCCTGTGCTCCGCAACAAGAGAGGCCGCGATAGTGAGAGGCCCGTGCACCGCGATGAGGAGTGGCCCCCGCTTGCCACAACTGGAGAAAGCCCTCGTGCAGAGACGAAGACCCAACACAGCCAAAGATAAATAAATAAATAAATAAATAAAAATTAAAGAAAAAAAAAAAAGTTAAAGCAAAGGAATAATAAACACGAAACTCAGGCGCTGGCAACCTCTGACTGAGGGGTCGAGCGGACAGGATGAACATGGACAGAAATGGAAATTACCAGGCATGTCGCCCCTCTTTGGCACCGTTTTCAAGGTTGTTCATGCTCTGGTTATGCCTTCCATGTGTGCTACAGATATTATTTTGTATGTATTGAATGGTAATAAAGAAGATTTTCAAAGTAAACATATAGGGATGTCCAATAACAATAAATACTTTTTTATATCTCTTATGCAGTATTTCTTTCCATTTGTCTTGAAAAAATTCAAGCTTAGAAAAGAAAATAGTTCAATGAGCAGTCACATACACAGCACCTAAATTTAATTATTGTTAGCATTTTGCCATATTGCTTCACTTATTTTTGGTCTTGCTGAAGTAATTTTAAAGTAAAATAGACCTCCTTGTTTCATTTCTACTGCATTTTACAAGAAAGTAGACTTGCTTTTTCTGGATCAATTAAGGTGTTAGAGTATTACATTTCTTGGAAAACATAATTTGGTTTATCAGGAGCCTTCACTGTCTTAATGCAAAAAAGTTCCAAGTGCAGTGATTTCCAAGGAGCTAAGTTTTGACGTTTGTTCAATAAATATTTCCTGAGTATGTGGTAAGAGCAAGATACTGTGCATTAGGTGCTGTGAAAGAAATCCAGTTGAGAAAACCATAATCTGAAAGGATACATGCACCCCTATGTTCATAGCAGCACTATTTACAATAGCCAAGACATGGAAGCAACCTAAGTGTCCATCAACAGATGAATGGATAAAGAAGATGTGCTACGTATATACAATGGAATATTACTCAGCCATAAAAAAAATGAAATAATGCCATTTGCAGCAACATGGATGGGCCTAGAGATTATCATACTAAGTGAAATAAGTCAGACAGAGAAAGACAAATATCAAGTGATATTATCCATATGTGGAATCTCATTTTAAAAAAAAGAGAAAAGGAAAAAATGAGCTTATTTAAAAAACAGAAACGGACTTACAGATATCAAAAACAAATTTATGGTTACCAAAGGGGAAACATGGTGGGGGAGGGATAAATCAGAAACCTGGGATGATCACACACACACTACTATATATAAGATAGATAGCCAACAAGGACCTACTGTATAGCACAGGGAACTCTACTCAGTATTCTGTGGTGACCTATATGAGAAAAGAATCTAAAAAAGAATGAATATGTGTACATGTATAACTGAATCACTTTGCTGTACACCTGACACCAACACAACATTGTAAATCAACTAAACTCCAATAAAATAAAATTTTAAAAAAGAAAGAAAGAAAGAAATCCAGTTGCATGAGACTTGGTCCTTGCTTTCATAATTTGGAAAGTAAAATAAAATATTTACACATATACCCCCACAAAATTTTTAAAAATAAAGTAACATAATGACATATTACTCCTAAGTACCTTGTATGAGAATACAGACATTTTAATATGTCAATTATAAGTCAGTTTAAAAGAAAAAGGTCATTTTCCTGCATGACAGAGACAGCACTGTCACACTTCCCAAAATTAACAATAATGCCCTAATGTCATTTCCTACGTGAGCATATTCAAAGTTGCCCCCTTGTCCCCACAAATATCTTTACAGTGGATTTGTTCAATCAATCCTGGTGCAGAACCACGGTTGCATTTGTAAATCTCTTTTAATCTACAACAGACCCCTATTTTCCCCATGCCCTTACCTTGATGAGCAACTGGGATTGATTGTCCCAAGACAGGTGCTTTATTTTTTTTGTTTAATTTTTATTTTATATTGGAGTAGAGTTGATTTACAATGTTGTGTTAGCCTCAGGCGTAACTTATATGGTTACTACAGAATACTGAGTATAGTTCCCTGTGCTATACAGTAGGTCCTTGTTGGTTATCTATTTTATGTATAGTAGTGTGTGTATGTTAATCCCAAACTCCTAATTTACCCCTCGTCCCCACTTTTCCCCTTTGGTAACCACAAGATTTTATTTTTTGAAGTCTGTGAGTCTGTTTCTGTTTGGTAAATAAGTTCATTTGTATCATTTTTTAGATTCCACATATAAGTGATATCATATGATATTTGTCCCAGACAGGTACTTTATTTTTTTATTTTTTATTTTTTTAAAGTTTTTTTTTTTTAATCAGAAAATTCATTTAAGATTAATACATTTATTTATTTTTTAGCACCTTTAATTATTATTTATTTATTTATTTATTTATTTTTTGGGCTGTGTTGGGTCTTCATTTCTGTGCGAGGGCTTCCTCTAGCTGCGGCAAGCGGGGGCCACTCTTCATCGCGGTGCGCGGGCCTCTCACTATCGCAGCCTCTCTTGTTGCGGAGCACAGGTTCCAGACGTGCGGGCTCAGCAGTTGTGGCTCACGGGCCCAGTTGCTCCGCGGCATGTGGGATCTTCCCAGACCAGGGCTCGAACCCGTGTCCCCTGCATTAGCAGGCAGATTCTCAACCACTGCGCCACCAGGGAAGCCCCAGACAGGTACTTTAGACAAGGCAGACCAGGGTGAAGTGATGGAGATGGAGTGAGGGGGCGTGGCTTTGCTTTAAGTGGTCAGGGACGCTCTCGGAGGAGGGGCCATCTGGGCTGACCCAAGAGCCAGCCACGCAAAGTTCTAGGGGGAGGGTGTGCCCAGCAGGGGCGAGGCTCAGGCTCAGCATGTCTGAGGTGGAGCGTGGAGGCCAGAGTGGGCGGGCGAGCAGGAGGAAGGGCTAGAAGTGCAGTCAGAGGAGCCGGGGAAGCGGGTCATGGGGAGGGAGCGAGCCAGTGGACAAAGGCAGGCACAGACTTTCCAGTTGGATGACCGCCCGTATCTGTGAATCATCTGCTGGGCATGTGCTACGTGCTGGGCACTGCACTGAGCATTTTATGTGGTCAGCCCACCCGGTCCCCACGACAGCCCAGTGAGTTCCGGACTGTCAGTCAGGACCCGCTAGGCTCTGCAGCAGTAACAAGCTGCTCCGAAAAGCTCCGCCACTCGAAACCATGCAGGTTTACTTCTTGCTCCTGCTATGTGGCGATCCATCCCAGTGTTGGCTAGGGGCTCCAGAATGAACGTGGGACCGTCTGACATTGCCATACCGGGGGGGGGCTCAGGAGGGGCCGTTAGGAGTCCATTCCGGAAGCTTCTACTGACAACTCATCCGTCAGAACTGACCGCACGGCTCTAACCACAAGAAGGGCAGGAAATTTCTTCCCACTGGGCGCCCAGAAGCTGGGAAGCTGGAAATATCCTAGTAGCATCGTGGCCCCATTTTACAGATGAGAAAACTAGTTTAAAAAAGATAAAAGTAAGTTGCCCAAGGCCTCACACCTGGTTACTGGAAAGGCAGGGAGAGTTGGCCTGGACTCGGGCTTTGATGGCAGAGGCCTCGGCGGAAGGATGGTGATGGGCGTGGTGGCCGCGGCTGCTCTTCCTGCCCCATGACACAGGGCAGAAGCGTTTTGCCCGTCTGCCTCCGAAGGCTGGAATCTGCCTCCGGACACTTGCTTCCTAGCCTGGAGGCGCCCCAAGTCCCCAGCGGGCTGTGCAGCTGGTGATGAGGGCTGGGACCGGGAGCCCCGGGCCTCCATTTCCCCCCTGAGAGGCGTGTCCTGCACACACTCGGTGCCCCACACTCAGACCAGGCTCTGGGCCCTGGAGGCTGCGTCGCCCGGGGGCCTCTGGCTTTTCCTGGGTTTGGCCCAGCAGAGGCCCTTAGTCCCCGCTCCTCCACAGCTGTGAGTTCTATGACCACCTCCCATCCGGGCCCCCCACCCAGCTCCAGCAGCCCCTGCAGGCCTGGCGAAGTCCCAGGCCCCCACAGCCCTGTGACTCCCTTCATTAACGTCCAGTGAGACCCTGCGGAGTGGAATTCTGTCTCCCGTCAGGATATTGACTGGTAATGGTCACTTCACCAGGGAGGTCTGGGAGGTTAGGCTGGGACCACTCACACAGCAACTTCGACTGAGGGCTTCCTGAGGGCCAGGTACCGCCTGAGGTTCTGGAAAATCCTTCCGTCACGGAGTTCCCATTCCACTGGGAGACAGACAATAAACGCCATTAAACAAGGTCTGATAGATGGTGCTGGGTTTCCTAGAGGGAACAAAAACAGGGAAGGGGCGCGCGTGTGCGGGAAGGGTCATAACTCTAAACAGGGAGGTCAGGACCCGGGGTGGGGGCGCGGCCTGGGGGACACGGGTCCCTCCCAGCAGAGTGAACAGCAAGTGCAAAGGCCCTGGGGCAGGGGCAATGAATGCCCTGTGTGTTCAGGGGGAGCACGGAGGCCAGAAGGGGGAGGCAAGGGCGTCCAGCCTGGAGCGTGAGGACATGGGCTCCTGCTCACAGTGACCTGCACGTCCTTGGAGAGGAGCTGCAGGCTCTGACTTGGATTTTCCAGAGCTGTGGGCCTGCACAGGTGAGAAGAGACTGTGGTGGACACCGGCTAGAGGCTGGGGATGCGGCCCAGGAGGGAGATTCTGGTGGCAGAGGCCAGCACCTCCCACCTGGATTAGGTGCTGTACTGGGCTGCGTGGTGTCCCCACAATTCATGTCCACCGGGGACCTCAGAATGTGACCTTGGACTTCCCTGGTGGCACAGTGGTTGAGGGTCCACCTGCCGGTGCAAGGGGCGCGGGTTCGATCCCTGGTCCCGGAGGATCCCGCGTGCGGCAGAGCAGCTGGGCCCGTGAGCCAGGGCTGCCGGGCCTGCACTCTGGAGCCTGTGGGCCGAAGTTGCTGAGCCGCCTGCCGCAACTGCTGGGGCCTGTGCGCCCGGAGCCCGAGCTCCGTGGTGGGAGGGGCGCCACGGTGGGGGGCATGCGCGCCCAGAGGGGATTGGCCCCACCCCCTCTCATCGCGGCTGCAGAGCACCCGCGTGCAGCCAAAAATAAATAAATAAAAAAAACAAATTAAAAAAAAAAGAATGTGACTTTATTTAGAGATAAGGTTTTTGGATGCACTTAAGTTGAGGTCATGTTCAGCTAGGGGGGGTTCCAAATCCCGCAACGGGTATTGTCACTGGAGGAGAGGATGCCCAGACACGGGGCAGAGGCCGCATGACGCAGGAAGCAGACATGGAGGGGTGCGGCCACAGGCAAGGGCACCGGAGCCCCGGGCTGGCAGAGGCAGGCGGCTCCTCCCCTAGATGGCCCTGCCCGCACCTCGATTTTGGACTTCTGGCCTCCAGAGCTGTGTGTGGTCGTCTGTTACAACAGCCCTAGGAAACTACTCCAGTTGGCGGGGAATGGCAGGATTCTAGGTCTGTTTCCAGTCGAGCCAACGGGGCTTCCAGATGTGCTGCAAAGGGCGGGTCGAGGATGCCTGCAGGGTTCTGGCTTGAGCAGCGCAAAGGATGGAGCTGGCATCCTTTTACTTACGGGGAAGCCTCCAGTAAGTGTGACCTGGACTTGCTCGTCTGCCAACCCTGTCCCGAGATTAGCAGGGAAACAGCCAAGACGCCCCCGGGCTGGGGCTGCCCACACAGAGGTCCCTGCCTCTCCCGTGCCCCCTGCCGTGCCCCCAGCAGGACGGCTCTGCTCAAAGACCCTCAGTGAGCAGAATGCCGTGTCCCCTGAAGTCCCCTCACAGGCCAGGGCCACCCTAACCTCAGACGGCAGGGCCTGGAGCTGGTGGGAAGCCTCGGGGGTGGGGCGAGAGCTGCACCTGCCCTCAGGATGCCTCTGGGCCTTCTCCTCCCCCCCGACGGGCCCCAGGGCTCTTGCGCTGGCGGGTCCTTCTGCCTGGCTCACTTTGCCACTAGCTCCTGTCCACACAGGTGCTTTGACCCTGCCCGGACCAGGTCCCCTCTCCCCACAGGGTTGGGGTTCCCTCACCTGGAAAACGGAGTGAGGGCTCATGACAGCCTTTTTTTGTAATAGCCAAAGGTAGGTTAAAAAAAAATCCACTAACTGATAGATTAAAAAAATGTGGTCTAGGGACTTCCCTGGTGGCGCAGTGGTTAAGAATCCGCCTGCCAATGTAGGGGACACGGGTTTGAGCCCTGGTCCAGGAAGATCCCACATGCCGCGGAGCAACTAAGCCCGTGCGCCACAACTACTGAGCCTGCGCTCTAGAGCCCGCGAGCCACAACTACTGAAGCCAGCACACCTAGAGCCCGTGCTCTGCAACAAGAGAAGCCACCGCAATGAGAAGCCCGCGCACCGCAACGAAGAGCAGTCCCCGCTCACCGCAACTAGAGAAAGCCCGCGCGCAGCAACAAAGGCCCAACGCAGCCAAAACTAAATAAATAAATATTTTTTAATAAGTAAATAAAAATTTTAAAATGTGGTCTCTCCGAGCAATGGAGTATCATTCAGCAAGAAAAAGGAATGAAGCACCAATACATGTTACGGCGTAGATGAACATTGAAAACAACATGCTGAGTGAAAGAAGCCAGACACAAACAAACCAAAAAATAAATAAATAAATAAATAAATAAATAAATAAATAAATAAATAAATAAAAGAAGGAAAAAAAGAAATAGAAATAAGTCAGACACAAAAGGCCACACATCGTATGATTCCATTCATACAAAATGTTCAGAACGGGCAAATCCAGAGAGACAGAAAGACTAGTGGTCAGCCGGGGCTGGGGGAGAGGGAGCCTGTCGGTGGGTGTGGGGTTTCTCTCTGGGGTGCTGAAAATGTTCTGAGATGAGATAGTGGTGATGGTCACACAACTCAACATGCTAAAAAACCCCTGGAGTGTACACTTTAACATCCTGAATGTTATGCTATGTGAATTATAACATAAATTATTTTTTAAATTAAGACAAATGCAATAAAGACGTTTAAAAAAAAAAAAGAAAAATGGAGTACTGCCTGACCTGCTTGCCTCCGGGTGCAGAGATTGGAAGAGCAGCCTGGGGTGGGTGAACGTCGAAGGCGCCACCGCTGTGCACTGTCCGCAAGGCAGGCTGACCTGCATGGGTGCTGGTCCACAGCCGGGCTCCAGGACCTGCCAGGGTGTGGCTCTGGGCCAGCCAGGCCTCTCCTTCCTCACGTGTAGAATGGGGAAGGGAATGGTGCCCACCTGGGGCTGGGGGCGAGGAGGACGTGGGTGGGTTTCCGTGGCGCCCTAAGAGCAGGGCCTGGACAGGGCTTCCGTGGCGCCCTAAGAGCAGGGCCTGGACGGCGCGCTGTGTTACCCGTCCATCCACAGAGCCCTCGGGGTGCCTGTCCCCAAGCCAGAGCCCCTCGAGATGTTTTTTTCACGCAACACAAAATTACCCACCTTAAAGTGAACAATTCAGGGGCGTTTAGCACGTCGACAATACTGTGCGACCTCTGTCTAGTTCCAAAACATTGCATCACCCTGAAATAAAGCCCATCCCCGTTAGCAGCCCCTCCCTCTCCCCTCCTCCTCCAGGCCCTGGCAACCGGTCTCTGTGGGTTCACCTCTTCCAGATGTTTCATATAAATGGACCACTTGCGATATGGGACCTTAGACTTTCCCTCATTTGAGGCAGCTGGGAGATGAGAAAATAAAAATATGTCTCCACATGGTTATATGAATTGTCCTTTTCAAAAAAATTCTAAACAAACCCCAGGTGCACTGCTCGGATGAATCTTAGTTCGTGGTGCGCTGTCACCATCAGCCTGGACTTATTTATAACATAAAAATGCGTGAGTTCACCAACCCCCCCAAGAACTAGAGTATCAATGATAACCTCCACCCGCCTCTGTGCCCCACACTTTCTCATCCCTCCCAGGGACCACTGAGTTTTGTGCTGTCACCTCACCTTTGTTGGATGGCAGTTTTAACACAAATGGACAATCACCCAGATATTCACCACACACGCATCACAATGTCACGTTGCGTTTTAATTGTTTTCAGCTTTGTTGAAAGGGTGTCATGTTATAGGTCATCTTCTGGGACTCATTTTTTCCCACTGCATATTATGTCGGTAAAAAGCATCTTTGTTGTTGCAGGAAGTTGGCATCTGTTCTTTTTTTTCCACTACGGGGTAATATTCCATTGCAGAAACAGTTTATAACAGAGGTTTGGGGAGGGGAGGGTTCAGTATTTTTCCTTTTATAAAGACTACTGCTGTCAAAAAACGAACGAAATTGGGTCATTTGTAGAGATGTGGATGGATCTAGAGACTGTCATACAGAGTGAAGTTAAGTCAGAAAGAGAAAAACAAATATTGTATATTAATGCATATATGTGGAACCTAGAAAAATGGTGCAGATGAACCGGTTTGCAGGGCAGAAATGCAGACACAGATGTAGAGAACAAACGTATGGACACTAAGGGGGAAAAGGGACAGGGGGTGGGGGGGGGTGATGAATTGGGAGTTGGGGATTGACATATATACACTAATATGTATAAAATGGATAACTAATAAGACTCTGCTGTATAAAAAAAATAAGTAAAATAAAATTCAAACATTCAAAAGATTAAAAAAAAAAAAGACTACTGCTGTAAACATCATAGGTTGTCCTCTGTGAGTGTGTGTGTGTGTGTGTGTGTGTGTGTGTGAGTGTGAGTGTCTGTGTGTCCAGGGCACAGGCCTGGAGGGGGCTCAGCAGGAACAGGAAAAGGCTCCCACAGCATAGGGGAAAGGAGGGTCTCCAGGATGGAAGGTGGGTGCCTGGACACGCCCAGCCCCTGTGCCCTGTTCATTTGCTCATTCATTCATTCATTCAACAGTAGCAAACTGGGGACTTCCCTGGTGGCGCAGTGGTTAAGACTGCGCTCCCAATGCAGGGGGCTGGGGTTCCATCCCTGGTCGGGGAACTAGATCCCACATGCCACAACTAAGAGTTTGCAGGCCACAACTAAGGAGCCCTCGAGCCACAACTAAGGCCCAGCGCAACCAAATAAATAAATAAATAAAAAACAATAACGAATTGAAGGTTGCCTAAGTCCCTTTTAGGCTAATAACAAATTCAAGCTCCCTGTTTTGGAGCTTCCACATTGGTGGAGGGAGCTAGAAAATAAGAAATCAACAAAGAGAGTTCCCATAAGGATAAGTGAGGAAGGAAATGATGTGGGGCTGAGGAGTTCTTAATTTCTTTAATCTTAAGCACTTTGGAGAGGGTGAACGGTAAATTTCTGTTGGAGGTGAGCGAAATGAGGATGTAAGTGTGTCTCCCATCCCCCTTCCCAGACCCTTGACTGTGCTCCTTGGCCCACAGTCCCCTTCGTTAGCGTGCCAGAGGGGACCGGCTTCTTTAGATGGAACGGCAGTCAGGGAAAGCCTCTGGAGGAGACGACAGGCTGAAGCCAGCGTCTGGACCGAGAGCCGGGCAGTGCAAAGGCCCTGCAGCTGGGGTGGGTCGAGTGGGGCTGGATGAGGGAGGTGAAGAGGGAAGAAGACAGCCATGCTCCAGGCAGCGTGCCGACCAGGAGGCCCCAGACAGTGGGTTAGACCGGGGCGCGGCCAGGGCTGGAACTGGGGGGCGAGGAGGACAGCAGGCTGAGGCAGGGAGGCGGGGGGCCAGGCGCATCACTGGGAGACACCCCTGGCTGCCCCTTGAAACGCGGACGAGAGGGAGAGCAGGACACCACAGGATTCTGGAGCTGGGGCCCAGGCGCTGAGAGGAAGCGCCGAGTCCTGATCCTTGCTCCAGGCCTGGCAGGGGCTTCTGCGTGCCTTTCAGATGTCCCGCAGGGCTCCTAGCTCTCTGTCGTCCATCAGTGGGGTGGCAATTGTCGGTGTCCGGCTGAGTCACCCACCTGGCAGGAGGCAAAGGCCTTGGGGCACTCTGCTTTGACTTCTGCAAGAACCAGTCCGGCCGGCCGCAGGCTCTGAGCCAGCTGGGTTCTCACTCAGGAGCTGCGAACTTCAAGGGCTGGAGCCCTCTGGGGCTGGGAAAATGCGGGCTAAAGCTCGGTCCCCGGACCCAGCACTCACTCACTCCTTCTCCCTCCAGGCCTTCGAGGAGGATATTGGCACCCGATGTGTCTCCTAGGACCAGAGCCGCCAGCCCCCAGCACAGCCCCCCATGCCGCGGGCACGGTGGGAAGCCCCCTACCCCTCAGCAGTCCCTGCCCCTCCCCCTCCCCATAGCCCCTGCCAGCCGCCAATCCTCTTTCTGTCTCTATGGATTTGCCTGTCTGGATGTTTCACGTAAATGCCTTTGTACAAGATGTGGCCTTTTGTATCTGGCTTCTTTCACTCACAGGATGTTTCCCAGGCTCATCCACGCTGTAGACTGTGTCAGTGCTTCTTTTTATTTTATTTTATTTTGGCCACGCCACGCGGCTTAAGGGATCTTAGTTCCCTGACCAAGGATCAACCTTGTACCCCCTACAGTGGAAGCGCGGAGTCCTAACGACTGGACCGCCAGGGAATTCCCAGTGTTTCTTTTTAAAATTAACTTTGGGACTTCCCTCGTGGTGCAGTGGTTAAGAACTCGCCTGCCAATGCAGGGGACACAGGTTCGAGCCCTGGTCTGGGAAGATCCCACATGCCGCGGAGCAACTAAGCCCGTGCGCCACAACTACTGAGCCTGTGCTCTAGAGCCTTCAAGCCACAACTTCTGAGCCCACGTGCCACAACTACTGAACGCGCACACCTAGAGCCCACGCTCCGCAACAAGAGAAGCCACCGCAATGAGAAGCCCGTGCACCGCAACAAAGAGTAGCCCCTGCTCGCCGCAACTAGAGAAATCCCGCGTGCAGCAACAAAGACCCAATGCAGCCAAAAATAAATAAATTTATTAAAAAATTAAAAAATAAAAAATAAAATTAACTTTACTGAGGTATAATTCACACACAGTTAAATACTCGCATTTCAAGGGTTTTGACAACTGTATAAAGCCATGTATCCACCACCACCCCAATCACCATAGAATACTTGTCACCTCCAAAGCCCTGCCTGTCCTTTCCCAATCAATCCCCCCAGCCCAGGCAACCAGGCAACAAGTGATCCGTTTCTGATGGATGAATCCCACACAGGATGAATCCCTACAACAGAGGTCTTCTGGGTCTGGCTTCTCTCGCTTTACATACAGGGCGTCAAGGTTCGCCCGCGCTGCTGCGTGGACAAGATGCTTATTCTCTCCACTCCAGAGTGTGGATATCCCCATTTGTTTCTGCTTTCTCCTGTTGATGGACATTTGTTTCCAGCTCTGGGCTACTCTGAATAAAGCTGTCATGAACATTTCCCATCAGGCACCCTGAGTAAACACCTAGGAGTGGGATTGCTGGGTTGTAAGTTTATGTTCAGCCATCCCTGCCTGGGGGACGCAGGTACAGACCTTCCTTCTGGGCTTGAGGCTGGAAGGGGCTGGCTGCAAGGCCAAGGTGGGTGGCGCCCTGAGGTTACCCGAGGCTGAAACCAGCCCGGAGCCCCCTTAGAATCCTGGCTGTCACCATCCCAACCTTCTGGGAGCCAGGAAGCAAATTCCCATCCTGCCCCAAAGTCTGAAGTCCTTGAGTTGAGCCCAGGCCCTGAGAATCTTTGCCTAAAGTCCCCTAGGGGAGGACAAAGACCTTTTCGGGATGAGATCACCAGCTCTCCCTTCAGCAGTGCTTCCTGATGGCTGGAATTAGCTTGGGACGGGACTGGGAGGTGGTGGTGTTCTAGGGAGCTCCTCTTGAGGAAGCTGGCTGTCTCCATTGTTCTAGTTAATCCTCTTTATTATCCCAGGTGAGATAACCTAGGCACAGAGAAGCCAGGTGGCTACGCAGGCTTCCCGGCTGTGCCTAGAGGGGACCCACCCAGGCACTCATCCACTCTGCCATCCAGCCCATGGTAGGGGAGGGGTCAGGGCTGGAGGAGGAGTGTCCTCCCAACACACACACCCGTGGTGTTTCAGTGGCATTTGAGGAGTGGATTCACCTCTGGGCATCGTGGACTGGGGTGATAGAGACTGGAACGCCTAGGTTTTGCTGGTATCCACTACCGCTGTTTGGAAGAATGATCCAGAACTTGTAAGTAATGACTTCAGCATGCTCTTTCGTGGTCCAGTTGGAGCATCACTGAAGGACTACTTAATAATTCAAGGCCAGGGTCACCAAACTCATTCTGTAAAGGGCCACCTGGCAAATATGGCTTTGCAGGTCGCACGGTCACCTTTGCAGCTACTTAGCTTTCCAGGTGCAGCTTGAAAGCAGCCAGAGACACTAAATAAGCAAGTGGGCGTGGCTGGGTTTCAATAAACTTTATTTACCAAAGTAGGCAGTTAATCTCTAGAATATATAAAGGACTGCAACTCAAACAATCCAATTAGAAACTGGTCAAAGAACTTGAGTAGACATTTCTCCAAAGAAGATAAACAAATGGCCAATAAGCAAATAAGATGCTCAACATCACTAATTATTAAGGAAATGCAAATCAAAACCACAGTGAGAAACCACAACCACTAGGATAGCTATTTTTAAAAAGCAGAAAATAACAAGTGTTGGTGAAGATGTGGAGAAATTGTGATTGCTGATGGGAATGTAAAATGGTGCAGCTTCTGTGGAAAACAGTATGGTGGTTCCTCAAAATATTAAAAATAGAATTACTAGCAATTCCACTTCAGGATATATATCCAAAAGAATTGAAAACAGGATCTGGAAGAGATACTTGTACACTCACGTTCATAGCCGCGTCATCCACAATAGCTAAAATGTGGAGGCAACCCAAGTGTCCTTCAATGGATGAATGGATAAACGAAATGTGGCATATACGTACAATGGAATATTATTCAGCCTTAAAAAGTAAGGAAATTCTGACACATGCTACAACACGAATGAAACTTTTGGACATTATGCTAAGGGAAATAAGGCAGACATTAAAAGACAAATACTGTAGGATTCCACTTTTAGGAGGTACCTAGAGCTGTCAGATCCATAGAGACAGAAAGTGGGAGGGTGGGTGCCGGGGTGGAGGGAAGAGGGAGTAGGGTGTTTTTGCAGGGGATGGCATTAGTGTTTAATGGGGGCAGAGTTTCAGTTTGGGAAAATGAAAAATTCCTGGAGATGATGGTGGTGACAGTTGCACAACAATATGAATGTATTGTACACCCTGAGGTGTACACTTAAAAATGGTTAAGACGGCAATTTTTGTTATGTGTATTTTACAAATATTAAAAAAATAAAAAGAAAGAAAAAACTGGGACTTCCCTGGTGGTTTAGTGGTTAAGACTCTGCACTTCCACTGCAGGGGGCACAGGTTCAATTGCTGCTTGGGGAACTAAGATCCCACGTGACGCAGGACACGGCCAAAAAAACAAACAAACGAAAAACAACAAAAAAGGAAAAAACCAAGAGGAGGGCTGGATTTGCCCCCTTAGACCATAAGTTTGCTGATCCTTGATGCAGGGGTTCTGCGACCGTGTTTACCTTTCTGTTGACAATTGATTCAAAGCTCTGAGTCTGTGACATTATCTCCGTGTTAACTTGTAGGTTTTTGTCAAACAGAAGACAGATGATTTCTCTGAGATAGAAAAGATAATCAAAGGTTAATGTTTTGCCCTGGGAAACAATAACCAGTTTTGAATCTGACTGACCAATCTTACTCTAACATTCTTCTTTTCAAATCCCTATAAATAAACAATTCCTCAAATTCTACCCAGGAACCATCTTTACTGTCTGGCTTGTTCCCTCCTTACTGAGTTAGCTAAACCTCTAGCCCACTTTTTGCTCCATATTCATATGAGAGTTTGTTTTTTTGTTTTTTAAATTTTTTGGCCACACCATGCGGCATGTGGGATCTTAGTTCCCTGACCAGAGATCGAACCCACGCCCCCTAGATTGGAAGCACAGAGTCTTAACCACTGGACTGCCAGGGAAGTCCCTGAGAGTTAGTTTTTAACTTCTTGAAAATTACACTGGTGAAGTCACAGTGACACAGGAATGCAGCCCTCTGTCTGTTTTAAGGCACACAAACCACCCCCCACTCCCAGCACCTGTGACAGACATTACTAATCCATCACAGAACTCTCAGAACTCTTAAGAACCCTTAAGCTTAAGACTCTGGGTAGCTGCCGCCAGGCCCTTTGAAACGACGCCCGTTCACCATTCCTTTCACAGAAGGGGGCAGCGGTGCTGGAGGCCTGTGTGGGTGGGCAGGTGGCACCTCCATGGAAGGTGGTGTTTTTTGGCTTGTTGAGTAAGCAAGTCAGGGGTGGTTTTCTTCACTCAACATCCTTTCCACAGGATTCTTTACTGATTGCTGGGTATTGGGCTGAGCACCAGAGGTCAGAGATGAACAGGATTTTGTCCTTGCCTTGGGAGGTTTGGAGACCTAGGAGGATGAGGAGCAAGTGCTTGCAGTGGAGAGGTGTCACTTCTTAGTTGTATGACCTTGGGCAAGTCAATTCTCTGGCCATCAGTTTCTTCCCCCATTAAATGGGAGTAACCATAGGAATCTACCTCCCAGGGTTGATGTGGGCATAAGAGTTACTTCCTGTAAAGAGAGTTGCCTGCACATAGCAAGGACAGTTGATTCTCACTGTTCATGGTACTGTGAACGAAGAATGTTTCCTGCCATGTCAGTAAACAAAGGATGTTGCAGCCATCAAGCCATCACGTTACAGCTGCCCCAACGGTGCACTCTGAGAAGACTCAAGATGAGAAGCAGAGGATACTGGCCTCGGATAGCTGAGGTGCATATCAGAGGAATGATTTCAATGAGACCAGACTTTGCATCTTCCCATACATAGCAAAGCGCTAAATTCCTTAACTTGTGATGTCTGGTTTTCCTTATTTAACAGTAATCTTTCAATGTTCCGACTACCTGGTCTTTGTTTCAAAAACTCCTATGGATCCTGGCTCCCCGCCCCTTGCCCATTTGGGACAGTATCTCAGAGTTTCTGAGATGCTGTGTCCCAGGCTCAAGTCCTTAGTTTTGTCCATCGAATAAAGCATAACTCTGAGCTTTTAGGTTGTGCATGTTTTTCAGTCCACAGTACTCATGCTCTATAACGTTGCCACCAGCACAGGGTTAGTGGATTCTGAACCTGCTCCGGGAAAAATACATTTAGGTTCCTGCCACCCTCTGGTCACAACATTTTTGTCAACTGTTCAATACATCACTGTGTGTTTATGTGTGTTTCTGTGTAAAAGACATCCTATTTAATAAATGCCGTTGATTCATTAACATTGTTTACTTTTGAACAGCGAAATCACCAACAAAAAGCACAAAGATCCGAAGAAGAATGTTGTGGTGCTTCAAGGACAAAGGACGACCCTGCTTGAAAAGGTGTCAGCGTCACAGCCCCTACCAGACCCTTACTCGCCCTCCCCACCCTGTTGCGATGGTTACAAAATTCCTGAGCCCACCTGGGCGACACCCACCTGAGCAACAGGGACCTGTCCCAAATAAGGAAAGGCATCTGCCCTGTCCCACTGCCACCCTACAGAAGGAAGGTATATGTGCCTCGACCAATCAGTAAACAAAGTTTTCACCTCGGACCATTCCTTTGTTTCCTGGCTATAAAAACTGATCAATAGCACATGTTCAGGCTCGACTCTCCCAGACTGCTAGGAAGTCGGCCCGCTGTTCTGGCAGCGACCCTTCCCTCCAATAAATTCTATCTTCTTTACGTTCTGCCTTGTGTCTGGAAATTCTTTTCCAGCCTGCGTTTGGACCGTGACAGATGTGGCCCTAAATAGCCCACAGGACCCTTGTTTGCAGTACAAGAGCTGCTGATGCAAGGCAGTGGCCTCCCTCACCCTCAGCTGGGAAAGAGGGCCTGGGGCAACAAACATTTTGCCCACAGAAGCATGTGAGTACTGATTTGGGGGTTACATGAAACACTTAGCGAATAGGCAAATTCGCACATATGGAATCTGAATCACGAGGATGGACTTGGCACAGACCATGGTGGGCGTGTCACACAGAGGAGGGTGGCAGCCTGAGCAACTGACCTGGGCCCAAGGCCAGGGGAATCGAGCATACCTTGCCTCCCTTCTCTTCCACCGTCGAGGGCCCAGAAACCTTTTCCAAACGCACATCCCATCTCATCTGCCTCCTTCCTAACTTCTGCCCTGTCACTTCCCAAGTTTAGGGCGAATATCTCCTTCCCAGGGTGCGCTGGGCTCCTGGAGGCATGTCTCCAGGGGAACTAGGCTCCGTCTAGCGATCTTGGCTCCCACCGTCTGCCCTGCCCGTTCTCTGCACTTTCCTGGGTTGAAACTTTACAACTGTCTGTGCAATCATTGCCCGTCTTGTACCCCGACCCCAACCACTGAACAGGCAGGTCTTGAAGGAGGGGATTCTGTGTTTTTCTTCTGTGGCAACTCTGGGTGTTGAAAACACAGTCATTGGATGAAGTGAGGGGATGGATGAGGAGGTGAGGGCAGGCTACGGCTGACCACGTGGCACTGCAAGACCTCGCCCTTGGAAAACAAAGATGGTGGGCCAGGAGACCCATTGTCCCTTCCAGCTCTGATGGTCTCTGGCCTCAGTCCAGGGTACGGAGTGCCCACAGGCTGGTGCAACCATCCAGGGCTATGACTGAAGACTGGGGGTGGCAGGGAGGATTGTTTAGAATTCTGCATTTGCAAAAGCAATAATGGAAGGCTATAGGAGCAATTCACACTCAAGGTGTAAAGTGAAAAGGACCGACTCTTCCCAAAGCAACCACTGTTAGCAGTTTCTCCTGTGAGAATCCGGGCTCTTTCTCTTGCTGGCTGTGTGACTTTTTTACCTAACTTCTCTGGGCCTCAATTTTCTTATCTGTAAAATAGGGATATCATAGCAAGTACTTCATGGGATCATTGTGAGGAATAAATGAGTTAATATATGGAATGACTACTGCCTGGCACATGGTAAGCAATGGGTTAGCTGTTATAATTGCCCAATGTACTATATATGCATACATAGTATAGTACTAGGTACCCTATATATGTATATACATACATAAAACTATATACATATGTAGGTATGGTATACACACATCTCTCTCCAGTGACTTTATTTTTTAATTAATTAATTAATTTATTTTTGGCTGCACTGGATCTTCGTTGCTGCGCGGAGGCTTTCTCTAGTTGTGGCGAGCGGGGGCTACTCTTCGTTGTGGTGCGCGGGCTTCTCATTGCGGTGGCTTCTCCTGTTGCGGAGCATGGGCTCTAGGCGCTTGGGCTTCAGTCGTTGTGGCTCGCGGGCTCTAGAGCACAGGCTCAGTAGTTGTGGTGCACGGGCTTAGTTGCTCTGACACATATGGGATCTTCCCGGACCAGGGCTTGAACCCGTTTCCCCTGCATTGGCAGGCGGATTCTCAACCACCGCGCCACCAGGGAAGTCCCTTGGAGCACTTTTTATCTGAGCACCTCTGCCTCTAAGAATCTGCTGTGTATTATTCCATAGAAAGGATGCACCAGGATTTACCTAACCTTAGGACTTGTGGGCTATTTCTTAGGTTTGGTGCAGTTTGGGGGACAGTTTGTAACTATCGAGCGCAATTTTAAATGCATAACCTGCAACGCAGTCGTTCCCTTTCTAAGAATTTATTCTATCCAATCTCCAGCTCTGGGGTACACAGGCCACGTCCCAGGTATTAACGGCGGCTATGGCACATGTGCGCCCCCCAGATGCGCAGACAAGGGACGTAGTGTAAGGCTGCAGCAGGAGAACTGGTTGGAGGGCGACCCTTGGCCCATGCCCAGGCTTGCAGCTCCCCTGTCATGCCCAAGGAGGCGGGCCTGCTACTGACCCCGCCCCAACCATCTGGTCCCGCCCCAACAGGCCCCGCCCCGCCGCCAGCGCCACCACCCACTGAGCGCGGCCGCCCGGCAGGCCCCGCCCCGCCCCAGCCAGGCTAGCCCCCAGGCTCCGCCCCGCCCGGCACTCTGTGCGCTTGCGCCGGCGTCTCAGGCTCCCGGGCCCGGCGGCCGCGGCTCTTTTGTCTCCCGGCCGGAGCCCGAGCCGGATCCTGAGCTACGGTCGGAGCCTAGGTCAAGACTGGGTCGGAGTCGGATCGCGTCCGCAGCCCGGGCTGCCCGATGGGGCGCGCCCCCTGCCCACCACCCCCGGCCCGTGCCGTCGCCTGAGCCCCGGCCTGCCTGGCCCGGCCCGCGCCATGGAGTCTGGCCGCGGCGGCCTGGAGACCGTGGGCAAGTTCGAGTTCTCGCGCAAGGACCTGATTGGGCATGGCGCCTTCGCCGTGGTCTTCAAGGGGCGCCACCGCGAGGTGAGGGGCCGGCCGGCCCGGACAGAGCGCCGGCGAGGGCGGCCCCCCCGCCCCGGGGTCCCTCTCCCCATCCCCCGCTCCAGGGACCCCCCCTCATCCCCACCGCCGGCCACCCCCATCCCCACCTCCACACCCCAGAGGCCCCCTCACCCTGCTGGAGACCCCACATGAACACAGCCGGGCACCCCTCGTCTCACCCCACAGCCCCGGGACCCCACGTCCCCCTCACATGCACTCCTGACCCCCTCATCTCCAGGGACCTGCTGGGCGCTTACCTGGCTTGGGCAAGGCCTTCAAGGGGTTCCCGGGTTCCCCGCCCCTGAGGGACACCTGCGCTTGGTTTTCAGAAACACGACCTGGAGGTCGCTGTCAAGTGCATTAACAAGAAGAACCTCGCCAAGTCCCAGACTCTCCTGGGGAAGGAAATCAAGATCCTCAAGGTGAGCTGGCCTCAGAAGCCGGAGGGGAGAGGGTGATGGGTGAGTCCGCTTCACTCACGGGAAACCTGGGTTTCTGTCCTAGGAACTGAAACATGAAAACATCGTGGCGTTGTATGACTTCCAGGTAAGGCTGCGGGCCGCCGTCTTGGTGGGGAGGGGGTGTGCTCCCCTCCCCCCCACCCCCACCCCGCCCCCACTGTCCCCAGTACAGCCTCAGGCCCCGGTGACTTAAGTCCCAGTCCAGCCAAGTGCTGGAGACCCTGGCCAGGAGCGGACTGTTCCAGGCTAGCATCTCGTACTGGGGGAAGGAGCTGGGCACCCCCCGTGTGGATGGGCGTCGGAGGCCTGCTGGGACCTTGGAGACCCCACCCTCAGCCCAGTTCTCGGGCCTGGGTTTCCTCTGGGCATGTTGGGAGAGCTCCCACGTTCCCCGGCCACCTGAGTGCCACGGGCCGCAGCGCTGCTCCACCGAGGGAGGTCTGGCTACAGCGTGGCCCTCGGGGGTGTCTGGCCCAGTGGCCGCGACGGTGAGTCCTGTCCCCAGCGCAGGCTCAGGGCAGCCCTGCCGGCCTGGACCACCTGTCTGGGCCAGCGGATTGTTTGTTGACATTACCCCAGCGGCCCGGCATTGGCCACTGTCTCCCTGTGTCAGACTGGGGGAGGGGCGGGGCTAAGGGAGATTCCTTCTTGCTGGCAGTTGGGGCCAGCCACCCGGGCAGGAGGGAGGCGGTGCCCGGCTGATGAGGCCATCTCAGGCCTAGCTGGCCCAGAAGACCGCGGCCTGTTTCCCCCAGTGACCCCGGGCCCCCAGGCCTGGCGGCGGGGGAGGCCCAGCCTCGGCCCAGGCCTGGGACCCTGGAGACCCAGTTTGGGGACCAGGAACCTGAGGCAGCAGATCTGAGGGCCAAAGTGCTGACTAATGGTTTTGAAACCTGTTTACTGAGGCCACGGGACCAGCCCCTGGCTGAGGGGAAGTTCCCGGCCAGGCTGTCTGTGTTTTGGTGGCCTCCTCCCTCCTTCCCTGTCCTCTCCCTCCCCCTTCAGAGCTGGGCTGTGGCCTTGGGGGCTGTGGCATGACATGAGGTGACTTGGGGAGGCCCCAGGTCCAATGTGACAGCGACAGGGAGTGCCTGGAAGCTGTGTTCTGGGGCCGCGAGGGCAGCCCCCTTCCCCCTCCTCCTCTCCCACCCTTCCCTGTCCCCTGCCCCCGCCTCTGCTCGCCTCCTTCCCATCCTGGCTGGGCCACACACCTGGTTGTGGGCAGTGCCACTTCCTCCAGGGCTGGCAGTGCTGTGGCTTCCCTTGTGCAGAGGAAGTGCTCAGAGGCCAGCCAGCCCCTCCCTTCCAGGCCCCCAACGCGGGGCTCTGTGCTCTCAGCCTTCGGGGTGTGGGGTGGCTACCCGAGTCCTTAGACACTTGTCTGAGACGCACATGGGACCCAGGAAATCATGGCTTTTAAAAACAGTTAATGATATAGCTTAAAAAAAAAAAATGAAGAAACAGTACAAAAGGGACGTGGAAGAAAGTGACTCTACCATCCCTGTCCCAGTGAGCCCCATCTCCCCCAGAGGGTCTCTCTGGGGACAGTGACACATCCTCACGTACCTCTTTGCTGCCACACCATCCACAGTTCTACTGTGGCATTTTTCACTTAAGTGTGTGTCTTTGATAAGGTCTGTGTCTCTCCACACGAACTCCATCCATATGTGAGAAGTGACACCCCTCTCCTCCAAAGGAAATTATCCCCCATTCTTTCTGCAAGGTTCCGAGTGCAGACTCTGCAGCTAGGTGACCTAGTTCCGGTCCTGGCTCTGCCACTTAAACGAGCTGTGTGTCCTGGAACAAGTGTCTTAATCTGTCTGTGCGTCCATGTCTTTCTCTGTAAAACAGAGTCTGGAGTTGTTTGGTTGAAACTGGTCCTCGTAAGCACTGTGTGTGCTGACATTGCTACGACTGTGACCGTGGTGTTATTTGCAGCTGTGTGGTGTTCCGTGGCCCTATATTCCACAGTTGACCTCACCAGTCCCCCACTGGAGGGACGTGGGGTTATTCTGGGATTCTGACATGTCAGCAGTGTGGTGGTGACTCTCCTGGATTCACCTTTGCCATGATTGTGTGTCTGCCGGGTGGATTCCTAGAAGTAAGAGGATGCGTATTTTAGTTTGGAACAGTTGCCAGATTGTGGTCCATAGAGGATGGACCGTGGACACAGCAGCGCTGCTGGCAGGAGGGCCTGTCTCCCCACATCCTTGCCAGGAGCTCGGTTGTCAGACTTTCATCTTGGCCTGCCTGAGAGGTGGAAAATGACATCTCTTATGGTTCTGTTTTTCACCTTTGGGGGAGGCTCAGCATCTGTCTGTGTGCATGTGAACACCAGGAATGCCTCCTACCCAGGGATGTGCTCCTGTGGGTCTTGTGATTACCGAGGTTGGATGGCACTGTGGTTAACGGCATGGGCCCTGCGCCCTACTGCCTTTCTGAGCCCAACTCGCCCATTTACTTACCTGTGTGACCTTGGGCAGGTTACTCAGCCTCCTGGTGCCTCAGTGTTACCCAGAAAATGGGAGATGATAACAGTACATCTATGTCGTAGGGTGGTTGTGATGACAGCTTGAGTCTATGTTAAGTGTTTAGATCTGTACTTGTTAGTTAGTAAGTGCTATATAAATATTGGTTGGTGGGAACTCTTTATATATTAAGGAAAGCCCTTCCGTGATAGGTTGCAAATATTCCTCCTCAGGTTGCTTCTTGTCTGTTGAGGAGGTTTTGTTTCGTGGCCATACGGAATAGTGACTGTTGTCAGGCCGCTGTGGGTGTGTGTGGGGGGCCTCTGGGGTGGTGCTCTGCTCTGTGGCCCGCAGACATGTGGGCAGGCAGCGGGAGCCCCTGGCCTTTCCTTTCCTTGAGGGGCAGACGGCTGGCTCTGGGTCTTGCCCTCGCCTGCTGGGCCGTGGTTGAGTGTGCTCTTTCTGGGGAGAGTGGCCATCACAGGGGTCAGGGGACAGCCCTGCCCAGCATGTGCCCTGGGACGAGGGCCTTCCTGAGACCAGCACGCCGTCCAGCTGGTTCCCACAGCTGGGTGACTCACTTCCCGGCCTGGCTGACAGAGCCACCCCTAGTGACTGTGGGTGGGTGGACACCTCAGTCAAGGGGAGAGGTCTGCCTCGCTGTGGGGTCATTCAGGACAGTGCCAACCCTTGGCCTTGCTTTTTCCAGAACCCTGGCTCTCGGTGGTGGGCACCGTGACCCAGGCGGGCTTGGTGGGTCCCGGGCAGGGACGTGTCGATTCTGTGTTTTCCATTCTGGAAGTGTCCTCTGCTTCTCCCGAGGCAGGGGCAGGCCCGGTGTGTGGGAAGAAGGGGGCTGGAGAGGGCAGCTGGCCTCCCCCCGGCTCCCCGCCCCCCGGGAGCCACAGGCACACAATGGAAGCTGAAGGAGGCTCCCTGAGGAAGGGTGGGCTTCCTCCTCAGGGTGGGGCTGGGCATCCCTTCCCGTCTGGGCGCTGTCCAGGAGAGCCTGGGGGCGGGGAGAGCCGCGGCTCCCATGGGCGGCTGTGCTCCGGCCCTGGCTGTGGCTTTTGCCACCTTCTGGAGCCAAGACGGCCCACTCCAAGGAGTTAACTAGGTCAGCGCCCGCCCACCCACCTGCCCACCAGGCCCAGCCCAGGATCGCCAGACAGAGTGGGCTCGGCCGAGCCCGGGAGCTGGGATCCTCTTAAGCAAAGCACCTTAGCACCCTGTGGAGGCAGGGCGGCCTCCTGCGTGCCTGGGCGCCCGTGCCAGGCTGCTTGGGACACCTGGCCCCGACATCCGGGCCAGCCCGGTCCCCAGGGCCTGTGGGCGCGCCACTGAGAGACGGAGAGGGCGCCGCTTCATCCCGCCTTCAGGGCTTCGCCTGTCCTCTCGAGGTGTGCAGGTCAGGGTTCACCACCCCCTTCCTTGGGGGCCGCACGCACGGTGGAGTGGCCAGGACTCTGGTGCCCGGCCCTGCCCCTCCCTCGCCAGCTGTATGACAGGCAGAATCACAGGACCTCTCTGTGCCCGTTTCCTCCCCTTAAGTCGGCTGGGACGTCGATGGGACCTGCCCGGTCCTCAGTTGCGCCGGGGGTGAGTGGCGGGTTGGGGGTGACCCCGGTGTGCTCCCTGTAGGCCGGGGGCCCGGCGGGCCGGCGCCTCGGCCGTGTTGGTGGTTTTGCATTAGTAACGTGACGGACTCCTGGGGACAAGAGCGCGGCCAGAAGCCCCCTCATCCGCCTCCCCCAGGAGGGGAGCCCTCTGGCTCGGCGGTCGCCGCAGCCCCAGGAAGCAGTCCTGGTCCTTTCGAGTGTCTAGACTGCGTCTGGACCGACCCCTAAGGAGGCGGCCTGCTGTCTGCCGTCCACTTGGTCCCCGCGCCTGGGGGAGCTCGTGGAGACCAAATTTAGCTCACGAGGAGGAAGGCCGAGGCGGGACCTTTCCGGGTCTTGGGTGGGCAGCAGGCTGCCAGGGGCAGACCAGCTGTGCCACCGAGGCCGCGCTGACCTCCCCCCCCCGCCGGGGAGCCTGGAGAGCCGGCTTCTTCAGGGGGGCCTGGGCACGCAGCCGTCCTGGAGACCGCCGCACCGGGGGCGCCGCAGGCGTGGCCGAGGCTCGTGCCAGCCCATGGGCTTAGCGCCTAACAAGCTGATGCCGCGGGCGGGGAAGGGGCCTTCTGAAGCCAGGGCAGTGGGGGACCCCGAGGCCGGGCCTCCGCGGGCCCGAATCCCATGTGGTGAGGAGAGGTGGGCACGACTCCCCCGGCCCGGCCCTGCCGTGCTCTCCCCCTCAGGCCCTGGCCTTCTGGGCTCCGTGCACAGTACGGCCTGCGGGCAACACCCTCGGTCTCTGCTGGGTGACCCACGGGGTGAAGGGACAGAGGTCGGGGGAGGAGAGGAGCCTGGACCCCTGCAGCCCCGCCTGGCCCCAGAGCCCCTGGTCTTTGCTCACTGAGGGCTCGCCGAGGCCTGGGGGGCGCCAGGAAGGCTTCAGGGAGGTCTCGGGGGGCTGGGGTGTCAGGGAGCGGGGAGGGCTAGGAGCCCCGAGCCAGCGGGCGGCGGGCCCCGTGGTGTGGCCCCTCGGGAGGGAGGGCGTCTGGCCTGGTGTTTGGAAGCGCCCCCAGCTGGAGTGGGTGTGGGGGTCCTGTGCGGGGGTCCCATGGGTTCCTGGGCACGAGGGCTGTACGCTGTCACTGATGCACAGGCGCCTCCTTTCTGGGGCAGGAGGTCGTGGGGTCCAGGGTGCGCGGCACTCACCTCCCAGCTGGCAGGCCCCTCGTCCCCATCCAGCCACGGTGCTGCCAGCCCTGGGTGACTCCCCAGGGACCCTCGGGGGGCATGGATGCCCTATCTGTCTCCGGTCCTTGTCATCCGGCCCCACCCGTCCTGGCTCGGTGGGCGACCGGAGGCTTTCCTGCGGAGCAGGGGGCCTGTCGGGAGGGCAGGCTAGAGCTGGAGGTGCCTGGGCCTGAGCCCTGCCCTGCCCTCTGGCGGTGTGGCACCTCTGGGCCACTCAGGACAGGGCTGCTCCCTGGCGGGGGAAGTCGGGAGCCTGCTCAGCACGTCCCCAGCGGTGGCCGTGGTCAGGGTGACGGCAGGTGAGGGAACAGGTGGCCTCGGTGTCACGGGGAGTGGCTGCTTCTACCTCCTGGGTTAGTCCTGGGTCCTCATCTCTGGCCCCTCTGCCCGAGAGCCTCCGACTCTGCGCCCGGCTCTCAGAGCCTCCCTCCGTTGGGATCTCCCTCTTCCTGGTCCCCCTCTGTCCCCGCTGGCCTGGGCCCACCCCGCCAGTCGGTCGCAGTCGCGGGCGCGGCGTGACCAGGGACTTTCTCCCTGCATTATCTCTCCCCGCAGCTGGCCCGGGAGGGCGGGGCCTGCGTGCTGGGCCTCCCTGCTTCGGTGGACGGAGCCCACCCCCTCCCAGAGGAGCCCGGCTGGGCGCTTGGGAAGGCTTCTGCATCCCTGCCAGACACGCGGCTGAGTGAGGGCCTGGGGAAGCAGGGTGGGGCACGCGGCCCCTCCAGCCCCGGAGCTTTCAGCGTCCACCTCTCAGCCCTGCTCCCCGGGGCGTCCTCATCCTGGACCCACAGCCCCTTGTTGGGGGAGCTCTGGAGGCATGGGGGCTTCTCTTTTGTTTCAAATATAAATGTATCTATTTTATTTACTTATTTTTGGCTGCGTTGGGTCTTCATTGCTGCACGTGGGCTTCTCACTGCGGTGGCTTCTCTTGTCGTGGAGCACGGGCTCTAGGCGTGCGGGCTTCAGTAGCTGTGGCACGTGGGCTCAGCAGTTGTGGCTTGCGGGCTCTAGAGCGCAGGCTCAGTAGTTGTGGCGCACGGGCTCAGTTGCTCTGTGGCATGTGGGATCTTCCCGGACCAGGGCTTGAACCCGTGTTCCCTGCATTGGCAGGCGGACTCTCAACCACTGCGCCACCAGGGCAGCCCCATGGGGGGTCTTCTCTTGTTTCAGGGGGCTGACATTTACAGCTGGGGTGTCACCCAGTGGCTTTGTGTTCTACTGGTGTGGGTCTGAGCCCAGGCCCAACCTCCTGGGGGTAGGGTGACTGATCAGGGGTCCTCTGTCCTGCCCGGTCGGGGTGGCGGGGGCATCCCTGGCACCTGAGCAGGGGTGGAAGGCGGTGGCCCGCTGCTGGGGATCAAGTCTGTCTGGCCCTCGGGCGCCCTCCCCCAAAGGCCACTGAGAAATGTCCCTCCTGCAGCTACCTCCCTCCTCCCACCCAGGCTTCCCTCGGGGCCCCCCCCATACCTTGAGAGCTTCGGGGCCAGCTCACGCGCGTGCCCCTTGCCCCGTGGGGTTAGAAGCTGGAGCTGCCCGTGAGCAGCGCGCGGGTGGGGAACGGGGACTCGGGGCACTCTGCCGGGCGGCGGGCAGGGGCTGTTCCTGGTCCCCAAGGCCCAGCAACGTACTGGTGCTGAAGGGGCTTGGGGACTTGCTCCTGGCTGGCAGGGCCACTCAGTTAGGGAAGACCCCGCCTGGGGAAGAGGGGAGGGCACTGTCTGCAGGAGGGCAGAGCGGTTAGGACCCCGCCTGCCTGGTTGACTTGGCTTTGCCGGCCTCAGTTTGCTCACCTGTGACCTGGGGATCTCAGGGGCCCCTCCTGGACAGACGCCGGGGCTGTGGGTGCGGGAGGGTGTCTCTGTGCTGGCCTGAGCAGCGGGCTCCTGGGTCTTGCTGGCGTGGACCGAGCTGAGGACGCTGGTGGCACCCCGGGGCCATGGGTGGCCACGGGCTGAGCCGGAAGCTGGCCGGCAGTGGGCTGGCGGCGCCAACCTGTAGTGCTGGTGGCATCTTTGATTCCGGAGCCAGGAGCAGTTTCCGTGGCCTGAGAGTCAAGGCCCTCACACCCTCGCTGTGTCCCTTCTTGGGGGCCTGGGTCCCCCACTAAGTGCTTCTCCTTGGCCAGGACTCACCACTCATAGAAGAGCAAGCTGAGCCCCGTCAAAACCTCAGGGCCAGGGCTGACCCTGACCTTGATGGAGACCTGGGTTGCTGAGGGCTCTCCCTGGGAGGTGGGGTCCTTGCTCCACCCCTGACACCTCTCCTGGGTCCTCAGCCCCTTCCCCAGACTTGACAAATGGAGTGGTCTGATTGGCTGCTTCTCCTGTCACTCAGCCCACTTGGCTCTCAGACATCCTCATCTCCGGGCCACTGAGCAGCTGGCTAAGCCCCGGCGTGACAGGCCCCAGGGCTGCCAGGCCAGCCAGTGTCCACGCTCACTGGCCTCTCCTGCCTGAGCCCAGGCGGTGTGTTGAGGGCAGCTGCAGGTGCCGGGTGCCCAGGTCACACTGGGGCCAAGCCAGGCCTCCCAGACGGCTGCCAGACGGGGGGACAGGGCGTGCTCCCGTCCACCTCTCACCGCCTCTTCTGTGTCCTGCAGGAAATGGCCAATTCCGTCTACCTGGTCATGGAGGTGAGTCCTGGAGGCCAGCTGTGAGGACAGGGAGGCTGGGCCCTCTCGGCTCTCAGGCCCCTTGTCACCTTGGGGTTAGAAGTTGTTTTCATGTCCGTGGGCTTAGGGCCACCTCACCAGCAGGCCCAGCGCCGCAGCAGGTGCTGGAGGGGGGGTGAGCGCCCCCATTGACCTCCTCAAGCACGGGTTGCGGGGGACGTCTGCCCCAGGCTGGAGACAGGGCACCAAGTGCCCGGGGAGCAGGCGTCCAGGGGTGGGGTGGTGGGAGACCTGGGCAGGGCTGGAGGGTGTGCCCTGGCCGCTGACCAAGGCGTGTGGCCGGTCTCTTGCAGTACTGTAACGGCGGCGATCTGGCCGACTACCTGCACGGTGAGTGGACACCTGCGGCGGGATGGGCTGCCCGCCGAGGCTCACCCTGACCCATTCTGAGAGGTGGCCTGGCGTGAACGAGCCTTCCTGGGCCTGATGGTGATGGCGGATCCTCCCATCCCCCTGGCGCCTGCTAGGAAAGATGGAAGCGGGAGTGGAGCCCCGCTGGGGACACATGCTGTGTCAGAACCACGAGGGATGGCCTCACAGGGCAGACTTGGTCTGCAAGGGTCACTCTTGAGCGGGGCCCCGTGCGGCCCGCTGTGGATGTGGTGCCCGGCAGGGTCCCGGTCGCTGGTCGGCAGCTCTGCGGGAGCCAGGCCTGTCCTGGGCCCCAGCGGGGGCCGGCTCTCCACGGGGGGCGGGCCTCCGCAGGGCCCTGGCGCAGGTGGGGGACCACCGTTGAGGCCGGGCCTGGGGCTCATCGCACAGCCGCTGGCCGCCGTGTGTGCTGTGAGCGGGAGGTAGAGGGAGCTGCTGGGAAGCCGTCCCCACCTGAGGAGGGGCGGGGTGTGCCGGGCAGCAGCGCGGGGCTCGCAGGTCGGGAGGGGACACCGGGGCAGCTCAGCGTCAGACGGCGTGGCCGATGGGCCTGGAGACCGCAGGGAGGGGCCCGGGAGCCGTTCGGGGCGCCCGGGTGAGCTGCGCCCCACTGAGCCCGTCTCCCCTCAGCCATGCGGACGCTGAGCGAGGACACCATCCGGCTCTTCCTGCAGCAGATCGCGGGCGCCATGCGGCTCCTGCACAGCAAGGGAATCATACACCGGGACCTGAAACCCCAGAACCTCCTGCTGTCCAACCCTGGCGGGCGCCGTGCCGCCCCCAGCAACATCCGGGTCAAGATCGGTGAGGCGGCGGCCGGGGCCCGGGGAGGCCGGCGGGGGCCCGGGGGCCGCGGCCGCCCCTCTCACGCCTCTCCTCGCTTGCAGCCGACTTCGGCTTTGCCCGGTACCTGCAGAGCAACATGATGGCGGCCACGCTCTGCGGCTCCCCCATGTACATGGTAGGTGGCCCACCCCAGCCCCTGCTGCCCCGTCCTGTTGGAAGGGGCGTGCGCGGTGGGGTTCCCTCCCGTGTCCCGAGCGGAGCCCCATCCCGTGGCCTCACTTCGGGTGGCAGCCGGCGTGCCTGTACCGTTTCCCGCCACGTCTGTGGCAGTCGGCTGGCGTCTATTCCGATTGGCTGGCGTCTGTTCTGATTGGCTGGAGCCAGACTTCGCTCGGCGCACGCTCAGCGCCCGTTCTCGCCGTAGCGCCGACCGCACTGTACCCCCACAGGCCCCAGAGGTCATCATGTCCCAGCACTACGACGGGAAGGCGGACCTGTGGAGCATCGGCACCATCGTGTACCAGTGCCTGACGGGGAAGGCGCCCTTCCAGGTGAGGGCCCCCGGGCAGAGGGTGTGGGCGCGCTCAGCTCTGCAGCCCAGCGGTCCTCGGCCGTCACCGTCCCGCAGCCTCCCCTCGCTGGGGTGACGTGGCCGCCCAGCTCCCCACCGTGCAGTCACTTCAGGGCCTTGTCCTGATCAGGGCCGAGGCCGGAGTCTCCACTGGCTCTGGGGCGCACCTGTGTGTGTCCACGTGTATGTCTGAACCAAGTTTCGTGGCCTCCCTCCTGCACATTGCAGGGCTGGCGTGACCCACCAAATTGGTACCAGGACCCCAAGCTCTGGGGTACACCCTGCATTTGGAAGGCAGTGGCCTGCTGTGTGCTGGACCCCAAAGGGTCCAGGGCTCTGAGCCCATGCCGCAGGCCCTCGCGTCCTGTAGTGGCCTCGTGGACCGACCCGGCAGCTCTCCACTGTCGCCAGCTTGCCCCAAAGCACCCTCTGCCTGCCCGGTGACCTAGGCTGCCCCCATCCCTGCTCCCCGCACCTCCCTGCCTGCCGTTTCCTGCACGTGAGCAAGTGACTAGCGAGGGCTGTCCCCCGCTGGCGTGTTGGCCTTGGGAAGGCAGGGGCCGTCTTGCTCTTGGCTGTACCCCCCGTGCCTTGAACAGTGCCGGGCACACAGCAGTGCGAGCGCGTGACACGTGAACAGGCGTGTGGGCGGGGCCCACTGGGGGGGCCAGCTTGCTCTGGGGCCCTTGGCTGGGGTGGGGTGTACGGGCCACTTTTTAATTTCAAGAAGCACACAACCGGTCACACCAGATACCCGGGATGCACCCGCAGCAGGTGGGAAGGGGGACCAGCCAGCATCCTTGCTCTGGGCCCCCCTGGCCCCCCTGTTTGGTCCCCGTGGTTCCACAGCCTGGCTGGGGGGAGGGGGGCCCCTTCCTTGGAAGCATGCGAGGGCGCTCAGTGTTTGGACAGACAGGCTGGCAGTGCTGGACCAGGGGCCTCTCGGGAGACAGAGGCTCTGAGCGGCTAGTGGCCGAGAGCAGCGGGGATGCTCACACCTGGCCCCCTGTCCCCCACTTCCAGGCCAGCAGCCCCCAGGACCTCCGCCTCTTCTACGAGAAGAACAAGACGCTGGTCCCCCCGTGAGTGCCCCTCCCGCCAGACACAGACACCCCGCCCCCCCACCCCCGGGCAGGCTGCCCTGTCAACGTCGTGCCCTGTGCCCCCAGCATCCCCCGGGAGACCTCGGCCCCGCTGAGACAGCTGCTCCTGGCTCTACTTCAGCGCAACCACAGAGACCGCATGGACTTCGGTGAGCACCGCCCGACAGGCCTGGGGGGTCAGGGTCCTCTGGCTTGCGCCCCTGCCCCCCGTGTCCTGCACAGCCCGCTCCCAGGGGCCCTGTGGCGGCAGTGAGTGGGTTTCCCGGGGCCCGCAGCTCCTTTCCCAGCAGCGGAGACGGTAAAATCCCCGGTTTTGCAATGGGCAGCACTGCTGGGAAAACCGTGGGCCGGGCGGGTGGATCCGGGCCTGGGCCGCACTGGGGGCGCCGGATGCGTTCAAGAGCCGCCAGCTGGGGCTCTGCCTCCCTCCGTTCCTGGCGTGAGGCAGCGGAGACGGGGCCCAGAGCCAGCTGGAGCTCGGGCCCCAGGGGACAGTGGGGCCTGGCCTCGACCCTGGGAGCCCTGGCGTCGGACCCTCCTGAGCCCAGGCCCATCCCTCCCCCTGCAGATGAGTTTTTCCATCACCCCTTCCTCGACGCCAGTGCCGCTGTGAAGAAGTGTGAGTCCCCTGAGGGTCTCGGCACTCCCGCGCCCCGCCTTCTCCCTGTGGGCCGCCAGCCCCACCCCGGAAGGTTGGGGGCTACCAGCTCCTCAGCCCCCCTCCAGCCTGTAGTCCCCAGGGGCCCCCGAGGCCAGGGGGTGGGCTCGAGCTCAGCTGACTTGGTGCGGTGGGATTGGAGAGGTGAGGGCGGGCCCCTCGCACAGGTCCCCTCCCGGTCCCCGGGTTCCTCTGGGGCGGGGGGCGTCCCGAGCCGGCAGCTGTGCTCGGCGTGGGGTTGACGTGGGCAGGGTGGGAGCGCGCGGGCCCGGACGGGGAGCATCCCATGCTGACGGGTGCTGACCCGCGCCCTCTGCCAGCCCCGCCCGTGCCCGTGCCCTCGTACCCAAGCTCGGGGTCCGGCAGCAGCTCCAGCAGCAGCTCCACCTCACACCTGGCCTCCCCACCGGTGAGTCGCGCGCAGGGCGGCGGGCGGCGGGCGGCGGGCTCCTCTCGCCTCGGCTTCGGGGCGTGCAGGCGTCCGCAGGAACCCCACCCCAGCTCGCGCCTTTATTCTGCTGTGTCGTCTGGTCTCATCACACCAGACTCAGACACGTTCTGCTTGTGAATGTGGCGGAGTTAGAAGCGGGTGGAGGCCTGTTTCAGGGTCCCTGTGTCCCGTCGGTCTCTTCAGCACCGTGTCAGCTCCGCGCCTGCGTGTGCACGGGCGCGCGGGTGGCCCCGGGCGGGGACCCTGTGTCCTGGGAGCCCCCCTGCCCCGCAGCCCGCGTCCCCGGACAGGGCTGGGGTGAGGTCTGCCGAGGTTGTGCTCGGGGGCGGGGGCACTGGGGCGTGAACCTCCCTTGGGCCGTCTGTCTGTCCGTCCGTCTGTCCGTCCTGGCAGGTGGGGGCCAGGGCCAGGCTGGTGGCGGAGAGCACGGCTCTCTCACGCCCGAAGGCAGACCTTCCAGACGCCTCACCTCCTGAACGCAGTGCAGGGCCACGGGGGCGGGGGGTGGCGGGTGTCGCCTGACACGGGGTCGCTGGAGCCTCTGGGGGCCAAGCGCTTCCTCGTGCTGGGCAGCAGGGGGCTTCGTGGGGTGACCGCTCCTGTGGGGAGGTCACCGGAGAAGGAGTGGCCTGGGGGAGGAGAACGTGCAGAGAGCCTCTGCCTCGTCCCCACGGCCCCCTTCACCCAGGCCCTGGGGCCGGGTCTCAGCGGCCTCCCCTCTGACCCCCAGTCCCTGGGGGAGATGCAGAAGACCCTGACCTCCCCGGCCGAGGCCGCCGGCTTCCTGCAGGGCTCCCGGGACTCGGGCGGCAGCAGCAAGGACTCGTCCTGTGACACTGATGACTTCGTCATGGTCCCGGCCCAGTTTCCAGGTCCGGGGGCCACCAGGCAGGGGTGGGCAGGGGGATCACTGCAGACGTGCCAGACGGAACCCCTAAGAAGGGGCTTCTGGAAGCTTCTACCCCAGATCAGCCTGGCCAAAGAGTCAGAGCTGAGTCCTGCCCGCCGCGGAGCGCCCAGGGCGCCTGCTCCGAGGGGGGAGCTGCTGCCCTCGCTGTGTTTGCTGAGCTGCAGCCCCCCCCCACCCCCACCAACCCCGCAGAGCTCTGTTCTCGGGTCCTCAGTTCCCCTCGCGACCCCGGATGCTGGCACTTCTCTCATGGCCTTGGCTGCCCTGAGACTCCCGGGACGGGGCTGGGTGGGAGCGGGCCCTGGTGTCCGACGGGCCACCCTGAGCCTGTCGGCTTGGCTCCGCAGGGGAGGAGAGGCCCCGTACCCAGCCGCCGGCAGCACAAGGAGGGCAGCGGGAAGGTGGGGACCCAGCGGTCCTGGAGGAGGGGTGAGGCCCAGATTGGGAGGTGTGGACACCCAGCCTGGGGCTCGCTGAAGGCTGGTGTGTGCAGAGGGTACCAGGGTCTCCTTCGAGTGCCATGAGGTCCAGACAGGCAAAGGGGGTTGTCAGCACGAGCGACAGAAACAGGGACGGGAGAGTGCCTCACCGTGGCCCAGGCCCACCCCAGGAAGAGGTGCCTGGGCCCAGCCTCACCCGTCTCCCATCCACAGGTGACCTGGTGGCCGAGGCGGTCGGTGCCAAGCCGCCACCGGACAGCCTGATGTGCAGCGGGTAAGCCCCCAGCGTGAGCCCCGCCGGTTCTGCGGGGAGGGCGACGCCTGCTCCCAGGCTGTCGCCTGACCTGCCTGGTCAGACAGTTTGGGAAGGGCCAAGTCTGCTGTGCCCAGTGCAGGACGGAGTCCCAAGGAGGGGCCAGAGTCTGTGCTCGTTTGGCCTGAATGTGAGGCCCTGTCGTCGCCCTGTCCCCGCCAGGAGCTCGCTGGCGGCCTCTGCTGGCCTGGAGAGCCGCGGCCGGACCCCGTCTCCTTCCCCGCCCTGCAGCAGCTCCCTCAGCCCCTCAGGGTAAGCGGGGCCCGGGGTGCAGTCAGCATCACAGCGCCCCAGCCCCAGTCGGATCCTGCAGGAAGCGGTCACGTCCAGAGGCCCTGCCTTCATTCAGGCCCGGCAGGGTGCCAGGCCCCTGTGGGTGGTCCAGCGGAAGGAAGGGATTGTGGTGGAAGGGACGCAGGGTGGGCTTGGGGCCCAGGGGTGGTTACCGGAACCACCAGAGACCAGTGTTGTCACTCCCTCCCCCCCTCCCCGAGCTTGTGGGGCGAAGTGGGCAGTGAGTCCCAGTGCCAGCAGGAGCTGGCCCAGCCTCGCTGTCCTCTGTCCCCCCCTCTACTGGCTGGTCCCAACCAGAAGCCACCTGGGTGCAGAGAGTGGGGGGCGTGGGGTGCCAGGGAGGCAGTGCTGGCCGCGCACAGAGACCAGGAAGCAGGCGGCCTGGAGTGGCCTCTGCCCCCGCGTGTGAGGGCCTGGGGTTCAGCCCAGCGCCCCGTCTGCGGTGACCCCGGCCTCTCTCCCCACGCAGCCGGGCCGGCGCGTTCTCCAGCAGCAGGTGCGGGGCCTCGGTCCCCATCCCGGTCCCCACTCAGGTGCAGAACTACCAGCGCATCGAGCAAAACCTTCAGTCACCCACCCAGTACCGGACGGCACGGTGAGTGCGCGGGGCCCCCCAGTGGCCAGGCGCGTCCCGGAGGGCTGTAACGAGAACCCCGTGCAGCCCACTGGGACGGTGCAGGGCCGTCACATGCACGGGCGTGCAGACTGCGCGCTGCGTGACCGTCAGCGCCACCGCTCTGTGGACACACTGGCACTCAAGCTGTGCCGTGACTGCTTTCTGGTAGATGTCAGCGAAGTGTCTTGTGTCCACAAAAACAAAGTCGATTTTTGTAAGTTTCGGAAGAGGAGAGGGCTCCTTTTTTTGTAATTCACAGAAGCCCCTGTGGGTCGGGGGCTGCCCTGGCGGGGTCTGGCGGCTCCCACCGGGTTGTGCTGCTGGTGAGGCCCATTGTTTGAATGGAGGGGGACAGACACGTGGCATGCAGGTGGCCCTGGCTGGGCATGGCTGGGGGCCTCACACCCTGTGCCTGCTTGCGTCCGCAGGTCCTCTGCCATCCGCAGGTCAGGCAGCACCAGCCCGCTGGGCTTTGCACGGGCCAGCCTGTCACCCCCGTCTCACGCCGAGCACGGAGCCGCCCTGCCCAGGAAGCTCTCCCTGGGTGGGGGCCGGCCCTACACGCCATCTCCCCAGGGTGAGCCTGCACGCCGCTGGTGGACCCAGCCTCGGAGCTGGGACTGGGCGTCTCCACGCGGGGGGCGGGGGGCGGGGGAGGGACTCATTCTCTGTCCCACATTGACCTTGGCAACCCCTCTTGCCCCCAAGTCGGAACCATCCCCGAGCGGCCGGGCTGGAGTGGGGCGCCCTCCCCGCAAGCAGCCGAGATGCGGGGTGGCAGGTCCCCTCGTCCAGGTAGGTGCAGCACCGGCCCAGTGGGTGTGCAGGTGGAGCTGGGGAGGGGCGGAGGAGCTGGGCTGACCTCCCTGGGCTGGCCTGTCGCTGCTTGGGATAGTGGCCATTTTCCTGGTTCACAACCGTCATTTCTCACGCGTTAAAAGAAGGCAGGAAACTCCATGAGACTATTTTAACAATCTTAAGCCTTCAGCTTACGGAGGCCCACTGTGGGGCTCAAATCCCACCCCGACCCCGCCATGCTGTGTGACCTCGCGCAGGTGTCTCAGCTCCTCTGTGCCTGTTTCCTCAGGTGCGCAGTGGAGCGTAGGTGCAGTGCGGCACAGGTGGCCACGAGGGTAAAGGGAATCCTGAGCAGGCGTGGGGGTCTCCGTACACTGTCCTGGTTGGTCTTGTGGGCGGGGCCAGGCAGTCCTTGGACGGCTGTGATTGGGC
Source organism: Balaenoptera borealis (assembly GCF_965194805.1). Classification (NCBI taxonomy): domain Eukaryota; kingdom Metazoa; phylum Chordata; class Mammalia; order Artiodactyla; family Balaenopteridae; genus Balaenoptera; species Balaenoptera borealis. The sequence continues at coordinate 91,032,023 of NC_138875.1, forward strand.
CCGTCCTGTCCCGCCCTAGGCTCCTCGGCACCTGAGCCCTCTCCCCACAGCGCTGGGCTGGGCTGCCGCCTGCACAGTGCCCCGAACCTGTCCGACCTGCGTGTGGTCCGTCCCAAGCTGCCCAAGCCCCCCACGGACCCGCTGGGGGTGGCGTTCGGCCACCCGCAAGCCAGCCCCCCGCAGCCCTCCCACGGGCTGCAGTCCTGCCGGCCCCTGCGCGGCTCGCCCAAGCTGCCCGACTTCCTGCAGCGGAACCCCCTGCCCCCTATTCTGGGCTCCCCCACCAAGGTAATGGGGCCGTGGGCCTCCAGGGGCGTGGGTGGGGAGTGGTTCTGTATGTGCTTGGGCCGCCGGGCTTTCTGCCTGGTGAGATTCCCACAGGACCTGAGGGGCCCCGGAAGCCAGAGGCAGGGCTGGTGTGCTCCAGCACAGTTGCGCCTGCCCTCTGTGCTGAGACCTCTTGCACTGGCTGGTGGCTGGATCCGTGTCTCCCCGTTCACGTCTGTGGGGTGGCCATGTCCCCGTGACGAAGACTGGCTCCCAAAGCCAAAACATCTGCTCTCTGGCCCTTGACCGGAAGCGTCCCGACCCTGGCCCAGCATCCAGAGCCCCAGAGAACCCAGGCTGCCACCATGGGTGCATTACTTAGTTCATCCCTTGCCTCAGTCTTCCTGCCTGTGAAATGGGGCCAGAACCTACAGCTACCTCGGAGTGGTGTCTCTGTGAGGGCATAGGTGCACACGTGCGTGCCCTGGGTCGGACGCGTGCGTCTGCGTGTATCGCTGTCCTCCAGCACAGGGTGGAGTCTGCCTTCACACCTTTGCTGTGAAGACCTGGGTTGTGGAAGTTTGGGGTTTTGCGGCGTGGGGCCCTGCAGACTCAGGCCAGCGCTGCTGACCCCGTTGGGATGTTAATGTCACCGTGGCGGGTCTTTCTCAGCACTTCACCTGCTCCTCCTAGGCTGTGCCCGCATTCGACTTCACCAAGACCCCCAGCTCCCAGAACTTGCTGAGTCTCCTGGCCCGGCAGGGCGTGGTGATGACGCCGCCTCGGAACCGGACGCTGCCCGACCTCTCCGAGGCGGGGCCCTTCCAGGGGCAGCAGCTGGGCCCCGGCCTGCGGCCCACTGAGGACGCCAAGGGCCCCTTTGGCAGGTGAGTGGGTGGGGACTCCCCCGACGTGGCCTGCGGGAGGAGAGACCCAGCCCTGCCTGCTGTCTGCGGGCACCTCACTCCCTCTTCAACCCCTTCTGAGCCTCAGTTTGTGCGTCTGTTCAATGGGTGACAGTGACTGCCCGGGGTGGGTGGGAGGACCGAGTGGCCAGCACAGTCGGGCAAGGCTGGGCACGCTGACCAGGCTGCGAGGCCCCCAGACCCTGCCTGGGGGGGGACGGGGGGCCGGCCCTGGGCAGCGGGTGGCCTGGTGCCTGCGTCTCTGGATCCCCTGGGTGGCGCAGGGCACGTGTTCACCACCCTTCACCCTGCAGGTCCCTCAGCGCCGGCCGCCTCACGGATCTGCTCCTTAAGGCTGCCTTTGGGACGCAGGCCCCTGACTCAGGCAGCGTGGACAGCCTGCAGGAAAAGCCCATGGAGACCGGTGCGCGGGGGGGCCGCCGGGGTGCGCTCTGGGAAGTGGGGGCCCCCGCGGCGGGAAGGCCCTGAGCCCCTCCTCTTGCTCTCCCAGCGCCGTCTGCTGGCTTCGGAGGGAACCTGCACCCGGGAGCCCGCGCTGGGGGCGCCAGCAGCCCTTCCCCCGTGGTGTTCACGGTGGGCTCGCCCCCCAGCGGGACCACGCCGCCCCAGGGCCCCCGTGCCACCGTGTTCTCAGGTGAGGACCGTCACTGGCCTCGTGGCTGCAGCGGGTCAGCGGCCCGTGCCGTCCGTCAGGAAGCGGGAGGGGCCCTTGCTGTGGTCAGGAGTTGAGCCGGGCGCTACCCTCACGCCGAGGCCCTGGGAGGGTCCTCCTTGGAGGCTCGGGGTCCGGGCTCAGGGCCGTCTCCGGGGCACCGCTCCCACAGAGAGGCCCCTGCGGCCCCGGCCTCTGGCCTCCGGGGCGCCCCTACAGTGGGCGGGGGCCCGGCAGGGCTGAGGCCTCCGCTGTGGCGCCTGCTCGCAGAGGGAGCGAGTGGAGCGGGCGGGCACCGGGCTCCGTGTCCCAGCGGCGCAGCACTGATGGGGAGGGGCGGCCGGCCCTCTCCCCACAGTGGGCTCCTCCAGCCCCCTCAGCTCGGCGGGCTCCTCCTCCGCCCGTCACCTGGCGCCCGGGGCCTACGGCGAGGCCCCCCTCGAGGTACCCGCCCCCGGCCACTGCTGCAGCTTCGCCGACCCCGTGGCCGCCAACCTGGAGGGGGCCGTGACCTTCGAGGCCCCCGACCTCCCCGAGGAGACCCTCATGGAGGTGAGGGCTGGGCGGGGGCAGGCGCCAGGCCCAGCGTGGCGTCCGGGCAGGGCTGGCCGCGGGATGCCGAGGTGCGCCCCTCAGTCGCCCGTCTCCCCAGCAAGAGCACACGGAGATCCTGCGCGGCCTGCGCTTCACGCTCGTCTTTGTCCAGCACGTCCTGGAGATCGCGGCCCTGAAGGGCAGCGCCAGCGAGGCGGCCGGGGGGCCCGAGTGCCAGCTGCAGGAGAGCGTGGTGGCCGACCAGATCAGCCTGCTGAGCCGCGAGTGGGGGTGGGTGTGCCCAGCGGGGCCCCGCGGGGAGGCAGCGGGGGTGCGGGCCCCGCCCCTGACGCGTCCTTGCCGCCCTCCAGCTTCGCGGAGCAGCTGGTGCTCTACCTGAAGGCGGCCGAGCTCCTCTCCTCGGGCCTGCAGACCGCCATCGACCAGATCCGGGCCGGCAAGCTCTGCCTGTCATCTACTGTGAAGCAGGGTGAGGGCAGCCTCGGCCGGCAGCGGCGGCGGCAGCAGCGTTTGGGGCATGAGACCCTGAACTCATGGCAAGGGAGTCGGGGAGGGAGGGATGACTATCTCTGGGAGAAGAAGGTCAGCGAGGAAGAGATGACGAGGGAGACCTTCCTGAGGAGGTTACCTGGTGCAGGCCCAGCCCGGGGAGGGACAGTGGGGGGCGCGGGCAGGTGCAAAGGCCCTGCGGCAGGGCCCCCACGTGTCTGGGGGGGTGGGAAGGCGCGGCGTGAGTTGCTGGAGCAGAGCACCTAGGAGGTGGGGTCGGGCAGCGCCCCGGGGACGGAGCGAGGGGCTTTTGCCCGCTGGTCGCGTGGGTCCCCTTCCCGGGGGCCGGCCTGAGCTGCCGGGGCGCCTCCCGCAGTGGTGCGGAAGCTGAACGAGCTGTACAAGACGAGCGTGGTGTCCTGCCAAGGCCTGAGCCTGCGGCTGCAGCGCTTCTTCCTGGACAAGCAGCGGCTGCTGGACCGCGTCCAGAGCGTCAGCGCCGAGAAGCTCATCTTCAGCCACGCGGTGCAGACGGTACGCCGCAGGGCGGGGCCCCGCGTGGGGCTGGGCGGGGCGAGCGGGCTGAGGCGTGGGCGGGGGGCGTTGACAACCACAGCTCCGCCGGGTTTCAGGGGGCACCGCTCCCGGGGTGGGAGATGACACTACGCCGTCCCCTCAGCCAGCAAGTGTCACCCGGGCCCCTCCAGCCCCGGCGGGGAGCCCGGAGCTCACCTGGGCTTCCGCCTCGCTGTGAGGCTCCACGGCCCAGGCGTGTCCCTCCCTGAAACTCAGGTTCCTTACCTGGAAAAGGGGGAACCTGGTTTTCAAGCCTCTTAGCAGGTGAGTTGGTTCCTTCTTCTCTAGAGGAAACCAACACAGGCAGCCCAGCTGGGAACTGCGGCGTGAAGGCTGGAGGGGCTCGGAGGGGCCCTGCTCAGTGCTCTGCGTCTGTTGCTTTGGGGTCCTTGTGCCCAAAAAGCGCTGCTCCTGAGGCAATGCCGGTTTTTGGGAAAATTCACTCGTGCAGTAAAAACGCAGCCCGAACAGACGTTCGGGAACAGTCGGCCTCCTCGTCCCCGAGCTCCCCCTCCCCCAGGGGTGACCATCACTAACGTGACCGGGACCGAGGGAGTGCTCTGCCCGGTGCGGGTGGCCGGTCGCCTGCCCTGTAACCCCGGCTGCCGGCGGCGAGCAAGCCTCTGTCGAGACTGCGCGTGACCCGGCGGCGCCCACAGCGTGCGGCGCCGTGGCTCGTGCGGCCGTCAGCCCTGGGTCCCCCGTCTCTGTCGGGGGCAGCTGGGCCCAGCCTCCGCCCTCACCCGGCAGGTGCAGTCGGCCGCCCTGGACGAGATGTTCCACCGCCGGGAGGACTGCGTCCAGCGCTACCACAAGGCCCTGCTGCTCATGGAGGGGCTGCAGCAGATCCTCTCGGACCAGGCGGACGTGGAGAACATCGCCAAGTGTCAGTGCCCGCTGGGCCCCTGGGTGCGGGGGCGGGAAGGGGCAGCCGAGCCCGCTCACCGTGTTGCCCGGCCCCCCTCCCTCCCTCCAGGCAAGCTGTGCATCGAGCGGAGACTCTCGGCCCTGCTGACCGGCATCTGTGCCTGACCTCCTGGAGGCCCGGCCCACGGCGCCCACGGGGCTTGGACCTTCGCTGCCCATCCGTGGGGTGGGGAGCAGCGCGCTGGCCGGGCTCGAAGGGACAAGCCCGCGGCCATGACACCGCTCGCTGGTGCTGGGGGAAGGACCGTGGCTCCCCACCCAGCGTCCGGAGCCAGGCCTCAAGCCGCGTCTCTGTCTCCTGGGCTCCGCGGCCGTGGACTTCAAGGCGCTGGAGGGCCCCGCACAGACCCTCGACGTAGGCCAGTCCGCCGGCCTGGCTGACGGGCAGAGCTCCCTGCCCAGCCGGCCGTCAGAACCTCTCTCCCGGCTGCCTCGATGGCAGGTGCGGACATGTGGGCACCCCCCGACCCCGCCCAGACCCCAGGGCTGTCTCGCTGAGGGCCGGCAGCGGCCCTGAGGCCGTGATGCCCACTCAAGCCAAAGCCACCAGGCCTGCCCGGCGGATCCGCCCGGGAAAGGGGTGTCCTCCTGGCTCCCTGCTCTCCCTTCCCCGAGAGCACCACCCAGCTTTGTGAATCACCCAGCACTTTATGCAGGCGGACTGGACCCGGGGCTGCCGCTCGGTCCCGGCCGTTGCACCACCAGGCGCGCGTACACACCCGTAGTCACATATCCGTGCGCAGACAGCTCCGCGAGCGCGTGTGTCGTGCCTGCCGCCCGGGTTGCTCTCGGGGCGACACAGCCGTCTTATTTAAATGTTCTTTTAGGGACGGACAGTACGAAGCACCGAGCTTCCAAAACCCAGCACAGACGTTGTTGCCGTCTTTCACACTTACTCCTAAGATGTGTCTTATCTTCTGCAGCTCTTTTTTTCTTTTTTTTTTAAAAAAAGAAAACTCATACGAGTTGACGTTTTGTTCTGAAAGGACGGGGGCAGGATTGGGGCAGCCTCGGCAGCGATGCTGAGACCCGGGGGGCCGGTGGCGCTGGGCGCGTGCGGGCTGCGCGTGGCCGTCCGCCCTCCCGCCTGTAGGGCGGCCCTACCCCTGCCGTTGCTCCCTGCCTGAAGACGGCGGGCAGCTGAGGACCGTTTTTGTGCGTAAACCTCCCCGTCCAGCTCTCACAGTAGGTTTTGATGTCAAGCCCTCTGTCCCCTCACCAGGTCCTGGCTGCCACGGGGGGTCGGCGGGGAGGCCACCTTCCAGGCTCGGGGGGGTCCCTTTGCTGGTCTGCCCAGCTCTGCCCTCTCGAATGCGTCCTCAAGGATGCAGAGGGAGCTGCCCCAGTGCAGCGCCCCCGGCGCTGAGGTTTCACCACAGGCCCAGGCGAAGACCCCACGTGTTTCTCTCTTGCGATACTTGAAATCTTGCCTCTGTGCTTGGACCTAGAAGAAGAAGAGCAGCCCTGGGACTCGTTTCTGTCTCCTCACCGGTGACTTGAGCTTCTCCTCCTGCGCAGAAATTGTCCGTATTTATTGCTTTACGGTTGGCTGGAACCAGGGCCTCTGGGGGGCTGGCGCCGCGGTAGGGGCCCCTCGGGCTCTGTCCGCGGGCGGCCTCCGGGGTGCGGGGTGAGCGCCGCCCCGCCCAGCCTGTCCTCCACAGCACAGCTCTCCGCCCTTGGTCTACCTTACAAGACGTTTGTGTCACCCGCCCCCCCCCCCCCCAACCCCTTGCATTAAGTTGTGTAACATCAATTTAAGGAAATAAACCTCTGGAGTTGTTGGGCTGCTGTTACCGATGGTTTGTCACGGCCTGCCCTTCTCCCGTCACCTTTCTCGGACTACACGCCCCGCCCCGCCCTGCCATGTGCTGCAGCAGCAGCTGGAGTTTGGAGGTCAGGTTCGGGGCAAGACTGGGAGCTCAGTCCTCCAGGGGTTCACCGGGTGCCAGACCTTGACAGCAGCCACGTCACTTCCATCCCCACCCACGGCGCAGGAGGGTCCCCCGCTCCACCTCTGGGTGGGTGTGAGAGGCTCTGGTTTTCATGTGCCCGCCCCCGATGGTTAGTGACCTCAAGTATCTTTTCATGTGTTTGTCAGCAATTTCTAGATCATTTTTGGAGAAATATCCATTCAAGTCCTTTGCCCGTTTTTGAATCGGATGGTTTCTCTTTTTGTTGTTGAGTGGTAAGGTTTGCATTTTTTAGACTGCGTGTTGTTTTTTATTTATCTGTTTTTAAGTTTATTTTTTCATAAATTTATTTATTTAATTTTTTTGGCTGCATCGGGTCTTCACTGCTGCACGTGGGCTTTCTCTAGTTGCAGCAAGCGGGGGCTACTCTTCATTGCAGTGCGCGGGCTTTTCATTGCAGTGGCTTCTCTTGTGGAGCACGGGATCTAGGCACGCAGGGTCGGTAGTTGTGGCACGCGGGCTCTAGAGTGCAGGCTCAGTAGTTGTGGCGCACGGGCTTAGTTGCTCCGCGGCATGTGGGATCTTCCCGGACCAGGGCTCGGACCCATGTCCCCTGCGTTGGCAGGCGGATTCTCAACCACTGCACCACCAGGGAAGCCCTACATATTGTTTTAATAGGTTAAAAGTATCTCATTAAGTTACCAAAAAGGCTAACCGCAATGTGAAACGAAAGTTCGCGGAGGGGTAGTGATAGAGGAAGTGGAAGGTGGGGCCTCAAAAGGCCAGGTCCCAGCAGGGCTGCTCCAGTCTGGCTTCCTGGAGTGCGTCTCCGCAGACAGGAAGGGCCGTGCCTGGCGGAGACGCAGCCCCTTCCGCTCTGTGGGGCTCCCAGTATGTTACACAAAGAAATGCCAAAAGAGGATTAAGACAACCGTGGCATTTTGTTGTCAAGTTAATAGACTTCATTTCTTACAGCGGTTTTAGGTTTACAGAAAAATTGTGCAGAAAGTACAGAGAGTTCCCAAATACTCCCTCGCCCCCTGCCACCCACTTTACTTCTCCTGTTAACACCTTGCATGGGTGGGATTCATCTGTTACAACTGATAAACCTACACTGATAAACTGATAAACCTGACACATCAGCATCACCCAGAGTCCATGTTTACGTTGTGATTCGCTCTTGGTGCTCGTGCTGTGGGTTTGGACACACATATGATGACCTGTACCATTTCAGTGTCATGCAGAGTAGTTTCACTGCCCTGAATATCCTCTGTGCTCTGTGTTCATTCCCCTGACTTCAACCCCTGTCCCTTTAACTGTCTCCATAGTTTCGCCTCTTCCAGAATGCTGGAATCACACAGTGTATAGCCTTTTCAGATTGACTTCTTCCGGGTCTTTCCATGGCTTGATGGCTCACTTCTTTTCAATGCTGAATGATACTCCCCTGTCTGGGGGTACTGAGTTTATTTATCCATTCACCTACTGAAGGATATCCTCTTGCTTCCCAGTCTTGGTATTTATGGGTAAAGCTGCTGTAAACATCCCTGTGTAGGAGCCTGACAGTAAGGAGGGCCCAGGAGGGCTGGCTGGGCCGGGGGTACAGCGGGCACACGGGAGGGACCGGCTCCCCCCTTCCTGCGGAGCTCCCATTGCCCTGCACGCTCCTGGCATGCTCACAGGGGGCCTTCGGCCAGGAGGTCCGGCTCAGGTGCCTGCCCCACTTCCAACTGCCCCCTGGGCACCTGTCCCAGCCTCACAGGCCTCAGTTTGTTCTCCGTAGATCAGAGATGTGGGATCGGGGCTGCTGGGTCCGGCTCGGTGCCACCATGGCCAGTTTGCAGGGAGGCCCCTCAGTGGTCTTTTCCTTTCATTCTCTCACCTGACACAGGACCTTGGAGCACGGCCCCAAGCTTCCATCCTCCCCACCTGCTGGCCCGTGGCACAGCCTGGGGTCTTGGGCCTGCCCCTGAGACTGCCCTCACCCGGCGCCTGGGTTTCTCTTCCAGCACTGGGAGCTTCCTGGTTCACACGGGCAGGGGGAGATGGACTGCTTCCCGGGGCACAACCCGAAGTCCCACCATCCATTCTCAACTGCCTTCCTCGGCGGCTCTAGTTCCAGCCGTCACAGTTGCCCAGGTCGTGCGCTCACACGGATGTCTCAGCCTGGGCCCCATGTCCACCTCCATGTGCCAGAGCGGGCGAGGGCAGGGAAGGAGTGTCCCCCGACAAAGGAGCCTCTATGGTAAGGGGTGCTCTGTGATGGTAGGTGCTGTGCGACGGGGTGCTCTGGGTGAAGGTGGGTGCTCTGTGTGAAGGTGCCCCGATGCTTCCTAAGGCTGCTCAGCCACCTGAGTTCCCCAGACCACATGTGACCTTGACCTTTCCTCATGCCTGGAACCCTGGGGCAGCTCTTTCTTCCCTTCCCCAGAGGGGTGGGCTGTGCTGGGGGGGTGTTTAGCACCGGTGAGCTGTGCCCTCCCGCCTGCCTGAGCTCTTTTCCAACTAAGCCTGACTTTTCCAACTAGGAGGCTGCGTAGAATTTGGTCCAAGGAGAGAATCCTTGTCAGCAGCCACTGATCCAGCTTCTTTCTTGTGGATTCGCTTGTTTTGGACATTTCGTATACAGGTGACCTGTGAGCAACGTGGTGGTTAGGGGCACAGACCCCCCCCCCACCCACGCAGTCAAAAATCCACATATAACTTGACAGCTGGCTCTCCGTGTCCGTGGTTACGCATCCGTGGATTCAGCCACTGGCAGACTGAGTAGTCCTGCACTTTGTATTTAGTGAAACAAATTCTGTATAGGTGGAGCCGCGCATTCAACCCTGCGTTGCTCAAGGGTCAGTTGTACATGGAATCACACGCACGACGTGGCCTTCTGCGCCTGGCGTCTCCACTGAATGTGTTTTCAAGGTTCACCCCCAGCCGTAGCATGCGTCAGTACTTCTGAGTCGTTTTCACACAGCATTTAATACTTGATCACACACTCTCTTGCTGTTGGTCTGTCATTGTCTGTCCCCCCTAGAATGGAAGCTTCCCGAGGGCACGGGTTCTGCTCCTAGTCTATTCCCAGCCTCTGCAGGCGCTGGGAACCTAGTAGGTGCTCGGAAAATAGCTACTGACCGAGTGGCCGTCTCAGGGAGGTCTGAGTCCCGTGCCGCCAGCCGCACTTCCTTCCGCCTTCTGCGGGCTGTCTGTCGCTCGCTCCCGCCAGCTGTGGTGACATCTGTGCCGCCTCCCAAACCCCATGTGTGGACGAGTTTCCCATCTGTCTTCTACCAGCTTCCAGGAGGTCCTCACTCCCTGGAGCTCTCACACAGGCGGCTCCAGCATGACCCAGTCTCTCCCTGGCATTTGGGCCCCTCTCCGTGCCTCAGCTTCCTCATCTGTAAAATGGGGACAAGAGAACCTTCCTCAAGGCTTCATGAGGATTGAATAAGCTAACAGGCATCAAGCCACTAGAGCAGCACCTGGCACTGGCACATGGCAAGTGTTTTCTTATGAGAGGTTTGTGGGAAGGCGCTGGTCTGCACACTGTTGAAAGACAGGCTGTCATTCCAGATGCCGGGGCTGGTGCTCTGTGGCTTCCGGCCATGGGCTCAGCCTGTCCCTCGGGTTCCTCTTCAGTAGCGTGCTTGCTCTTATGGTGCTTGCTCCCTAAGGCAGGCGACAGGACTGAATGAGCTAACACGTGTAACACGGAACAGAGCCTGGAAGCGTAGTTGTTAGGACGACTTGTTCGCCCTAAGAGGGCGCATCCGCATCGGCCTCAAACCATCCCCGAGTTGGCAGCGGGGAACCGGGCTCCCGGCGCCAGGCCCCGCCCTCCCCGCCCCGAAGCCCCGCTCAGTCCCGCCCCTGACACCAAGCTCCGCCCCAAGCCGCCTCGGCCCGCCTCGCCCAGAAGGACTTTTGTCCACGTCCGGCCGCCGTCCGGCCGCGCGCTCCGCTTCCGCCTTCGCCCACGTGGTCCGGCTCGGGCTCAGTCCGCGGCTCCGTGAGTGGGGCCGGGTCGGGGCGCGCCCCACTAGTCCCGGCGGGGGTGGCCGGGGTCTCCCTGATTCCCGAGAGAGAGCCGGCTGGGCGGGGCGAGAGGACGAGGGGGGGAGCAGGAGGGACTGGGGAGGTCAGAGGTCAGCCTGGGGGTCAGGGACGTCTTAGGTTATCCGCGGGCGGGGCTGGAGCGTGAGAGGGTCCCGGGAAGGTTAGAGTTCACAAGGGGTGGGGCTGGAGCGTGGCCGTGGTCGGAGTTAAGGAGGGGCGGGCTGGTGTGTAGGGGCCCCGGGGAGGTTAGGGGTCTAGAGGGCCCGGGTGGGTGCGTACCGGGGGAGGTCAGGGGTCGGGCGCGTGCCCCCCCCCTGCCCCTCCCGGGCCTGCATGGGGCTCCCCAGCCTGCGGGCGGCGGCCTGGGCCCTGAGGAGAGCCTGCGGACCGTGGACCCCGCGCCTGGGACCGCGCCTCCTCTGGTAATGACAGTGCACTTGTCCGTGACCCCAGGGTAGCACGCTGACCCCCACTGAGCCCGACTGCATGCCCGGCGAGCACCAGCCCTAATCGCATAAAGTGTGCTGTCACTGCTCCATTTCTTGGACAGTGAAACCGAGGCCAAGTTGGTGGTTGGGCAAGATCTACAGTTAGCGCCCAGCTGGGATTTGGACTCGGTGGTGAGCCCAGGGTGTTTACTGGACCATGCTGCCACCGTCAGTCTTTCACTGGGCCGCTTCCTTCTGTGTTTTGCTCACACCCCACCCCCCCCTCGCCACCGTGTCTTTTCAGTTTGCCCCCCATGGCAGGGAATGGGGAGGCCCCCGTGCCCGTGGGGACCCAGCAGGAGCAGGACAGGAAGGGCCGGCGTGGCTGGCAGGGCACGGCCAGGATCTGGGAGGAAACAGAGCAGCAGGCGAAGAAGCTCAAGAGCAGCGAGGACGGGGAGCAGCACAGGAAGCTGCCCAAGCGGAAGGTGGTGCTGCTCGTGGCCTATTCCGGGAAGGGCTACCACGGCATGCAGGTGAGGGCGCCCGCGGGGCTGGGCAGCTCTGACTTCTCTCAAGGCCCGCGTGCTAGGGCCGGGGACCTCAGAGTGACAGTTCCCCAGTGAGCCATCTTGGGAAGTGGCAGAAAGAGGGGTCTCATTCTTCACCTCCTGTATCGTGTGGGTCCCGTCAAGCAAGATTTAGATTCAGATTGAAGCAGCTTTGAGTCCTGTTTCATCCATGCATTGCTTGGATGCTTGCAGGGGGCAGGTGTTCATGAGTCTCCCGAGGTGGTTAAAGGCCCAGGCCTGCCGATGACCAGAGGCAGCAAGTGACTAGAGCTCTCAGTCCGTCGTTTCCTCATCTTTATGATGACGGTGCTGACTTTGTAGGGCATGAAGAGTCATTAGGCTGACCGAGACTGCACGCTAGAACTGGGGCAGCGCCAGGGGTGCTCAGAAGAGGCAGCTGTTACTCTTCGTTAGACACGTGAAGGTGACAGTTGTGGGTACGCAGGCACGTGAGAACTCCCTGCCCAGCCCAGCCCTGTGACCCTTTCCCGAAAGGCACAAGAGCCCCGGTACCCCAGCAGATGCACGTAGATTTTCTTCCTGTTCCTTGTGGTCAGCATTGTGGCTCTTACACTTTGGTGCCTTGTTCTTTAAACTTCTTTAAGCTTGACTCGCAGGGAGGAATTCACTGCTGTGTAGAGTATCTAACTGAAGTGGAAGTTTAAGAAAACAGTGCCCAACCTTACCAGGTGCTGTGGTCACCTTTACTGTAAATAATAGTTGTAATGGGATACTTCGTATCCTATTTTAGTATTTTTTATTAAGTATAGGGTTGCACCCGTGAAACCAGTTTGATGACCTTTGATGACCACGGGTAGATTGTGACAATGGTGGAAACAGTGCTTCGGTCTCACTTAGTGGAACAAATAAACCACCTCCGCTGCTCTTTGCGGATGTTTAAATGCTTTTTTGTTTGAGGGTGACTGATTACGTGTGTTGTTGCCTTACGCGCTGTCTTGAGAATTTTGCCTGTGCCTCATCATCTTCTGTTTGCCTCAGTTTCCCCATCAGGGGAATGGATGAGGGGGTACAGAGTGACGGTAGCTCACAGGGTGACAGAAGGACACAGCGGGATGTGGGGAAGGGTTGTTATCCCCGTTTCTTAATATCCATTCCGACCGCTGGAGGAGCATTTATAGCTTCTTGCTGAGTAAAGGGATTGGACTTAAGCTGCAGTGGGGACTGTAAGGTAGACTTTGGGAAGAACCTGCCCACTGTGGTGCGTCTTGGCGAAGTGCTTGTCGCCCTGTGTCCCTTGCTTGGCAAAGATTTTCTTTGACAGCGTCAGGGTGGTGATCTCACTGACGTCACAGGGTCCTGCAGGATTACACTGCATCCCCACCCACTAGGTGCTGGCGGCACCCTGGGGTGCTTCCTCCTCCAGCTGGGGGGGCCTGCCTCCCTGTAGTGATGGAGGAGGGCCTGCTACCTGCTGTGGTGAGGGAGGGAGACCCCTGGGGGTGCTGAGGGAGGGGAGTCCCTCTTTGGCCGGGTGCAACAGACAGATGGGTCTGCAGCAGGAGGGTGCTGGTCTCACATCTGACCAGGTAGGGGGAAATGATGTCTCAGGTGATGCCCACTGTCAGCTGCCCAGGGTGGGAAGTGTCTAGGACTGCGGGTACCCACAGGTGGCTTTCCTGCTTCCCATGGGTCGGGGGACGAGCTGCAGGGTCTCTCCATGCCCACAGGTGCGGTCCCCACCTGCCGGGTGCGGGCACAACGCACATGCCCCTACCTGGATCAGCCATGGCCCAGGGCCCCTACTGTGGGTAGTGATTGAGTGAAAAACAAGTTTTCTTCTCTTTTCCTCAGAGGAATGTTGGGTCCTCGAAATTCAAGACCATCGAAGATGACCTGGTGTCCGCCCTGGTCCGGTCGGGTTGTATTCCTGAGAATCACGGGGAGGACATGCGGAAGATGTCCTTCCAGCGCTGCGCCCGGACGGACAAGGTAGGTGCTGTCCCCACGTCCCCTGCAGGTGCGAGCAGCACCGAAGCCGCCGGTCGGTGGTTTTTGTTTGTCCTCGTCCCACTTTCCATCTTAGCATCTTTATCCCTCAAGATTCTCTTGGTTACAAATGACAGATGCATAGCTCAGACTAGTGTAAGTGGAAAGAAAGTTGTTGCCTCGTGTGGCCAAGAAGCTGGGGCATTTCCGGCCCAGGTGTGGCTGGACCTAGGTGCTCGGGGCCACAAGGTCTGGCGTCCTCTCCGTCTGTGCTTTCTCCTCCGTCGCTCCTGTGGGTGGCACGGTGGCCACAGCAGCTGCCTTAGATCCATCCATCTCCGGCTCGCGATACAAGTAGGACCGCGTGGCCACAGAGGCCCGCCACGCGTGTGATGTTAAACTTCCTAGGAGCCACAGCCAAAAGGGAAAAGGAAACAGGTGACGCTGGGTTTTGTTATCAGTTTTATTTAACTTAGTGTATCCAAGGTAGTCGCCTTTCAACGTGTAATCAACATACAAAGCGATGAACGGAAATAGTTTTCCATCGTGCGTGTGTGAGCGCCAAGTCTTTGGAGCCCCGCGGGAGTTGCACACTCAGGAGTCTCGGGTGGCCGTGACCCAGCACTGCCCATTCATGCTCATGAGACTGAGTCCTGCTGTCTGGTTGGCTCTCCCAGCGTCCCAGGCCAGTCGCTGGCTGGTCCCACCCTGGCACATTCCCAGGTGTGGGGCTGGTGCGAGCACGGTCTCCCCACAAAGGAAGGGAGGGTGTCGCCGAGGCAGGTGGGACAACCAGCCACGGAGAACGTAAAGCTCTCCCCCAGGAGATAAAAAACCCAAAGTGCCCGCGCACCTTTGAGCCTGCTCTCTCAGACCCGGGCCCTGAAATCATCTCTCTGGCCACCTAAGGTCACTGGGAGTCTGTGGTACACGTAGCTTTTTGCAGGTCAGGGTCCCAGGAATCTGAATAACGTCGAGTTTCAAAGGTACAGCGTCCCGTGGGATCCACAGGCCCAGGCCAGAACCCCGGAACCAGAGCCACGCACAGACAGCTGAGAACAAAAACAGGCGCCTGGCAGTCTCGTGGGTGATCCAGTCACATGTTAGTTGGTCCAGGTAGAGAGTACCGGGGCTCTTCGTGGTGTTCGTTTTCTTTTTAACTTTCCCACTTACAGCTCTCTGGTTGTTTTCAAGGCAGAAGAAAAGTAAACATTTGCCTGAGCTAATGAAGACAGCATTTTCAAATATAGGGCTAGCATTTATTTCAGTTTTCACTGTTATTAGAGATGGTTTTATTCGAATATGTTTTCCTTCTTACATTTTGGGAAATCTAGAAAACCTTTGATACTAACATCCCCATGGACGAACAAATGACAATATTTTGTTAGTTTTTGTTTCAGATTAAAAAAAAAAGTTTCAAGGAGCTGTAATTCACTCCCACACATTTTGCCCATGTAAAGGGTACATTCATTGATTCTAGTCTTTTCTCACAGTTGTGCAGCCATCACCACAGTCAAGCTTAGAACCTTTTCATCATCCCTAAAACTTCCCTGGACCCTTTAGTTATCACCCACCTCTCCACTAACATATCCAGAAAATTCTCATTTCAACGTGTAATCAGGGCTTCCCTGGGGGCACAGTGGTTAGGAATCCGCCTGCCAGTGTAGGGGACACGGGTTCAAGCCCTGGTCCGGGAGGATCCCGCATGACGCGGAGCAGCTAGGCCCGTGTGCCACAACTACTGAACCCCACGTGCCTAGAGAGCCCATGTTCTGCAACAGGAGAAGCCACCGCAATGAGAAGCCCGCGCACCGCAACATAGAGTAGCCCCCGCTCGCTGCAACTAGACAAAGCCTGTGCACAGCAACAAAGACCCAATGCAGCCAAAAATTAAAAAAAAACAAAAAAACATGTAATCAATATAAAAAGATTAGCAATGAGATGTTATTTCTGTTCCTTTTTCGTGTACTGAGACTTTGAGACCTCATTTCAGAAAAGCCGTTTTATGCCCTCAGTAGCCACTCGTGGCCAGATGCCCCCGTGTTGGAGGGTGTCTGCCTGGGGAACAGTGGATTCGGCCTGTGTTCCATCTCACCAGTTTATTTTTTGTCTTTCTTCTTTTTTACAAAAATCTCTCCAACTTTTTATTTGGAAAAACTTCAGACCTCCAGAAGTCTCAGGAACAATGCATGAACACCCTTAGTCTTCCCCTAGACTCGGCAGTGTTAAACTTTTGCCATATTTGTTTTCCTTTTTGTGCCTTTGAATGGAACCATTTGAGAGGAAGTTGCAGACGTCATCACCCTTCACCCCAAAATATGTCGCATGAGCAGTGGCGTCCTCTGGCAACTCCTCGGTGTAGCTGTCGCCCTTGGGAAATTTAACACCTGATACACCGTTTCTTATTGATCCTGTGTCTAACCCAGGGTTGATGGTTCCATTCAGTTGTCATGTCTGTTGACTTTCCTTCTTTTTTTAATTAAAAAATTTTATTTTCTATTTCTTTTATTATTTCTTTTATTTCTTTATTTTTTTGGTTGTGTTGGGTCTTCATTGCTGCACGTGGGCTTTCTTTAGTTGCGGCGAGCAGGGGCTACTCCTTGTTGCGGTGCGCGGGCTTCTCATTGCGGTGGCTTCTCTTGTTGCGGAGCATGGGCTCTAGGCGCACCCGGGCTTCAGTAGTTGTGGCACACGGGCTCAGTAGTTGTGGCTCACAGGCTCTAGAGCACAGGGTCAGTAGTTGTGGTGCACGGGCTTAGTTGCTCCGCGGCATGTGGGATCTTCCCGGACCAGGGCTCCAACCCATGTCCCCTGCATTGGCAGGCGGATTCTTAACCACTGTGCCACCGGGGAAGCCCTTGAGTTTCCTTTAAAATGGTCTCCTCGCCTCCTTTCTGTCCTTCCTGACGTGATGTTTTTGGATAGTTCAGGCCAGTTATTTTGACGAATGTCCTCCATCTGTATTTGTCTGATTGTTCTCATGACTAGATTCAGACTAAAGAAATTTTTCGGCCGGAGTGTTACATGTGTTACACGGTACTCTATCTTCTTTGCTTACATTTAAAAAAATCTTTTTAGAACGTATGACTGTAGTAAACAGAAAGGTGCATACAGCGTCAGTGTAAAGTGAAACGGGTGATTCTACGGTGAACGCCTGGATAATCTCCACTCAGGTCAACATGTGGGTCTCTGCCCGCATCCCAGGAGCCCTCCTCGTCCACCTTCTGAATCACACCGCTCCCCTCCCCCAGACCTTACTGCCATATTGCCTTTTATGAAAACTTGGCTTTTAGAAAAAAGGTATAATATACAAATGGTAAACTGTACTCTTCTTGAGTGCAGAGCTTGATCAGTTTTACCTGTGTCACTAGCACTCCATCTCCACAGGATACCTGCTATTGTGACTTGGATGGTGACCTCTTCCTTGCTCAGCTCCAGAGTTCTGTCATCTAAGTTGCATTTTCTTTTTTCCTGAGTCCTTGAGAGTCACATCCAAGGTGGGACTTTATCTCCTATCTGCAGGATTTCATGTATTTGTTCCCATGTTTTGCTGGGCTCTGAAGTTCACTTGTAATTTTTTATAAGTTATGTGGCACTCACTCCCTTGGTATATAGAGCACTGCTCTTGTATCTGATTATTCCCTTCAGATGCACTTCTAAAAGCAGAATTCCTCCACGGAAAGGTGTAGCGTGCGTGTGGTCCTTCTGCTGAAGAGACCAGCTTGCAGAGTGTCCTGCTCCAAGTGCACGGCCCAGCTGGCCCTCCCATGTCTGCTTCCTTTGCAGGGTGTGTCTGCGGCCGGCCAGGTTGTGTCTCTGAAGGTGTGGCTGATTGACGACCTTTTAGAAAAGATTAACAGCCACCTTCCGTCTCACATTCGGATACTGGGTAAGCCTTGCAGCGCTGGGCTGCACGCTGGGTGGTGGTCGGTCTCACAGGGACACGAAATTTCTTCTTTCACCGAATTTCTCTGTCGCGGAGCGGAGATAACAGCGTGGTTGCTTAGCAGTTGGTAGGAGTGGTTGTGAGTCAGCTGTGAGAAAGGGTTCAGTATTCCCGCCTCCTTCAGACAGGGACACAGCCAGACAGACAGACTTGGAAAGGCCCTCGGTGCAGCATCTTGGTGCTACGTGTGCCTTGTTTTAACCAAATGCTTGGATGTGAAAGTCCAGATTTG
The DNA here is from genome assembly GCF_965194805.1 of Balaenoptera borealis. Taxonomy (NCBI): domain Eukaryota; kingdom Metazoa; phylum Chordata; class Mammalia; order Artiodactyla; family Balaenopteridae; genus Balaenoptera; species Balaenoptera borealis. Next base: position 91,049,497 of record NC_138875.1, read on the forward strand.
AGAAAATTAAAACAGGGGCTATGACTCCCTTTTGTAACAGGCCTGATAATGGGATTTCCAGTCTGACCCTCTCTGCCTTTTAAGTGGCATATATGTGCCACCGATAATTAATGTGGTACTGGGGTAGCTGGGGGTAGCTCTTCTTGCCTTCTGTTTCTCTCTGTCCCATCTGTTATTTGTTTCCCTCTTCTTTTTCTCCCTCCTTTTGGATTAATTGATGTTTCTTGTCATTGCATTTCATTATCACCTTGGTTAGCTAATGCGATGACTCGCTATGGTTTTTTTTCAGTGATTGCTTTGCTGGCCCTTAAAGCAAGGGCTGGCAAAGTCTTTCTGTAGAGGGCCAGGTAGTAAACTATCTGAGGCTTTGTGGCCACATAGATTACTGTCTCTGTTGCATATTCTTCTCCTTTGTTTCTTTTTTTAACCACCCTTTCAGCCTTAGCTCAGAAGCTGTGCAGGAACGGCCATGGTTTTGGCCGCTGTTTGCCAGCCCCGGGGTCAGAGCACCCATGGGCCAGTTAGCACAGCTGCCCTCACGTGAAGCCAGGCCACCTTGCACGCACCTGGCACCTGCACCACGCACTTGCGCCTGTCCTGCTGTTGCGGCGTGTGTTTCGGGTCTGCCTGTGTTATCGCCCGCACGCTACAGTGTTACTTTTTCTTTAACCAGAGAGTTAAAAAGACTTTTAAATGCTTTTTAAAGTTGAAGTATAACCAGTGTACGGTAAACTGCGTAGTTCGTTATACAATTAAAAAGTTGAGATATGTGTGCCTACCTGTGAAACCAGCCCACTTGAGAGAGTCACCCTCTGTGTCACCCCTAGAAGATTGTAACCCTCCCCACGTCCCTCCCACCCCATTCCTCACCAGGCGACCACCGATCTGCTCTCTTTCACTGCAGATGGCTTCGTATTTCTAGAGTTTTATGTAAATAGGATCGTATGGAATGGCTTCTTTCACTGAGCCTGGTTAAAGATTCCTGCACGTTGTCAGGTGTATCCAGTTTGTTCCTTTCCATCGCTGCGTGGTTTCCAGTTGTTTATCCAGTTACCCGGTGGGGAACACTGCGGGTGTTTCCAGTTTGGGGCTGTTAAAAAAAAAAACTGCCATGGGCATTTGGTACAAGTATAAATAGGGTTCTCAACACAAAGTCACAACCCTTGCTTTTGGTTACTTTGCCCACTATTGAATTTATTTTAAAATTATTTATTTATTTATTTGTTTGCTGCACCGCGTGGCATGCGGGATCTCGTTCCCCGACCAGGGATGGAACCCGCGCCCCCTGCAGTGGCAGCTCGGAGTCCTAGCCGCTGCACCGCCAGGGAAGGCTCTGCATTTATTATTGGCATGACACAGTTTTACTTTTATTGTCCTGTGGTCTTTCTCTGCCTGGTGAGGATAATTCCCTCCTGAAGACCTTCTCCGGGAGCCAGTCCTCTGAAAGTCCCATGTGATGCCTCTCAACATTCACTCCACGGGAATGTTCTCATGTATCCCGCAGGTGGTTCCCCGCTTTTGCTACAGTAATACCAAACCCGACACCATTCCCAGCCGTCAGCACCGCTTACGTAACATGACACAGCAAGGCTGTGTTTTCCCTCTTTAACAGCCCAGCCATGTGGTCGGCTGCCGGCCCCTTTCAGCCTTTTCTTGGCAGTTACGTTCCGCACGACGGAAATTAGGTGCACAAAGCATACCTGTGATGCTCTGTGTCGGTGAAATTGAATTCTTAAAGCAAGACAAAACACAAAAATAAGATTACCCCAAATCAAACACGACAGCAGAGACAGAAGACGGGAAGGGCGGCGCAGATGCAGCCTTGAAGTGGCAGCCCCGGGGCGGTGTCCGAATCAGTCCTTGTAACACGAAGCCGAAGTTGGCCTTTAAATCAGCCTCCTTGAGAGGCTGAGTCCTCGCGACCCGGTCTTGACTTTAGCGTGAGGACAGCGGCGCAGCACAGAGCACCCAGGGCCACAAGGCGCTTCTTGGTCCCCAGTTCCCAGAAACCACCCCCCCCAACAGTTGTTGTGATTCTTTCAGAAATTTTCTATACAAATACAGACGTAATCCGTATGTTTGTATTTCTCTCACAAAGGGAATCCGCCTGCACGTAGTTCTTCGTTTTGCTTTTCTTTTTTCACTTAACGGTTAAGAAGTCTGTCGGGAGCCCTGGCCAGGCACAGTGAGCGCTCAGCGGTGCGGCCCCCGGTCCTGGGGACGGGCGCCTGCTCTGCGGGGCTGCTTTTGGTTCATTCTGCTAATGTCTAAGAGCCGTTGATCGTTTCCCTGTTGCTGGACTTTTTGTTTTCAGTTTCTTTTGCTGCTTGAACACGCTGCTGGCCCTGGCCTCACCTGCAGGGTGGCTTCTGATCCAAGGCTTCTGGGTCGGGGTCACCGGCTGGTGCTTTAGTCCGCGTGGATCCCCCGGGCTCCGTGAGGCGAGAGCAGGATGTCCCGCACCTTGGCCGACCCCGGGGTTTGTTTGACAGGGTTTAGCTGAGGGTTTAGCGCATGGAGCCGGGGCCCCCTCAGGCTCGTCCGGGTTCGGCAGGTGAGGTGCTGGCGCTCAGACCTGCTCAGGGTGTCGTCCGTCTGTCCTCATCGCCTCCTCTGCCCCCAGGACTGAAGAGGGTCACGGGCGGCTTCAACTCCAAGAACAAGTGTGATGCCAGGACCTACTTCTACATGCTGCCCACGTTCGCCTTCGCCCACAAGGACCATGACGCGCAGGACGAGACGTACCGGCTGCAGGCGGAGACGCTGGGGCGTGTGAACCGGCTCCTGGCCTGCTACAGGGGCACCCACAACTTCCACAACTTCACCTCGCAGAAGGGGCCCCGCGAGCCCAGCGCCCGGCGCTACATCCTCGACATGTTCTGCGAGGAGCCCTTCGTGCGCGAAGGCATGGAGTTTGCGGTGATCAAGGTCAAGGGCCAGAGCTTCATGACGCACCAGATCAGGAAGATGGTGGGGCTGGTGGTGGCCATCGTCAAGGGCTACGCGCCCGAGAGTGTGCTGGAGCGCTGCTGGGGGGAGGCCAAGGTGGACGTGCCCAAGGCGCCGGGGCTCGGCCTGGTCCTGGAGCGGGTGCACTTCGAGAAGTACAACCAGCGCTTCGGCCACGACGGGCTGCACGAGCCGCTGGACTGGGCGCGGGAGGAGGCTGAGGTCGCGGCCTTCAAGGAGCAGCACATCTACCCCACGATCATCAGCACCGAGCGCCACGAGAGGTCCATGGCCCAGTGGCTGAGCACCCTGCCCGTGCACGACTTCAGCGCCACTGCCCACGCGGCCGCCGGCCCGGGCACCAAGGTGGGGCCGGGGCCACGGGGGCCGGGGGTCAGGGGAACCACGGGGGCTGACGCTGGCCCTTCCAGGAGCTCAGCCAAGCACTTGTCCACACCTGTCATTGTCCGTGGCTAAGCTTAGACCCACTCTGCCCCCTGTCACTGTACCCATTGTATAGATGAGCAAGCTGAGGCACCAAGAGGCCTGTCGCTGCCCCGGGGTCACAGCAGTGGGAGGAGCAGGGCCAGGGCCTAGGACCTGGTGGCCAGCTCCCCTGCTCTGCACCTAGTGACGCTGGGTGGGGGGCATGCTCGGTGGCCGTCTTCCCGTGTGTGAGATGGAGGTGCCAGGAGGACGTCCTCCTCTGGCTGATGCTGCTGGTCAGTTGGCACGTGCCTGGCTCCAGAACATGGGGTCACTTGACAGGCGCCAGGGACGCTGAGTGGCCAAGCGTCGTTCTCCTCGCCCTCTGGGCAGCGTTCCTGTGCAGGCCCGCGGTGCCCTCCTCCGTCTGGGAGGGGACGCAGGCTGGTGCAGGCTGTGCTTTCGGCCCCGCTCTCCCAGAGCCCTGCTGTCCGATACCGACCAGGGACCTGGCTCAAAGTGTGATTCATCTGTGAGTTAACTGCCAACCTTACGTTAGGAGGAGAGCATCCACGACTGGAGGTGCTGGAGCTAAAAGTTAACATTTTACTTTAGTTCTCAATTCTTTACCCTGGGGTGAGGGGGGTCCCCAAAGCCCATGTTCTCTCATGGTGTCCCAGCAGGCTGTCAAAGGGTGAGATTCCCACCTGGAGCTCTGGGAGATTTCTTCCCATTATCTAGGTATCTAGAAAAACACTGTCCTTCCTCCCCAGCCGGGCTTGTAAACCCATGTGCATACAGGTGAGGGGAGCAAGCAAGGTGGGCCAGGTGTAAGAAAGGCAGGGGTTGCAGGTCGGGTGGTGAATTCCAAGCAGCGTCGGGGAGGAGGTAGGACTTGGTGGAGACTGTGGGAAACGGCAGAGCTCTTGTTCCACCGGCAGGGCCCCTGCAGCTCAGCGCCAGCCAGTGGAGGGTGGGCCCGAGTGTTGGCAGAGCTTACCTTTTCTCAGGAGAAACTGGGGTTCCAGACTTGTATGTGAAATAGTCCACCCTTTAAATGTTGGTGGTTATTAATTTTCCCAGCACTGAGAGGCCAAATGGAGCACGTGTGCAGGTGGGGCCTGGGGGCCAGGCTTGCCCTCTGCTGGATTCCCACAGACAGAGAGGCCTCGGGCCATCTGCTGTCTTTACATAGCACCGAGGGGCTTGTACTTGACCAGCTTTGCAGTAGCTCAGTTTTATGTCCCCAAGGTCACTGAAGCCTCTGGGAATGTGAAGGGGCCCGATGAAGGCCCCCTCTGGTCCCCAGCCCTTGGCTTTGCCCGTTCAAGACAGGTTCTTGAATCAGTGAAGAGAAAGACGGGGTGAGGCTGAGCCTTGCCCTGGGCAGCCCCGTGCAGGGCAGGGCAGGGCAGGGCCCTCGCCGGGCAGAGCGCTCCCCAACAGCCGTTTCCTGTCTGCTCTCGCTCTGCAGGTCCCCCGTGCCCTGGAAGGCAGTGACGGGGATGGGGGCAGTGACTGAGTTGGCCCACGACACGCACCACGCACGCCGGGACCTGCCAGCTGCTGCTGGCCGCGTGCCTCGCCCTGACGGGACAGCCCGCGCCCGGCCTCCTCACATCAGGGTCCTGAGACCTGCATCTTTCTGAGTTTCCATCACAGGGAGAACCTGCTGCGAATCTGTTTTCAGCGCACGCGTTGACTACACACAACTCAGCACGTAAAGACACTATTTTTTTAAAGAAGCGATTTTCTTATTAAATAAGTACAAACCTTGCTCAGTCACTTCTTTTACCTTTGCTCGGTCTTTTCCACGGGTCTTCCACCGAGCGAGGTGCAAGGAGCGCCGGGCCCTGTGTCAGCAGCAGAGCGAGCGGCGGGAACGGGTGACCTGGCGGGGCGCGTGCCTGGGCGGAGGCCGGAGCGGGCGGGACAGCGGGCGGCTCCTGGCAGGACTGGCTGTCAGGGTGGGGCTCGGCGGCCCGGCAGCGGCGCAGACCAGGACAGAACAGGGGGGCCGTCGGGCCAGGGGTAGCAGCCCCCGGCGCTGGAGGACACGGGCTCCTGGGTGTCCACCCGGCCCCCTGCAGCACGCAGCTCCCATCCTGGTCCGTGCATCCCTGGCGCCGTCCGCGTTCCGGGCGGGAGGGAGGAGGGAGGGCAGAAGGAAGGGGCACGTCGTTGACTGTGTCCCGTAGCGAGCCCTCCGGGACGTCCCGCCAGTGACTTCATCCCCTTGCTGGCCAGAGGTGTGTCATGTGGTCACGTCCAGCTGCAAGGGGGGCAGGGAAATGCTTTTATTAAGTGGCGCCCTGAGGAGAAGGCGACACTCTGTTACCAAGGAAGAGGGGTCAGGCGGGGGGCAGGCAGTCGGCAAGTCTGCTGCAGGAGATGCGTGGTGTGTGTGCACGTGGGATGCACACGTGCATATGCTGTGGTATGTGTGTGCCCACGTGGACGCACGTGTGGTGTGTGAGCAGTTTGTGCACGTGTATTTATGTGATGTGATCGTAGGTGGATGTGTCTGCATGGGTACGTGTGCACATGTGATGTATGTGCAAATGCCGTGTGGTGGGTTGCACATGTGTGTACAACGTGGCAAATCTCGAGGGAGCACTCCCTTTCGGAGAACAGAGCGGGTGGGGCGAGTAGAATCAGGAAGACTGGCAGTGATGTGGGGGAGAGACCAAGTGAGGTGTGCCTTTGGGTCCGAGAAACCGTAGCGAGTGGTTGCCGCTGCCAGGTGGCCTGGGGCTGGGATGGGAGGGAGGGTTCGAGGCTGACTTGGGCTTTGGGTTTCAGGAATTGATGAGCTACCTGGGCCATTAACAGGTGGCGTGATTAGGAACAGGATGGGCTTGAAGGAGACATATTGGGGCTTGGCTTTAAGCGTGTTAATTTTACCTGTGATAGGGCTTTTTAAGTCACTCCCCAGGGCAGAAAGTAACCTAAGAACTGCTGGGATCGTGGGGTTCTCCCGTGAAAGGTCACATGGTCTTGGTTTCAGGGTCAAATTGTAGACAATTCCCAAGTGTGACTCCAGGCAATTAGTGAGTGACTGTTGTTTTGTTTTTTAGCAAAGAACAAACTCCTTTTTTTTTTAAAAAAAATTGTTTATTTTGTTTATTTTTTTGGCTGCATCAGGTCTTAGTTGCGGCACACGGGATCTTCGTTGAGGCATGTGGGATCTTTCCTTGCAGCGCGCTGGCTTCTCTCTAGTTGTGGGGCGCAGGTTTTCTCTCTCTAGTTGAGGCGCGTGAGCTCAGTAGTTGTTGCGCGAGGGATCCCGCAGCCTGTGGGATCTTAGTTCCCCGACCAGGGATCGAACCCACGTCCCCTGCATTGGAAGGCAGATTCTTTACTACTGGACCGCCAGGGAAGTCCCTGGGTGACTCATTTAAATCACCTTGGAGGATCCATGGGTATGTGATATTTTAAAATAATATATGTACTTGGATGGAATTCCCTGGTGGTCCAGTGGTTAGGACTCCACACTTCCACTGCAGGGGGCATGGGTTCGATCCCTGGTCAGGGAATTAAGATCCTGCATGCTGCATGGCACGGCCAAAAAAATAAATAAGATAAAATAAAATATGTACTTGGAAAAACAACCAGAGTACAAAAAAACGGAAGTTGCCCTCCCTCCCTAATTCCCAGTATCTCTCCATAGGCCCCTACTCTTACTTTTTTCTTGCGACTTCCAGAGATCTCTGTGCATATATGAGCATGTTTGACCCTTGTCTTCACACGGATGGTGGTGGTCTTTGCCATCACAAAAGTCTGTGTCGTTCTTGCCGGTGGCCCACGGTGTACGCGGTCCATACTACTCAGCCTGCTGGTGGACGTGTGTCCAGCCTTTGATTTTGCACACAGCGACCATCCTATATATCCTTGTCCACGTGTGAGCACCCCTAGATGCAGACTCTGTGGTCTGGCGGGTTTCTAATGGCTACCTAATTCTGACAGCCCCTGTCCGCCGTAGAAGTGTTTCCTTGGATCCCTGCCAGTATCATAAGACAATGCCTGTTACCCCACTCTCCACAACAGCAGGGAGCAAACCTGATCTTGGGGCCGGCCTTCTTTTGGGTCTCGTGCCCCTTGCCTGAGTGGGGAAGCACACTCAGGAAAGAGTCAGGGGCCTGCATAGTCAGGGTCTCAGTTGTCAGCAACCGAGACTGAGTCTGGCTGATTTAAACAGAAAAGCAGGGCTTCCCTGGTGGCACAGTGGTTAAGAATCCACCTGCCAATGCAGGGGACACGGGTTCGAGCCCTGGTCTGGGAAGATCCCACATGCTGCGGAGCAGCTAAGCCCGTGCACCACAACTATTGAGCCTGCGCCCTAGAGCCCGCGTGCCACAACTACTGAAGCCTGTGCTCTAGAGCCCGTGCTGCGCAACAAGAGAAGCCACCGTAATGAGAAGCCCGCACACCTCAATGAAGAGTAGCCCCCCCTCAAACGAAGACCCAACGCAGCCAAAAATAAATAAATAAAATAAATTAAAAAACAAAACAAAAACAGAAAAGCACTGTATCCCCTCCGATGCAGGAGGGCAAGCAGAGCCTGAGCTGGCACCTCCTTTCCCTGCCCCAGTCCTCCTGGCTGAGGGAGGAGCTTGGCGGCCCATCATGCCAGCCTTCCCTGGCCACCCCGCAGATTCCCACATTGGCCGGCACGTAAGATGTGCACAGGAATCAACCATCCAAGAAAACAGTGGGAAAATCATTTAAGCGTTTTTTTTTTTAATCGAAGTATAGTTGGTTTACAATATTCTATAAGTTGCAGGTATACAATATAGCGGTTCACAGTTTTTAAAGCTTACATTTAAGCAGTTTTGATCTGTGTGTATTGAAACTGCAGTTTGAGAGGGTCTAAGAGGAAAAATGTTACAGTCTGCTTCTGGAAACGGAAACCACTCTGCAGATTTAGTTGGGCAGACATTTTCTACAGGAAATCTGGGGCTTGTGCATTGTTGGAGGGGCCTAATAACCTGGTTTGGACTGGGTCTCCTGGAATGACTCCCGAAACAAAACAGAACTGACCCCCCAAGGCACCTCCAGTTGCTGACACTGCCTCTGCAGCCGAGAGGGATGGGAGGACCCAGGACCCCCAGTAGCCCCACACTTGGAGATGTGTTATGGCAGGCCCAGAGCTGCGTCCAGGGTCAGGGATTCAGGTCAAGAAGCCACCCACCACCGGACCTCCCTTACAGGAGAGACTCAAATTTGTCAACTCATATTTGCAGCAAGTGCAGCCAGGAGCAGCAGGAAGGAGGGCACCTCCCCGCCACCCCCAGTCATGCACAGATGCAGCAAGCGGGAGGGGCCCAAGTCTTGGCTGGGGCTCTGACCTCCAAGGAATCTGGCAGGTGTAGTTTTTAACTTTCCAACTTTGCTAAGTAGGAGGGTGGAGTGAAGATTGAAAGGGCCTCCCTACCAGTACTTAGAAACATGAAATCACTCCCCTCTTTCATCCAACTAATTTTATCCCCTTTCACGTCCCTCTCCTGTCTCCCTTTTATAGTCAAGTTTTTTTTTCTCTTTAGAATTTTCTGTGTGTTTAATATCAGAGAGGATATTTGCATCTGCATTTTGCTGAGGAGTTGATCAGTTTAGCCTGCATTTCTTTTTTTAAGATGGATTTCTGATTGAGATATAATTCATGTACCACAAAACTCATCCTTTCAAAGTGCACAATCCAGTGGTGTTCAGTAAATTCACAAAGTTGTGCAACCATCAGCACTACATAATTTCACCTTTTTCATCAACCTTGAAAGGAAACCCGGCATCCAGCTGCTGTCACTCCAGTGCCCTCCCTCCAGCCCCTGGAAACCAGCAATCTACTTTCCATCTCTATGGATGTGCCTATTCTGTACATTTGATATAAATGGAATCATGTGATACGTGGCCTTCTGTGTCTGGCTTCTTTCACTTAGTGTAATGTTTTTTTCAAGGTTCATCTATGTTGTAGCCTGTGTCAATATTTCATCCTCCTTTTTTTGGCTGAATAATATTCCATTATATGGATATGCCACATTTTGTTTATTCATCAGTTGATGGATATTTGGGTTGTTTCCATTTCTTGGGAATTATGAGTAATGCTGCTAAGAATATTTTCATACACACTTCCATGTGGCTGTGTGTTTTTAATTCTCTTGGGTATATACTTAGGAGTGGAATTCCTGGGTCATATGTTAACTCCTAACAACTCTTGTGGAACTGCCAAACCATTTTTTTCAAGAGGCTGCATCACTTTAAATTCCCACCAGCAGTGTATGAGGTTTTCGATTTCGCCATAGGCTTGTGCACTTGTTGTTACCTTTTTTTTTTTTTTTTTGGCTTGAAACAACGCAGATTTATTATCTTAGAGTCATGCAGGCCAGAAGTCCAAAATGGGTCTCATGTGGCTAAAATCATGGTGCTGGCAGGAGGCTCCAGGGGAGAATTCATCTCCTTGTCCTTTTCAGCTTCTACCCACATTCCTTGCATCACAGCCCACAGCCAGCAGTCGTACCTGTCCAGCCTCTTGCTTCTCTCATCTCCTCTCCTACTTCTTCTGGAGTCAAATCTCCCTCTACCTCCCACTTGCAATTACATTCGGGGCTCACATGGGCTCATTCAGGGCTATCCAAGATAAAGGTGCAGTTACCTTTTTTTTTTTTAACAATGTCTTTTTAATATTTAATTTAATTAATTAATTAATTTATTTTTGGCTGCCTTGGGTCTGCATTGCTGCACGCGGGCTTTCTCTAGTTGTGGCGAGCTGGGGCTACCCTTTGTTGCACTGAGCGGGCTTCTCATTGCAGTGGCTTCTCTTGGTGCGGAGCATGGGCTCTAGGCACGTGGGCTTCAGTAGTTGTGGCTCACGGGCTCTAGAGCGCAGGCTCAGTAGTTGTGGTGCACGGGCTCAGTTGCTCTGCGGCATGTGGGATCTTCCCAGACCAGGGCTCGAACCCGTGTCCCCTGCATTGGCAGGTGGATTCTTAACCACTGCGTCACCAGGGAAGCCCTACCTGACTTTTTTTTTTTTAAATTTAATTAATTAATTTATTTATTTTTGGCTGTGTTGGGTCTTCGTTTCTGTGCGAGGGCTTTCTCTAGTTGCGGCAAGCGTGGGCCACTCTTCATCGCGGTGCGCGGGCCTTTCACTGTCGCGGCCTCTCTTGTTGTGGGGCACAGGCTCCAGACGTGCAGGCTGAGTAGTTGTGGCTCACGGGCCTAGTTGCTCCGCGGCATGTGGGATCTTCCCAGACCAGGGCTCGAACCCGTGTCCCCTGCATTGGCAGGCAGATTCTCAACCACTGCACCACCAGGGAAGCCCCTACCTGACTTTTTGATTCAAGCCATCCTAGTGGTTTTGGTTTGTATTTCGCCGATCCCTAATGACGTTGAATATCTTTTCATGGGCCTATTTGTACATCCTCTTTTGAGGCATATATGCAAGTCCTTTGCCCATTTAAAAAAATTTTTTTAACTTAAGTATAGTTGATTTACAATGTTGTGTTAATTTCTTCTGTACAGCAAAGTGACTCAGTTATACACATATACATATATATATATTTTCATATTCTTTTCCATGATGGTTTGTGACAGGATACTGAACATAGTTCCCTGTGCTATACAGTAGGACCTTGTTGTTAATCCATCCCTTTGCCCATTTTAAAATTAGTTGCCTTTTAACTCTTCAGTTGCAAGTTCTTTATTCTGGATACAAGTCCCTTATCAGGTATATGATTTGCAGCTATTTTCTCTCATTCTCTGGGTTGTTTTTTCTTAATGGTGTCATCTGAAACACAAGTTTTTAATTTTGATGATGTCCAACCTATTTTTTATTTTGTTACTTCTGTTTTTGGTGTCATAAGAAACCACTGCCTAATCCAAGATCCTGAAGATTTGCATCTGTGTTTCCTTCTGAGAGTTCTGTAATTTTAGCACTTACATTTAGGCCTTTGATCCATTTTGAGTTCACTTTTGCATATAGTGTGAGGCTGTGGTCCAACTCCATTCTTTATGAAAGCAGCTCGTTTGCCCCTTTCTTGTTTGCCCATTTCTGTTCCCCTCTAACCTTAAAAGAACCTAATTATAGGAATGAGATCACTAGGCAATTTAAACTAATTCCTGACTAATGCTCTCCTGAATGCACACATGCCTTGCCTAAGCTGTTGATTCTTTCCCTAGATTAAAAGAAGTCAGAATGAAGAGTTAAGCAGTTAAAGAATGACCAGCTCTCTGCCCCCAGCAGCCCCCTTAGCAATCCTGCAGGCAGATCACTGAGGCAAGATAACATCTGAAGAGTCAGCCAGTCTGCACGCAATAGAGAAGGACGCAGAACCCACCCTGCTGCCTCGATGACTGCCTGAGATTCTCCCCGCTTTTTCCCTTTAGAAACTGTCATGTTTGAGCAGAATCCTCGGAGCTGATCTCTGGACGCGAGTCCACCTCCTCCCCAGACTGCCGGCTTTTCTGATTAAAGCACCTTTCCTTTCTCCTGACTCTTGCTTCCCGTTTATTGGCTTTGAGCAGCGAGCAGCCGAAGGTGAGGCGGGTAACAGTTACCAGTGGACACCCCGTCTCCCCGCACGGTTTGTCTGGTTCTGAGGGATGACTTCCTCGGCTCCCGCCCCCTTTCTGCGCCGCCTCCTCACTCCGCCCTCCGGCTGACCCTTCATCCTGCTCGGCCAGCCCGCCTGCCCGCCCTTCGCCCCGCCCACAGCGCCGGCAGCCGACCCCGCCCCCCCGGGATGGGCGGCCCCGCGGGCTTCCGGGACCTCCTCCGGAGGCCAGCAGCCAGCGCGCAATAGACGCTGTGGCGGGAGGAGTGAGCGTACACCCGCGCCCTCGTCCTCGCAGCGCCCCCAGGGCAACCTCCGCTCTCCACAAACCCGGGGCCCGCTCCGCCGCCGGCCCATCGGCCCGCGCCCTCGCCGTGCTGGTCTAGCTCTCGCCGCCGTCTCCACGCCTCCCGCTCCGCCGACGTCACGCCGGGCGCCAACGCGCAGCTGCGAGCGCGGGGCGCGCGTCCCTTCCGGCTCGCCGTAGCAGGCGCGCCGCCGCTTCCTCTGGCCGGGCCCCGGATGTATCGAGCGGAACGGCGCCGACTGGGCCCGGTCCCCAGCCCCAGGCCGACGTGGAGGAGCGCGGCCCAGACCCAGGGTAGGTGTGGGCGCGGCGGGGACGACGGGCCGGGGGTCTTATAGCCTGCGCCCCGGCCTCGGTTCCCCCTGGAGCCCCCCGGCGGGGGCCCGGGGCGCGGGGAAGGAGGCCCCGCGCGGCGCTGGCTGTGGGACGGGACGGGCTCGGCGCCGGGACCGGTCGGTCGTGAGGGGGGTCGGCGGCGGCCGGGGGCGCTGCGGGCCCGCTGCGGGCCGGCCCGTTCCTCCCGGTGAGTGGGCCGTGGGGCCGCGGGGCGCCTCGCATTGTTTTTCGTGCGCGGGATTCAAGTCAGGTCTGTTGCTTTCTTTTGGTGTGGTGGTCCGGGTTCGATGCCCGACCCTCTCCGCAGCATGGGGATGGCGCGGCTTCGCTCCTTCGCGCGAGGTGTCCCGCGCAGGTGTGGGCAAAGGTGCCGAGGGAGAGTGACTTGTCAGACGCGTCGGCCAGGGAGCCCTGCCGCGCCGCGGCGTGCGGCCGCCTCCAGCCCCCCTCCCTCGCCCACTTGCAGCCCTCAGCTGGCTAAGGCTTGTCGCCCCCGGGGTCTTCGCGTTGCCCGCGCCCTCCGCCCGGAACAGCTTCCCGCAGAGATCTGCCGCCCGCATCTCTGCTCAGACGCCACCTCCTCAGTCGGAGAAGAATAACATAGCGACGGGCTGTAGTGCTTATCCCGGGCGTTATAGATGAGTTTTATTCTCTTCGCTTACTTGTATTTTCTGGTGATTTTTTTTTTTTTTACCTGATATGTGCAATAAAATGGTTTTTGTAATTTTTTTTAGTGGAACCAATGAAATATAAATATGCTCTCTGAATGGTTGGAAAAAAATGTAAAAATACATCTTAAAACTCTAAATCATTCTACCACCCAAAGATAAGCACACTTAGCAGTTTGTTTGTGGCCCCTTGTTCTATTCATGTAATTTTTTTTTTTTAATAATGGGGATTGTACAGTGTAATTCTGTGTGCTTTTAAAAACATGTAGTTAGCACGAGCAGGTGCCATGAAATCCTCTACAGTAGTTGCTGTTAGTGGGGTAGTATCAGTGAACCATTATCTACTTAATTTCTTGTGTTGGATCCACTCTTTCTTGCCTGTCCCAGGCCATGGCTTTAATATTCTTGTTTTGCCTTCAGTTTATCTTCTCTTCAGAGTATTCTCATCAACGTACAACTTCTCCGGCTACCGTTACTTTTTCTAGGGCTTAGCTTCCTTTTATACCAGAATTAGGAAGAATCGCGAGCTTGCTATCACCACTTCCTCCTCTTTTCATTTCTCTTGAACGTTGGTTCAACTAAGCTTTTGGTCCCACCTTGCCTCTGAAACAGCCCCTCTTGGGGTTAGGTGACACCATATTGCCAAGTCCCCCTGTTGGCAGCCTTTGACTGGACCTCCCATGGCTTCCTTGAATCGCTGTCCCCTGGTGGCACTGGGACACAACTCTGTTGATTGTCCTTTTACCTTGATGGTTGCTCTCCTCCGCCTCCTTGCTGGTTCCTTCTCATCTCCCTAACTTATACAAAGTATCATGCCTCGAGGTGGTCCTCCCACCTCCTCTCTGGTCTGTACACTGGGTGATCTCATCCCGTGTCACAACTAGGTCACTTGTCAACACGCCCTGAATGTGTATCTCCTGGCAGGATCTTCCAAACAGCCACTTTTACATGTGTGAAACCTGCTTATACACTGCTGCGTCTCAGTCAGAGGCAGCTCCATTCTTCCTGTTGCTCAGGACAGAGCTCCTTGTGTGGTCTCTGCGTTCCTTCCACGTTCCAAATTTGATCGGTTGGCACTCTAAAAATTGATCTCAAACCTGACTGCTTCTCACTGCCTTCTTGGCTACAGCTGTCATTTAAGCCCCCCGGGTCATCTCGCCTGGGTTATTCCAGTGACCTCCTCCCTGTTCTCTGCTCACCTGAGCTGAGCTGCTGTGCAGTTGACTCTCAGCACAGATTCAGGTGATGCACTGCTTTGTTCAGAGCCCTCCATGCTTTCTCATCTCCCTCAGAAAAAAAAACAAAGTCCTTAAGGCAGTGTTTATGAGGCCCCTTGTGCCCAGGTCCCTGCTGCCCCTGTGACTTCATGTCCTGACCCCACTCCTTGTCACCTGGCTCCAGCCACACCCAGCTCAGGCCTGGACACGCATCGGCTCTGCCTGAAACATCAGGTCCCCACATGCCACGGGTCTGCCTCTCACTGAGTTCTCTTTTCAGAAGTTCCCTCCTCAGAGAGGCTGCTGGATAACCCAGCACCTTGCCCACTCACCCACATGCTCCATCCCTTACCCTGAGCTTTGCCACTGCACTGATGGTCTGGCACTTTCTGCTTTGTTCATTGCCTTACTGCCCCCCATGGGGCAGGAACTATGCTTTGTTCACTCTCGTACACACAGTGCTTCAAATCGTGTCTGATGGCGTACGTGCTTAATAAACATTTGTTGAGTAAATAAGTTAATGGACACATTCTTTTCTAAAGCAGATGGATTTGGTAGGGACCTAGGCACACAGGGGTAATTAAAAATTATAGGGTTGCTGAGGAATAGACTTCGCATGCTGTGAGTTAGAGGAGGGAAATTGGCTTTTCTAGTAGAGACTTACGCACGAGGTGAGGTTTGGATTTCGTAGGTAGAAATAAAGAGAATTGAATTTGACTCCTGCAGTTGGAGATGGGAGCTCCGGAGGCCATTGAAGGAAGGGTTCAGCTGCTGGATCTCGCATTCAGGGGGCCCTGGGTGAAGTTGGACGTCCTGCACAGGCAGCGTGGTGTCCTTCGCGTGGACCATTCACAGGGTCCGTCTGTCTTATGCCTCGAATTCTCTCGTTGGCATTCTCTCTGCACAGCGACCCGCACCCGCAGGGTCCCGCACGCCCAGTGTGGCGGCAGTGAGCGCCTGCAGGGCAAGCAGCTGGCTGTGGCTGCGGCCTCGCTCTTGCCCTGGAGCCTGTTTCTGCTCCTCGGCCCCCTGTAGAGGGACTGAGTACCCGCTGCCTTTAGGAATCAAGACCCTGGCCCTTAGACTTTTCTTCCGGGTAGAGCGGGTAGAGCGTCCTTTGGGCCTGTTATCTCAGCCCCGCCCCTTCTGTGTGTTTTGCTTTATTTTAACCAACAGAAATTTCTATCCTGTTTAGGCGCACTATTTTATTGTAGAAATAAATTTTAAAAATCATTTATGTTCTGAGTGGAAGGGAAGGTCTTTGCATATCCTCACTTTGCTGTTTTACTTAGCTTTTTTTTTTTTTTTTAATGTACGTTTAATAGTATTCACTTCTTGGAGTAGCATTCAGAGAATTTTGACAGATGTGTAATTTCCATGACAGTTGGGGTACAAAACAATTCCTTCCCTCCCAGCAGTTCCCTTGTGCTGCCACTCTGTAGTCAACTCTTTCCCCAGCCCTTGGCAGCCTCTGACCCCTGAGTGTGTGTTTTCTGTTTTTTTCAGGATGTCAGCTAAAGGAACTTGCACAGCGTGGAGCCTTTTGAGTCTGGCTTCTTCCACTGAGCGTAATGCATTTGAGATTCATCCAGGTTGCTGCGTGTACCGAGAATGTTTCTTTTTGTGGAGTAGTATAGTAGTCCACGGTGTGGATGGACCACGGTTTATCCATTCACTCGTTGAAGGACATTTGGATTCTTGCCAGCCTTTTAGTACAAGTAATGAATGAACGATTCACGTTGCATTAGAGTCGGACAGGACAGAAGTGCCCCAAGTGTGATGAGGTTCCTCTTGGCTCTTTCTCCTCGTCCTTGACTTCCTCAAACTGACTGATTTGGTATACATTTCTTTCTTTATTTTTAAATTAAAAAAAAATTTTTTGTTTCTTTTTTGGCCATGCCACGTGGCTTGCAGGGTGTTAAGTTTCCCGACCAGGGATTGAACCCAGACCCTCAGCAGTGAAAGCACCGAATCCTAACCTCTGGACCACCGGGGAATTCCCTTGTATGCATTTCTTTTCAAAGTGTATTCTTGTAAACAGCATATAGTTGAGTCTTATTTTCTTAATCTAGATTGTGACTTTAAGATTTTTATTTGATATTTGGTCTATTTAATTTTTTATTTTTTTAATTAATAGCTATTTATTTATTTAATTTATTTTTGGCTGTGTTGGGTCTTCATTTTGTGCAAGGGCTTTCTCTAGTTGCGGCAAGTGGGGGCCACTCTTCATCGCGGTGCGTGGGCCTTTCACTATCGCGGCCCCTCCCGTTGCGGGGCACAGGCTCCAGACGCGCAGGCTCAGTAGTTGTGGCTCACGGGCCCAGTTGCTCCGCGGCATGTGGGATCTTCCCAGACCAGGGCTCGAACCCGTGTCCCCTGCATTGGCAGGCAGATTCTTAACCACTGTGCCACCAGGGAAGCCTCTATTTAATTTTTAAATAAACACTTTGGAATAACAGATGTACAGAAAATTTGCAAAAATAGGTTTCTTTCTATGTATTAGAAGCTACATTCTCTGTGAGGGTGATATCTCCCACAAGGCGATCTGAATTGGTTCTTGAGAGGAAGGTGAGAAATAATTAAGTATGACAGTGGTTTGTGGCATCCCAAAGGGTCATAGTACTTCACACATATACAGTATAGCTATGGTTTACAACTTCATGGGGGACGATTGGGAGAGAAATGCCTAAATAGGCTTCTTAGGGGGACAATGGGGAAAAAAAGGTTGAGATATAGCAGCAGAATAATGAATTGGGCGTTTGTAGCTTTATTCGCTGGTGTTTAAGGAAGCACTTCTTCAGTTTGTCTTGAATGTTCCTCTCAAGCTGAGATAGATCCCACCTGGTGTAGTACAGGGGGCGCTGGCCCATCAGGTTAAGGACCCACCACCAACACCATGATTTTAATCAGAAGGGACACTGGGGACATGAAGTCTGGGCTTCCGTTTCCACTGCAGCCCCAGAGGGGTTAGGCCTCTGTAGTAGCACATGGTGTAATGCACCCTAGACAGTTTTAAAACTCAGTTTAGTCCATTTTATATCTTTTGGAACTTATGTATTTTAGGAACTACTATGGAACCTTCATAACCTGCTCTGAGGTAGGAGAAGAATGAATGTTTTGTTAGCCAATAGGACTTTTGTTAAGTGACATCTGGTGTCACCATCTTAATAGATGCTAACATTTTACTATGAAAAATTTAAAAGATACACAAAGATTGAAAGAATTTTACAGTAAACACCTAGATACCCACCACCTAGTTTTCTATTATTAACATTTTACTGACCTGCTTTATCACACATCCATGTATCCATCCATCTTTTAAAAAATTTGGGGGAGCAATTCAAGATGAGTGAAAGCATTGTTTTTAATGTGTTTAATTTAAGCCTTTTTTTAACTTCCTCTGGCAGAGGTAGTTGGTCCATTTTTGGGGTGTCTATCAAGTTACTTAGGGCAGCACAAAGACAACTTATAAAAAGCCCTTGAATACAGGTTACCAGGGAGTAGAGGGCAGAGAGCATTCTCCGCAGAGGGAAGTTCTGGAGGATGGCAGTGCTTTTTCAGGAAAAGAGGGAGGTTTCATGTGGCTAGACTTGGGGTGTCTGGGGGTGAAGGTCCTCGTGGTGTAGCTGCCACCGCTCTGCTGACGGGGGTCAGTCTCCATCCCCGCCTGGGCTCCCCCTGAGTCGCTTTCTCACAAAACTGAGATGTGGTGGTGGTGCATGGAGCTCGCGGACCTCAGACTCCCCCGGCCGACGCTGCCTGCGTTTCAGCCCCGCAGAGGCCTGCGCTGTGTGGCGACGCGGCCCCCGCGGTGCCCTGAGTGGCGCCCGTCACCCTGGCCTTTCTTAACCCGCCTGTGCCTGTCACTAGGCCTCCAGCCTTAACTCTGCTGGTTTTCCAGAGTGTGAGTGTGTGTGCAGCAGGATCTCTGTTTGAGCAGAGCCCCAGGTTGAAAGGAGAAGCTTTACTTAGTCTTGGATTTGTTTGTAGTCCCATTGTTGACTTGACTTTGAAATACAAATGGTGTTAAACAACGGCATGAGTTTATTTTTTTCAAATATGGAGATGAAACAGCTGAGAACCACTGTCCTAAAGTTTCTTAACCTTTCTCTCTGTCTTCCGTCACCCCCCCCCCCCCCCCCCGGCGAGGCTGTGTACATTGCTGCTTGTTCTGCAGAGCTCTCTGCCCCTAGTTTTCCTCCCGTCTGCCAGGATGGCATTGTTTTTAGGCCATTTCAGGAGACAGGAAATGTGTTTTAAGGAAAACCATGAGTTGATACTGACTCACTGTTCTTATCCAGCATCATGGAGTTGATCCGTGCCTTCCTTCCCCGTTCTGTTGGTGATTATGTTGTGCTTTCCAGAGTTAGATTTGCTTCTGTTTGCGTTCAGTTTTAGGGAGTTCTTCATCCCTATTGATTTAATTTGGCTTTTTGAACATGTAACACTTTAACATGATTCTAAAAGTCAAAATGATATGAGATGGTGTACTCAGAAGCGCCCCTTCCTTCGCTGTCCTGCCAGTCTGCTTGCACCCACCCCCTTCATTTCTGGCTTATTCTTCCTGAGTTCCTTTTTGGCAAAAGTAAGCAGGTATTTATGGGGTGTTATTGCTTCCAGACTCTTTAGTGGACATAACTAGGAAATATATTTTTAAGAAAAAAATATATATACAGATATGTATGTATCTGCTTATTTTTATTGGAATATAATTAACATACAACATTATATTAGTTTTAGGTGTCCATCGTAATGATTGGACATTTGTGTACATTGCAAAATGGTCACCACAATAAGTCTAGTTACCATCTGTCGTCATACAGAGTTACAATTT
Source organism: Balaenoptera borealis (assembly GCF_965194805.1). Lineage (NCBI taxonomy): Eukaryota > Metazoa > Chordata > Mammalia > Artiodactyla > Balaenopteridae > Balaenoptera > Balaenoptera borealis. The sequence continues at coordinate 91,068,783 of NC_138875.1, forward strand.
TTTTTTCTTGTGATGAGAATTTTCAAGATTTACTCTCTCGGGGCTTCTGTGGTGGTACGGTGGTTAAGAAACCACCTGCCAATGCAGGGGACACAGGTTCGAGCCCTGGTCCGGGAAGATCCCACATGCCGCAGAGCAGCTGAGCCCGTGCGCCACAACTACTGAGCCTGCGTTCTAGAGCCCACGAGCCACAACTACTGAAGCCCACGTGCCTAGAGCCTGTGCTCCGCAACAAGAGAAGCCAGCGCAATGAGAAGCCCGCGCACCGCAACGAAGAGTAGCCCCCGCTCGCCGCAACTAGAGAAAGCCCGCGTGCAGCAGCGAAGACCCAACACAGCCAAAAATAAATAAATAAAATTAAAGAAAAAAAAGATTTACTCTCAGCAATTTTTGAATATGCAGCACAATATTACTGACTACAGTTCCCAAGCTCTGCTTCCCCAGGACTTATTTATTTTATAACTGGAAGTTTGTACCTTTTGATCCCCTTTAACCCACTTCGCCTACCACCCCACCTCCACTGCAACCACCAATTTGTTCTCTGTATCTGTGAGTTTTGTTTAGATTTCACATACAAATGAAATCATACAGTATTTATCTTTTTTCGTCTGACTTATTTCACTTAACATAATACCCTCAAGTTCCATCCATGTTGTTGCAAATGGCAGGATTTCATTATTTTTTATGGCTGAGTAATTTCCATTGTATATATCTCTATATCTGTCTCTTTTATATCTCACATTTTCTTTATCCATTCATTTACTGATGGGCACTTAGGTTGCTTCTGTATCTTGGCTATCGTAAATAATGGTGCATGTGAACATAGAGGTACATATAGCTTTTCAAATTAGTGTTTTTGTTTTCTTCAGATACAGTGGAATTGCTGGTAATAGAATTGTCATATGGTAGTTCTATTTTTAATTTTTTTTGAGGAACCTCCATACTGTTTTCCATAGTGGCGGCACCAGTTTACATTCCCACCAGCAGTGCATGAGGGTTCCCTTTTCTCTGCATCTTTGCCAACATTTGTCATTTGTGGTCTTTTTGATAATAGGTATGAGGTGTGAGGTGATACCTCATGGTTTCGATTTGCCTTTCAGGTGTGAAGTGATATCTTGTGGTTTTGATTTGCATTTGCCTGATGATTAGTGATGTTGAGCATCTTTTCATGTATCTGTTGGCCATCTGTTTCTTCTTTGGAAAAATGTCTATTCGGATCCTCTGTCCATTTTTCAATTGGATTGTTTGTTTTTTTGTTATTGAGCTGCATGAGTTCTTTATATATTTTGGATGTTAACTCCTTATATATGATTTGCAAATGTCTTCTTCCATTCTTCCTATAAAAAGATTGCCTTTTTATTTTGTTGACGGTTTTCTTTGTTGCACAGAGCTTTTAAGCTTGATGTCTCCCATTTGTTTATTTTTGCTTTTGTTGCCATTGCCTTTGGAGTCAGATCCAAAAAAAAAAAAAAAGTCTCCAAGAGAGATGTCAAGAAGCTTAACCACCTGTGTTTTCTTCTAGGAGTTTTGTGGTCTCTGGTCATACATTCAAGTCATTAATCCATTTTGAATTAATTTTTGTATATGGTGTAATATAGTGGTCCAGTTTTATTTTTTTGCATGTGGCTGTTCAGTTTTCCCAGCACCATTTATTGAAGAGACTGTTTCTTTCCCATTGTATTTTCTTACCTCCTTTGTCATCAATTAATTGACCATAAATGTGTGGGTTTATTTTTGGACCCTCCGTTCTGTTCCATTGATCTGTGGGTTTGTTTTTATGCCAATACCATACTGTTGTGACTACTAAAGCTCTGTAATATAGTTTGAAATCAGGGAGCTTGATGCCTCTAGCGTTGTTCTTCTCTCTCAAGATTACTTTGGCTTTTCATGATCTTTTGTGGTTCCATATAAATTTTTAGATTGTTTGTTCTATTTCTGTGAAAAATACCTTTGGGATTTTGATAGGGATTGCATTGAATCTGTAGATTGCTTTAGGTAGCATGGACATTTTAACAATATTAATCCTTCTAATCTCAGAGCACAGGATATCTTTCCATTTACTTGTGTCATTTTCAGTTTCTTTCATCAGTGTCTTACAGTTCTTAGTGTACAGGTCATTTACCTCCTTGGCCAGAAAATTCCTAAGTATTTTATTCTTTTTGATGCAATTGTAAATGGGTTTTTTTCTTAACTTCTCTAATAATTCTTAGTATATGAAAATCTAACAGATTTTTGCATATTGATTTTGTATCCTGCAACTTGACTGAATTCATTTATTAACTGTAACAGGTTTTTGGTGGAGTCTTGAGGATTTTCTATACATCGTATCGTGTCACCTGCAGATGGTGACAGTTTTACTTCTTTTTGATCTCGGATGCCTTTTATTGCTTTTCCCTGTCTACTTGCTCTGGCTAGGGCTTCCAAAAGTGTGTTGGATAAAAATGGCAAGAGGGGCATCCTTATCTTGTCCTGATATGAAAGGAAATGCTTTCAGCTTCTCACTGTCGAGTATGATGTAGCTGTGGGCTTGTCATACGTGGTCTTTATTACGTTGAGGTATGTTCCCTCTATACCCACTTTGTTAAGAGTTTTTATTCTAAATGGATGTTGAATTTTGTCAAATGCTTTTTCTGCATCTATTGAGAGGATCATATGATTTTTATCCTTCATTTTGTTAATGTAGTGTAACATGTTAATTGATTTGCTGATGTTGAACCATCCTTGCATCTCTGGAATAAGTCCCAGTTGATCACGGTGTATTATCCTTTTAATGTATTGTTGAATTCAGTTTGCTGATATTTTGTTGAGGATTTTTGCATCTGTGTTCCTCAAGGATGTTAACATGTAATTTCTTTTTTGGTGGTGTCCTCATCTGGTTTTGGTATCGGTAATGCTGGCCTTGTAAAATGAATTTGGGAGTGTTGCCTCCTTTTCATTTTTTTGGAAGAGTTTGAGAAGGATAGGCATTAAATCGTTTTTGAATGTTTGGTAGAATTCATCAGTGACGCCGTCTGGTCCTGGACTTCTGTTTGTTGGAATGTATCTGTTTATTTATTTATTATTTATTTATTTATTATTTATTTATTTTTGGCTATGTTGGGTCTTCGTTGCTGCATGCGGGCTTTCTCTAGTTGCAGCGAGTGGGGGCTACTCTTCATTGCAGTGCGCAGGCTTCTCATTGTGGTGGCTTCTCTTGTTGTGGAGCATGGGCTCTGGGCGTGCGGGCTTCAGTAGTTGTGGCTCTTGGGCTCTAGAGCACAGGCTCAGTGGTTGTGGCTCACGGGCTTAGTTGCTTTGCGGCATGTGGGATCTTCCCGGAGCAGGACTCGAACCCGTGTCCCTGCATTCTTTTTTTACAAAAATAAACAGATGGGGCTTCCCTGGTGGCACAGTGGTTAAGAATCCACCTGCCAGTGCAGGGGATGTGGGTTCGATTCCTGGTCCAGGAAAATCCCACATGCCATGGAGCATCTAAGCCCATGCACCACAACTACTGAGCCTGTGCTCTAGAGCCTGTGAGCCACAACTTCTGAGCCCATGTGCCACAACTACTGAAGCCCACGTGCTCTAGGGCCCGCGTGCTGCAAATATTGAAGCCCGCACGCTTAGAGCCCATGCTTTGCAACAAGAGAAGCCACTGCAGTGAGAAACCCGTGCACCGCAATGAAGAGTAGCCCCCACTCGCCACAACTAGAGAAAGCCTGCGTGCAGCAATGAAGACCCAACACAGCCAAATAAAAATAAAAATAAATGAATGAATGAATGCAGGAAAGGTATGACTCTGTCCTTCCATTAATTAGTCCATCTGTCTGTTTTTCTTTTCCCCTTTCTTATACAAAGTTATTTCCCCATATATAGTCTTTTACACTTTGTTTATTTGATTTAGCAGTATGCGTTCTGTAAATTGCTTTATACCAGTTCATGGAGATCTTTCTTATTCTTTTGTACAGCTACGTAGTACTCCATTAAGTGAATGTACTGTAATATAGTCAACCGGTCTCTGAAATATTATGGATGTGCAGTTTATTTCCGGTATTTTGCGTTTACAAATAATGCCATAGTGAGTAAACATTGTGCTTGTGTGTTTTCATTTTGGAGGTGGATATTCATGGTGAATGTGTAGTGGGACTGCTGGGTCGAAGAGTTAAGAGTATGTGTAGTTTCTTCTTTTTTTGGCTGTGCTGGGTCTTTGTTGCGGTGTACAGGCTCTTCGTTGTGGCGCGTGGGCGCCTCTAGTTGTGGCGTGCAGGCTCAGTAGTTGTGGCGTGAGGGCTTAGTTGCCCTGCGGCATGTGGGATCTTAGTTCCCCGACCAGGAATCAAACCCACGTCGCCTGCATTGGAAGGCGGATTCTTTTTTTTTTTAATTTTATTTATTTATTTATTTGTTTGTTTGTTTGTTTATTTATTTATTTATTTATTTATGGCTGTGTTGGGTCTTCGTTTCTGTGTGAGGGCTTTCTCTAGTTGTGGCAAGGGGGGGCCACTCTTCATCGCGGTGCGTGGGCCTCTCACTATTGCGGCCTCTCTTGTTGTGGAGCACAGGCTCCAGACGCGCAGGCTCACCAATTGTGGCTCACGGGCCTAGTCGCTCCGCGGCATGTGGGATCTTCCCAGACCAGGGCTTGAACCCGTGTCCCCTGCATTGGCAGGCAGATTCTCAACCACTGCGTCACCAGGGAAGCCCGGAAGGCGGATTCTTAACCAGTGGACCACGAGGGAAGTCCTGAGCATGTGTGGTTTTGGTTAAATGGTGCTAGGTCCCTTTGTAGGGTTGTACAGCTTAACATCCCACAGCAGAGTTGAGAGGGCCTGGTTCCCACAGTCTCACCAACAGATTGTGTCGTCTGGCTTTTGAATTTTGTTAGGCTGATAGATGAGAAATGATATTTCAGCTTAGTTTTAATTCATGTTTCTTTCATCATGAGTGATGGGTTTACAAGTGAATGTGCTTGAAAAATTGAGCTTCAAGTCTTACCTTGGAGTTTTACTTTGTTTTACTGATTTTTGCAATAGAAAATCCCATTTCATAAATATAGGCTAGGTGTTAGTGAATTGAATCAGGCATTTGGTTCGTTACTTGTGAGCAACCTTGTAGAGAGATAGTCATAGTGTTTTGGTGGGTTTTGATGTTAGTCAAGAAGGCCAAGCCTGGGTTCTGGTTGATGCTGGTGATTGTGTTAGGAAGTTGTGGAGCTGGCCTTATTTCTGGCAGGCCAGGCTTTCTCTGGTTTCTGCCTCTGCATATCTTCATGGCCCGTGAGGGGCTCTTTGATGCAGACGCTGCGCATTGGACATGGGGGCTTCCTCCCTTTCAGAAATGGCCCTCTTGATGGTCCAGTATAGAATGCTTCTCCACTCTAACAGCAGTGTTCCCTGGGTGGTGAACGGTGCCTGGCCCTTGACTTTGGTGTGGGGAGGCGCGTTGACTGTGGTGGTGAGTGCAGTGAGCCTGGCGGCCTGGAGCTTCTCCTCAGCTCCCGCTTCTTGTTGCCGGGTGGGATGTGGCCCAGTGTGGCCAGTACTTGGATTTTTTTAATGAATGAAGCTGACAACTTGTGTTTTTTTTGTGAAATCTCCTGGTTTAAAAATATCAATTAAAATGAATCCAAACAGCAGATGACATCATACAGACTAAAACCGTGTCTTCGGTCTGCATAGAGCCAGGGCGGTCATGATTGCCAGCATCTCCTTCCGAGCGACTTGCGGACTCCCCACCCAGTGTGGTGTAATGGCCCTCTGAGCCCTGGCTCTGTCTGTTTCCTTGGCCTTGGTCTTCAGCACGCTAATATTCTAGCACTTTCCCCTCCTCTGCTTTTCCCCTGCTCGCTCCTTTACTCACCAAGCACCTACCAGGTATCTCTCATATGCCAGGCACTGTTCTGGATGCTGGTGGTTCATCAGTGAGCCCAGTCAGACAGCCCTCCCTTACACTACACGCTGTTGTGCTTGGCCAAAGACGTTTCTTTTAATGTGTACAGAGAGAGCTAGAAATATGTACACGCCCATATATGTATTGTCATGTCGAGATTTAAAAAACGTGTATACGTATAATATATATGCTACACATATGTTTGGCTTTACTCAAGTTATATAATTTAAGTACATACAAGCGTTTCCTCATTCTTTTAGTGACTGCCTCTAAGGGGTGGTTATACCAAATTTTGTTAAAAGTTCCCTATAGGTGAGCATTTACATTGTTTGAAATTTGACAGGATAAATAATATTATAATGAACATCTTTGGACAACTGTATATTTGTGTGACTAGATCCCTAGAAGTGGAGTTCCTTGATCAGTGTACATTAAAATTGTGATAGGTAATGCCGTGTTACCCTCCAGAAAGCTATAGCTGTGCTTTACTTCCCTCATTTGTGTATGGCGGGTTCACCATTTCCTTACTAAACCTGAGTATTATCAGTCTTTTGATCTTCACTAACCTGTCAAACAACAAATAATTGTCTCACTTTATTTCATATTTTGTTATTAATGAGGTTAAGCATTTTTTGATGTTTATCTGTCATTTGAATTTCTTGTAGAATTTCTGGTTTATAGCCTCTTTTCTTGGGTTGTTTGGCTCTTTTTGATTTGTGGGAATTCTTAAGGATGGATAACCTTTTGTCATATAGGCTTCAAATATTATTTATCAATTTCACTTTTTTATTGTATTGTTCTTCTTTAGTAAGGTTGTCAGTTGTTAATGCTTTTTAAAAATAAATATTGTTTCTAGGTTTCACGCCATGTTTAGGAAACTCTTCATCACTGCAGGATTATAAAGATATTCTCATATGTTTTAAAATATTTTTATGGTTTGATTTTTCCCCCCTTGAGTAATTTTTGTGAATGGTGTGAGGTGCAGGGGTGGGCGGGGCTCGGGGTAGATCTGACTTTTATTGTTCTAAATGGATCGATCTAAGAAAGTTTGGATTTTAATTCTCTAGCTTCGGGACTTCCCTGGCGGTCCAGTCGTTAGGACTCCGCACTTCCAGCGCTTTCACTGCAGGGCGTGCAGGTTCGATCCCTGGTCAGGGAACTAAGATCCCACATGCCGCAAAGAGCAGCCAAACTGTAAATAAAAAAATAAATAAATGATAAAAAAATAATTCTTTAGCCTTACAGAAAGCTGTTATGAACTTTAGTAATGCTTTAAAAAGACTTCTTATTTTAAAAATCTCAACAACAGTCAAGAGAGTTTTAAAAATAGCATCTGTCTGTGAGAGGCCTTTTTCTCTTTGGTCTGCAGCTCTTGGTGAGGCACGGATCTGTGGGCCCCACGAAACCCTGAGAGGCTCACCGGGTGGACCATTGCTGGAGGCGGCAGGGAGGCAGGGACAGATATGTCAGCGGGGTCTTGTGTCTCAAGGCAGAGAACTGCGGGGGTTTGTGCGATGGGCTGGAATGGAGGGTGTGGAGTCTTTTCTATGACAAAGTGTTTTCTTTTAAATTGAAATATAGTTGGTGTACAATATTGTGTTAGTTCCAGGTGTACTAATGATTTGACGTGTGCGCACATTATGAAGCGGTCACCATGATGAGTCTAGTAGCCATCTGTCGCCGTACAAAGTTTTATTACAGTGTCACTGACCATATTCCTTATGCTGCATCTTACATCACATGACTTACTTCTATAACTAGAGGTTTGTACCACCTAATTCCCTTCACCCATTTCACCCACCTCTCATCCCCTCCCTTCTGGCAACCACCTGTTTGGTCTCTGTATCTGTGAGTCTGTTTTCATGTGTTGTTTTCTTTATGTGCTGGATCAGCCAAGGTATGCCTGGCTCTTGCAACTAGCAGGTGCGCCCCAGGCGCTGCTCCGTCCAGCACAGGGCGGAGTGCCCGCCACGCGTTCCCTGCAGTTAGCTTGTTTGTCGTGCTCCCTCGGGGCCTCATCTCTGTGCTCCTGTGAACTGCCAAGCAGGACCGAGTCAGTGTGGCAAACAGCATGCCCCTGTCTTTGCCAGAGTGTGTCACGTGACCACCCCGTCCAGGGCTGGGAAAAGCACACCAGTGTTGTGACTGGCGGGAGAATCGGAGTGTTCAGTGAAGAGCGCTAATGACTGTGGCCCAAGCCAGTTAAGGACAAATTTGGGAAGCACAGAAAGGTAGCAGGGAAACATCAAAGTGTGCTCTGTCACATATTCAGTATTAATACTGTTTTGCATAGGTGTTTCAAAATTTATTGATATTTATCGTTGGGCATGCCACCTTTCTGCTACAAATAACATTTCAGTGAACATCCTTGTATATTGAACACAGCTCTGATTTTTTTCTTAGGCTGATCTAGAAGTCGAATTATTGGGTCAGAAGACATGAATGTGCTGTAAGACTCTTATTACCTACTGCCAAATTGCTCTCTGGAGTTTCCACTTGAAAATATTCCCAGACACTATTTGTGGCTTCTGTCCTCCCTTCACTCCCATCATGTTCTGTCTGTTCCTTCTGCCCTGAGTTCATGCTCGTGTGTCCAAGCCCTGATCCACCCTCCTCCTTGTTCCCTTCTCCTCACTCTCCATCCAGCCCGGGAGCTATTGACGTAGCAGAATACCCAAAGCGGGAGCCTGGCCAGAGGGCCGGATCCGTCCGGGGAGATGAGGGAGATGGGTTTGGGAAGGGAGCAAGGCTCATGACCTGAGCTCCCTGCTCGTTGAAGGGGAAGAAGAGGCTTCCCAATCCCTAGCTGCCTGGACTCCGGGAGCACCGAAAGAGAAGCTGGGGAGGGAGGCCTTGGGGGGCTGGGAGCACTCCCAGGCCTCAGCGGGGGGTGAGGGGGTGGGAGCAGCTGCTGTCGGGACCCAGTCTCCCGAGCCCTTCCCCCCTCACTCTTTCCAGTTCTGACCTGGGGACCCCTGCCCTACACCAAGGATGGGGCCCAGGTAGGTGTTTCTTAGGGTGGCATCTTCCCGGCACCAGATGTGCCCCGTGTGACGTCAGCATGGCCCTGAGCGAGCGGCAGCCGCACAGACGGCGCCAGCCCCGCGTGGCCCCGGTGGGCGCCGCTCCCAGTGGTCTGAGGGCTCGTCCCCGCTCCTCGCGGGCTGCGGCGGTGCGCTGGCGCGGCCTGCCGGTCTCGGCCTGCTCCCGGGCAGCGTCCTCCCCAGACCATGAGCCCGAGAGCCCGCGGCAGCTGCTGGCGGACCTCACGGTTAGCAGCGCCGCCGCCGCCAGTTCGGGAGTTGTTTTGCCCTTGATGGTGGCTTTGCTTTCCACCGGGGCACCTGTACCACGTTCGGGGAGATGCTGTTTTAGGTAAGCGGTTCCTTTACATTATAGTTGATAGGGTTTGTTTCTCCAACCTGACTGTAAGCTCACTGAAGTCAGGAAACTTTTTAGAAAGTCGAGGAGCAGTTTACAGTTCTTTGAATTTGAACGAACACATTCTTGTAACCATCGTCCCAAATCAAGTGTCCAACCAGTTCCACACCCCCAAGTTCCCTCCTGCCTTCTCAGCTCCTCCCCCACCTGCAGCCTGGCAGGGTCTGTCTAATCTGTCCCTGTGTGGTCTTGCCTGTTCCAGAATGTCTTGTCACGTCAGTGGCCTGCAGTCCGTGGTCCTTGCGTCTGGCTGTGCTCCTTGGCGTCCTCGTGGTATGGGTGTGTCTGTAGCTCGGCCTTTACGTTGCTGAGGCGGCTGCGTTGTGTGGCTCTTGCAGGTGTTTTATTCCTTCGCCAGGTGAAGGTCAGTATTTATGTTTGTGTGTGTCTCAGTAGATAGTTTTTTAATTTATATTTTTAACAGAGTAGTGGTTAAGTTGTACAATTAGTATGCTACTTTTTCACTTAATAATATATCTGAAAAACTTTTCCATGTTTATAACATAGTCTCCATCGAGAACTTGAACATTGAATATTTCTGGTTACGCTTCTTTTTACTTTTACTGTATTATTCTGTAATAAATATTTTTATGCATAATTTTAAAAATTCGTAGGTGAATTTCCTTAGCAATTCCCAGAGGTTGGATTAGTAGGTCAAAGGTAATGGGACCTGCTTCCCCACCGTTGTTGCCCACCCTGTTACGCACATTCTGAGCTCTGGGCCCTCTGAGATCTGCTCTGTCTCCCTCCACATTTTTTCAACAGGTCAGTCAGTCATCACAACGTATTTCCCCCCGTAATTCTTACCTTCTCCCTGGTTTTGTAAATTATTATATGTGAGAGAGTTTCTTTCTGGCCTTTGTTCTCTCTTATTGATCATCTTTGGTATTCTGGGAATGTATTTTAAGGAAATAATCCGAAATATGTCCTAATGTGTTTGTTTATTCTTATTATTCTATTTTTGTGTCTGTTTTACACTAATCTTCCTCATAATGCTTGTTTAAAAAGATCAGGAACAAAAGCTCTTTTTTAAAAATTGATTGATTGATTGGGCTGCGCCGGGTCTTAGTTGCGGCATGCATGCGGGATCCAGTTCCCTGACCAGAGATCGAACCCAGGCCCCCTGCATTGGGAGCACAGAGTCTTAACCACTGGACCACGAGGGAAGTCCCAGAAGCTCGTCTTGAAAGCAATCAGCATGCCTCAGAGTCCCGTGCCCTTGAGTGTCCCACAGCTCACGGTTCCCACCCATGGTGCTGGGCTCTCTGCTGCGGGCGAGGGTGGGAAAGGGCTCCTGGGTGGCTCATTAAGGCTATGGTCCTGATTTCCCGTTCGGATGTGTTGACTGCAGCTTGCCCGTGGTCTTTAGACTCTATCTTCAGAGACAGTCATCAGGACAGAGTGCCTTCTCCTGCTAGTCTAAGCAGGCACTGATCTTTATGTTTCCTCAGCCTTTACTTGTGCACCCATGGGTTCTGTAGCTTTTGATTTCATATATATGTGTGTTTCAGCCAGGGGCCTGGGACTGTGGGAGTGTTCATACAAATGTGTATTTCCACTTTTTCAGTCTTGTAACTTTTGGTTTATAACGTTTTTCATCCCTTGTCCGTTTTCTCAGTGAAACAGTAGTGATGCCCTGAAGAGGAGAGGCTGCTCCTGCTTGTCTTGCGGGGAGGGTGGAAGGAACACCAAGAAATGGGCAGCTAGGTGTGTCAGTGAAGACTTGAGAATTGTAAACGGTGGGAGGCTATTTCTGACCCAGCCAGCGGGGAGCAGGCAGGCTGCGGTTGTCGTCCTGTTCCCCGTGGGGTTCGCCCGCTTGCGGACATCGAGGCTGTAGCCCGGTGTGACTTGGGAGCAGTCTCCCTGCCTCACCTCGGAAGTAGCCTCCTCCCGCTCCGTCCTCTGCTCTCTCCCGTCCTTTCTCAGCGTCCTTTCCTAGTCTGCGGCCCTCAGCATTCTTGGGGCCATGAGCCCCTTTAAAGCCGTGTCCCAGCTCCCAGAGAGTTGGCGGACCCTGACGGGGACTCTCCCGCCCTGGCCGCTCCCTTCTCTCCTGAGGTTTTCTTCGGAGATCCCCGCCACCCCCGGGTGGGCTCCTCGAGAGGGCTGAGGTGCGAGGCCGGCACCAGGCCTGGGCCTCTCCCCCAGGCGCGCAGAGTCTGACCCGGGCTGGGGGCTCTGTGTGTTCACACTCAAGTAACCCGGGGGTGTTTGCAGGGGCGTCGCACAGATGCTCATGAGAACTGCCGGCTGGTGAGGGGCGGTTCTGTTCTGATGACATGTGATGGTGGCACGTGTGGGAGCCACTGGCGGCCTCCTGGGCGCCGTTCCTCCACTGGGAGAGACGGGCGGACCGCCCCAGCACGTGGCGGCACGGAGCAGGGCCGCCGGCCGCGGAGTAGCCTCCCCGGAAGAAACATGCCCGTCGCGAGCGCCAGCACCAGGTTCAGACCCCGCTGGCCTTGAGCAAGTGTTTGCTAGTTAGCGTCCTCGGGAGCTGGTAGGGACCACCCACCTGCTCCTGCCGGGCCACGTCCTGGCCCCAGGCACAGCAGTGAGCCAGAAGGCCCCGTCCCCCCTCTGTGCTGAAGGAGATGGTCTCCAGTGCCCTCGTCGGGGCTCGATGACAGTAAGACAGTGGCTTGTATCTGGTGCTGGTGGGAACGTCCCTTCAGGGCATCTGTCCAGTGCTGCTAAATGGTACTCAGGATAAGTAGTGGTCAGATGGTTATGTTTGCCTTTAAGTAACTTGATTTTAACTTTGATTTTTCAGGAGAGCATTAAGTTGGATACAAAAGGAGGGCGACCATGCACCATGGCAGCGGCCCTCAGAACGTCCAGCACCAGCTGCAGAGGTCCAGGGCCTTCGCCGGCAGCGAAGGAGAAGAGCAGCAGGCCCGTCCCAATCCCCCGCAGTCCCCCGCCACGCCCTTTGCGCCGGCGGCGAGCCCGTCCGCGCCCCAGTCCCCCGGTTACCAAGTTCAGCAGCTGATGAACCGCAGCCCCGTGGCCGGGCAGAGCGTGAACATCGCCCTTCAGAATGTGGGGCCGGTGGTGGGAGGGAACCCCCAGATCACGCTGGCCCCCCTGCCGCTCCCCAGCCCCACTTCTCCGGGATTCCAGTTCAGTGCGCAGCAGAGGCGGTTTGAGCACGGGTCTCCATCGTACATCCAGGTCACCTCGCCGCTGTCCCAGCAGGTGCAGACTCAGAGCCCCACCCAGCCCAGCCCCGGGCCGGGACCGGGCCTGCAGAGCGTGCGGGCGGGTGCCCCTGGCCCCGGCCTGGGCCTGTGCAGCAGCAGTCCCACCGGGGGCTTCGTGGACGCCAGTGTGCTGGTGAGACAGATCAGCCTGAGCCCGTCCAGTGGCGGCCACTTCGTGTTCCAGGAGGGCTCGGGCCTGGCGCAGATGGCCCCGGGCGCCCAGGTTCAGCTGCAGCACACGGGGGCGCCCATCACGGTCAGAGAACGGAGACTCTCGCAGCCCCACGCGCAGTCGGGGGGCACCATCCACCACCTGGGACCTCAGAGCCCCGCGGCCGCAGGCGGGGCCGGCCTGCAGCCCCTGTCCAGCCCCGGCCACATCACCACGACGAGCTTGCCGCCCCAGATCAGCAGCATCATCCAGGGGCAGCTGATCCAGCAGCAGCAGGTGCTGCCGGGGCCTCCGCTGACCAGGCCTCTGCTCCCCGGGGTCGGGGTCGGGGGGACTTCGGCGTTTGGGATGACGTCCCCACCGCCCCCCACCAGCCCTTCCAGGACCGCAGCGCCCCCGGGCCTCTCCAGCCTTCCTGTCCCATCTGCGGGGAGCGCGGGGATAAGAAAGGCTCCCAGGAAACTGGAAGAGATCCCCCCGGCCTCCCCGGAGCTGGCTCAGATGAGGAAGCAGTGCCTGGACCACCACTGCAGGGAGATGGAGGCCCTGAAGGCGGCCTTCAGGGAGTGCTTGATCGAGCTGTTCTTCCTGCAGCACCTGCAGGGGAACATGATGGACTTCTTAGCTTTCAAGAAGAAGCACTATGCCCCGTTACAGGCTTACCTCAGGCAGAATGATTTGGACCTGGAGGAAGAGGAGGAGGAGGAGGAGGAGGAGGAGGAAGAGAAGTCGGAGGTTATCAACGATGAGGTGAGAAGCAGCGGTTTAATCATTAGCGGGCCGTGCTACTTGGATCTGCGTCTAGGCAACCGTAAATTAAAAGTAATCTCTGAGCCTGGGGTGTTGATAAGATGCAGTTTCATAAGGATTTGATCCAGGAGTAAAATGGAAGGTGGATTTGCTTTTTCCTTCATGGAAGGAAAGAGCTGCTCTAGTTGGGAGGACGGTGCAGAGTGGTGCTGTGAGTATTGCCAGTTCATTTAGAACAGGGATGCTTCCCCGGCTTGGGGAACTAACCTGGCCTGACCCAGCTTTCCCCTGTGCTCTGCTGGGTGTGTGGAGATTGGCCAGCCCCGAAGGGCCTGCAGAAGCCAGGGGTGTGGGCACCTTCCCGCTGGTTGCCCAGGTTTCACATTTTACTTACGTAGGTCCACCCATTGGGATTCTCAACACCATGAATGTCATTTTTAAAGAAGGGATTTGAATCACTAGCTTGTTACAGTGTATCAGTTACGATTTAAATCACTAGATACATTTATAAGGTATCTTCATGATTAAAATATGGTTATTATGGCAAAGCAACTGAGAATTTTTTCAATTTTTAGATGTACTCTTAGATTTGAGGTCATGTATTTAACTCACACTGTTGCACATAGCTACTGAATGGTATTTAAGATAGAATCTTTTTTAGATAGTGAACTTTTTGGGTGCCTGGAATGGGTGCTTAATAAATTCCCCAATTGGGATTCTCAGTACCTTAGCGGTTCCTAAGATCCCTTTATTGGTACTTCCTACAAAGGAAGCTGATGAGACAGGGCGACAGTGAGGTGCACCGTGGTGCACTGTATTTGTGCCTTTGTGTCGTGTACTGTACACTGTGTTGGTGGAGCTTATTATGTTTTTTGATATAGCTAAGATAATGTAAATCTCTGTCAGTTCTTCTGCAAAGAAATCAGCCTTTGATGAACAAAAGCTGGCCTCTTTGCGCATCTCCTCATTGATATTTATTATGTGTGGCTTTGCCATTTGGTGTTTTCTTTAACACCCTTTCCAGGATGAACCATTTTTATTTTCTAAAAGGTTTATATGATTTTTTTTTTTTGAGGATTTCACCTCTGTTGCCATGAAATAGTGAAATTCAGTTCTCTTTATGTTTGTACACCAATGTTGTCTATAGGCTCAATCCCCCTTATCTGTCATTGCCATTGTGACCTGCATGTAGTAGGCCAGGGCGTAAACTGCCTATGAGGTTGTCAGGGCTTTGCTACTTGAAGACTGTCCGCCATTCCCATTTTTAAAGTTTGAAGTTGCAGAATCTAAGGACGTTGCACTTGTGACTTAAATTGGAGTTTCTGCAAGATTTGCAGTTGAGTTAGGGTATTATAAATCTTTCATAAATCAGTTGTGTCCTTTTACAGGATTTGATGCAAAAACATTCCATTTTTAAACACCAGACATCAGTGAGCTATCAGCAATAAAATTCTAACAAAATTTTGAGCAGTCTTAAAAATTATGTTGCCTTTTTTTCTCAAAATATTTCCTCTCAGGTAAAGGTTGTGACAGGAAAGGATGGGCAGACTGGTACTCCTGTTGCTATAGCAACCCAGCTTCCTCCAAATGTTTCTGCTGCTTTTTCATCCCAGCAGCAACCATTTCAGGTACTTTTCGATGGTTCTAAAATGTAGTCTCATCCGAAACTTTTCCTTCATCCAGATATTTTAACCTTCAATTTACTATTTGCTCTTCAGCATTTTTTTCCAGAGCCCATTCCTTACTTTAAAAAAGTAAAAAAGTCTTCCTGCATATAAAATTATACAAGTAAATTGCATGAGTAGATGACAGCACAGACCGTAATGCGTTATGTTTTGTGTGTGTCGACCTGTAACGCAGCCGTAGCTTCAGCGTGCATGTCGTCTGATACCTACAGTCCTGTTGAATGCGTGCTCAGGAGTCCTCGTGTGCTGTGTTTTAAATGTTGGTTCTTTCTTGTGTCTTAGAACAGTGCAAACAGAAGAAAAAAAAAGATTACACAGATAACTGGATATCTTCTGTAGCTAGAAGAAACGCTGAAATGAAACACACTTCTAAAATACCAGGACCTTAGGCTTCTAAATGGATGTTAATTGAATGCAAGCTGATTATTTTTAATTTTTTGAAAATTAAATCACTCAATGTTACATTAATAAATGCCAGGAACCTAAAAGTACAGGTCAGATTCTAGTCATTTTGGAGTAGATTGTGCTAGGTTCTGAAAGCAGTTGAATCTTGTGGTGATATGTTTTTAAATTTTTTTTAATTTTTAATTTTGGTATAATTTCAAACATATATAAAAGTTGCAATAACAGTACAAAGAACACCCCTTATATCCTCTACCCAAATTCACCGGTTGTTAACTTTTTGCCCCATTTGCATTATTTTCATTCTCTCTCTCTTTTATATGTACACACATACACATTTCCCCCAAACTATTTGAGAGTAAATTGCAGACATCATCTCACACTTGCATCCCTAAGTCCTTCAGCATATGGTATCAGGTACGAGTGTTACCTCACCTAACCACGGTATAACAATCAATTCTGGAAATTTTACAGTAACTTTTACTATGATTAAGCCACAGCTCATGTGCAAATTTTGTCTCTTGTTCCGGTGACATCCTTTGTATAGTTGTTTTTCTCCCAGTCTGGGATCACCCATTGTGTTTAGTTGCCATGCCTCTCTGGTCTTCTTTAATGTGGACAAACTCCTCACTCTTTCATGCCTTCACATTTCTGAGAAGTGTAGGTCAGTTATTTTGTAGAATGTCGTTTGACATGGGCCACTAATTCTGTCATCTATTGACGAATCTTGCTGGAGTCAGCTGTCACGTTACAGATTGCAAAGTGGATTTTCTAACTCCATTATTCCTTCTGCATTCGTTAGCTGGCATTCTACTGTAATGATGAGCCTTCTTTTTTCTTCCATTACGTATATTCACATACGGATTCTTATTTTAATCAGTGCGTTTTCATATGTCATTAACGATATTTGTTTATTTAAATTTGTTTATTTAATTCAGTTAAGTTTATTCTTTTTGGTCTATAGTTCTGTGAGTTTTGTCAAATGCCCAGAGTTGTGTAACCACCACCACCCAAGAAACAGAGGAGTTCTGTCATCCCCCCAGATGTTCCTCATGCCACATCTTTGTCATCAGATTTTCTCCCTGGCTTAACCTTTGTTCTCTGTCTATGATTTTGCCTTTTCCAGAATAAAATATAAATGGAATTATACAATATAGTATATGCATGCTGCCTTTTCAGTCTGGCTTCTTTCAGTTAGCATAATGCATTTGAGATTCATCCACGTTGTTGAATTTGCCAATTGTTTCCGTTTTTGCTGAGCAGTATTCCATTGTATGAATGTTCCCCAGTTTGTTTAGCCATTCACCCTTTGAAGGATGTTGGGTTGTTTCCAGTTGTTGGCATACCTAGGAGACAGGTTTCTGGGTTGTTACTAAGCGTACATTCAGTTTTATATGCAACTGCCAAACTTTCCGCAGTGGCTGTTCCGTTTCACATTCCCGCCAGCAGTGACTGAGGGTTCCTTCTGTCTGCATCCTCCCCACTACTTGTTCTTGTCGGTTTTCTTCTGTAGTTATTCTAATATGTATGCAGTGGTTTTAACTTGCATATCTCTAAAGACTAATGATGTTGAACAACTTTTCATATGTTCATTTCCCATTTGTATATCTTCTTTGGTGAAGTATCTGTTCATTTCCTTCATTTTTTTTCCATTGAGTCTTTTGCTTTATTGTTGCATTTGAGAATTCTTTATATAATTTGGATATAAGCTTTTTGTCAGATATAAATTTGCAAATATTTTTCTGTCATTCTGTGCTCTATCTTTTTCTTTTTTTATATTGTTTTTTACAGAGCAGAAGTTCTGAATTTTGATGTGGCCTCTTTTATCGTTGTTTTTTCTTTTATGGACTGTGCTTTTGATATATAAGAACTCTTTGCTCAACCCAAGGTCACAAAAATTTCCTCTAATTTTTTTTTTTTTAGAAGTTGTATAGTTTTATGTTTTACATTTAGGTCTGTGATCCATTTTGAGTAAAGTATTGTATAACATGCAAGCATCAGTAGAAGTTTATTTCTTCGTATATTGACAGCCAGTTAGTTGAGCACTGTTTCTTAAAAAGACTGTTTTGTATCTGCTGAATTGACTTCGCATCATTGTCAGAAATCAGTTGATCCTGTCTGTATGGGTCTGTTTCTAGGCTCTCTTCTCTTCCTTTGATCTCTGTGTCTATCTTTTTGCTTAATGCCACACTGTCTTTACTACTGTATCTTTGTAGTAAGTCCTGAAATCAGTTAGTGTGAGTTCTTCAACTTTGTTCTTTTCCAAAACTGTTTTGGTCATTCTGGTTCCTTTCACTTTTCATATACATTTTAGAATCAGCTTGTCGATATCCATAGAACATCCTGCTAGGATTTTGATTGGGATTACATTGACTCTATTGACCTGTTTGGGGTGAAGTAATATCTTGACAACGTTGAGTCTTCCAGGCCAGGAATATGGTATATTCTCCATTTATTTTTGTCTTCTTTGATTTCTTTCATCAGTATTTTGTAGTTTTCAGCATGCAAATTCTATGTATATTTTGTTAGACTTATACCCAGCTATTCCAATTTTTCTGTGGTGCTATAGATGGTACTTAAATTTAAAAATTTTTTTCTAGTTGTTCATTGCAAGTATATAGGAATACAGTTGATTATGCAACCTTGCTAAACTCATTTATTAGTTTTAGGAGCTTTTTTGTAGATTCCATGGGATTTTCTACCTAGAGAATCATGTCTGCAAAGAAAGCAAGATTTATATTTTCTTTTCCTATCTGTATGCCTTTTATTTCTTTTTCTTGCCGTATTTGCACTGGCAATGGCATGGACTGGCATGGACTTCCACTGTGATGCTGAATAGGAGTGATAAGAACAGACATTCTTACCTTCTGGGTCTTAGGGGGAAAGCATTTAGTCTTTCACCATTGAGTATGATGTTAGCTGTAGATTTTGTAGCTGTCCTTTATCAGGTTAAGGAAATTCCTTTATTCCTAGTATTTATCATGAATGGATGTTGAATTTTGTCAAATACTATTTGCTGCATCTATTCACATAATCATCTGATTTTTCTTTTTCGGTCTGTAAAAGGGGTGAATTATATCATATTAAGGTATAATTTGTAGGCAGGGAATGCACAGATCTTAAATGTTAGAATTTGTTGAGTTTGACAAGTGCCCATGTAACCCATCCACGTGTCAGGGTGTCCACTTCCATCAAGTCTCCTCATGCCCTGCCAGTCGTCCGCTACCCAGCCCCCCTGCCCCGGTTTGTTACTATTTATTCTACTATTACTGTTTATTTTGATGTTCCAATTATCTGTAATTTGACCAATGGGGACCCTTTCAAGCGGGCTCTAGTATACTTGTGACACATCCCTGTCACTCTCTAAGTACTTCCTTACATTCTGGCACAAAATGTTTAAAGTTTATCTTGCACATGCCTTGATTCAGTCCAGGAATCAGTCATTTCTCCAAGGAACCGGGTTCTTTTTGGTGGGGAATAATAATTTGAACCCAATATTTGGGTGTTCTTGTAATGAATTTGATACAACTGAAGATAAAATTTCTTGAATTGGAAATTGTCAGAAAATTTGTTAGTGGGACAGATTTCCTGTTAGTGCTTAGAGGAATGTAATACATCAGTGCGTTTATAGACCACATTGATAAATATTTGCATGAGAACCGTGGGACAGTGGAGGGCAGGGAGTGCCTGTAAACTTAGGTGCATGGTCTCCACAGTGACACACATTAAACCCTCGGATTTACTGTCATACTCACCAGATTGCCAGAAATTAAATTGGATAGAATCTGTTGATTTAGGTCTATGAGATTCTTACCCACTGTTGATCGGGAGTGTAGCATGGAAACATTTCACATGATCTGGAAAAGGTGAGTGTGGGTAGGTAGGCCCTTTTGATCCAAACAGCATGCTCTAAAGGTATTCTTGTGTTTGTGTGCCAGAAAACACATCTCATAATGTTCCCAGCAGCATCGTTTCTTCTAATAACCCCAAACTGGAAAGAAGCATAATGTCCGTCAGCAGTAGAACAGATCAGTGGGTCGTGCACATTCATACAGAGGAATGCTAATAGTAATCAGTAGTGAAAATGAGTGAGTCGTTGTGGGCGGGTCTCAGCAGCGCCCTGTGGAACAGAAGGGGTTATGGGAGAGCCCAGCTGCAGCATTCCTTCAGGTAAAGTTCACTAGGAAGCAAAACCAAACACAGCGTAGCGTGGAGCTAAGCCTGTAGGTGATGGCACCAGGGGAGAATGTTCACACACGGTTCAGGTGGGGAGGGGGATGCCTTCAGAGTGAGTGGGGTCTCCAGGGCGTGCGTAACAGTTTATTCTTAAGCCTCGGGATGAGTACACGGGTGATTGCTTTATCATTACTTTTTAAACTTATAAGTTTTTCTAATTCTCAGCATTTTATTATGAAAAATTTCAAACAGGAAAGCTGAACAGTGTTCAGTGGACACTCACATCCTACTGTTTAAATTCTGTGATTATGCACAAATAAGTGAAATTCACATAACCATTTTTATATTAACCACCTAATATTCAGTGGCACTTAGTACATTCACAGTGTTAAGCAACCACTATTATGGATATCAGTTTCTAAAATATCTTTATTGTCTTAAAAGAAAACCCCATTCCCAAAAAGCAGTCACTCCCCAGTACCTGCTCCTCCAGCCACTGGCAGCCACCAGTCGGCATTCTGTCTCCATAGATTTACCTGGTGTGGAATCGTGCAATGTTTTGTGTCTGGTTTCTTTCACTTAACATGATGCTTTCAAGGTTCATCCACATTGTAGCATGCCTCAGTACTTCATAACTTTTTATAGTAGAGGGTATTTCCACTGTATGGGTATGCTACATTTTATTTATCCCCTCTTGATAAATATTTGGACTGTCTGCAGCTTTTGGCTATTGCGAATAATGCCACTATAAATACTTAGTAGCTACCCCGTTTTACATCCCATCAGCAATATACAAAGGTTCCAATATTTCTGTATCCTTGCCAACTCTTACTTTCCTTTTAAAAAAAATTCTAGCCATCCTAGTGAGTGTGAAGTGGTGTCTCATTGTGTTTTCTTTTGCATTTCTCTTATGATGAATGACGTTGGGCATCTTAATGTGCTTGTTGGTCATTTGTATATCTTTGGAGAAAAGCCTATTCAAATTTTGAAAAAATTTTTAAAAAAAAATTCTATGATTAATTTTACTATGCTTTTAAAAATCACATTATTTAATATTATAAATATTTAAGAGACCTAAAAGAGGAAAACCAAGGAATCTCCATTTTGAATTATAGATCTTTGTCGCAAATACTAGTGGATGTCTAAGGAGACAAGAAGATGGAGAATCTGTCAGGAAAGAATTGAAATGAAAAAACATACCCTTTGTTTTCTTTGGAAAAAAAAAAATCTCAGTATGAGTTTTATTATTTACAACCAGTTGTAGAATTTTTATATTGACCAATGAAACTCTAGAAATAAATTCAGAATTCCTTGTATTACATATACAGTATATTAATTTCTGTCTGCTTCCAAAAGACTTTGAGGTAGTATTTTTTTCTTTTTTCTTTCTTTTTTTTTTTTTTTTTTTTGGCTGCGCTTGTGGGATCTTAGTTCCCCGACCAGGGATTGAACCCGGGCCTATGGCACTGGAGGCGCTGAGTCCTAACCACTGGACTGCCAGGGAATTCCCTAAAATAGTTTTTATTACAGTTATTTAGATCTTAAAAAATCCTAAGTGGAGATTATTTTTCAGTGATTATAGTGTTAAAGGGAATGAATAATTATAGTTCTGTAACCCTACCCCAACTATTGATTTTTTTTTTTTTTGCCATTTAAAAAAAATTTATTGAAATATAGTTGATTTACAATGCTGTGTTAGTTTCAGGTGTACAGTAAAGTGATTCAGTTATACACACATGTATATAAATATATGTATATTCTTTTTTTTACATTTTCTTCCATTATAGGTTATTATAAGATATTGAGTATAGTTTCCAGTAGGTCCTTGTTGGTTATCTATTCTTATATAGTAGTGTGTATATTTTAAGCTTAAGCTCCTGATTTATCCCCCAACTACTGATTTTTTTATTCTTTTTAAATTTTATTTATTTATTTATTTTTAGCTGCATTGGGTCTTCGTTGCCGCGCACGGGGGCTGCTCTTCGTTGTGGAGCGCGGGCTTCTCATTGTGGTGGCTTCTCTTGTTGCGGAGCACAGGCTCTAGGCACACAGGCTTCAGTAGTTGTGGCTCGTGGGCTCTATAGAGTACAGGCTCAGTAGTTGCGGCTCACGGGCTTAGTTGCTTCTCAGCATGTGGGATCTTCCTGGAACAGGGTTTGAACCCGTGTCCCCTGCATTGGCAGGCGGATTCTTAACCACTGTGCCACCAGGGAAGCTCCTTAGTTTTTTATCTTAATGAAGTTCAATTTATCAGTTTTTTCACATGGATATCCAGTCTTCTAGCATCATTTGGTTGAAAAGACTTTTCATTCCATTTGGGTTGCTTTGGAGTCTTTAGGAACTGGTGAGGTTGTGTAAGTTTGAGTCTCCCTCTGGGCTCTCTGCTCAGTTGTTTTTATCTGTCGTCCATCCTTAAGCAGCACTATGCCATCTGCTGAGTCTTGAAGTCCAGGCTTCCTCTTGTTCTTCTCTCAAGAATCTGTTTTCAATTCACTGACCTCTGCGTCCCCACTCTACTCTTCAGCCTATCCAATGAATTTTTAAAATTTCAGACACTTTTTCTGTTCTAGGGTCTCTGTTTGATTCTCTTTTTTTTTTTAATTTTTATTTTTTTACTGAAGTATAGTTGATTTACAGTGTTTCTGGTGTACAGCAAAGCGATATATATATTCTTTTTCAGATTGGTTCTGTTTCTTAATCGTTTATTTTTTTCTGTCAAGATTTCCTCTCGTCTTTCATTACAACATACTTCTTTGTCCTTGGGCATACTTATTAAACCTACCGTAAAATCCCTGCTGCTAATTCCAGAATGTGAGTTGTCTGGGGGTTGGTGTCCATTGATTGTTTTGAGTATGGCTGTGTTTTCTTGTCTCTGTGTTTTGGAGTAATTTTTTTTTTTTTAATATATATTTTTAACATCTTTATTGGAGTATAATTGCTTTACAATGTTGTGTTAGTTTCTGCTGTATAACAAAGTGAATCAGCTATACGTATACATATATCCCCATATCCCCTCCCTCTTGCATCTCCCTCCCACCCTCCCTATCCCACCCCTCTAGGTGGTCACAAAGCACTGAGCTGATCTCCCTGTGCTATGCGGCTGCTTCCCACTAGTTATCTCTTTTACATTTGGTTGTGTATATATGTCCATGCCACTCTCTCACTTCGTCCCAGCTTACCCTTCCCCCTCCCCGTGTCCTCAAGTCCATTTTCTATGTCTGCGTCTTTATTCCTGTCCTGCCCCTAGGTTCTTCAGAACCGTTTTTTTTTAGATTCCATATATATGTGTTAGCATACGGTATTTGTTTTTCTCTTTCTGACTTACTTCACTCTGTATGACAGACTCTGGGTCACCTCATTACAAATGGTTCAATTTCGTTTCTTTTTATGGCTGAGTAATATTCCATTGTATATATGTGCCACATCTTCTTTATCCATTCATCTGTCGATGGACACTTAGGTTGCTTCCATGTCCCGGCTGTTGTAAATAGAGCTGCAGTGAACATTGTGTACATGACTCTTTTTGAATTATGGTTTTCTCAGGGTATATGCCCAGTAGTGGGCTGGCTGGGTCGTATGGTAGTTCTGTTTTTAGTTTTTTAAGGAACCTCCATACTGTTCTCCATAGTGGCTGTATCAATTTACATTCCCACCAACAGTGCAAGAGGGTTCCATTTTCTCCACACCCTCTCCAGCATTTATTGTTTGTAGAGTTTTTGATGATGGCCATTCTGACCGGTATGAGGTGATACCTCGTAGTTTTTTGTTTTTTTGTTTTATAAATTTATTTATTTATTTGTTTGTTTTTATTTTTGGCTGCGTTGGGTCTTCGTTTCTTTGTGCGGGCTTTCTCTAGTTGCTGCGAGCAGGGGCTACTCTTCGTTGTGGTGTGCGGGCTTCTCATCGTGGTGGTTTCTCTAGTAGTGGAGCACGGGCTCTAGGCGTGCAGGCTTCAGTAGTTGTGGTGCACGGGCTTAGTTGCTCCGCAGCATGTGCGATCTTCCCGGGCCAGGGCTCGAACCCATGTCCCCTGCATTGGCAGGCAGATTCTTAACTACTGCGCCACCAGGGAAGCCCCCTCATTGTAGTTTTGATTTGCATTTCTCTAATGATTCGTGATGTTGAGCATCTTTTCACGTGATTGTTGACAATCTGTATATCTTCTTCGGAGAAATGTCTGTTTAGGTCTTCTGCCCGTTTTTGGGTTGGGTTGTTTGTTTTTTTGATATTGAGCTGCATGAGCTGCTTGTATATTTTGGAGATTAATCCTTTGTCAGTTGCTTTGTTTGCAAATATTTTCTCCCATTCTGAGGGTTGTCTTTTCGTCTTTTTTATGGTTTCCTTTGCTGTGCAAAAGCTTTTAAGTTTCATTAGGTCCCATTTGTTTATTTTTCTTTTTATTTCCATTTCTCTAGGAGGTGGGTCAAAAAGCATCTTGCTGTGATTTATGTCATAGAGTGTTCTGCCTATGTTTTCCTCTAAGAGTTTTATAGTGTCTGACCTTACATTTGGGTCTTTAATCCATTTTGAGGTTTTTCTGCATGTATGGTGTCAGGGAGTGTTCTAACTTCATTCTTTTACATGTAGCTGTCCAGTTTTCCCAGCACCACTTCTGTCTTTTCTCTGCTGTATATTCTTGCCTCCTTTATCAAAGATGAGGTGACCATATGTGCGTGGGTTTGTCTCTGGGCTTTCTATCCTGTTCTATTGATCTATATTTCTGGTTTTGTGCCAGTACCATACTGTCTTGATTACTGTAGCTTTGTAGTATAGTCTGAAGTCAGGGAACCTGATTCCTCCAGCTCTATTTTTCTTTCTCAAGATTGCTTTGGCTCTTCGGGGTCTTTTGTGTTTCCATACAGATTGTGAAATTTTTTGTTCTAGTTCTGTGAAAAATGCCATTGGTAGTTTGATAGGGATTGCATTGAATCTGTAGATTGCTTTGGGTAGTATAGTCATTTTCACAATATTGATTCTTCCAATCCAAGAACATGGTATATCTCTCCATCTGTTGGTATCATCTTTAATTTCTTTCATCAGTGTCTTATAGTTTTCTGCATACAGGTCTTTTGTCTCTTTAGGTAGGTTTATTCCTAGGTATTTTATTTTTTTTGTTGCAGTGGTAAATGGGAGTATTTCCTTAATTTCTCTTTCAGATTTTTCATCATTAGTATATAAGAATGCAAGAGATTTCTGTGCATTAATTTTGTATCCTGCTACTTTACCAAATTCACTGATTAGGTCTATCTAGTGGTTTTCTGGTAGCATCTTTAGGATTCTCTATGTATAGTGTCATGTCATCTGCAAACAGTGACAGTTTTACTTCTTTTCTGATTTGGATTCCTTTTATTTCTTTTTCTTCTCTGATTGCTGTGGCTAAAACTTCCAAAACCGTGTTGAATAATAGTGGTGAGAGTGGACAGCCTTGTCTTGTTCCTGTGCTTAGTGGAAATGGTTTCAGTTTTTCACCATTGAGAACGATGTTGGCTGTGGATTTATCATATATAGCCTTTATTATGTTGAGGTAAGTTCCTTCTGTGCCTACTTTCTGGAGGGTTTTTTATCAGAATTGGGTATTGAATTTTGTCAAAAGCTTTTTCTGCATCTATTGAGATGATCATATGGTTTTCATCCTTCATTTTGTTAATATGGTGTATCACGTTGATTGATTTCGAATTGGGTTTTGGGTGTCGTGAATGATAGGTTGCAGAGACCCTGAGTTCTGTTATATCCTTCTGAGGAGTTCTGCTGGTTTGCTTTCACATCTAGTTAATGTGATTGGACTGAAACTGTAGACTCTGCCTCCTGAGATCTCAGTGTGGTTACGCTGGCCTGTGCTTGGCATCTTGGCATGTGGGTGGTCAGGAGGCAGCCAGAAAAAAGGGGAGCTTGGGACCCATCTCTGCTGCCTCCTGTGGCAATTCTCCTTTACCTGTCTCCTCTCTGGTCTCCTGCTCTCCGTCCGAATGGTCTTCAAGCCAGTGAGGCCCTCCCTCTCTGGGTCTGAGACTGGGACCTGCCCTTGTGCCAAATGCCGTAAACCCAGAAACGTCTCCTAGTTTCAGTCCCTCCTTGCAAGTATCGAGGCCCATGCTGTATCTGCCCACCTTTTCACATTTTTTATATTTCTTTTAGAGTTTATATTTGTCTGGAATGTGTTTAGTCCAACAGGAAGTACTTGGCCATTACTGGACACAGAACCCTGTATCAATTTCTTTTATTAAAAAAAAACAACACCTTTTTTTGATTACAGAAGTAATACATGTTCATTGCAAAACTTTTAGAAGATTTAGAAAAGTGCACACACACACAAATTATAAATTGATTGTAATCTTGTCCCCAGAGACAACCACTGTTCACATATTGTCTGTTTTTTAAATCATTCTTTTCTCTTCTCCCTCCTTCCCTCTCTTACTTCCTCCCCCCATCTTTGTTAAATGTAAACAGGGGGTGCTTACTTTCCCTTTTCATTACTCTGAGGCCTTTCCCCATGTGAGGCAAAACGTGCAGCATGGATGGTCCTGGCAGTGTAGTGTCCATTGGTAGGGATGCTGGGGTCAGTAGCCACTCTCATGGGCAGTTTCTTCATTCAGACATCTGTAACTTTTGCATTTAAAATGCCTCGCTAAGTAGAGTGGATATAATTGAATTATTTAAAAAATTAGCAACTGTTAAACATCATTCTTAGTCTTCAGTAGCCCTTCAGGGGTAGTGCAGAGGTGTCAAAGGTGTAGGGCGCCCAGAGTCAGCTAGTTTCTGTCTTTGCCAGTAGCTTTTCACTTCAACATTTTAAATAACCTGTATGTATTTCACACATCTATATATCAAGTAGGGTACTAACTGCAGTACCATTTTGAAGTCAATTACATAGTTATTAATTGCAGTTTTAGTGCCATTTTCCAGTAGGAAGACAGTTTCAGTCTTTCTTCTTATCATTCAGCTTTTGTGATTTTGGCGGGCTGAGTGATGGCAGGCAGTGTGACTGATCAGAGGCTAAGTTGTAGTGCTCGATGAGACTCATGTTTCCTGCATTAGCTTCTGCTGTCGTTGTGTGTGCAAAGCCAGCTCATTTCTGAAGGACTCTAGATTTGCATTGATCTGAAATTCCATTTAAAACCAGAATGCAAATCCTTTTTTATCCTCCAGAGGTAAGTTAGAACTTTAAAATATTTATTATAATACATTGGGTAGATGACATTTCTCTTCTTAAAAAGAAGGGAAGTCAGTGTTTGGGATAATTATCATAGTTTTAGTTTATATTCATTCTTGTAATGCATTTAAATTATGAAAATCTCAGTTTTTCCTTTTTTATTTTTTTCCAGCAGCAAGCCCTTGCAGGGACCCTGGTGGCAGGGGCTGGCAGTGTGATCGAAACGGACCCCTTTAAGAGGCAGCAGGCGGGACCTCCGGCAGGTATGTCACGGAGCACAGGCTGAAAGGCCCTCCGGAGCCAGTTAGCGACTTAGTTTGGGAATTCTAGTGTAGTGGCCACCTGTTTCTAAAGCATGGCCCCTAAGGAACTTAGTTTTGGTTAGTTTCTACTTTGAAAGTTAATTTTTCTTTTGGTGGTAATCAGCTAAACAAAATATTTATGTCAGCTAAACAAAATATTTATGTGCATGTTTATGTATACTGAAGTTAGAAATTTGTCAGTTGAACAGGTATATTCCAGTTTGATTTTCTGTGTGCATTTGTAGGCTGTTTAGTCCTCATGACATGACTAAGTGTAAAGCCATCTGCCTTTTCAAATTGTCATTCATTTTTCAAACTGAATTTTTTCTCCAACTTAGGAACTTAATACACATTTTGTGTAAAAGATTCAAACAGTTTAGAAGGGTGTAGTTTAAGTCTGTCCCTGGTTTGGTATTCCTTCCCCATTCCCTAGCCACAGAGCTGGCTACGTTTGTTCAGTTTCACAGACAGGCATTGCTACAGGTGTGCCATTCTGGGAAAGTTCAAACGTGATCCTATATATATATGCACTGTTATGTCTTTAATATTAACTGACTAAGCCATCTTTCCCGGTCCTGGACCGCGTTCTTTCTGATACACCCACTGCATGGGTGCCCCCTTCTTGATTCATCAGACCGGTGGTAGCGTTCATTTGTTAGTATCTCCTTTTTTCTGTTGTAATCGAAACCTGATTGAACATTTCGTTTCACATTTTTTTCTATACATGTCTGTCCATGTATCTAAAAGCAGCGCTCCAAGAGTGAAATTGCTAGATCAAAATGTGTGCATAGTTAAGTATTAGTGAGGCTAAGTTGCCCTCCCAAAGGGTAGGGTCAGTTTTTGCTCCCATCAGCAATTTCTGGTTCTCTCAAATTTTGGCCATTTTATTAGGTATCTTTTAATCTTTGTCGATCCAATGGGTAAAAAATAAAATCTTTGTCTTGGTAATGGATTTCTTTCATTTTGATACAGTTTCAGTTGTCGCTTCATGTTTGTAACCGTTTGTGAATGTGTCCCCCTGCCCGCTGTTTGTATTCTTCGCCCGTTTTGTCTGTCTGGTTGTTGATCCTTTTCATATTAATTTGTAAGAGCTTTATGAATGTTGCCCGTTATGTATGTTGCAGATAATTGTCTCTTAGGTTGACGCTTGTCCTTTGCCTTTTTTATGATGCTTTTCCTTATATTTACAAATTTTTAACGGAAAGAAATTATATTTATCAACCTTATCTTTTATGGCTTCTGCATTTTGGTTCATGCATAGAAAGGCCTCTCTGTTCAAAGATGATAAAAACACTTACACATGTTTTTTCTACTACTTTTGTGGTTTTATTTTTACATCAAACTGCACCTTTTCTGAAAATTATTCTAGAGCAGTCTAAGAGACCTCGACTCGAAGTGGGTCACCAAGGGGTAGTTTTCCAGCACCCAGGGGTGAATACAGGAGTTCCTCTCCAGCAGTTAATGCCGACAGTTCAAGGTAAGACCCAGCGCCAGAACTAGCTCTCTTAGCTCAGAAAGAGGGAGTGCAGAGAGGGCTTAAGGAAGCAGCAGCAGACTAAAACGTGTGCAGTCCAGGTAGCATATCTGAGGTGGTTTCTGCCATTGGGACGTTCCTCTGAGTCCCACTTTGCACAGTATGAAGAAACCACCGAGACCAGCTCTTGGCACTTCCGCAGAGCCGCACGTCCCACTGTCCTCAGCTTCTCTCCGGTTTTCCCTCCTGTGTTTTTTCTGACTTGCTGCTGTGGCAGGGGCCCTGCGGTTATTCCGTGCCTGCTCTGCTTGGTGCTAACGCGCAAAGGCCGAGCGCCTTTCTTTCCTTTGTTGTGTGCTCATTTATCACGTTAGACCTAATACACAGAGATCTCCCAGCAGGTAAACCTCCCGTTTGAGTGTGTGTTGCGAGTGCAGGGTCTGAGGCGGCGCTGGCAGGTGGAGTCCAAGCCCCGGAGTCAGGGCCGGCGGGTCTGCCCTCTGTTGCAGGGGGAATGCCGCCCGCGCCGCAGGCCACTCAGCTCGCCGGCCAGAAGCAGAGCCAGCAGCGGTACGACCCCTCCACGGGGCCCCCGGTGCAGAACGCCGCCAGCCTGCACACGCCGCCGCCGCAGCTGCCCGCCAGGCTGCCCCCCGCCGGCCTCCCCGCCGCGCCCCTGCCGCCGGCGCTGCAGTTCCCCCCACAGCCGCAGACGGCAGAGCCGCAGACCCCGCTCCCGGTGCCGGTGAAGACACAGCCGCCAAACGCCCCCGCCCCGGCGCCCCCGCCCGGCCAGCTCCCCGCGGCCCTCCACGTCCCGGTGCCCGCGAAGGCGCAGATGCAGGCCCCTCCGCTCCCGTCCCAGCCGCAGGTACTCCGGGCCCCCGGCCGTTCCCCGAGTTAGAGGCGGAGGAAGAGATAGGCTGTGTGCTGGACAGGACGGTGCCCAGCTGGGTAGCTCCCTCTCTCCCAGCGCTTCGCTCTCCACCGTGCAACAGTCAGTTCAGTAGCTGCAGCATAAATTTACTGTGCAGTCGCAGTTACTGTTATTAAAGTGTCAGAAAACGACACGATTCTGCGTGCTGCCCTCGGCACAGGGAGCCACGCAGGGGGCGCGGTGGCCCTTGTCCCACCCGATGTGCCGAGTAACACGCGGTCGTAGGCGCGGAGGCCTGGGGGCGGTGGGGCTCCCCGCAGCTCCGGACCGTCCGCCAGTCTCTGTTCCCGGTGCCTCCCCCGGACGCTCCACTCCACGCGCGTGGGTGAGGCTGCTTTCCAGGCTTGATACACGTTTCCAGGGCTCATAACGCCGCTCCTCCTCCACGAATTAACTTCACCCAGACGTCGTTTTGAAACGTGTGCAGTAGACCATGTGGGGCCCCTGAGGAGCGTTTGTGGAGCATGGGTCTGGGGCGCCACAGGGGCCAGAGGCAGTGTCTTCAGAGGCTCGTCTCAGCAGCGTGTGGTCAGCCGCTTAGGAAAACCTCCCCTTCCCCTCCCCTCTCCCTCGTTAGCAAGGGGAGTTCCTAGCTGGGCTTGGAGTTCGGGTTCTTCTGGTGATTGTAGACGTTTGCTCTCACGTAAGGGTGCTGCCGTTCCCTCACCGCCTGCCGGGTGCAAGGCGTGGTGATGGGCACTGCCGGGCCGTTACCTGCTCTCCTCTACCTGGCACCCCTCTGTGGTAGAATCTTCATCACGCCCGTTAGCTACGAAGAGACCGAGGCCAGAGAGGCCAGGTAACTTGGCGAGGTTGGTCAGCCAGTGCTGGAGGGGCTGTGACTGGCCCCCTGGGCTGATTGTGGAGCCGTTTGTGCACCTTGGGAAGGAGCACCCGCTTCCCCCGCCAGGGCTCTGAGCTGCTTGGGCCTTCGCAGGCTTGCGGTTTCCGTGGAAGTGAGGCTCTCTGTTTCCAGCACTGTCATCGAGCCTGGTACCGACCTCACGCAGCACAGACGTTTTTCTTGGGTTTATTTCCCGCCCTTGTTGTCGATGGTGTGAGCTGTGGAATGTGATTTTAGAGAAGCTCCTTACAGAAGCCGTGGAGTTCTGTTCCTTCCAGATTGGGCGGGGCCGGCAGACTTCTTCTGTAAAGGGCCACAGAGAGGGAGCGTAAGGGTATTTCAGGCTTGCAGGCCGTGCGGTTCCTGTTGAGTCGCTCAGCTCCGCCGCTGAAGGTGAGAGCAGCGCCAGGGCCCACAGACGAGCGGCCGTGGCCTGTGGAACTCTCCCAGAGTGTGTGGCCGGCCACAGTTTACCACCGCTGAGGTGGAGGAGATCTCCTTAGAGGTGGGCGGAGAGGCTGCGCGCCGTGAGGGGCCCGGCCTTGGCCGCGCTGTCTCGTCCGCACCGCGTGCGCGTCGCTCTGTCCTCAGGCCTCCTGGCGCGGCAGGGCCTTGCCTTCCCTGCTCCCTGCCCCCCACTTCCTCCCGGCCGGAATTCCCGGGTGAATCTAAGCTCACCTTCGGCCCGGGGAGGGCTGGGCGGAGGGGCTCCTCAGTTCTACAGGCTCGGCCCTCGGGACGGCACAGAGGAGGGTTTCTAACCTTACAGCTTGCCCACCGCCAGAGGGCCGCGTGGAGTTTGTCTTTGCCCTTCAGAGAACAGGTACATGGGGAGCATTTGGTACTTCTCAGTTAAGAAGTTTCTACAATCAAAAATCCTAAAAAATTACTTGAAAAAGCTGGAAAAAGCAAAAAAAAAAAAAAAGCCGACATAAGACCGTATGTGAAGGCACCGTTCACAGGGAGCTCTGGTGTGGCTTTGTGGACCAGCAGGGCTTCCTCTCTTCTGTAGGCACGGCTAGTGCGCGTGGCCCTGTGGTCCGCGGTGGGCCCGCTGGTCGGTCTGCGCTGCTGGGGCGGGGCGGGGCGGGGCGGGGGCGTTGCGCAGGGGCCTCCAGCTGGCCTGCGGGTCCCGGGCACGGTGCTGAGCCCTGTTTTCCCTGCCAGACGGCGGCGCCGCCCAGACCGCCCGTGGACCCCGCCCAGCCCTGCCCGCGGCCCCTGCCCTCCGCCTCCTCTGCCTCGACCGGTGCCCCCGCCGGTGGCTCAGGCCCGGGGCCTTCGCCTGCACGGGCCTCCCCGGTGAACAGACCCTCCCCGGCAGCCAAGTCGCTGTCTCCGGTCCTCGCCCGCTCCCCGGGGGCAGCTGTGTCGGCGCCCCCGAAACCACAGAGCCCTGCTCAGAATGCCGCCGCGCCCCACGACGGCTCTCAGGACAAGCTGGCAGAACAGATAGCGCTGGTAAGTGCACCTACAGAAGCTCTTGAAAGTGCTCAAGGAGAGCGTACCGTATCCTCCAGCCTGTGGAACGCGTGTGCTTTCACTTTCTCAGGGGGCAGTAGTGTAAGATGGAACACCTGATAGTAAGGTTTGTGATCCGGAGAAACCAAGATTAAAACCGCGTAGTTGGCCCTGTCCTGCCGGAGGCGCAGCTAGACTGGTGTGGAGAAGGTCTCTTCTGTGCTGGTATCAGCAGTCAGGGGGAGGGGGGCGTGGGGTGCAGGCTGAGAGCTCAGAGCCCTCGGGAGGCTGCCCGGGCCAGTGCAGCTCACGGCCTGCACCTAGTGAGCGCTTGCTGTTTGCTGGGCGACTGAGCAGTTATTTGTAAGGGCTCCGCCGTGAGCACTGATCTGGGAGCTCTGTCCCGGGTTTCCAGGACGGGGCTCCTGGGAGGTCGCACACCTTTGCCTCTGCCCTCTCGTAGAGCCTTGTTCAGCAACTCTTCTTTGTTGCTGAGACTTGCACGTAGCAGGGTCGCACTGACTGGGGTGTGCATCAGTGGCTTGCGCTGAAACTGTGCTGGACGTCTTCCACCCCCGTGCTCCTTGCAGGAGAACCAGATCCATCAGCGGATAGCAGATTTAAGGAAAGAAGGCCTGTGGTCCCTCAGGCGGCTGCCCAAGCTGCAGGAGGCGCCGCGGCCCAGATCGCACTGGGACTGCCTGCTGGAGGAGATGCAGTGGATGGCCGCAGACTTCGCCCAGGAGAGGCGGTGGAAGGTGGCCGCTGCCAAGAAGGTGGGTTTGAGACACAGGCCGCCGCAGTGCCCAGGGGTCATCATGCAGCGCCAGGGGCTTAAAAGTGTGCAGACGGAGGTCTCCCAGCTCCACTTTCTAAACGGTTTCTTTTTCTTTTTAAATACTTATTTATTTGGCTGTGTTGGCTCTCTAGTTGTGGCACACAGGCTCCAGAGCACGTGGGCTCTGTAGTTGGCGGCGCGTGGGCTCTCTAGTTGAGGTGCGCGGGCTTAGCTTCCCCACGGCGTGTGGGATCTTAGTTCCCCGACCAGGGATCGAACCTGGGTCCCCTGCATTGGAAGGCAGATTCTTAAGCACTGGGCCACCAGGGGAGTCCCTCTAAAGGGTTTCTTGACTTAGGATGTAACTGGAGAACGTTTTGCTGCTATTTAGAAAGTAACTGCTGTGCTGCTTCATTTCTGAGGGCTGTGTCCCCAGCGCTGTAGCGTGGGCTGCTGGGAGCAGACACGGCTCTCCCGCTGCAGTTCTGTCCTGGGATTTGGCTTCTTCTTCTGGCCAGTTTTGCCTGGCAGTTGGCGTGAGGATGCCTGTGGCCCCCCAGATCCAGGCTGAAAGCAGGAAGGGGGAAGAGGCCGGTCGGCTGGCCAGCAGCTCAGGCGCTCGTCCCGGCCTTCTGGCTGCCCGCAGCCTTCCGGTCCAGCTTCTCTCCAGTTCTGGCTCAGAGTTTATTTCCTTCTCTCTGCTCCCAAAGTGGGCACCCAGCCCGGGGTAGGACCTCTAGGAGAGGCTGCTGCTAAAGCTGGCCGTGTGGAAAGTGACCGATTCCTAGGGCTCTTGGGTCCCAGAGCGCAGAGCCGCTGTCCTTGCGTATGTGTACGTAGCTCCAGGCCCAGCTGCTCCTCCTTCCGTCACTGCGTGTCTTTATTCCTCCGGACCTGGATGCCACCTTCACGTTTCCTGTACTCTCAGGACTGGGGGTTGGTCCTGTGTGCCTTGCCTGTCCGCCTCCCTCCTCTGACTTCTCCCCCTCGCTTTCCCCATGTGGTTTTGGTAGAGAGAAGCCGAGACCAAGGGGGTAACAGCAGGGTCTGAGTGTAAAGGGTCTTTAATCAGATTCGTGTGTATTTAAGAAAAAAACCAGATCGCTCCTTAAACATTTCCTTTTTCACGAACGTTGATGGTCCTGAGCATGTGGACGCAGGGCTGGACAGGGCAGTGGCCAGGGGACGAGGGGTGTGGATGGACACTGAGGAGCGGGGCTGTGAGGCCGCTGCGCCGGGAGCCGTGGCTGCGTGCTGCCTCTCCTTGCGCCATCCCTCCACCCCCGGGAGCAGGAGGCTTTGTGCGAGGGGTGTGCACTGACCAGGACAAGGCCCTGGGAGTCCTGTGGTGGGAAGCCACTTCGGGGTCATCCCAGAACTGAGGGGCTGGCAGCTCCGCTGCGCTCGGGGCTCAGGATGTGTCCATTTCTGAGTTACGTCTCTGCACCTTTTGGAGGTACTGCTGGTGAGGATGTAAAGAGTAGAAATTCTGGAAAGTGGTTTGGCAGTTTAAAGCAGAAGCCTTAAAAAATGTGAATTATCCCAACCCAACTTTTTTCATACCTAGGAGTAAAATTTTGCTGCATTCACACAGTGGAAATGATACACATTAAAAATGATTTTGATCTGTGTTGATTGATGGAAAGATGTTACTCATATATTGAAGGGGGAAAGGAAGATTGTAGCACAGTATGATATTCCATTTTGGAGAAAAATATGTGTATCTGGTAAAATAACACTTGCAGGAGAGTCAAGCAGACCGTTGGGGGTGGTTTTCACTGGGATCAGCTTTTCTCCCGCGCGCCCTTAGAGCAGGCGAGGGCGCGTCTCTCCGTGGGTTATATGTAGTCACGGGCTGAGAAGAGTTTAAAGAAACGTTATGTATGTTTTCTGATAGCATGACACAGAGCACAACATAAAATTCTTGGACTTTTATTTACTAGCTTGTCAGAACTGTAGTGCGTCATCACGAAGAGAAGAAGCTTCGGGAGGAAAGGGGAAGGAGAGAAGAACAGAACCGATTGAGACGAATAGCTGCGTCAACTGCTAGAGAAATAGAATATTTTTGGTCAAATATTGAACAGGTAAATTCTGAAATTTTGATGGGCTCCTGGGAGCATAGACTGTGTTGGGGTTGGTGAGGCTGCCTTCTGAGCCCTGCCTGCCTGTTTGATGGGGAAATCCCACAGGTAGAGCCTGCGGTGTCGTTTGGAAAGGCGGGTGCCCGCACCAGCTGGGTGCCCGCACCGCCTGGGCGCCTCTGGGCTGTTCCCTCATCAGGAGACCTGGTTCTGCCTCTGTGTTTCTCTTTGTGCATCGAAATCCCCGTCAGCTGTGGCCTGCGCTCTCTGTGGTGTCTGTGAGCCTTCCTGAGGGGCCTGTCAGGTCGTTCTGTTTAGTATTGGTGCAGGTCACTAAAGGCTGCTTAGTTCCAGAGTGGCTGCTCTGTCTCTTGCTTCCTTTTCATAAAAATTCTCTTCTTACCGTCTGACAGAATTCGGGCAGGATGCAGTTGACACAAAATAATGAAAGAGTACCACACTGAACATTTCTCTCTGAGCAGCGTGGGGGGTTAGGGCTGCCAGCCCCGCGTGCAGCTGAAAATCTGCACGCGGCTCATCGTCTGCCGTCTGCCTCTGCGGTTCCGCGGCTGCGGGTGTAGCAGCCGCAGAGCACGCAGCTCTGTAGGATTTACTACTGGAAAAAACTGAGCACCAGTGGACCTGCACAGTTCAAATCCACGTTGTTCAAGGGTCAGCTCTGATCTGAAATGGGGTTGGGACAGCTGTGCTTTTGGTCTCCATGTGTGAGTTTTAATGTTTTCCTGTATACAACTTTTATAATATACATTCTTAGTAACATGCTTATTTATTTAACTCTTTGCATTTAGGTTGTGGAAATAAAACTACAAGTAGAATTAGAAGAAAAAAGGAAAAAGGCTTTAAATTTCCAGAAAGTTTCCCGGAAAGGTATGATTACTTTTTAAAAAACCTTCCCCTTTTGCGGGTTGCGTTTGCTCGATTCTCTGCTCACCGTCGCCTTGTGGCATCGCGGCTTCCCGCGGAGCCTCCGCAGCGAGGCCGTTTACTCAGCAGCCTGGCCCTGGCGTTTCAGTTCTTCTGAGACTCGCTAGTATGAGTCAGTAAGCCCCGGGGTGGCCAACTCGGGGGGGCTCTCAGGGCTGAGGTTCTGAGCCTGTCCCCTGTGTCCCCGGAGAGCGAGGTGAACTCCCCCTGGCTTTGCCCCCCGCCCCGCCGTGGTCCCCGTGTCTGGCCGTCGTGCTGCCCCCGCGGTGTCAGCAGTAGCTACCCCGTCACTGGAAACCTGGGGAGGGCACGGGGAGGAGTCCTCTCTTCTATTGATGAGGAAACTGAGGTGAAGGAGGTGGTGCCTGTTGAAAGTCACGGAGCTCTAAGATTATGCAGATCATGAAAGAGAAGCTTTGCCAGCTTGGAGACTCTAGGTTCTTGCTGAATCCGAGAGCGGGCGTGGCGGTGTGGCTGTGCTGCCCTGCGTCGCAGAGGGGAGGTGGGGCCCGCCTTGCTGTCCTCTCCTCTCCTCGCCTCCCCTCCTCGGGGGGCGGGCAGAGGTGCCCTTGGTCGTGTGAGGAGCGTCACCTGCTCCACAGCCTTAGTGAAAGCGAATCACGTTACCTGTCTCTTTAGGTAAAGAGTCGAGACCTACAGGGCTTGATGCGTTACGGGAAAACTTTGTGGTGAGTTCAGGGCTGTCGCGTCACTGTGCGAGGGATGTCTGTCTGCAGGAAGTCGTAGGCATGAATAGCGTTCTCTCTCTCGCTGGGGAGCAGTCCCCCTCGGGCCTACAGCTGGTTGTTTCCAGCCTTAGGCTCACCTGGGTGTCGCCTCGGTGGTTTGGGAAGAGCAGGCGTGGATTTCGTCTTGCTTCCCCGCAGCCTCCTCCCCGCCTTGCCGGTGTCTGCCGTGGACACGCCTGGCACGGGCCCTCCCAGGTCCTCCCAGTGCATGTGGAGTAGACAGTTCTGCTTTGGGTTCTCATTCTGTGTTTTCAGATCTCACGCTTAACGGTTTGTGTTCTGTGTCACAGGATTCGGGGATACCTGGAAGAAAAAGAAAAGCAAGCACGTCTTTAACCGATGATGAAGGTCTGTCCCCCTGGCGCTTTGGCTGTGTGCAGGGCTCTCTGAAAGCGCCGCTGGAGAGCTCGCTCGGTGCTCAGGGCGTCGAGTACCGCCTGGACCAGAAGAGTCTGGTGGCTCAGCGGCTTATGCTCCTGGGGGCCGGGGGCCTTGGTGGAGGGCGGGGTTTTGCAGCGAAGAGACGAGGAGTTGGATTGTGGAGGAGGGAAGGTGTCGGACCGTGTGCGTGCGTGCGTGTGTGTGTGCACGTGTGCTTTTTGTCGGTCGGGAGGAGAGGCGGTGCGTGTTGGGGGCAGGAGTCAGCGAGAGGGAAGGCCTGCCGTGGTGAGGGCTCAGCTCAGATGGAGAGGTGGCCCGAGGGTGGTGGGGCTCTGCCATGGGTGCTGGTGGACTCTTAGCCACCAGGAGCTGGCCGTGGGGTTGCTGGGCTGAAGCTGCCGGACGGGAGCTGAGCTCGGGGAATCCTCAGCTGGGCAGGGGCTGGGGCCTCTGAAATGGGCGGTGACGAATTCGTAGTGACACCAAACAACGTGCTTGTGGGTCTTTCCGTAGTGGGCTCTGCAGGTGGACAGGGAGTTCACATCGCTCCCTGGTTTGGCCCGAGTAGGTCTGTCATGTGGTGAAAACCAGCCTCTATTTCACACTGTGAAATGGAAGAGAAAGTATAAAGGATGGTCCCTGGTTTGTTGCTTACTTAATAAACTGTCACTTCCAGATTTAACCTGAGAAATTAGGCCTGAGTGTTAACTTCTCTAACGGCTGTGCATGACAGTTCTGGAGCCTTGTAGCGTTCCGTGAGTAATTGCACGGAAGGTGCCGTGGAGCCTCTCTCGCTGACATGTGACGGTGACCGTTTCAGTGGAAGATGAGGAGGAGACGATTGAAGAGGAAGAAGCGATTGAGGGGGCTGTGGATCACCAAACAGAGCTATTGAATTTAGCCAAAGAAGGTAGGCTCCGAGTCGCTTACTAGAATGCCCCGTTAAACATTTATCAAGACACACACGTGACACGTGAGGTATGAAAACCGCAATGGGTTGCGTGCGGTGTAAGCAGCCACGCTGCCCGGTGTCGGGGAGAGCGCCATTCTGCCTCTGCCCTCGCCCCAGGGGGCGACTGCGGCCTGGATCTCGGGTTTATCATTCCTTCCACGCAGCTTCCCCCTCCCCCTGCGTGAATCCTGAACGTCCCGCTTTGTTTGGGTCTTGGAACTTGCTATAAATGGAATCACTCTGGAGGCTCACCCGCTGCCTTTTCTCAGTTCTGTTCCCGAGGTTCGTCCCCGTGGAGGTGTGTTGCTACAGAGTCAGTGCCCACGGCTGGACGGTGGTCTGTGTGTGCACGTGTCACGGCTTAGCGGTTGTGCTCTTGGTGGGCAGTTCGGTGGTTTCCCTGCATTCGTCCTCACAGGCGGCGCTGCCTGCAGCACTCTCGTGTGTCCTGTGCACACGTGCTCGAGCGTCTGTGCTCAGAGCAGGGGGGCCAGCTTGCGGGGCGTGCGCACACGGGGCGGTGCCCCGCCGTGGTTGGAGTGGTGGGCCAGGCCCCGGCGTCCCAGGAGCCCCTGGTGTTGTCTGCCTGTGGTGGGGGGCGTGACCCCCGAGGCGCAGCGTCTTCTCACCGCTGTCCTCGCCCACTTGGTTTTGGGTTTTCTTTTCTGTACTGACTCTGAGTGTTCTTCCTGTGTTCTGGACACGTTTCCTTGTCGGTGACTTGTGTCGTAGTGACCTTTTTCCAGTCTGGGGTGGGTCTTCCTTCTCTTTATGGTGCCTTTTGAGGAACAGGTGTTCTTAATTTTAGTGTAGTTGAGTTTGTCCGTGTTGTTTAAAGGAAATTTTTTTTAACCTCAGGATCAAAAGGATGTCTTTGTGTGTGGTCTAAAAATTTTTGTTTTACGCTCGTCTCGATGTTTGTAACGCACCAAGAATCACTTTTGTCCCTAGTGTGAAATAAGAGTGCAGTTTCTTTTTTTTTCCCCAAATGGTTAACTGACTCTCCCCGTGCCATTTGAAAAGGGCATCCTTCCTCAGTGATGCTCAGTGCCAGCTCACATGTTAGTCACGTTTTCCTGATACGCGCGGCTCTTTCTGGGACCTTCATTGTTTTACTGGTCAGTTTGTACCAGTACCACACTCCCTTGATTACTCTAGCTTTATAATAATTCTTGAGGCCTAGCTAGGTCAGTCCTTCTGCCTTATTCTTTTTTAGGAGAGTTTTGACTAATTTGGGCCTATTTCAGATACAACTCAGAATCAGTTTATCAAGTTTCAGAGAAAAACTGGTTGGGTATTTTGATTCGAATGTGGTTGAATTAGTGGGTGTTTGGTGAGAATTGCATCTCTATGAAGAGCTTTTCCAACCTATGATCAAAGTAGCCTCTCCGTTTACTTAGATCTCCTTAAATAGCTTCCACTAACATTTTATGGTTGCATGTTTTTATTAGATTTATTTCTAGGTGCATTATATTTTTTGAAGTTGTGATCAATGGTATTTTTTTTAAGATTACGTTTTAATTTGTTGCTGGTCTGTAGAAATGCAGTTGATTTTTATTTACTGATCTTAAATCCAGCAGCTCTGCTAAATTCTCGCGTTACTTGTGTGTATACAACCTCTTCATCTCTGAAGAATAACAGTTTTTTCTTTATAATCCTGGTCCTTCTATTACCGTTCCTTGCAATAAAGTGTAGAAATAGAGGTGCTGATAGTGGGCACCTTTGGCTTGTTCTTTTTTTTTGGATGCGCCACACAGCTTGTAGGATCTTTAGTTCCCCGACCAGGGATTGCACCCGGGCCCTCAGCAGTGAAAGCATGGAGTCCTGACTACTGGACCGCCAGGGAGTTTCCCGGCGTTTGGCTTGTTCTTGATATGAGAGGGACATTTTCACCCGGAAAGGCAGTAGTTTGTGGTGGTTGGTCATGACTGCTTGGTTCAAATCCAGTGTTCTGTTTTATCTCTTCTCTTAGCCTTTGAGCTACACCTTGTCTTGCATTCTTGTTGCAGGCCTTTCTGATTCTTGTGTGCATCCCTGACTTGGTAGAGTCTGTGTTAACTTGGAGCCTCAGCTACTCTACCCCTTCCTGTAGGGCAGGAATTGGGAGCAGCCCGGCCGGGTGCTTCTGGCTCGGGTCTCATGGAGATGCGGCCGTCAGCAGGCCCAGCCTCCGGTCCACCCCAGCTGGCCCCCTAGCTGGCCGGGTGGGTGGTTGTTGGCAGGCGAGCCCAGTCCCCCTACACGGGGACTTCTCCGGGTGGCTTTCGAGCGTCCTCAGGACGGGGTGGTGCAGTGGCTGGTGTCCCCACAACAGGCGATCACCCTGGTTAGCCCTGGCCACTCGGGGGAACTGACCAGGCTGGGACCGCGGGGAGCCGTGTCGCCTGGGGCACATCTTCGTCCGTTCACTGGGGTGCCTCTTCCTGGTTGGGTCTCCTCTCGTGCCC
The DNA here is from genome assembly GCF_965194805.1 of Balaenoptera borealis. Taxonomy (NCBI): domain Eukaryota; kingdom Metazoa; phylum Chordata; class Mammalia; order Artiodactyla; family Balaenopteridae; genus Balaenoptera; species Balaenoptera borealis. The sequence goes on from NC_138875.1 coordinate 91,108,987, forward strand.
CTCATGAACCTTTCAGCACTTTCTTTATGTAGATGTTGTGAATTTTTTAAAACCTTAATTCTAAGTATTTAAATACTTTCCATCTAAAGAAGTATAGAAATACTTTCTGTCTAGATAGAATCTTCTCTCCCATTATATCTTCAAACTGGTTTATATGTGTGAAGGCTGTTGATTCCTGTGAGTTAAGTTTGTTCCAAGGCACCTTACTGAATTATCTTATTAGTGAAGTAGTTTTTCAGTTGTTTCTGCTGGTTTTTTTCCTACCTTGATAGCCATTGTATGATGTGTATGTACATTTCCCTGCATTTTGTTATGGAAACACGCAGACAAACAGGAAAGTTGAAGAACCTTATTGCGAACACCCATACACCCGCCACCTCCCTTCCACAACTGGTCTTACTTCGCTTTATCATGTATCTACCTATCAGCCCCCTATGACGAATAGCTTAAATCATGAGCAAATGAAGTCACTGGATTATAAGTCTTAAACGAAGAGAGCCCTCAATACTGTTCTTTTGGGGTACTTCTCTGTGGCGTTTGTTATTTTGACCACAAATTTTATTGACATACGGTGTACATGCAGAAAGGCTTACGTATCACAGGTACACAGCTCACAGCGTTCGTTGCCTTGTTACATATAACACCCTGTGGAACTGTGTTTGAATACAAACCTGGGTCCAAGTTTCCGATTACTCCCCTGGACAGACCCATGGAGTGGGAAATAGTGACGTCAGAGGGCATGAAGTTTAAAGCTCTTCAGCTTTTCGTACTGGTTTCCAGAAAAGTTAAGCCTGTTTATACCATCACCCGCAGTGTTGAGACCGTTTGAGTCATTATATTCGTCCAGCATTACGGTTTTAAGGTGGTTGCCATGCAATGGGGGATACGTTGTGCACTGGTTTCTGGAGATGCTCAGTTAAAGAGATACTTTATGAGCCCTTTAGAGTATTTTGTGTGTGAAACAGCTCCATATCCCTCGCCCGTTGGGCTTTAGTGTGGTGGGCTATTTGATCAATTAGGGTGAGCTCTTTATACAAAAAAGTCTGTACCAATATTTTATCATCTTTTTTGAACATTTTTTGTTTTATTTTTGACTTTTACTTGATGTTTTGTATTTATATGTATCATCTCCACTGATCATTTCTATCAGTAGTATTTTTATATTTTCGTTTATTAATCTATAGATTTTACTGTACATATATTAAGATTATTTCAGGAATATTTGTTCCTGTATGAATAAAAGTTGAGTTTCTTCATTTCAAAGATTCTCATCTTTATAAAGAAAATGTCATATGTCTTGTATCAGTAATGGGCAATCATTATTAGTTTTTGGAAAAAAATAAATGTGCTTTTAGAAAATATATACATTTCCCAAGGAATTAATTTAAAGCCAGGAAAAGGAATATACATTTGACCCCTGAACAACACGGGTGTGAACGGCGCAGGTCCACTTACTTACACGTGGATTTTTTCCAATAGTAAACACTACAGTGGTACCCGATCCACGGTTGGTCGGGTGTGGAGGAACCTCGTACAAGCAGAGCAGACTAAGTTACGCTCGGGTTTTCCACTGCAGGGTCAGCACCCCTAACCCCTGAGTTGTTCAAGGTCAACTGTGTATGAAAGGGCCCTTCTCCTGACTGTGTTTTCTTCCCAGCTGACACTATTGGTGTAAAATAATCTTTCTTCCTACAATCCTTTCCAGCTGAATTGCCCTTAATTGATTTGATGAAGTTGTATGAAGGTGCCTTTCTGCCGAATTTCCAGTGGCCCCAACCTAAACCTGACAGTGAAGAGACAAGTGAAGACGAAGGTCTGTTTTAACATCTTTGAAGAATTCAGCTTTGAAAACAAAAGCCAAAATACTTAACAGAGGAAGGGTGCTTAAAACAGAGTTTAAGAATTACCTTCACTTCTTTCAGTCTGATAAAAAGTTGAAAATATATGTAACATGAAAGTTTATATTAATAGTTTCATTAAATTCTGTGCTTTTTTTTTTTATTGGTTAACTTGGCATAATTACCAGAGTACTTGATCAAGTTGTGAACAATGTAGAAATACTCTTCTCCAGATTTATACAAATTTTATGGGCCTAGGTTTTATCATTTATCCAGGCTGTGCTGTGTTTGTTTAATTTAACACACCCACTTTAAGGACTTTACTTGACTTTTATTGGGCGTTCCAAGGAGGTACACAGACTACGCCCGGAAGAGTCCACGTGTTCTTGTTTTCATCCCCCCTGTTCTGGTCCGTAGACATGGCTGCCTGCGGGGGGCAGCAGGGGAGGGGCCCAGAAGATTCTGCGGGGAGGCCAGGGCTTGCTGGACCCCACGCTGCAGCAGGACTCGAGGAGGGGTTGGTGGCCCCCTTGCTTGCCCAAACTATGATGCTTCTGATTCTTCCTTTCTTGGTGGTGGAGAGCAGTCACTAAACCCTTAGATGGCCGTAAATCTCTGGGTGATACTAGCTCCTGGTGCTACACAGACATTTTCCAATTTCACCCAAGGGTCTTCCAGAGTGGTCCTACAGACTCCGTAAGAGTTTGTACCTGTTTATCTGGATACATTGTTAACTATCTAAAGTGGATTAAAAACAAAAGTTTGCTGCTCAATTCTGTCTTTGAAGTGTTTGGGTTCTAGCGACTCCTTTTCTTTTTTCTCTTCTCTCTCTTTTTTTTGTCATGTTAAGTGGCCTCATAATACTATCACAGCCTCTCAAACCTCGCAAATCCCGTTTTTCCATTGATCACAGACATGGAAGACTGCTCAGGTGACCGAGAGAGCCGGAAGGATGTGGTTCTCATCGACTCGCTGTTCATCATGGACCAGTTTAAAGCCACAGAGAGAGTGGTTGTCGGGAAGCCTCACACAAAGGACATCGCGGAAGTGACCGCTGTGGCCGAAGCCATCCTGCCCAAGGGCAGTGCTCGGATCAGCACCGCGGTGAGCCGCTGTGCCCTGTGTGAGGGATGGCGTCTCTGTTAAGGGGAAAAGCTTCCTCCTTCCAAATGAGCTCTTTATCCCAACGGCAGAGGTTGTCAGGAAAAGCAATTAAGGATCTTTCTCTTTCTGTTATCTGTAAATCACCTTTGTGGCTTTCCAGTAGGCTTATCATATGACTGATCTGGCAGCAGTTGTAATGGCTGTTCTGAGATGTGCCTGTTGGGCCCGTCTGCCCCTGCAGGTGAAGGTGAGCGCGCCGGCGCTTCTGTACGGCGCCCTCAGAGATTACCAGAAGATTGGCCTGGAGTGGCTGGCCAGGCTCTACCGGAAGAGCCTCAATGGCGTGTTGGCCGATGAGGCTGGGCTTGGCAAAACAGTGCAGATCATTGCTTTTTTTGCCCACCTAGCCTGTAACGAAGGTAAGAGCTTGTTGTTCTTTGAACAGTTCGTATTTGCTGAAACTGAACCGTAGGCAGTGCATCTGGCGTGAGGGTGGGGAGAGGCCTCTATTCTCTGCTCCTTTGTTCCGTGCTCTGGTCCAGACTCAGAGAACTGGGCTCAGAGGCACTCATCACTGGAACAAACAAAGCACTCGTTCACGACAAACACTAGGTCGAGTAACTCACCGTTTTTCAAAGTCTAACGTAATGTAAGACCCAGCAGGCTGTGTGACTGGGGACTTGTGACTTCCAGGCGGCAGGGCCTCTGCGCCACTTCACGTCGGCATGAGTGCTCGCGGCCGGGCTCTCCCCTCGGGCTGCCCGTGGGCTGGCGGGTGCGCGTCCCCCGTGGCGTGATTGGTCGCCCTGCCGAGGCCCATCGGCGTCCTCCCTGTGCTGTGGCGCGGGCCCTCCTGTCTCTCTGCTGGATCCCGCCACCCCTGGAGCCCCGTGAGGGCTCGGCGTCTGTGCAGCAGCAGAGGGACGGAGTGCCCGCACTCCGCAGCAGGCCGTGCCCTCCGCTTGGCTGTGGGCCTGGCGCCTGCCTGCTCCCCGCCTGTGCCGTGGGGCTGTGGGCGAGCCTGTGTGCGTGCCTCTGACGCGGGACGGGCTTGTAGGCTTCCTCTCGCAAGGGGAGTGTCCCGTAGCACCTGCGGGGGGGCACGGAACCTCACACTCCAGCACTTAGCCAGCTCCTGAGGAAGCACAGGCCATCGCCTTCATCTCCGTGTCAGAGCTTTAGTAGCAGGGAGGGGCCCCTTGAGTTAAGGGGGAGTTGGCACCCTGAGTAGGCTGGATGGAGATTCCTTCAGCCCTGGGGCCGTTTCTTCCTCCCCGGCCCCTCTAAATTCTTTCACAGTTACCTTAGCGTCTTTAGTAAATAACTCTTCTTTGCCCTTGGTTTTGAAAGCTTACTTGATCTTACTTTTAGTACAAATGGATCAACTTTGGGGCCTTATTTCCTTGTGCTAATATGTTTGTTTTTGACCCAGTACCGCAAAGTGTCCAATGTAGTACTTTAAAATGAGTTTTTATATATATAGTTATCTCAAGATAGAAGAGCTACCTTGTCTTACTATTTTATTGTTTAGTTGAAAAAAGTGTTTATTATTGTATTTATAATAGTAAGAAATTGGAAGCAGTGTACACTTTCAAAAGCAGGGGATTTTGTTTCATCGGTTGAACAAACGAATGGATCAGTTATGCATTCCGTAGGTGCTTACCTAGCACCTACCTGGTTCCAGGCACTGTTGTTGGCACCGGGGGTGCGGCTGTGAGCAGAACAAAGCCCCCCCACCGAGGAGGCTCACAGCGGGCACAGCGAATAAGGGTTCAGCACATGGGGAGCAGCACGTTTCCACTGTGTACGGCTTGCCCGGCACAGCCCGCGAGCAGAGGCCTGAGAAGGCCGTGGCCACCGGGATCGGGGGGCTTGGGAAGCTGGGGTGGTGGGTGCAGAGGCTGAAGGGGTTGCCGCTGTGTCCACGGGACAGTGCTGAGGCTGGTGCGGAGGCCAGAGGGCACAGAGCCAGGAAGGCCGCCGGCCGGCCAGGTGAGGGCCTTGCAGGCTGCGCAGGGTCTGGCTCTTCCTGGTTGGAGGTCTGTGTTGGTGCCGGTGTCGGGGGGTCACTGGGCCTCCTTGGCGCTGGGAACAGACTCAGAGGGCCAGCTGTCGGGAAGCTTGCCGCCCTGGGGGAGAGGCGGGTGCCTGGCAGGTCCGGGAGGCCCGAAGGAAGGGCGGGCGAGCGGGCGTGCGTTGCCCGCTCCGCTTCCGCTTCCGCTTCCGCACAGGACGGGCCGAGTGGGGCCCGCCTGGCTCCTCTGTCTGCCCCCACCCCCGGGGGCCCCGGTGTCCTTGGGCGGCTCCTCACTGGGGAGCCGTAGAACTGGAGCTGACCGGTTCCCCAGGGGCAGGGGACTCGCTCCAGGAGACTCTGAGCGGGGGGTTCTGGGACGCTCGCAGCTGAGATCCCTCACAAACTCGCCACTTTTTCCTTTGTAAAGTAAAACAGCCAGCAGTCTGTAGCTGTCCTCCTGCTTCCGTCCCCAGCGGTGACCCCTCGGGGCAGTCTGGTGTGTGTCCTGCCGTGCTTCGTCCAAGCGTCAACAGACATGCTCACAAACACATATATAGACACTTGCCCCTCCTCTCTAGAAATGGAACAGTGTGCTAAATGCTAGTGAAAAAAACAAACTTGTTTTTCACTGGAGAGGGAAAGGCACCTGGGGTTGATTTGCATTTCCCTACTCACGAGGTCATGCCCTTCAAAGAGTTTATCGTCTGCTTGTATTTTTCCCTTTGTGAAATTTCTTTTTTCTTTCTCTTTTTTTTTTTTTTTTGGCTGCGCCGCGCAGCTTGTGGGATCTTAGTTCCCTGACCAGGGATCGAACCCAGGCCCTCCGCCGTGGAGGCACGGAGTCCTGACCACTGGACCGCCAGGGAAGTCCCATCCTTTGTAGAATTTCTGTTCACTCCCTTGTTCATTTTCCTCTTAGGTGGTTTTTTTTTTTAATTGAAGTATAGTTGATTTATATTATTGTGTTAGTTCCAGGTGTACAGCAAAGTGATTCAGTGTTACATATATATTTTTCAGGTTATTTCCCATTATAGGTTATTACAAGATATTGAATATAGTTCCCTGTGCTATAGTAAATCCTTACTGCTTGTCGGTTGTTTTGTTTTTTTTTAAATTTATTTTTGGCTGTGTTGGGTCTTCGTTGCTGCATGCGAGCTTTTCTCTAGTTGCGGCTAGTGGGGGCCTCTCCTCGCCGCGGTGTGCAGGCCTCTCATTGCGGTGGCCTCTCTTGTTGCAGAGCACGGGCTCCAGGCGTGCAGGCTTCAGTAGTTGTGGCTCGCGGACTCTAGAGCACAGACCCAGCAGCCGTGGCGCATGGGCTTAGTTGCTCCGCGGCATGTGGGTTCTTCCCAGACCAGGGCTCGAACCCGCGTCCCCTGCATTGGCAGGCAGACTCTCAACCACTGTGCCACCAGGGAAGCCCTGCTTATCGATTTTATGTATAGTAGTTTGTATCTGTTAATCCCATACTCCTAATTCCCTTTGGTAACCATAAGTTGTTTTTTTTTTCCCTCTGTGTCTGTGAATCTTTTTTGTTTTGTAAATGGGTTCAGTTGTATTATTTTTTAGATTCCACATATAAGTGTTAACATAATATCTGTCTTTCTCTGACTTACTTCACTCAGTATGATAATCTCTGGGTCCACCCATGTTGCTGCAAATGGCATTATTTCATTCTTTTTTATGGCTGAGTAGTATTCGTGTGTGTGTGTGTGTGTGTGTGTGTGTGTGTGTACACACCACATTTTCCTTATCCATTCCTCTGTTGATGGATGAATAATGCTGCTGTGACCATTGGGTGCGTGTATCTTTTCTAATTAGAGTTTTCTCTGGATATATGCCCATGGGCGGGATTGCTGGATCATATGGCAACTCTAATTTTAGTTTTTGAGGAATCTCCATACTGTTCTCCATAGTGGCTGCACCAACTTACATTCCCACCAACAGTGTAGGAGGGTTCCCTTTTCTCCACACCCTCTGCAGCGTTTACTGCTTGTAGACTTTTTGATGATGGCCATTCTGACTGGTGTGAGGTGATATCTCACTGTAGTTTTGATCTGCATTTCTCTGATAATTAGCAATGTTGAGCATCTTTTCATGTGCCTCTTAGCCATCTGTATGTCTTTTTTGGAGCAATGTCTATTTAGGTCTTCTGCCCATTTTTTTGATTGAGGTGTTTGTTTTTTCAATATTGAGTTTTATGAACTGTTTGTATATTTTGGATGTTAAACCCTTGTCAACTGTATTGTTTGCAAATATTTTCTCCCATTTTAGGTGGTTCTTTTTAAGGATCAATAGTAACACTTTGCTTATGAGCCGTAATGGCTGTAGATGTGTGTGTTACAGATATTTTTTCCAAGCCTGCCATTTCTGACTTTTAACTTGGTTTATGTTTATTTGTAGCACAGAAGTTGAAATTTATGTGTGTATTGCCCAGAAATTTAAGAAACGCTTACTTTTCCGAAGATTGCAGTTGAAACCGTGTGTTTTGGGCTGGGTTGGGATGGGTTTGGGTGTGTTCTGACTAGCGGTTGGGGGCTGTCATGAGCGTGAGTGTGGGACCAGCGCCTGTAGCATGGGGCTGCCAGCGGGCCATGCTGGCCGCGGGGCTCGAGGCTGAGGGTTCGTCCTTTCTGAGCATTGTTCGCTGTAGATGAGAGTCCTTCCCCTGCTTACGTTAAGGGGTCGTGTTTGAATACGTTCTCATCTTACTGGCTGCTCACTCATTCAGCCTCTCTTCGTTGAGTGCGTCCTGCCGTGGCCCTGGGAGCAGGGGAGCGGCCCGTCCTGATGGTGGCGGCTGCGCTGTTGGGCGGGCGGGGACACCCCCGCGTCCCAGTGACGTCTGCTCTAGTCGCGCCCTGGCCTCACGCACACCTGCTGGCCGGGCACAGCGCCGGGCCCCTGCCCTGGACAGATGGGTTTTGTTACAGAGGGCGCTTGTATGTCTCCTGTGTAGGCAACTGGGGCCCTCATCTGGTCGTTGTGAGGGGCTGTAACATACTCAAGTGGGAGCTCGAACTGAAGCGCTGGTGTCCGGGGCTCAAAACGCTCTTGTATGTTGGCAGCCATAGAGAACTCAAGGCAAAGAGACAGGTATGTTAGTTTAAACTTGAAACAGAACTAAACGGAAAACATCTTAATTTCTATAGAAGACACATTTCAAAGTGTCAGCGCATGCTTGTTAGTGTAATTATTGTCAGTCACTCGTTTGTGAGATACGAGACCTTCTGGTTGTCTGGGCTCAGAGCCCCCTTGAAGCATAGACTACGCTCGGGAAACCGGCCGTTCCCTGCAGGGCTTGTGTTCACCCCCCAGGAGGTGAGGGAGCTTCCCCCAGAGCTCAGATGCTCTCCGGAGGTGCCGTCATCCTTTTAAACTGCAGACCTGTTGGTTATCAAGGCAGAAATAAGAAATTGTGATGCATCCTGAGTTCTGAATTACAAATCCGTGAAATAATTCCCGTGGATGTGTTTATTAGGAATATTTGTGACAAACAGATGAGCGTCTGAAACAAACTTGGACTCTTATTTTTCTATTTTCTGCCCAGTAGTTTCTAGTACTAGATTCTAAGTAAAAGTATGTTACAAAATTTTTCATCTGAGAGAAAATTTTGGCTTATGATTAGACTCTACTGTGTTGAGTAATATTCACTTAAAAAGTGAGTACTTTGAGGGGTCTTTTCTTTTTTCTCTCTCTTTTTTTTTTTTAACTCTCTGGTTATTAATTTGCTTTTTAATAGCTTAGAATGTAGTCAGCTGCAACATAGATATTCACATTTCCTATCATCTTCTGAATACATGTTCCATCACTAAGATGATACACTATGAAAGTGAGCCCCACTTCTGGATACTGTGTGCTGATCTGTTTTCCAAAAGCGATTGTTAATGCCTCCAAAGCAGTTTCTTAATTTGTCCACACAAGTGCTTAGCCTCCTAAAGAAAAAGGTCATAAAACATAAACAGCTGTTTTCTGTGTGGTGAGAGAGCAGGTTACCAAGGAAGAGGAGGGATGATGGCGGTGGGGCAGGTTAGGTGGGTAGTGAGCGCGCGCGGAAGTCCTCTCCAGGCCGCTTGTTCCTGCGCAGACAGTGAGGCCTGGCTTCTGTGCTGCAGGGGTGGACAGAGCCCAACCGCTTCAACGTCTGCATCACGTCCTACAAGCAGTTCTTCAAGGGCTACGCGTCCTTCACACGGATGCGCTGGAAGTGCCTGGTCATCGACGAGATGCAGCGCGTGAAGGGCATGACCGAGAGGCACTGGGAGGCCGTGTTCACCCTGCAGAGGTCTGGCCACCCCTCTCCGCATGCCGTGTGCTGGGTATTGTTGATGTAAAGGTTCTTTGGAGGAACCGTAGGAAACTGCAGACGCCCAGAATGGCCTTTCAGCTTCAAGGGCTCCCCTCACTGAAGGCGCTCATTTAATTCAGTCCGTTCCTCAAGACGTGCTTGTGTGTGTGTGAGCGTGTGTGTGTGTGTGTGAGCGTGTGTGTGTGTGTGTTAGCGTGTGTGTGTGCGCATGTGTGTGTGAGCGTGTGTGTGTGTTAGCTCCATAGGGTCGTCGTCCCTCTCCTTGAGTATCTGCAGAGAAGGGCTGTGCGGGCAGCTTGACGTTTCAGGTGTCGTCTCCCGTTGTGTGTGCAGCCAGCAGCGTCTGCTGCTCATCGACGCCCCCCTGCACAACACCTTCCTGGAGCTGTGGACCATGGTGCACTTCCTCGTCCCGGGCCTCTCCAGGCCCTACCTGCACTTCCCCCTGAAGGCCCCCAGCGAGGAGAGCCAGGACTACTACCACAAAGTGGTCATCCGGCTGCACCGGGTACGCGGCCGCGCCAAGCCCCGCTGCCCCGCTGCCCCGCCGCCACGCCCCGCCGCCCCGCCGCCGCGCTCCCTGCCCGAGAAGCACCCCCGACCTAGTGCGGATGGGCCACGGCTGCAGTGGAGACAAGGAGGACTTTCTTCTTTCAGGTGACACAGCCCTTTATTTTGCGGAGAACTAAGAGAGATGTGGAGAAGCAGTTAACGAAGAAATACGAGCACGTCCTGAAGTGCCGCCTCTCCAATCGACAGAAGGCCTTGTACGAGGATGTCATCCTGCAGCCGGGGTGAGTTCAGGGCTGCGCGCTCCTGGCCACCTTCCTGGGGAAGAGCGAGCCCCCCGGCCTTCCAGAAGGCTCCTCGGGGGTGGGCTTCTGCAGCTGGAGGCCATGCTCACGCCCGGCCCTGGCGGCTCCGCTCCTCTCAGGCTGGCGGGCCGCCCCACCCCCGGTCCCGTCAGAGGCTGTGCCCAGAGCCGGCCCAGCAGGAGCACGGCGTCGCGCGCCGCTCGGCGCCGCACTGGAGGCTCACGCAGGGGGCCGTGCTGATTGGGTGGCTCGTGCGTTCACAGCCACGGGTCGGACGTGGGACCGAGGCCCGCGTGCCGTGTGGTCCGGCGCAGGTGGCGCTGCAGGGCCACACCGGATGGCCGCGGGCACCTCCGTATGGACCCTAGAAGGGTGGGGCCCCGTCCTGTCCGTGATCCTTCCCGTGACCTGTTCGGCTCTTTTTGTCATGTACTCTGTATTCCTGAGTTTATATAAAAAAAAACAAAAATAAGCCCGTGGGATTAAAGTTTCGAAGATTGTACATGTACTTGGCCTCAGTACTACACCCCTCTGTGCAGAGCTCACCGGTTTCCCCACGAACTCACCCTTGGCAGCCCGAGCGGGGGCTCAGCGTTCCACAGCAAGCTGCCACGTTCCTGTGCCAGGTGACGGGCGGGCTGCTCACCTGGCTCGCCTGCCCGCTCCTCGTGGGCGGGACCTGGAGGGCGAGGTGTAGGCCTGGGCACAGGTGCGGGCTGGGGCCCCGAGGCTCTGGAGGCAGGTGGCGGGGCGGTGGCCCTGCTCCGGAAGCTGGGTCGCCTGGCACAGCCTTACGTAGCACGCGGGCAGATGCTCTGGGCCTGGCTGCGAGCGTCGTGTGCTTAAGTGCGTAAAGTTGTCCGAATAGCGTCCGCAGTAGCAAGTGTGCCGGAGAGGGTTTTGCTGTTAATGCCTGCTTGTGTTACAGGCTTCTTTTTAGACAGCGTTAGGACAGAGTGCAAGTAGCCAGTCCTTGACAACCAGCGTCGTGCTGCGGCAGGCCGTTGACCATCTCAGTCAGGCGTAGGAGCTGTGGAGGCCCCACCCCTGACAACACGTGCAGTGACAGATCCTGCTTCCTGGACACTGTGGGAGCAGACAGCCTGCGGCACGGCTGGCGCCTGCTGGCGGTCAGCTATCTCAGCCCGTGCTGATCCAGAGAGAATCGCAGCGTGCGCAGAGGGCGGGTCCTGGGCCAGCAGGCGCGGGCTCGTGCGGCCAGGGCATCCCTTCACCCAGACAGAGCCCCGGCGTCCTCCGGATGCTTGCCCTGTCGCTTTTCGGTGACGTGCCGTGGGACGTCGCTTGGGTTGCACTTGGCAGTGACGACCTCGGGCCCGCTCGTCGAGTGTGGGATGCTCTCCGCGTGCCCATAGGAGAGGCCCCTGCATCCCGGAGCCACTGGGCCAGCAGAGCCTAGGTTGTCCTGTGCCGCAAGGTCCCGATGGAGCGGCGGGGAGCTTCCCCGTCTTCAGGTCCCTGCACCTCTTTCTCTCGGGCCTGTTGGTCAAGTCGGGGGCCGTGAGCAGGCCTGTGCCGACCCCACGGCGGCCCCCGGGCGTGCCCCGCACGCCTCGGTGCGTGTTGACGCGACGGTCTCGGGGTCCTCGGGTGGGCTCTGGGCGTCGCTCCCGGTCAGCGCCTTCCTGCCGTCTGCGTGGCGGCCGTGTCGCACGTTTCTACCGCCTTCCCGGAGAGCCCTGCAGACCCGCCCGTGTGGACCCGCCTGTGGTGGCGCCACCTCCTCCTGGTTTCTGTTATGGGCCTTCCGGCGGGCGCTGAGCCCAGCCCCTCAGGAGCCTCCATTTGCAGTTTTCTTGGTTTCTCGCGTTTTCTCTCCTGTCTCATCCAGACACATATCACTGGCCTCTGAACGGCCGCCCTCCCCTCTCCCCTTCTGCTCTCTGGCACCGCCTGTGTGCCGTCCACGTCCCCGACCCCACCCCACCCCGCTCCGCCCCGCCCCTGCGCCCACGCGCTCCGTCCTGGCGGGAGCTGCCCAGGCCGCCGGGCTGACCGCGTCCTCCTGTGGCGGCTTGACCTGTCCCCCGGGCACCACAGATCCCATGTGTGCGGGACTGGCTTCCCCAGGCGTGGCTCCCCGGTCTCAGGACGCTGGTGCTCCACCAGCCGGGCCGTCCCCCCGTCCCCCCGTCCCCTCTCCTCCCCCTCTGCTCCCCCTCTGCTCCCGAGTCCCTGCCCGCCCCGCTCCACGGCTCCTTCCTGCCTCGCCCGCTGGGCGCGCTGTGCTCTGCGGCCGCCCTTGGGGGCCCCCAGCCTGGAGGTCTCAGCTGGCCTCCGTGCAGCCCCCGCACCGTGGCCCCCGTGGCGCCGGCGCGGTGTCAGGCCTGTGGGTCTCCTCCTTCGCTGGACCACCCCGTCCAGTCGCCCTTACCCCTGCCCCTCGAGGGCCTTCTCCCCCAGGCCGGGTGTGCTCACCCTGCCACTGCCTGCCGGCGCTCGTCGTGGCTGCCGTGGAGAATGGCGGCGCCCCTGCTGGCGGGAGGCGAGGAGGGCTGCTCGCGTCTGCCGCGCGCGCTGGCTCTCTGGCCGCCCGTCCTGTCTCGGGGGCGGTGAGCGAGTCTGAGGACCCTGGCCACGCGGAGGTGGCTCCGGACGTCGTTGCCGTGCTAGCCAGGTCTGGGCAGAGCGCGCCGACGCCGTGTCTGTGGAGCCAGGGCGGTGGGGGCGAGGAGCCTGGCTGGCACGTGCTGGCAGCCGCGGCAGCGCTGGTGTCTCTCCCCGCGCAGGACGCAGGAAGCGCTGAAGAGCGGGCACTTCGTGGACGTGCTGCGCCTCCTCCTGCGGCTGCAGCGGATCTGCAACCACCCCGGGCTGGTGGCGCCCCGGCTGCCGGAGTCCTCCTACTCGGCGGGGCCGCTGCACTACCGCTCGGCCTCGCTCATCCTGAAGGCGCTCGACGGAGACTTCTGGAAGGTACGGAGAGGGTGCGCGGGGCTCTGCCTGAGGGCTGTTCCGGGTGCTTCCGGAACGGCGGTCTCCACTAACTTGCGTCCTGCGTTTCGCGATCGCCTGATGCTGGGCCTTCCCCTCGGCCTAGAAGCCGCTTTGCAATGGGCCCCGAGGGCTGAGCCCACAGTGTGAAGGAGCAGGGAGGGTTTTCCTCGCCTGGCCGTTGGCCCATGAGAAACGGCGGAGCGTGTGGAGGAGAGCAGGGCTCGGAACTGCGGGACCGCGGGGGTGTCCTCACAGGCGCGCGCCATCTGAGGCCTGCGGGGGCCTTTCTGTTAAAATGTTAGTAACCGTCCCTAGGTGGGGAAACTCGGTTATTTTTTGACCAAAAAAGTAGAGTTGTATACCTTTCTGTGTTTGAATTTTGGGGTAATTTTGGCAAGTTTTTCCAAAACCAAAATTTTTAAAACAAAAGAGATCGGGGTAGGTTGGGTGATTCTGAGCACAAGCGTGCCGAGCTCGTGGCTCCCAGCGGGGCAGGGCCGAGCCCTCAGGGGCTGTCATTCCTGCTCTGGCTTCCGCGCGGGAGGCCGAGAGCTTGCCCAGGCCGGCCGGCCGCTGGCAGGCTGGTGCCTGAGTTCCCCTTGGCTGTCTCCACCCCAGAGGACCAGGGACCGAGGTCTCACAAACGCGGAGAAACAGGAACCAGCTCTGTGGCTTTGATAGGCTTGTGCAGGGTCGGGGTGTGGACAGGACAGGGACCCTGGGGCCAGATTGCAGGGGCTCACGTCCCGGCTCTGCCCCGTGAGGAGTGCGGCCTCGGCTGGTCCGTCTGCCTCGGTTTCCTCACCACACCGGGAAGTCGTGAGGAGTCGGTCAGTTAATGTACGTGATGGTCTGAGGAAGGGCCTGGTTGGTAAGCAGTATGTGGTGAGTTACGTGATGAATGTGATTCCTACCGCTACGCCTACTACTCTTTTATTGGAGTGTAGTTGACTTATAGTATTACTTTCAGGTGTACAACAAAGTGACTCAGTTATACATATACATACATCCACTCTTACGATTACCACTCATAATGTAGGGATGAGTTTTTCGTTGAGTTAAAGAAAAGTTGAGCCACGGGGGATAAAGATGCATCAGAAGCAGGCTACCTCAAGATACCGGTGGGGTGGGGAGATGTTTCATGGATAGTAGTTTTTATGTTGTGTTTTCATTTTAAAAACAGTTTTATTGAGGTAGTTCATTATCGTAAAACTCAGTGTTCTGAAACGTACAGTTTGTTGGTTTGAGTATATTCACAGACTTGTGCAACCATCACCACTAATGCTAGAACATTTCATTACCCCAAAGAGGAAATCCACACGCACTGTCATTCCCATTCCCCCTCCCCTTCCCAGCCCTGGCAGCCACTTACCTGCATCTGTCTCTGTGGATTCACCAGGTCCAGGCCAGGTATTCTATATCAATGGCTCACTGCACTTGAGCATAATATTTTCAGAGCTCACCCACGTTGCAGCCTGTGTCAGAATCTCCTTCCTCCGTTGTCTGGCTGGACTGCAGTGTGTTCATCCGTCCACGAGCTGATGGGCACTTGGGTGGTTTCCACTTTTTGGCCCCTGCGAGTGCACATTCATGTGCAAGTTTTTTGTGGGCGTGGGGCTCCCTTCTTGTGGGGCTCCTCTTGGGCACATGTCTGACGGGCGAGGAGTTGCAGGGTCACGTGTTGAGTCCATGTTTAACCTTTTGGTCAACTGCCTTGCATGGTGGCTGCCAGGTTTCCCGTCCCCACCAGGGTGTGAGGGGGTGGGGGCATTCACGTGTCCACATCCTTGCCCACCCCTGCTGTCCATCCTCTTTGATTCCCGCCATCCTGGTGGGAGTGAGAACGTCCAAGAGAAGCACAGGTGGAGTGAACGTCTCCAGGGCTCCGGACATAGCGACGTGCCACACGCCCGCTGCACCTGCACCAGCGCGCTAGGGTCTCTCCGTCAGCCTCCCCGACGAGGCCGAGCATCTCCATCCGTTTAGACGAGCGTTTTCCAGGCTTGTCCCTCTGCTGAGTCTAGTCTGTCTCTTAAGCGCCACCCTCTCCTTTCCCACTGCCACTCGGGATGGCCACATGCCATCACTCCCACCTTGAAGTTGGGTAACTGAGCACACCGAGGTCCGGCGGGTGCCGCTCAGCAAGACGGCTGCGAGGGGCCTGGCCTTCCCGGTTTGGAATCGACTTGGATTCCTAGTCAGTTGTTTTTTTCCTGCCTCCTGTAGCGAAGTTGTTTTCTTTTTCTCCTTAGGAAACCGACCTTTCTATATTTGACCTTATCGGCTTAGAAAATAAAATGACTCACCACGAGGCGGAACTGCTGGGTAAGAGGAAGGTGACACGGAAGCTCTTCGAGGACCTGCTCACCGCGCCGCCTCCGTCGGGCAGGCCAGCGGCCGTCAGACTGAAGCCCGGCAGGTGTGTAGTGGGGCGTGGAGCGCCACTTCCTGCTCACCGGCCGGCTCTGGCTGGGTCCTGGCTGGTCGTGTGTCATGGGGTCTGGGTGGCATCCCCTCTTCCTCCCGCTGAAAGGGACCCCGGCCCCGCAGCCTCTCGGGCAGACCCGGGACCACCGGCTTGGAGCTCCACACAAGAACTGGGGCTACAGCCTGTGGAAAGAAAGGCTCATCATCTAATTTGGCTCTCTGCTTCTCCTGGAAGTTGCCCAGATGTCCTTGGATCCTGGGATAAACAGCCGGGGTGCTCAGGGCGCAGGAGAGGCTCTTTTCATCATCTTGAAGAAGCGTGGGGCTTTGGGAGGGCTCTGCGTGGGGAGGTGGTCAGGGGCGGGGCGGTCAGGCCGCCTCTGACCTGGTGCGGGTGTGGTGGCAGCCGTCGGAGCCGGAGGGCAGGGGGGCAGTGCGGGGGGGGGGGCGGGGTTGCGGCCCCGAGGTCTGGCAGAGGCTCCACCCCTGACTGCAGCATCGAGGGCCTCCGGGGACATGATGCAGGTGCCACGAGATTGGGAGGAGCAGTGCGTGTAGACGGACGAACTCGAAACACGTGACTCAAGATAGGCTACCCCCGTGGAGCCGGGTTTGTGCACAACTCTGTGCTCCAGCTAAAAACAAAGAGAAAGCAAACAGGTGTTCTAGAGAGAAATGGGCCAGCTCTGCAGATGGCAGCCCGTTCCTGTTGCCTTTCCTCTGTGTGACCTCCCTGGCGACTGGGATCCGACCACCCTCGCCTCAGCTGCCTGGCCCACGCTCACGGGAGCCTGCAGCCCTCAGTTAAACACACGGCCCGGGCAACGAAGCCGCAGTCCTCTTGGGGCTGGCGCGGCCTCGTTCAGTGGCTTTCTGCCGGCTGCGCAGTGCACAGGGGTTTCGGTGTAGAAGTGCTGCCATCATGGCTTTCCAGGTTGAAGGAGTGGGAGGAGCGCGCTGCTGAGGTGAAGTCGGGCGAAGCAGCCGTGGCGCGGATCCCCCGTCACAGCTTCGCCCACGGGCGCCTGTGGGGCGCCTTGACCGTTTCTGCCGTTCTCTCCATTTCCCGCACTGCCTTCTTACCTAGTCGTGCACGTTGACTTTTCACCCCGCTTTACTCGTATTCAGAAGAGTCGCAGAATGGACTTAACGCATTAGACGCGGTTTTTCTAGTCCACGTTCACGGGGCCTTAATCACGTTCAGCCCTGCGTCGCCCAAGCGTTGGGGTAGATGTACCATTTTTGGGTACTAAGCGCCTCCCTCAGGGTCCCTGGTGAGCGCTGCTTCTTAGCACAGCATTTAGAAATCCCCCCGCCCCTCTTTAAACTGCACCCGGGGTGGGAACCCCACTGCCCGCGGGGCGGCCCTGTATCCCCAGGGCCCATCCAGGAGGCCGTGCCTGCCGCGTCTCAGCAGTGCTCGTGTCTTCCTGCCCGCGCTCGGGCGTCCAGGTTGTTTCAGCCCGTGCAGTACGGCCAGAAGCCCGAGGGCCGCACCGTGGCTTTCCCCAGCACACACCCGCCCCGGACGGCCACGCCCACAGCCACTGCCACGCCGCAGGGCCACGTTCGAGGACGGCCGCCCATCGCCACGTTCTCTGCAAATCCAGATGCAAAAGGTATGCCTCTCGTGGGGGTATGCTCGGCACCACAGAGGGTTTTTGTGGAAGAAGTTCCTCGTGCTTCCCTGGCCCCATGGGGACGTGTGACCACTCCTCTGAGCAGGAGTGGGACCGTCCACTCTGGCTCTGCCCAGGAGACCGTGTGTAGTTCTCACGTGAGTTTTAAGCTTTTATGTCTTTGAACTGTACAAGATATCCCCTTCTTAGTCGAGTTACTGTTGATGTGATGGTGAAGATGTACCTCGGCAGAAACGTTCTCTTTTATGTCGGGAAACGCATGTCGAAGTCATTTATGAAACTTCTGAGGAAGTCTGCTTTTGTGTTCTCTGCCACCGCTTCAATGTAACCTGATTGTTACTTGAAGAAGGATAGGGTTAAATGGCAGAAAAGGTAATAAAAATTATCTTCTAATCCGAACCCACGGGGTCCTCAATGTCAAGTCCACTGTGTTTTTCTGAGATCTTCATAAATGCCAGAGCTGCTTGTTGCGAGAGCTCCTCGTGCAGCTGGGGACGCCAGCGCTGCCTGACCTCCGTGCGTGGTTAAGATGTGGTTCTCACGGACACGCCCTCAGGGGCCGGCTTGTGACGCTCCCGTTTACTCCAGAAGTGCACCGTGTCGCGGACTGGTGGCTCAAAGTGAAAATACCAATAGTTAACGACGGATAAAAAATTAGATTTCTCTCATCCTATAGACCACCCACCCCCCTTTTTAGAGAGGGCGTCTCCTTTGAGAGGTGGTGTGAAGTAATGTTTGTTTTATTTCTTTAAAATTCGAGTTTAATACTGCATTTTCTGAAGAACCTCTAACAGCTTTGCACAAACCAACCTTATCGATTGCAGCGCCAGCAACCCCGTTTCAGACCTCTCAGGCCTCCACCGGTGCTCCGAGACACCAGCCCGCCTCGACCTTCAGCACAGCACCTAGCCCAGCCCATCCTGTGAAACTGCGGGCTCAAACCACTGCCCCGGCCTCCACCCCGGGCCCGCCCCAGCCCCAGGCCCAGGCCCCCTCGCACCCGGCCGGGCAGAGCGCGCTGCCTCAGGGGCTGGTGCTCACCTCGCAGGCCCAGGCGCGCCTGCCTAGTAAGTGGCTTCACCTCTCCTGGGTCTGCCACCTCTTTGCACAAGGACGTTGCGTTCACACGAGCGGCGTGTGAAGAGCCTCGCTGTCCACTCCCTTTGTCTCCCCGACCCCGTGTCCGGTGCTGCCTTTCGCCACGCTGTCCTTTCCAGCCCTAAATCTACAGAGGGAGGGCTCGCTCAGGGCCAGAGTTCAGGCTCTTGTCCTTTCTCTGTCCTTCCTTCTGACCCCATCCGTCCGTCAGCTTTGCTTCTCTCCTGTGCTCGTGCTCTGCCTCGGTGGCCAAGGATGGCACTTCTCCTTAGTGAGCTGCGGGTTTGTCCCGTCAGCCTCCAGGGCCCCTCGGAGAGCAAAGGGCAATAAAACGAAAGCCTTGTGAACTAGGGTTCGACTTCCTTTTAGTCTTTTGCTTATTACCAAATTTAAATCTGGAATGACTATTGCTCAAGTGAGACATTTTGTAATAATTCACTGAAACATCGCAACCTTCTTACATTTTTTAAATAGAACTTTTTATTGTGACCAGCGCGATTAGGGTACTACCTCTGTCCATCCTGCTGTTGGAAGTACCCTGATGGAAACTGTCCTGGGCTACACCATTTCTCAGATGCCACCTGGAGCACTTTATCTGTTGGCACAAGTTGTGTTGAGGCCTTTCTGGAGAGACAGGAGAGAGAGAGAAGTAGAGTCGCGAGGAGACACCGGGTTCAGGCTAGTTTTCTCTTGTGATGAGCCTGTCTTCCGTGCCAGCAAACGCAAAGCGCTTATCCTGGTTCACTGCCCAGGGGAGGGGAGCTCTTGCATACATTTCGGTTTCTCTTTCTTTTTGGCCAGGGATAGGAGTCCCGGGGGTGTACCCAGGAGCCGTGCTTGGGGGGGCGCAGGGCCAGGCCGCCTTTCACGCCTCCACTTCTGGACTGAGGAGGGCTCGTGGGAGAGTCGTAGTTCTGTGCACAGATCTCTGCGTCTCTTTTTCCGTTTTCCTTTCCTTGTTTATGGTTTCTGTGGGCAAGATATCCTTGGATGTTTTCCTCGTCTTTTGCTAACTATCCTCTTTATAGCATCACTACTAATTCTGGCCTGAATTTTCACGGGAGGAACATTTAGACTCGAATATCAACCATTGGGTTTAAAAAAAAAAAGCCTTTACAGCCATTATTCAGTTACAGCTTGAAGGTGGTGCCTCGTTGAGTTAGGTGTGTGTGACTCCATCTGAGTTCTGTTTGAAAAAAAAAAAAAAATGCTTTAAGCAATGTTAAATCTCGCATTTTTTCAGTTAAAATTACAGACCGAATCCTACGATCTAGCTCAAATTAGTGTGAAACACTGTATCGTAAAGTGTGATGTATTTATGTACTTAAATACATTCCCACATTTTGAAAAGAATATGGGTATAATTGAAGCTAGTTCTCTATTTTGTATCTATAGTGATAAAATCTTGTTTATCTCTGTGAGCTAAATTGGACATGTACTTTCTCACATTCTGAAAGGATTCTGAAGTTAAGAGGTTGATATGAGAGTTTCAAAGTGTATGACCAATACATTTCCGCTACTTCTGATGTTTGCTACTTTTTTATCGCCTGGAAGGAAAAGCAAAATGTTCCTTAAGGGCTTGGTTAATTATATTGATACCTGATACTCTAAAATTTCTACCAGTTATGATGAAGTTAACCATTAAAATCTGGTGTTAATTTTAATTGTTTTTCCTTTTCTATTAAAATATTTTCTGAAAGTGTTAGAAAGCAATACCTAATAAATGTTTGTGACACTTCAGTTTGCTACAGACGGTCATTCTCTGTGACAAGTGATCGTCAGTATAGCAATCGAAAACTCTTCCCAAGAGTTTTCTTTCTCGTCTCCTCTGCGTCTCTGCAGGTGGGGAGGTGGTCAAAATAGCCCAGCTGGCTTCCCTCGCGGGCCCGCCTAGCCGAGTCGCCCAGCCGGAGAGCCCCGTGACGCTTCAGTTCCAGGGCAACAAGTTCACCTTGTCACATAGCCAGCTGCGGCAGCTGACAGCTGGCCAGCCCCTGCAGCTCCAAGGTAGGGTTCGCTGACGACGGGTGGTGACCCACGAAGGCTTTAACCGGGGCATCCCGGCGGCTCCCCCCTGCAGCTGTGACTTTGGCCCCCTTAATCACAGGTGCTTCACCTGTAAATGGCCTTAATGAGTCTCACCTCGTTGGTGTTCAGAGGACTTGGGAGATAACGGGTAAATCACCTGGTGGCCTGGCCCTTGACACACGTTAAATAGAGGATAGTCGTTTTTAAATAAAATCTGCCCTTTGAATAAAGTTCCCTGTTTTAAAAATCAAAATAGAAATATTTGCTCCTTTCAAATTTCATTGTGAGGTAAATTGTCCTAAAAATGCCAAAGGTCTAGCAATTTATGTAGGAGAAATTATTTTCTTTTACGTACAGATTTTAAAACTTGCAGACCAAAGCCCTCCCAAGCCTTTGGCTGAGAACCCTGCGTTCGTGTAGTAAGTGCTTCTCGGAGGAAACGAGGGGATGCGGTTTAGCTCATGTTAACCCTCAGTGGCTCGGCTGGAGGGTAGGACCCGGGGCGGGGAGGGTCCGGCCACCTCCCCAGGCGGCCTCCCCCGACGCGTCGTTGTTCACGGCGCTCGTTGGGGTGGAAGGTGCAGGTGTCAGCCAGGTCTGGGGTGCTCTTTGTGGACGCTGGGGACATGCACCTCAGCAGAGCAGAGGCCCCCAGGAAACCCGCAGCAAAGAAACGGGTTCGTTTGGTTTTATTCCATATTCCTCTGGTTTTTTGACCGAAGGAGCGAGGTCATCTCTTAAAATTTCTGGTGAACTCCAGTTTTTGTAGAGGACGATTCCGGAGTAAAAGATGCCAGGAGACGTAATCACAGAGAGGTTGAAAATGGCAGGCTCCTGGAACAGTGGCTATAGAGCCACAGCATTTGGGCTAAGAAAAAACGAGTGTTTTGGTATTTCTTCATCCAGCTTGTCTGGTTGGCAGGCACCCAGTATGTGATCTGGGAGCTGGGACCTTCCAACCCGTGACTGGCTCAGGCCTCGAGCAGATGTGACAGATGCTGAGCGGGTACTCGCGGCGTTACCCGAAATCAGTCAGGCATCGCAAGGAGTGGAGGAGCTTTTTCTTGACGTTAAGCCAAGTGACTTTGATCCTTGGCATTTTCCTTCACTGTGAATGAAATAGTTTCATTTTTCTCCAAGTAACTGAACTTGGCATTGCCTCATTGGAGGAAATTTGATTTTGGATTTTCGGTTTATTGCCTTGTTTCTGTACCTTAGGAAGTGGGTGTAGCCTGGGGGTTGACGGCACACTCGGCTCGTGACTGACCCCCGTGCACGTGTGATTGCAGGCAGCGTCCTCCAGATTGTGTCCGCGCCCGGGCAGTCCTACCTGCGACCTCCAGGCCCCGTGGTGATGCAGACAGTGTCTCAGGCGGGGGCCCTGAACGCCCTGGGAAGCAAGCCCCCAGCCGGCGGCCCAAGCCCCGCGCCCATGACCCCGCCAGGTAGAGTGCTGTGAGCCGGAAGGAGACTTGGTTTTGAAACTTCTTTCTTTCCTTTCCTTTCCTCTCCTTTCCTTCCTTCCTTCCTTTCTTTCTTTCTTCCTTCCTTTCTTTCCTTTCTTTTTTCCTTTCCTCCTTTCTTTCTTCCTTTCTTTCTTATTTTTTCTTCCTTTCTTTCCTTTCTTTCTTTCTTTCCTTTTTTCTTCCTTTCCTTTCTTTCTTTCCTTTCTTTCTTCCTTTCTTCCTTCCTTTCTTTTTTTCTTCCTTTCTTTCTTTTCTTTCTTTCTATAAATTTATTTATTTATCTTTGTTGCGGTGCGCAGGCTTCTCGTTGCAGTGGCTCCTCTTTCTGCAGAGCATGGGCTCTAGGCACGTGGGCTTAGTTGCTCTGCGGCATGTGGGATCTTTCTGGGCCAGGGCTTGAACCCGTGTCCCCTGCATTGGCAGGCGGATTCTTAACCACTGCACCACCAGGGAAGTCCCTGGAACTTCTTTCTGACTTTCTTTGCTTGTGAGGCAAGTGGGGAGCGCGGATGATTTCTGTGATGCCTCAGAACCGGTAGTCCCAGTTGTGGCCGCCTCTGATTTCCACAGATGGCCCGTGTCAGCTTGGTTTCTTTTCTTTCTCTTTTGTTCCCGAAGGTACTGGTTGAACATACCCACCCTCACTCAGTCTTTAGATGTTTGATTTGGTTTTTCTCTGACAAGAAACTTGGAATCATGAGAAACTTTGCTTGTTAATGTTACAGATACATTTAGGGAACGTTCTAGAAGTTCTTGGACAGGTAACGGAGCAGGGTTTGGACCTGGACCTGTCTGCGGCCAGTGCTCCTCCTTGCCTGTCCCGCGGCCTGCTTCCCGCCAGGGTCCCCTGCTCTCCAGACACACCCACACTGCAAACATAGGGCGCGGGCACTTGGGTCGGGTTGATGTATGCAAGCGGCAGGGACCTCTCCCGACTGGAATCCCTGGTCACTGCCCAGCCCCGGGCCCTGGGTCGTCTGTGGTGCCGCTGGGGTGGGGCCTCTGCACCCCGTCCCCACTGGGCTCTGTCAGTGGGTGGGTGCTGGAGGAGCCGTGAGGCTGGCAGGATCTCCTGGCGGCCGCTCTACCTCCCAACCAGGCTGCGCAGCTCTACTCGGTTGGTCTATTCTTCAGGCTTTCTCCCTGCTTCCTGCTTCCGCCGGCACCCTCCCTGGAGGGCGCTCAGTCCTGCTCTGCGGGCCCCAGGTTCCCGACCTGACACCAGTCCGGCCGCTGGGTTCTAGTCACCTCGACCCTTCCCTGTCGCTCCCCGCAAGTGGCTCCTTCTCGGTCCTCAGTCGCCTCTTCCGCAGGCCCTTGCGGAGGAGCCTCTGTCAGACGGGCAGTGTGGCGTGGCCGACGGGGGCAGGCCGCGTGGGGCCCTGGCGTCCCTCTGTCCCGGGCACGCAGGTCAGCGCTGCCGAGATGCCAAGGGCAGCGGAGCGCTGGGCCCGCGTGGCTGCTGCTTGGCGCGGTGACGGAAGTGACCGCGGGTCTGAGGTCACGCCAGACGCTGCCAAAGGAAGGAGGCAGATCGCGGCGCTCAGCTCAGACCCTGGCCGGAGAGCGGGAGCACGTCGCTGGTGGTTGTGAACGGTTGACCCACTCCAGAAACGTGCTAGTGAAAGCTGACGATGTTCCGGAGGGCGTGCCGGTAGCTTTGTGTGCCAACCCTTCGTTTTTGCCTTTGTAGTGGGTGTGCCCGGCCGAGTGGCAGTCAGTCCCCTGGCCGCAGGAGAACCTGGAGTGGCCTCCAAGCCAGCCTCCCCCGTCGCCGGGCCGACCCAGGTACGGGGCAGCAGACCCCAGCACACGGCGCCAGCGCCACCCCTGCATGCACGGACGTCGTTCTCAGGAGCTGCTTGTCGCCCGGGAGGGTTGTGATACTTAGCCGCTTCGGCGAGGCGGCATCAGTTTATTTGCTGCTAAAAACACACTGTCTCTCTAAATTACAGAATTTTGATCTTAAAGACGCTTTTCCTACTAAAAGAAATGAAACCAGGCTTTAGGATTGCAAAAATCCCCTTTCACGTTTTTTTGTATTCTTCTGCTGGTCTTCCAGGCATTAGCAACGCTCACTGTGTCTCAAGAAATACTTGACACGTTGGCCGAGAAAACGGCGCCCGTTTGCTCTGCTCTCTTTTCTGTCCCTGTTTCCCGTGGGGCCAGGCCCCGCACGTCTACGCGTGCTCTGCGGCCGGTCACCGTGCGGGAGGGACCCACGGGGCTCGGTGAGGCTGGGAACTGGCCGTGCTGTTGCTCAGTAACCATTTTCATCCCTGTTTTTGATGAAGGAGGAAAAGACCAGACTTTTGAAAGAGCGGCTGGACCAGATTTATCTTGTCAACGAACGGCGCTGCTCTCGCACCCCCGTCTACGGCAGAGACCTGTTGGGGGTTTGTTCCCTGCCCGGCAGAGGGCAGGTGCCTTGGCTCGGGGCTCCAGACGGAGGTCATGGGAAGGGGGCTGGGCCCGCGAGCCGGTACACGCCACCCTCGACAAGTCACAGGGACCTGATTTTGTCGCTGACTCAACGTCGGGAATCCCTCCAGGACGTCATGGACAGGTAAGGTAGCGTGCTGTAAGCGTTCTTTACTCGGTCGCTGTGTCGCACCCAAGCAGCTTTTGTTGTTCTGTGGACACTCATCTCATTCCTCTGAGTTTCTCCCCGGGTTGTCCCTTGGAGTCTGTCCGAAATCTGTTTCAGAGTCTTCAGCTTTGGCACCAGATGGCCTCTCCACCCTCCGGGAGCCTGTGTGCCCCTTCCTGCGGGTCAGTTCTGTACCCCACTTGCCTGGGCCTGTGTGCAGAGCACAGCACCGCGCTCATTCAGGGCTGGGGGCCAGACCATTGTGTTGTAGACCGCTTTCTCCATTTTGCTCTTTTAAAATAATATTTTAGGGACTTCCCTGGCGGCGCAGTGGTTAAGAATCCGCCTGCCAATGCAGGGGACACGGGTTCGGGCCCCGGTCCGGGAAGATCCCACATGCCACAGAGCTACTGAGCCTGTGCGCCACAACTACTGAGCCTGTGCCCTAGAGCCCGCAGGCCACAACTACTGAGCCCGTGTGCCACAACTACTGAAGCCCGCGTGCGCCTAGAACCCGTGCTCTGCAACAAGAGAAGCCACCGCAATGAGAAGCCTGTGCACCACAACAAAGAGTAGCCCCCGCTCGCTGCAACTAGAGACCCAACGCTGCAACGAAGACCCAACGCAGCCAAAAAAAAAAAAAGAAAAAAAATTATTATTTTTAAATTTATTTATTTATTTATTTTTGGCTTCTCATTTATTTTGGTGTGCAGGCGTCTCAGCACGGTGGCTTCTCTGTTGTGGACCATGGGCTCTAGGCGTGCAGGCTTCAGTAGTTGTGGCACGTGGGCTCAGTAGTTGTGGCTTGCGGGCTCTAGAGCACAGTCTCGGTAGTTGCGGCGCACGGTCTTAGTTGCTCCGCGGCATGTGAGATCTTCCCGGACCAGGGCTCGAACCCGTGTCCCTTGCATTGGCAGGTGGGTTCTTAACCACCGCGCCACCAGGGAAGCCCAATAACAATATTTTATTAAGAAACCACAGGAATGATTTACCATTGCATGATGAGAAACGTGTTTAAGAGTCCAGGGGTTAAGATTCCGCGCTTCCGCTGCAGGGGACATGGGTTCGATCCATGGTCCGGGAACTTTTGCATGCCGCTCAGTAAGGCCAAGAAAAGAGAGAGAGAGAGAGAAACAGAAGCCCAGACGCTGTTGGGGCCCACCTGCCGTATCAGCCCCTCCCCCGCCAGACCCAGGTCATGGTCTCTCTTTGCCCCACGTAGAGTGTCAGGCCCTGCTTGCAGCTTCATTCACTGCTTTGGCCTGATTTTTAGGTTCAGCCTGAGGGTATTTTCTCTCCCTTCTGTTTTGTTTGCCCTGGCTCGGCTTTCAGGGTGTGTCCACTTTAGGCCTCTCAGATCAGGAACAGCAATAATGGAAATGAAGGAACTGGGAGCCGCCTCCACGCGCAGCTCTTTCCTGCGTTCTCTGTGTAGGGAGGTTGCCGCCCTCCATGCACTCGTCTTGCTTCGGATGCTGACTTGTCTTCCTTTCCTCCTTTTCCTCTGACGTTACAGATGACTTTTTAAGACAAAGGCTGTTTGTTAGAGCAGTCTCGGGTTCACAGCAAAATCGAGGGGAAGGCGCGCAGGGTTCCCGCCTTCCCACAGCTGCCCCCACCGTCAGCACCCCGCGCCAGAGGAGCGCATTCGTTACAGCCCACGCGCCTCCGGTGATTCATCGTCAGCGCCCAGGGTCCGCGGTGCGCGGGGGGGGGGGGGGGGGGGGGGGGTTTGCTTTTGGCCTTGGGTGTTCTGTGGGCTCGCACAAGTGTACAATGGCACGCCCCCGCCGTTAGAGGATCATGCAGAGTAGTTTCACTGCCCCGAAACCCCGCTGTGCTCTGCCTATTCGTCCCTCTCTTCCCCAGCCCCGCCCTGGAACCCGGGCAACCACTTATCTTTTCACTGTCTCCCTAGTTTTGCTTTTCCAGAATGTCAGATAGTTGGGACATAGAGTAGGCAGCCTTTTCAGATGGCTTCTTTCACGTAGGAATGTGCACTTAAGGTTTCTCCTTGTCTCTTCATGGCTTGATAGCTCATTTCTTTTTAGCCTTGAATAATATTCCATTATCTGGAAGCACCACAGTTTGTTTAAAAACGTTCACCTACTGAAGGACAACGTGGTTGCTTCTAAGATTTGGCAATTATGAATAAAGCTGCTATAAACATCCATGTGTAGGTTTTTGTGTGGACATGGTTTTTAATTCATTTGGGCGAATACCAAGGAGCGTGATTACCAGATCATACGGTAGGAGAATGTTTAGTTTTGTTAGAAACGGCCGAACTGTCTTTGAAAGTGGCTGCACCATTTTGCATCCCCACCAGCGCTGAATGGGAGTTCCTGTTGCTCCACATCCCCACCAGCAACTGCTGCTGTCAGTGGTCTGGATTTTGGCTGTGTTAATAGACGTGTAGTGGTACCTCATTGTTTCAATGTGCACTTCCCTGATGATGCGTACGCTGAGCATCTTTTCCCGTCCTTATTTGTCGTCTGTCTACCTCTGCTAACACGTCTCTTAAGGTCTTCGGCCCATTTTTAAAACAGGTCGTTTGTTTTCTTATTGTTGCATTTTAAGAGTTCTTTGTGTATTTTGGATAACAGTTCTTTTTTTTTTTTTTTAATATTTATTTATTTATTTATTTATTTTGGCTGTGTCGGGTCTTCGTTGCACGCACGGGCTTTCTCTAGTTGCGGCGAGTGGGGGCTACTCTTTGTTGCGGTGCGCGGGCTTCTCATTGCAGTGGCTTCTCTTGTTGTGGAGCACGGGCTCTAGGCGCACGGGCTCAGTAGTTGTGGCGGGCGGGCTCAGTAGTTGTGGCGTGCGGGCTCTAGAGCTCAGGCTCAGTAGTTGTGGTGTACGGGCTTAGTTGCTCTGCGGCGTGTGGGATCTTCCCAGACCAGGGCTTGAACCCACGTCCCATGCATTGACAGGCAGATTCTTAACCACTGCGCCACCAGGGAAGTCCTTGGATAACAGTTCTTTAGCAGTTATGTTTTTGGCAAATAGTTTCTTCTAGTCTGTGGATTGTCTTTTCACTCTCCTGACTGTCTTTCACAGAGCAGATGTTTTGTGATATCATCAAATGTCTATCCATATTCACATTTCTGATTATTTCATAAGTATTTTTTTATATCTCAAACCAGAGTCACAATGAGGTAGATATACAGCCGTCAATTCATATCTCTTATGTGTCTTTTAATCTGTAGGTTCTATGTCTGTTTCTCCGTTTTTTGCCTTGTAATTTATTTGTTGAGAAAACCTGGTGGTTTGCCGTGTAGAATTTCCCACAGTCTGGATTTGCTGATTGATCCCTCAAGGTGTAATTTAACATGCTGCTTTGTTCCCTGTATTGTCTGTAAACTGTTCGTTAGATCCAGAGGCTTGATCAACTTCAGGTTTATTTGTTGTTATTTTGTGGGCTTTTTATTTTTTGTTTTTTGTTTTTTTGAAGAACAGGTGTTACTGTGTACTGCCATTAGGAAGACATAGTGTCTGGTTGTCCCTTTTAGATTCGTTTTTTTTGCACGTGGATGTCCAGTAGTTCTAGCACTATTTGTTTTTTGGGTTTTTTTAATAAGTTTATTTTATTTACTTTTTAAATTTTTGGCTGCATTGGGTCTTCGTTGCTGTGCGTGGGCTTTCTCTGGTTGCGGCGAGTGGGGGCTACTCCTCGTTGCGGTGCGCAGGCTTCTCATTGCAGTGGCTTCTCTTGTTGCGGAGCACAGGCTCTAGGCACATGGGCTTCAGTAGTTGTGGCACACGGGCTCAGTAGTTGTGGCTCACAGGCTCTAGAGCGCAGGCTCAGTAGTTGTGGCGCACGGGCTTAGTTGCTCTGCGGCGTGTGGGATCTTCCCGGACCAGGGCTCGAACCTGTGTCCCCTGCATTGGCAGGCGGATTCTTAACCACTGCACCACCAGGGAAGCCTTCTAGCACTATTTGTTGAAAAGACTGTCTTTGCTCCCTTGTGTTACCTTTGTTCCTTCGCCAAAGGTCAGTTGACTGTATTTATGAGAATCTCTTTCTGGGCTTTCTGTTCTGTTCCATTGATCTGTTTGTCTGTTCTCTTGCCAGCATCACGCTGTTGATTCTGTAACTTTCTAGTAAGTCTTGAAGTCAGGTAGCGCCAGTCCTCCACCTTTTTCTTATTCAGTGTTGTGTTGGCTCTTCTGGGCAGTTGCTTCTCCATATAAATTTTAGATTCAGTCTGTTGGTATCTACAGAATAGCTGGCTGGGATGGCATTGAATGTCTAGATCAAGTCGGGAGGAACTGACATCTTGACAGTATTGGATCTTCCTGTCCATGAACATGGAATATCTCTCCATTTATTTAGTGCTTCTTTGATTTCATTGATCAGAGCTTTGGTCATAAGTGGTTTTGTAGTTTGCATGTAGTTGGTAGCAAGTCATCATGCAAGCCCAGCTTGTGCTGAGTCCCAGAACGAGGGCTTTTCTGTAGCAGGTGGTGTCTGCAGGTTGGGAGGTGGGTGTCAGGTTGGCTGTAATGGCTCATCTGAGTCGTCATGGTGCTGCTCTCTGCGGGGCCCCTCCTCCCAAGTCTGGCTCCCTTCCTGGTGGCACAGTGGCTGTAGCAGCTTCAGGGCTCACATCCTCCCCTAGACCGTCCAGGAGACAGAGTGCCTGCATTCCAGAATTCCCGTCAGAAGACGGCAGGCTGCCTCTGCACCCACCCCTCTGCCCTGGGGGGTGCCCTGCGCTGTTCATTTTGATCCGGGTAGCCCTCACTGGCTGGGGCTGGTCGGGACCCACCCCCGTGGTTGCTGTGATAGTGTGGTCCAGCAGCCCGGTGACTGGAGCTAGGCACGGTGGCTGCTCTGGTGACTCCCGACTGCCAGGTGGTTCTGCCCTCTTCCTTCTCGAGCCTTCGCTGCCTGAGACAGAGGGGCCGCTCGGTGGAGATGCCCCGGGTGCGCCGCCTGTGACACGTGTGCTTTCTGCTTCTCAGGGTGGTGTGCGTGATCCCGCCGGTGGTGGCCGCGCCCCCGTGCTTGTGGGTGGCAAGGCCACCCTCCCGCTACAGCCACAAGATGAGGCTCTTCAGACACTGCCTGCGGGAGCACATGGCGCCCTTTGCCCAGCAGCTGCAGCGGGTGACGGCTCTGTGCTCACTGCGGTTTCCCGAGCTGAGACTGGTCCAGTTTGACTCAGGTACGAGGCATCCCGTCTGTACTGCTGACTGTGTCGGATTCACTTGCTTTGGATTATGAGATGCTCTTGATGTTACTCATTTCATAGGAAAGCTGGAAGCATTAGCTATCTTACTTCAGAAGTTGAAATCTGAAGGACGTCGAGTGCTGATTTTATCGCAGATGGTTCTCATGTTAGACATTTTAGAAATGTTCTTGAACTTCCATTATCTCACCTATATAAGAATTGACGAAAACGCCAACAGTGAACAACGGCAGGTAGGAAAGAAATCATTTCTTTTGTTATCGTTTATGACTCAGTTGGGTTAACTTTGATCGCCAGTTTCTAACCTGGTTTCTCAGAGCTGTGCAAACTCAGTGTTGTCTTGCTTTCTAAACAAGGGGAAGAACTTCTTAATGTCTTTGGACTTTAGCTCCATCCTTTGATATTTTTTCGTAAGTCCTGTTACTTGGGAAATGCAGTCGGCTAGATGTCTCAGAATCAAAATTGGTGACCTGCAGTCCTTACAAGGAGGAGATGGGTGTCCTTCGGGAGGCAGCCACGTGAAAACAGGGAAGTTCTCCAGACTGATCTCCGGTTAAAGAATTACAGGTTAAAATAACATGCCCGTTCTTTACCTGTCAGGTTAGCTAAGGGTAGCTTGATTCCATCAGGCACAGTGAGAGCAGCTTTCTCGTGTGCAAATTAGCACAACTTTCTAGAAGGCGAGCTGACAGTGTGGGTTGTGAGCCTGAAAAGGGGTATGCAGCTGACCTGCTAATTGTGCATCTAGGGCTGTCTCCTTCAGCGGCACTCAAAGATGCACATGCCCAGTTGTTGATGGTGGAGATGTCTGTGATAAGCCCCAGTCGGGGGCGAAGCCCCAGTCCAGGAGTAGGGGAACGGGTCAGCAGTGGTCTGCGTGCCGCAGGGCTCGGCCCTGTCCCGAGTGTCCCGCGGCGTGAACTAGGAAGCCATCTTCAACGGTGTTTCAGGACAGGTTTTAGTATCAAGGCAGAGCGTTCCCGAGTGCAGACAAGCTGCTGGCCTGTGTATCGCGTTACCCACTTCATGCCGTCCAGCACAGGCAGCCCTCCCCATGCTGAGGAGGCCTGGAAGGAGTACACCACAGTCTTAGTAACAGGTTCTGTCCGGAGTGATGTAACAAATTATATAGAGAATTTCTTGAAGGAAGAGGGCAGATCACACCTGCTAAGGCCTGTTTGGGCACTGAAGTCATTGCAGGAGAGAAGTGGGAATGAGGCCACTTCAGCTGGCGGCCCTGCGGGAGTGGGGAGGCCGACGGCTGCTCCCTCGGCCTTACTCCAGGGGCTTTTGCTGTAAAGCGCCTGGCATTGCCGGAGGGTACATGAACGAGCACGCATCCCTCCCCAGGGAGACTGCCGTCCTGTGGGGCCCACTCGTGGAGCTGACAGCACAGGTCGGGTGGGGTCGGACACTTTCCTTTCTGTACCTGCTGACTGGCGACGCTTAAACAGGGTAGAGGCGTTGGCAACCAGTAAGTGAGAGATGCCACACATGCCCGAAGAGCCAGAATAAAATGCTAAAGTCCAGTGTAATTGGAACACGGAGCTTGCGTCAAAGGAAACGCAAACCGAACAGTTTTGTTATGGAATAATTTCTAACTGATAAGTAGCAGAACACGTCAGAGGTTTCCTGTTGTTTGGCAGGAATGCTAACTCGGGGTTTTATTTCACCTCAGGACCTGATGAGGAGTTTCAACCGGGACCGGCGGGTCTTCTGTGCCCTCCTTTCCACACACAGCCGCGCCACGGGCGTGAGCCTGGTGGAGGCAGACGCGGTGGTGTTCTACGACCACGACCTCAACCCGGTGATGGACGCCAAGGCCCAGGAGTGGTGCGACCGGATCGGGCGGCGCAAGGACGTGCACATATACAGGTGAGGCGGCGGCCGGGCCGGGGCTGCAGCACACTGCAGAAGCTTCCACCACGTTCTGTTTACTTGCCTTCAGGCAGGCTCACATTCCTGCCGTCCTGTCTGTTCTTTCTTTATACTCAGCATCTGCCTGGGACGTAACTGAGTTTGTTTGCAGCGGTGGCTGGGTCGTGCTGCTGAGACATACTGCTGTCCTTCCGACGTGTACGTGTATTTCTCCTGCAGTCCCTGACCCTTAAGAGGGCGCTTCATGTTCTAGGCTGTGTCAAGTATTTTCAGATATAAATTGTCATAACTTACTGTTAGCAATTTGTAAATTCCCTATTGGAAGCATTTAAATCTTATAAGCGGCCAACCACATGCAGCTGAGGAAAGCAGAGAAGGCTCTGCCATTGTTTCTGAGCTCTGGGAGTGTTGACTGGGAGAGCGCGGCAGCACTCGGCCCCCGCTGGCTGCCCGTCTGGTGCCCGAGTGTGCCAGGCACGCGCCGCGCCCCCTCCCCTGCGCTCCTGCCACCTCTGGGCGGGATCGGCACCAAGGGTGCGGTCCCTGGCGGCCAGCCTGGGACGGGGACCCCAGCCCACACGCATAACCCTCGCCGTTTCCATCAAGACGTTGTCATCCATACACTGTGTTTAAATAACTTTAATTTTTTCCTGATTATAAATGTATCACTTGTTCATTGAAAAGAAAAAGAAAAAGAAAAAAAAAAAAAGAAGGGAAGCACATGGAGAAAATAAGTATCCTGCCCAGACTGCGGTTAGTAGCATTTTGGTGTGTGTCTTTCCAGACATTTCCCTGATTTTTTTAGATGGCTCATGCCAGCAGTCTTATTGCGTAATCCCGTTTTCTTTTAACAGTATATTATGAGTGTGTTTCTGTGTTAATAAATATAAATTTGGTACATTGTTTATATAAATGAATAATGTTTCATTGTGTAATCCCTTCCTTATCATTGGCCCTTTAGCAGCTACTAGCTAGAAATGGGGAAAACGTTTTATTCTCAGGAGCCACAATCTATAAACTCTCAGGAATGACCTTAGCAGTAAAGGTGCTGGATGTGTAGGAAGTAGAGTGTAAAATCGTGAAAGGGCATAAGCTGAGAGATGTCCCCAGCGGGAGGATGTGCTCTGTTCTTAGACAGGAAGACCTGGTTCATAAAATTGTGAAGTTTCCCCAAAGCGCTAGTAAAGTTTAACATCATTTTTTAGTGAAAGCGCTGATCATGGGCGTGGGAGTGGTCACTGCAGCTTTCCGGGGGCACGGAGCAGGAGCCAGGGGACGCGCATCCTTGGGCCGCAGCCACTGGACACGGGTTCATTTGGGGGCGCAGTGCAGAGAGGTGCACAGTGACGCGGGGGCGCCCGCCCGCCACCGTCAGCACTGAAGGAGACGGGGCTCGAGGGTCCAGAGGCCCCTGGGGGCCTTTCCAGGCGGAGGCCGGCGGGGTACATGGGTGGCCAGCGTGGGTGGCCTGCGGGCCTCTGGGGCCCGCCCTCCTGCCATGTAGGAGGCGGGACAGGCATGGTCACCTCTGGGCACCACACGAAGGAAGGAAGCAGCGCAGAGTGGGGCTCACAAGCCACGCCACGCAGGCGCCGTTCTGCCGGGTGGTCCAGGCACCGTGGCACTCGTGCTGTCCTGGGCTCCCGGGGACTTAGCTGTCGCGTATTTGGTTTGTAGGCTCGTGAGCGGAAATTCTATTGAAGAGAAGTTGTTGAAAAATGGAACCAAAGATTTGATCCGAGAAGTGGCCGCGCAGGGAAACGACTACTCCATGGCGTTCCTCACGCAGGTACCTTCGTCCACGAGGGGGCCGGGCCGGGGCGGGGTTGCCACACGGTGACGGGAGCCGGGCGAGTGTCACGGTCGAGGGGGCGGCCGCTGGCGGTGTTCCGCGCGCGGAGGCCTCAAGCTCAGTGGTACTCATTTTTGTTTCAGCGGACGATCCAGGAGCTGTTTGAGGTTTATCCACCCATGGATGACACTGGCTTCCCAGTGAAAGCCGAGGAGTTTGTCGTCCTTTCTCAGGAACCTTCTGTCACAGAAACCATCGCACCCAAAATTGCCAGACCTTTCATAGAGGTGAGGGTGGCCGGCGCCGGACTGCGGCGTCGGGTCCGGAGCTTTGCGTCTGCCCGCTGCTTCTGCGGCACTGCTGCCCCCTGCCCAGGCTCCGGTCGCTCGAGCCTGACTGCCAGCCCCTCCCTCCCTGCTTTGGGTTTGGGGGATTTTCGCTGTAAAAAGAGGCGAAGGACGCGCGAGAGAGCGATGTGGGCCTCGCGTGCCTGCTGCCCACCCTGCCACCGTCGCCGTTTTCACCCACGCTTCTCGGGCCACCCCTCGCCGTCCTGTGTGACTCTGTGCCCCGACCCCTCGACCCTGCTGTGTCAGCACCTCCTCTGTCACAGCGTTGCTGGGGAGGACGCCCCGCTCTGCAGGGGGCCCCGGCGTGAGTGTGAGGTACGCGTCCCACTCTGAGGACAGAACCGAAAAGAACAGCAGCTGTCTCACTCAGCCTTCCTGCGTTGCTTACCCGCTGAGATGATGGCGCCTTGGATTCTAACTGAAATCTTGCCTCCTGCGTTTCCGGCCCGGACGCTCACGATTGCAGACTGCGCGCTCGGCTCGCGTGCTGCTGCCCCAGGGCAGTGCTGCTGGGCCGGCCTGGCACACGCTTGCCTGTCAGGCCCCTCGCTTCCCCCCCGAGGCCCTGCTCCCGTCCTGCCTCCTGGGGGCCTTTGGCTGCGGGACACCTCCTCCCCTGTGTTTGAAGCTTGACCGTCCAGTGATTGAGAAGTAAGAAATGCACGTGGTAAAAACCTTCAAGAATTTATAAGGAGAAGTAAGTGTTCTGCACCAGGCCCTCACTGCCCTCTCAGAGACAACCGCTGTCCGCTGTCTCTCACATTTTCTTCCAGGAGTTGTCTGTGTATAATGCCACTTGCACAGAAATACCTTACAGCTGTTTCGGTATCAGGAGGGACAGGTAGATGTACCGTTTTCTTTTAGATAACAAACCGGCATCAGGTTTGTTTTTAAAAAAAAAAAACAAAACGTCAAACAGCATGACCTAAACCTCATAACAGAAATGATTGTAGAAACCTCATAACAGAAATGATAATAGGGAAACAGTAGGTTACCTGTCCTGGAGGTGACCACTCAACCATTATTAAAAGTCTTATGGGGTGTCCCTGGTAGCGCAGTGGCCTAGAACTCGCCTGCCGGTGCGGGGGACCCGGGTTCCAGCCCTGGTCCGGGAGGAACCCACATGCTGCGGAGCAGCTGAGCCTGCGTGCCGCAACTACTGAGCCCACGTGCCGCAACTACTGAAGCCTGTGAGCCACAACTGCTGAGCCCACGTGCCGCAACTACTGAAGCCCGTGCGCCTAGAGTCCGTGCTCCGCAACAAGAGGAGCCACTGCAATAAGGAGCCCGCGCACTGCAACGAAGAGTAGCCCCCGCTCGCCGCAACTAGAGAAAGCCCGCGCGCAGCAGTGAAGACCCAACGCAGCCAATAATAAATAAATTTTAAAAATACGTATCTTACATGGATCCTGGAAGAAACGTGAGGCCTGAAGGCACGTGTGTTTGAGGGATTCGAGTGTGTTACACACCCTTGCTGTTCTTTCTCAGTGCGTCTCTGAGATGTTGGCACAGTGTGGTGTTTCAACACACAGGTTCTTTGAAGTGTTCTGGCTGAACATCTTACTGTGAGTTGGGCACTGCTGTAGGCAGAAAGGGTATAGCGTTGAGAGAAAGAACTCTCGCCCTCCACACAGCTTCTATTCTAGTGACAGGAGAGGTGACACGCCCGCACCCTGCGGAGATGGTGTGCCGTGCGGTATCCAGGAGGAGTGTTAGGGCCGGAGGGCAGCACCGCCGGGTCCGGACAGTGGGGTCAGGTGTGGCCGGGGGACGAGGGCGATGGAGACGGGCTGCCCGCGGACGTGCGGGTTAGGACCATCACCTGGCTCTACGCTGACACTGGACTGGGGGCCAGTTCAGAGGTACAGGCGTGGGGGACAGTGTGGGCACGTCTCGGGTTGAATTGCAGTTTGCTCTTGGCTGGTGAGCTTTGTGTTCATTGGCAGCCTGGATACTTTTTTATGAAGTGCTCCTTCGTGTCTTTTTCCTATTTTTTTTTTTTAACTGGATTGTCTTTTTTTCTTAATGGCTTGTTGGCTTTTTTTCTGTATTCTGGATGCGAGGCCTTTGTGGGATGCGTGTAAAATGTCTTCTCCCAACCTGTGGTTTGCCTTTTTTAATGCTGTCTTTCAGCGAGCAGAAATTCTTGGTCTTAACGCCACCCAGCAGACCATCTCCATCGCGTGGTTGGTGCTTTTGCGTTCTACGAGAGGTTCTTCTTTATTTTCTTCTACGTGTTTCAGTGTTTTGTTCTTCATACTTAGACGTACGGTCTGTCTGGAAATACTTTCTGGGTATCGTGTGAGGAAGGGTTACATTTTAAACTTTGCAGATGTTGCCCGATTGCCCTGGAAAGAGGTTCCAGTTCTTAACTGACATCCTCTCAGCTGCGTGGTCCCCCCAACCCCGGCCCCGATGTGAGCATGTGTGTCTAAATTTGCCAGCCCCTGGCTGTCGGGTGTTGGGAGAGGCGCACGTGGCATCTGCTAGTCTAATGGGCCTTTCTTGAACTGTGGTGACACTGACCCTTACGTGTCTGTCGCCGTCCGCAGCACGCTTTCTGGGGGCTTGGTTTCTGTCTTCACCACGGACCACGGCCTGTATCTCGCGCACGACAAAGCATGGTTCTCACGGTCAGGACCGGGGCGGGTGGTGGGTGGCGGCCGTGAGATGGAGCCAGACACCCCGTCCTGCTCGGTTCTCTGAGTCTGGGGGCCGGGCTGTGCGTGTCCGCCTGCGTGCCTGTGGCTCTCCTCGAGGGCGTGCCCGTCTTCCCTGTGCCCGCGGCGCCGTCGTCTCAGGCGTGCGAGGGGGGCCGAGGAGAGCAGGCGTCACCGTGGGAGGCTCGGTACGGTGTGGGCATGTAGTCGGCTGTGTGGGCCGTACCCCTCGATTCAAGTGCTCAAAGCGCACCCGAGTCACGTCCACTAAGGGCACACTTCCCGCAGGCCCTCAGGAGCATCGAGCGTCTGGAGGAGGAGGACACGCACGAGCCGGCAGAGGGGTTGGCGCCCGGGTCTCGGCCCCCAGACGGTTCCCGGTGGGACGAGGAGCCCTCGCCGCTGGAGGAGTTAGCGGACTTCATGGGGCAGGTTTGGCGTTTTCTACTTCGTTTGCTTCTTGGCACCTAAATATTTTAAACATGTGACCCTTCTGGGAGATATTTCTTGTTCATCTTGACCAAGAACAGTCGCTGTTTTGATTCAAGTGTTGGTGGGGGTTATAAGAGGAACTAAATCCTTGTGAACTTGCTGTTAACCGTGTTCAAAAAATACATCTTGGAACAGCTCACACCAATTGAAAAATACGCTTTGAATTACCTGGAATTATTCCATACTTCCACTGATCAAGAAAAGGAGAGAACTAGTGAGGTAAGAGAATGAACTTTTGACCATCTTAACATGTGAGAATCTCAAATTCTTCCGGGTTAAACTGGGTTGGAACTAAGTGTGACTTGCCTAGAATTAAAGGAATAAACCCGAACCCACCCGTGTACAAGCTGATTGGAAGGGAGAAGCCTCAGGAACCTGCAGGTGCAGTTCTCCTCGGTCCTGAAGCAGCTTGGTGCTCGAAAGAGGGTCATGCACTGGGAACAACGAGGAGGGCCCGGGCCGGGGGGCCGGGGGCGGTGCGGGGGGTGGGGGGCGCGGGCGGCGACGGGCACAACCGCTGTCTCTCCAGGGCGCCGTGCTGGCGGCCGTGGGCGAGTGGGAGGCCCGGAACGCGCGCAGCCTGCGGGAGCGGGAGGCCAGGGCGCGGCGCGAGCTGGAGCAGGAGGAGCTGCTCACCTACACCCGGGAGGACGCCTGCGGCGCGGTACGTGTGCCGGGCGGGGCGCGGGCCGCACACGCCTCCTGGGGCTCTGCTCAGCCGCGCTGCCAGCTTGTGTTCAAGGCTTGACGGGCGTCAGGGTAGATGCTTGGCAGCTGCAGCTTGAAGCCAGGGCTGGGTGCACCTGAAAAGCTCCTGTTCTCCTGCAGGAATTCGTGTGTGAGGGCGCCGACGGGCAGACGGAGGTCATGCCGGTGAGTGCCCGCCTCCCCGTGTCCCTGGGCGCGCCTCCTGCCTCCCGCCCTGCCGGGCAGCTGCTCCTGGGGCCACACGGCTCAGGGCTCTCCCTCCCGCACGCAGCTTTGGACGCCGCCCACGCCCCCCCAGGACGACAACGACATCTACATCGACTCGGTCATGTGTCTCATGTACGAAACCACTCCCATCCCGGAGTCCAAGCTGCCACCCGTGTACGTGAGGAAGGAGCGCCGGAGACACAAGACGGACCCCTCAGGTGGGTTCCTGTGGCGGGAGAGGGTTTGGCACTCCCGGTGGCCCCGGTAACCCTCCTCCACGGCCCTGCTGCCCCCCTTCCCCGCCGACCCGCTGGCTGAAGCCGCCTCTCCGTGCAGCCGCAGGCAGGAAGAAGAAGCAGCGTCACGGGGAGGCCGTGGTGCCCCCGCGGTCGCTGTTTGACCGCGCCACGCCCGGCATGCTGAAGGTTCGCCGGGAGGGGAAAGAGCAGAAGAAGAACATCCTGCTGAAGCAGCAGACACAGTTCGCCAAGCCTTTGCCGACCTTCGCCAAGCCGGCCGCCGAGGCTGCTCCCGACAACCCGGAGTGGCTCATCAGCGAGGACTGGGCGCTGCTGCAGGTGGGACCTGGGCCTCGAGCGCGGCCGGCCGCCTCGTCGGGGCCCTTTGGGGAGCGGGGAGCCCGCCGCCACGCAGCGCCTTGACCCGCGGCGCCTGAACTTGGTCCTCCAGGCCGTGAAGCAGCTCCTCGAGCTGCCGCTGAACCTCACGATCGTGTCCCCGGCCCACACGCCCAACTGGGACCTCGTCAGCGACGTCGTCAACTCCTGCAGCCGCATCTACCGCTCCTCCAAGCAGTGCCGCAGCCGCTACGAGAATGTGCTCATCCCGAGGGAGGAGGGGAAGGTGAGGCCCCCCTTCCCGCGGGGCACGCGGCTCGGCCAGGGGGAGGGAGGGGCGTGGGGCGCTGGGCGCGGCCCTGGGTTGGGGCAGACACGGCCGCAGTCCCGGTGCCCGCCGGCCGGAGCCCCTGCGCCGAGATCTTGCCCGGTACAGAGCATCCACGCTGCTGCGTCATTCGCAAGACCCTGTGTGCTGCCTGTGGCCCGGCGCCGTCCTGGCGCTTCGTCCTGCCTCCCGGGTTACGTGTGTAGCCGGGCACTGCTCTGTGCTCTCAGCGTCCCTGAAGGAGGGCTTCTCGGTGCCTCCCCCTTCCTGCATCACTGTGGTTTCCCGGGGCCTTGGCCGCTGCGGCGGCTTGACAGGCGCCAGACACTCTGGTCCCAGCCGCGGGCATCACACACTCTGAGTGCAGAACAGCCGGGTACGTGGTGTCTGTCATCAGGAGGCCACCTGTGGGGCGGCCAGGCCCCACGAGTCTGCGTGGCTGCTGAGGAGGTCTCCGGGGCGCTGCCTTCCCTTGTCTCCCTTGAGCTGCATTTGTCTCTTGCCATTTCTCCGTCTGCTCTGTCCCCGCCTTGCTGCCTCTCAGCTCCTCGCCTGTCCTAGGAGGGTGTCTGTGGCCTCCATGCAGAAAGCCTCTGCACGCGGCGTCGGGCTGGCGTGTGCCTGTGGCCGGCGCCCAGTTGTAGGGTGGGAGCGATGACCGCGTCTCCTGCCTAGGACGGGCCAGGGCCTGCGGGGCAGTGGCAGACATCCTGGGCTTCGATGAAGTTTGCTCCCGGGTTTCTAATTCATGGAAGTTACTTACTTTCTTTCTATAAGCACTCTTTAACGAATCTCGGTTTTCAATTTTCTAGAAACAGTTGTCTCCAAACTGGGGGCCAGCCGCCGCTTGGTGCCCCGGGGCCGACCAGGGTGAAGGCGCGCTGGCTGCGGGCCACTGGCTGTGTCAGCCCGGCCACTCGGCCTCACCGCTGCCTGCCGAGCTGGAGGCGGGGCGGGCGGGAAGGCCTTGCCCGGGCCGGGAGGGTGTTTGCGGTCGGTGGACGACGGCCGCCGTGTCGTTGCTGTTCCATCTGTGTTGGGTCTCAGAGAGAAGGGCGGGAAGAAGGGACTCACTGTGTAAGCGGGGGACGTCACGTTAGACCTCCCGGTCAGGGACCCTGTTGGCAGGCTCGGCGTCTGACCCTGCTGTGCCACCCCCATCCTGTTTCAGAGTAAGAACAACCGCCCTCTGCGCACGGGCCAGATGTACGCTCAGGACGAGAACACCACGCACACCCAGCTGTACACAAGCCACTTTGACCTGATGAAGACGACTGCGGGCAAGAGGAGCGCCCCCATCAAGCCTCTGTGCGCCTCCCGCGCCCCTACGCCGGCCCTGCGGGGTCAGGCGGCTTGGTTTCCGCTGTTCGTCGTTGGCCTTCCCTTCCTTCTTCAGTGCAGTTTCCTCTCTTCAGTAATTCTCTCTCTCTCTGTGTTACAGGCTTGGCATGAATCCCTTTCAGAAAAACCCCAAGCACGCTTCTGTGTTGGCAGAAAGGTATTTCTGTATTTGTGACACAGTTTTCACCATTTGAAATGATTTCATTTTAGTGTTTTCTTAAACCCTACAAGTTCAGTGAATTGTTGTGCAAATGGCGTGTCCAGGCATCAGCTGGGGGTGGTGTCGAGGTGAGGCGGGCCGGGCACCCTTGTGTCCCCGTTCACGGGATGGGGTGTCCTGCCTGCAGTCTGACAGCATCACAGCGGCTGTGCCACCTCTGAGCTGGCATACGTCTGCTCGGCCCCGCCCTAGAAATGTACCCAGTTGACCGGGGTTGGGGGGTGCTGGTGAGTGTTCTTTCTTTCTTTCTTTCTTTCTTTCTTTATGTTTAGCTCCGTTGGGTCTTGTTGCTGCACGTGGGCTTTCTCTAGCTGCGGTGCGTGGGCTTCTCGTTGCAGTGGCTTCTCTTGTTGTGGAGCATGGGCTCTAGGCATGTGGGCTTCAGTAGTTGTGGCTCACGGGCTCAGAAGTTGTGGCTCGCGGGCTCTAGAGCACAGGTTCAGCAATTGTGGCACATGGGCTTAGTTGCTCCGTGGCATGTGGGATCTTCCCTTACCAGGGCTCGAACCCGTGTCCCCTGCATTGGCAGGCGGATTCTCAACCACTATGCCACCAGGGAAGACCTGGGGTGAGTGTTCTTGCCTTGAAATTTTGCAAAGGAAGAAAAATGACTGGGTAGATGGGTAGAGAGATGGGTAGGTGTGAGAGAGCGGACAGAGGGAAAGAGAACTGTACGGTCTGAGTTGCTCGGCACATTGACTTTTGCTATAAAATCCCTGCAACTTCCTGCATGTTTGCCTTTTTGTAATAAAATATCGGGAAAAAACACATGTTCGGATGGAACCCAGTTGCTCCTCTGGCTCAGGCCTTCCTCGTCACCAGGTAGGTTTTGCAGATAACGCCTGACACGGGCCCGTGCCTGCTGAGGGCCCCCGGCCCCTCCCGGCCGCACCAAGGACCAAGGCCTGCGCTGCCCGCCCGCTCCGCGCACCCCGGCCTCCACGGCCTGCTCCTCCGCCTGGCGGCTGGCTCTGCCTTGCGGGTCACTCCGTCTGGGACTGTCTCTCTGGACCCGTCGGCCCCCCGCCAGGCCCTCCCTCACACGTCACCTTCTCCTTGTTGGTACTCGCGCCCCAGCCTCTCTCTCTGTTTCTTCCTGGAGCGGATCGTCTTTGTGTTTTTACTTGACCCCTTCAGCGCCTGCATGAGCTCCGTGGACGTAGGGGTTCTAGAGGCTAGAGGCGCAGAGCACATGTTCCATATGTGCGTATTGATCGAATTGATGATTATTTCATTAATTGGTTTTCTTAACAAGAAAAGCACGCTGGGCCGGGGTTCAGCAGTGAAAGAGGCAGGCCCAGTGCTGCCCTCCCGTTTCTCTCGCACGAGACACAGACTCTGAGTGAACCTCACGGAGGGCGAGGATTCA
The DNA here is from genome assembly GCF_965194805.1 of Balaenoptera borealis. Lineage (NCBI taxonomy): Eukaryota > Metazoa > Chordata > Mammalia > Artiodactyla > Balaenopteridae > Balaenoptera > Balaenoptera borealis. The sequence continues at coordinate 91,150,395 of NC_138875.1, forward strand.
CCCTGCAGGGGACAGAACCTAGCCTGGCCGAGCGGAGGAGAACGGGGCGGGCGGGAGGGCATGGAGGGCAGGGTGGGCGAATAGAAGGCTGGCCTGCAGGATGGGAGGGAGGAGGTCTGGGGATGGTGCCACCGCGGTGGGGAGCAGGGCAGCGCAGGGGTGGCCCGCAGTTTGGGCGGAAGCAGGGGCGGTGTGAGGCCGACCAGAGTGAGCTGGAGGGAGGCTGCAAGGTGAGTGCAGACCTGCAGGGCATCTCGGTGGCTCGGTTTTGTTCTTGTGTGTCTGGCGCCGGTGGGAGAGGTCGGGGGACAGGATGAGGGTGGAGCCGGGCTGGCCTTGGCCACGTGCAGGCCACGTGTGCCGCGGGGGTGCCTCTAGGAAGTGGCCAGGGTCAGGGTCTGTAAGCGGTGGGAGGCCAGGCCGTGTGTCCCGGGAGGGAGCTGGGTGTGGAGCAGGAAGTGCTGGGGCGGCTGGACCGTCGCCACGCCCAGCGGTTGAATTTCCCCCCCAGTGGTGGAGGCCTGGGGCAGGCGGAGTGGGGAGTCTGCTGAGGCTGTGGCTTTGCCACCAGGCGTGATGGAGAGACACGGGGTGAGGGGGGCCAGCATGCGAATATGCAGGCGGCAGGCTGGGTTGCACGACTTCCTCAGGGGGTCGGGGGGCTGAGTGGACTGACGTGGGCGAGGTCAGAGAACGGGAGAGAACGCACTGCGCGAGCTGGGGCACGTGACGTGGGAGGGCTGGTGTCCAGAGGGGCCAGACAGGTGCAGCACCGGCACCTGGGCCGCCCTGAAATGCAGAGGTGGCGCACGAGGGCAGAGCCAGCCTCCCCGTGGCAGGACTCAAGGCTGGTAGGTGACCGTCGGGGGGTGGGAGCCCAGGAGCCCCTGGAAGCAAGGGTTCTGTGAGAGGCTGCGTGCGGAGGGCTGTGGGGCCCTCATGGCACTGGGCGGGTGGCCGGCTGCTCTCCGCGGGGCGAGGGCTGGCGCTCAGTGCAGGTGGGGGCAGGCCTGGCTTTGGCGGGCGGGGGCGGCTGGTTTGCGGTGAGGAGCACGGCGCCGAGGGGCTTTCTTGCCCCACGTGTTCGGGGACGCGTGGTATCCAGGCGCCGTGCCGAGTGCCGCTGCTGCGGGGGACCGGGCCCAGGCCCGCCTCTGGCAGGCGGTCCTTGTCGTGAGGGAATGGGAGCCGCCGAGGTCTGGGGCAGAGTGGCAGCCTCTCCTCTCCAGGGCCGAGCCGCTTGGGCCCCGGCCTTGGCATCCGGGCACCTGGCGTCGTGGGAAATGAGGGCTTTGGATTTCTAGCACGTTTGTCTACTTAGAACTTGCAGTTTATTTCTCGTTTTTCTTTTGTCTTTAGTGGAATCAACTACGACAAACCGCTGCCTCCTATTCAGGTCGCATCACTCCGGGCGGAGCGCATCGCCAAGGAGAAAAAGGTGTGTGTGGTACAGCTGGCGGCGGGAGGGCCGCGAGGGGGGCCGGGGGCCGGGGGCCCCCCGGGCCAGCTCCTCCACACGCTCCGTTCCCTCCTGCCCCGCAGGCGCTGGCCGACCAGCAGAAGGCGCAGCAGCCGCCCGTGGCGCAGCCGCCGCCACCACCGCCGCCGCCACAGCCGCAGCCGCCGCCGCCCCAGCAGCCGCCCCCGCCGCTGCCCCAGCCCCCATCGGCCGGCAGCCAGCAGCCCGCGGGGCCGCCCGCCGTCCAGCCCCAGGCCCAGGCGCAGCCCCCGGCGCAGCCCACGCCGCCCCCGCCGAAGGCGCCCCCCGCGATCACGACGGTGGGCAGCGCTGCAGTGCTGGTGAGAAGGCACACGGAGCGGTCGGTTCCAGCGCGCCCCTGTCCAGGGTCCTGCGGCTTCCAGCCCGCGGACCCTCCTCCCAGAGGAAGTGGGAGGCCAGCCCAGTCTCCCGCAGTCTCCCCCTCGAGGAAGCACGTGTCTCACCCCATCTCTCCCATGCTGGGTCAGCTCCGCCCTCCAGGCTGGGTTAACTGGGCAGCGATGTGGGAGACGAGGCCACTCTTCTAGGTAGAGGTGAGCGGGAGGTGTGGAACTAGGGTCTTGTGAAGCGTGGAGAGGTCGCCCTCTCTTGTCCCTGCAGACTCGAAGAGCAGGTACTGTTAGTGCAGCCCGTCCTCTCCCAACCCTGCCCCGCTTTCCCTCAGAGCTGTGCACACGCGTGTGCGTCTTCAGTGCCCGTGAGAGGAAGGTGGTAAAGTGCATAAAAAAAGAAAGGCGCTGTGTCAATCTTACGCACCCTGCGCTGTCGCCGCCGTGCCCTGCCGCGTCCCCTCTCTGCGTGTGCCTGGTGACACGTTGGAGTCCCACGTGGGGAAGCACTGCTGCCCGGCGCGGGACGGTCTTGTCGTATGGGGTCATTTCCACCCCATGTTCTTTGTTACATTTGCCGCAGTGGCATTCGGTGTGCACTTGGCAGCTCCGTGCTTCATTGCTCAGAAAACTAAGCACCTGCCTGGCGTGAGGGCTGCTCCCTGCCCAGGAGGACAGTGGTGGGCGGTCAGGAGGGGACCTTCTGCAGGGCTGACCCCTGGGCTGCGGCCAAGTGACATTAGTCAGAAAAGAATGGAAAACAGCCAGCACAGAGGCCGTGAACTTGGCAGACGTGGGGCTCAGAAGGGTCAGTGTGGCCGGAGCCTGGTGACCGAGGGACGGACTCAGTACTGTGGGAGGAGGTGGGGGGAGAGGGGGCTCAAGTCAGCCTTGCGGGCCGAGTAACCGTGACCAAGAGTTTGGATTTGATCCTGATGAGGTGGAAGGCTTTGGAGTGTTTACGCGGGGCAGAGCTTGACCTGAAATTCAAATGGTTTTCTTTCTTCAGCAGGCGGGAACCATCAAGACATCCGTCACAGGGACAAGCATGCCCACGGGTAAGAAGTCACACGGGCGAGATGGCGCGATTGGAGGTGCGTTCTTTCCTGTCCTCCTACCTCCTGGCCTCTCCCCGCAGGCGCGGTGAGCGGAAACGTGATCGTGAACACCATCGCCGGCGTCCCCGCCGCCACCTTCCAGTCCATTAACAAGCGCCTCGCCTCACCCGTGGCACCTGGAGCCTTGACTGTGAGTTGCCCCTGCTCCTGGGCGCTTTTGGTGGCATGCATGACCCAGGACACTGCAGTAGCCGTTGGCTTCTTAAAAAAAATTCTGTTCCATTGGTACAGAAAGTCCTGATCTAGTTTGCGTTTCATAAAATACCGAGGACATTGAGGGGTGCAGAGGATGGTTTCCACGTGTGCTTTCTGGGAGAGAGAGTGTTGAAATCCCCCACCGTGGTTCCAGGAGGAGGGAGGGGGTGCGAGGGCATGTCTCCAACTCCACGGACAGGGTGCCCACGTGCCGTAGCGGCAGGTTTGCCCGTGTGTGTGGACGTGGCGCCATTGCACAACGGGACACAAGGCGGGGCAGTGTGTTTCTGGGTGTCTAGGCCCATGCGTGGGAAGCAGGAAGGGGCCAGATCTGGGCAGAGGGAAAGACGCAGAGCAACGCAGAGCCACAAGACCTCTGAGCATGTAACCAGAAGGAGACAGGGCACTCACCAAAGGACACACCTGCCCGTCTGTGGTGTTTCACCATAGAAAACAAAAATAAACAACTGAAATTAAGGAGTTTACATTTACATCCTGAGTTCCAGTTTAGTCACAGATCTAAAGACAGCATGTGCCCTGAGTGAGAAGCTGCTTCAAAGTCAGCAGTGCTTTGGCAAATAGAGTGACGTCCCTGTTGGGTTCTGAGAAATGTCTTTCCTATGAAGGTGTTGTTGGTAGTGAACTAGATAGTGTGGTGTTGGGAAAAGGATGGACACATAGATCCATGGAGTAGGACAGAGAGTCCAGAAATAGACCCATGTGTACATAGTTGATTAATTTTTACTAAGAGTGCCGGGGGAGGGACTTCCCTGGTGGCACAGTGGTTAAGAATCCGCCTGCCAATGCAGGGGACACGGGTTCGAGCCCTGGTCCGGGAAGATCCCACATGCCACGGAGCAGCTAAGCCCGTGTGCCACAACTACTGAGCCTGCGCTCTAGAGCCCACGAGCCACAACTACTGAGCCCACGTGCCACAGCTACTGAGCCTGCGCCCCTAGAGCCCCTGCTCCGCAGCAAGAGAAGCCACCACAATGTGAAGCCCCGCACGGCAACGAAGAGTAGCCCCCACTCGCCACAAGTAGAGAAAGCCCGCACACAACAATGAAGACCCAACGCAGCCAAAAATAAATAAAATTTAAAAAGAAAAACAAAAGAGTGCCGAGGGATTTAAATGGAGAAAGGGCAGTCTCTTCAACAAATGGTGCTGGAGGAATTGGGGAGCCATTCAAAGCCGAATGAACTTTGAACTGTTACTAATACTGTATATGAAAAGTCACTCAAAGTGGATCATGGGCCCATATGTAAAACCCAAAACTATAAAATTTCTAGAAAAAAAACACAGAACATCTTTGCTTGGTTTTAGGCAAAGATATCCTAGGATACCAAAAGCCTACAAATTATGAAAAAAGTTAATAAATGAGGCTTCATCAAATCAAGAACTTCTGTTGTTTGAAAGATATTGTTAATAAAATGAAAAGCAAGGCATGGAAAATATTTGAAGAACATATCTGATAAAAAGGCTGGTACTTAGATTATACAAAGATTTTTCAGTCAATAATAAGAAAACAACTTTTAAAAGTGGACAAAAAAATTTTTTTTTAACGGACAAAAGATTTGAGCAGTTACTTCACCATGGAAGATACATACGGAGATATATATATATATACAGCGTATGGATAGCAAATAAATACGAAAAGATGTTCAACATTGTTAGTCATTAGGGAAACGTAAATTGAAACTACAGCGATCTACTACTACCACACGTCTCTGAGAACGGCTGTAAAAAACGAAACACCTGGCAGTATCAAATGCTGGTGAGGCTGCAGAGCAGCTGGAAGTCTCGCTGCTGGTGGGACGCGAGGCCTGAGCAGCCGCTCTGGAAAAGAGCTCGTTCCTCACAAAACTAAACGCACACCTACTCTCCAACCTATCAGCTCCACTCCTAGGTGTTCTCCCAAGAGAAATGAAAGCACGTCTGCACAAAAAACCTGAGCATGAATGTGCTCAGTGGCTGTGTTCATAATTACGATATAAGGGAACAGCCCCAATGTCCTTGAGCAGGGGAGCAGAAGGGGAGATGGTGCACCCGTCCCATCTGGCACTGCCCGGCGGTGCAGGAGACTGCTGGCACGTGCGGCTGCACGGCGGATCTCAGTGGCGTTGTGCTGGCTGACAGGAGTTTTGAAAGCCTTCATACGTGTGTGATTCCATTTAAACCACATGGAAAAGGCAAGACTTTAGGGACAGCAAACGGAATATGTTCTGTATCTGGTGGCTACTCGGCCTTATACATTTATAAAAATTCATAGAACTGTATTCCTGAAACAGGTGAATTTTACTGTATGTGAGTTACACCTCAATAAATTGGGTTTAAAAAATTAGAATACTCTAAGCAGTAGAGTAAATATGAAAACAGTTTTTCTAGGATGTGACCGGATTATTTCATTTATTTTTCTTTCTACTTTGTAGTAAACCACTTTAGACTCAGCCGCTTCACTGAATACAGAAGCTATTAGTTAGGCTTGTGGCATTAGGATCATTTCCTATGACCAGTGTCACTCCTTCTGTGAGGTTGGCAAGCCCAAATCATTGCACTTGGTATTTTATTTTGAAAAGACCTATTTCTGTGGTCATATTTTTAAAAGATAAAGCCATTTATCCACAATGTATTTTTTGAACAGCTCTTACAGACAAGATACTCTCCCTGGTGATGTGGGGCTAGAAGTAGGACTCGAACACACGGCTTGCTTTCATGGGGCTCTTACAGTCAGTCCTGTGGCCGCACCTAAAAGAGGTAAAGGGAGGTAAAGATAACAGGGAGGTTTTCTGGAGAAGGGAGCGTTGGGCTTCCACAGAATAGGAAGGTGTCATCCACAAAAACGGCTCTTTGGAAGGCAGGGCGAGTCGTACAAGCAAAGGTTTAGTGGTGGGAAAGTGAATGGTGTATACTGGGCACAGCAAGCGGTTCTGTTTGGACGGAGCACAAGACGCATTAGCAGAGAAGCGGTAGTTCCCACAACCTCTCAGAGGCTCTTGAGCGGCTGCGTGTGATTGGTCTTGTGTGACAGTGAGCCTAGGCTGTCATGGGGTTTGGATTTCAGGCTGAAGAATGTGGATTTCATTCACCAGGCGATGGGGAGCCCCTGAAAATCTTTGAGCAGAGGTGTGTTTTAGGGAAATTCATGTGATGTTTTATGTGTAGAGTAGATGATTGCAGAAAAGGTTAGAGAGAAAGCTGTTGCAGTAGTGCAGGAAAGGACTTCTGTTTCTGGTGATAAGGTGAGTTAAGTTGTTTATACCACTCTCCTAATGAAAAGAACTGAAATTATTGGATAAAATTTTTAAATATCCTCTTCAAAGTTTCAAGGAGCTGACAAAAGAGTAAATAATTATTAGGCCAAAATCTAAGGGAAGAGGCAACCCAGAGAGATACACAGGGTGCCCTTGTGTCCGCCTTGGAGTACACTTCACCTTCTCAGGCAGGGGGACCCCCCCCCCCATTCAAGCCCAAGGCCCGACTCACCCAGGTGGAGAGTCTAAAAGGAGGCATTGATGCCTTGAGGCAGGCCCCCAAATGGCTAAGCCCTTAGGGCAGGGTGAAATAGAAGTAAAATCCATCATGCTGAGCAGAGGGTGGGGCGGGGGCTCTTCCTGTGGAACTCTAGCCCCAAGTCAGCTGTCAGTTTGCATCTCACGTTGATGGCTCCCCAAAAGGGCTCCCAAAGCCCCTCAAATTGTGACGTAGACCTGGATGAGCAGTGTTCCTGGGTAAGTGGCCAGAATAAAATGCAGATTTTCTGGAGGAATGTGCCTTCATCCTGGACTTCTTAGAATGTCCACAATGATTTTCAAGTATAATGAGCCGCATATAATAGAAGATAACCAAACACACACGGAAAGAAGGCACCACGAGTGAGAACCAACAGAAACAACAGCCACTGGGCAGATCCTCAAAGACTTGAGATGGTGGGGTTATCAGGCGTAGGTTAGAAAACAATGATACTTTCTATTTTAAAGAAATAAAAGAAACTTGCGAATGTCTGTAAAAACCAGGAAACTGTACTTAAAAGAATACAGAGAACTTTAAGAAATGAAAAGTATGGTTACCAGTATTGAAAAATAAATATCTTATAATTGGGCTTAATATCACTTTCCACACGGCTGAAGAGAGAGTTAGTGAACTGGAAGATAAATGAGAAGAAGTTTTCTCCCGAATGCAGCACTGGGAGACAGCAGGTGGGAGTGCGGAAGAGAATTGAAAGCCACAGAAGATGGAGTGAGAGGATGTGATCAGAGTTCCAGACAGAGAGAAAGTTGAGCAGAGACAATACGTGAAGAGGTAAGAGTTTCCCAGAACTGATTGATGACACTGATCCATATACACCAAAGCTCAACTAATCCCGGTCAGGGGTGACGAAAGGAGGTCTGCAAAGCAGCCTGAGAAAGTCAGGTCGCCTTCAGAGGTACAGCTGCTTACTTCTCGGCGGTAGTAATGAAGCCAGGAACCAGCTCCTGGAATGGCATGACATCTTCATTGTAGTCAGAGAATATAACTGCCAGCCCTGAAAATACCTTGAAGAACAAACATTTCCAAACAAAACCTAAGAGAATTCCCTATAGATCTCGACTAAATGAACTAATTGAGGTGAAAACGGACTTTACAAACAACAGTAACTTACTGTAGGGTCAACAAAGGCAGACATAACACACACGATACAATGACATGAGCAGGGCTCAGGATGTTGAAACATTCCAGAATCCCTTTATTGTTCAGGAAAAGTGTGAAATTGTGGATTAGACTTTTGTAAGTTCTTGATACAATTTTTAGACAAGCCACCAAAAGAATAAGAATAGAGTATAACTTCCAAACTTTGGGAGGGGAAAGTGGGATGAGAAGAAAGTAATCTGCAGGAAGGCAAGAAAGGTGATTAAAAGAAATACGGAACGGGTGAGTTGAACAGGAAGCACAGAATAAGATGTTGGATTTGGATTCAAATATGTAGGTAGTGAAATGTAAGATTAGGGACAAACTAGACAGGAAAACATAATGGCCGGCTGCACCTGGGGGCCAGCAGGGGCCAGTGTCATGTCTCAGGGTGCTTTCAGAGGCGGACGCAGTGGAGCTGGGCCCAGTCTGCGGAGGGCCTGCGGCAGCCGCGGCTCCGAGGGACGAGGACACGGCGAGGCTGCTCTGCGCTGCAGACGAGGCCAGGTCGCGACGCCGCGCCGTCCAGGGCTGCAGCCTGCGCACCTGGCTGGGGATGGCCGCGGGGGGTTGGTTAGGGGCCTGTACGTTTCCGGGGAATAAACACGGGCATCTAGATGGTTCCTGGGACCACAAGGTCTTTTGAGTGAGGACAGCGGGACGGGGACAGGCAGTGTTTTAGACTGGGGGTGGCAGCGTTGCGATCTTCCCTTCTGCGGGCGACCCATCCACGCTAGCCCTAGGCACAGGCTTGGAGTTCACAAGGGGAACAGTCCCTCAGCACCCTGTCAGAAGGCCAGCATCTGGAATGTGCCTCGTCTTCCAGGATTTAGAGTTCGGTGCCCTTTTCTCCGCACCCGGTGACGGGAAAGAGTCTTGCGTGTCGCGCAGCAGCCTGACAGTTTTCTTCTCTTCGCCTTTTCCAGACCTCGGGAGGCTCTGCTCCTGCCCAGGTGGTCCACGCCCAGCCTCGAGCAGTTGGGTCCCCGGCCACGGCCACGTCCGACATGGTGTCCCTGGCACCGACTCAGGGCGTTCGAGCGGTCACCTCGGTGACGGCCTCGGCTGTGGTCACTACCAGCCTGACCCCGGTGCAGACCCCGACGCGGTCTTTGGTGACTCAAGTGTCACAAGGTAAAGGCAGAGTTGGTTTCCTGTGTGACCTGCCCTGCTCTTCAGGCTCCTTAGGGCTCAGGCTTGCACGCGTGTGCGGGGCTGCAGTCTCACCAGGTGACCTCTTCAGCCACAGGGGTCCAGCTGCCGGGGAAAACCATCACGCCCGCGCACTTCCAGCTCCTGCGGCAGCAGCAGCAGCAGCAGCAGGCGGCCTCTCAGGTGCAGGTCCCGCAGATCCAGGGCCAGGCCCAGGCGCCGGCGCAGATCAAGGCAGTGGGCAAGTTGACACCGGTGAGCGTCCTCTAGAAAACCGAACGCACACACTGTGTGATGATGCCTTGATGTGCCATGTGATTCAGAGTGTGTTTTGCACAATCTGCCATCGTCTTTATGTGGGAAGTGTGTTTGTGTTGTCTTTAGAAATCACTTTGCACACAGGGCCGCTTCCATGATCACGCGACCAGCTTGTTCACAGCTCTCTGAGGCCTTAATCCCCGTTTCCGGATGGGTCTTCCCACTCGCTTGCTTGTGCTCTGTGCTCAGGCTCCAGGGACCCTTTTCCCAGCCTGAGAAAATGTCAGTGAAAAGTGTTCCTCGACAGTTTTAAGAGACGAGGTGGTGAAGACTCGGTTTCTTGAGGAATAGTTCATTTGCAGTATTGTTTCTCTCATTTGAGTGCTGATGTTCCTGAATTTTGCCAATCTGTGTACGAGCTGTACTGTTACCTAAGTAAACACATTCATTTTAAAAGGAAATACTATATTCCTGCCACAAATGGAAAAGCATTCATACTCACCATAGAAAGTAACCACAAAAACGTGTAACAAAAGCAAGGTGGTACTTCAGACTCCCAGCTGGCTGTCGGGCCTGCCACAGTAAGTACCTGACCTCGGGCCTGCCCCTTGCGGGTGACAGAGGGGACGAGGGCACTGGAGGGCGGTGAGGACGTGCGAGCACCAGCTGAGACTTCTTCGTCCCGGAGGCACCCGAACGCGCGCCAGGGAAACGAGGCGTTCCGTCCTCCATCACACCAGCCACAGCTCAAGGGCGCGAGGCCACACATGGCTGTGACTGCCACATTGGACAGCCCAGCTCCAGAACGTGTCCGTCGCCGCCGAAGCTGGCAGACAGCAGACAGCGCTGAGTTAGGGTTGCCCCGCCCGGCAGAGGCGAGCTCTCAGAGCTGGTCTCCGCCGCTCCCGCCCCACGGCCTTGCCTTCCCACCTCCCCGCTCCTCCCGCTCTAAGGCAGCGGGGCCTTCAGCTGCCCCTGCTCCCCTCTTCCAGCTGCTCAGAGCCCCACGTACCGGCTCACTTGCCTGGTTCTGTTACTCCCTTCCCTTCCCTCTCCTAAACCAGTGGCAAAGTCCTTTTCTTTTTCAGCACCTTGAACGAGATCGGACGGTCGTGAATAACTCAATATAAATTTCCTTAAAACATTTTTATTCCCTAAAATATTTCCTGAGCTATCTTTATCTTGATATTTTGACTTCTTTTAAAGACATGGGTTTATTTACCAATTAAACTTTCATTTGGAGACAGTTGGCGTACAAAATTTAGAGCTAATGCTTATCTTACAGCACATTTTAAAATTTCAAGAGGGACGACGATTTTAAGACTTAAAGAATTTTTGGTGGTGCTGCAGATTTGAATCGCCTTGCTTGTAAGCGATAAGAACCCAGAAATTTTGCTATGAATTTGCTAATCTGTGAGAATCACTGTTGCTAGTTTTCATCAGTGGTAAGGGAACATTTAAAAAATGTTGTTGGCAAGGCCTGGAGGATGGTTTGCACACTGCACGTCAGCAGCTGTTTACTTCGACATTGAACGGGTAGTAGAACAGTAACTTAAAACCAAGATATATACGAAATGGAATACGGTTGACGTTGATGAAAAGATTACTTTATCTGGGTTTTAGGAACACCTGATCAAAATGCAGAAGCAGAAACTGCAGCTGCCCCAGCAGGCGCCCCCAGCACAGGCCCCGCCGGGGCCCCCGCAGCCAACGGCGCAGGTGCAGGTGCAGGCCCCGCAGCCCACGCAGCAGCAGAGCCCCCAGCTCACCACGGTCACGGCCCCGAGGCCCGGCGCCCTGCTCACGGGCACCACCGTGGCCAACCTCCAGGTGGCCCGGCTCGTAAGTTCCGGTCGATACGCTTGTTTTCCCAGAGCAGCGTCTCCTTCCGTTTTAACTGAACCGTTGTTGCTCGCTCAGGCCCTTGCAGGTATTATGGCGGAGTGACAAGTAAAGGCACGGTCGTTCCCCCAGGAACTTAAGTTCTCCTCGGAGAGGGCGAAACAGCACGTGGGAGACATTTACACAGTCACGCTTTCCAGAATGTCGGTGTCGCAGAGCTTATGGTGGCCTGAGAGGCTGGGGGGTTGGGGAGCGAGCCCGACCACGGAGAGAGAGCAGGCTTTACGTGGGGGGGGGGGTGACGGGAGGGCGAGATGTGGCCCCTGGAAGGTGTCCCGGTGCTGCTGGGGCAGAGGCCAGGCACGAGGCCCGTGTGGTCGGAGCAGAGGGGAGGTGGAGGGGCGAGCGAGGCCCCAGAGCCAGGCTCAGGGGTCACGGTGCTCTGCAGGCCCGGAGAGGCATCGAAGGTTTCTGAAGGAGGGGATGATGGTGTGGTGAAAGGGGTGTCTGGGAACGCCAACTACATTCGGCACGTGTCGAGGCGGTGTCCTGGAGCCCAGATGCTGTCACATCAGGCAGGCCAGTACCCAGCGCGGGCGGCTCCCTTTCTGGCACTGGCGACGGCTAGCATTAGGGATCCTGCTCTGGGTCAGGTGCTGCCATAGGCTCTCCGCCTGTCACCTGATTGGTGCTGAGGCAGGAGTGGGTGCTGTGATGCTAGCTCCATTTTGCAGGTGCAGAAACCAAGGCACACACCTTCAGTAACTTACCCAGATCTTACAGCTTGTCACCCACAACACAGCTGTGATCTGGAGCTCTGGGGGCCCAGGCTCCGCTTCCCGTGTGCTTCACTCCACTTTTAAGTCTGTAAGAGAGGGGCTAGAAATGGATAAAAACTGTGAAAGCAAGCTTGGTGTTACCTGTGTTCACAAGAAAATGCCAATTCAAATGAGCAGAGTAGTAATCACGCACGATGGCCCGCCTTGGGGCAGCCCACGCCTCGGGCGGGGCTTGCCAGCGGGAACCCTCTCCCTCTGGAGAGGCTTAGAGTCAGTTGAGCTAAGAAATGCGCCCATTATTTTACCCAGTGATTCTATTTCTGCTATATCCTAAAGAAATAATAGAACAAGTACAAAGTAATAAACGTACAAACTTGTATCAGGGGAGACTTGACTGTCCATTACTGAGGAGTTGACTAAATAGACTGTACAGCGTGCACACAGTGTAATAGTACACAGCTTTGGGGAAGGATTGTTGCACAAGGAGGAGAGGCAGGTTACAAAATGTCTAGAATTCATCCCATTTTACACACTTTCCTGGCAAGCCGCACAGATGAGGACAAGGTCTGGTGGGCTGGGTATCATTTCCACGTTCACATGTGGGCACCTTAGGGTTATGGCTGATTTTTACTTCCTCGTATTTTCTTAGGTAGTCTGAGTTTTTGTATGTATAAAAACGGATCTACTTCCATTTTCCTTTTAAAAAATATAACTTAAGGAAAAAAGTGCTTGGTAGCCGAGTGATAAGTCACAGGAGGTGGAGACCGAGGGTGGCCCTTGGTGGGAGGCCGAGGCCATAATTTCGGGCTGATCTTCTGTGGCCGCTGAGGGATAGGAGACGAGCGTAGGAAGTGTGGCGGGAGCGGGGTGCTGTCAGGCTCTGAGATGCAGGAGGCAGAGACGCTCGCTGTGGGACAGGAGCGCATCTGAGCAGCAGTGCGCCCGGGCGTCCGGGGGCTGCCGAGCCCCGCTCCCTGTGTCCGCTGGTGACGGTCAGGGCACGTAGGCGACCCACAGTGAGCTGTTTTCCATTAGCTGACCACCACGCGGCACCTTTGTGAATGTGTCAGTTTCTCACCACCTGACCGCTGGTGGGGAAATGTCTGCAGATGTGTGGAATGCTGAATGTCTCTGGACTCTCCCATTGTTTTCACTGTCTAGACCCGGGTCCCCACTTCACAGCTGCAGGCTCAAGGGCAGATGCAGGCCCCGGCGCCCCAGCCAGCCCAGGTGGCACTGGCGAAGCCCCCGGTGGTGTCGGTGCCCGCAGCCGTGGTCTCCTCGCCGGGCGTCACGACGCTGCCCATGAACGTTGCTGGGATCAGTGTGGCCATCGGGCAGCCGCAGAAAGCCGCAGGTGCCTGTCTCATGCCACCCCTCGCCCCCTGCCACTCTGCATACAGCCTTGAGTGGGGCTGACAAGCCTTTTCTAGTTAGTAGCTGTGGCCCGCAGCTATCTCGGGTGTGTCACGGTTTATTTTAGCAGAAGTGTCCCTCGATTTAACCGTTCACTTTCTTAACTTCCCCAACCTTTGTCCAAATGTCGTTGTGAACCTGGAAACATTTTAAGTAGATGTAAGAGAGGCTTTATTTAGCTCAGCGTCATTTCAGCGTGTAGTTTTCTGCACAGAAATCACCGAAGCTGAACTCACCGTGAGCCCTGAGACCTTGTCCCTCCTTGGCGCTTGTGATTAAATGACCTGATCGGTGTTCTCAGGGCAGACTGTCGTGGCCCAGCCTGTGCACGTCCAGCAGCTGCTGAAGCTCAAGCAGCAAGCCGTCCAGCAGCAGAAGGCCATCCAGCCGCAAGCCGCCCCAGGCCCGGCCGCCGTCCAGCAGAAGGTACTGGGTTCCCGGTTGTCCCCTCTTTACGTGAGTCGGGCCCCGCTGCCAAGCGTGGGATGCACGGAGGTGGGGAGGGTCCTGAGCCGGCCCAGCTTGGCTGCCTGGCCTCCACGCCCCGGGGAGCCCGTGGTTGTGGCCTTGGGCTGCACGGAGGACGGCCTTGGGGCTGGCCCTGGAGGGAGCGCACGGTCCATGAGAGGGGGGGCCCCCATGCACTGCGGGCTCCTGGGGGCAACTGTGAAGGACGCAGGGTGTTGAGCTTCATGACTGGGAGGGGCCGGAAGGACTCGGGGAAGCAGGTGTAGCTCCTGGTGTGCGACCCATCTGGGTGCACAGGAGCCAGCTGAGGACCATCTCCGTGTGTGTGTGTGTGTGTGTGTGCGTGCGTGTGTGTGTGTGTACGTGTGTACACATGCGCTCGCCATCAGAGGATGGACGGAGGGAGGGGCGAGAGGGGACAGGGTACTGTGAGAGGAGTGCTGTCAGCGACCCCCTGACTCAGAAGGCGGGGCGGCAGCTCTGAGCTGATTCAGGCCCCAGAGCCGAGTCCTCCTCGGGGCGGGGGTCCGGGGCCGCGTTGACAGCAGGAGCAGAGGCAAGGCGCTCTGTTTCCCGGGGCTTCTGCCTTGTCCGCCCCCTGGTGGCCCGAAGCCTGGCGTACAGGTGATGACGTCGTGGCTCTTGAACGCCGTGTCGTATCTGCGCTGCTTTCTGAACCGGAGCGCGCCGGCGCACCGTCCCCGTGTGCTGAGGGCTCCGCAGGCGGCTGGTGCCCCTTCTCAGAGACTGACCGACGTGCGGAGACGTGAAGTGACTTCTGGGGTGGGCCGTGCCGGGCTGGGAGGCAGTGTGACAGGACGGAGACCGGGCTGGGTCATCACGGAGGCTTAGCCAGCGTCTGAAAGAGAGAAGGAGAAGGGCTGTAGCCGAAGTGCCAGTTGGTATGTTCACGTAACTTGAAAGAAGACTTCTGAGACGTTAAAACTGTCCAGAGCTGTGGCTTTGTAAACTGAATATATGGGCCACATACACGCATGGCTTTCTGAATAGTATTTAAACGTTCCTGGCAGGGAAAACTGAAAATCAGACTAAATGTGTAAAGATTGTGCATACAGGTTTGTTTCTGTTTGTGCTAAATAGTTTTGAGTATATGCCAAATTCTTAAAGTTAGATTTGGAAACTGTGTGTGTTTTCTGTATCGTCAAGTTCACTCGCTTAACTTACGTGATGAGCAGACGTGGCACCACGTGCCTCAGAAGATGGGAGATGAAGCCCAGCCTGGCTGTGAGGGTACCTCCCAGCAGGGGAGGAGGTGACCCAGGACCAGGCACCCCGCGGGGGCAGCAGCAAGAACAGGGCAGCGGGCAGGCAGGGCCAGGAGCCGGGGTGGTCACGCTGCCGGCGTCTGGGGGCAGTCGGGGCCCACGGAGGAGGCCCGGTGGCTCTGAGAAGGGGACACAGAGCCTTGCCTGCTCTAACCCTGGGCGGCCTCTTTTTCCTCAGATCACGGCACAGCAGATTGCTGCTCAGGGCCAACCACAGAAGGTCACCTATGCCACCCAGCCAGCCCTTAAAACCCAGTTTCTCACCACGCCCATCTCCCAGGCCCAGAAACTGGCTGGGACCCAGCAGGTGCAGACCCAGATCCAGGTGAGCAGCGGGGAGCCCGAGGGCTGGGAGCAGACGCGGCGGGCGCTCGGAGGTAGAGCGGGGGACGCCGCCAACCAGCGCCCCATGGAGAGCGTCGTGGGGCCCTGCAGCGTGGCCGGGGGGCCGCGCTCAGGTCCTGCTGCGGTGGCAGGCTCTGCTGTGAGGCTCCTCCAGGGCTCGTGGTCGTCCCTCCGCTGCCGCCGGCTGCCCGGCATCGCCCACCTCCTGGGTCCCGCCACACGCGTGACGCCCGGGACGGGGTGCGGGGCTGTGGGCACGCCCACCCGCCGAGCTCCTGTGGTCCCTCAGCCGCGGCCCGTGCCGGCCTGCCGTCTGCCCTCCTCTGGCAGCGGTGCGAATCTGCTGACCGTCGGGGCCCCTGCCTTGGGACGAGCCTGTTGGGGGGCTTCCCGGTGGGGCTGTACGTCCCGGGCATCTGCCTTTGGGTCTGTGTGTCACACTTCTCGCGGCTTGTGCCTGATCTGCTCACTCACTTTACGAACAGAGCTTCTGAATTTGAGTGTATTGGAATTTATCAGTCTCTTTGTGTCTGAATAGTGCCTTTTGTGCTTTGCTTAAGAAATCCTTCCCAGAGGTCATGGTGCTGTTTCCTAGATCATCTTCTAAAAACTTGATAATTTTTTTGTTCACATTTATGTCTTTAACCTTCCTGGAATTGGTTTTTGGAGATGATCCAAAAATTAGGGGTTCAGTTTAATTTTTCCACGTGAACGCAGTGCCCTGTTACTTTCACACTACTCATTCAGGAGTCCCTTCTCTCCCGCGACCCACCGCGTGACCAGGCGCACGTGGCGTGCGGTTCCTCGGGGGCTCCTCTTCAGCACCGTGGTCCCGGCCCCTGTGAGCCCACACTGCCCCCTCTTCGTCACTCTGCTGCGTGGTGACTCTCGGCATCCGCCTCCTGCTGTCGGGAACGGCCTGCTCTCCCGCTTCTTTGCACTTCCGTATCGATTTTGAGTCAGCTTATTTAGTATACACACCGTGGTCAAAACTGATGGGGTTTTTGTTAGAACTGCGTTGACTCTGTAGATCAGTTTGGGGGAGAGTGGACATCTCTACAGCCTTGACTTCAGGTTCACCAACATGATACATCATTTGCTGTTTAAATCTTCTTTAATGCCCTTTAAGTAAGTTTTCTGAGTTTTTTTTCCGTAACGATCTTATTGCGTGTATTAGATTTATTCCTAAGTAATGGGCATTTTCTGATACTCTGCTCTAAGTTCCCTCTTTTTGTCTGTGTCTCTAGGACACTGTATGTTGACTTTTGAATCCCGCAGCCTCAATCTGTTCTAGTTGGTTTGCATTTCCTTTGTGTCGATCACATCACCTGTGAGTCCTGGCGGCCGGCATCGTCCCCTTCGTCCTTCTCTTTCTTATTCCCGCCTCATCGTGCCGGGGACGCCCGCCAGGCAGTGTGACAGGTGCAGACAGGAAGCTCGGCCACATCGCTCTCCTGATGGTCGTTCTGCGGGGTTGGGTTTTTAAAATCACCCTTCAGCACAGTAAGAAAATTCTCTTCTTCATCTAGATTGCTACAACTTTTTGTTCCTTTGGTTGTGCTGTTTTGTCTTTTTAAAAACCCTCTGTCTGCACCCCTCCCCTCGTGGTCCCTCCAGTCTCGAGGCTTTGAGCCCATCTCTGTGCCCATGAGCCCAGATTCTCATGTGCAGCCAGCTCTCATCCCGCCCAGGGTTTTAACCCTGGCTGCCTTTGGACGGCCCCCTGGAGGTGTGTGCCTCTGGTACCTGAGCCCTTCCTCCTCCAGCTCTGGGACAGCAGTTCTGTCTTCCCTGACCTTCAGCCTTGCCTGGGCCAAACCCTCCGCTGTCCTTCACGCTCCAGACCCGGCCCAGCACGGATCCCGCAGTGAAGTGCGCTGAGACGTGCTTTGTGGCGGCGTGGGGTCCCTTTGTCACCTCCAGGTCGGGTTTATCCGGGGTGTTGTGCCTACTAGTTGGCTGCTTCTGTCAGTTATGAGAGGGGTGAGTTAAAATCTCCCATTCTGGGCCTCCCCTGGCGCTCCAGTGGCTGGGACTCCGCGCTTCCGCTGCCGGGGCGCGGCTTCCATCCCTGGTCGGGGAACTGAGGATCCCACATGCCGCCTGGCACAGCCAAAAAAATGGAGGAAAAAAAACTCTCCCATTCTGGTTATGGGTTTATCCGTTTTTCCTTATATTGCTTTCTATTTTTGCTTTTTATATTAGGTGCTTTATTATTAGCTGCACATAAATTGAAACTTTAAATTTTATTATTTTGAAGTACTGTTTTGGTCTGGCAGCCTGTTGTGCCTCCTACCGAGAACTCCACCCGTACGTCACGGGAACAGTCGGCTGGACGCCGCCTCACTCTCACCGTGCCGCGTCTCGGTTCTGGTCCTTTACCTGTGACGCGTCCACTCCCTTTATGGTGAGGCCTGGGAGGGGCGGCCTTCAGCCTCCATGTTGTTTGGGTTTTCAACTTGTTCTGTTTTCTCTTTCCAGCCTTATTTGCCTTCTCTTGTTCCATTTATGTATTTATTTTTTGTCATTCTGGGTTTTTTTCCTCCTCTGACTCGTTTGAAAATTACATGTTTTCTTTCTGTTCTCTTAAGTGGTCATCCTAAAATCTCCATGTGCAGATTTACCTTTTCAAAGTATAGCACAGGGCTTCCCTGGTGGCGCAGTGGTTGAGAATCTGCCTGCCAATGCAGGGGACACGGGTTCGAGCCCTGGTCTGGGAAGATCCCACATGCCGCGGAGCAACTGGGCCCGTGAGCCACAACTACTGAGCCTGCACGTCTGGAGCCTGTGCTCCGCAACAAGAGAGGCCGTGATAGTGAGAGGCCCACGCACTGCGATGAAGAGCGGCCCCCACTTACCGCAACTAGAGAAAGCCCTCGCACAGAAACGAAGACCTAACACAGCCATAAATAAATAAATAAATAAATAAATAAAAAAGTATAGCACAAACCACCGTCTCTGCTCTGCTCTCGAGCTGTCAACACCGTTGCTCCCTGGCCCTCCCAACTCACATGCCGCTGCAATCACGCAGTTTCCTTCTATCCTGTTTCATTTTCACTTTTCATGTAAAATTACTTTTCTTTTGCTTGAAGTACACCCTTTGGAGTTTCCCATAGTGTTTGAAAATGCCTGTATTTCACTCTTGTTCCTGAAGGATGCTTCTGCTTGGTATGGAATTCTAGATGGACATTTATTTTCTCAGCACATTAACAGTACTCCCTGGCTCCTGGTCTTTTGTTGTTGATGAGAAGTCAGATGTCTGTCCAGCGGGTCGCTGCTTCGATGGTAACCTGTCTTTTTTCCCTCTGTTTCCTTTTGAGATCTTTTCTTTGTCTTTGGCGTTTTATAAATGCTGTGACGCTCTAGCTTGGAATTTGTTGATCGTCTGGAATCTGGGCATTGACCTCTCTTGTCAGTTTAGGAAATGACCAGCCGCTGTTTCTTTAGATGCCACCTCTGCCCCATTTCCTGCCCTCCGTGTCTCTTCAGTCTCTGTGCTTTCCTTTCATTGTCTCTCTGTGCTGCATTCTGAGTAATGTCCTCTAACCTGTCTCCCATTTCACTGAGTTTTCCTTTCATTAGATCTAATCTGCTGTTAAGCTTGTCCATTGAATTTTAATTTTGGTGATTGTAAGTGTTTTATTCTTCGAAGTTCTGTTTTTGTCTCGAACCTGCTTGGTCTTTGTAGTCTCTTGTTCCCATACGTGTTTTCAGGCTGCACAGGACAGCACACTGTTTTGTGCGTGCCTGATAATTCCTCTATTTGAAGTCCGTGTGCATCTCATTTTACTTGTTTCTGCTGTTCTTGCTTCAGGAACTGTGGGGTTTTTGTCATTACAGGAGTTGTCTTCTTGTGAGCCAGTTTCCCTTGAAGCTCTGTTTGTGGGAAGGCTTTGAGGTCTGGGTTGAAGGTGGGTTCTTCCTTGTACTGGGCTCCCATGGGTGCTGTCAGGACCACCTCAGCTGTGGCTTGAGGGTTTGGTCTGCCAGCCTGTGTCTCCCCCTCCCCTGCCTAGCACCGAGGCCTAAGGCAGGCGGCTTCCTCACAGACCCTTTGAGTGCCAGGATCGCAGCTGCAGGGGGCATCGGGCGGCCCTCTTGTTCGCTCCTCCTTTGAGTGGGTTTGGACTTGGTCTCTTTGCTGCACCTGGGAGGCCATGAAAACCCAGTGCAAGGCTTCCCCTGCAGCACGTGGTCTCGGGCACGAGCTGCCATAGCACCTTCTCACGGCTCGGGGGTCCCCCATTTGCTTAAGTTTTGGCACTGGGAGCTCTGGACTTTCTGCAAGTTTATCGATGCATTTTAAGACGTCACCTTGGTGTTATGCGTGGCGTCTCAGCATTTTCATGGCTGCCGATCTGAGCTGTGGCCCGTGCGCTGCAGTAGCTGACCGAACGTCTCTCCCGTCAGGAAATTTCGCACAGGCTCACTTAGGGGTTCCTCTGATGTCAGTGAATGCGGTTCACAGTTTTTGATTCAAGTTACAGTAAACTAGTAAATGCCTGGTGATTCATTTTAATTTCCATGAGAACTCATATTTACTTGGGAGCTTGTCATTTGCAAGTACATCATATAATTTCACATTTCCTCCAGGACTATCTTGGGCAAGACTTATTTTCATCCCTGTTCCGCCAGTTAGAGACCTGAGGGGGCTTTCCACGGCCCCCAGCAGCTACCCACGCGGGAGCCCCTTCTGCTTCTGTGATCTGGTGTCCCCGAAGCCCTGAGTAGACACAAGTGGCCTGAACCGTCTTATTACAGCAGGACAGCAAGATAGGCAGGTTTACAAAAAGTGACCATTGGGTGGAAGGCTTTGTTTTATAAACAGGAAGATCTCAATCGTGATGAAGAAGAATGTAGAAAAATGATGAAATAACCACTTTAGAGTTTGGGCGTAGATGTCTCTGGACTAGGGCTGAACCTTGGTGTTGGTCTGGGTCCCCTGACAGTGGGGGCACACGTGGGGTGGTGCCCAGGCACTCCCATCTTCCATGTCACTCTGTCATATGACTTGTAGTGATTTTTTATAAAAGAAAAATGTGACTGTCTGAAATACGAGACCGATAATAAACTTCAAATTACATGTGATTACAGATTAGGAAGGCAGTCGTTACTCAGTGCAAAGGTGAAATAACTGGTTCTCTCGGGGTTCCAGGCGAGCACACTTTTGAGAACTGCTATTTTGTGTCGTCTGACCACCGTCGTCTTTTTTTTTTTTTTTTTTTTGCATTAAGAACTGAGAAGGAGAGAGGGCGAGAAGTCTCTTTTGCGCACACGTTCATTTGGCGTCTCCCTTTGGCTTTTTTGTTTTGTCCAAGGTTGCGAAACTCCCTCAAGTCGTCCAGCAGCAGACACCCGTGGCCAGCATCCAGCAGGTTGCCTCTGCTTCCCAACAGGTAGGACCTGGAGACCCGCAGCTGTCGGGGGTTCCCACGAAGAGAGTTCTTGCTTTTCATCCAAGGAAATAGAATTTTAATTCCTAGAGAACCGCTTGTGATTTTCATAATACAGAAAAGAAAATTAACTTTGGGGAAAACACCTGATATCTTGAGACTAGCAGGAAAAAAACCTGAACAAATGTGTTTGGACTCAGTGTCACACGTGCTGAGGGGCTCATTTCTGGGCTCCTTCCTTCAGCCAGTAAACCTTAGGTGCCTCCTGCCTGCTGAAGCCACCACACCTTCGTTTTAGGGAAACGAAGAAAGAAAACAGAATCCGTTCATATCGACCTTGGGTCTTAGAGTAGAAATACTACTGGGGACAGCCAGGACTTACCTTCCCAACAGAGCCTAGCTTTCGGTTCTTACCGGTTTTTTTACTGCTAAAAATGTGGCTGTATAAAAGCAGTGCTTTAAAATAATTGTAGTTTGTTCAGAATCACACTGGCATGTAGATTTCAAGAAACCAGATAGTATTAGAAGCCGAACACCAGCAGCACCAGTCCCCGGTCATCATTTCCCCACAGGCATCCACTTGTAGCTAAAAGCAGCAATAATTTCGTTTTCTGTTTTTGTTTGGTTAGAAACCAGAGGTCCTATTTTGATAGGTCGGGTAGTTTTTACATTTCACGGAAGCATTCGCGCCAGTTAAGTTTCTCACCCCCACCCCCAAGGATGTCTAATTTTTCGTGTCGCCTGATCTGCGTTTTCTAGGGGTGTGTTTCTGTTTTGGTTCAGGCTTCCCCGCAGACCGTGACCCTCACCCAGGCCACAGCAGCCGGGCAGCAGGTCCAGATGATCCCCGCGGTGACAGCGACAGCACAGGTGGTCCAGCAGAAGCTCATGCAGCAGCAAGTCGTGACCACGGCGGCGGCCCAGCTGCAGACCCCCGGGGTTCCCAGCCCAGCCCAGGTGCCGGCCAGCTCCGACAGCCCGAACCAGCAGCCCAAGCTCCAGATGAGAGTCCCTGCCGTCAGGCTAAAGACGCCCACCAAGCCTCCGTGCCCCTAGTCGGGAGAGGGGGGCGGCCCCAGGCGGGCCACCCGTGCCTTCCGCCGTCCCGCCAAGGTGGGGTAGACTTTATCTACTGAGCCCCAGGACAGTGTCATGCAGGGTGTCCAGCGCCTGGAGCAGCGATCCTCAGCGAACCCCCCCTTTCATGTGTTATGTGACTGACTGAAAACGTGACGGTGGCAATTTTTCCTAGATGTTTTACCTTTTAATTTCTCCTCCAGAGCAGTAGTGCTGGGTCTTGAAAGCCATTTAGAATTTCTCTGTGAGTGTACAGTGTTTTTTGCACATCACAAGTAACCATTTGGAAGGTGCAGTGAGTCATAAAATAGACCTTATGAGGCTAAAATGTGGTCTGACAGCATCTGTCTCTGCCTGGTTCTTTATTCCTAACTGAAAACGCAGTATGGTCCCTCAAGAGGAGAAAGACTGTCTAATATCAAAGGTAGGTCATCTCAGATCAGGGAAAACCAAGGTGCTTTCTTCCCTCCCTCCTAAAATGTGACTCGTTTGGACTCTTAAAGGAGAGATTTAGTACTGACATGCATTGAAGCACATTCATGACGCGTTCCCAGCTTGTGTTGAAGGGGAATGATCTGTGACTGAATTTTCATTCCAAAGAGCATCCCGTGCAGCGTCCCTCAGAGTGACCGGTTTCCATGTAAACGGAACCTTTGGGACTGCTCCCCATCCCAGCACATCCACGATATTTCCCCAGGTTTCGGATAAACTTGTAATTGGACTTAGACTACTGAAGCAGCGCCAGCAAACTTTGTGAGGCTCCCGTCTGGGAATGGTTCGGGGCCCAGACTGCTGTGCAAGTGTTGTCACGTTGCAGATGGCACCGCTGAGTGCTCGGTGAGGCGCGACTCTTGCTAAGGGGGCGGCCTGCCATCACCCCTTTGCTTTCGTGCCCAGCCCAGGTGTGACGTGCAGAGGTGAGAAGCCTCCTTGTACAGGTGGTGTGTATATGCACCTACAAGTATTAGCCACAGAAATGGGTGTGGTAAACTCTTCATACTAGACCGTCATGTCTCGTATGTGAGTAGATCGCCCACTTGGGGTTCTGCGTAAAGCAGAGAGCCGTCCAGGCAACTTGGGGTGGGGGGCCCGTGGTTGAGGGGCAAAGATGAGGCCCTGTATTTGCTGTTTTTATTTTTTTACTGTGGCAACTGCAAAGGGCTTGATTGGCTGACAATGTCTGCTTACCTGGAAGTGTCCACCCAAGCAAAAGGCGCGTGTCTAATGACACCCTCTCTGCTCTGTCTCTGTGCCTCTTTTACAGCTTTGGTCCAGGAAATCAGGTTGTGTTAGGTCTGTGTGTACTTAGGAACAGTTCCGGCATACTGAGAGATTTTTAATTTTAATCAATCGGTTTCCCCCCGCTTTGTATCACTTTATATGACACAAAGGAAAGTGTCCTGTCCCGAATTTTTTTGTTTCCCATCAATATATGTGGACAATAATATGGCGATTGATACCTTAGTGAAGTCAACCGGGCAGCTCATTTTTGAGTTCCTGGTGAGAAATTTGGAAAAAAGTAAAGACCAGTTGTTCAAAGTGGACGGGATTTAACGTTCTAGTTAATTGAACATATCAAAACAGAACACTATACTTTGCCTTCTAACTTGTTCATTGTGGGTTCAGCACGTGCTGTAATGAGAGAGTACGGCATGCAGGAGGCTTTCTGGGCTTCGTATCTGGGTACTGAGGAGAGTTCCTACTTTTTTTTTTTTTAAATCCGCAAATGTGCAGAACTAAAAAGGAATTCCCCTTTTCAGCTTATTTTAACTTGTGCAGCCTGTTGGTTTTGTTCTTACCCTTCATGGGGGTGTTGACGGTCTCTTTTGTAGATGATGGTGAAATGTTGAGTGTTTAGAATATCCTAGACATAGCTGCCTGAGTAGAAGTCCTCTATTAATCTAGAACACTAGAAGAGAATTTAGAAAAATCTCTCAAAAGCTTTCTAAGAACAGAACTAGGGTCTGAATATTTGCAGTGTGGGACTCCTGCCCTGTCTTACTATGTGAGTGAAAGAAGTGTGTTTTCTTCAGCGATTCCCTGTTGCAAAATATGGGACAGAAAATCGTGTTACTGGTATCAGTCGATTTAGTAACATCTAGATGTCAGCACTGACCTCATAGTCTTCTACAGTGTCATTTAGGTAAAGGGTCCAGTGTATTGTTTTCTTCGCCTTCTGTTTTAAAGGTTAAACTTTCCATATTGAAGAATAAGTGTGAGTTTGTTTAGGACGATGTTTTCCAGGCTTCCTCAGATTGTTGCTGTGGTCAGAATCCCGCATTGCCTTGTAGAACAGGGTTCGCACCCAGTGCATGGTAAGGATGGAGAGAAATCTTCAGAACATAAAATATAAAGACAGCAGGCAAAAACACCGTCAAACTGGAACTGGCCACCATGGAAAGCAGTTGCCAGTGTTTCTTTAATTCAGAGACATTTGTTCCAGGGAGGCGGGGTGGTGTTTGCAGGATCGGGGGGCGGGGGAAGCAGGAGGCTGGAGTCAGCCTCCTGAGGCCGAGGCTTTCCCTTTTGCCACCTTCAGGACTTTCTGTTAACTGTTGTAACCAGATAGCTGTTGTGTTTTAAAATATAAAGGAAGAAGACCGAAATTGTAAATACTTTGTAAACAATCATTTGTACTTGAATAGTAGGGTTTTAAAGGGCACTGATATCCCACCAAACAAAAGGTATAATAAATTGACCTTTTTATATGCTTTTTTGTTTTGTCTTTCATAGAAAGCTACTGTTCAAGTTAAAATAAGATACCAGTCGTATTCATTTCATTTGTGTGAAGAGAAAACAAGACACAGGGAAACCCAGTAGTGTTGCGAACAGAGGTTTTCTTCTGGAGGTTTTCTTCTCGCTCCTCCCCCAGACGGTAGGCAGAACTAGAAGGGATGGAGTTTTTCAGTGAAATCACCGTTTCTCTCCGCAGAGACCGTGTCCACCTGGCCGCCGTGTTCCAAAGCCACACGGGGAGGAAGGACCCGGTGCGTTTTATTTTTCTTCGTAATGTTCTTGTTCTCCAGTACTACCTTGTACAAGACAGCAGCACTTCCTCAGCTGCACTGTGGTTCTGTCCCTATGCAGTATTTATTGAAGCATATTACATGCCAACTTTATCACTAACGGTGGAAGTTTTTTAGAAAAAGCAACACTTGGCTCTTCCAAGAAAATCAAAACTAATGAGAGATAGATGGGTAACTTATTGGTTTATTCAGCTGATGCTTACTGAGTGCATACTGTGTGTCTAGGCCCTGGAGCTATAGCTACGAGCAAAGTAGAAAAGGAGTTTACATTCTAGTAGTCCAGACAGAACGATAAAATGATTCAGGACGGTGTCAGCACCATGAAGGAACAGGGACAAGGTCACGGCCGGCGATCTGGACTTCATGCTAAGCAGAAGCCTGGAAGACAGCTTGACTTACAAGTTTGAAAGCTCCCCGTGTCTGCAGGGGAGGTGGTGGTTGAAGGTAGCCAGAGTGAAACCAGGGACAGACCCGCTGGACCATCTCCCTGGTCACAAGCAGGGGGAAAAGCCATCCTTGTGGGTCTTCAGATCCCAGCTCGACAGCCTAGGAGGCATTTTCTGACTGCCGCCCCCCAACCTAAAATGGGCACTCAACCTCCACCTCCTTTTCTCAGCCGCTCGGCCCTACTTCCTCTAAGCGGGCATCCATTTGCCGACGTGTGCCCCCTTCTCCCTAGACCGCAGGTCCTGCCAGGGCAAGGACAGGACGTGCTTGGTCAACGCAACAGGCAGTTAAGTGTGCGATGAGGGGGTGGGTGGGCAGGGGAGGAGCGGACGGACGGGTGGACGGAAGGTTGCAGGCGAACGGGAGGAACGAGCGGAGGCTGGCGCGCAGGTGACCGCCAGCGAAGGAAGCCGGGGGAGTGCGCAGGCGCGGGCCGGGGGCCTCGGGCGCAGGTCCCGCCTCAGCCGCCGCTGCTTCCGGTCCTCCCGCCCTCGCCCCGCCTGCCCGCGCCGATCGGCCGGCGCCGCGCCTGCGCACTGGGGCCAGGCTGGCCGCCGGCTCAGGTCGGGTCCGGTCGGGTGGGTCGGGTGGGTCGGGTGGGTCGGGCCAGCCCTCGGCCGCCGCCGCTCTCGTCCCCTTCTGGCACTCTCCGCCGCGTCGCCCGCCCGCCCGCCGCGGTGAGGGCCCGCAGCCTGTCCGCGCCGGGGCGGGGGCGGACGCTCAGGGCCGTGCGGCTCTCCTTCGGCCTCCCCGCCCGCCCGTTGCCCCCGCGTTCCCCCGGTCCACCTCCCCCTCAACGCCCCCGCGCCCCTGTGACCCTCGCCGCTGACCCCCGCCCCGCCGGCCCCGGGAGGCCGCTGTCCGCGGTGCTGACGCCGCCGGCGCCGCGTGTCTGGAGGGGCCGCTGGTCGGGGTGTCCCCGCCCCACACCCGGGAGGCGGAGTGGAGTCTGGGCTGCGGCGTCTCCTCAGCCGGCCCCGCCGGGGCGTCTGTCGGGAGAGGCGCCTCGCCACCCCTGCCCCCGGAGGCCTTTCCCAGGACGGAGAGCGAGAACGGCGCTCAGCTTTGCCCTCAAGCCCGAAGGCCGCGCGGCCTAGCAGACACTTCACAACCCGGCCCCAGAGCTGAGTGAGGATCCCTTCCTCGCCGAAAACGGCTTTGGCTACGCGAAGCTCGCAGCTCGCGCGCCAAGCTCCAGCTCCCCGGTCAGTTCCCCGGGCTTCACGGGGCCGGCGTCCGCCAATGACACGTGAGAAGGTGGAGCACCTCTCAGCCCACGTGACTGGCTTCCAGTTGTGGTGTTGGGTCTTGACGATTCCTGGGTGCTTCGTGCGTTGAGTGGGGATGCCCAACGCCTACACGGTGACACAGAGGTATTGCGCACGCATTTCTGTAAGCTTTTGCCAAGCAGGTAGACAGGATGTTCGTTTATTTATAAAAGTGTCTACTTAATGTTCACGTCAAGGTAGCAAGAGAAATACGACTTTCTCCTTTAAAGGTTGTCAGCTAAACCGGCTGCAAAAGTGGGAACGAAGCCCAAAAAGGCGGCAGGAAAGAATAAATCTTCAGACAAAAAAAGGTGCAAACAAAAGGGAAAAGGGGAGCAAAGGGAAAACAGGCTGAAGCGGCTAACCAAGAGACTAAAGAAGGTGTACCTGCAGAAAATGGAGAAACTAAAAACGAGGACAGCCCAGCCTCTGTTGGCGCAGGAGAGAGAGAAGCCAGGTCTGGTTAGTATCACACACCCGGTCCTATCAGTGGACCCTGTCTCTTCCTGCACAGTCCAGAGGAATATTTTTATCAACTATTTCGTAAATGACAGTTTTTTAGTAGCTCTGGAAACAGTTTTAATTAATTTATTTATTTTTGGCTGTGTTGGGTCTTCGTTTCTGTGCGAGGACTTTCTCCAGTTGCGGCAAGCGGGGGCCACTCTTCATCGCGGTGCGCGGGCCTCTCACCATCGCGGCCTCTCCCGTTGCGGAGCACAGGCTCCAGACGCGCAGGCTCAGTAGTTGTGGCGCACGGGCCCAGTTGCTCCGCGGCATGTGGGATCCTCCCAGACCAGGGCTCGAACCCGTGTCCCCTGCATTAGCAGGCGGATTCTCAACCACTGCGCCACCAGGGAAGCCCCAGTATATGATGTTAAATTGTGAATTAGTGGGACTTATGATGGAACAGCATATCAATATTTGAAGATATTGGTACTTGCTATCCTGTTAAGGAAAATTTGCTTCCAAATTTTAAGCTGGAAAGTCACTGGAATAACTGTTCAGAAAAGAATCACAACTACATGATTTTTTCGATTTTTGGTATGTATGTTAAGAATTGTGTGCAGGGACTGCCCTGCTGGCACAGTGGTTAAGAATCCACCAGCCAACGCAGGGGACACGGGTTCGATCCCTGGTCCGGGAAGATCCCACGT
Source organism: Balaenoptera borealis (assembly GCF_965194805.1). Taxonomy (NCBI): domain Eukaryota; kingdom Metazoa; phylum Chordata; class Mammalia; order Artiodactyla; family Balaenopteridae; genus Balaenoptera; species Balaenoptera borealis. The sequence continues at coordinate 91,178,115 of NC_138875.1, forward strand.
GCCGCGGAGGAACTAAGCCCGTGCGCCACAACTACTGAGCATGTGCTCTAGAGCCCACGAGCCACAACTGCTGAGCCCGCGTGCCGCAGCTACTAAAACCCGTGCACCTAGAGCCCGCGCTCCGCAACAAAAGAAGCCAACACAGTGAGAAGCCCCCACACCACAATGAAGAGTGGCTCCCGCTCTCCGCAACTAGAGAAAGCCCACACGCAGCAACGAAGACCCAACGCAGCCAAAAATAAATTAATTAATTTTTTAAAAATGCTTTAAAAAAATTGTTTTTCTTCAAACTGAGTTTGACAATTCTTCTGGATAGAAATTCTATATAGGATCATGTGATTTGAAAAACTTTTAACTGTTTCCCCTGAATTTATATGATGTATTATGATGGAAAAAAATGAGATCTGAGCCTCTTATAAAATACATTTGTCTATAGAATACACATACTTTATACAAACATATTTGGAAATAGGGAATCACCTGTATTCTGGGCTTTAGTCCCAAGTTGTGATGGAGTGGAGGGGCTGAAGACACCAACTGCCTCTTGGCTCGGGCAGGGTGTTCCCCTCTCATCCTCAGTTCCCTTGGTGTCAAATAGGAAGATGGTGGAATTTGTCTGGTGGTGTTCTCATGAATAATCACTGAGTGAGGGATGGGAAGCCATTAGCACATGTCTGAGCCCAGAGGACTGGCCTTGGAAAATGTTAGCCTGGCTGGAGGAACCCTCAACTCCAGGCCTCAAGGAACTCCAGCCAGCGGCCCCCAGAATGTATGCTCATGACAGAAAATCACAGCATACACAGCGAAGAGGCCTCAGGAGTGAGGGTCAGACTCACCTGTAGAGACGTTAAGACGCCAGAATTGCTGGATCTAGAATAAGAAATGCAAAATGTATTTCATATGGTTAAAGAAACAAAGGAGGAAATAACAAGCATGGAGGAGAAACAAGGGGTCACCAGAGACCAAGCAGATTAAAAAAAATGAACCAAATAGTTCTTCTAGAAATTAAACATAAAACAATTGAAACTTAAAACTTAGTGGAAGTGATCTCAATCCCTACCTCACACCATATGCAAAAATTAATGCAAAATGGATCAGAGACCTAAATGTGAAACTCACAGTTCTGAAACACAGGAGAAAATCTTTGTAACCTTGGGTTAAATTAAGATTTCTTAGCTACAACACCCAAAGCACAATCTATAAAACAATAAAAATGAAAAGTGGAACTTTATTAAAATTAAAAACATTTTTGCTGTGTGAAAAACATTATTGAGAGAATGAAGAGCCACTGGGAGAAAACATTTGCAAAAGACGCAGCCAATGAAGCACATGTAATCAGGACATAAAAATAAAAGAAAAAACGCATCTCCTTTACTCACGACACTTCTGACACCAGCTGCATGGGGGTCTCCCACACCAAGCAGTTCTCCAGGTCTCCGTGACATGGACCGGCTGTCCTTCAAGAGCCCAGTTCTGATGCTGACTGCCCGAGGCTAGCACAGAGCCTGCAGGCTAAGGACCCAGCCCCACAGACGACCCCCTTCAGATGCCAGTTACAAGTGCCAGGTTGTCACCTGTCCTTTTGACCAACTGGCTATAAATTGGAGGATTCCACAACCCCTCCTTGGGTTGGATCATTTGCTAGGACGGCTCACAGAACTCAGGAAAAGTTTACTTACTAGGTTAGTGGTCTATGATAAAAGGATATAACTCAGGAACAGCCAGATGGAAGAGATTCATAGGGCAAAGTGTGGGGAATGGAAGTGGAACTTCCTTGCCCTCTCTGGGCACCACTCTCCCAGAATCTTCATGTGTTCACCAACCGGGAAGCTCCCCCAAACCTGTCCTTCTGGGGTTTTGTGGAGGCTCCATTGCATGGGCCGGATTGATGATTACCTCAGTGCCTACCCCTTCTCTGCTCCCCAGAGGATGGGGGGGAGGTGAGGCTGAAGGTTCCAAGCGTCTGATCATAGTTTGGTCTTTCTGGTGACCAGCGCCCAGCCAGGAGCCCACCACGAGTCACCTCATTGGAACAAAAGACCCTCCTGGCACCCCTGCCACTCAGGGGATTCCAAGGGTTCTAGGAGCTCTGTGTCAGGAGCTGGGGGCAGAGACCAATATACAATATATATTTCTTATCATTTCACAGTAAAGAATTGTCAGAGGGCTTCCCTGGTGGCACAGTGGTTAAAAATCCGCCTGCCAATGCATGGGACACGGGTTCGATCCCTGGTCCAAGAAGATCCCACATGCCGCAGAGCAACTAAGCCCGTGCACCACAACTACTGAGCCTGCGCGCCTAGAGCCCGTGCTCCGCAACAAGAGAAGCCACCACAATGAGAAGCCCGCGCACTGCAACAAAGAGTAATCCCCACTCAACGCAACTGGAGAAAGCCCACGCGCAGCAACGGAGACCCAACGCAGCCAAAAATGAAAATAAATAAATTTATTTTTTTTTAAAATTGTCAGAACTCCATAGCAAGAAAATAACTCATTTTGGGAACTTCCCTGGTGGCAAAGTGGTTAAGACTCTGTACTCCCAATGCAGGCGGCCCGGGTTCAATCCCTGGTCAGGGAACTAGATCCCACATGCGTGCCTCAACTTAGAGTTTGCATGCCTCAACTTAGAGTTTGCATGCCACAACTAAGGAGCCGGCGAACTGCGACTAAGGAGCCCATGAGCTGCAACTAAGGAACCCACCTGCTGCAAGTAAAGCGTGGTGCAACCAAATATTTTTTTGTTTTACAAAAGAAAGAAGACTCATTTTTAAAAGTGGACAAAAGATTTGAACAGACACTTCACCAAATAAGCTCTAAGAATGGCAAATAAGCACATGAAAAGATGTCAGTATCCTTTCATTAGGGAAATACAAATTAAAACCACAAGGAGGGGCTTCCCTGGTGGTGCAGCGGTTGAGAATCTGCCTGCCAATGCAGGGGACACGGGTTCGAGCCCTGGTCTGGGAAGATCCCACATGCCGCGGAGCAACTGGGCCCGTGAGCCACAACTACTGAGCCTGCGCGTCTGGAGCCTGTGCTCCGCAACAAGAGAGGCCGCGATAGTGAGAGGCCCGCACACCGCGATGAAGAGCGGTCCCTGCTCGCCGCAACTAGAGAAAGACCTCGCACAGAAACGAAGACCCAGCACAGCCATAAATAAATAAATAAATAAATATTTTTTAAAAAACAGGGCTTCCCTGGTGGCGCAGTGGTTGAGAATCTGCCTGCTAATGCAGGGGACACAGGTTCGAGCCCTGGTCTGGGAGGATCCCGCGTGCCGCGGAGCGGCTGGGCCCGTGAGCCACAATTACTGAGCCTGCGCGTCTGGAGCCTGTGCTCCGCAATAACAGAGGCCGCGAGAGTGAGAGGCCCGCGCACCGCGATGAAGAGTGGCCCCCGCTTGCCGCAACTAGAGAAAGACCTCGCACAGAAACGAAGACCCAACACAGCCATAAATAAATAAATAAATAAATATTAAAAAAAAACAAAAAACCACAAGGAGATACAAGGACACACCTGTTAGGATGGCTAAACAGTGAAGAGCGTGGCTAGTGAGGGTGTGGAGCAGCCTGTTCCCACGCTCTGTGGGTAGGCATGCCGAAGAGTAAAGCCCCTTTGGAAACAGCTTGGCAGTTTCTTATATATTTTACTTAAACAATCATTTACTCTCTGACCCAGCAATCTCACTTCTCACAGTTTACACAGAAGTGAAAACACACATCCACATAATAACCTGTATGCAAATGTTTATAGCAGCTTTATTCGTAATCTCCCCAAATTGGAAGCAACCGAGTCATTCAACTGGCAAATGGAGAAGCAAACCATGGCCCCTCCGGACGATGACATGGCACTCAGGTAGCAGGACCAGGCTGCTGGTGCTCAGACGGCAGGGGGAATCTCAAATGTATTGTGCAAAAGAGGCCAGACACAAAAGGCTGCATACTCTATGATTTCACTTATATGACGTCCTGGAGACGGCAAAACTATAGGGTCAGACTATAGCTCAGGGGTCTCAGGGGTAGGATGGGGACGGGGGTGGGGGAAGGACTGACCTCAAAAGAGCCATTGGGGATTTGGGGGGTGATGGAAATGTCCTGTTCTTGATTGCGTTGGTGGTTACATGACCACAGGCCTTTGTCAACACTCATAAAACTATACATCAAAAAGGGTGATTTGGGGGACTTCCCTGGTAGCGCGGTGGTTAAGAATCCGCCTGCCAATGCAGGGGACACGGGTTCGAACCCTGGTCCGGGAAGATCCCACATGCCGTGGAGCAACTAAGCCCGTGCGCCACAACTACTGAGCCTGCGCTCTAGGGCCCGTGAGCCACAACTACCGAGCCCACGTGCTGCAGCTACTGAAGCCTGTGCGCCTAGAGCCTGTGCTCCGCAACAAGAGAAGCCACCACAATGAGAAGCCCGCGTGCAGCAACGAAGACCCAGTGCAGCCAGAAAAAAAAAGGGGGGTGGTGATTTTTACTGAATGCAAATTATTTAAAAATTTTTTTAATTTAAAACGTTTTGAATTTTATTTTTTGGCCGAGCTGTGTGGCACGCGGAATCTTAGTTCTCCAACCATGGATCGAACCCGTGTCCCCTGCAGTGGAAGCGTGGAGTCCTAACCACTGGACCGCCAGGGAATTCCCCTGTATGCAAATTCTACTGCAGTTTTTAAAAACTTCATGGGAGAGTAAACAGTACATTTGAGAATTAGTGACAGAGAGGTCTGGCCTACTGCAACACAAAGAACAGGAAGAAAGATGTGTGGAGAGACAGATGGCAGAGGGGTGAGAGGTCTAATGTCGGAGCTGAGTTCCAGAAGAGAATGCGTGACAGGTAATATCTGAGGACTTTCGAGAACCGGCTTACGGTACCAATCCAGAGATTCAGGAAAGCCAGAAGGTCTCAAACAGGATAAAGAAAAGATTCCCCGCAGACACATTTAGGCCAACGGTAAACTCGGGAGGCAAGGAGAGGTCACAGGAGTGGAGGGAACACACAGATCACCTGCAGAAGGACAGTTAGACCAACGGCTAACTTCTCAGTGGTACCTACGGAAACTGGAGAGTTCTTCCGAGGGTTGGGCTGAACACAGGCTCCGTGGGGTGCCGTGCGGATGGCTTCGGGGGAGCTGCCTCTTCAGGGTGTCCCTCCACCCACTGTGCCCGCCCGCCGTGGGCACAAGTCTGAGGACAGGACGCGCTCAGGCAGGCTGGGGGCAGGGATGCAGCGGCTTCCAGGTGGCAGCTTCTGCTTTGTGTCTCAGCACGACCTGGAGGACCCATCCTTCCAGCTGAGAGAGCGCTGGACGTAGATTTTGGCCACAGACCTCACAGAGCTCAGAAAGGGACCAAAGGATCGAGTGACGTTTCGACAACAAAGCTCTTTCTGGTGCCATCAGTTTATTTATGGGAATGGGATTTTTTCAGTGTTTTGATTTATAAATTGGAAAAATAATAAGAATAGAGTTGACGCTGAGCCTTGTGGACATAGGAACTAACTGAAGAAAACAGATTAGCCCTCTCCATCTATTAAATTTTACTTTTTATATTTAGTACTTATTTACCATAACTGTAATACACTTGTGTCATTTTGATTACTTGCATACCAATAATAATTGTACTGATTTCTCAATCTAGAAGATTATTATTTTTGAACACTTAGGGCCTTGTGGTCAATTCTGGAGCACATTTCTATTGCAGAGACGCATGATTGGTGATCTATAAAATAATTCCAAGCATAAAATACATAGACCTGTGGGGGGGATGGAGCGGGAATAGGGATTCACAGAGAGGAGTGTGGGGTGATGGCCAGCGTCCAGTCGTAGATGGAGTATTGGATGGTACCTGACAGTCCCCTTATTTGCCTTTTCATGCCTGGCTCTGTCGTGATGCTCTGGGGGTGCGGGTTCGCAGACACGGCACATGTGTCCAGAGCTGCGGCCATGGCCTCGCCATCCTCCTCCTCTGTCTCTTGTACCAGAAGGCGTCGATGTGCCCGGGGGAGGAGAAGCTGGCAGGCCACAGCACCCCCTTCACACACGTGACAGGGAACGCTCCCAGGAGCACCGGTGGGCACATTCTAGACTGCTCTTCAGAAGGAGGGAGCCTTCGCTGCACCAGAGAATGGCACCTCCCCTCCAGCCTTCGGAGAGGCAGCACCTGGGGCTTTCCTGGGTGACGAGACCTGCGGGTGCCTCGCTCCCCATCCTTGCCCCGCGCGCCCAGGGGGGCGAGGGCGGCAGAATGGTTACACCAAGGCCACGCTGTCATCTGCGTGCCTCGGTGCTCGTGGGCCGGCCTGGCCGAGGGGTCCCCCCAGGAGGGCCGAACAACCAGCCCAGGGCCGTCGGATGACCAGCACAGCTGCTGGACCGGTGGGTCCCTGCCCGGCCCTGCTCAGTCCTAACCCTGCTCAGTTCTGACCCTCGGGGGGGATGCAGTTCCGGGGTCTGAGGTCCCCCTGGAGCCTTTGTGAGCTCAGTTCCTGCCAGCACAGAGCACCTGTGCCCCCCCTGCTGTGCGGTGGCAGCAGGAATACCAGCGAGGCTGCTCTGCCACGTTCGCACCCCCTTCACTCTTTCCTTCTTTTTCCTCCCAGTTTTATTGAGATGTAATTGACATACAGCACTGCATATGTTTAAGGTGTGCAGCGTCACGATCTGACTTGCACATCATGGAGTGATTATCACTGTAAGTTTAGTGAACGTCCGTCATCTCACACAGATGGAACATTAAATAATAGAAAAAAAATGTTTTCCTTGTGGTGAGAACTCCGGATTTTTTTTTTTTAATTATTAGCACCTTTAATTATTATTTATTTGTTTATTTGTCTGTGTTGGGTCTTCGTTTCTGTGCGAGGGCTTCCTCTAGTTGCGGCAAGCGGGGGCCAGTCTTCATCGTGGTGTGCGGGCCTCTCACTATAGTGGCCTCTCTTGTTGCGGAGCACAGGCTCCAGACGCGCAGGCTCAGTAGTTGTGGCTCACGGGCCCAGTTGCTCCGCGGCATGTGGGATCTTCCCAGACCAGGGCTCGAACCCGTGTCCCCTGCACTGGCAGGCGGATTCCTAACCACTGCGTCACCAGGGAAGCCCCAGGATTTACTCTTAACAGCTCTCATACACGTCATGTATAACCTACAGCAGTGTTAATTATATTTGTCATGTTATACACTACATTCCTAGTACTTATTTATCTAATAAAGGGAAGTTTGTACCTTTTGACCATCTCATCCAATCCCCCTGCTTCTGGTAATGACAAACCTGATCTCTTTTTCTATGAGTTTGTTTTGCAGTATGATTGATTGATTGGCTTACACGCTGTTAATTCCTGCTACTTCACTCTTCTCTGAAGTCTTCTTCTTTTCCAGATAAATGCCCAGCGAGTCGCTGTTGAAACCCAACAGCAAAGTGACCTGCACACCGCAGCCTGCCTTGAAGACACCACTACCGCCCGTCTCCCACATACCCAAGGCCCCAGAGACCCAGCAGGTGCAGGGTAGGCCCTGTATCTCCAAGTTCAAAGTGAAGGGCTAAAGCAGGCAATGCCGTTTCTGCCTGGTGGTCACTTTGCTACTCCCGAGGCACCCCCCCCTTAGAAGTGAGGGCACAGGAAGGCTCGGGGCAGGCCACAGCCGAGGTGCTTCGGCTCGGTCTCCCTCGGCAGCAGACAGCGCCTGTGGGCCCCCGCGTGAATGCCTGCATGCTCCCGGCCCCCCCGCCTCCACTTGAACCTCTTCCCAGAACTTGTGGACAGGCTCGGGGCCACCGCACGCGCTGCAGGTTCTCTCCTGTCCCCACGCGCCTGGCCACTCCGCAATACTCAGTAAAGGTGACATCGGAATTCTTTGTTCTGTTAGCATTTATCAATATTACAAAACTTCAAAAGGCTCAGCTGTGGTCTTTAGTCACCTGCCTGGGCCTCTTCCCGTCTTCTGGCACAAGCGTGACTGAATGTAAAGAAAAAGGCAGGCTGAGGAGGCAATCTGGTATTTCCAGCAATCCTATCACCCAGGGGTACGTGTGTGTTCACTATTTTTTTTAATTTTATTTATTAAAAAAAAAAAATTTACTTAGTTTTGGCTGCGTTGGGTCTTCATTGCTGCACGCGGGCTTTCTCTAGTCACGGCGAGCGGGGGCTACCCTTTGTTGCGGTGCACGGGCTTCTCATTGCGGTGGCTTCTCTTGTTGCGGAGCACGGGCTCTAGGCATGCAGGATTCAGTAGCTGTGGCACGCGGGCTCAGTAGTTGTGGCGCACGGGCTTCGTTGCTCCGCGGCATGTGGGATCTTCCCGGGCCAGGGCTCCAACCCGTGTCCCCCACATTGGTGGGCAGATTCCTAACCACTGCGTCACCAGGGAAGAAGTCCATATTTGTTTTTAAACAAACAAACAGATGCTTTATTGAGATACAATCCACGGACTGGTAAGCTGCCTCTCAGAGGCCGTGCATGGCTGTGCCATCCCCCCGGGTCCCGTGCGAAGCCTGGACTGAAATGTGAGTAGGTTCGGTACGCAGAGTGCATTTACAGCCCCGAAAGGTCCGGGCTGGTGCGACCCGAGCCCTGGTCCGCGTGCGCTCCTGTAAGCTGCCCACTCCGCCCCATGACGTCCACTCGGGCGACAGCGAGCACACGGGACGCCAGGACTCATGGGCGGTTATTCTGCCGACATGAGGAGCCGCGGTTCATTCCCATTAAGGCTCTGTCAACACGTGAGTTTTGGAAACGAGGCTTTCTCAGAGACGGCGGTCAGCGCTCTGAAGCCTGTTTCCTGGACGCTCGTCTTACATGCGCGGTGACTAATCGTGAAGTCCAGCCGCAATGACCACGCAGCGCATCCTCCGGTCTCTGCGACGCCTCGCGGGGGACGGCTACTTAGCGGCCGGCGGTTCACCCCGACAGCGAGGGACCCAGGGCCACCTCTGCCACGCAGGGTGGTGGCTCACGCTGTTAGAAAAACTGAATTCCTGAAGGTACCTCAAGGCTGATCCCCGACTTACAGCCTAATGCATGGCAGACGCCACGCCGTCAGTTCCGGGGGAGTGTAAACAGTTTCGCTGGAGCCTTGTTTCCAGAAAGACCACCCGACGGGGCTGACCTCGTGCCCCCTGGAAGGTCTCAGGCCTGGGCCAGAGCCGTGTGTCCAGGGGGCCGGGCCCAGGGCAGCGGCGTGCTTGGGGACCGAGGCTCTCTCAGCTGAGGGAGCCCCGTCTCCTGCTCGTGCGTCTGGCAACCGGTGCTCAGGGTGTTTCCGGAAAGGAGGCGGCCCCCCCGCCAGGAGGGGAGGAGCCCTCACCGCTGTCCCGAGCCCCGGCCTAGGCTGCCTTCTGCTTCCGCTCCTCCTGCAGCGGGGGGGGGGGGGGGGGGGGGGGGGGGGGGATGGGGGTTGGCAGGCGCCGCCCTCCCCTCACTCCCTGCAGCTGGCCCTGCCCTCCACCCCCGAGGGCAGAGATGCCCCACGCCCGCTCCCGCTCAGAAAGCGAGTGCGGCGCCGGGCCCCTCCCCTCCAGGCCGCGGGCCTCGCCTGCCCGTCTCTTCCCTCCACCTCGGTCGTCCCGGGACGAGCCCCCGCGGCGCCTCACCCTGACGGCGCTCTCCAGCTGGGACAGGGCCTCCTGGTACCGCGGGGCCAGCGGCTGCAGGAGCTCACTGGGGGCGTCATGCCGCTCCAGCCCGGGCACCCCGCCTTCCCTGAGCATCCGGACAAACCTCCTCTCCTGCAGGGAAGGAGCACGTGAGGGGAAGACGCTCCCGCCCCGCCGGGGCCCCCAGGGCGAGCCTGCACCCCACCTCCTGCTGAGACCACGCAGGCTGACCTGCACCTTGAGGAGCAGCGTGAAGGCCTGTCCAGATTTTCCGGCGCGGGCGGTTCTTCCAACCCTGAAACGGAGCACAGCCCCCTCCAGAGCGGTGGCCCCCAGCCCCTGAGGGCTGTTGGGACCAGGCTTTCTCCCCAGGCCACCCCCTCCCCCTCCCCAGGGCCAGTCCCGCACCGGTGCACGTAGGTCCGCAGGTACTGGGGGGCGTCGTAGTTCACCACCAGCTGCACGCCCTGCACGTCGATGCCGCGGGCCGTGGCGTCGGTGCTGATGAGGCTGGCGGGACACGAGGGGTCGCGGGCCCTGCCTGAGGCCGGGAGCGGGGACACACGCCCCTTCCCGCCCTGCTGGGGACGCTGCCACAGAGCTGGGGAGGGCCCGAGGCGCCCTTCAGGACCCCAGGCTGACGCGGCGCGAGCACCCTCCCCGGAGCAGGACCCCGGCCCGTCTCCCCAGGTACTCACAGCTGGATCTTCCCCTGCTGAAACCGCTTCAAGATCCGCTTCCTGGAGCCAGGCCCGTAGCGGGAGGAGAACTCGGCCACGCGCACGCCCCCGAAAGCCTGGACCAGCAGGAACAGCCTGGGCGGGAGAGGCCGGAGCCGGTGGGCGGGAGGAACCACCTCCTCTCCCCTCCGGCCCCCGCACCGTGCCGGCCTCACCTGTGGGAGTTCTCGCGGGAGTTGGTGAAACACAGGACCCGTGAGAGATTCATCTCCAGGAGCAGGTGCAGGACGACCAAGGGCTTGAGGCGGAGGCTGCAGGGCACGTAGCGATGCTGCGGGGGACGGCGCGGGGTTGGCCACGGCCCGGTGCCTAGACGCGCCCCCCCCCCCCCACCTCCAAGCGCCCTGCTCACCGTGAGCCCCGCAGGGAAGGTGTACTTCCCACCCGAGTCCCCGTCCCCGTCCACGTCTCTGGGGCCCCCGTGCACCGACCCCGTGGAAAAGAGCCGGGGCCGGTAGAGGCCGAGCTGCTGCAGCTTTTCGGGATTCTGGGTCAGCGTGGCCGAGAAGAGTAGTTTCTGCAGTGGCATCTGGGGGCAGCAGACGCTGAAAGGGGAGGGAACGCTGGGAAAGCAGCACAGCCCAACCAGCCCACCCGAGCCTGGCGGGAGAGCGTCTCAGACGGGGGACAGCAGAGGGGACCAGCTCAGGGCGGCCCCACTGGGCGCAGAGCAGAGTGCAGGGCCCGGTACCTGGCTGCAGTCACAGCCCGGGGCTGCGTTCTCTGGAGCAGAGCAAAGGGGTCCCTAGTGCCCTCACTGGGAAAGGCTGCGGCCAGCACCCGCGGCAGCCAGGACTGGTGCATGCTGTCTATCACGCGGTCGGCCTCGTCGATGACCTGCGGGGGGGGGGGGGGGCGGGGCAGGTCAGCCTCGGGTCTGGGCCCGGGCCTCCCTCCGTGGGGGCGACCTACCAGGAAGCGGAGGTGCTCGAGGCTGAATCCTGGGGTCTGCTCGATGTGGTCCACCAGGCGGCCAGGGGTGGCCACCACGATGTCTGCCAGGCAGCGGAAGCCGTCTGCTCTGCGGAGCGGAGAGTGGCTCAGGAGGGCCGCCCGCACTGACGCCCCCGGCGTGGGGACCCTGTGGACGGCAGCGCTCGGCTCCCCGGGGCCGGATGGCTACGACGCGGCTGCACAGAGCGGGCCCGCCTCTCGGAGGCGCCCACGGACCGGAGGGACCTACGTGTCCTGCACGAGGCTCTCCTGCTCCTTGGCCAGCGACTTCTGCCCGGCGAGCAGGGCGACCCGAAGAGGAGCGGCGTCTGCGTAGGCGCTGAGCACGCTGCTCACCTGGAAGGAGAGCAGCCGTCGCCAGGGCGGCCTGAGGCCCCACGCCGCAGTGACGAAGACCCTGGGTCTGACCTCCAGGCGTGGCGTCCACGTACCTGCTGGGCCAGCTCCTTGGTCGGCAGCACAACCAGGGCACGAACCTGGCACACGGCTCGCCGCAGCAGGGCCTGCGGGGGGAGGACCGCCACCTGCGTCAGCAGGGCCGCTCCCTGCCTGCAGAGCCGCCTGGAGGGCGAGGGCTCCCTGTGCTCACCTGCACCACGGGGATGACGAAGGCCAGGGTCTTCCCGCTGCCCGTTGGGGCAGAAACACAGAGGTCGCTAGGCCGGTAGCCGCCTCGGCTTACCAGAAACCCGTTGGCTGTGCTCTCCAGGAGAGCGGGAATCACTGCTGCCTGCACTGGACAAGGAACGGCGAGACGCACGTCACGTCGGTGCAGGGACACCCAGTGCTAGCACAGGCACCGGAGACGGCCGCCTCCCTGTCTGTGACCTCTGGGCTGGGCTCTCGCTCAAGGTCAGCACCGGAGCCTCCCGGAGCGCTGAGAGTCGGAAGGTGCTGAGGCCAAGACCACACCTGCCACTGGACGTGTGCACAGGCTGCCTGTGTGGGCAGCTGCTGAGCGATGGCCTTGCACGGCTCTGGGAGAAGATGCTCTGGAAGGAAACCCTGCTCCCACCCCCACCCCACCTGCGCAGGGCAGGGGCACCTGGAAAGTAGGACGAGATGCCCTGAGCCCGCAGCCTCTTCTGCAGGTCCGGGTGAACTTCCGGGATATCCTCGATAGACACCAGGCCTTCGGTGACATTCTTTCCAACGCAGCTTGGCTCAGCCAGCCACGCTGGCAGGAAAGGCTGGACCTACCACAAAGGGAAAGAGAAAGAGATGAGGTGAATACTCCAAAACCCGCCAGACCAGCAGAGCAAGGCCCCAGAAGCCAAGCACTCAAAACACTCAAGCTGAAAAGGCTGCAAGAAAGAGGCAAGCTTTCTAGCTTCTCCTGGACCGCCCACATCTCACTCTCCGTGAAGCCTTTAGAGGGCGTGAAAAATACCTACCGAAAAGCGCCACTCCCTGAGCCAAACCACCCAGGGGCTCACCTTCGCACCTAATAACACCCGTACTCCAATGACATCTGTGCTCCAGGCTACACCTGCAAGGTGCCCGTGACCTGGCACTCTCCTGCCCGCGCTTTTGTTTGCTATCACTGGCTCTGCACCAACCATACAAACCCTCTGTCGTTTTACACACCAAGCTCATTGCTACCTCGGGGCCTTTGCCCCAACTCGGCCCTCTCCCTGGCACACACTTCCCTGCCCCCATCCCACCTTAACCAGGCTGATCCCTGTCTTCTGATTCCAACTCAGAGTGGATCTCCCCAAGGGCCCTGTGCCCAGCCTCTCTTATTCTTCGTGATGAGGCTCACCCTCCACACATCCTTTAGCTCACGTATTCGACTACTGAAATCTCTTATGCTAACGTGAATCTGCAACTCGCCCAGGAACCTGGTAGACCTGATTGGATCTCCCATTTTGTTTGCTAGACTGGTGAGCACGCTAGATTAGAAGCTCCTTAAATGTGCACCAAAGAAGCGAAGCTGTTTAGAGAGATCTCTGTGACAGCAGCACGGAAACCAAATCAACCCGCTAATTTCGGGAAAAAAAGAGGACTCTTAAAATTGAAAGTAGAAGTGGCGACTTCGCACAAGACTCAAACCGTAAACAAGGCTGCTAAGACGTCAACAGTTGGCCGGCTCAGGTGTTCACTCACCGAGCACAAACCATACACCCACCAGGCGCAAGCACCGTCCTCCAAGCCGTCCCACGAACACAAGCCGCGGTAACGACAGCCACCCCAGCGCTGCAGCCTCCCCCCGGGCCGCTCACCTTCGGCGCCTTGCTCCTCCCGAAGCCCCCGAGCACCAGGGCGTGGGCTGGGGGACCAGAGGCCTCTTCGGGGAGCGGTCCGCCCTGGCCCTCCGGCGACCCCGCGGCTTCGGCTCCCACGCTGTTCCCCGCCGGCGCCTCCTCGCTGCTCTCTGCGCGGCAGAAGCGGGGGCGGGGCGGCGCGTCAGCCCCACGCGGTCCCGAGTCCCAGTGCCCCGCCCCACCCCGCGAGGCCCCACCTGCGCCCGCGTCCTCATCCTCGTCGTCCGCCTTCCGCCGCTTGCAGGGAGGTGCGTGCGGGCTCCCCGGCGCCCCGCCGCTCTTGCGCCTCCGCGTTCTGCGCGGCCGCCGTCGCCGCTTCCCCGCCGCATGCGCTGTCTGCGCGGCCTCCGCAGGCTCCGAGGCCTCCTGCTGCGGCGGCTGCTTCTGCAGCTGCCGCTCTCGGGCCCGGCACCGCAGCCGCTCTAGCAGCGCGCGAGCCCGGCCGTCCGCCTCGGCCTCGGCCTCCGCGCCGGCCGCCTCGGGGCCCGAGTACCGCGCGACGTGGAAGAGCGCCATGCCGGCCGCCACGCGCCACTCCGGCCCGGCGCGCCGCGATGACGGCCGGGGGGGGGCGCTGACGTCATCAGGCGCCGGCGGTGACGTCAGTGGCGCGCCGGGCGGCGGAGCCGGGGGGCGGCTGGTTTGGTCTCTGCCGCGTGGGGCGGCGGCATGGAACGGGAAGCCGGCCCTGGGGGCGCGCGCCGGGCGCTGGGCCGCCTGGTGGAGGCGGTGCTGGCAAACCGAGGCAAGGCCAACGCCGTGTTCGACATCCTGGCCGTGCTGCAGGTGGGGGCCCGTGGGGAGCGGCGGGGGTCGCGGCCGGGTCCCGGGGTTGGAGACCAGAATGGGGGCCTTCTCGGGCTCGGACGAGATGGGGCTTGGGTTCTGATGCGGGCAGATGATTGCAAAGCGGAGTTCAGGACTATACTGGGGGTCTTCTCCAATCTCGCAGGGCTTCCAGGTGGGAGGATCTGGTGCGGGGTTTGGCAGAGGTGGGATGGGAGGGTCACGCGGGCTCAGGGGTGGGGTGGGATGGGGCTGGGGTCCTGGTCGGGAAAGGGGGCAGGGGCCACAGCTCCAGGCGGGGCACCCCGCGACCGGCATCTCCCCGCAGTCTGAGGATCGGGAGGAGATCCAGGAAGCGGTGCGCGCATGCAGCCGACTTTTCGGGGCCCTGCTGGCCCGCGGAGAGCTGTTTGTGGGCCAGCTGCCCTCTGAGGAGGTGGTCATGGCAGGTCAGTGTCCAGGAGGGCCTGGTCTCTGATAAGGTTAGAGGGGGATCTTGCTAACATGGGATGAGGCCCCCCCCCAAAACTCCATCATAGGCCATGCGGGTCGGTGGGATCGGGAGATTGTGTTTGGGAGAAGGGGTGGGTAATAGGGACGCTGAAGCCAGGTGTAAGGAAAGGTTGGGTGGGGTGTGACTGCTTGTTTTGTGTGTCTTGTGGGATTTGATGTTGCGTATCGTTGACTGTTAATTCCATGGAAGTTTAGAGTTACGTGTCTCAGTCCTTGGCACGTCTGGGTCTTGGGGTGAAAGAAGAGAGGACCCTGCCTGGGGGAACGTGCTGGTCCTGCCCCAGATCTGGAGCTGCAGTGACTCGTTTTCACTCATTCCTCGTCGGGGCTGAGTAGAGGGCAGGGGGAGGGTGGGGCTGGGTCCCGTCTGGCGTGTGCGGGCATCGGTGTGGGCTGACCGCCCTGCCCCACCTGCAGGGTCCCGGGGGGCCACTCGCAAGTACAGGGTGTGGATGCGACACCGGTACCACAGCTGCTGCAACCGCCTGGGGGAGCTCTTGGCTCGCTCCTCCTTTCAGGTCAAGGTGAGTCTGGGTGGCTGGCCTTGCTTGCCCGCGCAGCCCGACCCCAGGCTCTCCGCACAGCAGGGGTCTGCGAGGGGTCTGGGGCCATGGCTGCAGGTGCCGGTCCAGGTGAGGGTGCTGTCTCTTTCTGTGGCTGGTTCCTCTGGGTGTGGCTGTGTCCGTCCTGCCTCCTGATTCTCACAGGAGCTTTATTTTGCGGGTATTCAGGCCTGAGGGCCGGGGGAGCTCTGTGGGCCTGTCTGCAGGGGTGACGTGTGGCGGGAGCCTTGCGGTCCCTTTGCCACCCCTCCTTCTAGGAGCTGGCCCTCAGCACGCTCATGAAGTTCGTGCAGCTGGAGGGCGAGCACCCCCTGGAGAAGCCCAAGTGGGAAGGCAACTACCTGTTCCCCCACCAGCTCTTCAAGGTGAGGCCCCGGCTGCCCGCTTGGGGGTCGCCCCGGCTGCCTGTGGGTTGTGGGGCTTGGGGGGACTCTGGCGGCCCCCCTAGACTCTGCTGTGTGAGCTGCATGCCTGGGCCGCCTGTCCTGGGGTTCAGAGGCGCTCACCGCCTTGTTCCCCGTCCCCGCAGTCGGTGGTAGGAGGCCTGCTCTCTGCAGACGAGGACCACTCCCTGCTGCTCTGTCAGTTCCGGGAGTACCTGGAACACGATGACATCCGCTACCACACGATGCAGGCCGCCGCGGACGCCGTGGCCCGGGCCACTGATGGGCGCCCTGAGGTGAGCCGCCTGGGTCCGGGGAGGATGCAGGCGGGTGACGGGCACGCGGCGTCCGGGCGCTCAGGCCAGGTCTGCGGCAGGTGCCCCTCACTTTTTGGAACAACGCCTTCACGCTGCTGTCCTCCGTGAGCCTGCCCCGCCAGGAGCGCGCCCCCTCCAGCTTCTACGTGAAGCACGCAGGTAAGCGCCGGGGCTGGGAGGGCGGGAGGGCGGGAGGGCAGGGGCCTGGCCTGCTCCCGTGTCGGGTGACCCCTCGCTTTATTTGCAGAGCTCTCGGACAAGTGGAAGGTCGTGCATCTGAGGGTGAGGCGCCCTGGGTGGGTGGTGGTTTCCCCGGGAATCCCTGGTTTCCCTGGGAATCCTGGGCCAGCGCCCCCTTCCTGGCCTTGTCAGCCACCGGGGTCACAGGAGGCCCCGAGGGCCCAGGCACGGTTCCCGGAGGTCAGAGGCGGCCTGCCCAGACCTCCCTGGGGCTGAGTGTCGTTGCCGGGGTGGCTGTGAACACAGGGCCTGTGGCCGAGAGGGAGGCGTTCTCTCGCTGGGGTTTCCTAGGCCCTGGCTCCCTACCGGAGGCAGGAGGAGGGTGGGCGGGTCGGGAGCGCGGGGGACGTCCACCCCTGCCGCTTCCCCGCAGGAGCACAGGAAGGCCTTCCAGCAGATGTGGCTCGGCTTCCTCAAGCACCAGGTAGGGGTGGGGGAGGGACCCCGGGGCTGGACTCCAGTGAGCGGGGCGGGCCGCACCCGACCTGACCTGCTGCTTCCGGCAGCTGCCTCTCCGCATCTGCAAGAAGGTGCTGGTGATCACGCACGACTCCATCCTGCCTCACCTGGCGCAGCCCAGCCTCATGATCGACTTCCTTGCCCGCGCCTGTGACCTCGGTGAGCAGGGGCCGCCTGGCGGGCCCGGAGCCGGAGCGGGACTGGGGTGCGGAGGGGCGCTCTGCAGCCCCGGGCCAGGCAGCCGGTGGGGCTGTGACCAGCGTCCCGGGGCCGGGCTGTGCCGTTGGTTTGGGCTCCACGGCTGCGCGTCTGTCTGCAGGTGGAGCCGTCAGCCTCCTGGCTTTGAACGGACTTTTCATCCTGATTCATAAGCACAACCTGTGAGTGTCCACCTCGGGGTCTGAGAGCTCTTCAGCTCTGCCCGTTCAGCCGTGACCTGGGCCGGGGTTCCTGATCTGTTCTGTTTGTGGCTCTACCCCGACACGTGCTCCGTCACTCCCTCACCCCCCCAGGGAGTACCCTGATTTCTACCGGAAGCTGTATGGCCTGCTCGACCCGTCTGTCTTCCACGTCAAGTACCGGGCCCGCTTCTTCCACCTGGCCGACCTCTTCCTGTCGTCCTCGTGAGTGGGGGTGGGGCTGGGGACACCTGGCCTGGCTCAGAGCTGCGGGGCTGCGGCCACAGGCCAGGACGGGGAGCTGGGGGCTGGCACGGAGGGGTGGAGTCTTACGCCCCGCCCCCCGCCTCCCCAGGCATCTGCCGGCCTACCTGGTGGCCGCCTTCACCAAGCGCCTGGCCCGCCTGGCCCTGACGGCGCCCCCCGAGGCCCTGCTCACGGTCCTGCCCTTCATCTGCAACCTGCTGCGCAGACACCCAGCCTGCCGCGTCCTCGTGCACCGCCCCAGGGGCCCTGGTGAGTGCGGCCGGAGCCCCTGGGAGGCCTGGCCAAGAGCCCAGCACGTGGGCGCAGGTGGCAGACTGGAGTCTGGGTCTCGTTCCTAGAGCTGGACGCCGACCCCTACGACCCCCGAGAGGAGGACCCTGCCCAGAGCCGAGCCCTGGAGAGCTCCCTGTGGGAGCTGCAGGTGAGGGCGCCCTGCCTCCTGGTCACTCCCCGGGCTTCCTGGAGCCGCCCCACCTGGGTGCTCCCCCTTGGCCACCCACCCAGCCCCACCTGTACGCCCCTGCCAGCATCTTTGCCGGGTCCCCAAGGATCCCACCTTGCCCTGTCACTTCGGTCACCCAGGGGAGGCTTTGCGTCCGTCTGTCGCGTCCCTGGCCTGCGGAGGCGGTGGGACGTTCCCCTGCTCAGTGCTTCCTGTGCCCCTCGCTTTGCCCACGAGGGGCGGTGACATCCCACGTGCCCCTCCAGGCCCTCCAGCGGCATTACCACCCCGAGGTGTCCAAGGCCGCCAGCGCTGTTAACCAGGCGCTGTCCGAGGCCGAGGTCAGCATTGCGCCGCTTCTGGAGCTCACCGCCTTCCAGGTGAGGCTGTGAGGCGGGCCAGGGGGCTGGGGCGGTGAGGGCCATGCAGCACGGGGCGCCTGACCGGCCGCCTGTCCCCGCCCCGCAGATCTTCGAGCGGGAGCTGGAGAAGAAGGGGCCCGAGCCGGTGCCGCTGGAGTTCATCCCGGCCCGCGGCCTGCTGGGCCGGCGGGCCGACCTCTGTGCCCAGCACTTCACGCTGAGCTGACCCCGCACGCCCTGCTGCCCCCGACGGGTGGTCTCGTGGGAAAGCCGCTGGGGGCGCTGGTGGGCGGGGGTCTCGGGAGGCGCAGGTCCTTCACCTGTGCCCCTGGGGTGCCCTCCCGTCCACCCGCCGCCCCTCCCCCCGCCCCCCTGCTGTTGGCCTCGCCGGAGGGTGCTGCCCGGGGCCCTCCCTTCCCTGCGGCCTGGTGGGGAGGGGCGGGGGGAGGGGCGGGTGGGCTATGGGGGCGATGCAGGACAGCCCTGCTTCCGGGGCCCCAGCTCCAAGCGCGCCGGGTCGTGGCTTGTGTCGGCCCCCGCGATTCCCCCCCAGACGCGCCAGGCCCTCTGCATCGCTGTGCTCCCTGACACGAGACGGGCCTCGCTTCCGCCAGGGCAGCCGCGAGAGCCTCTCTGCTGCAGTTAGACTGTGACGTGGGAGTATCGGGGGGGCTCTGTGCCCCGGTCAGTCTCAGTGGGGAGCGCAGGGAGGGGCACAAGCTCGCTGTGTCCGGCCAGGCCCTACTGAGGTCACCTTTGTCCCCAGAAGCGCAGTGAGTCCGGGGGTGAGCGCCTGCCCCTGCGCGGAGTGGGCCAGCAGCCCCATTGTGTTTGCAGGGTTATCTTTTCGTGGTTTCTTTTCTGCCAAAGGTGCCGTGTTTTCTGTCTCTGGCGGTGATCCCGTTTCCTTTAAAAAACCCACTCGGTTTGGCACACGCCTGGCGCCGGCCCACGCTTGGCAGGGGCTGACGGGGGCACGGGGGTGGGGCAGCCCACAGGGAGAGACCTTGCTGCCCTCCGCCGCCTCCTGTCTGTGTCCCGTTCCTGGCCACACCCCGCCCGTCCCCCCGGGGAGCGGGGTGGGAGCTCGTGGCGGGCACCCTGGGAGTCCCAGCAGGGAAGGGTTCCGCCAATCTGGTGTCCAGGTACCCCCGCCGGCCCGGTTTCCCAGCACGCCCTGCTGGCAGCAGCGCACCACGTGGCCCCGCTGCCCTTCAGCCATCTTCCCACGAGCAGCAGGGGATGCTCGTTACTGACCTGGAAACCGCCTGGTCCCTGGGGCGCAGGGCTTGCCCGGAGCGGGGGGCGGGGGTGGGCAGTCTTGAGAGAGCCGGGCCGTCTGGCACCAGGAGTGTCCAGTGGGCCAGAGGCCGCCGTGGCCTTGTGTGGGGATGCCAGGGGGCAGTGCTGGACGGCCTGAGGCCTCCCGCTTTTCTTGAAAAATACCATTATGTGAACAAAATTACAGACTACAAAACACTTGAACAGGTTCTCTTGGTCGTGTCTGGACTCGGCGTCTTGTGCTCCCGTAGGTCCATGCTGTGGCCCATAGCCACTCTGGTCCCTGGGCAGCTGCATTCTGCCGTGTTTGACCTCCGGCAGGTCCCCATTTCCTGTCCTCTGGCCCTGGTTGGCCGTGGGGGAAGAGCGGTGAGCGTGCCCTTCCCAGCGGCTGTGAGGTTGGCTGAGAGGCTGCGTGGTGGGTTGGAGGCGAGAACTGAACGGGGGCTGGGGCACCGCTGGGGCTCTGCCTGTCCTTCAGGAGCCCGAGGGGTGGCCGGGACAGCCTCCGGGGCACATGGGTCTGACTGCAGGCTCCTGGCTCCGGAGGAGGTACGAGCTCAGAATGTCAAGAGCTTTGGAACCACCTGGGATCAAATAAGATGTCTACGTGGGCAGGCGGAGGGAAGGGCCTCGGGCAAGTGTACAGGGGGGTGGAGGAAATAGCGGCTCCCTGGTCTGTACCAGGAGACCGTCCTGAGCCGCTTGTGAGCGACCCACCTCTGAGCCCAGAGATGAGAATGCAGGCACTTAGAAAGAGTAAACGTTTATATGTTTAAAAAGAAAAAAAGGCACCAGTGAACCCGCTGCTGGCAGCTTCACGCCTCCGATGGCTCCCTCGGAGGAGGAAGGGGAAGCCAGCTGCCTTTTGCTTAACTAAAGCTCTGCCCCAGTTTCTTTGTCGTTTGTAAATTACAAAAGCAGCATGAGCCGAACTAGGAACTCAAGGGAAAGGGTGGGCGTGTGGGGAGACGTGGAAGCCCGCTCGGTCCCCAGTCCCGTAACCCACCCTCCCCTCTGCCGCCACTTGGTCGCCCACACAGACCCTCATGCTGCCCGCGCCGGGGGAGAGGCCAGGTACACCTGCCCAAAGCCTCCCTCCACCTGCCCACGTAGATGTTTTGTTTGTGGCACTGGGGACGCTGTTGTTTCCTAGGTCCAGTTTTTACAGACTGCTTAAAAAAAGATTTCAGACACAGAATGAATACCTTTTTAGCGTAAGTATGCCCCACTTGATATTTGAGATGCACTAAATTTTAAAAGTTGAAGTGAAATCCACAAAACATAAAGCTAACCACTGTAAAATGCATGATTCAGGGACTTCCCTGGTGGCGCAGTGGGTAGGAATCCGCCTGCCAACGCAGGGGACACGGGTTCGAGCCCTGGTCCGGGAAGATCCCACATGCCACGGAGCAACTAAGCCCGTGCGCCACAACTACTGAGCCTGTGCTCTAGAGCCCTTCCTGCATCTGCGGCGGGCCCCCGCTGGCTGCGCGATGCCAGGGCTCCAGGGCTGTCGGGCCCAGAGTTTCAGAAAAGCCTGGAGGGAGGGCGGGGGTGGCCCATTGTCGGGGTGGTTGCCTGCTGTGTGCCCGGGGCACCGTCCCCTGTTCCTGCTGCACAAACAGGCCAGCCCTGTCTCTGGAGCAAAACTCTCCCTGTCTGTCCCTCTGTCCCTCTGTCTCCCTGTCTGTCTCTCTGTCTCCCTCCAGGAGATGAATGGGGCTGTTGGATGATTAAGTCATAGTCACACACGTAATGAGGAATGTGTCACGAGATGCGGAGAACCCTCTCCAGCGATAGGAATGCTCAAGCATTTAATTGGCATTTAGCAAACAAGCTGCAGAGAATTGGATGTCAGAGGGGTATCTCCTGAAACCTCAGTCAGGGCGTAGACCTTGGGGAATGTGCACCCCCCCTCAGGGCTTTCCCGCTGGGCTGGGGGCACGGGGTGGGGGGCAGCAGCTGGCCCCATGGCACCGATCCGCCCTCCTCCGTGGGGCATCGGCGGTTAATGGAAGCCGCCCGGGGCCCCACCCCTGCTCCCAGCTGATCATGGCCCGGTGAGGTCACGGCCTCGGTGCCCACCGGCTGGTGCTCCGCTCTGCGCTCGGGAAAGTTGCCCGGCCCCTCCAGGCCCCAGTCCTCTCACCCACAAAGTGGGCAGTTCCAGGGGCCGTGGCTGCGTAGGAGCCAAAACTTAGAGGCATGAAGCTACTACAACATCGATTTCGCTCATGAGTCTGCAGCCTGCGCAGGGCTTGCGGGGAACTGCTGGTCTCTCCTCTCCTCGGCAGGAGCTGGGGCGGCTGGAACGTCGGGGCTGAGCTCCCCTGAGGTCTGCCAGTGCAGGGGACACGGGTTCGAGCCCTGGTCCGGGAAGATCCCACATGCCGCAGAGCAACTAAGCCCGTGTGCCACAACTACTGAGCCTGTGCTCTAGAGCCTGCGAGCCGCAACTACTGAGCCCACGTACCACAACTACTGAGCCCGCGTGCCTAGAGCCCGTGCTCCGCAACAAGGGAAGCCACCGCAATGAGAAGTCCGTGCACCGCAACGAAGAGTAGCCCCCGCTCGCCGCAACTAGAGAAACCCTGTGCGCAGCAACGAAGACCTGACGCAGCCAAAAATAAATAAATAAATAAATTTATATATTTTAAAAAAATAGTCCCCGGGACCCCAGTCCCAGACACGACCATGGCTGCCAGCTTGGTGCATATCTGCCCTCTTCCCAGCACCCCTTTAATGAAAAATCCCAGCATCACATCACAGGTCTCGTGTGCCCCGGCCACCCCTCTGCCTCGGAAACATGACGACACAGTGTGTGCACGTGGCATTCTCGACTGGCCGCCCCGCATGTCCCCTGAGTTGTGATGTATTGAATTGTCATCGAATGTCTGTCATTGAAGTATTGATTCCCCCTTTCTTTCTTGACCTGTGAGGAATTTGTTTGAATTTCTTTGAATTTCCGAGAGGCCGTTACTAATTTCTAGTATTACTGGGCACAACAGATTCCTGGGAAGTGGATTAAATATTAAACGTGTGACCAGGTGTTCTCCCGGGAGAACGTGACAGTGTCTGTGCTGTGACACCTTCTGTATCCCTCCCTCTGCATCCTCGCCACCGCAGAAGCTGCAGAGGCTGCCGCTGAACCAATCTCAGTTGCGGGGCAGAGGGGAGGGATGGTCCCGAGTGGCAGGGCTTCTCCTTGGTGCCCACCCCCATGTGGTGGAGGCAGACAGGTGAGCGTTTGCCCGGAAATCTGAATCTCTTACCAGAAGAAGGGGCCCCTGCCCCCCGCTCCCCACCCTGTGGACCGCTCCCTGCCTGGCCTCCCTCTTGCGCGAAGCACTTCAGCGCTGCTCCCCTCCCCGCATAATGCCAGCTGGGATCTGGAAGCCCATCGCAAGCTGTGTGATCGGGGCCTCCAGGCGAGCCTCCCCAAGCAGGGTGCGGCCCTGACAGTCTCTGGGACGATGTGTGCATTTCCCCGCAGGCCTCCTATGCCTCCCCTTACTGTTCCTGTGAAACAAACTGCCCCCAAACTCGGTGGCAAGAAACAGCATTTTACTATGTTCCCAAGTCCTCTGGGTCAGGAATTCAGAGACAGGGCCCCCTGGGATGGCTCACTTTGCTCCACAGTGTCTGGGGGCCCAGCGGACGGTGGGAGCCTGGCAGTGATTCGATGGCACGGCCGGGTCTTTTGGAGGCAGCTGGACTCCCAGGGCTGGTTCTGTGGCTCTGGGGGCCTCGGGCCTGTGGATTCCACGAAGCGGCCAGGGCTCTGAGGGCAGGTGGACGCTGCGTGGCCTTTAATGACCCTGCTTCAGAAGTCACCCAGGGCCACCGGCTGTGCTCCCAGACTCGAGGGAGGGGACACGGACCTCAGCTCTGAACTGCAAGGCTGTCAAACCGCGGAGCCTCCGCTGGCCCCGGGCTGGGGGGAGGGAAGGTCCTGCCTCTTACAGCCATGGGGAGGAGGGCTGTGCATGGAGGGAAACGCTGACCCGCCTCTGCCACTGTGGGCAAGTGACCTGGCCTGGCTGGGCCTCAGGGTCCCCACCTGTAAAGTGGGAACAAGAACAGCACACGTCCCATGGGGGATGACGAGGGGTACATGAAGAACTGGGGGAATTAGTGTCCTGGGGCCGCGTAACAAACACCACAAACTTCAAGGCTTAAAACAACAGGAATTGGGACTTCCCTGGTGGTCCAGTGGTTAAGAATCCACCTTCCAAGGCAGGGGACGTGGGTTCAGTCCCTGGTGAGGGAGGTAAGTTGCCACAGGACAACTAAGCCCGCACGCCGCAGCTATTGAGCCCATGCACTCTAGAGCACAACAACTAGAGAGAGAAGCCTGCTCGCCACAACAAGAGATCCCGCATGCCACATCAGAGATCCTGCACGCCGCAACTAAGACCCGACACAGCCGAATTAATAAATAAATAAATATTAAACAAAATAAAACAACAGGAATTTATTCTTTCACGGTTCTAGGGGCCAAATGTCCAAGATCAAGGTGTCACGGGACCACGCCCACCCCACCCCCAGGTTCTAGGGGAGGGCCCTCCTGCCTCTTCCAGCTCTGGTGATGGCCGATGGTCCTTGGCTGTGGCCGCGTCCCCCCAGTCTCTTGGAGAGGAGGGTCCATCTTCACATGGCTTCTCCCTGTGTGTCTGTGTCTCTCTTTATAAGGGCACCTTATATGGGATTCACGGCCCACCCTACTCCAATGTAACCTCATCTTAACTACTTACACCTGCAAAGGCCTTATTTCCAAACAAAGTCGCCTTCTGATGTCCAAGTGGACGTGAACTTTTGGGAGACTCTGTTTAACCCACTGCAGTGCAAACCCTGACCCAGCTGGCATTTACTAGATGGTAACCAGCGTCCAGCTCAAGGGATCAGTGCTGTGGCGAGGTGACCCAGAGATGGTCACGCTGGGTGAGCAGAGGCTGGGCCTGGCCTCTCTCCACCCTGCTTCCTGGCTGGGGCAGCCTCTCCTCGCCTGGACTGGTCAGCTTTAGCCCCTTAAGAAATCTGGTTGAAGGCCAGTTCCACTGACTTCCCAGGCTTTGGACATCAAAAAAGTGTCCTCAGGCTGTGGCTTGATTAGAATTCCATCTGGCTCTCGGGCACCTCTGCAGAGGTGACGAGTGGGCTCGGGGCCCCGCAGGTGAGGGAGGTGTGGGGCTGGGGTTTGAGTTCCCCAGGGGACCGCAGCTCTGGCGGCGGGAGCTGGGCAGCCTGCCTGGAAGGTGCCCTGACTTCACCAGGAGGCCGTGACGGGCTGCTGGGCCTGCAGCTGTTCTGCTCTGGGCTCGCTGGTCGATAGAAGAACAAGGCAGAGCTTTAATTTCAGGCTGGAAGTGAAGTCGGCCACGATTTAGGATTGCCGGGGGCAGCAGCCACCAGGGTCACGGTCGGCACGGGCGGGGGGCAGCAATGCCAAGCATCTCCGCAGGTGTGCCCTGGTGGGCACCAAAATGCGCTGCCGTCTATCTTCCAAATTGTCCTCCTGGCCTGTGGTTGGTGTCATTGGGGTACAGGGTCACCTACTCACACGCAGATTCTCCCTGAGGGGAAGATACAAGACTCCCTCATCCACCATTAACAGGGGCTGGGGCCATTCTGCAGATCTCGCTGTGAGTTGAACTGTGTCCCCAGAGAGCTGTGTCCACCTCTTAAGCCTGGAACCTCACAGGGCAAATGGAACCTCACAGGGCAGAGGGGGTTAAGTTAAGGATGTTGAGATGGGGGCCTGCCCTGGATGGTCCAGGGGCCCTGTGTCATCACAGGGGGGATGACTTCTAGGAGGAGGATGAGGCGGGACAGAGTCAGAATACAGAGGCAAAGAGACATTAGCAGAGGCTGGAGGGAGGCACTTTGAGGATGGAGGAAGGGGCCGCAAGCCCAGGGTCATGGGCGCCTCCAGAAGCTGGAAAAGGAAGGGGGCAGGGGGCCAGCGGCCCAACTTGCACGTCACCCGAGGGGCCCGTGGGGCTTCTGGCCGTGAGACCATAATGGGCCTTTTCACGCACAGGCTGTGGCACCTGCCATCGGGAGGGAGGAGGGCAGGCCCTCCCCCCGGTCCCCTACATCCCAACCTCACTGTTCACCGTGTCCCCCACTTCTGTGCCTTTGCTTGACGGATGTTCCTCGCGGGACAGAGAAGCTGTTTTTGCAGTAAATGATTCTCTGGCAGCAGCAGCCTTGGCCTGGGGTCCCCGGGCAGGAAGGGCCTCCACAAAGCTGTCCACTGCACTGCCCCTCCCCCGACAGAGCGGCCATCCCTGGTCTCTCTCTCTCTCCACGGCCCCTAGACGTCTGTCACCATGCGCCTGGGGCCTCTGGCTTCAGTGGCTCGTGGTCTGAGTCCCACTTTGGGGGGGTGACAGCTTGGCTCCTTTGTCCCAAGGCCTGTGGCTTTTCAGCTGCCGACGGACGGTCCCCACCGCTGACCTCCTTCCTGGACTTAGGCAGCCTCTGGCCTGCCGCTCAGCACTGCACTGCGGGCCCCCTTTCTGAACTGGCCGGGACCCTTTGACGGCAAGTGACGGCCACCTCGGGCCAGCTCACATCCACAGGAGGCCGAGGCCAAGTCGCTGGGAAGAGAGTATCAGAGCTTCCTGGTTGCTGTGGGAAATTAAAGGCTTGAAGTAAACACAAACCTACTATCTTATAGTCTGTAGGTCAGAAATCCCACACTAGTCTTGCTGGGTGAAATGAAGTGTGGGACGGCTGGTCCCCCGGGGCTCCAGGGAGAATCGCTCCCAGCCTTTTCCAGCCTCTGGAGGCGCCTGTGTTCCTGGGCTCCCAACTCCTTCCTCATCTCAAAGCTCACAACTCCAGCCTCTGCTTGCTTCCTCAGGCCCACCTCCCTCTTATCAGGGTCCTTGGGATGACCCTGGGCCCACGGATCCGTCTCCAAGGACAATCTCCGCATCGCAAGACCCTTAACTTAATCTCATCTGCAAAGTGCCTTTTGCCCCGTGAGGCGACATGTGCACAGGCTTCTGGGTTTAGGACACGGCAGGTGGGCTGGGCGGGGGGCGGGCACGGCTCCCCTTCTCTCAGCTTTTCTCCCCGCCCCCCATGGACCCAGGCATTGTCCACACGGAAGTCCAGGGCACTCCGAAATCCCCGCGCTGGGCACCAAGGCCCAGCTCAGGTGGGCTCTGCGGGCCCCTCTGCTGTCACTGGGGCCTGGGCGTTGGGTCTGGCGCGGCGGATGAGCAGTGGCCAGCCGCTGCAAGCGTCGTCACCGTGGCCCGATGGAGGCGGCTGACAGGACTGTTGGGTGAGGCCGGTGTGGCTGGGGGCTGAGCCGGGGGTGGGCAGGCCAGCTGACCCCATGCCATCCGGGTTCAGCTGCGGAAGAGAACGAAAACCGCGGTCAGAGAGCCGAGAGAAGTAATCAAGAGATAAGGGTGTCGGGTCACAGGGACGGGTCTCACTTCCAGGTCTGCAGAGTTCTGGGCCTGCCAGGGTGGCCGTGGTGATCGGGGTAGAGGGGGCCACCCCCCGGGGGGCTCTGCCTGCTCCTGGGAACCAGGGGAGGGGCTCCTGAGAGGGTGCCTGAGTGTACGAGCTTCTGGATGATTCTAGCCCCCAGACATGGAGTCAGCTTCCCAGCAGAGGCCACCGGTCCTGCGTCAGAGCCCTGCTGTGTCCTGTCAGGTCCTGACCCACAGAACTGATGGTGTAAGGAAGCAATTGTTCTGCACCTTTGACTGGGGATGTTTTGTTACACAGCCGTCGGTCCATGGCTGGCTGAGCGAGCCAGCCCCTTGCGGTTCAACATCTATGGCCATCGCCTGTGCTGACCCCAGCTCCCACGAGGTCACTGCCATCTTAGAGTCTACATTCCAGCGTTTCCTGGGTGAGGGGCCAGCCCGCAGGTGGCCCCAGTGATCCCTGCCCGAGCAGCCTTGGACCGGGGTGGAGCTGCGTCACCGTCACCAAAAGCACCTGGCAGAGGAGACGGTGTGTCGCTTCCAAGATTCGGCGTGAAAGACCACGGCTTCGGTCTGTGGTGTCCTCTTTCTCCATCACTCACCCCTGGGTGATACCAGGCCGCCAGGAAGCTCACCAGCCCTGGGGAGAGCTGCGTGGGAGGGTCTGGAAGAAAAAGGTAGGAGGCCAGGTGGTCTGTGGGGCCAGGACCAGAAGCGGGGTCCTCCAGGCGGGCCCCGCACCACTGCCTGATTCCGGAGCTGGCTATTTTCATGGGATTAGCAACTGCACTCCGAGGAATAATTACTGTGTCATGAAACATTTCCCCCGCCTCCACAGTCGAGCTGGGCTTTGTTTAAAATGCAATAATGGCACGGCCGTCTTCCTGGCCAGCGGTGGCTGGAAAGGGGAAGATAGGGGCCGGCAGGGCTCCTTCACTACCTCCGCGGCCGCTGCCCTGCTTCTCCAGCGCCGGGCGGACGGCGGACGCGGCCCACCCGCGAGGGCCCAGGGCGGGGCAGGGGCACGGCTCGTCGGGTCTTGGTCTCCGAAGTGGCTCCTGGGAAATCCCTTCCCCCAGTTTCCTCACCATCGGGCAATGGCCTTGTTAGTAATTTTTCAGGGAAGACCAGGAAATCATCTCTGAATTTGCTGATTATTCCGTCTGGGCCTCAGGGCCGACCCTCGTTACCTGTCCTGCTGTAACGTGGCGGCTCCAGGGGCATCTGCTCAGGGGTTCCGGCTCCACTGCTGTTTGGCTCACTGCTCTTCTCTCCTGCTCCTGTGATCTCTCCGTCTCACTCTGTGTCTGTTTCCCTCTGCATGTTCTCCCCTTCCGGCCCCCCTTCCCTGGCCCTTCCTCCCTCTGACAGCCCACTTCGCTGCACCCACCCAGCCCGGGGCCTCCTAAATGACGCTGTGCTGACAGATGCACCTCTTGGCAAGTGGGAGCACTTAGATGCCTTTACGTTTCCTTTTCCCGAAAACGCACTTGACTCGCGCAGGGTTACTGACGGGCTCGGGCCCCTCGGGAGACAGCAGGGGGCTCGGGTGGGCAGAAGGGGGCTTCTGCTGCTTGGGCTGAGGTGGGCAGGGGCTGTAGGAAGACCCCAGAGCTCCAGAGCTGTCACCACCGTCACACCTCACCTTCCCCCACACACCTGAGATCTCTCCTGAGTTTAAATGCCAGCAACTTACCCACAACTTACTCACGGTGCTGTGCAGAACCGACCACAGAGGCTAGTCTCTGAGTTTGTCCGGCGCCCGGAGGGATGGGGACAGCGCGGGGCCATCCCCAGAAGACGCCGCCCTGAGGCCTCAGAGTGTCGCAGCCTCACTCACAGAGCCAGAAGTCATTGCCGAGGCTGCTCGCACAGGCAGCAAGGCCTCTGGAGTTGGATGATGTTCCATCTCTGATGGATAAATGACCAGGGGCCGGCTGCACCCATCCCATCAAGGACGGACCCTTGAGCCCCGGACTGTAGCCTCCTGAGGACTGCACAGCCCATCTCTGCCCCACAGGGCTCAGCAGACCATCTGGGGTGGGAGATGTGGGAGGACTGGGGTGTCCCTGTCCCGCCCCCGAGGCTCCGTACTACCTACCATGAGCAAAGGGAGCCTCTTCAGTGCATGGGGCTCAGGTGGGACACAGGGCAGAGCAGAGACAGTGCATGGGGGGAAACCTGATCATTCATTCATGCTTCTGGATCCAGCTGTGCCTGAAGCCGGACCCACCCCTCCTTCCAAGAAATCATGTGAAAATGCTTTGGTTCTGCAGCTTAGGGGTCCCCAAGACCACACTGAGGTTCAACAATTCGATAGAAGGGCTCGACATTGCTCGGTGAAGCCAGTATACTCATGATTCACTCAAAATTTATTGCAGTGAAAGGCACAGACTAAAAATGGCAACAGGAAAAGCCGTGCATGGGGCCAGGTCCAGGAGAAAGTCACGAGCTCCATCCATCCCCTCCTGGGGGTAATGTAGACTGAGCTCTCCCAGCAGCGACACGTGACAGCGTGTGGAGTGTGTGTGGCCAACCAGGGGGCTCACCCGAGCCTGGGGGTCCAGGATTTTTACTGGAGCTTGGCCACTTAGATGTGGCACGTGGCTGACCTACCTCCAGCCCCCAGAGGTCAAGCTGATACCACATGGCCCAAGACCCCTTAGTAAGCAGAGACATCGATCAGGCAGGACTCAGGGTCTGGAGGTCACCTCCTAGGAGCCGGTCAAGGGCCAGCTCTCACCCTGGGCACAGTTAGTTTCTTACTGCACAGGATCTTCTTGAGACAGTGGGGCAAAGGGGCACGCCCAGGCGCCCTCAGCAGTCTTGGGCACACCACTGAATTTATACAGCCCCTAGGTCGAGCCAAGCCTTAAGCCAGAACCCTGTGTTTTTTCTAGTTTCTGAGCCGACATCTCCCTTTATCATTTGAATCAGTGCGAAGAGGTTTTCTATCTCGAATAATTTGTCCCTAGAGCCCAAAGTCGTGCGACTTCTGAGTGAGTGTGGTCTAAACCTGTCCACAAGTTCTCTTCACACTTCCCACACAGAGTGGATGACCGCTGCGGGTCCCAGCATGGGGGTCCCGCAGACAGGAGCCCCATAGGCAGTGGAGGCCTGACCGCACCCAGCCCTGTGAGCGGCTCTTGAGAAGGCGAGGTCGGGCTGGGCTCCGGGGAGGGGCGGTCGCCGTGGGCGGGATACAGGGGGGGGCCGACCCGTCCTCGGGGCTGGTCTGGTTGCGATGGGGCTGGTGAGTAGTGGACCACGGTCCTCACCGTCTGTCCCAGCCCTCAGAGCCGTGCCGCACGGGCCGGGCGTCCCTGGTGTGGACTTGTGGTCGGCCTGGACGGGGGGAGGGTGAGGAGGTGGGGGGGGTGCGCTGAACCTCGGCTTCCCGATCGTCGTGCGATGGCTCCGCCCCGCGTAAACCGGGGCAGAAACAGCCGCTGCGCACAGGCTCTGTGGCAGCCCCCAGGCCGCGGGCACTCTGGGAGCCGGAGTCTCAGGGCAGGGCCCGCCGGCCGAAGGCAAGCCGTGCAGGGCTGGGCGGGGACCCTCGGGCCTGACCACGTGGAGCCTGGAGCAGAGCTTGCGTCAGCAGGAGGTGGGCAGCTGGTGACACGATCACAGACCTGCTTCCCGTGGCTGATGGGGCGGGAGCTCGGACCTCTGCTGTGCCCGCCCAGAGGTCCTTCCCCTCCTTCTTCCAGCCAGGATCGGAGCCCCGTCCCCACGCGGACGACAACGCCCGCTCCTCAACTCTGGCCACGGTCTGGCCCCCAGGAGGCTCGTAAGCCTGTCAGCTGGAGACTATCCGCCTGGCGTTTCGGCCTGACCTGTCTGATCCATCTTCAGAGTCCTCCCTGGCCGGGACGTCGTGTTCCCACTGATTTAGCCGCTGAGCTGAAAAACAAAATTGAATACTTTCTCATAAAACATGCCTGGCGTCCTGGGCAGGCAGGGCTGTCAGAGGGGCTGGTCAGGAGGCTTTGTCTTTGAAGGAGGCCCGTTCAGCTTGGTGGCTTTGGGGGTCACCTTCTGGGGAGAAGGGACACAGGGTGCGAGCAGGGCGGGCGTGATTCTCCAGGAAGGTGTTCCTCATGGTGAGAACTGGCTCCTGGTGGTCTGGCCCTAGGCCTGCATCCGGGCGTGGGCTGCGGGCTTGAGGGCTGCTCTGGGGCTGAGAACGGAGGCTGCTGGCAGACAAGTAGCAAGTGGGATGAATGCCCTCTGGGCCTGCCCTTGGGGACCTCTCCCCTTATATTCATTCATTCATTCATTCATTCATTTACTCAATTTTTGTTCATTCAACGCTCTTATTGGCACCCCTGTGTGCCTGAGGCGCTGTAGAAGGAACACAGCAGGACAAGGCCCCTGCCCTCCCAGAGCTTGTGTTTTGATCGAGGGAGCAGACGGCAAGTGAAATAGAATGTTTAAAATGTGTAGTAGGCGGTGAAGGGAGAGAGCGCTGGGGCAGTGACAGGAGGCCAGGAGGGAGCCCTGGGGCCGGGTGGGGGCAGGAGCGGAGAGGGCTCCCGGTACAGGGACCACTCGCGCTCGAGGCCAGAGTGGCTGGAGGCGAGGCTGAGGGCTGGAGCCCCGAACACGGGGCGGGGCAGGGCGACCACCGGAAGCACAGGGCATCTCCCTCAGTTTGGGGGGCGCAGGGAGCAGAGGGTCTTGGGGAGGGTCCCCAGAGCAGCGGCTCCGGGGGGTTCCCAGGCTGAGGTGCCGGGATCAGCTTTCCCCGGGCAAGTAGCCAAGTCGGGTGACTCTGCCGGGTCCCTGCGTGCTCTCAGCTCACAGCCTGGGAAACAGGCTTCATCTGGGGGGGCCCAGCACAGGCAGAGGGTGGGAGCCTCTGCTCCCAGGCTGAGCCCCGCTCCCCGGATCAGTGGAGGCTTGCCTCTCGGGTTCTTCTCACCGTCTGCGACTCAGCAGCCTCGGGTGCGAAGCCTGCAGCCAGCCAGGAGCGGGACGAGCGGCCCAGGTCAGGGGACACCGGGCAGGCGAGAAGCAGGGGGCAGTTTCTCCTGACGCGTTTCCCCAGCCGGGGCCGAGGGTAGGTGCGTCTGGGTTTGGGGAGCTTGCTGAGCACACACAGGCTCCCGGCCTGGTCCCCGCCCTGCAGGTGGCCCTGGCTGGCCTGCCTTCGCAGCCCTGGCCCTCCAGGACCTCAGCGCCTCCAGCCTCTGGGCTGAGCTGCCGGGGCACTGGGCTCTGCAGGGCGGGCACCCTGGCTTCTCCCCCTCACGGGCATCAGAGCATCTGTTTGCCCCTCCACAGCCGCCCTTCACGCCTGCTCTACGCCCAGGAGCCCCCGAGGGGCTGTACCTGGGGCTCGGTGTGGGTGGGGGGAGAGTGAGGGGCGCCTCTCCCCAGCTCCCTCCCTGCACAGAGGCCTGAGCCGTCCCTCAGCCCAGGCTGCAGGTCCTGCCCCGAGTCTTCACCAACTCCGGGTCTGCGTTCCTGAACCTGCCCCCTGCCCCCAGGCCCTCCTGACCCCTACCAGCCGAGGGAGGTGAGGGGCCCCGGTCCCAGGAGAACCTGGTGTCCCTTAGCAGGGCTTAGAGGCCCTGGCAGAGACAGGGACCCCCTCTCTGCCCCCCCTCCCCGCTCCCTGCAGCCCTGAAGGCACCGCCTGCCCTGCCCATGCGGCCTGGACCGGGGAGACGTGGTGCCCCTCACAGACCCAGCTCTGGGTTAAAGCCCCCAGCCTGAGGTGCTTTGTCACAGCTGCCCCAGAAAACTCTTAGAGGCGCTGCAGTGGCCCAGGTGGAAGATAGCGGAGCAGACAGCGATGGGAGAGGGGGACCTGGGTCTGGGTCCCAGCTCTGGGCCTGGATCCAGGCTGGCATCCACGAAGCCGCAGGGAAGGGCCAAGTTCCGGGACGGGTCTCCGTCCCTCTCCCATCAAGGGCCTGGCCGGGGCTCGCCTGGGCACACTGGTGATTAACGAGCGTTCATGCCTGAACTTTCCCCTCGCCCACAAGTCTGGGTTATTAATGGACCCTGACAGCCCCGTCAAAAGTCCCAGGACAAGAGAGAGATCTTAGTTCCCTGTCAGGAACTGAACCTGGGTAGCCTGGATGAAAACCAGGAATCCTAGCCGCTAGACCACCAGGGGCTCGAGGCTAGAAGCACGGTGGCCCTGGCTCTTTTCCCCGTTTGAAAGCAAGAATGTTTCAAGGAGGAAAAACTGTAAAAACAGGTACAAAGTTCATTATTAGAGACTCAGCGCAACGTATGGGAGAGCACACAGAGAAACAGTTTGTTTATTAAGACAGAAGCAAGACCCAGCGAGAAGGGGTGTGGGCGTCCTCTCTAATGAGGAGGACCCCAGTAAAGAGGTGATTTAAATCCTTTATGTAGGGCAGTTCTTCCGGGTCTCTGTTCACCTCTGGCCAATCATCGGGCTTCTTTCTCCACGCCTGCCCTGCCCTAGGACCCTCCCTAACACGCGTGCGCAGCTTCTTTCCAACATGGATCCCCCTGCAGAGGCTTGTGGGTGGTGCCCCCTCCCTTTCTGACCCCCAAGAAGCCTTCCTGCGCATGTGCAGACAGGGCAGCTTCCCGGACCCCGGGAGGGGTCGTCTCATCGCTGTATCCCAGCAGAGCTCAGCTTCTGCCACCAGCTTTGTCCTTGGAGCGTCTGGGTGAGAACAAGCTTAGTGCTCCTCCACTGGGCGAACCCCAGCTGTCCAGCGCGGGGGCCCGTCCATCTCCTGCGTCACCCTGAGGCTCTAGGGGAGGAGCCTCCCTGCCTCCCCTGCCGCCCCAGCCTCTGGTGCTGCCGGCGCCCGTGGTGTCCTGGGCCGGTAGCCGGCCTCTCCATCCTCGGCCAGCGCAAGGGCGGATGTGCTGCTTCACGAGTGTGAAGGTGGGGCAGGATGCTGGGCCACAGGGACACACTTTCAGACGTCTGGGCTTTGCGGCACTGGGTAAATTCTTACGCGTCCAAGAAGGGATGAGGTTATGTGCTGGTTGTTGTTTGAGGGACCGAGAGCTGGGGGCCTGCTGAGCGTTCAGAACAACGGGATGGATGAGTGAAATGTGGTGGGCACAGTGGCGGGGACCAGATACGCAGACAGCAACGTGGAAAGATGGTGAAAG
This sequence comes from Balaenoptera borealis, assembly GCF_965194805.1. NCBI lineage: Eukaryota > Metazoa > Chordata > Mammalia > Artiodactyla > Balaenopteridae > Balaenoptera > Balaenoptera borealis. The sequence continues at coordinate 91,212,238 of NC_138875.1, forward strand.
GCAGGGTTTGATGAGAAAACGGAGAGGAAATAGACTGAGATGTGGAAACACAATACCACTGGTGGGACTGGAAAACACACACAAAACAATCCTACACATTTTGCAAGGATACGTGTCTATTTAAAGATAAATATCAGACATGCTGGAGAGGGGGCACCTGGGGAGGGGGGTGCAGAAGAGTGAAATGAACAGAAGTTGCCCAGACCGTGATGACGTGTCTCAGAATGAACATCTGATGAACTCACCTTTACGCTCGTTGTAATGAGGTCCCAGTAACAAGAGAAGTGTCTTCCGGGGCTCGAGGCCACACCTGAGCTTCTCAGGGAGCGGGGGCTGCTTCCCACCCCTGGTTCTCAAAGTGGGGTCCCTGGAGCCGCGTCTGCAGCACCTGGGAACTTGTTAGAAACGCCAATTATTAGTATGAGTATTTTAAAGCACTTTTTATTGTGATAAGAACTCTTTTTTTTTTTTTTTAATTTATTTATTTATTTATTTATTTATTTATGGCTGTGTTGGGTCTTCGTTTCTGTGCGAGGGCTTTCTCTAGTTGCGGCAAGCGGGGGCCACTCTTCATCGCGGTGCGTGGGCCTCTCACTGTCGCGGCCTCTCTTGTTGCGGAGCACAGGCTCCAGATGCGCAGGCTCAGTAGTTGTGGCTCACGGGCCCAGTCGCTCCGCGGCATGTGGGATCCTCCCAGCCAGGGCTCGAACCCGTGTCCCCTGCATTGGCAGGCAGACTCTCAACCACTGCGCCACCAGGGAAGCCCGATAAGAACTCTTAATGTGAGATCTACACTCTTCACACGTGTCTTTAGTGCTGAGAAGTCTGGTCAAGCACCCTGCCCATTTTTCTATTTAACTTTTGCTGATTTGTAGATGTTCTTTGTATACATTTTGGTTGTGGTTCTTCGTTATATGTATTAAAATATCTCTTGCTCTAAAAGCAAAGAAAATAAATGCAAATTCTGGCCTCACGTGGCTTGGAAGCTCCAAGGGTGGGGTGGCCTCGCTCTCACACAGGCCCCCAGGGCGAGCGGCACTGGTTTGGAGGTGCCAGCGTGCTTGGGGCCCTCCCGCCGCGGGCTGGCAGGGGGCGCTGTCTCGGGCGGTGCAGAGTTTGGTAAGAGGCATCGCTTTGCCTACCGGCTGGCGTGGGGCAGACGTAGACCTGCTCTTACTGTAAGGGGCACGAGGTTGCCTAAAGCCCTTACGCTTAGCTTTGTGGGGTGGACCCGGAATTAAATGAGAGGACGTCCTGAGGGGGCTGGGGACGGGAAGACTGGAAACGTCCGGCTGGAGATGGGGGGCGGCCAGCCGGGCGGTAAGGACGGGGTCAGGGCCCCACTAGCCAGACCCGAGGCTTTTAGGTCTGCCTTTGAGCAGCAAGGTGGGGTCTCGGGTCTGGAGGATCCTGCCGCCCATTTCCCCTTGCAGGGGCGGCGGCTCTCCCAGAGGATGTCGTCACTCATTCCCGCAGGCCTGAGCTTCCCCGGGACGAGGTGGGCCCTGCACGGAGTCGCAGGTGGGCACCAATCGGGGACCCAGGATGGGGTTGCCTGGACCCCTGCCCAGCAGGCGGTCTCGGTGATGCACAGCTGCCGATGGGCCCAAAGGTGGCTTTTCAGGTCCCTTCAGCCCAGCAGAGACCCCTGGGCCCTCACCCAACTCATCCCTGATTTAAGAAATAATCATTTCGGGACTCCTCTGGGGGTCCAGTGGTTAAGACTCCGCGCGCCCAATGCAGGGGGCCAGGGTTCGATCCCTGGTCAGGGAACGAGATCCCACATGCGTGCCGCAGCTAAGAGATCCTGCACGTGGCAACGCAGATCCTGCATGCCGCAGCTAAGACGCAGCGCAGCCAAAATAAATAAATAAAAAAATTTTAAAACACAAAGAAATAAGCATTTCTTGACATAGAATATTATCTTATTATAGAATAACTATAGAAATTATAATTATAACTAATTATAACTCAATTATTTTAAATGAATAACATAGTTATTAATTATATTACTATATAATCATTAATTATAACTATATAATTAATAGATACTAATTATTAGTTATAAATTATATAGTTTTAGTTGTAATCACTATGTAATTAATAATCATTTAAATAATTTCTATTATACTAACAATTAAATAAAATTATTAATATAATTACTATAGATATTAATTATAACCACAATTATAATTATGGGAAGTGGTGGAATATTATTTTCTTATTATAGATAGAGCAGAAAAGCAAATCTAAGACATGACTCTCTCCTTAAACTCATTCTGGACTCCTCGTGGGTCCCATTTGCAGCCTGTGCCTCTCGCGGGGGCTGCCTGACGCCGGCTCTGGGCCTCCCTGTCCACAGCGAGCCTGACGGTGGGATCCAGGCAGGGGCGGGATGGCGACCGGCGAGTCTGTGCCACTCGGAGCCGAGGAGCCACGTCCTGCCGGCCCAGCTGGTGCAGAGGGCTCTCAAAGGGCCCCCGTCCCCCACCTTCAGGAGGCCCCTCCGCGGGCCTGGGGGTCCTGGCTTTGCCTGATGACCCGGGCGTGCCACCCAGGCTGAGAACAGACGCCTGTCCCCAGCAGATGTCCCCGGAGCTGTGAGGTTTATCCCCTCAGCACTTCTCATTTGTTTCTCCACAAAATTAACTTCTCGGTCCGCAGGAGCTCTCTCTCACCATCCGGGAGGCCTCCTCCGGGCAAAGTGTGTGTCAGACGAGGCGATCTCTGCAGCTTCTGCGTCGCCCCGCTTCCCTCCTCGGACCCGCCGGCTCAGGAGCAAGCGGCCCAGGGTTGTCAGGGCCTTGAGCAGCCCTCTTGTCTCAGGGGCAGGGGCTGGGGGGCTCCGAGGAGAACACCACCATGTGTCTGGGCCTTCCCGCCCTCTGCCCGCTTTCAGCAGGGAATCGGGCGTCCAAACGCTGATCAGGACGTGTCGCTTGTCGCCCTGGGAGTGTGGGCTCTGAGGGAGCTCAGCTGGGCCACTGAGATGGCTAGTTTCAGGTGTCCGCTCAGCCGGGCCACAGGGACGCCCAGAGAGCTGGTAACATGCTGTTTCTGGGAGGGCCTGTGAGGGTGTTCCCTTGAATCAGTGCATAAAGAGACCCACCTTCTCCAGTGCGGGGGGCATCATCCAATCCGCTGAAGGACTGAGTAGAGCCAAAAGTGAGAACAAGGGCTAATTTGCTTTTTCTGCGTGAGCTGGGACAGCCATGTTCTCCTGCCCCCCCACAGTGGCTCCGCTGACTTCAGCCTTGGGGCTTGGACTGAACGACACCTGCTTTCCTAGGTCTCCAGCTTGCAGGTCCTGGGACTCCTCAGCTTCCATAACCATGTGTGCCAATCCCTCATAAGTCTCTTCTATCTGTCTGCTTATCCATCTATCTGTCATCTATTTATCTATCTATCCATCATCTATCTACTTACTATCTATCTATGTATCTACCCATTTATCATCTATCTATCATCTACCCATCCACCTATCCATCTATCGTATTGGTTCGACTTCTCTGGAGAACCCTGACTCTTATAACCGCTTGTTGGCAGTGTGACTTAAGGCAATTTACCGAGCCCCTCTCTACTGCACTTTCCCTGTCTGCAAAATGGGAGTTAATATGGCATCTCCCTCACAGGCTCTTTGTGAAGATTAAAGAACTAAGGTATGAAAGTGCTGTGCACAGCGAGAGCTCACAGGTGCCCCCTGTGACCATTGCCATCGCTATCTGCTCTCCGTCCCCACATGTGCAGGTTTCCATCCTCCATGGAGGCATCTAAGAGACGTGACTCCATCTTCCTTGAACCTACATCCTATTTCCAGCTTTCATCTAGTCAGAGGTTGTCCAGGTGGGGACCCTGGACCCATAGTATCGGCATCCACTGAGAACCTGCCAGAAGTGCAGATTCTCAGGGCCGCCCAGATCTGCCGAGTCAGAAGCTCTGGGAGTGACCCCACGTCTGCTCTCAGGAGCCCGCCAGGGGGTTTGGGGCTTGATCGAGCATGAGGCCTCATCGGAGTACACCTTCAGCTCCGGGTGTCAGGACTGGAGAACTCCAGGTGACAGATGACATCGCTGGCCCCTCCCGGGAAGACTGTCCCTTCCACGACACTGACCAGGAGCCTGGCCAGCAGAAAATGGTCAGAAGGTAGAGCAGGACACCATGGGGCCAGGTGCCAAGGGGAGCCCGCATCTGTACAAGCCGTCCCCTGCCTCCCTGATTCTTTTAGCGTCTGTAGGGTTGGTAGTGGTGTCTTGGTTGCATTCCTGATTCTGGTGATTTGTCTTCCACCTTTTCTTTCTGTCATTCTCACTAGAGATTTGTCCGCCTTACTGGTCTCTTCGCGGAACCAGCACTCTGATGGTCTGTACTGTTTTCCTTTTCTCAGGGTCACTGATTTCTGCTGTTTATTCTCTCCTCTGCCTGCTTGCTCTGGGCTCATTTTGATCTTCTTTCCCAGCTTCTTGGGCTGGAAGCTTGGATGACAGATCTGATACGTTTCTCTTTCCTGTGAGCGTTGGGGGCTGCACGTCCCAAATGCCCCCCACATTTGATGTTTTGTTTCCGTCTCCATCTGGGGGATCCTAGCCCCCGCTGGCCTCTGTGCCGAGGGCCCTGGCAGGAGCAGGAGGGCTTGGTACTGCAGGTGGGGGCAGAGGTGCTGGCTCCTGACGTGGCCTCCGCTGAGCCTGCGGTCGGGCCTTGGCCAGCGTGCGTGGGTGTGAGGCCCAGACCTTCCACGGCATTTGGGTGGAGGAGAGCAGTCAGGGTTTGGGAGTTTTCTGTCCTGCTAGCTGCCCCTTTCCTGGCCCTTTGGCAAGGAGCAGGCTTTGTCTGCTGGGCGCGTTGTGGTTTCTGAGTTGCTGGCGTCTGAGGCTCCCAGTCAGCGTGGGATGACGCGGCAAGAAGAACCCCACTCCTGTCCCCGCGCAGGACCCCGTGAGGCCTTCCCAGAATAGACCCTGCCCGTTTCCTCCGCCTGCCCTCGGTCTGTAGAAAAGACTTTAGTCAAATAACAAATTTAATCAGAGAAGTGAGAAGATGCAGAAAGAAAGGAAAACAGTCAAGTGAGACAAAATAATAATACTTTTGGCCATTAAACAAAGTCAGGGACCTTTCGTTCCTCCTCAAGGGCTGTAGATACTATTCTGAGCCGTGTCCTTTGAGCTGTTTTGCAGATACTGAGACCCCCACCAGGTGTCAGAAGTTAACTGTATGCTGCCCACAAGCACGGAGACCCCAGACCGGCTGGAACCTGAAGGTCGATGGTGCCGACTCCCGATTACCTCACCACCAACCAATCAGAAGAAGGCCCATGGGCTGATCACACCCTCCTCTTTGAACCGTTGCTATAAAGCTCCTCCCTACCCCCTCCAGGTCGGGACACACAGTCTTGAGGGCAGGAGCCCGCTGTGGCCCCCTTTGCCTGGCAAAGCAATCAAGCTATTTCTTTTCTCTGTCACCCAGAACTCTGTCTCCGCATTTCTATTTGGCACTGGTGCACAGAGGCCGAGTTTCAGCAGCACTCCTCACCTGTCACTCCTCAGGCCCGAGGCCCCAGGCCAGCCTGCCTTTCTCTCTGCACCCGCCAGGGTCTCTCTCTGGAATGTTCTGAGTTTCTGGCTGTACTTGTGGGAGGAGGGGAGGACGAGGGGCAGCCGGACCGCCGTGCGGTCCTGATGGTTGGCACAGGGTCTTCCCTCCTGCAGCCCCACAGCCCTGCCCAGAAACAGGAGCGAGCCCGCCACAAGGATGTCCCTGTTTCTGCGGGCACGCTGGGAGCAGATCCCACTGCTGTGGCTTCCGGACCCCGCGCTGGACACCCCGTGAAGGCGGGGTCTCAGGTGAGAAAGGACAAAACCTGGAGCCCACTCAACTGTAACCTTCAGGAGGAAAACAACGCTGGTTTTGATATTCATCACTTGGAAGCTCGGGGCCAGGCGAAGCTGCGCTGAGATGAGTGATGGCCTGCGGGGTGAGAACACTATCAGCCACCAGTTAGTCGCTGGAGGAAGATCACCCCGGCCACCTGCATTAGCCCAGATAAGCCATTTGATTTAATTTTAAAATGTCTATCGGGTGCTTAAAAGAGCAAGAAGGAATAACAAACAAGGCGTCTCCTCTTATTTATCCCTGAGCAGTTACCCCTGCGACTTATCAAGGCTGTCAGTTGAATTAACTTCGGCCTGGGCAGCAGTTCTTATCAAGAAGAGGGAGTAGCACGGCTGGGCCGGACCCTGCAGGTCCCTCTCCGTTCACGCGGCTGTGACTCTTCTGGGGCCCAGCGGCTTGGGGGGCTCACGCCCCATCGGCCCTATCTCCAGCACGCAGCCCTCGGCCGCCCTCTCCTCTTCCCTCCTCAGACCCCGAGCCCCTGGGGCTGGTCCCTCCTCCTGCTTCCCGGAGCCCAATGCACGTGAGGGCGTCCGAGCTTGACTGCGCTCCCCGGGTCCGGGCGCCCGAGGAACGGAACGTGGCCGCTCTAAACACCTCTGTGCGCTGGAGGCCCCTCCTCGGAGTGGGGGACACGCATCTCAGCCAGTTCGAGGGGCTCCTCATCCCCCTCCCCTGGGCCCGAGTTCCCATGGCCGCACAGGGCGTGACAGGAGCCAGAAGAGGGCCAGCCCGGTCGCGGGAGGTGACAGTGCCAGCATGTGGCAGCCGTTCTCAGGGCCTGTGACCGTGAGGGGGAGACACCACATCTTCGTCCTCAGTAACTTCTAAATGGAAAGCAGTGTTTCCTTCAGTTATAGACATGCTCGGTTCTCATCACCTGCAGGAGTCCCGCGCTGTGAAGTCACATGAACGCGGAATTAGTGGTTACCAAACCTGCTCCAGGGAAAATGCGGGGTTAGGTAGGGTCCTGGGAGCCTCTGGGCATGATATTTTGTCAACCGATCGATAGACAACTTTATTCGATGTGTTTCTGTTTAAAGACACCTCGTTTAATCTACATTGTTGACTCATAACGTGGACCTCGGGCCCACAGTGCTGTGATCACGCTGGAACCAAGCCCGTCTCACACGCATCTTCTCCGTGTCACGGCACAGCTTTCTTGTCCTTAGGACACTGGATGGCACTTCAGCTCCGAACTTGGGGCCATTTTAAACAGCAAAACCACCAACAAAACACAACAGTGCGAAAAACCCTAAACAGATGCAAAGGGCACCTGCTCCCGGCCCCAGAGCTGACTCGAGACAGCGTCACCTGGCTCCGCCCCTGCCGGGAACACGCACGTCGGGCCAGCCACGTCTCTCCTGCTCTGCCACGCTCTGAGCACCCACGAAAGCACCCAACTCTTGACGTTGGGGTCACAGGGAGATTTAACAAGCAGGTGAATCACAGATACAGAATCTGCGAATGACACGGGCGGCTGCGCGGCGGCAAACCTCGGTTCTGTTAGGAGCCTGTGGGTGGCGATGTGTCAGCGGAAATCTCAGAGTTTCAATCCGCAACATTGCCGCCGCTGCAGAAATCTCCCGCCTCATCACGGCTGTGACACTGAGGAGCTCTCGTACCCGCGGCTGCATCTTCGTAGCTGAAACTCAAATAAATCAGGCGATTCTGTCTGTCACACTCGTGTTTGTTTTTAATACTTTGACAGCTGGCTGGATTCCAGTAGAACTGGTTTCCTCTATAATCTCGTGTCTTTTGTCAGTCCGGGTGGACCTCATCCTTGTGCAGTCTCCACGTGGACATCCTCGGCCACCAGGAGATCTGACCTCTGCCCTGCAGCCCCTGAAGGCGGTGGACGCGTGCTGGTCCAGCCGCCCCGAGATGCCGGCAGGGAGTGGGGAGCGTCCGGGATACAGAGACGCCAGCTGAGCGCCCAGGCTGCGGGTCCCCGCTCTGTCCTTTAGGTGCCGTGGGTGGCGAGCACGGTACCTCACGCATCTCTGAGACGGGAGTTATCGCTAAAGGAGTGAATCTGTGTCCTGGGCAGCCTGGCGGGTGGGGTCCCGGTGGGGGCCACCTGGGATGTGCCTCCGGACGCCCCCGGCTCCCCTGGGCGTGACGGTGGTTGGCAGGCAGCGCTGTGGTGCCGTTTTAGGCTCTCCTCCAGGCCTCGGGGCTGGCAGGGTTCTCGCGGGCTCCACTGCCCCGTGCCCAAGGCAGCACCATTCCCTACTGTCCAGGAACCTCTCTTGCGTCTTTGGGGGTCCCAGCTGCACAGGGTGCCAGGAGACCCCGGTCCCTGAGCCTGTGTGTGGCCCTGAGTAACCCCTTTCTCTGCAGGAGGCCCCCGTGCTTTCTCAAAGCTGTTGAAGGAGATTTCTTGGGCTCTGGGGGTCTTTTCTCTGCCGTCTACTCGGAGCCCCAGGACAAACCGCGTCTCTGGCTGCCCTACCTGCCCGAGAGAGGCAGGGTTGGGACCCTGTGCCTGAGATGTTCCGTGGGCCGGGGCAGTTGATGTCCTCGTTTGTAACCCTCTGCCACCAGACGCAGAAGACGTTTTTCAAAGACGGTTGATCGATTTTCCTCCTGCTCCCGCTGTGCCGACATTCATCTTCCTTCACGCGACGCTGCTGGGAGATCCACCGCGCGCCGCGGCCCGAAGCAGCAGCATTTTGAAGCGAAAGGGGTGTGACGGTCTGGGTCCAGGAAGGGGAGGATGTCCCCTTTCCCAAGCCTCAGGGATGCTCCAGGGTCCCCTCCCAGGCAAACGGCACGGCTTCCGGATGCTGTGAGGGGGATGGCGGGCAGCGTCCTGGTCGCCCGGTAGGTGGGGACCGTGGATCAGCCGGGAGCCACACGCTAAAGCCGCTCTGATGGGGATTCTTTTATTTCCTTCTGCAGAGCTTTGGTGACTCCAGAAAATAGCAGCTCTTTGGGCTTAAAATGGCAGGGATCCACCGAGCAGCGGGGCTTCCCCCAGGGCCAGTACGCAGTAGGGGCTACTCAGTGCCTGCCAGCCGGCCACCAGCCGTGCTCGGGGCTGCAGGCTCATGAAACCTCAGCCCGCATCGCAAGCGAGCTCCAGGCTCTCGTCATGAATAAAGCTCTTTGTACACCTTTGTTGAGAGAGGGCTCGTAATTCAGGGCTGGGACCCTCTCCCCGACTATGGGGGCCCTGCCACGGGGCTGGGGGCTCCTGGCACCTTTGCTTCCCCGGCGTTCACTCCCCAAGGCTCCCCACTCCCAGCCAGTGTGCTCAGAACACCCTCGTTGAATAAGTGAGTGAGTGAATAAATGAATGAATGGCCCAGGCAAGAGGTATTCCCCTCCAGCCACCATTGAAAGGGGGTCTCAGGACAGGCTCTGGGGGGGCGGCAGACGTGTGGCTGGACCGACCACACGATTTGCCCAGCTCCTCGTTCAAATATGATTAGGGACCTCAGGTAAGTATTAAATGCAGCTGGGGTCCTTCTGAGCGGGGAGGGGGGCACTGTGGCGATGCCAGGTGGCACCGCGCTGACCCTTAGTGAGTGTGCCTGGGGGTGAGGTCTATCCCCGAGAGAACACCCGGGAGGCTGAGAGCACAGCGATGGCCCCTCTGTGCCTGTGGTTGGACCAGGGACCCCAGGGGCCCCAGGACGAGGTAGGTGCTGGGGGCCCCCTCATCCCATTTCTTCTTCCACGCCAGGCCCTCCCTCGGGGCTGCACGAGGGCTATTAATAATAATGACTGTCTTTGGCTGTACTCATGCCAGGAGCTCTGTGTGCTGTGCTTTTCTCCAAACGGTGATGGGCGGTGTTTTATAGAGCTCTTTTATTGCCTGGCGGTCATTTCAGTTTTCCTCTCATGCCATCTATGCGCACACAAGCTCTGTCTCTCCCCCGTGATGTGCTTTCTTCATTGGCCTCAGTATCTGAGCTGCCCTGCTGTGGGCTGAATTGTGTCCCCCCAAAAAACATGAAGCCCTAACCCCCAGGACCTCAGGCTGTGACCTTATCTGGAGATGAAGTCTTTACCAAGGTGATTAAGTTAAAATGAGACCCTTAGGGTGTGGGTTCTGATCCAACAGGACTGATGTCCTTATAAAAGGGGAAATTTGGACACAGACACGCACACAGGGAGAACATCACGTGCAGCAGAGGTGGAGATGGGGTGATGCTTCTAGAAGCCAAGGAGTGTTGCCAGTGGACCACCAGGACCTGGGGGAGGGGCAGGGATAGACCCCCTTGCACGGCCTCAGGAGGAGCCAGCCCTGCCGGCACCTTGATCTTGGACTTCTGGCTGCAGAGCTGGGAGACATACGTGTCTGTTGCTGAAGGTGCCCATTTCGTGGCACTTTGTCTGGCGGCCCCAGCAAACTGGTTCTCCTTCCCCAGGGCCTCCTTGTCTCCGAGGCCTCTACACACTGGAGCCCTTCCTGGCTTCTCCTCCCTGGCCACACTCACTCCTGGGTGATCTCACCTAGTCTGATGTCTTGAAGCATCCCCGATCCCAGCCCGGACCTCCCCCCCAACCTCAGACTCCATCGGTGCCCTCGGTGAGCTGTCCGAGGGGCACCGGCCCCCATGCACCTGTGTCCTTCCCCCACCTTCACCTTCCCCAGACCCCTGTCTTGGTTGATGGCAACTCCACCCATGCTGAGCCCAGATACCTGAATCGGGCGAGCCCCCTTCTTCTCTCTCACCCCCTCGTCCAATCCTCATGGTCTCTGCCGCCACAGACAGTGACGCTGCCCCGCCCAACCTCCAATGGTCTCACATCCCAGCTGGAGGCACTCCCCGAGGGTCTGCAAGACCTGCACACTGCCTTGCTCTGACCATCTCCACTCCTCTCCCCTCACCTGCCCCAGCCCAGGGCACTTGCCCTCTGGTTGCTGCTGCCCCAGGGCATTTGCACAGGCTGTCCTCTCTGGTCTTTGCTCAAGCGGCACCTTCTCTGTGGGGTTTCCCCTGATGTCTCTTTAAGGATTACACACCAGCCTCTCCCTCTTCTGTGGTGCTTTATTTTTCTCCTCAGCACTTACCACCATCCAACACGCATTTTGCCTATTGCTTATCATTGTCTGACCTGCTCTGTGAAGGTGAGGCCCAGGTTCACGGCAGGGCGGGTCGTCCGCACCAGGGACATCGCACAGCATGTGGCAGGTGTTGAATAAACTAATGCATGAAAGAGTAAATTATGGCTCACAGCCGACACGTTTCTTGGCAGAAAATTTCAAAAATACAGATAAGAAAAAGAAGCAAATAAAAAAAATCAAAACCACCATGGATAAGATCTGTTATATGTTTTTTCCTAATCCTCAGAGCAAACTTTGGAGCAGGAATTACTTCTCCTTTTCAGGTTCAGACAGGGAAAGAAATTGACCAAAACCACACAGCAAGTAGAAGCTGCTCCTGGTATCCCTTCCTAGGACACAGGGCTGCTTCCCAAAGGTCCCACAGACCCCGGAGCTGCCCCTCTGTTTATTTGTTGCCTTTGCTTCCTTCTTAGCTAAATTTTGCTCATGAACAGAGACAAGATGCTCCTCTTGGATTCTCAGAAGACTCTCCATCCCTTGTGTCTGCTGGGTCCCTGGCCAGCCCCTGCCAGGCCTACATCCCGGCCTAGGAGCCCCTGGGGGCTGCCTCTCCCACCTGCTCCCAGGTGTTGGGGGCTGCCTCTCTCCTGGGGACCCCACTCCCTGGACCCACTCTCACTGCAGTCTGCTTCCCCCAGGGTCACTCACTCAGACAATCTGAGCTATAGATGAAGATGCATTGGAGTGATGAACATTTTTATTAGACAAAATTAAATTCTGATATACATTATCTCTCTCAAGAGCAGAGGAAAGGAAAAAACAAAAAACAAAAAAACCAACCCTGCACGTTGACTATTTTCCATCAGAAGCACCTGCTTATTAATGGGCTTTCCCAGAAACCCGTTTATTAGGTTGGGTTACAAATGAACCGTTTTAAACAAACGACATGGATTTTTCTGAATTTGCTACAGAGCCAATTTATAATTGAATTAATGAAAGAAGCGGGCCTGTTATTAAGTTTTATTAAATTCTAGTTGCTTGTATCTTTGCCATTTAAAACACGACTGTTGTTTAAAAAGGAAAAAAAAACACTAGGCAGCCGGGTAGAGTGGAAGAGCAGAGGCTTGGGGTTGAGCAGATCTAAGTGGCCCCCCGGGCCTGCCTTGGGCAAAGCGTGTGTTTGTGCCAGGTCACTTCACTCCCCGGGCCTCCGTTGCCCCATCCGCAAAATGGGCACAGAAGTTCTCAGCGCTACTTGGGGTTATTTCAAGAATTAAGTGGGATTAAAACCTGGCATTTTGAACATATTTCTCCCTCCCTCTCTCCCCTCCTTCCTTCTCCTCCTCCTTCTCGAAAATGGTTGCCAGCTCTTTTCCCAAGCAGGCGGGGGTAGGAAATCGCTGGGCAGGAGATCCCCTTTGTTCCGTGTGTCTATCCTAGTCCTGGTCACGAGACCGAGAAGACTCCTCGTCGGGGTCCCGGGGGAGAACACAGCCGCGGTGTGCTGGTCAGACCCTAACCACTGGCTCTGTGATGCCCAGCCTGGCCCATTTCCATCTACAAATATTCCCGCCAGGGGTGATTTCCAGCTAGCAGCCTGACCTCTGGGAGCGTGGAGTTGAGAACAGGAGCTCGCCACCGTCCTCACCACACGGATACATAAACGCAAATAATCTCAAATAGAGTAAATCACCAGGAAGTGGTGAGTTTTGAGTATTTATTACCTTTGCTTTTAATACAATTGATTGAATTGTAAGTTCATGCAGTTGATTTTTAGTAATAGCTCTGGTTCACGACTGGTGCACAAAATTCCTGAAACTTTCAAAGCTGGCTCTTGCCAGCTGGAGCGGCCCAGCTTCAGGTGCTGCTGCGGGTGACAGAGCGAGCCTGATTTCATCATGGTGCCTCGCAGCCCGGGCCCCGCGAGGGGAGGGCGTCCTGGGCCCCTCTGCAGGGCGACCCTCTGGCCCGGCCTCAACCTGTCCGAGTCGGGAGTCCGGTCCAGCTGAGCTGAGCTGTGGCCGCCGCCTCCGGGCCTGCGCTCAGAGCCGCCTCCCGCCTCTGTGGCCCCGCCCGGCAAAGCAGAGAGTTCTGTGTCCCACCGTTCTTGTCCTTCAGCTCCAGGTAGAGTCAGCCAAGAGGATATGTTGGAAAATTGGAGGGTGCAGAGAAACCAGGGCGTTTCCCTCCGCATCTCTGGTTTTAGGGCTCTTTCTGGAAGTGCCGTGTCTCGTCCATCCCTCCTTCCGGCTGTGGCTCCTGGCTCTAGTTGCACCACCCCCTCCGGGGGCCCTTCAGCCGATGGAAGATGAGTCCCTGGGATGTCTCAGCCCTTCCGTAACTTGTGTGATCAATCCCTGGTATCAAATTCCCTTTGTCTGACAGATGGGATGCAGGCTGGTACAATCGGGGTGGCCTCAGCCATGGGCCAGTGGTTGGAAAACAAGACAAAGAAGAAACATTGTCCCTAAGGTAAGGGAAGTATGAACAGGAAGGCCAAACGGTTTAGGGGGCCGGGATGGCTTCAGTACCGTCCGTGGATGGCGTTAGTGGTTATTCTGAACCCAGGATTACAGAGGCGGGGGCCAATGAATGTGCATGTCACCATGAATTAGAAAGCTCTGTGAAGTTGGCCCCAGACAGAGGCACGCCTGGGGTGCAGGCAGGGGTCTCGACCAGCAGGGACGTCCCACCAGCCGTGGCCAAGTGTCGGCCACAAAACTGCAGGGACCGCTCCCAGTGGCACCACCAAGGGGCTGCCCCCCAAACAGCAGCATGGAAACCGTGGTCCGTCTTCAACTCTCTTTCCAGCTGACGTTTGGGTGGGGACTCTTTGCATGGAGTTACCTCCAGGATTCTCGGGCGGTTCTTCTAGAAGAGGGCAATCCTCACGAGGGATACAGCTGCTCATGAGGCAGGTAAGGACTGCAGGGAATAGACATGAGTGCTCCAGGGCCATGTGTTAGGATGAAGCCACTCGGATCCGATAGACAGCTGCCTCCCGCTAGGAGACCGTGGACGGTTCTGGGCCGTCATGGGCTGACTGACTTAGTCCCGCTGCCCGTGGACCCAGCTCAGCACCCCTGCCTGGTCAACACCTTTGTCCTCACGTGTCCTGGTGCCAGGCAGGACCCTGGCAGAACGAGCAGGGTTTCAAAACACGGGAACTCGCCACCTCCCAAGGGGATGAGAGGTTTGTCAAGACATTGAGAAGCAATTTTCCAGGTGTCAGGCTTTCATGGGATCCTGTGCGGGCTACAAACCAGCCGACTTTGATGGGAGTGTCAATTTGCCTAATGAATTGTAACACAAGTGAGGTTTAGAAGTTCGAGCCTGTGATATTTTCTATTTTAAACCACAGGCAATGCACTTTGCATGCTAATGGCCACTATGTGTCGTAATTTCACTTAAGAAACTTCTGGATTTCTGCAGACCAGTCCTTGGCTAGAGACTGGCTTTCTTTTTTTTTTTTTTTTTTAGTAAGTTTATTTATTTATTTTTGGCTGTGTTGGGTCTTCGTTGCTGTGTGCAGGCTTTCTCTAGTTGCGGCGAGCGGGGGCTACTCTTCATTACGGTGCACGGGCTTCTTATTGTCGTGGCTTCTCTTGTTGCAGAGCACCGGCTCTAGGCGCGCAGGCTTCAGTAGTTGTGGCACGCGGGCTCAGTAGTTGTGGCTCGCGGGCTCTAGAGTGCAGGCTCAGTAGTTGTGGCGCACGGGCTTAGTTGCTCTGTGGTGTGTGGGATCTTCCCAGACCAGGGCTCGAACCCGTGTCCCCTGCATTGGCAGGCGGATTCTTAACCACTGCGCCACCAGGGAAGCCCCGAGACTGGCTTTTAAGGCTTCACTCATTGCCAGTTTTTTTGCCTCCATCATCGTCTTAAATTTGGGGGAAAATCTGGAATAGAGAGAGGGTTTGGGGGATTTGGGTTAGAGCTGATAGAATCCTCTGCTGAGAATAGAGAAATTGGGACACTTCAGAGCTCTCCCAGCAGCAGGAAGCAAGGCATTGGAGGAATGGGGTCAGGATCCCCAAGGAAGGAGAAGCGGAGGAGGGTGCCCGGTTGGCAGGGCACTGGGGGAGGGGCACATGCCACTGGGCTTGGGATGGAGGACAGTGAAGTGTAGATTCATTGCTTCACCCCAGGGCAAGGGGGCCATGGATGCATCACCCACACGCCCCCTCAGACTCTGAGGGAAGGCCAGGGCCCTCACTCTCCCCAGAGACCCAGAGTTCGCTTCTGTAACTGAGCAGGACCCTGTGGGGCCTTCTTGGGACTGACCCCCTGCCCCCGCCATGTCCTCTGCCTGCCTCTTGTCTGCAGAAAAACTTTAGCCTCTTAGGCCTTCCTCAAGTTTCAAAAAATAAATTTAATCAGAGAAATGAGACAATGCAAAAAGAAAGGAAAACAGTCAAGCAAGGCTTGACTATAATAGTTTAGCCATTAAACAAAGTCAAGGACCTTTAGTTCCTCCTCAAGGGCTGTAGATACTTTGCTGAGCCGTGTCCTTGAGCTGTTTTGCAGATACTGAGACCCCCACCAAGTGGAGGAAGTTAACTCTATGCTGACCACAAGCACGTAGACCCCAGACCGGCTGGAACCAGAAAGTTGATGATGTTGACTCCCGATTACCTCACTACCAACCAATCAGAAGAATGTCCACAAGGTGATCATGCACCTGGAAACCTCCCTCCCTCACCCTGTCTTTTCCTTTCCCTGAAAGCCCTCAGGGAGTGCGGGTCTTTTGAGCACTAACTACCTGGACTCCTTGCTTGCTCCCTGCAATAAACGCTGCCCTTCCCTTCACCACAAACTCGCATCAGTAGATCAGCTTTACTGTGTGCAGGCGACCGGACCCAAGTTTGGTTCAGTAACACTTCTTCTGCTTCTTTCATATCTTCCAGGAAAATTTTCATCTCTTCTTTGGGGAAAATTCCCCCACGAGATATAAGATCCCTGGCACTACCAGAAGTGACTTTTCCTCTCCCAGAAAGAGGCACTATGGGATTAATGACTGAGAGGCAGGGAGCAAGAGGGGGGAGCCCGGGAGGTGTGGGGGATGGACTGGCTCTCCGTCTTCTGGAAGGACGGCTGCCTGGCCACAGCAAAGTGAGAACAGGTAGGATCTTCAAGCCCCCCAGCTTGAAGCCCTGCTGTCTGGAAACCCTGCCCGCCTGCTTTCCAGGTTACTCTATACGAATGGGGAGAAACTTGGAAGTTACTGATGGTGCCCACAATTTCTGTCCCTGGGAGACCACCAAAGGGGCCAGGAGACCCTGTGCATGGGTGGGGGAGCTAGGTGGGTTGGCTTTCAGGAGCTTGGCATCCCATCTACTCTTCATTTCCATGGCTGGGTGAGCCAAGCCCTGGGGCCCCTCACCGTTGCACAGCTGAGGCCTTCCACCATCGGGCAGGAGGCAGGAGGAAGCAGCTAGGATTGGGAAGAAGCTAGCCTGGCACTGGACCTGATGGGGGAAAGCGACAGGCAGAACTTTTTGTCCTGCAATTTTAAGTGCAATCATGAGAGGACATCCTGGAGGCCCTGGGACAGCCCTGGTGGGGGTGTGCTGCTTCTCAGCTCCAGCCCTGGAGTGTGAAAGCCGCTGTGGACAGTACATAAACCGAGGGGTGTGGCCGTGTGCCAATAAAACTTTATTTATAAAAATAGGCGAGGGGCCGCGGGTCATTGTTTGCTGACCCCTGCCTTAGAGCAACACAAGAGGTGCCTGGCCCCGGGTGAGCTGCTAGAACAGGGTCCCTCCCTGGACGGCCGACCAGCTCTGGCTCCTGTGGACGAGACATCAGGTCTGTATGGTTTAATCACTCTTTACTGGACTGAAGCAGTCACATCAGTCTCCTCGCACGAGCGCTGCCGGGGGTTTGTCTTTGAGGCCACTGCAGCTGCTGTCCCCATCCCCCCTCACCAGCCAGGGAGAGCCTTGCTCCGCTCGGTTTAGATGGAGGTGGTCACCGGGGCAGCCCCGCCAAGGGGCGGAGAGGTCAGGAGCTCGGAGTTCACAGGGGGCTATTGCTGCCTGGGGGATGGACGGGAGCTTCAGCACATGCAAGGAGGTGGCCACTGGCGGCTCGACAGGAATACCGTAGAAAAGGCACGTGATTCGGATCTGGAGTTGGCGGTCAGCTGATGCGCTCAGGCAGAGCCGCCAGCTGCGGGGGGTCCGCACTCCTGGAGGGGGGGAAGTCCCCATGTCCCCATGTCCCCAGGACCCGCCGGCAGCTGAGGACAGGTCGCCCCCCCCCCCCGAGGTGGTGCGGGCACGGCCAGGGCCCTCTGGGTTCCAGTGGTGGGCTGAGTGGGAGGGGCCCCACGCCTGCCCCAGGTCCTCGGGGTCTGCGCTGGGGCGGGGGCACAGGGTGAGCCTGGGGGTCAGTGCCGCCCTGGCTGGATCCAGTTTCTGATGGTCCACTTCTGCCCTGAGCACCTCTGCACCACCAGCCGGAGACCGAAGTTGGCGTCCTTGGACATCTCCACCTCCAGGCACCGGCCCGTGTCTCTGCTCACGATGGGACCGCCCTGCATGGGAGGGAGACCCAGTCAGCCCGGGGGTCCCATCCCAAGAGCTTCCAAGGAGTGGGGGTGATACCAAGGCCAAGCGGGTCACTGCATGGCCACCTGAGACTCGGGGGTCCTGACTCTCCCGGTCCCTCTGTCCCCCATCCCTCAGTCCCTCCTGACCCTCTGTTCCCCCGTCTCTGTCCTCAGTGACCTTCTGTCCCCCAATCCCTCTGTCCTCCCACCCCCGCCCCCATCAGCCATCTCCCTTCTCCTGGAGTCCCAGGAGTGATCAAGACAATGGACGCCAGGGCCCCTGAGACGGGTGTTTCCCCCAGAATGCCTCCCTGACCCCTGGCACGTCTGATTTGCCCGTCGGTCACCTCTGCAGGCCCTCTGGTCCCCCAAACATCAAGGGCCCTGGCCCAAACCCAAGGACCCCCAGGCTCGTGTCCTGTATGTTCTCTATCCTTCCCCAGACAGGTCCTTCCCAGGCACTCTGGCCCTCAGCGTCCTGGCCGCACACACGGCCTCCTGGGGACCGCTGATCTCGTTGGCTCCACTGAGGCAGTGACAGCTAACCCCTGCAGCCTCTCCTGTGACCAGGAGCCCCCAGACAGGACGTGCACACATCTGTCCCAGGGTCTCCTGCGTGGGAGGGTTTGGGTCGATTTCAAGAAATCTCTGGGGAGTCCAGTCTGGTCCCACTTGGCCAGCAGCTGGGGCGGGGCTTCTGGGGCAGTCAGACCCCATCCCTCTGCCTAAAGCCCCTCCCCAGGAGGCCAGAAGAGGCCGCCACGGGGCTGTGAGCAGCCGGCCCTTCCCTGGCTGTGGCTGCAGGCAGGTCCCCTGACATCCGTGAGGGGGTCACGTGGGAGCAGCTGGTCCAGCCCCCGAGCCCGGCAGCCCCCGCTGCCCTCAGCTCCCCACAGGCTGGGCCAGTGCCCGGGGTCCCAGCAGCCCGCTGACCTGGGTGAAGTCCCACAGCCGCTGCGCTGGCCGGGCCACGTCCTCACACTTTCTCAGGGCGGGCGTGCGGCCCCTGCCATCATCCACCAGGCACTTGGAGTCGGGCAGGAAGGCGGTGGAGCCCAGGGGGCCCAGCTGCAGCAGGCCCTCGGCGCTGTACCGCACCAGCTGGGGAGAGGCACGGAGCGGGCGGGTGGGCGGGGGCTGGCCTCACACGGGGCCGCCCCCCACCCCCACCCCCGGCCCTGGAGGGAGTAGGTGGGGCATGGTGGGTGGGGCCAGCCCGGTCACTGGGCCAGCCTTGCTGGGGAGGGGCCGGGCCCGAGCAGCCCCCTCGGCCCCAGGGCGTCAGGGAGGCCCTGTGTGGGGAGCCCCCAGGGGACGCCTTCCGGTGGCCCCGCGGCTCCAGCCCCCTTTTCTTCCACAAATCCCCCCAGCAGGATGCTCTTGGACTCCTTCCCCGGAGCTCTGCTCGGACCCCTCCCTCCATGGGGCCCAGAGCCTCGGCCTCAGACGAGGAGGACTTCCCACGTGCCCCAGGCCGCCCATCTGCCCTCGAACCGGAGGCCGCCCCAAGTTCACGGTTCCAGGTCACGTCATTTGCCAAACACCAGCTAAGTAACACCTGTGCGCTCACGAGGAAACCAGTGCCCTAGATTCCTCCGCTCCCCGGCTGTGTGGCTTTGGGCAAGTATGTCACCTCTCTGTGCCTCGGTTTCCTCATCTGTGAGCGGGAGATGATGACAGTGCCTGCCTGACAGGGCCACCGTGGGGAACCCACGGGCGTGTGGAGCGCAGGCTGAGCACAGCAGGTGCCGGTGTCGGTCAAGTGCTTCTCTCCTCTCCTTTTTTCTCTCCCATAAGAGTGGGTGCGCGCACACACACACTCTGCTGTGTTTTCCAGCACAATCTGATGGCACAGCACCTCCCCTGCATGTTCGCGCGGCCCTGCGACTCTGACACCCCCGCTTAGCGTGGGGCCCACGTTCTCTCCCGCGTCCTCCTGGGGGCGGCGTGTGAACATCGCCGGAGTGGTGCCGCCCGACTCGGGGGCTGGGCGTAAACGCGCGTGACATCTCCCACGTCTCCTGGGACGACCGTCCTCGGCATCACCGCTCCAAGGTGAGGAGGCCCGAGCAGCGGGGGGAGGCCGTGTGGGGAGGGGCCGAGGCCCCGGAGCGGCCCGCCCACGGCGGCTCAGAGGTGGCCTCACCAGCCTGCCGGTGGCCTGGGCAGTGCCGTGCAGACGGCGGGTCCTGCTGCAGATCTGTGAGCAAAATAAAGACTGTGGTCCTTGCAGGCGGCTCTGTCTGGGGACAGGTGGTCACAGATATGCTCGTGTCCCTTCTCTGTAAACTTTCTGAAGGCACGGAGGTTTGACTATGGGGCCCGCAGCCCCTGAAACGTCCAGCACAAGCTCCAAGCCGGAGCCCCTGCCACCTGTAGCTTCAGCCTCGCAGGTAAGGACCTGGCGGAGCTGGGAAGCGGGAGCCTCAGTGTCAGGGAGCCAGCACGGCCTGTGCTCAGGGAGGTCTGTCTCAGACGCCGAGCGGGGCAGCGAGCCGGGCTGGGAAGGGCTTCGGTGACTTTAGGCATCACTGCTGGCTTGTGGGGAGGCCATACTTTTAGAGATGCGTTCTGATACACTCCGAGGAGAAAGGACCTGATGCCTGCAACTTGCTTTAAAATGACTCAGAAAAAATAAATGATGCAAATACGGCCCGATCTGAACACCACTGCGTCTGGATCAGGGGTGGAAAACGGTGTCTGTGAAGGGCAGGGAACAAGCATGTGTGCTTCATGGCTACTGCTGCACGTTTTTTTCCTTCTTTTCCCTCCATAAACCTTGAAAAAGGTAAAAACTTTTCTTTGGCCAGCAGGCTGCTGTTTGTTGACCCCATGAGTGTGTGGTTGGTCATCTGAAGACTTTTCTACTTTTCTGGAAGTTTGAAAATGGTCAGAATAAAACCTGGCAAGTTAAAGGAAGGGCCTCCTAACGACCCCCAGGCTATGTTGAGTCCAGCCCAGGAGGGGTCCCATGCCCACCCGGAGGTGGACGCGCCTGCTCCGTGTCCCTCTCACTCACACTGGTCAGGCCAGCGCAGCAGACAGAGGACAGGGGGCTGGGCCCCATCGTGAGGGGTCCATGCACTGGGCTGTCTGCTCCCTGAAGACTGTTTACTAACCATCTGTACATGTGCAGATTTTGGTCCGAGACTGGCTTTCTTTATGTTGTAGGCTGAACTGTTTCCCCCCAAAAAGTCATGTTGAAGTCCTAACCCCCTGGCACCTGTAAATGTGACCTTATTTGGAAATAGGGTCACTGCATTAGTGCTCAAGGTAAGATGAGGTCATACCGGGTTAGGGCGGCCCTAATCCAACACGACTGGCGTCCTGATAAGGAGAGAAAACAGAGACACAAGGAGAAGGCAGGGTGAAGACGCAGCCACAGGCCCGCACAGGCCACGCGATGACGGAGGCAGAGCCTGGAGGGATGCGGCCACCAGATAAGAACTGTGGGACCACGGGGGCAGGAAGGGCGGCCCTAGAGCCTCAGGAGGGATCACAGCCCTGCCCATGCCGCGATTTCAGATTTCTGGTCTCCAGAGCTGAGAGGATAAACACCTGTCATTTAAACCGGTTCCCAGTTGGCCCCAGGACACTAACACAGCTGGGGATCGGGGTTTGGGGATGTAGCTCGTCTCTCTGAACACTTCAGCAGCCTCCACTGAGACCAAACCGACTGAGGTCATTTGCAAAGGAGACACCACCACGGGCGTGTCCGGCCTGGTGGGCACATGGGCCCATCCGACCTCTCCGTGGGGTGCGGCCCCGTGGGCTGGCTTCCCCGTCCACCTGCGTCCACATCCACCCCGGTTCCAGCAGCGAGGCTGCTTCTGCCGGCCGCCCCAGGGTCCACTCGCGGGGCGGGGGGCTCCCCCAGGAGTGGCGCGGGGTCCTTGGAACACCCACCCTCACTCAGCCACGTGATTCGCTGCCCCAGACACCTCTGAAGCTGGCCCCGCGCTGCGTCTCTCCACAGCAGGGCTCGCTGGGAAATGACCACCGTCCACCCAGCCACCTGGAGTCGCAGAGGAGCAGGGCGTGTCCGGCGACGCCCCACAGACGTGGCCTCTCGCCTCAGGTCTGTGCCGGCCAGAGGCTTCCCCTCCTGCAGCTGAGGGCCCAGCAAACTGGACTTCTCCCGGGAGGCCACGTTTGCACCTCGATGGGTGACTCTGCTTCGCTCTCTAAAGGCCAGGCCATGTGCCCGCGGGGGTCCTGTGAAGAGGCGGCAGGGGTGCCAGGGGAGCACGGTCTTCTCCGTCGTCACACGCTTGGCCCCTCGCGCCCGCGATGGGCCCCCGCGCAGCTGTGTGGATGTGTCAGCACCCGTGGATGTCCCAGAGCGGGGGCAGGTTCAGAGAGCTTCAGGGGGGCCGAGTGTCATTTCGGGGGTTAATTTAAGTAACACCCACTGAGAAGAAGCCTTGTCATTGCAAGCAGAAGGCGATTCCCTGGGATTGGAAACATCAGACTCCGCGTCGGGGTCCAGCACACCAGCACCGCCAGGAGCTCTGGAAACGTACCTGCCTGGGGTCTGGACACCCGCCTGGGTGTTTTTAAAGCCCTCCAGGTGATTCTGGGCTGGAGCATCGCTTGGTAGGCATTCAGCTGAGAACTGGCGGTTAATGTGATACTTCCTGGGCTACGTCTACACTGTGGCTACCATTTACCCTCATTTTCCACTTCAGTCCACGCAGCAGCCCTGAGAAATAGGTACCATGATCATCCCATCGATGGATAGGGAAACTGAGGCACAGGTGTCAGGTGAGTCGCCCAAAGCAAAGCCGTTGCTCTCCATTGACCCAGGGCCTGAGCTTACAGCCTGCACGGCATCAGAATGCCCCGGCAGGCCCGCCTCTGCCCCCCGGGGGCCGCCTCCACCTGTGTCCCGGGCTGTGTCCCTCAGGAACATCACTGCCACCCCTACCTGGGAGGACATCCCGTGGCAGGGGTACAGGATGGCACGGTCATCGTCTTCTGCCCCCTGGTCCAAGCAGTAGCCGCTGGCTTTGCTGTTTCTCACCTACGACCAGAAACCAAAGGAGAGGCCCCATCACAAGGGTCCTAAAGGCAGAGGCCGGCTAGAGGGAGCTTTATCCACCTGTCCCCTGCCCAGGGCCTGCGGTGTCAGGAAGGGGTGGCCCTCCTGGGATAAGAGGAGGGGGAGGGGGAGGGGAGAAGAGGGAGGGGGAGGAGGGAGAGGAGGGGAAAGGGGGAGGGGGAGGAGGGGAAAGGGGGGAGGGGGAGGAGGAGAGGACAGTGCTCTGGCCAGCGGGCTGGCTTCGGAGCGACTGGCCGGGCTCCTCGGAAGGGATGACCGTGCCTGGCTCTGGGGGAGACGTGGACAGATGTGCCTCCCGTGCGTGTGTGCGTGTGCGTGTGTAGACCCGGCCACCCTCCCCGGGTGACACTCGCCACAAAAGCGGTAGCCTTGGGAAACAGCGAGGAGGGCCTGGCTGGCTCCTGGGAACGGCCTCCCCGCATTCACGCCTTTTGCCGCGTGACTGCAGCTCTTCCCGTCAACGGGGGTGGGGGGGCTACTCCCACAGCCCCCGAGTCTGGTCTGGCCTGGAGGCTTGCTCAGCCAATAGACGCAACAGAGACGGCTGTGTGCAGCTCTGAGCCTCAGGACACCCGCAGCTCCCACTCTGCCTTGAACCCTGACTCTACCCTGAGAACAAGCCGAGCTGCCTGCTGGGGGTGACAGACATGTCACCTGCGCCCCAGTGCCCTGTTGACAGCCAGCCACCCCCCAGGTGTGTGGGTGAGCCTGTCCCCAGAGACCTGATGTCAGCCTGGCCGAGGTCAGCTCAGCCTGCCCCAGGTCAGGGCTACCTGGATGACCCCTAGACTTGTGAGCAAGCACAGAGGCTTACCGCCTGAACCCTCTGTGTTTTAGGGATGTTTGTTTGGCAGCACTAACTAACTGACACAGCACTCCCACCCCAAGAGGTAGCACAGGTTTGAACCTTGTCAGCTGGCAGAGTTCCTAATGTCACAGCTTCTGTGGGCGGGTGACGCGTGAGTTTGACTCATCGTGGTCAGGAGCAGGCAGGTCAGCCTGGGAGAGGCTGGGAGGACAGTGGTCTCCTGCCCACACCACTGACGCATCAGTGATGCTCCCTGTCACGTGGGAAACCTCTGTGTCCAGAGGAGTGGGAATCTGGCTTGGGGGTGGACCAGGAGCTCCAGGAACGGACAGGCCCTCTGAGATTATCCCCCGCCCCCTGGTATCACTTCTGCTCGGCCCACCTAAGTTCATGCGTTCCTTCGCCTCGGGGAGCCTGGGTCCCCGTGGAGGAGCTGAGGCCTGGGGTAGGGGGAGGCCCTTCCCCCAGCACAGACCAGGACGAGTGGGCAGGAACGCGGTGCCCTCCCCTGGCTTTAAGGAGAGGTGTGCGTGACCGTGCACTTGGGGGCCGGTGCAGACAGGTGGGTCTTCCCACAGCTGGTGCCTGTACTGGTGGGAGTCTGTGTGTCCTTCTGTCGTGCACTCACATGCAGGTATCGTGGCACACAAACACGGCTGTGTGTGTGAATGCATCCATGTGCAGGCCTCTGCGCATATGTACTCACGTGTTCACGTGTCATTTTGTCTCAGTAACAAGTATTTGTACCGTGCAGGGCAGGCAGCTTGGGTGGGGTCTGCATACACAGGTGAAGATGTACAGGTAGCTTTTTGTGTGTCTGTGAGCAAAACTGTGTGCAAATGTACACTTCTGTGTCTGTGTGCACTTACACACATATGCATGTTTGCACGGATCAATGCATGTGCACGAGGGCATGTATAAACACGTGTGCGACACAGATACGTATACACACACGTGTCTCTGAATCTACTTTGTGTACCTCGGTATGCAGGCACGCGTGTGTGTCCCTGAGGCCCTTACACTGGTGTGTGCCACGTGCGCGTGAGTGTGCCTGTGTGCTCTGCTGGCTGCTGTCCGTGAACGTGCGCCCGGGGACAGGCCAGGACGCCGGGAGGCGGGGTGCGGGTGCGGGGTGCAGGGTGCAGCCATCGCTCGGAGGCGGTACCTCTCCGTACGTGAGCGTGTCGTTGTAGGTCCTCATCTCTGGGTACACGTTGTCCAGGTACCACTTGAAGCTGTGGCACTTCAGCCTCTGGCGCAGGGCCAGCCGCTCGGACACGTCCCCGAAGTCCACGCCGGGGTTCTGCGAAGCCGGAAGCGAGGCGGGACGGGCGCTGCGGTGTGCAGAGCCCGCACCAGCCAGGCCTCTGCCCGGGGGTGGGGGGGAGCCCCAGGACCTGCAGGGCCCCCATCCCAGGAGCGTGCCCGCCCTCAGGGCTTCCCGGCCCCGAGCCTCGTCTGGGGGCCTTCTGCCCTCCCAGGCCCCTGGAAGGTCCAGGGAAGCAGAGCCGATGGGAAAGGCCTGGCATCTCCGGCCTGTTTGCAGCAGGCGCAGCTGGAGAGCGGCCGGCCTGGACAGACGGCCACCGGCGGTGTGTGTGGGCCAGGCTCGTAACACCCTGCACCCTCCGAGGGAAAGACCTGCCCTCAGCCAGCTCCCAGGAGGTGACTTCAAACATCCTGAGTATTGTTTACGGGGGCCAGGCCAGGTTGTCTGTGCCACAGGATGATCTACGGGGGTCGCTGCAGGGGCTGGAGACCAAGGCCGGCCACGTGGAGGTCAGCCACGTGCACGTGAGCCCCCGTAAGTTCTGGGTGCTGAGGCTCGGCTGAGCTTCCCGGCTTGGTGACACGCTGTACGTATTGTCACACGTTGCAGCTGGGAGAATTAGGCGCAATTTCTGTGACTTCCTGGGAGTCATATCCTTTCATTCTAATAAACCACAGCCCCCATGTAACAGCTGTTCTGAGTTCTGAGTCCTTGTAGCCAAACACTGAACCTGAGGGTGGTCCTGGGGGCCCTGACACTCTGTGACAGGTTGGGGACGTGGGTGGGTTTGAGAAAGCCCCCTCCCCAAGCCCAGGTCCCCGAGGCTCTGATAGCAGCTAAGGAAGGACCGTGGGCCTGGTGTGAAGGGCAGACTCTGGGCTGGACGCGGGAGCAAGTGGCCTTGGCGGCCCTCCACCTACAAGGCGGCGTCAGCCAGACACGGGGCCGTGAATCCGACTCGGGTCAGGAGGTTGCGGTGAAGATGTTTAAAATACCAGGACGTTTTGCACATAATGAAGATAATGTTTAACTTTTCTGTTATATATACGAAGCTCTATCTGCTGACAGCTAGAAATCCATGCACGCGTGTGCCTGTGTGTGTGTGTATCCTAATAAAAGATCAAGCTCCTTCTGTGGGTGGATGTAAAAAAACAGCTGTTTCCAGGATGTCTACCCCAGAGACTCGAACCCTCCCGTGTCCAGGGGAGCAGCGAGTGCGTGAGGCTGGCCCTGCAGCCAGTGGGGGTGAGCGGGGCGGGCAGCCTGTCCTCAGCGCTCACACGCACACGCACGTACATGCATGCACACAGGGCACACACGTGTGTACGCCCAAGCCCCCTTCTCCGGGCTGCCCCGCCCCCCAGGCGCTGGTTGGGACCCTCTGGCTCACACCCAGATCCTGCTTCCCGCCGGCCACAGGCAGACCCCTCGTACAGACCCCTCCTGCCCCCGCTCCCTGCAGGGCAGGCAGATCTGGCTGCAGACACCACACGTGGGAGAAGCCGCCATCCCCACAGCAGGTGGGCCCTGAGAGCCTCGTGACAGGGTCCTGCGGAGGACCGAGTTACATTCCGGCTCTGCCTCTTTTCAGCCGTGCACCCTCGTGTGCCTCGGTTTCCCAATCCGCCATGTGGAAGTGACGGGGTCATCATTACGGTCATCGTATCACTGTGGCCTCGTGCAGAACTGACTGGGGGAGGCTTCTGCGTGGCGAGGGGTAGGCTATGTGTCCTAGGAGGGGCTGTGGTCACCCTGGGGCAGCTCTCAGCGCAGCAGCGACTGCGACCCCGCAGTGCCACGTCTGCAGCCCCTCAGGGGCTCACACCGTGGAGGGAAGGAGCTCTCGTGGCGGGAGGGAGGCGTGCCGACCAGCGTCACAGCTGCTGGAAACGGGCTCTGCTTGGTGAAGGTCATGACGTTCCTGAGACTCATCCTGGCTGAGCTGTCCAGGAGGCCCCCCCTCGCGTGGCCAGGCTGCGCCTTGGAGGACCCACGAGGCTGTTCCCGGGGGGGGGGCAGCCCCCGCCCCCAGCCCTCCCCCTCCCCACGCGGTCCGCCAGCTTACGCGCATGGGGACGTTCCAGGTCCCCAGCCCTCCCCCTCCCCACGCGGTCCGCCAGCTTACGCTCATGGGGATGTTCCAGGCCATGTACACGTGGGACTTGAAGCCGTCCATCCACACCTCGGCCGCCCGCAGGGCGTTGCGCTTCGCGTAGTAGTCAATGTCGTTGTTGTAGGGCTTCTTGGTACGCTCGATGTGGGCCACGCGGGAGCAGGGCAGAACCTCCATGCTGCCGCCGCACTGCCACACCTGTGGGGACCCGGGCCTGGATGGCAGCCCCCGGGGCCAAGGGCACCATCCTCCCTCCCCGCATCCCCTTCTCGCCGTCCCCGGGACAGGCCTTCCAGAGGGCAAGGAGGCCTGGCCGCCTGGGCCGTTCCAGCGGAAGACGCCAAAGAGGAGCCGCGGCCTTAGGTTAAGCCCACCAAAGCCTGGGGCAAGGCTGCCTCCCCGTCTGGGTTGCCCACCGAATTTCATTTCTCTTGCACGTTCCACGATCTAAACAATGGAGGGATTTTTCCTGACATCCTGACAATTCATTACTATCCCTTTCCTATGGTCCCTGCCCCCACTCAGTGTTTGCTCTGGGCCCAGAGCCTGGCCTGAGAGGGGTTACTTCCCACCAGCAGCTGTCCTCCCCCCCAGCTGGAAGAACCGACCTACAATCTACTTTTAAAAGAGCAGCTTGCGGGACTTCCCTGGTGGCGCAGTGGTTGAAAATCTGCCTGCCAATGCTGGGGACACGGGTTCGATCCCTGGTCTGGGAAGATCCCACATGCCACGGAGCAACTAAGCCCATGTGCCACAACTACTGAGCCTGCGCTCTAGAGCCCACGAGCCACAACTACTGAGTCTGCGATCTAGAGTCTGCACGCCACAACTACTGAAGCCTGTGCGCCTAGAGCCCATGCTCTGCAACAAGAGAAGCCACTGCAATGAGAAGCCTGCGCACCGCAATGAAGAGTAGCCCCCACTCGCTGCAACTAGAGAAGAAAGCCCGTGTGCAGCAATGAAGACCCAATGCAGCCAAAAATAAAATAAATAAAATAAATAAATTTATATTTAAAAAAAGAGCAGCTTGCTATGCAAACAGTGCTTCAAGCACCCCAGACACAGTCTCGGTCTAAAGGAAAAGTCTAAACAAACAGCTGTTTCCTCTGCAAATAAGGCTCCCCAAAGTCCGTAACTGCTAGAACCCTCACTTGTAATAGAAATGTTATCTTGCATCAGGATCTCCTTTCATGCCTGCTTGCTTCCGCACTGCTTCACCTAACAAAACAGCCTTGGGTTGTGTTAGTCTGTTCTATTCTACCCCATCCTATGCGATCCTACCTGTGCCACGGGGCGCCCAGATATTTGGTTCACACAGCTCTGGGTTTGTCCAGGAGCATGTTTCCAGGTGAGAGGAACACAAGTTGGTGGGCTAAGTAAAGCAGATTGCCCTCCTCAGTATGGGTGGGCCCCCAACCAATCAGTTGAAGGCCTGAACAGAACAAAAAGGCTGAGGGAGGGACAATTCACTCTCTTTGCCTGACGGTCATCGAGCTGGGACACTGGTCTTCTCCTGCCTTCAGACTTGGTCTGGAACCACACCTTCGGCTCTCCTGGGCCTCTAGCTTATCAACTGCAGGTCTTGGGCTTCTGAGCCTCTGTAACTGTGTGGGCCAATTCCTTATCATCTCTGGGAACCCAGACTAATGTCCTACCCTATCCTATCCCACCCCGTCCCATCCCACTGAAAAAATGCTGGTGCAACCCACCAGGTTGACTTCACCATGAACAACTCAGTCTGATCAACTTGGCCCAAGCGTTCTTCGGTCAGATTCTTACCCCTAAGCCTCTTCTAATTCAGACATTTTGGAGGTACCAGGCATGTGCTAAGCACCTTACTCGCCTCATCTCACTCAACCCACCACGACCCAGGAAGCACGGGTACCACAGGCAATGTTCTCCTCACTGTACAGAAGAAGATACCGAGGGTCAGAGAGGTTAAGCCAGTCACACGAGCTCACGGGACCTGACCAGGCCTGACTGATCCCACAGCCTCTTAATGTCAATGCTGTGCTGCCCACACCTCCCACACACAGACACTGTCTCCTGGAAACTGTCGTCTTTTATAGTTGAAATATAACATCAGTTCACAAACATTTGTCCATGCAGCCAGTTGAAAGTTGTCATTTCTTTTTTTTTTTTTTAATAATTTTTATTGAAATATAGTTGATTTACAATGTTGTGGGTTTTTTGTTTTTGTTTTTGGTTGCGTTGGGTCTTTGTTGCTGCGCGCAGGCTTTTCTCTAGTTGCGGCGAGGGGGGCTACTCTTTGTTGTGGTGCGCGGTCTTCCCATTGCCGTGGCTTCTCTTGTTGTGGAGCACGGGCTCTAGGCCCACGGGCCTCAGTAGTTGTGGTGCACGTGCTCAGTAGTTGTGGCTCGCGGGCTTAGTTGCTCCGCGGTGTATGGGATCTTCCCGGACCAGGGATCAAACCCGTGCCCCCTGCATTAGCAGGTGGATTCTTAACCACTGCACCACCAGGGAAGTCTGAAAGTTGTCATTTCTTATCGCAGAGAGGATGGGCCTTAATTCACTTCCCTATTGCCCCAGTTATTAGACATTTAGATTTTCCTCCTGTAGTTTCTTCACTATTAAAATCAAGGCTGTACTCCCCATTAGAAACACTTTCTTGGGCTAAACTGTCACCGTAAGTTGGTAGGCATGGGTACTTTAAGCTAAAGTCTTGCTGACAAGTACAGCTGGGTGTTTCTCAGTCTTGGGCATGGATTTCACTCCGTGGGTCCCTCTGGCCTCTTGTCTAGCCGTCTTCAGCCTAAACGTTCTCCCTTACGCCCAGTTTAAGTGGCGCCGGCTTCATCAAGGCCCACTCCTCCCAGATAGCGACTGCACAGAGTGGCCTTGATGCCTCGGGGCTCCAGCCTGAATTTCCAGAACCCGCTTTGGGGCCCATGAGGAGAGGGGCTTGAGAAGCGGGGCTGGCTTCACGGGAGGCATGGAGGGCAGAGCCTGCTAGAGCTCACAGCAACTAGAGGCCGCCCTCGTTTCCTGGGGCCGCGTAACGAGGGCCACAGACCAGGTGTAAACAACAGACACGTTCTCTCACAGCCCTTGAGGCCCCGCTCCCTCCGAGGCTCCAGGGGAGGGTCCCACCTCCCTCTCCCAGCTTCTGGTGGCCCCAGGTGCCCTTGGCTTGTGGCCCCATCCCTCCCGTCACGCGGCCTCCCCCGCTGTGGGTCTGTGTCTCAGGTTCCCCTCTCCTCTCTCGCGTAAGGACAGCAGCCATCAGATTTAGGGCCCACCCTAATTCCAGGAGGATCTCATCTTGAGACCCCTCACAGCTTCCAGGCAGAGGTCTCTGGGGCTGCCATTCACCCACCACAGACGCCAAGCCCCCGTCTCGGGGAAGAGGACGGCCCAGCCCTGCCTGCTCCCTCGGTCCCACTCTCTGCCCCGGGAAAGCAGAGGAAGAAGGCAGGAGAATCTCGCAGCGGGTAACGGGCGGCCCCTCCTGACACCACCCACGGCTGGGATAAGAAATCACCTGAGCGCGGGAGGGGAGGCTGCCCGCTCCTCGTGGCTCACTGAGCACGTGGCCAGCGCGCTCTCCCCCGGCCCGGCTCAGGGCCACCCGGGACCACCGCTTGGCCCCCTGCAGGCTCAGCAGGCAGCGCCCACGGCCTCCGCCCGATGGTGAGAACCGCGCATGCTCCGTATCAGAGACGCGGCGGATGTTTACGCCCGGGTCCCGAGCGGCAGACGCGGTCTTGCTTCCACGTGGCTTTGCTTCCACGTGGCTGGAGGTGGGGCCGCAGAGGGAGGGCTGAGGGCCCTGCCCAACTCCCACCACTTCCGCTCACACGCCTCCGTCAAACCGCGGCGCGTGGCCCAGCTGCCCAGGAGGCTGGGAGCGCAGGTGGACACCGGGTGAGCCGGGAACCTTCCAGGAGGCCAAACACTGAAACAAGCAGAGGAAGCTCTGCAGACCCGCAGGGCAGGCGCCTGGTCCCCCTGCCCATCCTCTGGGGCCACCGGCACCGCACGTTTCCTGAGGGGCCTCCCTGCCGTGCGTGCCTGCCTGGCCTCCACCCGGGGCCGGGGCTTCTGTCCAGCCGTCCAGCCCCCTGAACCTCCCAGGACTCGCCACCCCTCGCCCCTGCCCGTCTCAGAGCCCACCCCACACCCTGCCCAGGGCCTCTGTGCTGGCTGTTCCCTCTGGCGGGGACGCCCTCCCCGACCTCTGCCTGCCCAGCTGCCTCTCCACCTTCAACTCTGCTCGGATGTCACCTCCTCCGCGACTCCCTCCTTACCACCCATTTACAGCGCAGCCTCTCAAGCCTCACTCCCCGGCCAGCCCTGTCTACCTCTGTGGCTTTCGTGTCCTTCTAACGTGTGACACCGTTTACCTGCTGATTCCATGTTGTCTGTCTGCCCCACTAAAATGTAAGCCTCGGTCAGTGGGGTTTTCCACTGCTGCATTCCCAGCTGACAAAGCTGGACCAGGAAGTAGCGGTGGGATGAAGATAAACCCCAACAAGGCCACGCGGGGGCGGCGGGGGATTAACCTCGTCCTCGTTGCAGATGAAAATAAGAACTGAGGCTCAGAGACGTTAAGAAACACATCCAGGGTCACACAGCTGGTTCGTGGTGGGACAGGGATTCAGAACCCTTGCACGAAGACCCTGAAGTTGCTGCTTCACCCACAGCTGTGAAAGGTGTCACGGGGACGATTCACACGATCTAAGTGTTCCTGTCACACCCACCCTGTGTCTCAACCACTAATTATCTCAATCGACTTCGTTAATTGCCACCCAAACAGAAACATCAAACAGGAGGCAGAGGACCAGGTGTCAGGCCTGCAGGCAGCTGCTTGGAGGGAGGACGAAGGGCACAGGGGTGCAGGGGGGGAGCCCACCCCACCCAGAGGGACCCCCGCCCCTCAGCCGGCAGATCTCCTCAGCTCCTGGAGCCTTGGTGCTGGTTTCTGAGGCTGGGATTCCAGAGCAGCAGCCTTTATACATAAGTCCTTCTCCTTAAAAAGTCCGGAAATAATGGTCCATCAGCAGGAATGCCAGTGAAGGTTTATTTACCCTCCAGCCGCCCTGGTAATGCGAGCCCGACAGGTGCCCCAATAGGAGCCGAGGGGCTGGGACCAGGACCCGGTGATGGGGGGCCGCGTGTGGCCTGGGGATGGCAGAGTGGGCGACAGGGCCTGAGTGCCTTCCCTCGAATCGACGCTCTTAGGACGTCCATCGTGAATCAAGCTGACATTTCTCGTGGTTTCTTCCCCATCTTCTTCCTGCACCACAATGGTCAACACGACATTTCTGGAGAGCCCTGCTACTAAAAAGCCGGTGCTTCCTGAAACCTGAGCGGAGAAGGAAAACGGTCCCGGCCGCTTGGTGGGGGAGGCCACGTGTCTGTGCATCATCTGTATGGAGACGCTTCTCCGGACTCTTGAGTTCATTCCCTTGGCCGCGCAGCCCAGGAGCGTGGCACGCGGCCCCTCGCCGGCCCCGCCTCTCCGTGAGCCTTCCCATGAGGCCCGAGGGACGCGGAGGGGGACTGTCGCGCTGCCAGGGCAGGAGCTCCCCAGTCTGCTCTGCGGTGGCATCTCCTGGTGGAGGTTAAAATCCTCACCCCTGTTGACCACATCAGAACTGATGGTCTGATGGTCGGGTCCCTGGGGCCCGAATCTGCACTCGGGGTGGGGCGTGCTGTCCCGGGGCCTCCTGGGGAGGCAGAAGGAGCAAGCCCCGCGGTTCTGTTTGGATATAGCTGAACACAGGGGCCTCTGCTGCTGCAACCAGGGTTTCCAACTGGGTTCCCCCAGAGAGGCGACGGGGCCTGCGGCTCGACCCTGCAGCGAGACGCGCAGGGCGGCCAGGTGGGTGGGAAAGGACACACACGTGCGTGCACGCACACCCGCACACTCACGCCCGCCAGTGGGGACAGCTTGCCCTGTGGACGTGCAGCTGTTCTGTGGAGCAGCCCCCTGCCCCGTGGAGGGGACTTCAGGAGGGACATCCAGGAGCCCCCCGGGGCCTCTGCTGGAGCCCTAGGGCCCAGCGCGCCGGCCACTGGGACAGAAGGCAGCTCTGCGCTGACACATCTTGGACCCGAAATAAAGAGCTTTGGGCCCAGAGCAGAGACCCAGCCAGTCTCAGGTCCGTTGGAGCTGGCGGCCCAGCAAACAACCGCAGCTGCTTATCCAGACGCAGCCCTGGTCCCCGAGGGGGATGGAGGAGGAGTGGGGGTCGGACGTCTGCTCCCTGCTGCCTCAGCGTTGACCCCGAAGGCCTCAAGGGTCCCAGGGTCGAAGCTGGAGAGAGGCCGGGGCTGCTGCAGCTTCTCAGAGTGGTCTGGGGGCCGGTCAGCAGTGCGGATGGTCAGGCCCGGCCCGCCCTCCCTGATCAGAACTGAGAAGCGCCCCTGGGAGACCTGGCGGGAGGTGCCACGGGGCGGTCGAGCTCCTGTTTATGTATCCAATCCCACCACAGGTGGGCGCTGACTGGTCAAACAGTGCCGGATAACAGATAAACCACCAGGCTGCGGGAATTCCCTGGCGGTCCAGTGGTTAGGGTTCAGCACTTTCACTGCCATGGCCCAGGGTTCAATCCCTGGTTGGGGAACTAAGATCCCGTAAACCACGCAGCGTGGCCAAAATACCCCGAAAAACAAAACAAACAAACAAAACCAAACCACTGGGCTGGTCCACCTGCCTGGAAATGCAGGCAGTCTGAGCTTTGAGCCCCTCCCCAAACGTCTGTCCATCCTCTCTGTACTTTCAGAAAACCCGGGGAGCACCGCTGGTGTGGCCCAGCCTGGTTCACATGGCCACTGCCAGGCTGGGTCAGGGCTGGGGACACCACATCCTTCAGGATTATTCAGGAGAAGGATCACCCCGAAGGGCATTGGAAAAGAGGGCATTGATTCATGTGCCCAAATGCAAACGTCCGTGACCTATAATGCTGGCTCATTAGGAGACAGCTGGCCTGGGCTTGCACAGACTCGAGACAGGCCAGAGGGGAGCTATGCAGAGGGGAGAGGAGGGCTGGCCTGTGTAGTAACTGTGTCTTTTTTTTTTTTTTTTGGTTGCTCCAAGCAGCCCGTGGGATCTTAGTTCCCCGACCAGGGATCAAACCTGGGCCCTCGGCAGTGAAAGCTCGGAGTCCTAACCACTGGACTGCCAGGGAATTCCCTTAACTGTGTCTTTTAAATTTCTTTATTCTGATACTTTGACGTCTGGGGCCTCGCTGACCCGGAGGGACGGCCTCTCCCAGGTTCCCGATTCCAGGAGGCTGTAAACCACTCACCTGAGCGCCCCTGTCACGTGTAACCCAGCCGGCCCGAGCCCCACCCCGACCCCCCTCTGTGGGCTCTCACACCCAGGGCAGGGCCAGCCCCGCACCCCAGCGCCCCGGGAATGGCTCAGCCAGCCACTGCTGGGCTCCCCTGAGGCATCTTCCCCTGGGAACCCCAGTAAAGGCTCTGACCCCGGTGCACACCCCCCCCCCCCCCCCCCCCCCGCCTCCGGACCTCCCCGTGGCCCCTCCTCCTGGGAGCCTCCCGTCAGTGGGCGTGGTCTCCTGATCCGCTGGCCGCTCCATACCTGAGTAATAATAAAACAGCTGGCCAGGGCTGGTGGCTACCTGGGGGCTGGGACAGCAGGTGACAGCGGGGCCTTAGACCCCAGTTCTCTCTCAGCTTTCATCTCACAGAGCAGGGCGCGCCTGGTCACTCCACAGAGGCCCGTCCCCGTTATTATTCTCCAGCTGCCCTGGAGGAAGATTCTGGCTGCTGCGCAAACTCAAGAGTGTGCTGCTGGGAGAGCTGAGAGCTGCTGGCTCCCGCGTGCGGGCCTGGGAGAAACTTCTGCTGGTGTTGGTGGGCTTGCCAGCGTCCTCGTGACTGCTCTCTGGTCCAGCCTGTTTAAGGCCACTTGGAGGGAATGATGGACAAACTCCTGCTCTCCGGGGTGCACACCCCAGTCAGGCGCCGTGGGCCCCGCCCGGGCCACTTTGGCAGAACAGAAGCTGTCGGTTTCACAGGCGACCTGCTCGGCACCCTCAAGTCTTTCTCACGTGATTTGCAGGTGACACAGGGAGGCTCTCACTACCGCAAACCATCCCTGGCACGCATCCTGAGCTGCGGCTGTATCAGCCCTGCCCGTGTGCGCACAGATGCCTGGTGGCGGCCGAGTCACGGCTGTTCCGCGGACTCTGCTGTGCGTCCAGGCGGGAAGGGCTCTCCGGGCGCGGCCCTCGGCTCCCGGTGACGCTGTTTCTTGGCAGCTGCCCCGGCTGACGCGTGGACAGGCTCACCCACGCAGACGGCCTCTCCCGTCGTCCGGGGAGCTCGCTTTGCGATATCAGGATAGGCTGATCGCTCCAATCAGCACCCGGATTTCACTGGATCCGCACAGGAGTTCACGCCTGGCTTCCGTCTCAGCGCACTGCAGGCAGCGGGGCACAGGCCGGGCGGCTCCACGCAGCCACTGGGGACCCGGCACCTTCGCGGCGGCTCCGTGCTCTCCCAGCGGCTGTTGGATGGAGAAGGAGCGCGGCGCCGGCGCGGAGGACGACGTGGGAGGACGTCCCTGCTCAGGCCTGGGGGTGGAGCCGCCGCCCCCTCCCCGCATTGCCCCATCCGGGAGCCGGGGGTGGGGGGGGGGAGGCCACACCTAATGGGGCGGGGCGGTGCTGGACTCCAGGAAAGGGAGGCTTGCAATCACGCAGGGAGCTTTGCTGCAGGGGGAGGGGAGGGGGAGGGGAGGGGGAGGGGGAGGGGGGGAGGGGAGGGGGAGGGGGAGGGGGAGGGGGGAGGGGGAGGGGAGGGGAGGGGAGGGGGAGGGGGAGGGGAGGGGGAGGGGGGAGGGGAGGGGGAGGGGAGAGAAGCAAAATGGAGGGGGGCGATCCAGCCTGCGTGGGA
Organism: Balaenoptera borealis; assembly: GCF_965194805.1. Lineage (NCBI taxonomy): Eukaryota > Metazoa > Chordata > Mammalia > Artiodactyla > Balaenopteridae > Balaenoptera > Balaenoptera borealis. Next base: position 91,247,839 of record NC_138875.1, read on the forward strand.
GACCCCGTGGAAGAGAAGGAGCACGTGCTGAGTGAAGGCTGGAGAAGCAAATGAGAGGTCCAGAACGGCCCACCTCCATTCATCCCTTCTAAGGGGCTTCTGTGCCAGAGCTGGGGAGGGGCTGGCGTTTCCGAGGCTTCTGCCAGGGGGGCTTATCCGCGTGAGTCAATTCCTTAGTTCCGAACAAGAGGCACCGCAGCAGTATAACAGGCGGAGTGGGGAAGCCGGAGGTGGGGTGTGGGAGCCCAGCCTGGCGTCTCCTCGCTGCGCCGCCCTGCAGCCCTGAAGGGCATTTTCTAAGGCAGGAGGAGGGCTCGTGGCAGATGCCGGTGTGTCCCCAGGCCTGCAGCACCCATTCCCGGCTTCCCCTCGCTGTGTCCCTGGCCTGCCCTGGGCATCTTCCTCCTGAGATCCGTGTGCCCTCATCACCCCTCTGGGAAGGGGCTCCACAGTCGGTGGGGCACATGTTTTCTCTTCGGGCCGGTGAGCAGGGGACTCATTGGCCAGGCCAGAGGGAGCCTCAGGGGCCGAAGCTGGTGTCTTTACTGAGTGTTATTTTGCGTTTAAAGCTGGCTTTGTCCAGGCGGTGCATTATGAGGAACATCTTCTTGAGTCTCTGGGCTTGTCGTCCTTGGGCTAGCCTGCGTTTGTAAATGGTGAGGACAACTCGGGGATAATTTAGTTCTTAACTCCTAGGTTTACATGTGATGAACACACACGTTTCCTTCTGGGTGTTGGGATCCACTGAACATGATAGAAGCTGGTTTTCACCTTGAAAATACTGAGGATGAGACTTTGCCTGTCAAGCTATGGCCAACATCTACTCAGGTTGGCCTCTCTCTTTTTTACCTTTGTAGTAATCCACGGATCCAAAACTGATCAAACTGTCCATCCATCCTCCCATTCACTCATTGATAAACCCATTCATCCACCCATCTACTCGTCCATCCATCCATCCACCACCCACCAATCTATCCATCCACTCATCTATCCATCCATCCACCATCCATCTATCTACCCATCCATCCATCCATCCATCCATCCACCATCCATCCATCCACCCACTCTTCCATCCACCCATCCACCCATCCATCCATCCATCCATCCACCCATCCACCCATCCATCCATCCTTCCATCCATCCACCCACCCATTCATCTGCATTAGTGCATACAATCAACATGACTCTAGGCAATGTGCAAAGCTGTATTAAGATCAGGAAATCAAATTGAGAGGTGAAGCAAGCTCAGTGTTCCTAGCCCAGGCCTCTAGGAAAAAGGTTGGATGCACCAGTGGTCCAGCCTGAGGCTGAGAGGAACCCAGGCATCCTGCCTCACACCTGGCACATAACCAAGAGGTACCAGCCATCATCTTCCTTTTGGCAGTACAGAGTTTCCACCTTTAACAAAAAAACAGGGCTTTATATTCACTCTGAAGAAAACCATGTGCCTCATTTTTAGAGATTTCACATCTGAACCTAATTTTTAAAAAAGATTTACAATGTGCCCAATTGCCCCCCACCCCAGCCCAGGTCCAATTTCAGGAAATAATTCCTGCCAAGGCTGATGCCTCCCTCTTGTCACACAGACTCCTGGCTCTGCAGGAATGATTCATCTCCAGGGGCAGAATTTGACTGGATTTAGCTTTGGAAAAGCAAGTCCCATCTTCCAGGGCTCGGTTGGGCTCAATTCATAAATTTTTGACAAGAAAACATCTCTTCCTGGACTATCTGAGGCTCTCTCTCTCTCTCTCTCTATATATATATGTATACACACATATGCTATAAAAACTGCTGTTTCAGTGTTCTGCTCTTATGCCAGACACACAGAAACTTTCAAGCTGAGCTTTCATTCCAGGTTCCTCCCACTTGCTTCACTGAATGCTTTGAACTTCTCAAACAAAAGAAAAGAAAAAACCAGTTTCCTTCCTTCTAAACAAGTGGTGCTCAAAGTGTGGTCCTTGGGGAATTCCCTGGCGGTCCAGTGGTTAGGACTTGGCGCTCTCACTGCCAGGGGTCCAGGTTCAATCCCTGGTTGGGGAAGGTGGCCAAAAAAAAAAAAAAGTGTGGTTCTCGGACCACAAACATCAGCATCCCCCAACCCTCCTTAGAAATGCAGATTCTCAGGCTGCACTCCGGCTGCATTCCTACTGAATCAGAAACTCTGGGAATGTTTTAATAAGCCCTTTGGGGGGGAGGTTCTGATGTTTGCTGCAATTTGAGAACAGCTGTGCTAAATGCTGAGGCTTCTTAACCCTCCCCCCACCTTCTCATTAGTACTTTGAGCCATTGGCATAATCGTCTATTTCAGAAGCTCTGTCCCTTGAACACTACTTGAGGGTGGGACCACATCTTCTTGAGTTTTCTGTCCTCAAACAGAAGTGAGGCTATACTTTTTAGGTCATGATTCCCATGGAACCAAGCCCACTGTAGCTGGATGAAATGACAAAGAAGACATCTAGCTAATATCATGGATGTGAAAATCTCCCCTATCTGCCCCAAACATATAGAAATGATAGACAAAATGATTTTAAAAGTTAAAAATATATACTAGAAAACAAGATGAAATTCCGCTCAGCTCAGAAAGAGCAGAAATGCGCTGGTGTAAGTGAGACTGAAGCTCTAAGGCACATGCATCTCACCCTTACGAGGGGACGGGGGCTGAATGCGTAGCCAGGATCCTTGTGTGAAGCCTGGGGCTGAGACTAGGCTCCCTGATTACGAGCAGGAGGTGAAACCAGCTCTGACTGATCCCTGGGGTTCAGCCAGAAATAATCTACCGAGAGAGGAAGCAGACACGTACACAGCACCTGGAATCAGGCTGGTTCTCTGAATGAGAAATGAAACTGGAGATCTCAGGGTGAAAACTATCGCTAATCAACTATGGTTCAATAAAAAGAAAAAAAAAAACCTAAGCCACTAAATTCTCAGCCATGGATCTGGGGACAAGATAACCTGAAACTTCCTCCCAGGAATGAGTGAGTGTGCTGTGAAGATACAGCTCCCATGAAACATGAGCTCTCAAAAAAATTACAAAGCACACAAGGAAACCTGATTCCAGGAGAGTCACCAACAAATCCAAAGATGGGTGAATTTAAACCCAAGGAAGGAGAGAGAGAAAAAGTGGCTAAAAAGGTCTTAAGCAGACTATTAAGATTTTTCAAAGAGATGAAGGAATGAGGGAAAAGCACTCATCAACATAGAACAGGAGGTTATGAATCAAAACAGGCAGTTACAAAAAAGAACAAGCAGATATGAAAAATACCACGGGAAGATCTCATAAATATAAGATGTATTCATTAAAATTAAAAGGCAAAGCTAAATAGGTGGCTTAAATAGTCATCTGGACCAGGACTCAAGAAGAATACAAGGCAAAGGGTCATAGAACACGAGGGATTCAGGGCCCAGGACTATCTTCCCGTCCATTCCTGTGTGACACTCTGTAAACTCAACTGATGTACAGGTGGACAGAATCTGATAAAATGTTTCTAAGTTCATACAAAAGAGGAAAAGCAAGAGAGCAGCCAGGAAGATTCTAAAATAACAATGAGGAAGCATTCAGTTGCTAGACATTAGCATATTTTATAAAGCAGGAGATAATGGCTAAAAGTAGAAAGTTCAAAATAGACACAAGCATATCTAGAAGCACTTAGAATATGATAAAGGTTGCCTTTCTCATCAATGGGAAAGGATGGAATGTTTAGTGGATGGTGTGCAAAGAGATAGTCCATCTTTTAAAACAGTATAAAGAAAGATCACAACCTTACTTATATAAAGAACATATTCCAAATGGATTAAAGATTTTAATGTAAAAAAAGAACTATAAAGTGTCAGAAGGAAATGTGGTCAAATAGTCTTTCAAATAGGCCTAAGAAGGACAGCAAATGCACAAGCCATTTAATAAAAAAGTAGGTACTTACATTAAAAAATTCTCTCTATAAAAAGTCAACATCATAAAATTAAGAACAAGGAAAGCACTTGTGTCACACAATAAAGAGTTAATATCCCTAATGTATGAAGTGCTCTTAAAATCTACTAGAAAATGAGGGACGTCACGAGAAAAAAATGAGCAAAGAAAGAAAAATATATGGTCAACGAATGTACAAAAATATTAACCTCATTAGTAATTGAAGAAAAGCAAGTTAAACAACAAGACATTCCCTGTGTGTCTGTCATATATGAAAGAAGGAAGATTATATTTAATCAGATCACATGTGTTATATGCCGGGGAAACTGCCTCCTCATGTACTATTTGAGAGAACACACATCACACACACACACACACACACACACCTCATACACAGACACACATCACATACTCAGACGCACACACACCACACAGACATGTAGACACACAGACACACATACCACACACCACACACCAAGCACACACACACACCCCGCATACCACATACACATGACACACACACCACACACACCACAGACACACACCACACACAGACTTTTGTGGGGGGCAAGGAGGAGGATTTGGCAAATTGCATCAAAAGCCATAAAATTATGTGTTTCAGCTGATCTAGCAATTCCATTTCTGAGGAAATGCTGAGACGTGAAGGAAGATCCAGACGTGAGAACACGATTTCAGGGCTGTGCCGTGTGGAGGCACTGCCCCATTATAGACAGAGACCCACCGTCGAGTAACTGTTGGGGTCATGGCTTTCAAGAAATGTACACATATATAAAACATAAGCAAAAATGTGGCGCACATTATGTGTACGTGTACACGTGCACCTGGAGAGAATGTTTAGGCACACGCAAGGCACCTCTGAGAGGATGTCCACCCTGGCAACGACAGAGACAGAATCCTGGGTGACTTGATTTTGTTCCTGTTAGCTGACCTTGTGTTTTTGTAATAAAAGTCGCTCTTATAAAGGGAAGAAAAATAGTATTCCAGAAATCCCTGCACAAACACTGAGTACCATCACATGCTGGTTACGTTTCATTTCATCCCCAGCCGGCCCCAGGAGTTATGTCCTACACGCCTCTTGGGGACAGAAGTGGGAACTGAGGCTCAGAGAGGAGGTGCCCAGGTGGCTGAGGGGCAGGGCCACCTCCAAATGCGAGTCTCACGGGGACACCTGAAGACCCCGTGTAGCCACGGGGCTTTTCCACAGGACACTCAAGTGGACTGAGACGTTCCCTCCCTCGCGTTGCACCTGCTTCCGCTGTCTGGAGGCCTGGGTCATCTGTTTGGGGGAGCGGAGGCTGGCTGGGCAGGTGAGGGGTCCCCCTGCGGGCTACTGGGGAGAGGACGCGCGTCCTCACCTTATCAGGCAAACAGACCCACTTGTGACTAGAACGAGCCCTTCCTGAAGCAGAACCAGAATGGGACTTCACAGCCCACTCCCCACCGCCACCAAGAAAGGTCCAGGACCAGCCTGGGGGACACCCACAGCCCCTCTGGTGTGGACCATGGAGCAGCGTGGATTCCTCCACGAGTAACGAGGCCACGTCCCTGCTCTGGCAGGACAGGAGCCTGTGACCATCCACTCCTGGGGAATAGGGAGAACCTGCCATCCGGACCCAGATGTCTAGCGCTAAGGCAGCCCCTCAAAGGGTCGGGAGTTGAAGGCGCAGTAACTGCCCTCCGTGCTGAGAGGTTTGCCTGTAACACCCTGGGAAGGCAGCGAGTCGGAACATTTTAAAATAGAGAAGCAAACGATTTCCAATTTCTGTGTGGCAGAGCTTGCCTAACCAGGCGCGTGCCTCTTGATTCTGTCTTGACCTTTATTAAACCTAATGGACGCGACGGATTCATTTCCCCCTAATTGGCTCTAGGACTTTCCTCATTACGGGACAAGCAGTTGGCATTTCGACAATTACAGAAATGTAAATTAGCCCCGAGACCACAGAATTACTCCTCTAATTGGACTGAATCTATCAGAAGGGCTGCGTGGCCATCTGTGCTAACGATGGATCGGATTCAGCGGTGGCTTCGAGGGCCATCTGAGCAGAAGCAGGGGTTCCAGGAAGGCGGGGGAGGAGCACGCGGACCAGCACCACCCATGGGCTCTGCCAGGAGGGCTATGCTCCTGCCACAGGGCCTTTGCACTTGCTATTCCCTCGCCGGAAACACTTCCCCGTAGCCACACAGCTTGCTTCCTCTCCTTCACGTCTGCTCAGATGTCACATCTCTGTATTCCCTTCCCTGATTATCCCTTTTAAAATGACAACTTCCCCCATCCTGGACATTGCTACCCTGGGGATGAGGGGACGTGTGACTGCTCTGTACCCTGCTGAATCCCCAGCACCTAGGATGGTGGTTGGCACTCGGACACTCGTATTCATCAACAAGACACTGTTCAGCAAATGAACAGCTTGCTTCCCTTTGATGCCCCCCCACCAACCCAGCACTTAGCACAGCACAGAGGCCCCCTCTTTCCCAAATGATTCATCTATTTATTCTGTAAGTAAACCTGAACGTCGACAGCCAGTCGCATGCAGCAGTGAAGGAGACCCAGCCCTGGGCACAAGGACTCACTCACATCCCAACTGGTGACGGAGGGGGGAGACAGGCAGTAAAAAGTAAGCAAACCAGTGAGACAGTGATGGATAGAGCCACGTCGTGTGAGGAGACACAGCCAGGCTTTGGTGGGCTGTGGCTGGGCAGGGCCAAGACCAAGGGTCAGGAAGCAGCCAGGCCGGGCAGGGCTCCTGGGCTGAGCGGGATGGAGCTCGGTTTGGACAAGGGAGGCCGAAGGTCAGGGGCTGGTGCGGGTGGGCGAGAGGGTGGGCACCGGGACACATGGTCAGCAGGATGGTGAGGGTCCTGCACACCATGGGAGGGAGTTTGGGATTAATTCTCAGGGAGGGGAAGCCCTAATGAGGTTGAAATAGCCCTCTCTTAGCTTTTACGTAGAGTGGATGAGAAGGGAGAAGGGTGCAGGCCGGAGATGAGCTGAACTCCAGGTGGGATTGACACCGACCTGGGTTTTTTAATCAGTAGACATTGGTAAGAGGCCAGGTGAGAAATTCAGGCAAGGCTAGGCTTTACCAGGGTTGTGCTGAAGCACCAGGGAGTGAGAACTAGTAACAGGTGCCCTTGCTAGCTCCCGGGGAAGGGGGACTGGCCCCTTAAATGGGGAGCAGGCAGGGGTGGGTCCAGGGGTCAGGCCGGAGGGGTGCCTTAGGTGGCCTGCCCACCCACTCAGTGATGCTGTGTGCAGGGATCGTGGGCAGGACCCGGTTTTGCTCCCTGCAGCTCAGAAATGGCAGTTGGCTTGTGGCCTTTTTGTACCTTATTGTTCAAAATTTGCCCCAACTGAGCATGCGTGCAGTTATTTTTAGTCCCTTATAGTTTCTTCGTTTTCTGTTGTCCAGCTGCAAGCACTCCAGTAAAGGATCCCAGGTCCCAGCCTGTCTCAAAACCACACTTTTGGGACTTCCCTGGTGGTGCAGTGGTTAGGAATCCGCCTTCCAATGCAGGGGACACGGGTTCGATCCCTGGTCTGGGAAGATCCCACATGCCACGGAGCAACTAAGCCCGTGCGCCACAACTACTGAGCCTGCGCTCTAGAGCCCACAAACCACAACTACTGAGCCCGTGTGCTGCAACTACTGAAGCCCGTGCGCCTAGAGCCCGTGCTCTGCAACAAGAGAGCAATGAGAAGCCCAGGCACCGCAACGAAGAGTAGCCCCCGCTCGCCGCAACTAGAGAAAGCCTGCACGCAGCAACGAAGACCCAATGCAGCCCCAAATAAATAAATTAAATAAATAAAATTTTAAAAAAGAGTCAATATAACTTATAAAAAAAAACAAAAACAGAAAGTACCAACAAACAAAAGTCCAGGACCAGATGGCTTCACAGGCAAATTCTATCAAACACTTAAAGAGCTAACGCCTATTCTTCTGAAGCTGTTCCAAAAAATTGCAGAGGAAGGAAAACCCCCAAACTCATTCTACGAGGCCACCATCACCCTGATACCAAAACCAGACAAAGATACCACAAAAAAGAAAATTACAGGCCAGTATCACTGATGAACATAGACGCAAAAATACTCAACAAAATACTAGCAATTCGAATTCAACAACACATTAAAAGGATCATACATCACGATCAAGTGGGATTTATCCCAGGAATGCAAGGTTTCTTCAATATACGCAAAGCAACCAATGTGATACACCATATTAACAAATTGAAGAATAAATACCATATGATCATCTCAATAGGTGCAGAAAAAACTTTTGACAAAATTCAACACCCATTAATGACAAAAACTCTCCAGAAACTGGGCATAGAGGGAACCTACCTCAACATAATAAAGTCCATATACGACAAACCCACAGCCAACATCATACTCAACAGTGAAAAGCAAAAAGCATTTTCTCTAAGATTAGGAACAAGACAAAGATGTCCACTCTGGCCACTTTTATTCAACATAGTTTTGGAAGTCCTAGCCATGGCAATCAGAGAAGAAAAAGGAAAAAAAAAGGAATCCAGATTGGAAAAGAAGACGTTAAACTGTCACTGTTTGTAGATGACATGATACTATACGTAGAAAATCCTAAAGATGCTACCAGAGCTCATCAATGAATTTGGTAAAGTTGCAGGTTACAAAATTAATACACAGAAATCTGTTGCATTTCTATACGCTAACGACGGAAGCTCAGAAAGAGAAATTCAAGAAACAATCCCATTTACCATCGCATCCACCCTCAGGGTGGATTCGCGGTCCAGCCTCCTTCCTGGGCTTTGGGCCCGCGTTCCATTCACTTCGTGTCCCTCTTCGTGTCCTGTGCGTGGAGCCCTTCTACCCAGGCCCCCTTCTCCAGGGACAGGAGGCTTTTCTGGGAGGACACTGCCCGGGGCTGCGAGGCGCCCCCGACCAGAACAGAAACTGCTCCGGTCATTTCAAACAGGGGATGCAACACAGGACTGGTCACCGGTAGGGTGGGCGGTGAGGAAGGCAGGGCTCAGGCAGCCAGCGACCAGCAAGAGCCGGGCTGTGAGGGGCACGGGGTGCTCAGCACCCAGGCCTCTCCCTGGAAGCTGCCGGAAGCACCTAGGGACCGTCAGGGCAGGAGCTGGAGCCCCAGGCATGGGGGAGGGACGCCCATCCCGGCCCCGCCAGAGCATCTCCAGGAGCTGGACGTGCAGCCTGCAGGGGACCCTGCGCCCCCCAGCGGTGGTGTATGGAACTGCTCCAGTGCCATGGGTCAGGGACGGCCACGGGGACACATTGCTGCAGGCCGTTAAACAGCTGTTCCACTGAGAACGACATTTAGGAAAGGTGCCTTGAAATGAATCTTGTCTCTGCTCTAAATGGGGGCGGGGCACACCTGCCCGCTCTGATCCCCCCACGGCCCGGGCCTGCTGCCTCGCGCCTCTGCACCCTGCTGTGGCCCACGGGCTGCTGGGCTTGTAAGGAGACCCTGCCCTAAACTCAGGGACTGAGCCAGAGCCCCCAGCCCGGGTGACAGACAGTGGAGCTGCTGCCCTCGGGCCCTCGGGTCTCCTGCCACTGGCTGTTAACAGCAGAGGGCAGCCTGCAGACCACAGGGCAGGCATCACTCAGGCCTCCCGCTGGCCTTCGCCACCCCCAGGCCTCTGCAAGAACAGCCTGCTGCCCCTGGATGGTGGGCCTGCCTTTACCCGACGCCAGAGGTGAGGTCCTGGGGTTCTTGATCCCGGCTGCCGGGCTCGCCCGTGGAGGTCCCACCTCCCTTTCATGTCTCTGTCTGATTTTTTCTCTCTTCTTTCTTGCTATTTATAATTTACCTTATCTTGCTGGGATTTTTCTGTTTCCTGGCAAGCTGTCTTAAATCAGGTCAACAATAAAAGTTTATAAAAATAGAGTTGCCATAGGATCCAGCAATCCCACTCCTGGGTATATTTCCGGACCAAACTCTAATGCAAAAAGATACCTGCACCCCCATGTTCATAGCAGCACTATTCACAAGAGCCAAGACATGGAAGCAACCTAAATGTCCATCGACAGATGAATGGATAAAGGAGATGTGGTACATATATACAATGGAATATTACTCAGCCATAAAAAAGAATGAAATAATGCCATTTGCAGCAACATGGATGCAACTAGAGATTATCATACTAAGTGAAGTAAGTCAGACAAAGACAGATACCATACGATATCAATTACATGTGGAGCCTAAAACACGACACAGATGAACCTATCTATGAAAGAGAATGGACTTGTGGTTGCCAAGGGGGAAAGGGGTGGAGGAGGGATGGAGTGGGAGTTTGGGGTTAGTAGATATAAACTATTACATATAGAATGGATAAACAACATGTCCTACTGTATAGCACAGGGAACTATATTCAGTATCCTGGGATAAACCATAATGGAAAAGAATAGAAAAAAGAATGTATATATATCTATAACTGAAAAAAATGAAAGTTTAAAAATATATCTACATATATACGCCCATCTGTACACTTAATGTACATAAGTATGTGTGATTCTGTATATGCATGTCTATCTCTATCATCTGTATGGATTCCACATGCCTGTCTATCCATATCTACATCCAGATCTACAGCAATATCTATATCTACGCCTCTGTAGCTACATCCATACCCATTTCCACACCTAATCCATATCTACACCTACACCTGCATCACCCCAGTCAGCAAACGGCCCCTGATGTCCCACAGGCAACGCCAACCCCAGACCCCTCCCCGACAGCTAGGGGGACCCTGCCCAGCGCAGAGCCCAGAGCCCCCTTTACAAAGCGGAGACCCAGGCCCAGGGGCGTTGGGGACCCACCTGTGGTCAAAGAACCAGGGCCAGACAGAGCCTGCTGCCGGGCCTCCTTTTGCTGGACGCCCCTTCTTCAACACCTCGGAGGGTTTCTGTCTCCCTGCTAACATAACGCCTGGCCTCCCAATCCCTTGTCACTGTGACCACCGGCTAGAACTCACCCAGGTGAGTATCACCCTGGCCCTTCCTCGCGGTCTAATGGCCAAACCCGCAGCCACCGTGTGTGCACAGAGCTCAGGGCTCCCAGCTACAGCTGGGCGCGAGGGAACTTCCACACCTGGACCCCTCCCTGCCTCACCAGCTGGGACCGGGGGCTTTCCCCAGCTCTGCCCTCCCGCTGCGCCGGTCAGCACCCGGTGACCCCCACGCGGCCTCGGCTGTCCCCCATGCTGCAAAATTCTCCAGGAGAATATTCCCACCCAGGTGCCACCAGGGATGAAGACTGGCCAGTCTCTCCATTTCCCTCTCCCAGGCGCCTACGTGGTGACACCCAGGGCAGTGCCTCCCCCACCCCCCATACCAAGTTCTCTTTCGGACAGATCGGGGTCTCAGATGGACCCCAACCCTAACCTTACGCTGTACACAGCCTGCTTCCTGGATTCCGGCGGTGGCGTCCAGCCTCATTTCTCTCTCCCCCCGGCGTGCGGCATGTGGCTGTCGCCCTCCTCCGGCTCCCCGACACCTGGCATCTTCTCACCTCGACCACACCCGCTGTTTCTCCCTCCTTTGTCGGTTCCCCCATGCTGGCTTCTGCTTGACCCTGCGCTGCCCCCGACCTGAGCCACTGCAAGCCCCTGGGGGTCCCCGCCCTCAAATTCCTCCTCCCGCCCTCATGGCCCCCGACCTCTGTCCGGTCCCACCTGGCTGGGTTGGCAAGCCAGCAGGCCCGGTCGCCCTTCCAGGCAGGTCCCTTCCTGCCCTCAGGCTCCCAGCTGGGTCTGGTTTGGAAGGAGACAGGGAGCAAGAGGTCTGTCGGGGTGCTTCTCCCCTGCCCCTCCCCGTGTGGGTGCCTTGCGTCTCCAGCGGTGGTTCATCCTCCCCAGGGCGGTCCCTCCGCCCAGGCGCATGTCCACTGAGCCCCCTGCTACCCACACCCAGGCCGGGGGTCGGGGACAGCGGCCAGGCTCCCCCAGCCCCCAGGGCCTCTGCAGCTTCCTTGGGACTCCGACTGTGGTTCCCGAGCTGACATCCTCTAACACTGGGAAGGGTGAGAATCCAGTGTAGAGGTGGAGGAATCAGTCAAACACGGAGAACTGGCACTTTCTGCCAGGTTCAGGAATCACAGGAAAGGATTTGTCTTTAATGACGAAAACAGTTGAGAAAAGTCAGCATACTGAAGACTGCCGGGCTAATCCTCTGATTCCATTTTAACATGTATAACTGAGGACTGATTCTAAATTTGTGATTTAAAATTGGACCTTGTCAGAGAATTTAAAACATTTGCAAACAATACCGAAATGCTTCAGAGAAGTTGAGATTTGGTATAAGTTTAATATACTAGACACACTAGAGTTTTTTAAGCGCTTAGGGGAATTTCTGCAATGATATCAGGCATTCAAGGTGCTTAAAGAAGAAAGAAAATATGCCACATTTATAAGTGTCATCTTAAAAGTTCAAGGAAATTTAATTAACTAAAGGCAGAAATGGAACTGATCGTTGTTTAATAGCATTTAATCTGTTCAGTCTGAGTTACTCAAGCATTAATCAAAGAAAAGGGGAAGGTGAGAGTTCTTATTTTATTTATAACCACAATAATATGATCTCTAGGTTTAACTTAAAAGCTTAAAGTGAACAGGTTTGGAAAGGTGTAACTTCAATAAACTGTCTATAAATTTTTAAAAACTAGCCTTAAATAATCTTTTCTGTGACCTAAGTCCCTACAGACAAACAAAAACCTAAATGAAACCCCAGAAAAAACCCACAAAATCCCAAGGACCCCGAACCAATCAGAGTTCAGCCCCACATCAGCAGAGCTCGGCCACAGGAGACCCCGAGGCTTGGCCCCTGGCCCCTCCCCCTCCATCCGTGGGCGTTTGCAGAGCGCTCAGTAATGCTCCAGGCCCAGTGCAGAGCAAGCCTGGCTGGCCTATGGTCCTCAGAGTGGCGGCCGGGCGGAGGCTGGTTCTCAAAGTGGGTTCCCTGGACCAGCAGAGTCAGTGGCCCTTGGGAATTTGTTGGAAATTAAGATTCCTGGCTGCGCTTCCCTGGTGGCGCAGTGGTTAAGAACCCACCTGCCAATGCAGGGGACACGGGTTCGAGCCCTGGCCCGGGAAGATCCCACATGCTGCAGAGTAACTAAGGCCGTGTGCCACAACTACTGAGCCTGCGCTCTAGAGCCCGCGAGCCACAACTACTGAAGCCCGCGCGCCTAGAGCCCGTGCTCCGCAACAAGAGAAGCCACCGCAATGAGAGGCCCGTGCACCGCAACGAAGAGGGGCCTTCGCTCGCTGCAACTAGAGAAAGCCCACGTGCAGCAACAAACACCCAACGCAGCCAAAAATAAATAAATAAATAAATTTAAAAATAAAGATTCCTGGGCTCCACCCCACCGTACTGAATCCACATCTCTGGGTTGGGGCCCAGTGATCTATTTTAAGGAGACTCTAAGGGATTCTGAGGCAGCTGGAGTCTGAGAACCAGGCCCAGAGACCTGCCTCACCCTCCTGGTGGGTCTCCCGGCCCCTCCTGCTCTGCTCAGCACTCTGAGTGGTAGAGCAGCTGTCACCGCATCCTGGGGCCTCAGTGAGACGGGCTGGGACCTGGAACCTGGGCCCCTTTGCTGCAGTGCTTGCACCTGGACACACGTCTCCTCCAGCAATAAATACAAAGAAACTATAAGGGACTAAAAATAAATGCACGCATGTGCAGCTGGGGCAAATTCTGGACAAAAGGTACAAAAAGACCAAAAAAACCCCAACTGCCACTTCTGAAGAGCCAGGAGCAAAAGCAGGGGGTTGGGGGCAAAAGCAGGGCACTGCGCATGCCCCCTGCACTCAGCACCACCATAGGGGCGGGCAGAGCACCTGAGCCACGCCTCCAGCCCGACCCCCCCAGCACACCCCTACCCTCACCCCATATAAGGAACCAGCTGGCACCCCCTCCCCCCTCCCTCAGGGAGCAGGCAAGCAAGGGAAGCTGTTGTTTGTCCCCTCTCCCGCCTGCTGCAGCAGGGGCCCCAGTAAAGCCTTGCCTGAATTTCTTGTCTGGCCCCAGGCCGATTTCTATTGACCGGGGAAGGTCAAGAACCCAGGGGCCCCAGTAAAGCCTTGCCTGAATTTCTTGTCTGGCCCCAGGCCGATTTCTGTTGACGGGGGAAGGTCAAGAACCCAGGGGCCCCAGTAAAGCCTTGCCTGAATTTCTTGTCTGGCCCCAGGCCGATTTCTGTTGACGGGGGAAGGTCAAGAACCCCGGTCGGTATCATCAGGACTCAGCACCACGGCTAATTGTGATTCGTGTCCCATAGAATGTCCTAAAGATTGGGAAGGCACTGCACACGCTGGCTACCTCTTGTTTTAAATCCAGAAACAGCTCTGAACCTCAGGCTTGGTTACTGGTGGGTGGGCAGCTCATGGCCCATCTGCTGCTGCAGGACTTGGTCAGTTCACTGGCCATCCCCAAACCCTGAGTCTTGGCCTCTCTGAAGAGGGGCAGGAGGACACGGGAGTGAGGTCAGAGGTGACAACGTGGGGTTCACATCCCTGACCTCCGGCTCTGGCTTCCCAGCTGCTGGCAGCCTCGCTCCCACACAGCCAGAGCCCCGTGGGCCACCCGTCATTTCCAGGCCGTTGGAGCTGCCCTGCTTCACAGTTTGGACCCATGACCAAGCTCAGTCACCTTCCCCTGGAGGGAGGGCATCACCAACTGGGGCACCAACAGCTGCCTAAGGTACTCTGCCCCTGGATGGGACGCTCTTGGTACTGGCAATGCTGATAATTAAGAATAATCAGGGGCTTCCCTGGTGGCGCAGTGGTTAAAAATCCGCCTGCCAATGCAGGGGACACGGGTTCGATCCCTGGTCCGGGAAGATCCCACATGCCGCAGAGCGACTAAGCCCGTGCACCACAACTACTGAAGCCCGCGCACCTAGAGCCCGTGAGCCACAACTACTGAAGCCCGCGCACCTAGAGCCCGTGCTCCGCAACAAAGAGAAGCCACCGCAATGAGAAGCCTGCACACTGGAACGAAGAGTAGCCCCCGTTCACCGCAACTAGAGAAAGTCCGTGCGCAGCAATGAAGACCCAGTGCAGCCAAAATATAAATAAATAAATAAATAAATAAATAAATTTATTTTAAAAAATAGGTCTAAAAAAAAGAGAGAGAAAACTTAAAACAGTGTTTCTTTAAAAAATAAATAAATAAAGGGGTAATCAGGTTGAAACAAGGTCACTCAGGTGGGCCCTAATCCAGCGTGACCGGTGTCCTCCTAATGGGGAGCACACAGAGGGAGGGGACGTAAAGACACAGGGAGAAGACGGCCCTGTGACTGGAGCGTCGCATCTACGAGCACCAGGCTTGACAGCAAATACCGGGAGCTGGGAGAGGCAGGAAGGACCCTCCCTGGGAGCCCCCAGGGGGCGCAGCCCCGGAGACTTCAGACTCCAGCCTCAGTGCAGTAAGAGGAGGGGGCCGTGGCTTTAGGCCTCCCGGGTGACGGCACTCTGTCAAGGCTAACAGATCCAGTGTCAAAAACTCTTTGATTTGCGGGCTCTGGTGTCGCCACTGGGCAGAGACAGCTAACCAGCTGGTTAGTGAGGCTTGAGCTAGTGTGGGTCTGCGTTCCGGCTCCTGGTACCAATGGCTAAGCTGCTTCCCCATCCTGGGCCTCTGAGCATTCTGTGTGGAGCGGGGTCACCGCACCTCAGAAGGAGCGTTTGCGCATGAAGGGCAAGGAATTGGTGACCTGGTGACCTGGTGATCTGATCGTAACCCATGACCTGGTGCTGAGGGCTCAAACCTGAACTCTCCTGGGAGCAGGGTCCTTTGGCACTCCAGGTCCACAGTCCTTGAAAGCCCTGCCCATCCCTCTCCGGATGGGCTGTGTCCCGTCACGTTAATCATGCTGTGACCGTTCCGCTGAGCCGTGAACAGAGCCCAGAATACTAGCCTTTGACTGGGCTCCGAACCCAACCTGATTTTATCCTAAGAATACACTGAACCAAGGAGGTGAAAGGCCTGCACACTGAAAACTACAAGACATTGATGAAAGAAGTTGAAGAAGACACAAATAAATGGAAAAGTATCCACGCTCATGGATTGGAAAAATGTTGTTAAAATGACCGTACTACCCAAAGCAATCTACAGATTGAGTACATCCCTATCAAAATGCCAATGACATTTTTCCTCAGAAATAGAACAACCAATCCTATAATTTGTATGGAACCACAAAGACCCCAGAGCAATCTTGAGAAAGAAGAACAAAGCTGGAGGCAACACACTCCCTGATTTCAAACTACATTGCAAAGCTACAAGAATCAAAACATATGGCATTGGCATAAAAACATTCCATAGATCAGTGGAACAGAATACAGAACCCAGAAATAAACCCATGCACACATTGTCAATTAATTTACAACAAAGGAGCCAAGAATATACAATGAGGAAAAGATAGTCTCCTCAATAAATGGTGCTGGGAAAACCAGACAGCTCCATGCTAAAGAGTAAAACTGGACCACTATCTTACACCATACAGAAAAATTAACTCAAAATGGACTAAAGCTTTGAGCATAAGACCTGGAATCATAAAATTCCTAGAAGAAAACATCCTCTCTGGAGCCTCCTCTACAAGCTGCCCACCCCCCAGGAGCAGCCGTGGGGAATTCGGATGCTCACAACCCCATCTGCACCCTGCTTTACACACATCCACCAAGACAAGCCCACGAAACAGGGTGGGTCTCCTCGTTGCCATCGTGCAAACTCCCCAAGCCCAGGACCAGCTTTTACAATATCCACCCCACCCCCACCAGCCCCCACTTTAGTGTAATGCAACAGAACGTGTGGCTTGAGAAATAAAGTCACATCCAAAACACAATCTCTTGTTACAATATTCATAATGTTTCCCAGTCTCGTTGCCATCGAGGTTTCTTACACTGACCTAAGTTTTGGGGCCTTACGTCCCCCTTACTGGTAACATGCAGCTCACGGACTAGCCAGGCCAACAGGTCTGCTCGGCAGACGGTCCCCTCAAGAGGCCTCGGTGGCCAGGCAGTGACACTTACCCTCATGCCCAGCTCGATGTTCTCCCCACCATACACCTCCATGCCCGGGTCCAGCAGGCCGATGTCCCCGAAGTACTCCCGGTCCACCACGAAGGAGCAGCCGATCATGGCCGGGGTTCTGGAGGGAAGCAGACAGTGCGTGAGCTGGTTGCTGGTGTGTGGCCCCGGACCCCCACAGCCTGGGTGGGCTCACCATCCTCTCTCCAAGTCCTCACACCTCATCCCTGCGCTCCTCGCCTCCGCTTGGTCACTGTGCCCAGGGCTGCCTAGGACTTGTCTTTGCATCCCTCAGAGATGACAAAAACCAGTATTCAATTCAGTCAACTTAGTGTAAATTTTTAAAAATCTGTTTACCCAATGAGTTGTTTAGTTGCCCTGACCATCAGTCACTTGCCTACCTCCTTCATTATTTTATCTGTGTATCAGTAGTCAGGGCTGTAATGGGCAGTTGCACAGGCTGTGCACTGCTCAACTCTACGGAACCTCCTCAATATCAGACTCTCTCTGAATGACACACCTTGAAGTTGTACAGTACACAACCTGTGCAGCTGTCTGCAAAAGACTGCCAACTGTACTATTATTCCTATAATAATTCTATTTACAGCTACATATTTTTAAAATGTCAGTAAATCTTGCCTTGTCCCAAGCAATTGTATCTGTAAAATCATGTGTCAATGTGCTGGTTATAGTTTTTTCTAAAATGCATTAACAATCTATCGGTGTTGAGACCTCCACTGGTCTCATGGAGCAGCGGTGATCAACGCAGGACATGGTGAGACAGAGTGGCAGAGACAAGTGGACGGTGTCACTGTGAACAGAACTGCACATTTGCTGACTCATTCATTCATTCATGATACAGTCACATCATGAATGCAGGATATATCGAGTGCCTATTAGCTGGAGGGGATAAAAAAGAGAAAGGAAAGAGAACGGAAAAATATCTTGCTAGCAAGAAGTACGCACAGTCTCTGTTTTGTAAGAAAGCAGGACCTTCCAAGCTTTTGAAGGACGTGTTTCCCTCAAAACAAAGACACCTCCTTTGTAGGCTGAGGGCTTAGTTTCTTCCGAGCTCCGAGAGGACTAGTAAAGGCTCCCCAATGGGGCTTCCCTGGTGGCGCAGTGATTAAGAATCTGCCTGCCAATGCAGGGGACAAGGGTTCGATCCCTGTTCCAGGAAGATCCCACATGCCGCGGAGCAACTAAGCCCATGTGCCACAACTACTGAGCCCGCGTTCGAGAGCCCGCGAGCCACAACTACTGAAGTCCGCGTGCCTACAGCCTGTGCTCTGCAACAAGAGAAGCCACCGCAGCGAGAAGTCCTCGCACCGCAAAGAAGATCCAATGCAGCCAAAAATAAATAAATAAAACAAATAAATTTTTAAAAAGGCTCCCCATTGTCCCCGAAGGCCCCTGTGGTCCTGGCAAGGCTGAAGGCTAAGGCTGTTTCCTCCTCTGTTCCCCCCGCTGTGCCCTCCCGCTGCTCCCACAGGTATGAAGTCACTCATGAAAACGCCATGATAAATTGTTCTCAATCACAATTTAAAAGAAGCATTTCTTTTAAATGTGACTAGGACATCAGAAGCAAATGCCCATGAGTTGTCCAAGAATAACAGAGGCATTAAAAGGCGATTATCCTTTTATTTGTAAAAAGATCCAATTTGTTCAGTCATGACATTTGAGGCACAAATCTAACAGCAACGAAATTTTAATGTCATCTGTGATGTGTAATAGCGAGCGTTTGACCGGTTAAGTTATAGTTCGCCAACGAAGACAGACATTTCTCATTTTCTTAACGACACAAAACTCTCAGGTGATCTCTGGTGAATTTAATACCAAATCCCTGCCTAGTCTGTTGTAGCTAGTAATAATTTTTTTATTACTGCTCAGAGTTCCAAAGTAAACTTAAACTCAGAAGGCGATGGAAGCAGAATCAGCTGGCACTGAATTGATTTGCATGAGAAATTCTTGCTGTGTTTACAGAAAACAGCCAGGGTGAGGGGTTCTCAGGTTTGGCCGGGCAGGGGTAGACTTGTCGTCCTGGGGGCATCCTTCTATCGGGGCTGAAGTGCAGCGTGCCGGGATATAGCAAGCAGCATCTCTGCAAAGGGTCCTCACCTGGGCTCCTGCCTTGTAAAGGCAACAGACATGCGGATACACACAGATGCATGGATACACACAACACACACGCATGCACAAATACACACATGCAACAGACATACGGGCACACGCGGACACATGTAGACACACACGCAACACACCCCCTACAAGGACAGACACACACCCAACAAACAGATGTACAGACATACAGACACATGTAATACACGTACATGGTCCCACAAACGTGCCCACAGATAGATACACATACACACAGACCTACACGTACACACCCAAATGCACACAGGTACATGCAGACACACATATATATATACACACATAACACCCAGAGAAACACACATGTGCACCCCCCGCACACATAAACACAGGCCCACACCTGCAGTGAACACACACACAGATACACATACAACACATGCACACACAGAGACACACCCAGACACCCACACATAGACAATACACATCCTCGAGTCCATGGAATTCTGGAGTTCTGTATAAATGGGAGCGGATAAAATTAAGATCACGAATGGGTCCTTCAGCCTTCAGGAGAGTGACAAGGGACTAGAGAGTCATCTGCTCTTGGCGTCTTGAGGAAGAACACGTGCTCGCAGGCAGGGCATGGCCAGGCAATCAGCACAGGCACAGGGAAGGCATGTGCAGAATCTTGCAGACTCGCTGCCGAACCGGGTGCAGGGGCCACACGCACTGGTGGCGAGTTTGTGGAGGAACTGGTGTGGGTTGGCTCAACTGTCTTGGAAAAGTCCAGAGCTATGAATAGGGAGCCAACAATACCTGTGCAGTGATGCAACGGCGACCCGGCTCGGCGCGCACCGGCTGTGTGACCTCGGGCAAGCCACTCAGCTGCTCTGTGCTCAGCTTCCCCGCCCGTAACATGAGAGGCAGGCCGGTGCCTCCTCCACAGGCTGCTGTGCAGACGAAAACCGCACAGAGGAGTGTCTGGAGCCTGGGAACCGTTTGCTGTTATTATTTTATCCCCTGATTCCATAGCTGGCATTTATCCCAGGAGACTAATCCAAAAGCTATTCGCACAAAGCTGTGCACTGCAGCGTGAGTTATAGTGGCCAAAGGGAAATCAACTTAGAGTCCATCAGTGTAGACGGTCGAATGAATTTCGAGCCCTCCCTTTGATGGACTGTTACTTACCCAGCAGGCGAGGTGCTTACCAAACCCCCCAGCACCACGGGAAGTGACACTCAGGAGAGGGTGACAAGTCAGCAAGGAAAATGTCACTATCCTACCACCGTGACCAGAGAAGCAATTACGTGTGAGTGTGTGTGCGCACGCGGGTCTATGTGTGGTCTTGTGCGCGTGTGTGTCTGAGTGGGTGGGTCTATGTGTGGTTGTGGGTGTGTGAGTGTGTACACGTGTCTGTGTGCTTGCATTTGTATCTGTGTGTGCACCTCTATGCACGTGTGTGCATGTGTGTGTGATTTTGTGCATGTGTGTGTGAGTGTGCGTGTGTTACTTGGGGCCGCGTTCCACGCTCCCCTGCTTGGTGGGGGGGACTGGGTGCTGGGGGGGCCCCTCTGCCACCCCCAGAGCATCCCCCTTTCCTCCGGGCTCCTCTGGCCCCACTGGTAGCCGGCTTGCACCCACGGTCGCTCCGCGTCCACCAGACACACTGGGCTCCCCTCCGGGGGTCGGGGTGCGAACCCTCGCACGAGCTCCACGGCCCCTGGAAGATGCGAGCCGCGTGCGCCAAGGGGCTGCACGGCCCTCCCCGAGGCGAGGGTCCATACGACACAGCCAAGATGCTCCGCACCCGCGCCCCGCTAGCAGCTCGGAGCCACGCGGAGACGGGGACAAACACGCCACTGGTCACGGGTCCCATTTTGACCTCCTTCAGACCCGGGAAATAGCTCCATTTCAATGACACGGTTCACGCGTGCGGCCAGCCGCCCCCAGCATGCAGGACCCCTGGGCCCACACCGGGCCCGCGGGCCCCTCCCTCCCCTTTCCACGCGCGGGGGAAGCCGTCTTTCTCCTTCTGTCAAGACTGAGATATTTCCCTCCAGCAATCCAAGCCTTCTTTTCACTCTTTTTTCTTCCTTGAGCTTCAAGGATAATGAATGGTAGGGAAATTTCCTAAAGGGAATCTTTACACGCCAGCCTCTCCCGGGCTAATTTCCCACCCGGGCTCCAGGGCGGGTGTGCGAGCTGCGTCCTTCAGGAGAAGGGCAGCGGCTCCGCGCCCAGGTCCAAGGGAAACGAGAAATCCCAGGGCGGTTTTCAGGAGAGACCCTTCCAGGCCCGCGCTGTCCCCGGGGATGCAGTTTCCCAGCCTGGGGTCAGGGTCTCGGGATGTGCAGGGTGAGGGGCTCCATCAGAGGGTGGCCAGGAGCCTTTTCTGCAGGCACTGGGGCGCCAGGGCTTCTCCCGAGGGCTCTGCTGTGGCGGGGACGTTGTGAGAAGGGGGCGAGGAGGGCCGTCCGCTGGATAACAACCTTGGACGCAGAGGGCCTCGAGGCTGCCCCTGGGGTCCTGTTACTCCGGACCCTCCAGCTCGAGGGGCGTGTGAAGCAGGCTGCTGGGAGCAGTGGGGACTGTGGCGCTGCCCCTCCCAGGGGGTCACTAGCAACTCAGCTCCAGTGGATGGTCACCAGGTAGGAATGGGGGCCTGGGTTTTCCAGAATCTTCTACTTTTCAGAGAGTAGATATCAATTTCATGTGAAATCTCTTAAGTGTAAACATCAGTTCCAATTTCAAAACATACATGGTACAATCAAGGCAACACGCTGTAACTCAGAGGCGGCCCTTTCTAGAACTTGAAGGACGCGGTTACGCCACTCTTGGCTCAGTGCCGTGCACAGTGAGATGGGAGATTCAGAGTGACTTCTTCTCTCCCCAGGAAGAGGGGCCGGGGGTCTGGGGGGCCGTCCTGAAGCATCACAGGCAGGGCAGTGAGTCCCGGCATGGAGGCTGCTGAGGGCCAGGCGGGGTCTGGGGAGGCGCCGGTCGGCTTCCTCTCTTCCCCGAGGGACACACCACACCTGATTTCCAGGGAGCCTTGGCTGGGCGTGGTTAAAGCCATCACACGGGCCAGCTGGCCATCAGCTCCGCAGGCAGCCTTGAGAGGCCCTTGTCAGGACTCTGCTTCCCCGCGGGCTGCACTCATGCGCATTGAGGACGCAATCGGGGACCAGCTGTGATGGTGGCTCCGCGTGGAGCCGCGGAATGTTTGTGATTGTCACACGCAGCATCGCCTCCACACTGCCACCGTGGTCTCATCTCAGCATGGCTGTATGTCAGCTCCATCCCCACGGGGACACCCTCCTGGCAGATGCCCAGCAAGGCTTAGGACCTTCCAGTCTTGGAGTAGGGCTCTGCAGAGGGCCTGTTCTGGACATTGTCCATTTTTGGTTTACCCAGCGTGTTCATTTCCCGCGGCTGCGAAAAGAAGTACCATAAACTGGGACTTCAGACAAGAGATATCTGTCCTCTCAAAGCTCTTGAGGCCAGAAGTCTGAGGTCAAGGTGTGTCGGACAGGGCTGCACTCTCTCTGGAGGCTCCAGGGAAGGGTCCTTCCTGCCTCTTCCAGCTCCTGGTGGCCCCAGGTGTCCCTTGGCTTCTGGCTGCATCCCTCCCGTCTCTGACTCCAGAGTGGCGTGGCCTTTGCTCTTCTGTGTGTGTCTCTCCTAAGGGCACTCATGACAGCATTCAGGGCCCAGCCGGGTGATCCAAGGTAATCTCCCCATCACAAGATCCTAATTACATCTGCAAAGATCCTTTTCCCAATGAGGTCGCATTCATGGGCTCTGGGGGTCAGGATGCGGACACGGCTGTCTGCTGCACCCAGCCTTCCATCTCAGCCTTCTTATAAACACCCCAACATCTTTTAGGGAGACCGCCTCTCTCCTTGCACATACTCCCTGTGGGACGGTGAGTCCCCAGACCTTCCCCTCTGTGAAGGTCAGCGGGCCATTGGAGGACCCCTTCTCCCATCTGCTTCCAGGAAAGATGGGGGCAGGGGTTTGTGGCCCAAGTTCAGCCATTGCCACCTCTGTTCCGGGGACTGACTGAGGTGGAGGGACACCCGTCCGCAGTGTCGGGGAGCTGTCTGGCTTTCCTGCTGGTTCCTCCCCAGAGCCCCTTCAGCTCACATTAGCTGGCGCCCTTCTCTGTGGCTGGAACCCTCCTGGTCCCGGCTCAGAGATGCTAATTTAACTGGCATGGTAAGCAGCTTGGGCATTGGAATTATTACTTTTTTGTATGTTTTGAAATTCATTTAAAAAATCAACTCAGCAAAGGTAAATTTACACGCAACAGGACACAGCCCTTGAAAGCGTGTGGTCCGAGTGGTCTGACGGAGGGAACGCCGGGTAACTCCGTCGCAGTCCAGACGGAGAACGCGCCCATCCCGGGCTCCTCGGCCCTCCACCAGGGGACTGCGTTCTCTGGGCTTCTCTGGGCATCAGGTCACACACTACGTGCTCCTTTGTATCTGGCTCTTTTGCCTCTGTTTCGCCATTTTGCGTTTCACCCGCATTGTCATGGGCATAACCGTTTATTCCCTTTTTGCTCTGAGAAGTCTCCCGTTACATTGATAGGTTATGCTTCGTTTATCTACTCACCTGTTGGTGGACACTTGGGTCCAATTCGGGACTATCGTGAATAAGCTGCCACCACAAACATTCGCGTCTGTCTTTTGTAGACGTGTGTTTTCATTTCTTTTGGGAAAATACCTGGGGCAGAGCGGCTGGTCATACAGGAAGTGTTTTTACCTCTATGAGAAACGCCAGTTTTACGAAGTGGTCTTGCCGATGCCTTCTCCCGCCGGCCGCGCTGAGAGTTCCGGCGACTCCGTGTCACCAGCCCCCGCTGCCACTGGTGTGTCTGTCCTTTCCAGCAGGCGTGCGGGGCGCCTCACTGGGACACTGTGCGACTCCGCGGTGGGCGTTTTTCTGTGAGTGTGCCAGCGTTTTGTCTACCTTCTTGTGCGCAGTGTCTGTGCAAGGCCTTCGCCCATTTTTATTTGGGATCTGGGCATCAGGGTTTTCCAGCGCTCTCCAGGGGATGCCAGCAAGGCGCGGCGTTTGGGACAACACACAGTCTGGCCAGAGCAGCCTTCCCGCAGCTCGCGGCGTCCAGGCTGCTTGAGACTTCATTTCTCGCTGGACGGCTCTTTGCTAATGGAGCGTAGGTGCCCGGAGGCCCCCGTAAGACACTCCTAGGGGAGGAGAGAGCTTTCAAAGGCGCAGTGAGGGATGGTCTTGGTCGCTTGCGGGCAGAGTGGCTTGTTTCAGCAGGGACACATCGGTTTGTACAGATGAGGCAGGAGGGGTCCCAGCCCGAGGCCCTAAAATCCAAACCTCTACAGGGGGAGACCTGGCCAAGGCTCCAAGGGGTCAGCAGATCCTGCAGAGGCACATTCACTCCAGGAAAAAAATACCTCCATCCTGCTGAGCCCCCAGGAGAAAGTGGTAGCCCCACTAGATTTTGAAACATAGATTTCCCAGGGGCTCAGCAGACTAGGGAAGTGGAAGGAAGGGCTGCAAACTACAGAAGCTCAGTCGGTGATGGAAACAAACAAAGCAAGCCAGGTGCAAGAAATGACAGCGCAGGCAGGAAGGCAGAGCGTCAGGGAGACAATGGGGAGTGGTGGGGATTTCAGGAACTGGAGAGCACCGCCCTGTTTAGACAGGGGACTGCTTCTCAGCCCCAGGGACTGCTGCCTTGTGAGAATGTGCACCTTCCCATTTTTTTTTTTTTTTAATTATTTTATTTTTTTTTAATTTATGGTTGTGTTGGGTCTTCGTTTCTGTGCGAGGGCTTTCTCTAGTTGCAGCAAGTGGGGGCCACTCTTCATCGCGGTGCGCAGACCTCTCACTATGGCAGCCTCTCTTGTTGCGGAGCACAGGCTCCAGATGCGCAGGTTCAGTAATTGTGGCTCACGGGCCTAGTTGCTCCGTGGCATGTGGGATCTTCCCAGACCAGGGCTCGAACCCGTGTCCCCTGCATTGGCAGGCAGATTCTCAACCACTGCGCCACCAGGAAAGCCCCCTTCCCATTTTTATAAAGATGCTGGGTTGTGGTTTTTTTTTAATTTTTAAATTTTATTTATTTATTTTTGGCTGCATTGGGTCTTCACTGCTGCACACAGGCTTCTCTAGTTGCAGCGAGTGGGGGCTACTCTTCGTTGTGGTGCATGGGCTTCTCACTGTGGTGGCTTCTCTTGTTGCAGAGCACGGGCTCTAGGCGTACGGGCTTCAGTAGTTGTGGCATGCGGGCTTCAGTAGCTGTGGTTCGCGGGCTCTAGAGCGCAGGCTCAGTAGTTGTGGCGCACGGGCTTCATTGCTCTGCAGCATGTGGGATCTTCCCGGACCAGGGCTCGAACCCGTGTCCCCTGCATTGGCAGGTGGATTCCCAACCACTGTGCCACCAGGGAAGCCCTGGATTGTGTATTATTTTTTAATATTTTATTTATTTATTTATTTGGCTGTGCCGGGTCTTAGTTGGAGCAGGCGGGTTCCTTAGTTGTGGCATGCAATCTCTTAGTTGCGGCATGCATGTGGGATCTAGTTCCCTGACCAGGGATCGAACTTGGGCCCCCTGCATTGGGAGCGTGGAGTCTTAACCACTGCACCACAAGGGAAGTCCCTGGGTTGTGTATTTTTAACATGTGAAAATCTCTCCGTTTTCATGTTTGGGAACCGATTCAAAATAAAATAAACGCTTTGCAGGACAATCTCTGGGGTCTGCTGAAACGCCTGGGGTCTCTGTAGCACACACAGCATCTGTGGTCTCCAGGTCTCTGCTCTGCTCCCCGGCTCGTGTTTTTGACTCTTGTGGTGCTGTCTCTGCCTCTGTCTGTCTGTGTGTCTGTCTCTCCCTCGTTCTGTCTGGGTCTCTGTCTCCTTTCCCTCCCTCTCTCCATCTCTGCATCTCTCTTCCTCTCTGCTCATGACACCTTCCCAGTTTTGTCTCTTGGTCTCCCTGCCCCCTACCCTGACTCTGTCTTCCTCTGTTCATCTCTCTTTCTTGTTCCCTCTCACTCTCCTTGGTGTGTCCCCTGTTCTGCTCTCTCCATGTCTGTGTTCCTTTTCTCAGTCTCTTTTACTGGCTCTTTCTCTTTGGATGTTAGCTCTGTCTGTCTGTCTGTCTGCCTCCCTCCCTCTCCCGCCCCCACCCGACCTCGTCATCTCTCAGGTCACAAACTGGAGCCGCTCCCAAGTTTCCCCATCACATCACCCTGTCCCTCTGCACATCTGGGCGGACGCTGCATCCCAGCACACTTACTTCCCCATGTGGCGCCAGGCCCCGGCTTTCTGCAGAGGAGCACGTCCCGTCCCTCCAGCCCCCCAGCCCCCTGCGGCAGCCCCGCCCCACGCCCCCTCACGCTGTCCTGGCTCCTCCCAGGGCAGGCCCTGCCCCGGGGCCCCGGGATCGGCTCACCTGATGGGCGCTGCCTCGTCGCCGCGGTCCAGCCAGTCCTGGGGCGGAATGATGTACATGCACCAGAGCCCCCAGTTGTAGCCGTGGGCCGCGCTGGCGTACTGCTGCACCTCAAACGTGTCGTACTTGATGTTGTCGATGGCCGGCAGGACGATGCGCCGCCGGTCCTCCCGGATCCGCGAGAGGGCGGGCTCGGCCCTGCGGGGCGGTGCATGCCCGTGGGGAAGGGCATGGGTGCCGGGACCCCCCGCCCCATTCCCCCAGGTCGGGGGGCCGGAGCCAGGCCTCCTCCAGGGAGGTGGCCACACCCGGGTCTGATGGCGCCTGCGGACGGCGGATCCAAGGGCTTCACCTCTGAAAGCCCCGGGGTCGCCTGGGCTGCAGACCTGCCTGCCGAGGTCTCGCCCTTCCCGGGGCAGCCCGTGGCTAAGGACTGATGGACACCAGGGATACGGGCACACGGATTGGGCCTAATCTCCGACACCTCTACGGGGCCGTCCTGGCTCCAGAGGCCCTGTGGGTCAGCTCAGTCTGTCCCTTCACAGCTCGGCCTCCCCCTCCAGCTCATCCCACTTCCCGGCCCTCCTTCCCCGCACGGGTGGCCACACGTTCATTTACAAGCATGAACTGAGGACCTGTCATGTGCCACACCCTGTTTTAACACAGCAGAGTACATTCACAAACTAGAAAAGAAAAAAAAATCCACGCCTCAGGGAACTTAGGATACACTGAAGGGACAGAAAGGCTACCAGGTACTGTTGTGCAGTGCACAACCTACACAACAGTATGTGGTGGCCCTGACTGGGTGGGGGTCAGGGGACAGACAATAATGTGTAAATAAGTGATATAATATATTAGGAGGTGTTAGTTGTTGTGGTGGGAAAAGAGAGTAAATAAGGGTGGTTTGGAATTGCACTTTTAAATAGGATGCCTGGTGTAAGTTGCCCTGGGTGATGACCACGAGGTGTAGGATGTAGCAGGTGGTGGGAGAGATGGGGAGGGGGGGCGTTCCACACAGAGGGAGCAGCCAGCGCTGAGCCCCTGGGACGTGCTGGTGCACTTGGGGAGCGGGCCAGGGGGCTGGAGTAGAGAGATGGGGGCAGTGTAGGCAATGAAGCCGGAGAGGAGAGGGACCAGAGGACGTGGGCTCTCGGTTGCGGATTCTCCTTGCAGGAGTCCAAGAGGCCAGCAGGTGCAGCTTCGCCCCAGAGGCGGCCTTGTCTACCGCAAGGATGAGGTGCTGCCCGAGGGCCCGTCACCAAGCTGGAGTTCAACGTGGTCGTGAGCAGCCCACTGACGGGGCAACCAGAGAGACGAATGCTACAGGGGGACAGGGGGCCAAGCTCAGGCAGGGACAGCGGGGGCGGGGGGGGGGGGCTGGGGCAGTTCTCTGACCCTGCCTGGCGGGATTCGCCACGTGGCCCGCTGTCCTTCCAAGCGAGAGCCTGGTATTTACCTGCCTTTCAGCTTCATGAGGAGGATTAATTAATTACTGTTAGCAGAGTGTTTCAGAAATGAAAAGCTCTCTGCAAATGCCACGTCTGCTAATAAGGCAGGATCTCTGTGGAGGCAGTTCTTGGAGGGAAGGGCTATTTGCAGATGGATAGCTGGGTTTTCAGTTGTGAAAATTAAAGTTACACGGGTTTAAAGTTGCACTTCGATGTGGTAGACTTGTGGTTCTCCCAAATGCCCTCCAAATGCTCCAGGGAGTTTAACGTATATCAGAGGGACAGAAAGGCCTCCAGGTACAGTGTGCAGTGCACAACCTGCACAACAGTATGGAGTGACCCTGGGGAGGGGGGCAGACCATAACATGTCATCGATGATAGAGCGCGACAGGTGTCATGGGGAAAGAAGACTCGCTTCAGGAGGGTGGCAGAGGAGAGGGAAATGGGGGCCAGCAGGGGAAGTCAAGGCAGAAAGAAGTCGAATCTCGGTCAGCAACGTACTGGGACAGAACCAGCGCTGAGAACAAGCTCGTGGTCCTGGGGTGACTGAGATGCCACAGCGAGAGTGGAGGGAACGTGGAAGGAGAGGGCTCCACTCACCTGGAGTGGAGAAGGAGGTGTAGGAGGTAGCAGGTGGTTACAGGCACCAAAGCTCTGGTCCAGCCAGCAGGAGCAGTTAGGAAAACCAAGAACTTTGAGAGACCGCGAAGGCCAGACCCTCGTGGCCCCCGGCTGGGGATACCGGCCAGGCGCCGTGGGACTTGATCAGCACGTCCACCACGAACACCTCCTTACGGCATTCGCAGGCCTCACATTTCCCCCAAGGGATAGTATCTCAGTGAACGTCTTAGTTTAGGCTTCACAGAGTTTGAAGGTATAATGTGGGAGATCTGATATAAAAACGGTGAGGCTTAGTCTCTCTTGAAGCAGGGCAAGCTGCCCACCCACCCCGGGGCTGACTTTTCCCTGCAGCTCATCTGGTGGGCGCTGCAGGCTGCCCCACGCAGGGCTCATGCTCCCCGCCCACTGTGGACCCCCTGCAGACCCTCCCACTGCGGGTTTCACTTAGGGATCTCGAGATGGGATCATCCTGGGTGACCTGGGTGGGCCCTAAACCCACTGGCAAGGGTACTTAGAAGAGAGAAGAGGAGAGGCACAGTCACACAGAGAGGAGAAGCCGTGTGAAGACGGAGGTAGAGATTGGAGGGCTGCGGCCACAAACCAAGGGACTCCTGGAGCCCCCAGAAGCTGGGAGAGGGTTGAGCGGTGTCTTCCCACAAAGATTTGTCCATCTGGAACCTGGGATGGGACCTTATTTGGAAATAGAGCCTTTGCAGATGTAATTCAGTTAAAAAGCCCAAGATGAGATCAGCCTGGATTGGGCTGGGCCCTGAATGCAAGACGCCTCCTTCTAAGAGAAAGGAGAGGGAGGTTTGAGATGCGGACACAGAGGAGAAGCAGCGTGATGACAGAGGTGGGGATGGAGGGACGTGGCCACAGCCCTGGGCGCCTGGAGCCCCCAGAGCTGGGAAGGCGGGCGGCTCCTCCTCTAGAGCTTCCGGGGGAGTGCAGGCCTGCCCGCACCTTGACTTTGAATTTTGAATTTCTGTTGTTTTGAGCCACCGGCCTTTGGTCATTCATTATGGCAGCCCCAGGACGCTCACGCACTGGGTGACCCTCCCTCCACCCGCTCATGCAACACAGGTGGTCCCCTGGGGTCCTGGTCTGCAGTCCCCGTTAGGCACTTGCCTGAGGCCCGTGCGCTGGAGCCGGCGCCGCCGGGGTGCGGGGTGTGGCTCACGTGTAACCGTGGCAACAATCCCACTTTCTAACATCCCCACTCGGCACGGAGGAAACTGAGGTCCCCGCCCCCCGCCGGGGCTCAGCCCCTCGCGTCACGTTGGCGGGCCGAGCGTCACGCCGCAGTCCTGCGCGCCGGGAGCCTTCCCGCGGGATGTCACCCTCTGCCCGCCCCGCCTGCTGCCATTTATTCCTCTCGCGTCCACTGCAGGTCCCGGCGGGAGCGAGGGCTGCCGGGGGGCGGGGCGTGGCGCCTCCCAGATGCAGGCACCAGAGAGGAAAATAAGGAAACGTGCCAAGGGCCCAGTGGGGGCTTTCCAGAAAACTCTGAGGCGCATCCTGCTGTTCTAGCAACACATCCTCAGGCACCTGCTGTGAGAACATCGGCTCACGGCCGGCCTAGGGACCACAGGGTCTGGAGAGAGGCACCAGGGCCAACCCCAGCTCTGACGCCCCGTGTGGATGCCCGCCTCCCCTTTGGATGTGGATACTTTGCTGGACAGATGACTGCTCTTAAGGCCTCACTGGCCACCTTTGGGCCTCGTGAGAGTCCCGGGCGGCGGAGCACAGACCCCTGGGCCCACCCAGAGACCGTAGGTCACACAGAGCTGCATATCCTGCGAGCTCTCGGGGGCTGCAGATGCTGCTGGTCTGGGGTCCACGCTGAGTACTGAGGACCTGCAGGGGCCCTGCCTCCCCGGGGCAAACACAAAGCCAGGACAGGTGCCGCAGCCTTCCTGCGGGGCGGGCCCCAGGGCGCCTCTAGATCATCCCGCGCAGGTGCCCCTGAGTCACCGAGGTATCCCTGCCGCTCCCCGGCCACATCCGCCCCCAGGTTTCTCATTAGAAGCCCACCTCACCCCTGCATGGATGGGTGGGAGAAAATGGGCGGACGCTTTGATCTAGAATTTTCTGTAAGGATGAGAAATTGCTTCCAACTTGTGCCCTAGACTTAGGTCTCCATTAACTGAGACCCTACAGACCACGTGTCCATGCAGCAACTGCCCCCAGCCTTGTGTGTTCCCCTGGCCTGAGGTCACATGAGCAGCCTCATTTGACTGTCACCTGCTGGAATGACTGGCCAATTCAAATTCCTCTGGGGATAAGGTGGCGATACAGATCAATCTTCATGTATATGCATCACAAACAGGGTTCTGGGTTCAGGAGCTGGACGTGGAGTGGCCGTGTGGCTGGACTCAGCTGCCCCCGGCCCTGCCAGGCTCATCCTCTTTGCGGGGCTCCTGCAGGCGCCAGCAGACCCCGCCGACCCCGCCCAGGGCTCAGCCGCGCCCTTACCAGCCCATGCTGAACTCCACGTGGGCGTCAAAGAAGCCCACGACAGGGGCCGTGGCGACCTTCCAGCCCTGAAGCCGAGCCCGGATCAGGCCTTCTCTCCTGCTGTTTCGGACGATTTTCACGAGGCCCGGGTACCTCTTGCTGACGTACTGGTCCAGGTTGAGCTTGAGTTCCACTGCGGGGGACACAGAGATGTTTCAGGCGTGACACATAGGGAGGGCCTGAGGTCACTGAGACTCACGGTCGTTGTGTGCCCTGGATCCATATTTCATAAACATTCAAGAGGACCCACCGTTGCTGGGTGTGGGCTCGGGGTGCTGGGGGGACCTCGGAGAGATAAGAGCCCACCTCATGGAGCTGCATTCCAGCGGGAGAGACAATGAACAATCAAGACTGACTGATTCAGACAGAGGCCGTGTTATAAAGACAGGAGAAAACGGGGCTGAGTTACTCAGCTGTAAAAAGGAAGGCAGTCCATGGACAGACGGATGGATAAACAAAGTGTGGTCCATCCATACAATGGAACATGATCCAGCCTGAGAAAGGAGGGGATTCTGACACATGTAACTACGTGGATAAACTTGAGGACATTATGCTCAGTGAAATAAGCCAGTAGCCAAATGACAAATCCTGTGTGATTCCACTTATATGAGGTCCCTAGAGCAGACAAATTCACAGAGACAGAAAGCAGGGTGTTGGGTGCCAGGGGCTGGGGGAGGGTGGTGGGGAGTTAGTGTTTAATGGGGACAGAGTTTCACTTTGGGAAAGTGAAAATGTTCTGGAGATGATGATGGTGAGAGTTGCACAATGATGTGAATGTACTTAATACCCCTGAACTCTACACTTATTCTGTAAATGGTTAATTTTATGTTGTGAGAATTTCAACTCAGTAAAATATTAAAAAACTGATGAGGGCACAGGCGTCTACGTGAGGAAGCTCGCAATGGCCAAAAGTGCAAGCCACAAAATAAGCCACAGTAATAACAGACTTTAGCCGGTAGGAAAAAGAAAAAGGGGAAAAGGGAGTGGCATGTGAGTGAGGCGGGAGCTTCTCTGGGTCGGCTGGGCAGGTGCAGGGGCGGCCTGTCTGCGGAGCTGACACGTGGGCCGTAACGGGGACGCAGAGCCGGCGGGGCAGAGCGGAGGACAGTTACAGGCGTGGGAAAGGAGCTCCGAGCCCCGTGGGGCACCCTTGGCCAGTCCCTGGGGTGAGGGCAGGGGTGGGGAGGAGGGATGGGCTCAGCGCTGAGCAGGAGGGCTGCGGAGGGCTGGAACCCGATCCTGGCTCCTGGGCCTCGGTCAGTACCCCCGCGCCTCGGCCGAGCGGGCTTCTTGCAGAAGACGCCTACCGCCCATCCCTCCCCCTCAATCCCAGGCTCCAGTGGGCACCCCTGTGAGGGCAGCCCTGGTCCCAGGGGTGCCCCCAGCCGCAGCGGCCAGGGGTCCCTGGAGCAGCCTCCCCGTGCTCTGTCCCGCCCTCTCCAGGGCCCCGCGGGGCGGCGCCAGCCACCCGCTCCCTGCTGCCTTGACAGCGTCAGGCGGGGCTCTCCCCGGCGTAGACACAGAGCACACGCAGGGCTGGAGCTCCTTCAGGCCCAAGGGCGGCACCTCTGCCGTCCTGGAGGGCTCTGGGAGGCCTCTCC
This sequence comes from Balaenoptera borealis, assembly GCF_965194805.1. Lineage (NCBI taxonomy): Eukaryota > Metazoa > Chordata > Mammalia > Artiodactyla > Balaenopteridae > Balaenoptera > Balaenoptera borealis. Next base: position 91,280,503 of record NC_138875.1, read on the forward strand.
CCGCTCCCCTCCACCCGCCCCCCGACTCCCGCGGTGAGGAGGAGAGGCTGCTGTGATGGGAGAGACTGGGGACGAGGAGGGACCGGCAGGCCCAGCTCAGCGCACCAGGACCTCGGCGTGGGGACCGCAGACGCGGGCAGGCGGGGCACCTCCGGACGCCTGTTAGGGGCCCGGAGCCCCGGTGCCTGCTGGGTGTGGACAGCGTGCTGGGCTGGACTGAGGCTGACGCAAGGCCACGCTAAGGGCCCAGGTTCCGGCCGTGAGCGCCAGCCCAGCTTCCCCACCAGCAAGGCTCCCACTGGAGCTTTGTCCAGGTGCGGTTAGCATATGGGAGAATTCGGCACTCTGGGGGCCTTTCTGGCTGGAGGAGCGGAATAGCACCCTCCCACAGCTCAGGCCCACCCAGAACCTCAGAATGAGACCTCAAGTGGAAGTAGGATCTTTGTGGATATAACTGGTTCAGGATCTTGAGATGAAAACCTTCTGGATTAGGGTGGGGCCTAAATCCAAGGACAAGTGTTCTTAGAAGAAGAGGAGAGACACAGACACACCGGGAAGAGGCCTTGTGAAGATGGAGTCAGAGGTGGGAGGGATGTGGCCCCAAGCCCGGGACACCAGGGATGCCAGCAGCCGGGAGAAGCTGGGAGGGGCAGGAAGGACCCTCCCCTGGAGCCCCTGGAGGGAGTGTGGCCCTACTCACAGCCCGAATTCAGACTTCTGGCCTCCAGGGCTCTGACATGCTTCCCTCGCGGGGGGCCGGGCTGGCCCCACTCACCATTATCACTGTTGTCGTCTACCAGGATAACCTCCTTGAGGAGCTGGGAGGGCGTGAGGTTGACCACGCTGTGGACGGAGCGCAGGATGACCGAGAGGGCTTCATTGACAAAGATGAACACCACGGAGATCTGGGGCAGGTCGTCCGAGTAGGTCATCTGTCTGCACCTGCGGGAGAGGCGGGGTTGGGGGCAGTGGTCAGTGTCAGATGTGATGGGGAGGTGGGAGCCTGGTGCCCCCGCAGGGTGCCCACTGGGACCAGTTCTAAATCCTGCTACCAACGGAAGAGCAACAGCAATGCCACAGATGGAAAAGGACCGAGCGCAGTGAGGGAAACAGCACGATGACGTTTGTCTTGGAAGCTCTGGACTTCAAGGCTCTGAGCCTGAACCCTGCTGTCTCCTTGCAGGAAGGCAGGTAACTTGCACTTGTAAGGGGTTAAAGTCCCACCGGGATCACACGGAGCATTTTTCCTTGATGCCCTTGGAAGGCGTGGAAGAGAGATAAAAGGAATGGTGGTCATCTCACGGCGTAGTCCAGTGGAGGGTCTGGGAGAGAGCCCCAGCCCGGAGCCCTCGTCAGCTCCTGACGCCCAGCTCTGTCTGAGCACCGGTGGTCATGGAGCAGGCGGTATCTACTGGGTGGGTCCTGCACTCGGCGGGCACCGTCCCCTGAAGTGGGGTCTAAGTAGACAGTGCTGGTCTGCCCAGGAGGGTGGAGCGCTAGTGCCAGACGAGGGCTGTTGAAGTAGGAGAGATGTCTGCGTGGGACAGCCTAATCGTGGCCTCCGCCTAACCTTAGCATCGAGGCTGAAATAGAAGGATGAAGTATCTTCTTCCAAAGGTCTTATCTTGGCCGTAGGGATGTGGGAGGGGAAAAGATGGGGGGCAGGGAAAGCAAAATATTCCATGTTGGGTGTAGGATGAGGGCAGTGAGTGGCTATTAATGTAATAATACAGTGGAATACATTCACAAGGGGCAAAGGGAGCTCTCAAAAATAGAGAAATGGGAAGGAACAAAAAATAAAGTAAGACAGAAGGCACCCAATCAAGTACGTTGGCTGCTACAATAAATGTAAATAAACTTACTCTCTCCTTAAAATGGCAGAGGCTTTTCAATGAAGTTAGATACATACACACTAAAGCACACTTACACATGCACACATTCACTCAGTCACACACAGCTCTGCTGTGCGCGGTTTACAATAAATACAGTTCAAATAGAGTGATTTTTTAAATTAATTAATTTATTTATTTCATACATTTATTTATTTATTTATTTATGGCTGCATTGGGTCTTCATTGCTGCGTGCGGGCTTTCTCTAGTTGCGGCAAGTGGGGGCTACTCTTCGTTGCGGTGTGCGGGCTTCTCATTGCGGTGGCTTCTCTTGTTGCGGAGCACGGGCTCTAGTAGTTGTGGCTCGTGGGCTCTAGAGTACAGGCTCAGTAGTTGTGGTGCACGGGCTTAGTTCCTCCGTGGCATGTGGGGTCTTCCCGGACCAGGGCTCGAACCCACGTCCCCTGCATTGGCAAGCGGATTCTTAACCACTGCACCACCAGGGAAGTCCAGGAGTGGTTTTTTAAAAAAAAGATTGGAAATATAATCTAGTGAGAAAGGGATGCCAGACAAATACCACCCTCCCCAAACCAGAAATTCAGCACAGATATCACATAGGATGAAGGAGGTAGACTAGTTATAAACCATTATCACAAAGTGACCTGGCAGCTGGGTATAAAAGGAAAAACTACTAGAAAAGTCTACAAGCGTGCACCACCTTCAGACTGGGCAGACTGAAAAAGTAAGACCATGAAGGAATTACATAACGAATCCCCTAATTCCTTCTCGGAAAATTTTTTTTGTTATGCCCATAGGACATTTACAGAAAGTGGTCATGTATTTGCAGAATAGAAAACCTTAGATTTTTATGAAGCAGGGATTTTACAGGCAGGGCCATGTCTGTGGGCGTGTGACCCGGGCAGTCCCATGGGGCCCACACTGGGAAGGGCTCGCTCCCATCACAGCCTTCTCCTGTGTGCCCATGTGCTTCCTATTCTCATAAGGTCATTAGCTTAGTGGCCGCCCTGCGCCAGTATGACCTCATCTTAACTAATTACAACCCCATTTCCTAATCAGGTTACATTCTGAGGTCCTGGGGGGTAGATTTGGACATATCTTTTGGGGGACACAACTTAGCCCATAGTCAGTTATTCTTATCCCACACCTGGAGAAAGAGTTTTATTTGAAGGTGGGGAGGTTATTGCAGTTATCGGGGGCTGAGGATGGACGTGGGCCAGAGCTGTCTGAGAAAAATAACCAGTACTGGGGATAACCAATCATGATAAACAATAACTATATCAACCAATCATGAGGACAACTGATCATGGTGATAAATAATAGTGATGAAAACTGATACAGACGATAACCAATCGTGATAATAACTAATACTAGTGGATAATCAATCATGACGACAACCAATCAGGATGATAGCAACAGCTGAGGGCCCCCGGCACGCAGCACGCGCTCTGCCCCCCCGAGCCACCCTAACAGGAACCTAACATCCCCGTTTTGAAGATGAGGCTCCTGGGGGGTAACTCCCCGCTTCCGTAGTGTGCGCTGGCGTCAGAGCCGGACCCGAGCCACCAGCTTCAGGCAGAGGTGGTGTTCCTGCCTGCCCTTCCAGGCTGCCCTCCGGCCCCTGCGCACAGCTGGGGTTTGAGCGCCAGACTGACTTCAAGATGGACGAGAGCTCTGCGTCACTGTCGCATTGATATGGGCTGCAGTGCTGCTGGGGAGATTTCATTACTCAGAAAAATGCTTTCTGACAAGAAAACTTCACTCCATTTTTCTGTAGAGGAAAAAAGCTGGAATGCATAATTTTCATGAACTTGCAAATTGTGTAAAACAGGAAAAACACCACCTTGAGGAAGGAAATACATCTTGAGAGACTGTGGCTGCAGCTGCATACGGGGAGGACAAGTTCGCAGGTGCCTTTGGGGGAGGGGCTGCAGTGCCCCCCCCCCCCGCCCCAGAGGCCCGGTCTCTGCCCTCCTGTGCCTTCTCCCCAGCTCACCATCCTCAGGCGTCCTCACGTGGCTTCTTTAGGGTCTCTGTACCCCCCATCACAGGCCCCCCAAGAGCTGCTCCTTCACCGCCGTACCCCAAGACCCCAGAGCTGCGCACGCAGTAGGGCTCATGAGCATTTGTTGACAAGGGGAAGAAAGAACAAGAGCAAGTGAACGGGCTGCCACACAGGGCCAAGTCCTGACACTCGTGGGTCCCCCCACCCCGTCTCAATGTGAAGCACCTCGCCTCAGCAGGAACCTCCACGCATGTCCAGGGCGCGGAGGAGGCAGGTGGACTTGGGGGGCATGGGCGCCGTCACCCCCTTTCTCTCCCTCCACGACCGGGTCACGAGGCCATGGACCTCTCGGGCTTGGCCACTGGGCCACGAGGGTCTGTCCTAAGGGCTTCCAACCAGTAAGAGCCAACTCGTGCTGCCCGTGGAGAAGCCACCAGCGTCCACAGCCATCTCCTGGGGATACAGCACGCACGAGACACCCTTCCAGGGGCTGAGGGCAGGGCTCGGCAGGACAAGGGTGTGCCTGCCCGCGCAGCTTCCACCGGTGGGGCCCCGGGAAGAAGCAAGGAAGCAGGATCTGACTTCAGAGTGGGTGGGCCCGTGGAGTGACAAAACGGGGCGATGGGGTCAAGAGTGCCGGGATGGGGAGGTGTCTTCAGACTAGGCCGGGGGGAGCCGTGGGGAGGTGCCGGGAGCCCAGACCTGCATCATTCTGCTAGGGCCGCCAAAGCAAACACCCAGACATTTATGGTCCCACATCCTGGAGGCGGGAAGTCCGAGATCGGGGTGTCACAGGGCTGGCTCCTCCTGAGGTCTCTCTCCTGGGCTTGCAGACGGCCGTCTGCTCCCGTGTCCTCACGTGGTCGTCCCTGCGTGTGTGTGTCCTCATCTCCTCTTCTAAGGACACCAGTCCTATGGGATGAGGACCCATCCTATGGCCTCCTTTTACCTCAGTCACCTCTGTAAAGGCCCGGTCTCCACACACAGTCACATCCTGAGGTCCTGGGCTCAGGACTTCAACCTGTGCATTGGGGTCGGGGGACACAGCTCAGCCCCTAACGAGACCCAAAGGCTCAGGAGGGCCCAGCCAGGCTAGGACCGGGGCCGTCCGGTGCGGCAGGAGTGTGTGGGCACGTCTCCCATGGGGCGATGAGCTGCCTCACTTTATTCTGTTCATGTACACGTAACAAATCACTCCCGTCATAAACATGTGCAGCTTACAAATGGTTGTTTAAATTAGAAATCGTGCAATATACATGGCTCATTTTTGTCCAGCACAAATTTGCATAAAAATAATCTGTTTTCCTTATAATATAATCCCCTTCTCAGTTGAAAAAAAATTGGTTGTGTTAAATATCAAGCAGAGGGAGTTCCCTGGTGGTCCAGTGGTTAGCACTTGGTGCTTTCACTGCTGTGGCCCGGGTTCAATCCCTGGTGGGGGAACTAAGACCCCGCAAGCCGAGTGGCGCAGGCAAAAAAAACAAAAATCAATCAATAAATATTGAGCGGATCGAAGGGGGTGTCCCTCACACACAGGTAGGTATGACGTCAGTGAGGAAGTAAGAAACCCACACCTGAAACCCCGTTGAAGACAAAGGCGATTACCATCCTCCCCTGAGCTTTCCTTTACAGTCTCTGACCCCAGGCACCTGGCCAGCAGCGCACTTGGACTTGACCTTAGGCCGGAGTCCTCCTGTCCCGCCTTTGCACCCGCACAAGCTCCGGTGGCCGCTGGGTGGGACTGTCCCACGATGTCCCTGCTTCCCGCCTCCGGGCAGGAGGTGCTGTGTTTCCAGGTTTCCTTCTGCCCCTGAATCGGCCTCAGCTTCAGGGCTCAGTGTCTTCCCCACCCTGCAGGGACTGTCCCTGAGCTGAAGCCCGGGGGGCACTCAGTGGGGTGGGGGAAACGAAACTGACCGCCACGCTGCAGCCCTGGAAGAAGTTGGTCTAAGCGGAACCATAGGGTTTTCCTCTGTAATTGAAAGCCCCGTTCCTGTCCAACAGAAAATAAACCACGTTTATGGTGATTGGAAAGAATCAGAGTTCACCAAGAGGGCGGCTCTGAGAGCTTGTAAACTTGGTGAGCCAGGGTGGGCCCCAGGAGTGGGGCAGAGGCCGGGACAGAGGCACTCGGGCACTGGGGGAGGAGGACCCCATCGCCCCCTCCCAGAGCCTCCGGAGGTGGAGGGAGACCCAGAGCGCTCCCACATGCCGAGGCTCTTGGTTCACTGTAAAACTGAAGGAAGACGCGTGATACACTTTAAAGATTTCAACTTGACCGAGTAACATTTCTATGTTCAAACTTGAAGCTAACAGGTACAGGTCAGGAGAGAACCAGACGACATCTCCCCGAGCCCTCCCTCCTGCTGCCCCCCACCTGCTCCCCTTAGCAATGAACCCGGTCCCTTTCTGGCCCGCCTGCTCTGGCAAAGCCTTGGCCTTGACTGTGGTCTCCCCCGCCTCTCCCTTGACCCCTTCCTGGATGCGCTCACCGTCCGCTGAGAAAGGGCACGGTCTCTAGGATGTGCGAGCTGGGCCCCCTCTGACCTGACCTCTTTGTCTGTTTCCTCTGGCTCACTCAATGGTCCCATGTGGCCCCGGTGCTTCCAGGAGCACGCCAGGCCCGCTCCTGCCTCAGGGCCTTTGCACGCCCTCCCCTGCTCGGCACACGTCTTCCGCACGCGGCCACGTCACTGACTGCTCTTCTGCTCTTTCTCCCCTGGGCTGGGAGCCCCCGGGCAGGGCCTCCTGTTTGTCTGGTCACTGCTTCACGGCATCTAGAACGGCAGACGCTCCATGGGCTTCAATCCACAACATCTAAGAAGCTTCCATTCACAGCTCCTGGTGGAATCAAAGGTGGGGCATGAGGTGCACATTTAAAGCTGAGACATGTGTCGGAACTCTGAGTAATTTTGTGTGAGGAAAACGTTGAAAGTCTACACTTGAGCCTCGAGCTGAATTTGAGGATACATGTGCACGTACACACACCACATGGGCACATGCATGCCCACACTCACACACACAGCACACACACCCATGAGCCCTCGAAAGGGTTGTGCCCCCGCCCCGCTTGGGGCATCTGCCTTATTCGGGCGTCTCTCTAGTCCTGGCTGAGCCACGTCTACTCCATCCAGACCAGGGATTCCCAGTCTCAGCCCTGCGGACTTTGGGGCTGGATAATCCGGATCCTCCTCTGTGTGGCGGTCGTCCTGTGTGTGCTTAGCAGCGTGCCTGGCCCCCACCCAGGCTGAGACAACCCCCAACGCCTCCGGACAGCTCCAAATGTGCCCCGGGGCGAAATCGCCCGGTGAGAAGCCCTGGTCCAGGGTCCGGGGTCTGGCCCTGGGGGGGCTGGGACTTGGCAACCGTTCCAGCATCATGAGGCTCCCGGCACCCAGCCCAGCGTGCCCGGTGGCTGATGTTAGCTGGAGTGCAACCCTCCCTAGGTCCCTTCCTCCCCCTGAAAATCGAACTCCAGCCGGAGTCCTGTCCATCCTGCCTCAGGCTGTGGACGTCTGCTGCGGTCCTGCTCAGTCTCTCCCTTGTCCCCCATAACATGTGTGCTTCACCCCCTACTGTCATACTCTAAGTCACTGGGTGGAATCCCAGCCCCTGGATGATGGGGGGTGGGGACGTGACTGGGTGTGAACCAGGCAGCTCAGCAATAGGCTCAGGAACAGACACACAGTCAGAGCCATGGAGAGGTTGGCTGGGGCCTTGGGGAGATAGGATGTGAGGCTGGAGCAGCTGCATCCATCTTGCATCCAGTGGTCAGGATGAAGCCAATGAGGCCAATAGCAGAGCAGAGAGATGGTGAGATGCCAGGTCCAGCTGACATCAGATGAACCTCAAATCCAAGTCTACATGAAGCCAGTGCTTCCTCCAGACTTTGTAGTTGCAGGAATAATACATTCTCTCCCTGTCTCTCCCTTTTTCTCTCTTTTTCCAGCTTAAGCCAATTTGAAATGGATCTTCTGTCAGTCCTGATCCTGCACAGGTCCTGACATGTGCATGATGAAGGGACACACTTGCGAATGCCCCTCAGGAGGGGTCTGCCCAGTCAGCCGCACCCCAGAGTCCCAGACCAAGCCGAGAGGGGAAGACAGGGGACCAGTGGGTCCAGTGCTCACAGAGGTTAGTCTGGCCACTGCCTTGGCCATTGCACACCCTGTCTCAGGACGTCCCCGTCCAGGCGAGCTGGGGGCTTTCTCACATTGTTGGTAGAGATGACACCAGCTGCTTCATCCTAACCCTGTCCTTGTCTAGGACACAGACAGTCCCAGCTTGGGACCTCGGCTGCCTCGAGAGGAGGAGAGAGCCAACTGCCAACCTCCTCAGCTAACTTCTCGGCAAACCCCATTCTTTGAGACTTGGGTGTCCCTGCCATCCTGAGAGGCAAAGACTGAGCAAACTAAACACTGGAGGGGCTCTGAGAAGGAGCAGGAAAACATCCTTGCCTTCCATGGTGCAAGGTGAGACACACAGACAACCCAGGACACATGAGGGGATGTCTGCAGGGGGCTCTGGGAAAGATTCCTCTGTTCTTAAAGAGGGACAAGATGTAGGAACATATTTATTCTAGCCCTTTGGAAATTTGACCTGTGAAGATGTGATGCTGAGAGCTATGGCAACCATATTGTGACCATGAGGAGATAAGCCCAATGCACTGAGCGTGGCAGAGCAGAGAGTTGGGAAGAGCCCAGGTCCCTGATGATGTCATTGAACCAGCAATGAACAACTCTGCCCCCCCACCCCGAGCTGTGGACCTCTCACTATCTGAGATCAGGAATCCCAGTATTGTTGCAGCCACTTCAGACTTGCTAGGTTTTTCATCTGAAAGCATTCTCAGTGACACAGAACATCCATTCTTTTTAGGGGAATCCCACTCCTCCCTCGGAATGTCATCTAGCCCTTGTACCCTCAGACGTCACCACACGACAGTCCGAGATGGGTGCTGTGGCAGATCACGCTTTCCAAAGATGCTGCAACAACAGCCCCCAAGTCCCCTGGGACTTTGCCACCCTCCCTTTGAACCACAGTGAGCTCTGCCGCCTCTCACCAACAGGATACAGGGAAGGGACGCTACGTGCCTTCTGAGCTGAGTCACGAAGAGCAACAAGGCTTCGTGTGCTGGGACTTTGTTCCGGGGCCGTGTGGCACCGGAGAGGCAACCAGACTCTGCCCAGGCCGCCACGCTGTGAGGAAGCCCAGGCCACACAAAGGGTCCCCGTGTGGGTGCTCGGGTGGACCGTCCATCTGCTGCCAGGCGTGTGCACGATGGCCCCCCCAGATGATTCCAGCCCCCGCCGTTGAGCACCCCCCATCACACCTTCCCAGCTGAGGTCGCAGGAAGTACTGCTCAGAGAGGCTATTCCCCCTGCACCCCGTCTGACCTCCTGCCTCTCAGTCCATTAAAACGTGGTTTAACGCAGCTGACTAAGCAGCAATCGTAACCAGGACAGGTACGTTCCCCAAAGTCCGGCGGCTCTGTCCTTTTCTTGGACACACACTGTCCCGCACGGTGCTGGGTACACACTGGACGCTTCCCACAGGCTGGCCGGCTTCACGCCCACCCCATCAGGTCAAGGCCGGAGGAGGGGCTGGGCTGCGGGCCCCAAAAAGGCTCTGGCTCGGCTTTGCATGTCCCATCTGGAGCCAGAGAAGCAGGACATCCTCAAGCACCAAGCCGTTTCGCAGAGGATTTATAAACCCACAGAGCAGCAGGCGTGGTTACAAGCTCTCGAAGCCACTTCCGAGGTCGTGACTGGAATGTGTCGCACGCGGTGTCCCAGCTGGCCTCCGGGAAACGGGGCCATGGCAGCGACACTGATGGAAATTTATGGGGACGCCCTTTGTGCCGCTGGAGAAATAAACGCAGGATGGAGAGGGGATGAAGTGGCAGTGGCCTCCCGGGGGGCAGCAAGCTTTGCCTGTGACAACAGGACACACATCCATCTCCTGCCACAGCAGACGGGTCTGGGCTGAGCACAGACCCAGGAAGCTGCACCATCGGAAACCGAGAGGGACGCTTCTGGGAACCGCTGTCAGGAGGGTTCTTGGAAGCGCGTCACCGGGGAGTGGGGACGCCTTCCTGGCGGCAGCATCTGCCTGCTGGGTTGACATGCTGCTGCCCTCTTGGGAACATCGGTGCGAGCCTGGAATCCCAGACCAGTGCATCCCACACCAACGCCTGGCCTTCCTGCCAGCCCAAGGCAGGATGCTGACGGGCACAGAGACAGAGCAGCCCCACGGAAAACCGGCACAAGAGAGGCTGCTTGGGAAGGTGGGGAGGAGGAAACCTGAGCAACGAGAAACGCCAGAGCCTCCTGCTTTGGGGTCTTGTCTTTCGCAGCCTGAGTCCACCCATCCGTCCCGGCAGCTGGCTGCAAGACCTCCCAGAAACAATATGTACGTGCACACACCCAGACGTGCGTATACTACACACGTGTACAAGCATACGTGCACACAAGTAAAACACAATGCAAATACACATGCATACAACTGCACGCACACGACATAGATGTACACACGCGCGTTACACACGCCCATGATGCATTCACACGCGTGCACTCACAGGGCACCTTACGCACAGCCACGCTCCGTGGAGACATTAAGGGCTCATATTTATTGGAGGAGCCTGTGCCCGGAGCTAAGGGTGAGTACAGATCTCGGACTCACTCTTCCACACCCAGGCCCTCGCTCACAGCTGCGGGCGACCCACACGCGCCTTTGGAGAGACCCTTGGGCTGAGATGCGTGAGAATCACCGCACCACGTGTTCAAGGAGACGTGAGCGCACACACCACCCTCAGAGCTCAGAGCAAAAGCCGGTCAGAAACAGAACACTGGACCGTGCACAGAAAGACCCCTCACACACACCCCTCCCAGGAGCCCGGTGGGACAGTAACACGTGGGGTCGTGCGCTCATGGGCACGGTCGCCGTCTGGCTGCGTGGAGGCCTGCCCGCGCCCAGGAGAGCGAGTGGACTGCAAGGGTGGCCAGACCACCCATCCCTGGGTGCGGGGCTGCGGAGGACCCCTGGGCCCACCTGGAGTGTCTCTGCCTGGGCAGTGAGGTCCACTGGGGCCCAAGTGTGCGACCTTCAGGGCCTGTGACCTCCAGGCCCTCCAGGCACTCGCTAGGGCAGTCCCTGGGGTCGCTGGGCCGGAGGCCGACGACCCGTCACATGCCAGGGTCCAGCTCAGCGCAGCTGTCTTCTGTTGCCCCAGCAGCCCCACCAGGGCCCTGGGGATCATCAGTGAGCCCTTAGGGTGCACAGTGGAAGGGAAGGGAGAGGCGGGACGCCGGCATTTGCTTGTCCGGCCCCCGACGGGATCTGGGGCAGCCCCACATTGAGTGGACCCTCAACGGGGCCCCTGAGTGGACTCCCCCATCCCAGCAGATCCCCGGCTGAGGAGGAGCCACGGGGCAGGTGGCCTCCCATTTTCCCGTCTGGCTTTGTTAGCCTCCAACCCTGCTGCAGGGGGACCAGCTGGCTGTAAAGAAGAGCCCGGCCCGCAGGAGGGTGAGCGGGTGGGGTCTGTTCCCCTCGGCGAGCATCCCACGCCGAGGGGCAGGCTCGGCTGAGGGGCCCCCGCCCTCCCCAAGCATCTCCTCCCCTGAGCTCCTGGGGCTGGTGGGAAGGGAAGGGCGTCTACCGGCTGCAGCAGGAGGAAAGGAACCAGCACGTTTCCCTGACAGCGCCGTGCTTTCCGTCCCGTCCTCTGGGACCCTTGCCTCCACTTGCAGACCCTCAATGCCGGTGGCATCGGAGCCCCCATGTGGAGCCGGATTGGCACGTGGCACGCGGCGCCTGCTTCCGGTGCCTCGCGATCACCATCCGCTAAATCCGCACTCATTACGCTTGACCGCCAAGCGACGCGCAGCAGAGACGATTCATAGGCGCTCAGACTTCTCCATCGCCTATGGGGGGGGGGGCAGCACCGCGCGGGAATGCAGGACGGGGCCTCGGACAAGGCCGTTCACTTTTATGATGCTGTTTAATTTGGGTTTGCCAGTCTTCCTTCCACCATCCCGTGGGCCAGTCTTAATAATCAAGATCTTTGTTATGTGCTTTGTGGCATAATTAAAGCCACCGCTTAGTCAGAAAAGCTATCTACCTCCAGACAAAGGGAAATCTATAATGTATCTAATGGAGAAAGGTAGAGAGAACTTTGGTTTGAGAGTGGATGGAGTTGCCAGTTGAGGTGGGAACACATGTCCACACGCGTGTGCCTGCACACACACACACACGCTCCTACACCCGCGTGTGTTTCTGATGACTACACCTGCCAGATTGGGGGGATGGGCTCCGGGGGCTAAAGGCTGTTCAGGAAACCAAACTCTGAAAGCTTCAAACGGGCATAGACGGCGCTTGCATGTATGTATTTACTCATTTAATCCTCCACGAATATTTCCTGAGGGCCTCCTAAGCACCAGGCACGGCCACCGATGTGTGACGGCGCGGAGCTGCTGCTATTCGCGGAGCGGAAGCCTCCCCCAGCGCCCGGAGCCTCGCCGAGCCCGCATGTCGCCTGCGGCGGCGCCAGCCTCAGGCCTCCTCCCGCGGGCGCCGGGGACCCTCAGTGCGGGATCGCCGGCATCTCATTTCCTGCCGCGGCCCCTTGGAAGGCCTCAGCTGGCAGCGCCGGGTCAGGGACTGTGGGGCGGGCTGTCGGGTGGGGGGGCTGAGGCGGCCCGCGGGAGCTGGGGCAGCCGCACTGGCTGGGGGGTCTCCGATTGCCGGCTCTCAGGACCCGGCCACGTGGACGCCCTGCGGGAACACGCAGGGCCTTCCTCACAGCGTGGCGGCCCCTGGTCCAGGGCCCCTGGCGGGCTGGCGGGGAGCCCTAAAGCTCCACAGCTCACCTCCGCCCTCCTCGATGGGATGACCAGCCTCAAAAGCCCACCTGATTGCAAGGGGACAGACACTGTCTCCACCTTTCGATGGGGGCCGGGCAAGGTTCCAGATCAGGGGTCTGCATCCACCTTTGGAAAATACGATCTGTCACACCGGGTGACGGGAGGAAGGTAAGACTCGGGGGGGAAAGCACGCCACACAACAGGGTTCAGCCAAATCCAGGCTGCCTCCTGGATTTGCAAATGAAGTTTTCTGGGGCCAGAGCTATGCCCGTTCATGTAGCTATTGGCTGGGCTGGGGCTGCTCTCACGCGGCCCCAAAGCCTGAAACGTGTGCTCTCTGGCTCATGAGGGGATGAGAAACACGCACTGGTCCCTGCGCCCGCTTCTCAGACACAGAGCCGCACCCTTGGAACCCCCAGGGCGATGGGCGAGGTCGGAGTGCTGTGGGAGTCCCTGGGTGACGGAGGGAGTTTTGTTCTAATGAGGCAACTCTGGGTGGGCTCCTGGTTGGGGACTGGTCACCAGAAGGACCAAACCACGATTAGAAGTTGGCGCTTTCAGCCCCTCCTCCCCACCCTCTGGGGAGGAGGGGCTGAAAGTGAAGCTAAAAATGGATCATGCCGACGTGATGAAGCCCCCGTAAAAGCCTCTAAAGCACGGGATTTGGAGAGTTTCTGGGGTCCCAAACACACCCGGTGCCAGGAGGGTGGGGTACCCCAGCTCCTCGGGGACAGACACTCCTGTGCTCAGGGCCCTCCCAGGCCTCCCGCCGTGCAGCTCGTTGTCTGGCTGTTCCCCCGTGTCCTTCATCACGTCTTCATTCTGTAACAGGCCAGTAAACACAAGTGTTTCCCTAAGTTCGTGAGCAGTCCTAGCAAGTGTCTGAGGCCGAGCAGGGGTCAGAAGTGCCGGGGCAGCCTGGATCTGAGGTTGGCATCTGAGCCCTGCACCTGCGGGGTCTGATGCCGACTCCAGGCAGATAGTGTCAGAACTGAATCGAAGTGTAGGACACCCAGCTGGTGTCAGAGAATTGGTTGGTGTGGGAAAGCCCCACACATCTGATGTCACAAGTGTTGTGAGTGTGGCAGTCTTGTGAGAGTAAAGAAAAACAGTGAGGTTTTCACACATGGCCTTTTTCAGGAAAAGTTTTCTGACACCGCCCACTGCAGAACATCAGGCGCAAGGATATTGTATTTTACTGAGCAGCTTTTTCACCCACTGCTGCACTCCCTGGGTACCTCAACATCCCTCGTGGGGTTCCTAGACTCTGCCCACATCCCACCTGAGGATGTCACCAATTCCCTTCCAGGGTCCTGACTGACCCAAGGGCCGACTGGAAGGCAGGCAGAGCTGATGGCTAACAGCAGCATCCCCTAGATCAAGCCGTGCCTGAAAGCCTACCCTTCAGGGCCTGAGCCAATAAATTCCCTTTTTTTGCTTAAGCCGTTTCAAACTGGGTTTTAAGTCTTACCAACCCAGCCCCCAGAATGGTAGGCAATAAGGGGAATTCCTGTTGGAGGGCTAAGGTTCGGGGAAGATCTCATTTCCAAATATAGAAGACGGGATGCCTGGTCATGCTCATGAGAAGACCCCAGTTCCTCTTCAGAAAGGCCCCTGGGGGACCGGAGCCCGTGTTTTAAGCGAGGCTCTCATGAGGGCTGTCACTGCTTTGAATAATCCCCGTGACGTAGTCCCCTGAGCGCAGAGGGAAGCTCTGGGTTGAGTGACAGCGGCAACAAGCTCCAGAGAGGCCCCGGGCAGAGCCTGCGGGACAGGAGGGGTGTGGGGGGAGGGGCGTGGGAAGGCCCCTTTCCACTTCTGATTCATCAGCCACATCGCCCATGGGGGTAGGAGGGGGGGTCTGCACATGTGCCTGGTGCCAAAGCCTCCTCGTTTCTTTTTTGGGAAGAAATGGGATATAAACAAGCAGGTAAGTAACTAAATAAAATCCACATTCTCTAATTCAGGGAGGCAGAGAGCTCTGCCCCTTCAAATCAGAGTTTCTGTAAAGCAGGTTTCTATCAATTAAGGCAGATTGTAAAGGTCAGCTCTTTCAAAGTTCGCCCAGATGTCTTCTTTTGTGACGTGAGAGTGACAACTGGGGTTGATCACTCTGTCAGTTTTTATTTCGGCAGGCTGAGGTTTCTTACGGGGGATCTGAATCCTCAAAGCGAAAGCCAGAATCGCTCCTGCTGCTAGAGCAAATCGCAGGCCCAGCAAGACATGGGAGGAGAGGGCTCCCGAGGACAGGCGAGCGTGCGGTGACACACCACACGCATTGGGTGGAGCCCTTTCGGCTTAAAAAGCAGAAAATCCAGTGAAAATTTGCTTAAGCAAAAAATGTAAAATATATATGTGTATGTGTGTATACTAATTTACTGCAGAGTCTAGAGGACTTGTTTTTTAAATTTATTTGTAATTTGTTGCAGGTGGCTTCAGGGACAGCTGGATCCAGGTGCTCATAGCACTGGAACCCAGTTCCTCCCCACCTCCCAGCTCTGCCATGCCCTGCAACTGGATTTTTTTCTTTGGTTTCACAACTGCGCCCTGGGAGCTCAAGCTCTCCCCTCATGATGATAAGACAGTGCAGATCCCCAGGCTCCTAAACTTGCAGTTTTACTTTTGGGGAAAATCCTGATTTTCGCCCCCACAGCCTCAGGTAATTCCAAGGCTCACTCTGGACTGGCCTAGACCATGTGATCTCCTTGAGCCAATCCTTGTGGCTGGTGGACCGTGAGCTCTGATTGGCTTAGCCCTGGTCATGTGACCCACCCTGCAGCAGGGGTGGGAAGTTTCCATGGGTCCCCACATGGAAACAGGGAGCTACTGCCCCAAAGAAAGAGAACTGGATTTTGAGGAGGCGAACGACAAGCGTCTGCTACACTCAGACGCATATCTATTCTGTAAGCGCCGCTGCTCTGATGCTGGGAGATGCGGCAGGACCGTTGGGAGACCCCTGCCCTTGGTCCAGGGCTGGGGGTGGTGGGCTGGACAGCGAGAGATCTGGTGGCCTTGACCCCTGTGGGCTGGGACTGCTCTGAAAGCAGGCCCTGGGGGGATTCAGGGGGTCACAGAGAGGCTTCAGCTTCGTCATAATTTGGTCATGACTGGACTCAAGCCCCATGCCCACTGGGCAAGGGGTCCAGCCATGCAGAGGCAGCGTGGAGGGGTTCTAGAGGGTTCCGCAGAACCACCAAAAGAACACGATCTCTGGGAAACAGGGCAAGAAGGGGCTTTCTTCAGTTATGACAACAAATGCTATGAGGTGAAGGAGGAGACGCAGCAGGAGAACGCCCCCACACTGCCTCCGACCCAAGTCCAGGGGCTGCACCCCCGGAGTCACAGGGACGGGGTGCTGTGACCCGATGTGCCGCGTGGCTCAGGAAGGTGGAGCACGGCGCCACTTCCGTGCCAAGTCGGCTGAGGTGTCCCCACTAGTACCACGTGCACAGGACAGGCTCAAGGCAGCAGGTCTGGCTTGTCCACGCCCTGCACCTCCTGGGAGGTGACCTCTGGGCCCTTGGCACATCCTGCCTGAGAAGAGCGTCACCTTCACCTGGAGGCCTGGGGCCTTGCCAGGTAGTCTTTGCTACAGTGGGATTCATGTGGGGTCTCGGCTTGACCTCTGCAGGGGCTGGAGACTGAGGTCAGCCAGTAAAAACCCAGACACCAAGGCTCAAGGGGAAAAAAAAAAAAAAAGGCTCGAGGGAGCCCCCAGCTGGCAATATGTCATAGCGTGCTCACACCTCGCTGCTGGGGCAATCAGGCACCGTCCCTGTGAGCCCCACCATGAGGGCCAGCTGGAAACTCCGGCCTGGTGTCCTTGAGCGATAACAAGCTGCACCACGTGTGTAACAGCTTTGCTGAGCCTTGTGAGTCATTTTAGTGAGTTATTGAACTCGAGGTTGGCCTTGGGGGTCCTCCGAACCGCACCAGGGCTGCCCAGGCGCTCAGAGCTAAACTCCAGCAGCTGTGCAGACCCTGCTGGTGGGCAACTTAGTTCATCCTCCAAAAGTCAGGACACAAGGGGGGCTTTCAGCAAGCGACTCACACTCAAACACATGCACACGCACACGCGTGCACACACACTCCCACACACCCTCAGAGCACCTGACTCATTCAGATCCGTGTCCGTGACTGCCGTCACATCTCGGCACCACCTGCGTTATTATTTACTTTGTATGTTTCTCCAAATTGGCCTTTTAAAATTCAAAACGGCACCTTTATTTCATCGCTGCAAATGGAAAGCAGCCCTACTTATGCTAAATCAATGGTAACCATGAAGATAAATGCGATGAAGATAAAATAGCACCGTCACGAGCAGCGCGTGGTCAAGGCAGGGGAAGCCGCCTGCTCCAGGCTCTCCGGCTATAACGCGACAGAGCGGGGTTTCTCAGGAATGGAGTCACAGAGGGCCTCACCTCCCATTATGCAGCTCAGGCCCGCCAGTTCCCACCGCACATCCCGGCTGCGGCTAGAACACGGAACCTGGGCAGACGCGCTGGTCCCCGCGCCCCAGGCCCCAGCACTCCCTGAGGCGGCCACGGCGCTCACTGCCAGCCCTGCCCCAGCGCCCTAGAAACTCGTTTCTGGGCCTCTCAGCTCACTCCTCGCACAGCAAGCCCTCAAGCTCGGAGGAACAGGGAGTCTGTGAGAACCGCTCCCTGGTCCTCCCTGGGCTGGGGTAGCCCCGAGGCCGGCTCCGTAGCCCCCTGTGTCCCCAGTGGAGCTGATCCGCTGCCGACCACCTGTACCCGCACGATGATGCACCGTCTCATGCTCCGGGCCCTTGCCTGTCAGCCTTCCCACCCCCTCCCAGGGCTTCTGGGACCACTTCCCAAACCAGAGTCCTATCTCAGAAGCCACAACTGGAAGAGGGGCAAACCAAGACAAGAGCTAAAGTAGACACTTCCCCGCACCCGCCATCCACCTTTCCTTGAAGGCTTCTCCACGGACTCAGGAGTCAGAGCGGCAACTCTGACCACACGGCTGCCCAGCCCAGCCCAGCCCAGAGCTGCAGCCCCTGCCAGGAAGAAGGTGCTGCTGGAAAGTGCTTTCCTGTTCAAGGTTGCCAGCGGCAGGCTGAGTTCCTGTGGCCAGTGCCACAGAAAGGAGCCTGGCTTCATGTCCAGGGTGCAGGCGCCCTGCTTGGCTGAAGTTATTAAAGCAAAGAGGTCCACTCAATATGGAGTTTTGTTCCAGTCTCGCCTCTGCTTTACTACAGGATGCAATGATCTGAGACCAGGAGTCCTGAGTGACCAGAAGGCAAGGCACAGCCATCGAGGGGTCTGACTTTTCTGACTAATCAACTGCTGTGGCTTTGGGAGTGGTGGGGACAGGGGTTTACAGGCAAGTGACCGAAATGGAACACGGCGATGCTAATTTCAAGCAGAACCTCCACCCACCATCGCGGCTCCTGCACCAAAAGCAGGAGGACAAACGCGTTTGGCAGAGACTATGCTTCAAGCTGTCACTTGTCACTCGTGTCATTTGTATAAGTGGCGGCACCTGGAGCATCGGCGATGGCGCGGCCCAGCTTCCTGGGCAGCGCCGTCCCTGAGCAGCCTCAGTCCCGTACTGGGCACCTGCAGAGGATGCCCATGGCCGAGAGCAGAGAAACCGGAGAAGAGAAGACGGATGCGGAGGGCCCCACCTGCCAGGGCCCCCCACCCTCCGCTCTGCCTGTCCAGCAGATCCTGTGACATCTGGGTGCCAGGAGCCCAGGCCTGCGGGGGGCTGCCTAGAGGTGTCTGTGGGAGGGGCCGTGTACTCACTTTTTGGGCCTGTAGTCAGGGATGGTCCTGTCCAGGGAGATGCGGTCGCTGAGCTGCGCGTTGTACCCGTATTCCTCGAACTTGCCCTCTGTCTCCTGGCTGTTGTCACGCAGTGTGGCCGCCATGCCGCCCTGGCCCAGGCCGCCCGGCCCCTCCACCAGACCGATGGGCTTGGCAAGCCCTAGCGGAAAGGAGAAAAGAGGGGGTCAGGCGTGTCCCAGGACCTACCGTGTCCTTCCCCCACCCTTCTCCCAGCCTTGCCCTAAAAGGCCCTTTGTTTCAGGTGCAAACTCAGCAAATTCGTTACATACTGCAGGATTCCAACTCTAGGACATTGCAGGAAAGGCAAAGCTATGGAGACCGTAAAAAGATCAGTGGTTGCCAGGGTTTGTGGGGAGGGATGAGTAGGCAGAGCACAAAGGATTTTTAGGGTAGTGAACCTGCTCTGTATCATTCTGTAATGGTGGATAATGTCCATATACATTTGTCCAAACCCAGAGCAAGTACGGCACCAAGAGTGAACCCTCATGTAAATTGTGGACTTTCAGTGATTATGATGCGTCAGTGCAGGTTCATTAATTGTAACAAATGTACCACATTAATGCAAGGTGTTAATAACAGGAGAAGCTGGGCAGGGGGCGAGGCCACGTGGGAACTCTCTGTACTCGCCACTTGATGTTTCTATAAACCCAAAACTGTTCTAAGAAGCAAACGCTATTTTTTTTTAATATTTATTTATTTATTTTGGCTGCCCCGGGTCCTCATTGCCGCGGGGTCTTTAGCTGTGGCATGCGAACTCTTAGTTGCGGCATGCATGAGGGATCCAGTTCCCTGACCAGGGATTGAACCCGGGCCCCCTGCATTGGAAGCAAGGAGTCTTAGCCACTGGACCACCAAGGAAGTCCCATGGTTTTTTTTTTAAGTATAAAATAAAAATAAATTAACTTTAAAAATGCAAAGCAGCTGCCCCACTTGCTCACCAATCCTTGATATTGTTGGTCTTTATAATTTAAACTAATTGTACATCCACACAGTGGAATGCTACTTTGGGATAAAAACAAAGGAACTACCAAATATGCAACAATCTGGATGAGTCTCAAAGCATTAGGTTGAGCAAGAAGCCTCCAAAGACACCGAGGAAAACGTATGTGCGACTCTATTTACAAAATTGGAAGAACAGAGGAAGCTACTCTATGGTGACAGCAGCAAGAGCAGGGACCGCCGGGGGGGAAGGTGACATTGGCTGCAAAGGAGCCCTCCTGGGATGACCAGGGTGTGTATGCATGTGTGGGTGCCTGGGAAGGCCAGGCCAGGCCAAGGGAGTGTTTTCTGGAATGTTCTATTTGGTCAGTTGTGCCAGGAGAGGAGACATCATCCCCCTGATGCCAGGGACCAGAACAGTGCCAATCAAGCAAGGACAACACCGCTTGCTCTCTCTGGGATGGATGATTCTGGGGCATCTTGGCTTTGGGAGTGAGGTCCAGGGAGCAGAAGTTTAAGCCAGAAAGAGTTGGGATGAATTCCCATCCCGGAGGTGCATTTATTAGCTTCCACAGAGAAGTCTCTGGTCCTAGCTCAGGCCACTAGAAGTATAAACTCGGGGAAATATCTAACATTGATGTCACACGCTGCCCCACACTGGGTACCAGGATCTTCTTTTGTGACACCCACTCCCTCCTTAGCTTTTTAAATTAGTTAAACAAGGAGGCCACTTGGCTGAGGGGGTCTAATGCATGGCCTCTATGCAAGCAAACCCAAACCTAAGCCTGTGAATGCCTCAAGGTTACGAAATGGAAACCCAACCACACACAGCCAATCACACACGGCGAATCACAGCCAATCACACACAGCCAATCACAGGCGCCCACACACAGCCAATCACACAGAGCTAACCACACACAGCCAATCTCAGCCAATCACAGCCAACCACAGACAACCACACACAGCCAATCTCAGCCAACCACACACAGCCAATCACAGCCAACCACTCACCGCTGGGCTTTAAGCCATACCAGTTAACGATCACTTTTGCTTTGCTTCAGCGTTTAATCTATACTTTCTCCAGCTGCTATGGGTGGGGCGCTCCTAACCACTTCCAGTTCTAGGTTGCCCCATTCCAATCAATTTTTGTCCAAATATAATCCTTTTTGTTTGTTTTTTGGCTGGCAGCGCGCATGCGGGATCCCAATCAGGGACCAAACCCACGCCCCCTGCAGTGGAAGCCTGGAGCCCTAACCTCTGGACCACCAGGGAATTCCCATGTCCAATATAATCTTAAGATTTGTAATATGCCTCAGTTTGTCTTTTAGCGGTTCCCAGCGAGGGCAGGGGTGGGGAGCTGACCTCCATCCTCCACACAGCCAGGGGCTTCTCTGATCACCAGAGCCAAGGCCGCAAGCCCCAGGAACCCTCCCAACCCCAGTTCCCAGACCAGGGATCGAATCCGCGCCCCTGCATTGGGAGCGCAGAGTCTTAATCACTGGACCCCCAGGGAAGTCCCGGGAATACTCC
Organism: Balaenoptera borealis; assembly: GCF_965194805.1. NCBI lineage: Eukaryota > Metazoa > Chordata > Mammalia > Artiodactyla > Balaenopteridae > Balaenoptera > Balaenoptera borealis. The sequence goes on from NC_138875.1 coordinate 91,301,502, forward strand.
AGAGGGCAGGGGGTGCCCAGGGTGGGACCGCCTGCAGCAGCCAGGCCCTGGCAGTGTGGCTGAGGCCATCACACCCGCTTCCGCTTACAAAAGTAAAATGTGCACATGTTGAAAAATTCAAACCATCCAGAAAGCTATAAAATGAAGAGCTAACGTTTCCTGCGCTCTCTCCCTCTCTCCAAAAGAAACGATTTTTTCTGGTTTTAGGCCTTCTCATTTTGTCCACTGTGGACACGCAGAGTAATTTTATGGGTCTAATTCTTGCTTTGTCAGCCAGAGACTATTTCCCTTGACTTTCTGGCATGAAAGATGAGGATTTAGTCCATTTCCCCTACCGCCTACATCCCGCTCCTACCTCCCTTGATTTTTCTTAGCTATGTTATTATTTTTAGTTGTTCTGGTGGTTACTTTTGTGACCTTAAAAGGCACTTAAGGCTCTATTTCTGGAAGTATCAACTTTAGCTGCTGTCTATGGACTCCTTACCAGGTTACAGGAGAAATTCACATACTCCTGGGGTTGCTGTTCAATGGGTATGAAGTTTCGGTTATATATATTTGTTTCAGGGATACACACACACACACACACACACACACACACACACACACACACACATCTCTGAATAAACTTGGAGGTCTGCTGTACAACACTGTGCCTAGCTAACAATACTGTATTGTGCACTTAAAACTGTGTTAAGAGGGCAGATCTCATGCTCAGTGTTCTTACCACAATAAAAATAAATAAATACATAAAATGTTGAATTGCGAAAGAAAAAGAAAAGACATTAACATACTTCCTTTGCGTCTCCCGCTTAGCTGTGCCATCCCTTTTATGGTGTCAAAGATCATTTGTAACATCTACATTTTGCTCTGTAACTGCGATTGGGCTTTCCACAGATTTGTCCATGGGTTGATTCCAAAACAAGAGAGGAGTCCACATTTGCCACACTGTGATTATGTAAATATTATTCACTGTGGAGACAAGCAATGAGGGACCATGCGGACCGAAGTGGAATTCTATCACTAACTGAACCCGTGCACTTAGTGAAGAATTTCCAAATGTCAAGGCAGTATTGATTGCTTTTGTGATACTCTGTTAATTTCCCCAAAGTATGCATATTTTGGTTTGCTTTAGGTTTGCATCTTGACTTTCTGTACAGCTTTTTAAGATGAATGTATAAGAATGATAACAGTAACATTCAGCTAGCATGTGTCCTTCAGATACCAGCACGTTTATTCCCCACAACACCCCTGTGAGGTAGGGCTATAATTCACCCCATTTTGCAGATGAGTTAACTGAGGCACAGAGAGGTCCAGTGACCTGCTCAAGGTCACATAGCTTGCAAGCACCAGAACCTGCATCTGTACGCAGGCAATGTGGCATCAAGGGAAGGCGCTTCACTGTCGTGTGCTGCTGACTCCCAGGAGCTTCTGAATCACCTGCCTTGTGAGACAGGGTCCAGTTTCCTCTTGCAGACACTCCTCACGGCAGAGCTGGGACTAGAGTGAGGTGCCTGGGGTGCAAGATTCAAGGAGACGCCCGCCTTCAGGGTCCCCATCTCTCAAAGTCCTCCACGACTTTGCTCCTTGAATCAGCCATTTGCCAGGTGCCACGTCCACAAATGACCACAAAAGCACCGCTGCGGACGTGCTGGTGGGACCAGCTGGACACTAGTCATCGTTGGAACCAAAGCCCCAGGAGCCTTGTCCGTGTTCTTCATTGCTGATGTCCCAGCAGCCACAGAGCCCGGAGGGACGTGAGCTGGGAGAGTGGATGGAGAACGAATGACTGAGCCCAATGGACAGAGAGGGTGGGCAGGGAACCAGCACGCCAACCCCAAGGGGCTGCACCCCTGAGACCCTCTCCTGCTGGGCCCTGGAGGCGGGGGCTCCGCGGAGGAACAGCTGCCCTTAGATGGCAGTTCTCAAACGTGGGCAGCGAGCCCTGGAGGACACACTGCAGGGGCCCACCCGGAGCATCTGATTCCGCAGGTCCGGGGTGGGCCGGAGAACTGGCATCTCTGAGAAGCCCCCAGGGCATGCTGGTGCTGCCGGCTGGGGACCCCACTCGGAGGACCTCTGCCGTGGAACAGGCGCTCACCGCCTTTCACCCCGGAACAGGTACAAGACGCACTGCAGACGGGAACACGGTGCACACCCTGCCTTTGGGCTCCAGTGGGGCTGGCGGCAAGGGGAGGCTCCTGGGTCGGCGCCTTCCGGGCCTCACCCTGGGCCCTCTTGGCCCTGCGGTGATGGCCGACCCAGGGGAGGCTGCAGCGGCTCTCAGAGGCTGGCCGCCCGGAGCACCCCTGCGGGGAGGCGAGGGGTCAGAGCTGCCCGCCGCGGGTCTCTGATAGTCCCCTTCGTAGTCTCCGGAGCAGTAAAGATCTGTAACCGCTCCCCTGATTGAGAACCCACGGATCTCATCTCACTTTTAAGGAAAGTCGCGCACATCGGTGCTTCCCCGCAGGGTTCCCGGAGAACTCGTCCCCCCTCTTTTCTCGTATCCCAGCGTTGACTCACATCTTTTCTCCCAAAGAATTCCTTCTAAAGAGGCGGGATTGATTGATCCCCCCGGGAAATGAGGGCAAACGGAGAGAGAAGAAAATTGTCAAGATTAAAGATGGCTCGGGCGTTACTGCAGGGTCTGAGGCCCACTGAACCGATGGCCAGGTAGGGCCTGCTGAGGCCTGCTGGAGCCACGCCTGCGCTGGACTTTTGTCCTCACATCTCTCAGCTCCTGGCTTCAGCAAGCAGCCCGCAGGGGGTCGGGTGGGGCTGGGGCCGGGGGTGGTGGCGGGTGCGGGGTGGAGCTGGGGCCAGGGTGGGACCGGGGGTGGGACTGGGGAGGTGGGGCCTGGGGCGGGGGTGGGGCCGGGGTGGGACCTGGGGCGGGGCTGGGGCCGGGGGTGGGGCCAGGGGGCGCCGGACGTGGGGCCGGGGGTGGGGCGGGGCGGGGCTGGGGCCAGGGTGGGGCCGGGGGTGGGACTGGGGGGGCGGGGCCGGGGCCGGGGCTGGGGCCGGGGGTGGGGCCAGGGGAGGGCCGGAGGTGGGGCCGGGGGTGGGGCCAGGGGTGGGGCGGGGCGGGGGTGGCGGTGGGTGTGTGGGGAGGCAGCAAAGTGCCCTCGTTCCTGCCCTGCCTCTGGGGGCTCCTGCTCCAATTAGCCAGCCTCGGTGCGAGGGCCCCTGAAAAAGCAATATATCAGATTCTCCAGACGGTTCTGGGTTGAACTGTGGCCCCCAGAGATACGCCCAAGTCCTGACGCTTGGGACCCGTGGGTGCAAACTTATTTGGATATAGGCCTTTGCAGATGTAGTCAGTTACAATGAGGGCATCCTGAATTGTGGTGGGTTCTAACCCAATGACTTGAGACCCTTAAAAGAAGGAATTTTGGACACAGACACACACAGAGGAGATGGCCATGAGACCACAGAGGCGGAGTTGGGAGTGATGTGGCCACGAGCGCAGTACACCCGGGGCCACCAGGAGCTGGAAGAGGCAGGAAGGATCCTCCCCTGGAGCCTCCAGAGGGAGCGTGGCCCTGCACACACCTTGGCTGCAGATTTCTGGCCTCCAGAACCGTGAGGGAACGAATGTCTCTTGTTTCAGCCATCCGCTTGCGGTGCTTTGTTAGGGTGGCCCCAGGAAACGAACACACAGACCCACCACTCACACCGCCCGCTGGGACGTGACCTGCAGCCCGTGGGTCCTGAGAACTGCACGTGCCGAGGTGGAGCACCCCTCACATCCGACGGACGCTCGGGCCGTCGTCAGGCTGACCCGCGCGGACGTGGATGCAGATTCCAGAGGCACCCGGCTTCCTTCGCAGGAGCAGAGGGGTTGTTTTTCCTGTTTGAAGCCCTCCACCTCCTCCTCCAGTGGAGGGTGCCACAAACTTGTCATTTCATCCTTGAATAGACGTGATTTTGAGAACAATGGGAAATTTGCATTCATTAGCTCGGAAACTTCTGTTGGACAGCTTTTCTGACAAAAGAAACAAAAGCCAGCATCCTCAACGCAGTTCTGGGACTGGAGGTCAGAGCTGACGTTTGCTGCACAGGCCCGCCCGTGCCAGGCACTGCCCACACCTGCTTCCTTTACTCCCCACGGGCCCTTCTATGCCAGGTGCCTTCATCCCCCCACTTCACGGAGGAGACCGCAGAGGCTCGCCATGGCCACAGAGCCAGGAGGTGGCGAGCCCAGCCTCTTAGCCACGTGCTGTAACCTGCAAAGCATCTCAGAGGAGCTTCTTAGAGGGGACTCATAAAGGTCACCAGCTTTTCACTTTGACATCAAGGACATTTTAATTACAATTACTTGTCACTGTTACTACCATCTCATGAAAGGAAGGTCCTGCACTACACCCTGGGCAGGAAGGATGCGCCCTCATGATAGTATTTTAGTGAAATACATCTGACTTTCATTTCGCCCAGGCAGGTGGAGGGCGCTGGGGTGAGCATCAGGCCCCCGCTGCAGATGAGCCACAGAAGACTCTCCCAGCACCTGCTGGTCCACGGTGCTCCTGGTTGCACACTTCCCCTCCAGGCAGGTAAGGGGCTCCCTCTGGGGGGAGGGGGGGAATGCCAGTCAAGGTTAGAGGCAGGGATGGTGCTGGGAACACCCACAGCCAGCACGGCACGAGGACCGACCAGGTGACGGTGGATAACAGGTGCAGCCATGTCACAGCATCCAGACTGAATACAAGCCCTGGTCAGGAGATCTGCAGAACCCCTCTGCACACCCGCAGGGGCCTCACATCTCTCTCACAAGCTGAGCTGCCAACTGGCATTCAGGAAGCTTCTCCAGCTCAGTGGGAATCCCAGATGACCCAGCCTTCCCCGGCGCCCGCTGGCTCCCCGCTTCTGCATTGCCCTTGGGGAGGGGCCGGGGGGGCACCAAGGGGCAGTTCTGCATCCTGCTTTTGCTGCCACTTAAAGTTATTGTCAGTGTCTCCTACACTGTTATATGTGACTCGATAATAATTATAATTAATAATCACCTTTTAAACCACCATGATATTTAAACATTTACTCAACAGTTCCTATGTGCTTATACATTTACTTATTTATTTTTTAAATTTTATTTATTTATTTATTTATGGCTGTGTTGGGTCTTCGTTTCTGTGCGAGGGCTTTCTCTAGTTGCGGCGAGCGGGGTCCACTCTTCATCGCGGTGCGCGGGCCTCTCACTATCGTGGACTCTCTTATTGCGGAGCACAGGCTCCAGACGCGCAGGCTCAGTAGTTGTGGCTCATGGGCCCAGTTGCTCCACGGCATGTGGGATCTTCCCAGACCAGGGCTCGAACCCGTGTCCCCTGCATTGGCAGGCAGATTCTCAACCACTGTGCCACCAGGGAAGCCCTATTTATTTATTTTATGCATTTAGGTTTGTTTCCTTATTTCAGATATTGAACTACTGGGTCAAGGATAAAATATTTTTGTGGATCTTGGTGCCAAATTACTTTCCAGAAAGTTTAGATTTGTTTCATATTGTTGCCAGCAATATATGTTCTTACTTTTCTAATTAGAAAGTGCATTTCTTCTGACTGAAAAGATCATAACTACTTATTGCAGAAAATTCTGAAACCACACACACACACACACACACACACACACATGCCCACAGGACTACCCAGGGTCTCACTCCACAGGGAAAACCAATATCAGTATTTCAGTGCTCTATATTATTTTTATAAGAGTGTATATAATAGTTTCAACTAAGTTTAATAAATACACATGATGTACATACGAGTCTGCATTCTGCTCTTATCACTACATCCTAAGCATTTTCTTATGTCACAAAACGTCTGCGTAAGCATAACTTTTTATGACTGCAAACATAAAATCTCATCTTGTGGCTGTACCATTTATTCCTTCACCCATTCATCAAAACTATACGAAGCATCTCAAATGCCAAGAGCAGTGCCAGGTGCTGTGCATAGGTACCCGGGGGAACAGGCACAATGCCTGCCCTCAAGGGGCTGACTGTCCGGGCAGGAGACAGTCACACAAACAGGCAATCGTGGGCCAGTGTGCTGAGGTCAGCCACGCTCATGGGAAGACACAGGGCAGCTGACCCCACAGCTTGGGGTTGGGGGTTCAGATACGGCCTCCTGGAGCCTCCAGGGAGCTTTCTGAGCCTGCAGGAAATGGGCCCACAGAAGGGGCAGGAAGACTAACCATCGGGTGGAGGGGGCTTGGAGGGGCCTGTGCTGAGTCTGATGGTCTGGCGGTGGTGTCCAGGTGGGAGAGGATGAGGGCTCCCTGCGGGCAAGATGGCCTGTGGACACGGATGACCCAGTACCTTCCCTCCCTCTCTCTCCCCCCGACCTCAGCAGACCCTCTCTGGTTCTTTCAGGAACCGGCCCTCTCCATGGCTGTCACCCATGTGGCCTGCCTTCTCCACCACAGCGTTCCAATGAGACACTTCATCCCCTGGACACTGGCCAACGGTGGGCATGTGCCCCAGGAAGATTAATAACCAGGAGACACAGCCCCCTCCTCTGATATCTTGAGCACCACGAATAAGAGCTTTGAGGGCCATCTTTGTCTACACAAAGGGAGGCTGCCCGTTCAGGTGCACTCCAGTCCAGCCCAGGTAAACAGGAGCTGAGCTAGCCAAGGCAGAACAGGGCCTGAGGCCCCAGCACAGAGGCCTGGTGGGTGGGTGGCTCTCCCAGGGGCCCAGATAGCTGGGAGCCCAGGCGGAGGGGGCAGAGGTGGGTCCTGGGCTGTAGGAAGCAAGTCGTCAAGGTCGGGTGGAAAGCAAGGCTCCGAGGGGCAGGCACAACTCAAGGCCCTTTCCAAATCCAAAGTCCCAGCATGCCCCTACGGATGGAGTGCCCATCGGGGTGCCCACTGCTTCCAGAACATTCTCTGCTCTGGTGCTCTTGCCCAGAGCCCGAGGGGACACCTCTGGTGAAACGCATTTGGCTTCAGAGGCAACAATTTGACTTTCCAGAGGTAAAGTGTCTTCCGTTTGAGAGCCTGGGTGAACCGTCTCAAATTCATCATCTCTGCGGTAACTGGCAGGGATTGTGCACTTATGTGAAAGGCCGCCGATCGCCCACAGCAATTCTACTTTTATGGAATAATCATTTGAAGTTCCTTTCCCACGACCTGAGGGAGCACACTTTTCTAATTACAAGAGATAATTTGGAAGACGCAGTGGCGAGGAGATGGCTCTATCCGAGCGCGGGCTGGAGGCCCTATTCACGCGGGGGGCAGGGGATGGACTCTGGGTTGCAAGGCAAGACAGCAGGAAGGTGCGACTGCGGGGGCGACTCAGGAGCTGAGGGGAGGAGTCTGGAGCCCGTTTCCCAGACGCTTTCTCTTGTTGTGCCCTAAGAAAAGTGACAATGGCGTTGCATGATAAATACGGACTGTCGTTCGGCATGTGTCATAGGGCAATAGGGAGGGGTGGGGACTGGGGTGAGTGGGTGCGCGCGTCCCACCTGCAGGGACCACTGCTCCGGATCTAACAGGTCCAAAGACACCAGATCTTCTAGACTTTCGAGAGAAAGCAGCAGTACAGATTCATCTCTCTAAATATCAGCAACTCATTCAAAGTTTGGAAAAAAATCGCATGAAGTTAACTAACAAATAGGGTCTCTATCTGTTAGTTAGCCAGGACGGCTGTGGTGGGCTAAGTAATGGCTCCCAAAGGTACCAGGTTCTAATCCCCAGAACCTGTGGACACGTTGCCTTAAATGGTAAACGGGACTTTGCAGGTGGGATTAAGTTAAGACCCCTGAGATGGGGAGAGATGGGTTACCCAGGAGGGCCCTAAACACCGTCACAAGTGTCTCTGAATGGAGAGCGTTGGGGGAGATTTGACAGAGAGAGGGAGCCATGTGACGTGGGGGCTCGGCGGGCAGCGAAGGCAGGAAGGCTCCTCCCCTGCAGCCTTCAGAGAGCGTGGCTCTGCCCACACCCCGACTGTAGCCCAGGGAAACCCATTCTGGGCTCCTGACCTCCAGAACTGTGAGAGAACAAATCTGCGTGGTGTTAAGTCCCCAGCACGTGAATTGTCACAGCAGCTCCAGGAAATGAACTCGACAGACGAAGCTGCTGTAACAGCAGGGGAAGCTAATGTCCTGGGTGGTTCCTCCCTCGCTCCTCTGCCCTGGGGCCCTGACGTCCCCAGGATGCGGCAGGGGACCAGGCAGAGCGCTTGCTGGAGACCTGCCCGCCAAGGTGGGGAGGTCCCCAGAGCTGGGGTCTTGGGATGGTCTGCTCTCACCAGCCCTTGCCAGTAGCCCTGGGCTGAGCAGCTGAAGCCCTTTCATCTGCCGTCGGCACACGTGAGCCGTGGTGCCCCAGGGATGGCGGGAGCACAGATTGTCAGACCCGGAGGTTCGGGGGGTTGGGGGGCGGAAGGCATCTGCTGAGGCGCCACATGAGCTGGCGGAGGCAGGGCCAGGCCTGGAGTCCAGGTGCTCTGGAGATGAGCCCTGGCCTGGGGATTCTCCAGCTGCTGGGCACCTCAGAACCTCAGGGCAGCCGGCTAGAGAGCAGGTGCCTGGGTTCTGAGGTGCCCGGCAGCTGGACACGCCTCAGGACCCTCAGGCGCTGACCCTCAGCTAATGCAGACGGTCTGGACCCTGCAGAGGAGCAGCCAGCAGGAGGAACCAGCGGGGCTGGAGAGGGGATGAAGTCCCAGAGGTGCGCTGTGGGGTCGTGGTGTTTTCCCCACGTGGTGCTCTTGGAAATCAGCCCAAGCAGGTTTCACGTGGAAGCCTGACTCCGGCTTTTTGGAAGGATCTGGCATGCTGGCCACATGGGCCTGCTTCTCCACAGGGCAGCGATGGGCTGCAGCCGAGAGCTCCACCCCTGACCCAGGCAGGGCCTCTGCTCTCTCGCCCTCCCTGCAGGTTTTGCCCGGTGCCCTGGAGGTCGAGAGGTTGTGCCCCTGGTTTAGATGGATGGAGAGGGGTGGTGGGTTGAATGGTGGCCCCAAAGGCGTTGTCCAGCAGGAACCTGTGAACGTGGCCTTATTTGGAAAAAGGGTCTTTGCAGATGTAACTAAGGTAAGGACTTTGGATGAGATCATCTGGATGAGGGTGGGTCTTAAATGCAACGACCTGCATCCTTACAATTTAGAGAGACACTTACAGAAGGAGAAGCCACATGATGAGGGAGAGAGAGATTGGAATGAGGTGTCTACAAGCCAAGGACTGCCGAGGATTGCCAGGGGCACGAGAAGCTGGGGAGAGGCCTGGAACAGACGCCCTCAGAGCCTCCAGGAGGGATCAGCCTGCCAACACTTTCATTTCACACTTCCGGCCTCCAGGACTGTGAAAGAAGAAATTCCTGTTGTTTAAAGCTACCCCGTTTGTGGTCATTTGTTATAGCAGCCCCAGGAAGCTCATAGGAGAGGGAAGGACGAGGAGGAGGGGGAGGGGGAGAGGGAGGGGTGGGTAGGAGGAGGAAAAGGGCCAGCTGCAGACCCTGTGGTTGCTTGGCCAGCATCTATTCTCTCCATCCTTTTTATTAGTAGAACCTCAATTTGTTTTGGAGAGAAATGCATTCAGCTATAAGGCTCGCCTCCCTGGGCTGACCTTGCAGCTAGGAGTGGCATGTGACCAAGATCTGGTCAATAAAATTTAAATGGAATTTGCTGGGTGGAATTTCTGGGAAACGTGTCTAAAAGGGGCAGAGACTCAGCTGGTATATGTGGGGTTTGTTTTTGGTTTTTGCCTTTTATCTACAGCCCTTCCCCCTTTCTCCTACCTGGAACTAGGACTCGATGTCTGGGGCTGGAGCAGCCATCGTGTGACCATGAGGAGGAATGCCACACAAGAGGAAGGGGGGGAGCTGCAGTTCAAATGGGGTTGGGCTCTTGAGGACATCTACCAGCCTCGGGATTTCATGTTCCACGAGAAAAACAAAGCACAGTGCAGTTAGGTCATGTCAGTTGGGGTTTTGTTGGGACTCTGAATTCTTCACCCAGAGAAGCAAGGGGGTTCGAGTTAGGAATAAGAGGACACTGCAACAAGAAAGGCCAAGCCGCCTTCCCCGGCCAGTGGCCTCCCACCCAAGGAGGACTTGGCTGCTCATCCTGAGCCGAGAGCCTTCCAGGGACGTGGATGGAGCCGCCAGCTCCCGAGGACCACCCCCCCCCGAACATCCTGTCCCCCAGAAGAGTCATTTCGCACTTGGCCAACCCACTCCTTCCAGCACAGAAACCTGGGCTATGTGGGCGGCTGCGATTTTTCAACTTGGAAGGAAGCGTGGCTTTCAAGCTTCCAGCTTCTCTTTGAGTCACTGATTTCCATCTGTCATAGCGACTTAAGCCAATATTCTGAGAGAGGAAACAGCCCAAATGGAGAGGCTGCCGGTCACAAGATAATCTGAGAGGAAGAGGTAGAATGAAGACACCTTCGGGAACCGGGTTGGACAGGCCCGTGAGGTACGGCCTTGGTGTCGGGACACCCCTGGGGACACACGGCCGCTGGCAGCCCAGAGAAGGGGACTCCGTCAGCAGGGTCCCCATAGGGCCAGGCCAGGCCAGTCGGACTGACCCACCGCCCTAAAGCCACTAAGATTTAAAACAAAGTAACAAAATCAATTGTGAAAAAGCACTAAGTATCTGACGAAATGGGAAGAAATTACTGGGCTGAACGGGAAGGACAGCGGGAATCTGGGAGATGAGTCCAGGACTTGCTTTCTCCCCGGAGGGTGTTCTGAACTCTGTGGACTTGGGGGCGCCGGGGGAGGAAGTCAGAGGGCCAGATGGACCCCCGTGTGGGGCATTCAGCCTCCGTGTGGCCTGGGGAACGGCAGGCCTCGAACGGGGTGGGAGGGGCTCCACTGAAGAGCCCCCCCCGCCCCCAGCCCCGAGCCTGGAGGAGCAGATAGAGACCCTGACCGTCCAGGCCTCCAACGAGGCCGCAACTCCATGTTTCCTAACGATGACCAGCACGCAGCAAACACACCAGGACACTCGAAAGAACAGAGACAGGCTTCAGACGGGCACTGCCGGGTGGTGGGTCCTCACGCTGCCCTCGGATCAAAGAGGCCATGAGTCTCCTCTCCTAACGTCACCCAGCAAGCGGGACTACACAGCGTGCAGTGGAGAGACCGCCCGTCACCCGCCTGTCACCTGCCCGTCACCTGCCCGCCACCTGCCCGTCACCTGCCCGTCACCCGCCCGTCACCCGCCCGTCACCTGCCCGTCACCTGCCCGTCACCCGCCTGTCACCCGCCCGTCACCCGCCCGTCACCTGCCCGTCACCTGCCCGCCACCTGCCCGTCCCCCGCCTGTCACCTGCCCGTCACCTGCCCGTCACCTGCCCGTCACCTGCCCGTCACCCGCCTGTCACCCGCCCGTCACCTGCCCGTCACCTGCCCGTCACCCGCCTGTCACCCGCCCGTCACCCGCCCGTCACCTGCCTGTCACCTGCCCGTCACCTGCCCGTCACCTGCCCGTCCCCCGTCACCTGCCCGTCACCTGCCCGTCACCCGCCCGTCACCCGCCCGCCACCCGCCCGTCACCCGCCCGTCACCCGCCCGTCACCCGCCCGTCACCCGCCCGTCACCTGCCCCTCACCTGCCCGTCACCTGCCCGTCACCTGCCCGTCCCCCGTCACCTGCCCGTCACCTGCCCGTCCCCCGTCACCTGCCCGTCACCTGCCCGTCACCCGCCCGTCACCCGCCCGTCACCCGCCCGTCACCTGCCTGTCACCTGCCCGTCACCTGCCCGTCACCTGCCCCTCACCTGCCCGTCCCCCGTCACCCGCCCGTCACCTGCCCGTCACCTGCCCGTCACCTGCCCGTCACCTGCCCGTCACCTGCCCGTCCCCCGTCACCCGCCCGCCACCCGCCCGCCACCCGCCCGTCACCTGCCCGTCACCTGCCCGTCACCTGCCGGGCCCCAGGTAGTGCCCTCCCAGTGCCTGTGACCTTGGGGTTGGGGGGATGAGGGGTGGCAGCGGTGGCCCCGGCTTCCCTCTTTTCTCCCCCTATGAGAATTTAGGCTGATTTAACGTGCCTGATTATTAATTTTGATGATTACAAAGCGGAGATTAAAGCAAGAGCCCCTGGTTCGCCTTCGAAGATAACATCCCTCCCAGCTTCAGTTTTAGCCACTCTCTCCAAACACAACGGCTAATTTCATTACAGACAGGTCTTTTAAGATTCCCTGGGGACCCAAACCAATAACATATTGTCAATAGTGGGAAGAAGGACTGCCCTTCTGAAACTATGAAGTCATGAATATTTTGCAGGACATGGCAATACCTGTAAAATATATTCTCACTGAGACTAATATAGTATTTGATAAATCTTCATACATAATACTCATGTTCAACTAATATGAGTATTTATGGGGCCAAAGCCTGGGAGATAAGGGATGACTGGAAATATCTGGCGAAATGCGTTTCCTCACTCTTTCACTTTGCAAAGCACATGGGCCGTGGAATGTCCCTCGGCCAGCTCTTGTGCCAACCTGCCCCAGATTTGGGCCTGATCACTGCTGGGGAGTGGGTACGGGGGACATTTGGGCATCCTGTCCCTTCAGTGGTGACCTGGCTCTGAGCGAAGCTGCCCAAGGATGTCAGGGTGGCTGGGGCCCGACCTTCCCCATGCCCACCGCATTGGGCTCTGGTCCCGACAGCAGAATCTCCCGGGAAATGCTTGTCCCGTGGGCCAGCCCCGCTCTGGGGGTCACAGGCAGGAGGAGACCTCAGAGCCCACACTCAGGTCCCCAGGGAGCCGAGAGTCTGGGCAGCCCGGAGAGTGAGGCTGGCTCTGTCCCCCTAGCCCCACTGGGTGGGTACAGAGGGCCCGGCGCCGCCCTGGGCCTAGCTGCTGACATCCCGGGGCAGGGGCTGCCTGCCTTGCTCAGGCCAGAGCCCCAGGACCTTGTGCATAGCAGGTGCTTATGAATGAATGAATGAAGGCACATATGCATGAATGAACGAATGAAGGCATATATGCATGAATGAATGGGCCACTGCAGGGCGCCCACCAAAGGAAACGGAACTGGAGCCAGGGGTGTTGCCCCCAAGCTCCGTCTGGAGAGAGTGTCCCTCCAGACAAAGAATGATGGACAAGCCTAAGAGCTCACGCTGACCCTGAAGATGCAGAGCGCCCCCTGGCATGGTAACCCCAGCTCAGTCAGCTTGGGCTTCGTAACGAGTACCACTGACAGGGGGCCTAACGGCAGACATCTCTTTCTCACGGTTCTGGAGGCTGGAAGTCCAGATCAAGGCAGCAATTTGGTTCCTGATGAGAACCCTCTCCCTGCCTTGCAGATGGCGGCCTCCCTGCTATGTCCTCAGTGGTCCTTCCTCGGTGTGTGCACGCAGAGAGAATGAGATCCCCGACCTCCTCTTCTTATGAGGCCACTAATCCCATCATGGGGGCCACGCTTATGACCTCACCTCCCCCTAACCACATCCCAGAGGCCCCACCTCCTAACACCAACCCACCGGGATTAGGGCTCCAACATAGGAATTTGGGGGACACAGACATTTAGTCCATTGCATTCCACCACTGGCCCCCCAAATTCACGTCCTTCTCTCATGCAAAATACACTCACTCCTTCCCAACAACCCCAAAAGCCTTAATCTGCTCTAGCATCAACTAGGAAGTCTCAAGTCAAGGGCTTCTCTAAAGGTGTATCAGCCACTCACGTCCCCTCAAATCTGAGCCACCTGGACAGCTGTGGTGCTGGGCTCTCCAGCACCCAGAGCCAGGCCGGGGCAGAGTCCGATGTCTCATTTTGCTCCTGGTCCAACCCCTCCCCCGCCCACCCTAAAGAAAGCTGGAATGTGTTTGAGTTGGGGGCTGTAGCCAAGCCACCAAAATTCAAACCCCACCTTCACCCACGTCCTAACTTCAGGCGAAACGCTCAGCCTTTGTGTGCCTCCATCTGGGTGAAGGGGGCAGTGCCCCCATCCCAGGGCTGCTGTGGGGCATGTGACACTCAGGGACGACGGGTGCTTGCGTTATTTGTCCTTCTGGCAACACACAGTCGAATGCCTCCTGACACAGGGGCTGTTCGCATTTCCCTGCCGTTTGGGTTTCTCTCACCCACGTTTAGCATCCCAGCCACTCCCACCAAGACAAGAGAGTCATGGGCCCACTGTCAAGTGCCTTCGAGAAGACCCGGGGGCAGAGTGGCGCAGGTGCAGCCAGGTGTGGGCAGGTACCTGCGACCACAGTTAGGGTGCTCGGGTGGAGGAGGGAACGGAGGGCTGGGCGAGGCTGCAATGGGAAGAGCGGTTCCTGCTGGGGTGTGGTCTGCAGGCTCCAATCTGCAGAACCGCTGCTCCTGGCCCAGCGTCCGGCTGCGTGAGCAGGGCTGGCTGCTGAGTCAGGACAGATCACCCCCACACTGCCTGTCCCCGGACCCACCCTCAGAATCGCCCTCGACTGCTCCAAGTTCATTGAACACAGCTCTGTGGCTTCCTGGCTCCTCGCTAGAGCTGGGATGAAGTGAGACCAGGAAGAGGGTTGGGGACCTGTGGTGCCCGCCCGCCCGGGGGGATTCCCTCTAATCCCCAGAGACCCCTCCAGCCGCAGAGCCCCAGGTCGGGGGCAGAGTCCTGGGCCGGGAAGAGCTGCCTTTCCGGAGGGTGGTGGGGTGCAGCGTGAAGGTACCTGCTCTAAGTGGCCCTGACTGAGGACCAGCAGGTCCCTGCTTCTTGGGTCCTTCTGACCCCAAAAGCCACCAGGTCAGGGACAGAGAGGCCAGCCCTTCCAGCAGCGGAGGGACCTTGGAAGCGAGGAGATGAAGGCCTAGAGCTTGGCAGTGTGACCTCCGCAGGTCTCAGAACCACGTGAATTTTCTCTGGACAGCGCTCTGGACACACTCACTCCCAGCTGCCAGGAATCTGCTCTGACATCTGCAGCCGGGAGGGAGCACGTGCCTCACAGCCCTGTTCGCAGGGGCAGCAAGGGCTTCCTGCAGCCCCGGGCAGTGCCTAGCGCTCTTTGACTGTGCCACAGGCGGGGCCGCCCTTACACCAGGGCCACGCCGGATACGAGGCTGTCCTCCTCACACCCGCGCCAGGCCAGCTGTTCACCTCCACAAGGGTGCGTGGGGCCCCCGCCTTCCTGGCCCTCTGTCCTTCTCCAGCCATTCCAGATGCCTGTCCCCCTTTCTCACTACTTGGCTTTGCACCCTCTATGGGGTCTCCTCCCATATTCATTCATCCATCATCCATCCATCTCCCCACCCATCCCCGTCTCCACTCAAACATCCTTCCTTCCTCCCTCCCTCCCCCCAACCATAAATCCATCCACCCATTCAGTGAACAAATATTTACTGAGAAACTGTTATGTGTCAGGCAGGATGCTAGCCATCTGTCCAAATTCTGCCTCATTTCAGTTCTTTTCCTTCCATTGTCTTTGCTCACATTTCTGAGGACCTATTATGTGTCAGGCACTTTCACACGCATCATCTTGTCTAATCGCCTCAAAATCCTTTCCTGGAAGGATGATCACCCTCCCCATTTCACAGATGGGAAAACCGTGGCTCAGCGAGGGGAACTGACCTGCCACGGTCACCCAGTTGGGGTTTGGGTCATCTATCCAACTCCAGTGTGCAGCTCCAAACTCCTCTCCTTCCAGGAAGGCCTCCTGACCTTCAACACAGCCCATCAACACAGGGCTCTTTCTTGTCACTCACACTCACTGCCTTAGAGAACAGAGAATACCAGGCAGTTGCCTCCCCGCTAC
Organism: Balaenoptera borealis; assembly: GCF_965194805.1. Classification (NCBI taxonomy): domain Eukaryota; kingdom Metazoa; phylum Chordata; class Mammalia; order Artiodactyla; family Balaenopteridae; genus Balaenoptera; species Balaenoptera borealis. The sequence goes on from NC_138875.1 coordinate 91,317,186, forward strand.
CTGGCTGTAAACCCTCAGAGGAAGGCACCCAGGCTCTGAGCTTTGGGCACCCCCCCCCACCCCCTGTGCTCTGCACAACAGCCAGCGTTGGTTCTGTGAATAAAGTGTGAACTGGATGAAACCACCTCCCTGATCCCCCCTCCCCAACTTCCCGTGGATGCCTGGGGGCCATGCGTTTTTCTGCAGGAGTGGGGCTGCACCAGAAAGGGAACCACAGGGCTGGTGGAGTCGGTGTGGGGAAGGTCAGGGGACTGAGGACAAGCGGAAAAGAGAGCTGGAGCTCTCAGCCAAGTCAGCTGAGCAAGAACCACGTGCCAGGCATCGCCCAAGAGCTCACATGCTTCCCTCACTTACTTCTCACAGTGATACCGAGAGATCGTTAGTATTTCATCCCATTTTACAGGTGAAGAAACTGAGAGCAAGGCTGTGAAGGAAGCTGCCCAAGGCTGCAGGGAGCAGGGCTGCTTCCCCAGGCCGTCTGGCTATGCAGCCACATTTTAGCTGCAAAGCTCTGCCCCACCGAGGAAGATAAGCTTTTTTCCTTCCCTGCGTCCACTGCTAAGAGCTCAAGCACGTGGAATATTAACACATTTTCCACAGTCTGCTCACATAGTGCGAAAATAGTCCCTTGCATAACCCAGGCACTTTCTGTTACTTTCTTTCTCTGAAATAAAATCGAGGCTTGCTGGGTTTCAGATGCGGGCTGCACCCAGAGCTGGCTTGACTGGACTATTCTGTTAAAAGTACAAGCAGTCTTTTTGGCTCTAGCCGGAGGCATAAGCCCTCACCACCGAGCTGACCAGGCTGATGTCTTCCCAGTCCATCCCCAGGGAGGCGGTCCAGGGCAGAGACCCTGGCGCCAGCGTGCCGGGGGCCAAATCCCACCACTACCGTCCCCCCTGGGACGTCAGCCCTGAGAGGCAGGAACCCGTGCCTCAGTCACTCCTGACTCGGCATCAGGAACACGTGAGGAGTGAACAACACACGGATAAGAGATTTTCCATCATTCCAGAGAGGGAGAGCTTCCGCCTGCAGGGGAGTTTCCAAGGACCCATCTCTCCGGCCTTGCCCCTCCCTCCTTTGACACCTGGCTAACCTCCCTTCAAGGGTACCTGTGCTTTCTGAGAGCAGAACAGAGAAGTTGACCAAACTGTTCCAAGACCTGGATCCCAACTGGGAATGTCCTCAGTGGGACATCGGATATGGAGATGGATAGAGACTTTTTTTTGTCTAGTTTCCAGCCAACGAAGGATAAGCTGTCCTTTCAGAATATAGTGCCGAAACTTTGAAATATGCAGATTGCTGAGCTGAATTGTAAATGCAATCACTTAGCCCCAGCACACTCCCGAGGCGGGGATCACCGCCTGCATGAATTATCCCTAGAATCGAGGCCCCACTGGATCTGCAGACAGAAGTCTGTGGATAGAGCCAGCCCGGGTGAGGTCCGCTCCTCCCAAAGGAATTGCGTGAGGGGTGTTTATCTCAGGGTGAAGCATCCCTGCCTCCCGTCCCCTGAAAATGCCAAGGCCCAGGTCTGCACAGCGCTAACCTCTGTGACCGGAAGTGGCCTCGGTTGTTCTGACTCACCAGCGGTCAGTTGGGGTCAGAGCCAGACCAGCAGGCAGAGGAGCACAGGCAAAGAAGAGGAAAAAAAGCAAAACCAACACGCTCTTAATCTTCTCAGGGTGAGTGAAATGTAATCACAGGCAGCTCCAGTGGAGGAGAGGGGAAAAGGTGATTCTTGTCAAACGCCCCGCCGGCCGAGGCTGTGTGAGGCCTGGGCTCTAGTTGGGAGCACCGACTATTTTCTCACTTTCTGTAGTAAATCAACAACAGTGGGGGAGGTGTGAGACAGATGCAGGGGGATAAGGCCACTCAATTAATGACCTGACGGGGGGGGGAAACGGCCAACCAATTAAATGCTGCCGTTCTGAAGCAAGACCTGCCAGGACCCGTGATTAAATCCCGAACAAACTGCAGCCATTCATTCAGCCACGGTGGCTTTGACTGTTGGGATCGGCAATGCAGGACAGTTTAACTCATAAAGCAGATTCAAGGAGGATGGAGATAGATGAACTCAAGCTGGAAAGACCCCAGAACCAGCGGGGAGCTACTTCTGGAATTAAAACTCACAATGAATAGGGAAAGCTTTCGGATGAAATGCACATGCCCTACAGGTGGAATATGGTCTTCAAAATGGAGCTGCTCATGCACAGAAGGGGCTCCGAAACCCCTCTTGAGAAGCCGGCTCTCAGGGGTGGGCGGGCTGGGACAGGCGTGCCATGGAGGCAAGGGGTGGTCCAGAGGTCCAGCCCCTCTCTGGCCTCAAGAACCTTCCATGCGCTTCTCAGACTCCCACCCAGCCCCTTCTCCACGCTCTCCTGCAGGCTCCACCCAAGTGTGTCACTCATCCTTTTGTCACGTAAACGGTACTGATGAGGCAACCTCCCGGTGCCAGAGTTTGAGGCACCTGCTGTCCTCATGTAGCTTGTGCTCTCGTGTGACGTGTGAATCCCGTCGCAGGTGGGGAAACCTTGGACGCCTCCCCAAATTCAGCTTCTCAGCTGTGACATCTGCCTACTGCCAAAGCAAGCACCACAGCACGGGGAAGACGGCTGCACGAGGAGATACTTGTTCCCTCTGTGGCCCGAGGGTCCAAGGTAAACGCATTCTCTCCACCCTTCTGCTTCTCACCTTCCCCCCGGGGGGCCTCCTGGTCCCGGCTCCTATAGGCTTCGATTATTAAAGCTCGTGGTGTTCAGACCCTTGGTAGGATTTCAACTTCCCGATCTGAAACCTGGGCCCCCCTGCAGCGGAGGCAGCCTCGGGGACACACGCCCCTTAGCAACATGACAGCCCAGCTCCCCACTCTTCCCAGCCCTTCCTCCACGCCCGCACCCCCCGTACCATCCCCTCCGCTGCTCTGCTGCAGACCCGGGCTTCCCAAAGCGTGGGGTCGGAACCCTGGCAGGACCGGCACGCGGGACAGGATTGTTGGCAGAAAATGAACACGGTGTTAAACAGCATTGACTCGCGCCATGCGACTTATCCCCTTTTAAAGTCTGTCTCAATCTCCTGATTTCTTCAAGGAGAAAGTCTTGGTTTCGTGCCAATATATCCCCCATACTTAAGAATCTCCCTTTTAACAAAGAGAGGGCAGGCTTCTGGCTCAGAGCCTCCGGTGACAGCTGCGTCACGCTAGAATTGAAGAGTGTGCTCTTGTTTTCATTGCATTCATTCACACAGTCCCCTCCTGCTTATGGGTACAGCGGTGATTTGCAATTGTCTTTCAAAATAAATTTATTCTAAACAAAAACAATCAATTGTTTAGAGAAAGATCCGCTCACTCGCTCATCCAACAGATATTTATAGAGCACTAACTATATGCAAGGTACCTCCCTAGACCCTTGGCATTTAGAGTTGTGAATAAAACAGACAAAAATTCCCACCCTCAGACGAATAGCAGAACAGGTGTTGTGCACAAATATGGTAAAACAGCACCAGTCTATGTGAATGTCTCTAGTTTGAGAGAGAGCAGGGGCAGCAAGTACCTCTTCCCAATGGAGGGGAAGTGGCATTGGCAGGGCTGGCGGGAGGGGGCCTGCACCTGAGATGTCCAAGGCCATTGCCTGATAGACCACAACTGGACCTTCTGTTATTTTAACTTGAACTTTTGATAAGTGCAGAAATGTAGATCATTCTGAAGCAAGTATGCTTTTAGCAGCTGCCACCACTAACTTTTTAAACAACCTGGGGCAAGTCCTGCTGTCCCACTGGCCCTCAGCTTTTCCATCTGTACAATGGGCCCATGGCTTTGACTTCTGACTGTAATGGCTTTGACCTCTGACTGTAAAGCACTTGGGCTGGGGTGGGTCTGGTTAGAGGGAATTAACGCACATGTGTCTGAATTTTAAAAACCAACCAACCAACCCAAATGGAAACCCTCCCATCCCATCCCCAGCTTGAATTCAGCCTCTGCTCCTAAGGGGTCATAAGAAGGCAGAGGGGCTTGAACATACGATCAACTAAATGGGACTCTCTTTCCCTTCTCACTGAGCTTAGAGGTTCTCCAATTCCACTTTCAAAAGACTCACTGTGCCAGTTGCAGGCAACGGAACCAGGGATGCTGTATTTTATGTGCAATTTAAGATATTCAGAAGGATGATTTTTGTCTATAAACATTTTTTCTTGCCTTGAGCACTGAATTTAGAAGGAAACTCTCGTGTACATACAGGATGTGACTACACTGCATTTCCTTAAAGAATGTTTTCCCCCGGGTCCTGTGAATTTGAATCTACACACACCACTTAATAAGTCTTTGCTGAGGTCAACAAGACATCTCGAGTAAAGGTCACTGGACCAGCTAAAGAAAGGGTGTGGGGAGAGTTGGGGAGAATACCCGGCCTCTGGGCCCTGCTCCCGGGGACAGCCTTTCCTTCCCACCAGCTCCTTCAAGCCAGGAGAGGTATTTCTAGAAAGCAGTCAAGGCAAAGGAAATATAAGCAATAAATCAATTTTGTTTGGGTTTCTCCCTCTCCTTTCTAAACTCAGCTGAATTAGTATCGAGTAGAAGCTCCAGGAATCCATTTCATATTTCTTGGATCTAAAACACAACAGACACTAGTGCAAAGGGCAGCGGCTCGCCTCTTCCAGGAAGCATTGTCTTTGCTGTTCTTCAACATCCTTTAACACAGGAATCGGTGCCACTTTGAAGGCGTGAGCACTGCTTTCACACAGCTTCTTGTGAACAAAGGTCAACCCCACCCCTGCACTGCCCTATCCTTAGGGACCGACCTGGGATGAGGGTCAGACTGGGGCTCTCTTGTCATTTCCAGGAACAAATACTGAAGGACCCCTGGGTAAGATGCTATGCTAGGCACGTGGCCTAAGAGAGGGATGCAAGATGGACTCATCAAAGAGAGTGGGGCTGGGGGGAGGGGACAGAGAGGCAGAACAGTTGGAGGAAGGGGTGGGTAAAGAAAGGAGAAAGGGGTGGGAGGAGGAGCCGGAAGAGGAAAGCGGGGGGCGGGGGGGAGAGGAAGGAGGGAGAAGCCAGGAGATGGGAGAGGGAGAGGCTGGGGTGGGCCTGGGGATAACCCTCCACTTTCCCGAAACCCTTCATCATCTCCCATCAGTGTCGGGAAAGTCGGTCGAAGGTCTTGGCTTTTTCTGCCTCCAAGAATCCTGGTCCCTTCTCACCCTGAAGGGTGGGGAGAACGGCTCTCGGTGCTGAGCTGGCCGTCATGATGTGACACAACCCGACGCGCTGCCAGTGTTTTTATATAACCCTCTGGTTTCCCCATAAAACAGACCATAACACCCTGGCAAATACACTTCAATAAAGCTGTGTGCTATTACTGGGGCACGCCGCCTTCCCGGAGGTGAATCACTGCCGGAATGGTCAAGTGGCAGTTGAACCAAACTTTTCTCCCCTCGTGGCTTCAGCTGAGCAGGAGAGATCAGAAAAGCCACGGAGCCCACCAAAAGTACCTCCAGAGAAAAACCAGGAGTTCGAGGGTGGTGAGAAGGTGCTTGGGAAGTCAGAGGACGCTCCGCCTTCCCTGAGCAGGTGGGCAAGGCTGCGGACACCTCCTGCGCCCGGGCGTCAACAAGCCTCAGGTTCAGAGCCGCTGCTCCGAGGCCGGCTGGGCCTCCAGAAGAAAATCCTGAGATGACCCTCACATCGGGTGGCGACATGCAGAGCAGGCCCTGCCTGTGCAAGCTGGCTCCCAGCTCCTGCCGGAGCCTGTTACTGACGCTGCCTGAGGGGCGTTGCTGGGTCTGCTGATGCAGAAACCAGAATAGCACAGGACAGAGGGGAGCCCACGAATGAGGTAAGCGCAAACTTTCCTCCTTCCTCCTTGTGCCTCGGCACCGAGTGAACCGAGGGAGCAGCCGGCGCTCCGCTGCGTCCCCAAGTGGAAAAGCACTCCTCCCCCCACCCCCTCACCCCCGGCTGCACGTTGGCCCTGACCCTCCTTGACTCCCACTCTGACTCTCAGGGTGACCCACGCCGGCTTGGGATGAAACACGGGGCCCACCTCCAGGAGCTGGGCTTCCTGTAGAAGCTTCCAAGGACTCCAGGGTCCATCTAGGTAATTAACACCTGCCAAGCCCCTGCTAGAGGCCCTGGAGTCTCTTCACCCACGAGTCACAGGCTCACGGCCTCAGACGCGGCCCACGACTCCAGGACAGGGCCCAGGGGCCGGGGGTACCTTCCTCCACCGACATTTAAAGGACACCCCTGACGGGCAGTGTCACCACCCCACCTCTCTGCACTTCTTCCCCGAGGGAGGGGAGCGGGTCCGGGCTAAGCCCCGATGCGCCACATCTCCCAGAGCATCTCAGCTCTTGTCCTGGGCACGCCTGCTCTTAACGCAGGTCCTACAACCCCTAGAAGTTCTCTCACATCCCCTCGGGGAACAAGGCGGTTTCCCTCATGTGTGCTGGGGGGGGGGGGCGGTACTCAAGGGTCCACTGGGCGAGTGAATGCGCGAGTGGCCATACAGGCCAGTGGCCTCTGTTACACGGAGCCTTCGTTGCTATCGGCCTCCTACCTAATTCCCTCCCAAGTAACAGGAGTTCGATCCCAGCCCTGGTTGGCCATCGGGCCCCTGGGGTTCTCGGAGGTTCTAGCGGTCGGGCACAGTGCAGTGTCCCAAGCACGGGGACACTTGCCCCCTGCCCAGCCCCTTTGTCCCGAGCGGGGCGCTGGCTCGGCTCACCGTTCAGCTGGGTGTAGACCACCTCCTCCAGGTGGTCGAGGCGTTGCAGGATGGCTTCGCGCTCCGCCAGCGCGCCCACCTTGGCGTGCCGGCTACGCACCCGGCGGTCGGCGCCGCGCACGATCTGCACCAGCCCCTCTGAGCGGTCCTGCAGGCGGCAGTACACCGAGAAGAGGATGATGCCGACGAACACCAGGATGTTGACCGTCAGCAAAGTTTTGATCTTCCTGGCCACCGCCATGAACGCGGCTGGAAGCTGGGGGCTGCCTCACCCGCGGGGCATCCCCGTGGGCCCGGCGGCCACAGGAGCCTCCGCCTGGCCCGCTGCTTCGGGGACCATGAGCCCGCCCAGCGTGCCGCGGGCTGGGGGCTGCGGACCGGCTGCGCGCTCTGCCGCCCGTCCCCGGGAGCTGTCCCTTCAGCACCACCCGCGCCCGCTCAGCACGCCCCTCTGCCTCCCGGGCTCCCCGCGCGCAGGGGCTGCCCGGGGCCGCGGATACAGGGGGCACCCGGCATCCTCCGCAGAGGGGCGCGGCCCAGTCTCGGGGGCGGCGGGGCGGGCCTCGGGGCCCGGAGAAACGACGGAGGCGCGGGCCGGCAGGCGCTCGGCTGGCGTGCGGCTCCTGCCCGCCCCGCCGCCACGGCGCCGGTGCGGAGTGACGCGGCCGCCCAGCTCATCAGCATGCAAGCGGGGCCCGCACCCTCCCCCGCAGGCCCGCCCTCCCGGGACGCCCCCTCCGGGACCACCCTCCCCTCCCCTCCCCTGCGGGGCGCAAGGTCCGGCGCGCGCTCCTGGCGCCAGAGCAGGGTGGGGCGGGGCCTCGCGCTCAGGGGACCCCGACCAAGGGCATCCGGGCGGGGGCGGGGGGGCGGAGCGCGCGCGCAGTCTCTCTCCACGCCCCCTCCCCAGACTTGACCGGCCGAGGCGGGGTCCTGGGGAGCGCCTGGGCAAGGCGGGGTAGTCCGCGCGGATGAGCAGGGGGAGGCGGGGGCGTCTTTATGAGCAGAAGGGGGGACAGTAGGGTCAAAGCCACCTCGGTGGTTCGTCTTCCCCTTACCTAGGCCAAACTGAATCTACTCCCGGCCTCCCTCCCCTTGGCCCTCTCTGGGGCTGAAGGCTGGGGAGAGCTGAGTCCAAGGACGGGTGGACCGCGCTTGAGAGTCGGTGGTACCTACGGGCACCTCCAGGCGGAACTGCGAAACCCACCAGGAGGGGGGAAAGGCGCAGACTCCTGCGCGTCGGGTGCTCCAGGTCGGGGTCCTCAGACCTCCGGGGAGAGCAAACCCGGCTCACCGCCTCTCCACTCCCATCTCCAATCTAGCCCCAAGCCCGCGTTTCATAAATGAGACAGCCGGGCTCCGTTGGAACCTGGGCGCCCAGAAGGCAGGGGGTTCTGTCTGCTTCACGCTGTCTCGCCAGTGCCTGAAGCTTAGTTGGTGCTCAGTAAATATCTGTTGAGAGAATAAATGTGGGAACATGCATTAAGAGCTGGCTTTGTGGGGCTTCCCTGGTGGCGCAGCGCTTAAGAATCCGCCTGCCAATGCAGGGGACACGGGTTCGAGCCCTGGTCTGGGAAGATCCCACATGCTGCGGAGCAACTAAGCCCGTGAGCCACAACTACTGAGCCTGTGCTCTGGAGCCTGCGAGCCACAACTACTGAGCCCACGCGCCACAACTACTGAAGCCCACGTGCCTAGAGCCCGTGCTCCACAACAAGAGAAGCCACACAATGAGAAGTCCACGCACCGCAACGAAGAGTAGCCCCCGCTCGCTGCAACTAGAGAAAGCCTGCGCACAGCAACGAAAACCCAACGCAGCCAAAAATAAATAAATTAATAATAATTTAAAAAAAAAAAGAGCTGGCTTTGTGCTGGTCCCTCACTATACAGAGATGAATAAGATACTGACCATTGGGCTTCAGGGAGCTCTTGGCATGTGTGCGTGTGTGCACATGTGTGTATGCATGTGTGTCTCTGTAAGTGCATTTTGTTTTTTGGCCACATCACGTGGCATGTGGAACTTCCCTGATCGGGGATCGAACCCGTGTCCCCTGCAGTGAAAGCCCAAATTCTTAACCACTGGACCGCCAAGGAAGTTCCTCTGTGTGTGCATTTGAGTGTGTGTGTTCATATGTGTGTCCAGGTATGTGCATTTGTGTGTCCAAAAGCGCATTTATGTGTGTACATATGTGTACATGTGTGTATTTGTCCATGTGTGCATTTATGTGTGTGTCCATGGGCATGTGTCTATGTGTGTGTTCATGTGTAGATGTGTGTGTATCCATGCATGCGTGTATAGGGGAACTTCAGGGTCTTCTGGCTCTTAGTCCAATGCTCCTTTTGCAAGCATACATTTCTAAACATCAGACATACTAGCCTATCCAGCATGGAGGTTTTATGCCTCTTGGTAGATTCTCTTGAGATCCAAAAGACCCCTCGCTCCTCTCCCTCATCAAAACTTTCTTTTCTTTCTCAGGACGTTTGTCCAAGAAATGCAGAAGACCATCACCAGGAAGGACCCAGCCACTGGGACTTGAGGCCAGCTGTCTACAGGGTGTTCACCAGATAAATCACTTGTTCTGAGAGGAAGCTGGGATTCTGTTTTTCATCATCATTCTGGGAGAGTCTCACAATGCGGCAAGTTTGATAAACACTGGTCCGTTCTTGATAAATAGCCATTCCCCTGTCCCTCCTTAAGAAATACGGTATTTTTCTGTTTACAAAATGCCAATTTGTAAGATGTTTCCCCATTTTACAAGGATGGCTTTTGGAATAAAAATACAAACGGCTAACATTTACACAGTTGGTAAGATTGTGCCAGACCCTGTTCTAGGTCCTTTATGGCCATTAACCGATTAAGACCAACAGCAACTGGCATGATCTAATTAAACTATGAGGAAACTGAGGCAGTGAGAGGGCGAGTGCCTTGTTCAAGGTCACATCAAGGGCAAAGCATGGATCTGGGCTTCAAGCCCAGACAGTTTGGCTCCAGAATCAAATTTATTAGCCACTGTCACTCAAGGAAAAAAAAATCAAGCACTTTTCATTATATGTCTATTGAACATGATGTTAAAGTGGTTTTGCAGAAGGAAACATTATTTTGTTCATGTAAATACATTGTGCTGCATTCTAAGGTTTAGCAGGAAATGATACATCCCCAATATGCATTAATATTTGGCTACATTTCATTTGAAATACAAGCACATTGACTTGGGAAAATTTGGGGGTACTTTGCAGGGAGGGAAATGCATCAGTCCAGCAAACTGGTATTCATTTGATTTTTTAAATATACTGAATGCTCAGCAGTGAGTTGTGAGATGTGCTGCAGTAACGTGGATCTAACGCAGGACCATGGAAGGAGAAGCACCACCCCCCTTCCACCACCACCATCTTGCCTCTGACAAAGCTCGGGCTTCCCAGGGGCTTCCTCAGATGCCAGCCCTTCAGAAGCCGCAAGGGAACCTGCAGTCCAGAGTGCTGATTTGCCAGCCTGGGAAAACCCTCACTGGAATCGCGGATACCAAGTGGGAAGGCACCCACGGGACTAAGGGAGTCTTGTGGTCACAACCTTGAGGAGGGCAGGCGTCTGTGCTGATGCAGGCCACGGGAAGGCGGAACCATGGAAACACAAAGTGGCCCTGGCAAGGGACGTGCTAGGTCCTCTGATGTCCTTGAAGTCAGCCTCCGTCCCGAGGTTTGCCTTGAGACAACACTCTTGTCTGAACAGAATTCACTCTGAGTTGGACCTTGCCCTTTTGTGGACCACAAACTGAAACTCAAGATTCACTAGATGATTCTCTCCTAGCTCATGGAGAGGAGGGCATTTCCTGTTCAGAATTCAGCCTGAGTACACAGCATGCCGTGTTTTATTATCTAAACGTATCAGTCAGGAGAGCCTGGGTGATGCTGCAGAAACAAACGGCCAGATCTCAGCAGCTCAAACAAAGCAGGGCTATTTCTCGAACAAGCTGCATATCCACGGGGGCCAACAGGGGAGTTCTGCTAACTACTCACCTCGGGAACAAAGCAGGGCTATTTCTCGAACAAGCTGCATATCCACGGGGGCCAACAGCGGAGCTCTGCTGACCACTCACCTCGGGACCCTGTCTGCGGAGAGCAGCTACCTTGAGCGTTGCCTCCGGCTGTGCCGAGGGGAGAGGAGAGGAGAGCTTAGGAGGGCCTCACGCTGGTCCTTAAACTCCCAGCCTAGAAGCGACACCTGCTATTTCCACTCAAAACGTATCGTCCAGAAAGCGTCATGTGGACCACCCTGCACCAACAGCTGGGGTAGAAGTGAAATTCTGCTGTGCACTTGGAAGAGGGCGATCTGGAGATATTTGGGTGAATAACACTCAGGATCCGCACAGCAACCTTCCAGAAAATTAGGATTTTATTCCAAACTCCCCCCACACTCCCAAATACCAGGCTCCCCGGGGTAGCAACACGTGATTGTTGTCAAATTAAAATTTAATGCAACCATTTTATGGAAGACTAAAGCAAAAGAAAAAAAACAAAAAACAAACGTGCGGTGAATTTTGGTTTAGACAAGATTCATTGATGAGGTTGGATCTCAGGCATCTGCTCCTGAGCCAATGTCCTCTGAGAATTGAAACTTGAGCTTCTGAATGATGGGACTCCTCCCCATGGGGATTCTCAGCTGGCAGGGGCCCGAGGCGAGGGCAGAGGTTGTGCGGGCCAAGCTCTCGCTGAGTGATTGGCCCCCAAACGCGGAGCTGCAGGAACGCTCCAACAGCTCCAGTTCATGACCAGAGACAAAGTGGGGAACTAATGACACCCCAGGATCCCAACTCCAGTCTTGTCTTCCCCTGCCTCTGACTTAGGCCACCAGACCTGACTCTAAGCAGCTTTAAAGAGGCAACAGAGATGTTGGCGGAGCCCGTTCATTAAACACGGGCCCCTCTTGGATGCCCCCCATGACGGCTGGTGGGCCGCAGCCCATTACCCCCACAGATGGGTACATCAGTCCTCGGGCAGGTGATGCAGGCCCACAGTGGGTGGAGAGGAGGGAGATTTGAGATCTGCAGGCCAGGCCACCACCTGCTTTCTCCGGGCACAAAGGGCACCTTCCACTGAGCCAAGAGAGGAAAGTAGCGCCCGGGTGACCAGAAGGTGCGTGTAAGGGGTGGGGAGGGGGGAGCAGGGGGTTGTGAGAGAGAGAGATGGACAGGGAGAGAAAGAGGGGAAGGACGGGGAGGGTGGAGGAGAAAGAGAATTCGGTGGGAGGCGGGGTGGAAGGGAGTGTTCATCACAATGGAAGGCGCTGGGTGTCGTCTCCTGCTGTCATTTCTCCCCAAGACATTCTAAAATGGTGACAGAATTTGCGAGCGACGTCACTACCTGAATCACCTCTGGCCCTTGGGTTCTGAAGCCAACCCAGCTTCACAATTGCTCCGGCACAATGGTGTCATCTATTTCCCGACAGTAATTGTCAGCAGGTTCGAATGTCTGTTCCTCACTGGTCTCAGGTAGAACAAAACCGCATCTAGGAGGCCTTCCCTGTCTGACTCTTAATTTATTTACCAGACACTTAAAGAGCGTTTACCACATGCCAGACACTGGTCCAAGCACTTTACAAAATGCATTCACTTAACCCTCATAGCAACCCTCAAAGGGAAGTGCCATTATGCCCATTTTGTAGATGAGGAAATAGAGGCACAGAGAGGTTTAATAACTGCCTAAAGTCACACAGGTATCGGAGATGGAGCTGGGAAGCAACCCAGGCCATCTGGCTCCAGCTTTTAAACTCTACGCTCAGCTGCCTCTGCTGCCAGTAAGCTATCTAAAATATATTCTTCCCTTTGCCATATTGAAGATTAATCTCTCCTGTTTCCTACTCGCCCATAATGCTAACTTGTCCCTTCATCACAGGTGCCTGGGCTGCTGCATCATTAATCCACCAGGGTATTCAAAGCACCGCCAAACAGCAGCTTAAATCAACAGCATTCAGTCATTCAGCAGGTGCGTCTGCAACCAAGGCAGGGCTCACAGGTCAGGCTCATCTCTGCTCCATGACGTCTGGGGCCCCAGTTGGCATTAAGGAGTGGAATGGGGTCATCTGAAGGTTCATTCGCTCGTGTCTGTCATTGTGGCCAGTGGTTGGCTGGGCCCTGGGCTGCGCTACCGGAACACACATGCTGGCCCCTCCGTGCACACGGGCCCCTCCACGTGGCCAGGGCTCCCTCATAACGTGACTGCCCGTTCCGGGACCAAGCCTGCCTAGAGGGCCAGCCACACTGCCTCTTGTGACCCAGCCTCAGAAGTCACACGGTGTTGCTTCCGCCACCCAGATTGAGGGGAAGGACACAGACAACATCTCTTTGTGGACATGTTTTGGAATCACTCTACCTGGGGACCGCTTCCCTAACCAGTCTGATGAAATGTCTCTTGCTCTCACCTCCCAGCTGTTGGAAGGATATGGCTCAAGGCTAGTTGCACGGAGGACCAATCCCTGGTGGAACCAGGGGTCTCGTTTGTATGGGCATTATTCTTGATTGCAGTTAGGTATTTTTTTATTGATTGATTGATTGATTGATTGATTGCTGTGTTGGGTCTTCGTTTCTGTGCGAGGGCTTTCTCTAGTTGCGGCAAGCGGGGGCCACTCTTCATCGCGGTGCGTGGGCCTCTCACTATCACGGCCTCTCTTGTTGCGGAGCACAGGCTCCAGACGCGCAGGCTCAGTAATTGTGGCTCACGGGCCCAGCTGCTCCGCGGCATGTGGGATCTTCCCAGACCAGGGCTCGAACCCATGTCCCCTGCATTGGCAGGCGGATTCTCAACCACTGCGCCACCAGGGAAGCCCTGCAGTTAGGTTTTAACAACTACACCACTTGAGCAGGTGAGTCTAATGTCATAAACCCTGGGCTGGAGTCCCAGCGGGGCAGATGATATCAGTTGCTTACCCAACCTCCCTTCCTTCCCTGATGCAAGAGCAACAACAAATGCCTCTGGGCCACAAACGCCTATTTCAGACCAAGAAGTAAATCTTGATTAGTTGAAACCAACCCATGATAGGTCTATGGAAGGTGCTATGGTCTGAATGTTTGTGTCCCTCCCAAATTTCATATGTTGAAATCCTAACCCCCAAAGGTGATGGTATTAGTAGAAGGTGGGGCCTTCAGGAGGTGATGAGGTCATGAGGTGGAGCCCTCATGGGTGGGGTTAGTGCCCTTATTAAAGAGGCCCCAGAGAGCTCCCTCGCCCCTTCCACCATGTAAGGACACAACCAGAAGTCGACAGTCTGTAGCCTTGGAGAGGACCCTCACCTGACCATGCTGGTGCCTTGATCTTGGACTTCCAGTCTCCAGAACTGTGAGAAATAAGTATCTGTTGTTTATAAGCTACTCAGTCTGCGGTATCTTGTTACAGCAGCTCAAATGGGCTAAGACAGGTGGTCATATTAGCCTGTTGTGGCCTAGAGTGTAGGCAGGAGTCTTCAGGGTAGAGCTTGTAGGAAAGGTTTTCTTCCTTGATTAAAAGGCGCTGATTCTACTGATCTGGCCACTTTTCCCTTTCCCCCTTCCATTTGTCCTCTCTGGAACTCAAATGTGATGCCTGGAGGGACAGCAGCCGTTTGGTAACCATGAAGCTACAAGCATATGGATGAAGGTCAACACCCATTAAGGATGACAAAACAGAAAAATGAAGGAGGATGGTCCCTGACAGCACCACTGAGCAGCTCTCCAGGACTGGGCTGCTGGTCTGTGGAATCTTGTTATGTGAAACAAATGAACTGCTATGGCTTGAGCTGCTATTAGCCAGGCTTTCAGCCCTGCCTTCCTAGTTAATATACCTCATGAGCTGCTCCACGGTTTGGGGCCGGCTGAACCACTCAATCATCCACCGCAAGCACAACTTCCATGGTCCCTTGACTCATTAACCCCCATAAATGTCTACCATCCTAGCTGGAGAACAAGGGTGATGTGTCTTCCCTGTCCTGTGTTCTGAGCAAGGAGCTTTTAGTGACCGTCACTAGCAGACTGTTGCCAAAGCAACACTTATAACCTGGATCTGCCCTGAGCACCCATGGCCTCTGCCTGGGGCTGTGTGCATCCAGGGCTGTCACTTGGCCCAGGGCACCCAGGCTGCTCCAAGGCCAGAGGCTGCAGGCAGCTTGGTGCCCTTGCAGCGAACGAGGCAGGGAGGGAGCTTCCCATGACCTTGTCATCAGCTGAGCGCCCTGCGGGCTGAGGAGGGGCACCCGCGCCCAGCTGGGAATGCCGCCGCAGGCTCTGCCAGCCCCACACGGCACCACCCCCATCCTACCTGCGCCCACCTTGCCTGGGCGTGGCTCAGCCCACACCTGCTTCTCTCTGACGGGGCGCCTTCTGTGGTCCGTGCTGACCTGGAGTCTGGCCCCTGTGGGGTAGATGGACCACCAGGGCCTCCTGAACCCCTGCCCCTCTCTCCTGCCCTCTGTGGCTAAGCTTCTTGGTGCGGCTGCCTTCACTTCCTGCTTGGATTCCCATCCTTGGTTCCCCCTTCAGTGGCACCCCTGCCTTTCCACCAGGAGGGCTCTCGTGCCAGACTCAGGGACCTGCTGGCGGCTCCTCCCTCACGCCCCTCCCACGCTGTGCTGGTACGTGTTTAACAATCAGCTCTACAGGGGGGAGAGAGCAGTTGTGTAGGGTTTGCCAATTTCCATGGTGTAAATACTCCCATCATGGCTGGTTTCAAGCTGGCAATGTGACACCACTGAACGTAGAGTTGGGGACATGCCCAGTCGGACTTTGTGCGCTGGTTGGAGCCTCTCTTCCCGGCCAGCCCCTCTCTCGGTGGCCCTGACACCAGGTCGCTCGCCTTTCTCGGAAACTGTTCTCCAGCTTGGGTGGTACCACCCTTCCTTGGATTCCCTCCTGCGCCTCTGGCCTCGCCTTCTGGGTCTCCTGTGGGGACTGGTCTTCCCTGCTCGGCCTTGAAGTGTGGCGCCCCTCAGGGCCCTTAGACCTTTCTTCAACTCACTCCACCCGACTGCATCCACACCCGCTTCCATTTCTGTCCGACCGTCCCAAGTCTGCATCTTCTTCCCATATTGTGGAGCTGAGGAGAAAAGCCTGCGGATACAAGACCAGAATGGCAGAGACCTCAGCGAGATGGAGACGCCGACTCCCCGGGTCCGTCCCGGCGACTGGTCCCCTCCCGGTCTCTGCCCACCTTGTGGGTCGGCGGGCCGCACTTCATCATCCTCATTCCACACCACACCTCTCTTTCCTTCCCGATCAGACCACACAGTGCAAGTCTTCATCACCTCTTCAAGTTGGTCCCCGGGGGCTTCCCTAGTGGTGCAGTGGTTAAGAATCCGCCTGCCAACGCAGGGGACACGGGTTCGAGCCCCGGTCCGGGAAGATCCCACATGCCGTGGAGCAACTAGGCCCGTGAGCCACAATTACTGAGCCTGCGCGTCTGGAGCCCGTGCTCCGCAACAAGAGAGGCCGCGACAGTGAGAGGCCCGCGCACCGCGATGAAGAGTGGCCCCGGCTTGCCGCAACTAGAGAAAGCCCTTGCACAGAAACGAAGACCCAACACAGCCATAAATAATAAATAAATAAATAAATTAAAAAAAAAAAAAAAAGAATCCGCCTGCCAACGCAGGGGACACGGGTTCGAGCCCTGGTCCGGGAAGATCCCACATGCCGCGGAGCAACTAAGCCAGTGCGCCACAACTACTGAGCTTGCGCTCTAGAGCCCACGAGCCACAACTGCTGAGCCCACGTGCTGCAACTACTGAAGCCCGCGCACCTAGAGCCCGTGCTCTGCAGCAAGAGAAGCCCGCACACCACAACGAAGAGTAGCCCCTGCTCACTGCAACTAGAGAAAGCCCGCACGCAGCAATGAAGACACAACACAGCCAAAAATAAATAAATTAAAAAAAAAAAAAAAAGGTGTTCCCCGTGACCCCCATCCTTCTTGCCGTCTGTCATCGATGGTGGCATGAGGATTCCTTCCAAAGCGCAGCTCCAGCAGGGGTGCCACACTTCCTCACATGCTTCCACGGCTCCCTAGTGCCTCCAGGATAAAGTCCGCCCGGCAAGCCTCAGGCCTCCGCACACTCGCTCTGCGCTATGTTCCCAACATCATCTCTTACGGCTCCCCATCACCCCTCACCACTGGTCGATGAAATGGAAACCTGCGCTGTTTCCTCAACACCCTGCCCTGTGCCCCTGTGCTTGAGCTCCACTGTCCCTTCCCAGGAATCCCCAGACACTGCTGGCTGATAATGGTGTTATCACTACCGATTTGCAAACAAGGAAACTGAAGCTCAGAGACGTGAAGTGACCAGCCAGGCCACACAGCGGGGAAGCCGCACAGCCAGGATTGGCACGAGGGCAGTCGTGTGCCAGGTCCACACCCCGCCAGCAGGCTCTGCCTCGTTGGAAGCGAACTTGGATCTCAAGACGTCCAGAGTGCGGGGCCTCAGTCACGCAGGCCCAGGGCTGCCACCTCCCCCTTACCTGGAGGACACGTTTTGAGACGCCCAGTGTGCTGCCAGGACGGGATAAGGGGGCTCAGCCAGTTCCTGAGGCCCGGGAAGACCACGACGAAGGGGCTTTGGCCAGGGTTCCTGCTGCTGTCATGCCGGGAAGTGCCGAGACCTGGGTCAGCGCGTTATCAAAGAGAAACAGACATCTTTGCATTAGGAACATGAAACTACCATCCTCTCCAGAGGGAGATCTTTGATTTCCCTTTCTGCTACAGGTAGAATTAGCTCAGAGCTCACAGAGAACACTTCAGCTGGAAAAGGCCATTCCTGGACACTCTTCCATCTGCCAGAGGAGAAAATCTTTGTCTAAACGGTTTTCATTTCCATCGACTCTCAGGCCTGGAGTAGACCTGTAAGCTGGCCAGCCCGCCCTTATTGGGTCCCTTGAAAGGTTCTAATAACCCAGGCTGACTTGAAAATACAGCATTCACAGTTTCCAGGGACCCACGGCTCCCGGTGGAGTCACTGCCCGGCCTTCGCGAGGTCCTGTCCGAGCAGAGGGAGGCTGCGGCCTGTGGGGAGCGGCCCCGGCACGGAGCTGTGGGCCGCCGATGGCTGCGGTGTGCTACCCACGCAGTCGCCAAGGCCGGCCGGAGTCAGACCTTCGTGGGCCGAGGCTCCCAGAGCGGCACGGGGCGCGGGTGAGTGAGCGAAGGTGGCCCCGTGCCACACACGGCCCTGAGAGGCTGGGAGCATCCAGCCTGGACTTCCGCGGGCTGACGGCGGGGCCTGACCACAGAGGAAGCTTGGGGACACACGGTGGCTCGGGAGCGAGGAGAAGCCCCCGGAAGGGGCCCCTGTCCCCGGGACACGCTCTGTGGCTCCACCTGACCTGGAAAGATATCAGCGTCGGGGCGGAGTTGGAGGAGGTATGTAGACACAGAACAATCGCACAATAAGATCAGGGTTTTTTTGCAGCTTTACTGGGGTATAATTGACAAATAAAAATTGTAGATACTTAAGGTGTACAATGTGATGATTTGATACGCATATACGTTGTGAACCGATCACCACAATTAAGCTAATCTCACATCCATCACCCCACTTAGGTACCATTCTGTGTGTGCGGTGAGAATAATTAACATTTCCTCTCAGCAAATTTCAAGTACACAGTGCAGGATTGTTAAATATAGTCTCCACACTGTACGTTAGATCCCACTTGCAACTGGAACTTTGTGCCCTTTGACCAGCATCTCCCCATTCCCCCCCCCACCAGCCCCTGGAAACCAGCATCCTACTCTTTTTGCTTCTATGATTTCAGCTTTTTACAGATTCCACATGTAAGTGAGATCATACAGTGTTTGTCTCTCTGTGTCTGGATTATCTCACTTAGGTCCATCCATGTTGTTGTAAATGGCAGGATTTCCTTTTTTTAAGGCTGGCCCATATTCCTTTGTACACACACACCCATGCCACACGTGTTCTTAACATGGCCTTCTTTTTTTAAATATTTATTTATTTATTTAGAGTCTTAGCCACTGGACCACCAGGGAAGTCCCAACATGGTCTTCTTTTTAAGCTCCACGTAGGAACAGAAGCTACCTGAGGGGGCCCTCTGACTGCTCAGTCGGCAGCCTCGCAGGGGGAGGGGTGGGGCTGAGGCCTGGAGAGTGACCGACCCTGTGGTGGACCTCTGTTTTCTTGCCGCCCACCCATCACCCCTTCTTCTGGAAATAATGTCTGTTTGGGGCGCCACCCCTCATTCAGCCACAGTCCAGGGGCTTGCATGGCTCCCCTCCCACCCTGCACTCAGCCCGTGGCAGGCAGGCATCAGGTGGGCGGATCAGACGCTGCGTTGTGCTGGTGACCGTGATCGGCTCGCAAATGGACGGTGACCAAGCTGTTGAATCTGGTCAGAGGTGACCCAAGACTTCCACTTGAGTGACCAGGAAAGACGGATTTGGGGGCTGTGAGCTGTGACCCTGGTGCAGCCAGTGCCGCTGCAGGGAAATAACCCAAAGGACAGTGCAGCCAACCCCTGGGGAAACTACAGCCTTGGGATGGGAAGAGCTAAGACCCTGAGGCAGCGATTGAGCCTCTGGATCAATCTATGCCTGAAGCCAGTACACGACTGTGTCAGTTCAGCGCCAAGACCAGATGAGAGGTACAAGAAATCTACTGGAAGAAATGCCTGCAGAGGGTGAGAGGGAGGAAAGCAGAGTGGGCAGGGATGTCTTCAGACCGAGCAGGTCTGGCGCCTGCGGGACGGCAGGAGGAAGGAGCTCCAGGGCCGAGGAGCCCAGTCTGAGGTGCAGCCGGAAAGTCTCAGCCAGGCTGACGGCGTCCTCAAGCCAGCGCTGCCCCGCGTCCTGCAGGAAGGCCTGCACCCATCCCAGAAAGAGAGTTCACAAAGGAAGACAGACAAATGGCCAGTACATTTATGGGGAAACAATCAACTTCTCTGGTGACCAAAGAAATCCAGGTTAAAACATCCATAAATATCACCGTAACCGCTAGACCAGCTGGGGCTGAAAGAACAGCATGAGGTCACGGGGAGGGAGTGGGGCGGGGACTGCCTCTCCCGCTGTAGGGAGAGTAAATGGGCGCTTTCTGGGGGTGACCTAGCCCGACCCACCCAAGTCCCCACAGTCACAGCCCACCTTCGACCGCAAAACCACGTCTCGTCATGTGTGCTTCCAAAACAGAGATGTGAACAAAGACAGGTGTGCAAGGAGATTTGAGTGCTGTTTCAGGATGGGGTGGGGAACGCTTTTTTGCCAGGTGTGCATGTGAGTGTGAGTGTGTGCAGTGTGTGTACGTGGAGGTGACTTGCAGGTGGGTCAGACTGCATGCGTGCGCGTGCCCGTGTGTGCCCCCCACGGCGACAGGGCCTGACTGACTTGGCGGGAGTGGGTGGCATGCGGCCGGGTGGAGAGGGGAAATACTGGTTTGCACAAGTCACCAAGGCTGCTTTGCAGAAAGGGAGGCCAGGGTCAGAGGCCAGGAGGCCGCAGCGCGTCGTCTCGGCGTGAAAGCCTGACGTCTGCGCGGACTTTGGTTCTTCTGGGCACGGAGGACGGGCGCCTCGCCTGGGCGGCAGGGACGGAAGGCGGGCTCGCGTCTCCCCGGCGACCGGGGTGCAGGCGCGCCGCTCTTGCCTCTGGGATCCTGACCTCGCGCAGTCGGGCTGCCGGCGCCGCTCAGGGGCCCGCACGCACAAGCGTCCCCCCACCGCGCACCCCCGGTGCTGCCGTCCCGCAGTCCGACGTCCGCCCCGTGGTGGCTGTGACCCCACACGGGCCCGTCTGAATGCAGAGGCCCTGGCCCTGCCCGGGGAGCCGTGGAGGCCCCGGCGCGGCCCCTTCTCTGAGCCAGACACAGACCCACACCCTCGGCAGCTCGGGCCCCAGCCTCACTCGCACGGAGCACAGGCGCTGTTGCCCCAGGCAGGGCCCGCGGCTGCGCGAGCAGAGGGCATCTGAGCAGCCGGCAGGCGCCCCGCTCCTTGGAGGAAGCCGCCGAGCAGGAGGCCCTGACAGGTGAAGAAGGGAAGGGTCATCCCGCGGGAACCTGGTGAGGACGGGCTCCGCGCGGGGTCGGGGAACCTTCTGGAACCGGGAGCAGGCTGGAGTGGCTGAGCTCGGCAAGAAGGAGGGAAGGGGCGTTCAGGACGAGGCAGGGAGGCCAGAAGCGCGCAGCCCAAGGCACAGTTTGACCGTGTCCCCGACGAGAGGGGCGAGTTCCAATCACGGAGGGCATCTCACGCTTCATTAGAGAAGGTCAGGCTTTCTGCCCTGCGGTGGGCGGTCGGGGGACGGAGCGCGGCTCATGCAGCGTAGCTGGGAAGCACCCAGCAGGCGGGTTGGACGCGCAGGAGAGCGAAGCGAGGGCGGAGGTGCCATGGGAGGGAGGGGCTTCCGCAGCCAGGAAGAGGCTCCCCAGGGGGGAGGGGGGGAGAGCTTCCCCCACGGAGAAAGGAGGGAAGGCAGGCGCAGGCAGGGCTGGGGCTTGGGGGCAGGAACTTCAGGCTTTGTGGCTTCGGGTTTCTCCCTGGAAGAGGTGCACACTCGTGTCCAAGAGGAAGGGGAGGAGGCGGACCTGTCGTGCTCCTGGGGATATGGGTGTCCCCGAGCCTGGACCGGGAGCGGGCAGGGCCGACCTGACTTCTCCTCTGAAGTCTCTGCGCTGCCTTCCAGGGCCCTGGCTGAAGCTGTGAGCAGTCACCGGCGGGAGAACAGGTGGGGCAGGTGGGGCGCAGCGGCCTCCGACTGTCGTGGGCTGAATGGCAGCCCCCCAGGCACACGTCCATGTGCCAACCCCGGGGCCTGTGAATGTGACCTCACTTGGAGACGGGGTCTGTGCAGGTGGAATTAAGGTGAGGATCTTGAGATGAATCATCCTGGGTTAGGGCGGCCCCTACAGCCAGCAGCTGGCTCCCTAAGGGAGGAGAGAAAGGGGGAATGGGGGCCCACGGGAGGGAGGCCAGGCGAGGCCAGAGCAGAGACCGGAGTGTGTGGTCCACAGGGCCGGGCTGCCACTCCAGGAGCGAGAGAAGCAGCGGCAGATCTGCCCTCAGATCCCCCGGGAGGAACCGGCCCTGCGACGCCCAGGTCTCAGATTTCTGGCCTCCAGAACTGAGAGGACCAACTCCTGTGGTTTTCAGCGCTCAGGGAACTCATAACAAGACTTTAAAACAAGCTTCACATATAACGGTGATAACAATGAACATCAGAACACACGAGGGGAGTCCTGTTTTCCTGTACACTCTGTGGCGGCCCCTGCAGGCAAGAGATTAGACAGGGAGTGTCTGCCAGTGGGGGAGGGGAGGTGACTTCATTTCATTTGATGTTTATATGGTCCTCAGTGTTGCCAGGGCTTCACAAATCTCATCTCTGGCCAACCGTGGCCCCAATGTTGTCAGAGGTTCCAAAATTTTCAAGAGAACTAGAAATTTCAAATTCCATGTGATATTTCTCAGTATTTAAATGTTGGCAAGAAGCAGCATGCGCTAAAATGCTGTGGGTCAACACCGCGTCTGAGACACCTGGGGCAGCTTCTCTGGAGACCCCGCGGGGCTCACGCCCGCTCTTCAGCCAGGAGCGACCTCCCGGTAAGCAGCGAGGGCTGTCGGGAGCCGATCAGGACTCCCGGGGGCTGGTTGACACCCCGCTGGGGCTTGAAACTGGCCGTGGCGGGAGGGTCACACCGCAGACCCTGGCAGAGGCTGCAGCTCCCGCCGCCCCTCCACCTCCACCGCACAGTCTCGGCCCCTTGTTAACCCCTTGCTTCCCAGCATGCCCTCCCCACCAGGGCCAGCTTGGCCCTTTCTTCCCCACAAGCAGGGCCCTTTTCCATGCGATGACCACAGGGAGGCGGGCTAATGTCAGGCTCTCCCCACCTCTAATCCACGGGCCCAGAACCCGCATAGCCCACCTGGGCTGACCCCACTCTCTCCGCCTTGGGCGCGGTGGGCCGCCTGCTTGGCTGTGGCCGGGATGGCTGCCTGCACTTTCTCTCTCTGCTGCGGTCACTAAGGGCATGAGATACACACCTGGAGGTCCTGGCAGCAGTTCTGGGAGGGAGCCTGCCTGAGAATACAGTCAACGCCCAGGGCAGCAGAACTGAGGGAAGGAGGGAGGGCGGAAGAGGGAGACGCACACACACATAGAACACACACAGTGTAGGGAATCCACGCGTAGCACATACATACACACGTGTGCAGTCCCTCCCCATTGTTGGCGGATTCCGTACTTGCGCATGTGCCTGCCCACTGGAATCTATCTGTAACCTCACCATCGGTACTCATGGTTCTTCCTGGTCACTCGGGGACGTGGCAGAGCAGGAGAGACGTGGCTGGCCCGACACGCATTTTCCTCGGGGCGGAGTCAGGCAATGCTGCCGTCTTGTGTCAGCTCTGGGGCAAGTGCACTTCGTGTCTGTTTAGGGCCACGTTTTTTGCATTTTTGTGCTTTTTGTGGGTGATTTCACTGTTTAAAACAGCCCTCAGCACAGAGCTGAAGCGCCATCCAGTGTCCTAAGGACAAGAAGGCTGTGATGTGCCACTGAGAAAATGCGTGTCACAGGGGTTTCTTTCTGGTGTGGTCACAGCACTGTGGACGTGAAGTCCACATTCCTGAATCAACAACATAGATTAATTGAGATTTCTTTAAACAGAAACGCACATAAAACAAGGTTATGTATTGATTAGTTGATGAAAATGTTGTGACCAGAAGCTCACAGGAACCCAACTCTGTTTTACCCCTAAGAACAGCAATTTAGTATCCACTGATTCAGTATTCGCAGTGATTTTATAGAACGTAACTACTGAGAATAATGATAATAGACCAAATACACAAACACGTGTGTATATGTGTGTGTGTATATATATATATATATATATATATATATATATATATATATGGGTGTAAATTGTAATGATATCATTTAAGCCCCTGGATCCAGCTATGTCTGAAGCCCTAGATCCATCACACAACCCCTGGTTATATAAATCAGTACATTTCCTCTTTTGGTTAAACTTGTGTGGGCTGGAACTCTACTGCTTGCTAACAAAAGCTTTCTTTTTTTTTTTTAAATTAATTTCTTTTTTTAAATTTATTTATTTATTTTTGGCTGCGTTGGGTCTTCGTTGCTGCGCACGGGCTTTTCTCTAGTTGTGGCGAGCGGGGGCTACTCTTTGTTGCAGTGAGTGGGCTTCTCACTGCGGTGGCTTCTCTTGTTGCGGAGCACGGGCTCTAGGCATGCAGGCTTCAGTAGTTGTGGTTTGCGGGCTTAGTAGTTGTGGCACACGGGCTTAGTTGCTCCGCAGCATGTGAGATCTTCCCAACAAAAGCTTTCTTACTAACACATTACCCAGGATGTAATTTCTTAGTTCTAAGAAGGGGTCTCCTGGGAATCACAAAAAGATCTTTACTTGCCAAGCACCTTGTCCAAGCTGACAGCAGGAAAGCTCACCACTTTTGGTGACATTTGGGAGCAGTGAGAGTCAGGGTAGGACACGGGCCCCCCTGTGGGCCATCTGACATTCCTCTCCCCTCCGGGCAGTCTCCCCAACTCTGGTTTTCCAGCTGAACCCCCCAAGGTAGGCAACAAAGCAGAGCCGTCATGCAGGAAGATTTACAACAGACTTTTGTACACGCGTGTGTGCTCGCGGACACAGCGCCCCAGCCGCTGCCTTTCATTTCATTTAGTGTGAAGGAGCAAGCGGGTCCCAAACTGCATGTACTCAGTCCTCATAAATCAGACATCTCTGAGCACCTTCTGCGACGGCCGGCTCTGGGCGGGGCGTCACTGCCCTGCTCCCGGCTTTCTTCTCGCCACCGGGAACGGTCCCGAGAACCGGTGGGCAGGGAGACCCCTTCCAGAGTGCAGGGGTGGGTGTCAGTGCACCCTGTGTGATGCGTCCGTGGAGGAAGAATGCGTGGGTGGGCGTCCACGAGTAGGAAGCTATCCTTCCCGCTTGTCTCAGAGCCCCGGCCCCGGGCACCCCTGGCCTGCGGACCGCCATACGCAGTGTTCACCAGACTCGCTCCTCCTCACCTCCCAGGCCCGAGCTCTGGTGTCGTCGCCCCCGAGCGTGCCCCGACCCCCACTGAGCCCCCGCAGTCCGTCTGTCTCGTCATCCTTCACGGTCCTCGTCACCACGGAGCAGGCATCTCAGAGGTCCTGGCTGTGTGTGCCTGAGCTTTGTCTCCAGTTCAGACTCTGGGCCTCAGCGACAGTGCCTGATAAACACTTGCTTCCCGTTTCCTGGGACGGAGGAGAGGTGAACTGCCCGGTCTGCCTCGGAGAAGCCAGTGGACACAGACCGGTGGGGTGGGCAGTGGAGGTGACGGGGACCCCAGACTAGCCCTCTTGTCGAGGCGCCAAGGGTCTCGAGGGGCCCCTAAGCAGCTCCTGTACGAGTAGGAACCTAGTCCCGAGGCTGGGGACTTGCCTCTGGGAAGTTGCCCAGCTCCACGCCCCTGTTCCCAGCTGGAGGTTCGGGGTGTCTGCAAACACAGCTCCAGAAAGGAGGGGAAGGCGCTGGCCGGGGGTACTGGTGAAGGCGAGCTGGCAGTGAGCTCTAATCAAAACCTCAATTCCTCACCAAGCTCACAGAGAAGGGGGCGCCGAAGCAGACGGCAGAGAGGGCGTGTGGGTGGCTGAATCGCTCCAAGCTTTGGAGGACACCCGGCTTTCCACCCTGTCGTAACTCCATGAGTTAATTTTTAGGGGAAATCAATGCTCTTCTGTGCTGGCCAAGAAAACATTTCTGCAGCTCTTCCCATCCCTGACCCAATGGGATCGGATTTGGCCAAAGTGGCGCCTGGGAGAGTGGCAGATGGACTCGTGGACCCCCCCCCAGACCTCACCTGCCCTCTGCCCACACGCATGTGTCCCCCGCGGGCGCACCCGTGACACTCCAGGCAGCGGTCACTGGAACCCGCCAAGACAGGTCCAGGTCTGAGGCTGAAGGAGATCACAGCCTCTGCCAGAGCTGGTGCCCTGGGGCCACCTGCATACAAAGTTACCATCGTGCTCGGCCATCACAAGGGTGTCCGGAGAAGGTGGGAAAATGGGAAGCCAGCAAGGAACAGTGGGAGCGCTGCCCAGATGCTTTGTGCCGGGGGTGCATCACAGAGCGACTGCCAGTGCTGTGGCTCCGGGGCACACGTGCTGCCCCGAGACTTGTCAGGTGTCCCCAGGACATCCTGAGGCCCTTCAGGCACAGGAATGTCACCTGCCCGTTTTTCTAAACAAACCATCTAGAATAACCTGTAACAACCTCATTAGAAAAACAATCTGTGCTGCTTCAAGGCTTCCAGAGCCGGAGCCCGGAGCGTGGGCTTCTCAGTTTTGTGAGCGCCGGCCTGGGCCTTTGCCAGCTCTCACGACTATATAATTTAATCTAATTGATCAATTAAATCCAAATAATTTTTCAACAAGCTGTAATAACAGTTCTATAATTTCAGTTCTACATATAATTTTCTTAACGACTTTATCAAAGGAAATTGCTCACTGGGACTTGCTCTGTGTGTGGGAGCTGTCATCTCCACAACTCCGAGACCCACGCAGCTGCGGGCAGCAGCCCACGCGCAGAGCTCGCTGACGGGGTGGGGTCGCGTCCCCCCCCAGAGGAGGCAGCTTCCCGTCTACCTGACTAGTGGCCCTGCTGAGTCACGTCCAGGCGAACTGCTCAGGCGGGCTGGTCATCAGACCTGGTGGAGATACTGTGGTTCTCTCTGCCTCATCTGTTGAATTATGTTCCGTTACGCTGAGTAATAATCAGGCGCCCAGAACAGCAGAGGCCCGCACTGAACAGTAATGTTTGTCCACGGCTAGGTCAGCCGGTTCTCCGGGCTGGCTCGGCTGTTGTGAGAGGACAGCTCTCCCCTCCACACGTGGACCCTTGGCTGAGATGGCTCGGCTCCTCCGGCGGGCTGGCCCGGGCGCCTTCTGGAAGTGCTCACGGAGAGGCAAGAGAGGGCCTGAAAATGCACAAGGGCTGTCTCAAGCCTCCGGCTGCATCTAGGCTGCTCTGCCCATGGCCAAAGGAAGGGGTGCGTCAGAGTGGGGGGCCCGCAACGTGTGGGACAAAGGGCTGAAGGGTGGGGGCTGCTCCTGGGGTCACAGATGCCATCAATCTACCCAGAGCTCTTTGGTCGCTGGCAACAGACACTGATCCCGAATAACAAGTGCAGGAATAGGATCTACTGGGAAGATGTGAGCAAGATAGGAGGTGAAGGGCACAGCCGAACTGGGAGAAAGGCCAGCCCCCCCTGGACGGGAGTGGGTGGCGGCAGAGATTGGGGGCGGAGCTCCGTGGGCCTCTGGTTGGACCACCGTCAGCCTGTCTCTGCTCAGGAGCCAGATGCTAAGGAGACAGAGGCCAGCTGGCTTCTCTTTGGAGGGCAGGGAATGGCGTCTGGCCGGTCCCTCCAAGACTTCACACAGTGGGGCAGCAGTGACCCCAAATAGAAGAGGGCTGCAGTTTCCAGAAGTGGAAGGAGCGGGTGTGGGCTGCAGAAACAACGGAAGTCCCCGGTGCGAAGCTCCCTCGCACAAACTTTCCCAAGAATGCCCCCACGGTGCCCCCAAAATGCAGCTTCGCCCTTGGAGCGGCTCTCGCCATCACTGGGCTCTGGAGGCTCTGGCTTGAGGTGCTGAACTGCGTCACTGGGGCACCCCCGTCACAGCCGATCCCGTGCTGTCAGCTCCCGGCCTGACATGCATGCATGTGTGGGCATGCGCCCTGTGGGTGTGTGCATGTGTATGTGTGTGCGAGCATGTGCACACATGTGTGTGTACACGTGTGTGCGAGCATTGTATATGTGTATTATGTGTACACCTATGTGTGTGGTGTTTATGTGTGTGCATGTGTTTGTGTGTGTGCACATGTGTGGTGTTCGAGAATGTGCATTGTGTAGTCATGCGTGTGTGTATTGTGATGTGCATTAAGTGTGGACGTTTGTGTGTGTGCGTACATGTGTATGTCATGTGCCACATGTGTGTGGTGTGCGTGTGTGCATGTGTGTATTGTGTGGTTATGTATATGCACGTGTGTGCGCGTGTGTGGGTGTGTATATGTGAATGTGTGTGCAAGCATGTGTGTATGTGTGTGCTTGTATTGTATACATGTGTGCACATGTGTGCCTGGTGTGTGTGTGCGTGCATGTGTTTTCATGTGCACACGTGTGGTGTGCGCATGAATGTGTGTTGTGTGCTGGTGTGTACTGGGATGTGTACGTATTTGTGTATTATGTGTGGCGTGTGTGCCAATGTATGTGCGTACACACGGGTATGTGCTGTGTTATGTGTGCCCCTTTGTGTATGTGTGTGTTCCCATGTGATTGTGTATGTGCTGGGGGCTGTTCCTGAGCCTCTGCCTTCCTTCCAGCATTGGGGATCTGAGGGCGCTTGGGTGGCCTGGTGGTGCTGGGCAGGCCTCTGGTGTGTCCTTTGAGATGGGGGACATTTAGAGACTTCTGTGTCCTGGAGACCCCACATCGAGAGCCACTGAGGGACACAGCTGAGTTCAAGCCTTGCTTCTGTGACCTTGGGCAAGTCCCCTCACCTGCCCGTGTCTCAGCCTTAAGCTATTTCACCTGGGGAACACAGGGATGAGTGGCAACTGGAGGGCCACTTGGGGCGCATGTGCTCAGGGCTGACCAGTCAGTGCGGGTTCTGCCCAGCCCCCAGCCTGCCGATGAGAGCGTGACAGCCCCCGTTCTGGGGGGACAGGGGTAGAGGAAGAGCCGGCTGCAGCCGCCCTGTCTGGTTCCGCTCTAGACCTGCCGCTGTGTTCGTCTGCTGGGCCACCCTACCGAGCACCACGCACACTGGCCCCTGCAGCAGACGTTTGCGCCCTCATTGCGCTGGAGGCTGCAGGGCCAGATCCTGGTCCTCAGGGCGGGTCCCTCCGAGGCTCTCCCGGTGGCTGCTGGCAGTCCCTGGTGTCCTTGGCGTGGCGCCTCGCCCCCTCCACGTCTGTCTTTGTGTGGCCCTCTCCCTGGGTGCGTGTCTGTGTCCAAATCTCCCCTTTTTATAAGGACACCAGTCCCATGGTGGATGAGGGTCCACCCGCTCCAGTACGACCTCATCTTAACTTGACTAATTACATCTGCAAGGACCCTGTTTCCTAGTGGGGTCACGTTCTGAGCCACTGGGGGTTTGGGATGTCAACGTGTGCGTTTGGGGGGGACACAGTCTGACCCACGATAGCCAGTGAAGGGCTCGTGGCCTTGAGCGGAACACCTCAGCTCTCTTGACTGCCTTTCTGGTCTGAGAAGCAGAGGTGCTTTCCACCTAAGGCTGTGAGGGTTTAAACAATAAACGCGTGTGAACTGTGAACAATAGGGCCTGGCGCTTTGGAGGCACCCGGTAAACGTCAGCCATCCTGTTATTCATCAGGATAAGAGTGCAGGCCCCACCTCCCGGCCTGCCGCGTCCGCCACTGCCAGGTAGACACCAGCTCCTCTGGCCCTACCTCCCTGACCCAGACTTCCTTCCCTCCTGTGGCCTCGGCCCAGGGAAGGGGCGCTCCTCCGGGCCCGGCCCAGCAGGAGAAGATCACCTGTTTCGGGCTCTGTCCCCACCTGAGGGGCTGGGGTGGAGGACTCTCAGAGAGCCTTGTGGTGAAATTCACAGAATTTCTCCTGAAACCGGCAAGAGAGCTTTCCATTACTTCTCCAGAAGAGTAAGTGCTCCCCCAGGCTCCAATCACAGGCTCCTGTGGAACTAAGTTTTCCCAGACAAGCCCCGTTTCAATCTGAACACCTGACTCCTCACACGGCAGACTGCTGAGATTCCCACCCAGCCGGGGAGAACACGGTGCCCTGGGAACCCTGGGATCTGAACCCCCAGGCCTTGGAAATGAGGGGGATGGATCTGGAGCTCCAGGAGAGACCTTGCCCCCCACACCTGGACCGGGGCTGTGGAGGTTCAGGGTCTTGCTCCAAGCCCCTCTGGCTCTACTCTGTATCTCCTCCAGTGCAACGTCATTTCAAAGAGGGCCTTCACATGTTCCCAGTAGATCTGTTTTCTTTTGTCCACCAACACTTCTTCAAAAATTCGAGTTATTTGCCAATATTTGCAAACCAGAATATTTCCCATTTAAAAGGATTTCTGGTGTCTCTAGAAGTACTGAGAGATGTGGCCACCTAGGGCTTCTATTTCCTCATGGAAAAAGTAGATGGAGCTGAGCAAGTACCACTCCTTTTAAAAGGACATACAAATCCAGTTTGCCACACTCCCGTCTGGGCCACTTCGGCCATTTACTTTACCTTTCTGGTCTGTGGACTTTTAAGTTTGGGATCAATTTTACAGAACGCTGACCCTTCTTCAAATCTCCTGTGCCAGGAGCAAAAGTGCTACCACCATCATCACCACCATCACCATCACCACCACCATCACCATCACCATCACCATCACCATCATCATCACCATCATCATCACCATCCCATTATCCCCATTAGCATCACTGTCACCATCACCACCATCACCATCATCATCATCATCTCCATCATCATCATCATCTCCATCATCTCCACCTCCTCCACCACTGTCTATATGCATATCCCTATATACTCACACAGAGACTCTCTGTGTCTCTCTGTCTCTCTCTTTCACCAGATTCATTTCTTTACCTCTGACCTCTTTCAGAGCTCTCTCAACATATCCAAGTGTTGGCAGCTCATGCAAGTACAAGTTAGCGCAACTGGGTCAGAGCTGGTGGGGGTGAGAGTGGTGGTAGGTGGAGGTGGGGTTGGAACTCTGTGTTAAGAATACCCATCTTGGGACTTCCCTGGTGGTGCAGTGGTTAAGAATCCGCCTGCCAATGCAGGGGACACAGGTTTGAGTCCTGGTCCGGGAGGATCCCACATGCCGCGGAGCAACTAAGCCCGTGCACCACAGCTACTGAGCCTGCACTCTAGAGCCCATAAGCCATAACTACTGAGCCCACGTGCTAGAGCCCGTGCTCTGCACAAGAGAAGCCACCTCAATGAGAAGCCCGTGCACCGCAACGAAGAGTAGCCCCCGCTCACCGCAACTAGAGAAAGCCCGCGTGCAGCAACAAAGACCCAACGCAGCCAAAAATAAATAAATAAATTTATTTATTTTAAAAAAAGAAAAGAAAAGAACGCCCGTCTTGCACAGACCTCCTGGGGAAGACGTGTCGGTGAAACCTGCTCATACGGTGCATCTCGCTTTGGCTCCGTGTCCAGCTGAGGAAGGATACCCATGCCATTATTTTCTGTTAACCGCTGTCTGGTATTGACTGAGCGTCCAAGATTTCTTCAGGGAGCCACCTATTCTCAATCCATTGGTTGAGGTGAGGTAGACCCCACTTCTAGCTCTGGAACAGTGCAGGGCTCCTCAGGCAAGTGAGCGTATTCCATGCCCGTGGTCCGAG
The DNA here is from genome assembly GCF_965194805.1 of Balaenoptera borealis. Classification (NCBI taxonomy): domain Eukaryota; kingdom Metazoa; phylum Chordata; class Mammalia; order Artiodactyla; family Balaenopteridae; genus Balaenoptera; species Balaenoptera borealis. The sequence continues at coordinate 91,348,261 of NC_138875.1, forward strand.
GACTGCTATGGAGGTGGACACGTGGCCCAAGACAGGCCAACACGACTCAATTCTTGGACTTTTTTGTGGAAGACTGGCGAATGGTGCTTTTTTCCCAAGGGGTTTGCACGTCTGGTGGGATATGGGTGAGGAGCTGCCGGGGGTCATCTTCACAGGGACTGGGGAGCCTGACTGAGAGTGAAGCGCTCAGCAGAGAAGCAGAGGGTGGGTGGAGCGGGAGGCCCCGGGGGCACTCGTTTATTTATTTATTTTTGGCTGCATTGGTTCTTCATTGCTACGCGCAGGCTTTCTCTAGTTGTGGTGAGCGGGGGCTACTCTTCGTTGCTGTGCGTGGCCTTCTCATTGCGGTGGCTTCTCTTGTTGCGGAGCACGGGCTCTAGGTGCGTGGGCTTCAGTAGCTGTGGCACGCGGACTCAGTAGTTGTGGCTCGCGGGCTCAGTAGTTGTGGCTCGCGGGCTCTAGAGCTCAGGCTCAGTAGTTGTGGTGCACAGCCTTCATTGCTCTGCGGCATGTGGGATCTTCCGGGAACAGGGATCAAACCCATGTCCCCTGCATTGGCAGGGGGATTCTCAACCACTGCACCGCCAGGGAAGTCCCGGCCCTGGGAGCACTTGAACCCCTGCACCTAGTTGTGCCTGAATCCACTCTCATGACCAATAAATCTGCTCTTCTGCCATTTTGAGTTGCGTTTCTGTCACTTACAATCAAAATAGCCTTGGCATATTCGGCTCCTTTCGCAGAAGACATTTCTGGAAATGTTCCAGCCCAGGGCTCAAAGGTCACTTTATCCTCTCAGCTTCAATTTCCTTCCTGGAGAAATGGGGTAATTGTACCGGCCTCGATGAAATAATGCACACGCTGTGACCCAAGTTGCCTCCTCAGAACCAGCAAGAGGTGGACACTCCAGGGTCTGGGTCCTGCCCTGACCCCACCCCGCCCAGCTCTAGCTGGGACTCCTGGGCAACAGGGACCAGCATGTTCTCCTGGCCCTGGGGACTGCTTCACCGTGGTGGTCTGGCCTCGAAGATCTCCAGCCAAGCCAGCTGTGCCCTCTGGGGGTGAGCACTGGCTCCTTGGGAGGCCGTTAAGGCCGGGAAAGGTTGGTGGCCCCCCAGACACCCTGACACATCCCTAGAGGCAGCACAGGACCATGTCCACGCCTCTGCCCCAGGGAGTCGTGCTGAGACCCAAGACCCCAGACTCACAGCCCCGGGCGAGTGGGGCTTTCGGGCAGGACACCTGTGCCCTCACCTCACCTCCTGACTCCCCTGTTTGGCCACCCTCCGCTCAGCTCAAGCTGACCAAGTTACCATCTCAGATGGCCGTGGCCCCCCAGGTACTATTTTTCTTGTTGTTTCAGAAGCACTGGTCCCAGAGACAAGCGTCAGATTTTCTCATCTGTAAAATCTGAAGGCAAAAGGATGAAAGAGAGAGAGTCTGGACCTTCTTCCCGCACAGAGTCCACACACACTGGCCACAACAGCCATCACCTGAGACACACGTGTGCGGGACAAGATGTGTTATGGGGGCTTGCACTGCAGAGCTTGTTTCCTTGGAGGCTCCCAATTGCCCCAGTGGATAAATAAGGTGGAGAGTCCAATAATTTCATAGGTGAAACTGGCACCAAGAGACTGACCGACCTACAGACAAATAATTAGAAACAGACGTGGAAAGAGCACAGGTGGACTGAGCCTCTTGTTGCACCATAAGTCAGACCCCCCAGACCCCTAGCTGCCGTGCCCTGAGTCCCCAAGCCAAGAACCGAGGGTCCCCATCCTTCCCCCCAGCCCGTCAAGCGCCCAGGACCCCCTCTCCTTCCCTCTTCTCTCCTCCACACGCCTCCCCACGGCCCCCAGTACCAGACTCTGTGTCCTGGTGGGAGAGAGGCCGGAGGGGACCAGGGGCAGTGACTGAACAAGCACCGCACATTCCTTCCCAAAGAAACGCTTCCTCAAGTAGATGAACTTAACTCTCCTCTCCTCCTGCCAGTATCCCCACGCCTAGCAGTTCGATGACGCCGTGGGTCCAAATGCTTCCTTCCCCGCCTCTCCCCGAGCAAGCTCAGGGAGGAAGAAGGAAGTGCGCTGGCGTAGAAATACGTAAACAGATAAATGTGAGAAGCGGGTCTAGGGTGGGCCTGGGACTCACTTAGAACTCTGTGTGATTCTGATTATTATCCTTTCACGTTTTCCAGACCAGTCCAGAGAAAGAGACAGAACTGCTGCAAACTGGCTTCTAAAGCTGGCTTCCCCCTGGGGCGGGGAGTGTGGGCCCCGCTCAACAAGCAATGATTAAAGCAGGAATCCCGACTTGTCATCAGGAAGCAGCGCAGGCTCTGAAATGACTTTGCTAAGCTTCTCTCCCTCCCCAGGCAGCCCTGAACGTCCCCGATAATGCGGACAGGGCTGCCTCTGCTGCCCCGCTCAGAAATATTTGATCTCTTAGCTTATCAGTGGGAGCAGCTTCCCTTTGCTACATGCCTCGAATGTTTCCACAGAAACGTGACCAGGTTTTCTCAGAACCTTCCACGTGCCTCTGTCAATCTAACAAGGGTCCCAGGTGAGGAATGCTACATGATACGGGCTGAACAGCGAGGGATTTGGGGCCGGTCAGCTCGACCTCCAGGCTGGAGAGGGAGCGGGGGGTGTGGCCCAGCGCTGAGCATCACTTCGGCACGTGGCAAGGAGCAAACCCACAGACAGGCAGATCGCAGCAAAGCTGGGCGGAGCCTGCCTTCTCGCCTCTTCCACCTGGACATACAGCTGGACTACATTTCCCAGACTCCCCTGCTGCCAGGTGTAGCCATGTGACAGAGTTCTGACCAATGGTGTGTGAGCGGAGATGATGGGCTTCCCTTCCAGGTCTGGACCTGAGGATCATGGCTCTGTCCCCACCGCTGGCTGAATGGAGAGGATTCAGAGGGACAGAGGAGGACAGAGCTGCAAGACACGAGAGGGGCCTGGGTCACTGACCCTGATGACCTACACTGAATGATGACATGAGCTTTTTTGGGTTTTTTTACTTTTTTTTTTTTTTAATTGAAGTAGAGTTGATTTACAATGTTGTGTTAGTTTCTGGTATTCAACAAAGTAATTCAGGTATACATATATAGATATACCCACATATATATATTCTTTGTCATATTCTTTCCCATTATGTTTTATTACAGGATATTGAATACAGTTTCCTGTGCTCTACAGTAGGACCTTGTTGTTTATCTATTTTATATACAGTAGTGTGTACTGCTAAGCCCAAACTCCTAATTTATCCCTCCCCTATCCCCTTTCCCCTTTGGTAACCATAAGTTTGTTTTCTGTGTCTGTGAGTCTGTTTCTGTTTCGTAGATAAGTTCATTTTTGTCATCTTTTAAATTCCACATATAAGTGATATCATATGGTATTTGTCTTTCTCTTTCTGATTTACTTCACTTAATATGATAATCTCTAGGTCTATCCATGTTGATGCAAATGGTATTATTTCATTCTTTTTTATGGCTGAGTGATATTCCATTGTACATATAGAGACATGAGCTTTTTAATGCAGAAAGTAAATATTTTTCTGAGATTTTGAAATTTCATAGTGTATCTCTACCAGCAGCTAGCATATTTTACATTTGCTGATATAATGCTCTGAGGCAATATTTGGTGGGTTGGTCAGGACTTCATCTGTGGCAAATAACAGAACACCCAACTCAGAGGGGCTTGAGCAGAGTAGATGGAATTTATGAGCTCCTGTAACTGTGAAGTGAGAGACAGGTGGAGTTCAGGCACAGCTTGATCAGGGATCCAAAAAGAGCACCAGGAACGCATGTCTCTCCCAGCACAGCCCCTCTACACTGGCTCCCGTTTGGCCAAGCTCACCTCTGTGGGGACGGAAGTGCCTGGCCGAGCCCGGCGGGGGTCATCACCCCAGAGTCCTTGTCTCTGGAGGGGTCACATGTGCTGGGGGACATGAGCTCTATTTGTCCAGGCTGAGGCATACTGACCCTTCAGCTCAATCAGAGTCATGAGTGGAGGAAGGGCACCTGCACGCCAACAGGGAGGCTGTCGTTAGAGAATCCTGGGGGCACTCTTGGCTGGTTCCAGGGAAGACCGTGGTGCCTGAGCCAGCGGATGCAGGCACAGGGGAGGGTCGTGGGGCAGAGCAGATGTTGGACACAAGCATAGCCCACCCACCCGCTTCCCTTGGGGACCTCCCTCCCTCCCACCAAATGGCTCCAGGGGCGGCCTCCACTTCCACACATCATGCAGATTGACCCAACCCAGCCCAAGTCCTGCCCTGAGGTTTCTATTCCACAGGAGGAACAGAGTGAGGCTTTAGACCCTGAGGGCGCTGGCACTGGGGCTGTTAGCCCATCCTTCCTGGGAGGGAGACCCCGGTGTGATGGAGCTGAGCTGAAAGCCCCAAGACTCGAGACTCAGGCACGGGAGAGCCAAGCCCTGCCATCTGCCCCTGCCTTGCATCCCCGAGACTGCCTTCAACACATCCCTCCTTTGCCAAAGTGAGTTCAAGTCGATTTTCCATCACTCAAAGCCAAAGGAACCTGAAAACACAGACTTCTTCTACAGACGGAGTTCTTCCTTCTCTATTGTGTGTGATGAAACTTTAGATTTACCTGAAGTCCTTTCAGCTAGTCTGTGACCTGAAGTGAGACCTACACATGCTCGCGGATGGGCCCCTTCGTGCCGTCTGGGGCCAGGCCCATCCCCAGGAATTCCTGAAGTCTGGCCTGGCGATGCGGCCAAGCGTCCTCAGATCCCTCCCCCCTCCCCCCTCAATGCCTCGAATCTGCCACCAGTAAAAATAGCAATGGGAACAATCCTCGACGTGCACCATTGACATTTCATCATCTTAAATATTCTCAATCTTATATAAAATTAGCTTTAGAACACACGGCTGGTTCCGTCGGTCTGTAACATACAATGACCATGTGATCTCCCCACGTGTTTAAAAGCAGACGGAGACCCCACGCCCTACTGTCGACCGAAAAAATTCACAGCCTAAAAGTTGAGAGTATGTTTTATTTAGCAGACAGACCCGAGGACTCAAGCCCAGGAGACAGAACTCTCAAATAATTCTGAGAGACTGCTCCGAAGAGGTGAGGGGCGGAGCCAGGATACAGAGGAGTTTTTGCAACAAAGACCAGGTGGTTGGGACATCAAAAGATTACTGTTAATTAAAGAAAACCAGATACCTCAAGTTAAGGGATTTAGTGCTTTTCTACATATGGGAAGATGCAAGAGTCTGGGCTCACTGAAGTCATTCCTTTGACGTGCACCTCAGCTCTCTGGGGCCAGTGTCCTGTGTTTTCCCATCCTGAGTCCCCTCAGGGGACACTGTCAGGGGTGGGGGGTGGCTGCAGCAGGTGACTGCTAGATGGGGGGCATCCTGTTTCTAGCCTGAGTTCCCTCAGGGCTCACAGTCCGGCGTAAAGTGATGGCTTGATGGCTGCAACATCCTTTGTTCACTCTTATGGCAGGCAATATCTTTCATTTACCCCACCCTTTGGGTGCCCTGGAGCCACCAGAACTCCGAGGACTCTGGAACCATCTCAGCTGTGGTCACAGGAAAAGTAGATGGGCTGGAAGAAGTTAGTGGGTCTACGGTCCCCACTGACAGAGCGGCCCCTGGACGGATGGAATTTTGGAAACTTGGTCTGTCCCTGATGGTCATGCACAAGTCTGCCTGGTGGGAATCCAGCCAGGAGCCCTCTGTGGCCCACCTGCTCTCAGTCTCACGTCCTCCATAGCAAGAACCTCCCTGTCCCAAGCACCCATATTTCACGCCCGCCCCCAGGAGACGGAAATACTGGTGGTTAGACTTGAGTCTCATGGTCCTCCCCTGCTTTTGTTGGACTCTTGGGGAGACATTTGGAGAAGAAGCAGAAGAGAAGCGGGAGTTTCCCAGCCACCGCAGAGAGTGACTCAGGCGGCTTCTGTTCAGCGGGGAACGGTCCAGCTTCCGAGGGAGCCGGTTCCACCAATTCAGCCCTGCCATCTGCGACGTTCTGTCTCGGATCCGCTGGTGTTTACTTTCTGAAACTTTGCATTCCTGGGGCCTGAGATTGGGAGCAACTGTGTGTGGAAAATATGTGCTTCCTTTCATATGTTCCAGTGACACATAACAGCTTGCTTTCAGCCCTTTAAAACACAAACCAAAAAAGAAGGAAAGAAAGAAAGAAAAGCCTTTGCCAAACACTGTCCCCGCAGAGGAGAAGCCCTGGGGATTCTAGAACAGAAGGTGCTCTGAGAGGCGGGGCACCGCCAGCCGTGTGGCTTTGAGTGCCCGGTTGGTGCAGAGGAAGGTACCAGGTGAGGGCCACGTAAAGGGCCTTTTGTGAGGGGTGAGCACGGCACAGGCCGGCAGGAGCCACCCCGGGGGTCCCACGCAGCAGCCTGGGTGGAGCCCAAGCTTCGCGGAGACATCAGGCTGGGGGAGGGGGAGGGGGAGGGTGTGGCGCCTCAGCTCCAGGCTGACCCTCTGGCCCGCATGCCATCCAGGTTCTTGCTGGTAAGAGGTGGAAACCCAACTTGAACTCACTTGATTGGAAGCAGCACGTGTTACCTCATGAAGTCTAACTCAGGGAAGAGTGGAGTGAAGCTCCTGGGCGATGGAGACCAGAGCTTTGGGGCCTGGGTTCTCTGGTTTCCTTTGCCAAGTGTCTCCTCCCCCTGGCTTCCTCTATGCCAAGCCCCCAGACCCACACTCCATACGGCTGGGCTCTGTAGCAAAGCCTGAGAGCTGTTCATTCTCCAAATGTCTCCTCTCAGTCCCCCACCTGGTAACAGAACCCAGATAAAGACTACATTTCCCAGCCTCCCTTGCAGCAAGGTATGGCCACATGACACATTCTGGCCAATCAGCTGTGATGAGAGTGATGCTGGGCTCACCCGGGGAGATGTCCAGCACCATGTCCTCCCTTCCCAGGTGGGAGACACACCTGGCGGGGAGCCATCCTTAGAACAACACGGGCAGAGACAGGGCAGACACATCTAACGAAGGAAGGAGAACGTGCTGGGAGACATGCCCAGCATGTCTTACAGATCTTGGACAAGTCAGGGCCGGCCTGAGAAATGGCCCACTGGACACAGGTAAGCCAGACAACAGTCATCTCAGCACCGGTCACCCCCCAGGTGTGTGACAGCCCAGAGCTCAGGGCCCCCGAGGGCTTGGCGTGGAACACGGGTCCCCCCCAGCTGTCCCTCAGCCTGAGCCCCGTCCAGCTGCTGGTGGACAAAACTTCTCTCCAGACCAAAACTTCTCTTCCTGGGGTGCCCTCTCTGGGGCCCTGCTTCCCACTGGGTGATGATTTGGGTCCATGAGAGCCTGTTAAGTTCTGTCTCCCTCCTCTCAGGTAACCCAGTGACCTGCTTCATGAGAAAGCACCTGTGTTTGTTTAGCAGGTGCCGAGGGAGCCATGGGTCGCTGGGTATTCAGGCAGGTAGTTCGCCCAGGTGTGGCCATTGGGTGAGGGGTCTTCCCAGGCTCACACCTCCACCTCCCTCCCCACCAGCAGAATCGCTCCAGTCCAGCGGTTCCTGCTGTCACATCTTCCGAAGAGCCATCCCTGTGGACGGAGAAGCAGCAGCGCTTCTGCGAGCCCAGTGTTCTTGAGAACTTACCTTGAGGCTCAGCTGAGTGTACCTCCCATGCTCTAGCCTCCCCTGCCCCTCTGTCCTCCCAGGACCTCTGCTTGGTGTGTTTGCTTCTGCTCCCACAGTCCCAGTAGCCCCCATTGCTTTGAGGATAATACTCAAGTCCTTGCTGTTGTTCCCAAAGCCCCGGGGGTCCAGGCCTGCTGCCCCCACCTCACCTCTCGTCTCTTCTCCCTTCTCACTGTGTTCTAACCACCTGGTCCTCGTGTGATTCCTTGGATGTGCCAGGCCCTCTCCTGCCTCAGGGCCTTTGCACGTGCTGTTCCCTCTGCCTCATCTGTTTCCCTTCCATCAACTTAGCTGTTGCTCAGCTTTCCAATCTTAGCCTCCCTCCCAGAATGTCAGGATCTCCTGCTTTTCTCTTTGTAGTCCCATATGCTTTCTTTCAGAGCACTTACCAAAGTTTATAGAAATGTAATCATGTGGTTATTTGATTAGTGTCTGTCTCTCCTGCTAGACTGGAAGGCCCCCTGAAAACCAAAATATCCATCCCCACCCACCACTGTGTCTTCTGAATACAAGTGTTTGTTGAATGAATGAATGAATGAATGATAAAAAGGCAGACACAGGCCACACAGACATACATGACACAGACAGGCTCTCTGTGGTTCCCTCCATAGGGGTTGGTCCCCAAACAAGGGATTCACACCCAAATCAGGGAAATTGTGAGAGTGGGCATGTTACCCTTCCTGAAGCTTCTGTCTGTGGTCTTGACACTGCACTGGATATATGATCATTTTTAATTCAACCCAAATTGTCCATATGGAAGAGCCAGGAAGCTTGGCTTCAGGAAGGATTCATTAGACAGATGTATCCTTTTATGTTACCTAAGACAAAGCAGTTTAATTGTTTCCATTATCTTTGAGCTTTTATTATCCTGGTTATTGATCTTCCCTTTTAATGAAGCCCATAATTAAGCAACTAGGAGGCTGTGCCTGGTCTTAATGAATACGCTGCAAGGCACAGCTCAGCCAAGGAGCCCCCGAGGCCATGAAGCAGAATCACCATCTCCTCCCATCTCCTGACCTCTTCTGTTCCTTGGCTGGCACGAAGGGCAAAGGTGGAGGAGGGGGGAGCCCAAGGGCTTTCCTGTGGACCCTGTCATCAGTAGTATAAGCGGGAGCCCCCAGCAGACACGCAGGAGGGCCTGGTCCCACCGCAATGGGGCCAAAGCATGGGGAAGGAGAAGAGACGGGCAGAGATGTCGGGGCAGACTCTTGCATCTGACACGCGGAGTCAGGAAGCCCCGTTTCCAGTCACAGGTAACAGTGATGACCGTCTCTCAGCTCAGGGCGCAGAAAATTACACATCTTCCCTTTGTTTCCAGCTAACCATCAGTCACACGCCTGACTCACTCCTTGTGTAATAGACACCTGTGTTTTGCCCGCTCAGAATCCAGTGCCCCTCCTGTGGGGTACCAGCAGCACAGCTTCCCTCGGGGGAGTCCCCTGCAGCGCTCGGTACCCAAGCTGTGGGTGAGGTTGACCTCATTATCTGCTTCCAGGATCGGGTCCTGGCCAATCAGCACATTCCACCCCCTGGCCCAGGGACTGGTTCAGGAAAGAAGACATGACCCAGTCAGGCAAGGTCAGACGCAACCCTAGGATCCTTGCTGCAGCTATTGAGAGGGAGAGAGCGCAGGAGAGAGAGAAAGAGAGAGAGACCTCCAGGGGCCACCTCATGGCGAGAGCCTGCCTGAAGATGAAGCCCACCCAAGAGAGGACAGAGCTGGGAGCTGGGGACAGAAGACTCCTGACAACATGGATTCAGCACCTGGATAAAGCTATGCCTGAAGCTCTGTCTGTCCTTAAATCTTCAGTTACACGTGCCCTTTGGGGCTGGATCCAGGTTGAACTGAGTTTCTGTCAGTTAGGATTGACGTATGATTCACTGTGGTCACAGTAAGTCCAGTGCATCTCCCTGGAGGCTTTCCCCGCCACCTGAAACCATAGTGATGGGGGTGTCAGTTCAAAGGAGCAAGCCCTGTTTGCAAGTGCTGGACAGGCAGAGAAGTGCGTGGCATGCATGACTAGTGCCACGAGATGGCGCTGTTGAGCGCCGGTCCTGCACAGTCCCATGGACACTGTGGGCTGCTGGTCCAGACCCGCAGAGGCTCTGACGGGGCCTCACCTGGGCTCTGTATGGTGGCTCAGCCAGTTGGCCACAAACCATGGTGCCATGCTAGTTTGGAAGGAAGCTAAGGAGATTCCCACTCTGGCCAGCCAGGGTGCTGGAAGGAATCCTGTCCCCTGTCATCCAAGCTCCAGGTCCCCCCCCCATACCCCCCACCTGAGGCCTCCTGGGGGGTTTGGAATCACTTACTCGGGGTTGCACCTGTTGCTGCATAACTAACAAACCACTTAACGGCATAAAACCGCAGCAACCATCTGTTTTGTTCACAAACATATATTCGGGTATAGATTGGTAGGGAGGGGTCATCTCTGTCCCACGAGGCATGGACTGGGGGGCCGGTGAGTTGGTGCCGGCTGTTGGCTGGGCTCACCAGGAGCCTCAGTTTGCCCCCATGTGGCCTCTCTGCGGGCCGTTTGGGCTTCCTCACAGCATGGAGGTCAGGTTCCGAGAGCAGACACCTCAGAGAGAAGCATCACCTTTATGACCTAACCCCAGAAGTCATGTGACATCACTTCTACCCAGGGAGGGGACAGGGACCCCACCTCTCAATGGGAGCATGGAAAATGGAGTTATTTGTGTCCCCCAGAAAAATACAATGGGGTCCTACCCCAGTACGTCAGTGGTGACCTGATTTGGAGGTAGGGTCTTTGTAGATGATCTAGTTAAGATGAAGGTGGGCCCTAATACAACATGACACTTCTAATAAGTGTCCCTATTAGAAGGGACTAGGACACGGGGACAACCATGTGAGGACACGGGGAGAAGACGGCTGTCTACACGCCAAGGAGAGAGGCCTCAGGAGAAACCAGCCCTGCAGACACCTGGATGTCAGACTTCCAGCCTCCAGAACTGAGAGAGACTATAAATGTCTGTTGTTTAAGCTGCTCAGTCTGTGGTACTTTGTTATAGCAGCCACAGAGACTGATACAAGGAGATACTGTTGCAGCCATCTTTGGAAAACACAACCCACCAGAGGATGTGTGATAACCTAGAGTCTCAGAGAAAGTGGGCAGAAGCAAACCAACACATACAAGGCATGGCTCTGCCCCCACCCAGGGTCTGGGGGCAGGGCGGGGGTGGGGCGCATCTTTGGCTGATGGGGAAGCAGCGACAAAAACACAATGAAGCCACCCGTGTCCGACCCCTGACGGGCTCACCTGCACGTTTGTCCAGCAAGATGCGTTTGCTTTCACGTGCTTTCTCTACATCTTCTCATTCAAGCTTCTCAAAACAGGTTATCTTGGCAGATTGCTAAAAAGATTCCAAGTCTGGAAAATGGGCCCATCGGTGCACGTTCTCCCCGAACAGCCCTCCACACTCCCACGCGCGCCCCTTCTTGGAGATCCTGGCTCCGTGCATCTGTTACCACTTCCCTGGAGGCGGTGCTGTCCTGCCCGCCCCGCGCCTCGGGAGCCCGCGTACTTACGTTCCCATCACAAGGGAGGCCCCCTAAGTGAGTCCTTCCCACACCACGAGGGGCTGCTCCAAGGTAATGGGTTCTGTCCACCTGCAAAGGGAGGAGCTCCTACTGCAAATAGGAGGTGCCGCTCCAGCAGGTGTCCACGGGATGTGCAGATGAAGGCAGCCCCCGGGATGGGGAGAACAGGATGCTCGGCCAGATCGGGGGGCAGGTCCGGCAGTGCCACAGGGTCCAGACCTGGGGGACCCCCGGAGGGTCCCACAGGATGGAGCTGAGGAGTGCTGCTTCACCCCCTCCTCAACCCAGCCGAGTACCTGCACGCGCCCCTGGCCCCCCCCCCACCCCGAGCCTCCCAGGTTCTTCGGGAGTCCTGGACCTTCCTGCAGTAAGAGACGGTGCATCTGTCTAAGTCGCAACTGCAAACTGCAAGGCAAAAACGTGATTACTTCCCTCCACAAATTATGGGTAATTACACCTGGACTAAGTGTAATAATTACGGACAAAGGGCTGTTGATGCAACTGTCAGGTACGATGTTTACTCAGCAAACCCTGCCCTGCCTTGGAGAATGAATAGGCAAGTTGGAGCAGCAGAAAAGAAGAATAAATCCACATCTGAAATATTTCTGTTCTCTGCCTCTGCAGGAGAAATAACAGGCTGTGACATCTCTCTATTCGGAAGGGCTGGCTCCCTCTGACTGGAGACTGCTTCCTGACAGGTGGGCGGGCGGGTGGGCGGCGGGATGGGGTCCCCCACCCCCCAGCAGCACTGGAGGTCGCAGAGACGCCAGGAGGGGGCCGCCTGGGCCCAGCGCTTCGGGGCCCATCTCAGGCTCGGGGCGCCTCCCCGCACCCCTGCGTGGCCCACTCCCACCCCCACCGGGAGTCTCACTCCTTTGGTTCTGCACAGGGCAGTGGCTCCAAATTCAGGCTCAGATCAGCCAGACTGAAATCTAATCCTGGGTAGCCAGGTGGCCCTGGGCTAATATAGTTCTCATCTCAGTGCCTCAGTTTCCTCTTCTGTGAAATGGGTGCAATAATACAACCTTCCTCGTGGGGTTTTATGAATATTAAATAAACACAGAGTTAGCATTGGTCCAGGCAGGGCAGTGAAACTTTTCTTATGACACTATGATGGCGGAGACATGACACCATGCATTTGTCAAAACCCATAGAATGTACCGTACAGGGTGAACCCTTGTTGGACTACAGACTTTAGTTAATAATGACGTATTTGTTCATCAGTTGTAACCGGTGTACCCACTAATGTAAGATGTTCATAAGAGGAGATATTGGGGCGGAGGGGCTATGTGGGAACTCTCTGTACTTTCTCCTCAACTTTCTGTAAATGTAAAGCTGCTCTAAAAATAAAGTCTATTAACTTCTTTTAAGGAACCAAAAAATGTCAATTTTCATTTATTCACTACTGTTCCTCTCACGCCGGTCTGCCGACTTCAGGCCTCACGCCCCCTCTTTCGATGGATTGCTTGGTTCCATGGTCTGTTCCACCCTGATATGGTTTCTCCCCAAAGTGTGTGCAGCAGCAGCAGCCAACTGTCTACCTAGATCCAGTCTCCCCCTCCTAACAGAACCCTAATTTGGTTTGGGTGGCAGTGGGACAGCTTTAGAAAACTACATTTCCCAGATGCCCTTATAGTGAGGCGTGGCCATGCGACAGAGTTTGGCCCAATGAGTAGAGATCTCCTGGGGATTTCTGGGAAAGCTTTTTTCTGACTTAGGTGTGGCCCCTTTTCCTCCTTCCTGTTTTGAATGTAGATGTAATGCTTGGAGGGCAGCAGCCATTTTGTAGCCATGAGGTAAAAAAAGACACACACTAAGGATGGTAGAGAAGGAAGTGAGTCTGAGTTCTCACTGACATCCTCAAGCAGTTGTTCGAGCCCTACACTGTTTTTGTGTCCCTATTTGCTTAATCAAGTTTCTGTTAGGTGCAGCTGAACATAATCCCAAATGCTATGTGCTGCCTTTGAGACTATCCCTCTCAGGTCTACACACTGTGACACATGGGCAGGTGACCCTGCACCCATGCCTTGGTCTCAGCATCCCAGCCCCTGACCAGTGGCCATGTCAGTGCCAAGGAACCCTGATGACACAGGCTTCCGATCAGATAATGAGAAGGGCCAAGTAATCAGGACTCAACGGAAGAGAAAGACAGGTTCCTCTGGTGGGAGATCTCTGGAGAGCTGGGGCACAAAGGAGTACTGAGCTGGCCCTGGATTGGCCTCAGCCAGCATGGGAACGGAGGGAGGTACTCATTCCAGCTTGACCCAGAAATTCCCTCGCTCAGCCTGGGGCGAAAAGGGAACCGAGCTGAAGAGGCGGGCCACCACCTCCGGGTCATCCGAGAAGGCACGAGGCAGAGCTGGGGAGGGGGTCTGTGCCTGAGAGCAGCACGGATGCTGGCAGCCCGGGCAGCACAGGACACGCCCTTGTCTCGGGCGGCGCAGTGAAAAGGGAGATGCTTCCGTGGGCACCAGCAGATGGGCCTCAGCCCCGCTTCCTCTTAATTTGTGTAATTCAAACAAAAGGAGCTTTCACATGTTCTCTGAACATTTGTGCGTCTCAGCCTCCCCTGCTGGGCCCAGAAGCCCGAAAACATCACAGGTTCTCAGCACAGCCTTCTCACTTTCTTTCTCAGATGAAACCTCTTATTTCAGAGCAGCTCACTGGGGGTGGGGTGGGGGCCTTGAACTTGAGGCTTTGAGGCCAATTCTGCAAAGATGACTTCAAGAAACTGTGACCACCTTTGAAGGAGGCTCAGAGGGTGGGGTGTGGACTCCCACGTCCTTCCTGCAGCAGGCGGGGAACGGAGGAGGGGCCATCCAAGGTGATTCGTCAGCGGCGGCAGAGCGCTCCTTCCTCACCATGGGACGGCCTGGCCTGGCCTCACGCCAGCTGCGAGGAGAGGCCGCCCACAGCGGCGGTACACGCTCCCGGGGCGGCACAGATGTGGGTGGAAGCACCGGCCTCCATGGGCTGGCAGGCAAAGAGCCGGGGCTCAGGGAGGTGGGATCCTCACCAATGGCTCAGCACGAGACCCTGGGCAGCGGGCTTCTCTTCCCTGACGTTCAGTTCCTCATATTGAAATGATATAGGTAACAGCAGGGCTTTTTTTTTTTTTTTTAACTTTTTAAAAAAATTTTTATTGGAGTAGAGTTGATTTACAATGTTGTGGGTCCCTGTAAATGGCAGTCACCCCAACTGAAAGTGGCTTAAATCAGAGAAGGGCATGTATTGGCATATGTGGCCGAAAGTTTCAGGGGTAGCATGAACTTCAGGCTCATCTTGATCCAGGCGCCCCACCAGCGTCATGGAGACCAAATCTCTCTCCTGACTCTGATTCCACCGCACTGGCTCCATTTCCGTCCCAGCTCTCCCCTCCTGGTGACAAGATGCCACCAGCAGAGTGTCCAAGCACTTGAGACAAAGGAAGCCTCTTTCCCACCACTGAGGTAGAGCTCTGGGTGCACCTGGTTGGCTCAGCCTGGGTCACATGGCTTTCCCTGAACCAACTGGATAGTTAGAGGAAGGTGACACTCTGATTGACCAGGCCCGATCACATGCTCACCTGTGGGTTCACAGATGATGTCACCTGAAACACCAGACTGGCAGAGGGAGAGAGGGGGCCCTCACAGGAAATACAGGGTGCGGTTAGCAGCGGGGGAAATGCTGGGCCTTGGTCTCCTCCTCCCTGACCCTTTGTGACTTGATGGGCATGATGCCCTCAACCTTGAAGACCACACCTGGCAGCATCTCAAGGCATTATGGGCACAAATGCCTGCCCAGGTGAGTGAAGCTGGTCCCGCAGCCCCCTGCAGGCCGCCAATCTCGGATGCTTGTGCGGTGACCGCAGGGGAGGGAAGGGCAGGATCACGGGCCATTAAACCTCAGGAGCTCTTGAAAAAGCTGGGCTCGAGGGCCATAAACCCAGATGTGCCAGGCAGGTAAGGGAAGCTCTGGGGAGCAGGCGTCTATGTTCAGTGTGTTTCCCAGGCCCCTAGAGCACCAGGCAGGTGCTCAATAAATAGTTGTTGGGTGAATGAGGCAGTGAGTAGAAAAAGGCCAGGGGGGGAAAGCCGGCACAGGTATTGCAAAGGTCAACTATGCCCGCCTGGTGGCAGGGCTGTGTGGAGTGGTGGGGACTGTGGCCTGACGGAGGGCACATGCCCCACGGAAGGCAGTAGCCACCACCTAGTGGCAGCCAGCGCTCACCGTAACTCCACGTGGCCAGAATGCAGGCTTTTAAAGGAAACCAGAAGCCCTGGTTTTTATGAAAAATTTCCTGATTTTTTAAATACTTTTTAACACACTATAGAGACAGAAAAAAGAAAAACATATCCAGTGACCCAGATTGGACCCGTGATAGACATTTTGTAACCGCTGATCTGGTCCAACCTGTTTTCCAGGCACATAAAATGAGAGCTGGACTAGCCCTCTTCTAAGCCAACACAGACAGAGGCTGGCTGAGGGGCCCTGCCACCCTCTGGGGGAGAGGCCAGAGCATCTCCGGCCCCAGCCTGGGGTTCCATTCCAAAACTTTGACACCCAGGAGCAGTTCTGACTGCACAAGGAATACACAAATGAATCTCTGGGGGTCCCAGGAAAGTGTCCAGCGCGGCATGAAACCCCCCCGAGGGTGCCTCCTTCTGCTGTGGGCAGCCAAAGCGTCGCCTGTAAGGAAGGAATTCTCATCTTATTCGAGCCATTCCTGGAAACGGAGAAGGATGGAGATCTCACCAACTCCCTTGTTGAGGCCAGCATCCCCTCAGCAGAAAAGTGGACAAGGTAATATGCTTTCACGATAATAAGCCTTAATTCTGGACCGAGTGTACAGATTCCACGTGAGATTCTCCCTGTCCCTGGAACCACCTGAATGTTCTCAGCTGGAACGGAAAACCAACTGAAAAGCCCCTGAAGAACGAGGGATTAATTGTCTCTTATCCGAGGGACTGTAAAAGCAGGCTGGTTGCAGGCGGGTCCATCTGTGGCTCAATGAAGATTTCCCCTCGCGATTTCAAGGCCGCCTCCAAGTTCCAGGCAGCCCATCTTCATGTGTCAGCATCTGAAATCCTCCGGGAGCCAGTCTTTGCCTTGTGTCCTTTATAAGAGGGCAGACAATTTCCCAGCAGCTCCTGGCAGACTTTCCCGGAGTCCCACTGGCAGCGTGGCCTGCCGGTTCCCTTCGGGGCTCTCCAGTTCCGGCGTGGCCCATTGAATTGCAGGATTGGCTGCATCCGATGGAGACCAGGCTGGGGAGGCACCACCTCTCCCGAGTGCATTGCTGCTGCCTGAAGCCTGAGCAAATCAGGGCTTGCTTAGCTGGGGGGAAGGTTGCCTGGCAACCAACAGTGTCAGCCACCTTGTCACCAACTGCTGTCAGCTTGTCTGGACGCCGCCTCACAGGTGCGAGGCCAGGCCCAGGGCAGCCCAGCGGCCCGAGGCGGCCACTCCCGACGAAGCCTTCCCGGGCACCCAGGGCCCAAGCCGGTCCAGCTTGGCACCATTACTACCCTACTCACTCCTTTTGTCCCAAAGAGCAGAATCTGCATGAGATCCCAAGGTGGGTCCCTGGGGATGGCTTCCATCTTCCCTGATGCCAACATACCCACCTCTGCAGCCAAGAAGAGCGAGGCCAGGCCCAGGGCCCCATCCAAACAGAGAGGCCTGTCCTGCTGGTTTACTCTGGTCTGCGCAGGAACAGGAGTGAGAGGAGAGTTTCACTCAGTAAATACCCGCTGGACGGGTGCACACACACACGTGCATTAACATGCACATAAACATGTGCACACACGCACATGCATGCACATGAACATGCACACACATACACGAACATGCATGTGCACACACACATGCATATGTGCAGAGACACATACACAGTACACATAGCCCCCGACCTTTGCATCCAGCTCCACAAAAGAAGCAGCTAATTTATGTTTCCCACTATAATTACATTTCTGAACCCATCAGCGTGACTATTCCACGAACACATAACTCGCCGTGTGGCAAACAGAGACGAGTTCGTGATTGCAGATGAGCCAGTTCTGGGAATTTCAATTTTTATTTTACTTGAAATTCAACACCAAGTAATAACAGCGCCGCTTGGATGGAACACATTTCCACATTCAATGAAAACAGAAGCGATCCTTCTTAGCAGAACCCCTGGGGCAGCAGGCACCAAGGTTGCACAGCGGAGGGATGGCTAGGAAAGGGGCTCAAGCCCGCCCGTCAGGGAGAAATCTTTGAGGATGGGAGGGGTGTGGGCGCTGGGAGAGGAGCACAGGCGTGTGCCCGCAGTTGAGCGGTCGCTGGGACAGGTTTCTGGGCAGAGCCGTGTCCACCAGCGCCCTGCTTTTCAGTGCCGCCCACTGGCCCAAGGAACAAAGGGCTGGCTTCGGGGACACTGCCCCCAGGAGGAAGCCAGGACAACGATCCATGGCCCCCAAAGAGTCAGCTCCTGGAGTCGCGGTCGCTGGCCCTGAGGGCACACCCTCCGCAGGTGGAAGGTGTGGCAGGCTCGCAGCCCACTGGGACCTGCCCTCCCTCCGTGCTCCCCACTCCCCTCTCACTGGGTCACCTCCGGTCCCCTCAGGCTTTGTGGGGATGACAGGACCGGAGGGGATGCCTTGTCAAGGTGAGTCTTACCTAAACCCTCCCCAGAGCGAGTAGACAGAACCATCCAGGTGTGGGATTTCAGCAACGTCAACAAGAAGGCCAACGCCAGCCCTACCTCCCACACGGGGCTGGACCGTGCTCCAGGGGGGCTTTAGCTGCCTGCTCCCCCCTTGGGTTTGTCCGCTCAGCACCGACCTCTCCAGTTTTGGTAGTTGAACCCAATTTCCCTTCCAGGAATCTGGCCCTACTCCATCTCTGTGTACTCAGTTTTTGGTCAAAACCAGTCTAAATGTTGCTATGAAGGTATTTTTTCAGATGTGATTAACATTTTTTTTAATTGTGGTAAAATACACATAACATAAAATTAACCATCTTTAAGTGTACACTTCAGGGGTATTAAGTACATTCATACTGTGAAAGCGCCACCACCATTATCTCCAGAACTTTCTCATCTTCCCAAACTGAAACTCTGTCCCCATGAAGCACTAACTCCCCATCCCCTTCCTCCAGCCCCGGCACCCACCATCCTACTTTCTGTCTCCATGGATTTGTCTGCTCTAAGGACCTCATATAAGTGGAATCATACAGGATTTGTCCTTTTGTGACTGAGTTATTTCACTGAGCATAATGTCCTCAAGGTTCATCTGTGTTGCAGCATGTGTCAGAATTTCCTTCTTTTTTAAGGCTGAAAAATATTCTATTGTGTGTGTGTATATACCACATTTTGTTTATCCATTCATCTGTCCGTGGACACTTGGGTTGCTCCTACGTTTTAGCTATTGTGAATAATGCTGCTGTGAACATGGGTGTGCAAATATCCCTTCAACCCTGCTTTCAATTCTTTTGGGTGTTTACAGAGAAGTGGAATTGCTGGATCATATGGTAGTTCTAGTTTTAATTTTTTGAGGAACTACCATATTGTTTTCCATAGTGGCTGCATCATTTTACATTCCCACCAACATTGTCCAGGGATTCCAGTTTTTCCACATTCTCCCCAACATTTATTTTCTTTTTGAGGTAGCCATCTTAACGGGTATGAGGTGGTATCTCATTGCGGTTTTGATTTGCATTTCTCTAATGATTAGTGATGTTGAGCATCTTTTCTTGTGCTTATTGGCCATTTGAATATCTTCTTTGGAAAAATATCTTTTCAAGTTCTTTGTCCATTTTTGAATCAGTTTGGGGTTTTTTGGTTAAGTTTTAAGGAGTTCTTTCTACATTCTGGACACTAATCACTGATCAGATATGTAATTTACAAATAATTTCTCCCATTCTGTGGTTTATTCTTTCACACTCTTGATAGTGTCCTATCATTCTCAAAATGCCCAAAAGTTTTTTAGTTTTATGAAGTCCAACTTATCTTTTTTCCTTTTGTTGTCTTTTCGTGTCATATCAAATAAATCTTTGCCAAATCCTGTGTCATGAAGATTTCCCCCTGTGTTTTCTTCTCAGAGTTGTATAATTTTAGGTCTTACATTTATGTCTTTGATCCATTTTGAGTTATTTTTGTATGTGGCATTAGGTAAGGGTCCAACTTCCTTCTTTTGCATGTGGATATCCAGTTTTCCCAGCACCATTTGTTGAAAAGACTGTCCTTTCCCCATTGAATGGTCTTGCCACTCTTTCCAAAAATAATCTGACCATATATGCGAGGGTTTATTTCTGGGCTCTCTGCTCTGTTCCACTGGTCTATACATCTGTCTCTATGGCACACCGCTTGGATTACTGTAGCTTTGTAGTATGTTTTGAAATCAGGAAGTGTGAGACCTCCAGCTTTGTTTCTCTTTTTCAAGATTTTTCACTTTGGCTAGTCAGTGTCCCTTGAGATTGCATACGAATTGTAGGATAGAGTTTTCTATTTCGGGGGAAAAGTGATTAACATTTAGATCGGTAGGCTTTGAGTAAAGCAGATGGCCCTGCACAGCATCAGTAGCTATGGCGAGACGGGAGCATCTCTCACTGCAGCCCATGAGTTGACAGGGAGGAAGGAGAGGGAAGAGGGGAGGGGTGGCGGGGGGAGATGGAGAAGGAGGAGGAAGGAGGAAAGAAGGAAGGGTGGACACCAGCTGAGTTTACTACCTTGCCCGGCAAGAAAGAAGGAGCCAGTGAGGAAATCCTGAGCAGTCATTCGAGGGGAAAATTCGTGGGTTTGGGGTGTTAGAAAGAGGGGTTCATAGGTGCTATCCTGATGAGAGATTGAAAGCCAGCACTATAGGTGGATGAAGGAGGGAAGTTTGCATGTGATTGGACGAGATGAGCACCTGCTCACCGGTCAGTCTTCAGTTACTCAGGGTCTGGAGTCCTGGGTCACTCGGCACTCATCATCCATCCCCTTCTCAGCTTTGGATGGTTGAACCACCTGGATGAAACTCAACCGTGGTGTCCAGCCTCCTGTGTGGCCCCAGTGATCCCCACTCCTGCCGGTCACACCCTGAGAAGCCCCTCCCACATTAAATCGGGCTGATGTGTGACACAAATAACATCTGGTAGAAACTGTGGAGCATGACTTCCAGAAGCAGATCATAAAGGATGTGTTGGCTTTCACCATATTCTATGTCCTCTGGCATTGCTCACTCCCGGCAGAAGTGAGCAGCCCCAAGGAGCCCAGTGAGGGTGCCATCTTGGAAGTGGACCCAGCTTCGGTCAGGCCTTCGGATGATGCAGCCCCAGCTGCCGGCTTGGCTGCAACCTCAGGAGAGACCATGGGCTTGGAGCCACCCTGCCAGGCCTCTCCTGAGTTTCTGATGCAAAAAAAAAAAAGGAGAAAGAAATGTGCAAGATAGTAATTGTTCATTGTCATTTAGGCTGCTAGTTTGGGAGGGGGTGGGTAATTTGTTACATTCAGTTGTGATGGTTGCCATAGAAGAAAGTCTTGAGATAAGCAGAGTAAATATAGATGAAAAAGACAATTAAGAGAGAAGCTAATCAATATGGAAAATGTACAGAGAAATTTCAACATAAAGAAAATTGATTTCCCTGAAGACAAGAAATCAACAAGTGGAAGACATAATATCTTCAAAGATAGAAACCAGGGCTCCCCTGGTGGCGCAGTGGTTAAGAATACACCTGCCAATGCAGGGGACACGGGTTCAAGCCCTGGTCTGGGAAGATCCCACGTGCCGCGGAGCAACAAACTACTGAGCCTGTGCTCTGGAGCCCAAAAGCCACAACTACTGAGCCCGCATGCCACAACTACTGAAGCCCAGGCGCCTAGAGTCCGTGCTCCACAACAAGGGAAGCCACCACAATGAGAAGCCCGCGCACTGCAATGAAGAGCAGCCCCCACTCGCCGCAACTAGAGAAAGCCCGCATGCAGCAACAAAGACCCAATGCAGCCAAAAATAAATAATTTATAAAAAAAAAAAATAGAACCCAAGAAATTGCCCTGAAATAATAATAATGAACAACACTGGACTGGCAGATCTAAAGAGGATATTGTTTCCCAGGAAATTTTGACAGCAAATAGCCAACACTGCAACATATCTTAGTTAAGCTATAGAACACCAATGGTAAAGAAGAATCCTTTAGGCAGAAAAAAAAAAAAAATCAGAATGGCCTCAGAGGTTTCTATCAACCTTTAGTGCCAGAAGACAGCAGGAAAACCATGGCTAAAGCTGTAGGACCCTACACAGGCAGAGGCGTGCATTCTCCAACGTGAAGAACTGAGGCACCCACAAACCCTTCCTGAAAACACAGACCTTCCCCACCAACCCAATCCAGCATTGAGTGAAATTTTAGCAATAAAATAGCTGTGGCAATGGTGTTGGTGGTGAGCACTGGATCCGTTGAAAGATGTATCTGTTAGGGGAACCACTGACCGAAACTGCCCGCCCTGGCCAGGCGTGATAGTAACCACGTGCCTGAGTTATAACAGGAGGTCTTGGTAAGGAATGTGGAACTAACAAGCTACCACCAACCAGAAGAATTCGGGAAAGGCCCAAAGGAGAGAGGAAACGCCAGTCCATATGTCCTACCAACCTCCCAGAATCCTCCTCGCTGGAATCCATCCAGGCTGAGCGATGTGCGCGCCACCAGCAAGGACCCTGAGTCAGAAAGATTGGCCAGAGACAACCCAGAAACTAACCCCATCACCACAAAACCCGAGACTGCGAGCCACGTGGCAGAGCCGTTCTCCTGGGGTCCCTTACCCTGCTGCTCTCCGGTCGGGCGCCCCTTCCCAACAGAGTCTCTTGCTTTGTCAGCATGAGTGTCTCCTTGGACAATTCATGTTCGCGTGTTAGACAAGAGCCCACTCTCGAGCCCTGGAAGGGGTCCCCTTCCTGCAACATATCCGATTCAAAAACTATCTTGAAATTATCATTACAGAACAGAATATCAATGTTGTAAAGCTGGACCACATAAAAACGAGGACATAACCAACAAAAGTAGAAGGTGGAAGGGCAGACGACAGGCAGAAGACTGTTCGCTAATGAAAGGAAAACTGTTTCTCCCTCTCCTTGGACTCTCCAGGCACCACCTCCCAGCACCTGGACTGTTCACCTACCCAGAAGCTCTCCAGCCCCTCCTTCGGGGATTTTTTTGGAGGCTTCATTATGTAGACATGATTGATTACATTATTAGCCATTGGTGACTGAACTCAATCAATCTCCTGCCCTCTCCCCTCCCCAGAGGTCGGGGGTGGGGCTGAACGGTCCAGTCCTGCAGTCACGTGGTTCCTCGCCGGCCACCTGCCCCCCTCCAGAGGCTCTCAGGAGCCCCCAGCCACTGGTCATCCTATTAATATACAACAGACACTTATCACTGCAGAGGCCCCAAGGGTTTTATCAAGGACTAAATATATATATATATATTTCTTATTATGTCACACTAACTTTTCGTATGTTATAGCCATATCTAAAGCTAAGCCATGTATTTCTAAAAGAGGATGCAAAGCTTTTACTGTTCTTCATAAACTTTGTTTTTAATTTATTTATTATTTATTTAATTTATTTTATTTTTGGCTGCATTGGGTCTTCGTTGCTGCACGCGGGCTTTCTCTAGTTGCGGCGAGCAGGGGCTACTCTGTTGCGGTGCGCAGGCTTCTCATTGTCGTGGCTTCTCTTGTTGTGGAGCACGGGCTCTAGGCGCGCGGGCTTCAGTAGTTGTGGCACATGGGCTCAGTAGTTGTGGCTCGCGGGCTCTAGAGCGCAGGCTCAGTAGTTGTGGTGCACGGGCTTAGTTGCTCCGCGGCATGTGGGATCTTCCCGGACCAGGGCTCGAACCCGTGTCCCCTGCATTGGCAGGTGGATTCTTAACCACTGCGCCACCAGGGAAGCCCTGTTCTTCATAAACTTTAAAACTACATTTAGAGAGATTTCTCAAGAACAGTTGACAGAAAAAGAAACATTTATTTGCATTTCAAAAACTCCTTAGTTCCCATTTATCACCTTAAATTCAAGTGCACGAAATGTAACTCTTACTGCCAACAGCATCTGCAGTCAGGTCACATTTGTACGAGCGCTCCTATTGGTCTTTCCACACAGTACCTATCTGGAGTAACCATCACCGGATATTCACAATTAATGGCAGATTTTCCGTGGCAACGGCACTTGGAGTGAGTTTTTGCATTTTTATCTTTGTTCTCTCTGCATTGATTAAAACCTTTGTAATGCAGAGGCGTTCTTTTTACAAAAACAACAAAGTACCTTTCTGCAAAGGACAAATACAGAGGGCCTAAAAAGCAATATGCCAGGCTGTGACCAGCTCTTAATGCCAGGTACGACCTCCTGAATATCTGTATACTATTCTGTCCTTTTAAATTTCTAAAAGGGAGTGGGGAGTGCACCCAGTCCCTCAAACCGATGTTTTCCTTTGTCTATTTCGCATTTTGATGGATTTCGCCCCAATCCAGGAGTCTGTGTCAGCAGTGTGGGAATCTCCCCTCTGCAGAGAGAGGGGCCGTGTGAAGCTGCCCTTCCAGATGCTGCACTGGCCTGGGTGGCCCGGGCAGAGTCGAGGAGGGTGAGCGAGCATGAGAGCGTCCTGCAGGGAGCTCTCGGCCTGGGGGTCACCTCGGCCGGGCAGCGTGCGGGTTCTGTCTGGCAGGTGGACCTGAGGCTCAACC
This sequence comes from Balaenoptera borealis, assembly GCF_965194805.1. Lineage (NCBI taxonomy): Eukaryota > Metazoa > Chordata > Mammalia > Artiodactyla > Balaenopteridae > Balaenoptera > Balaenoptera borealis. The sequence continues at coordinate 91,372,160 of NC_138875.1, forward strand.
ACCCCGGGGCACCAGACCCCAGCTGGGGCTGGAGAGCATGAGGAGGGGGTGGACGGAAGGAGGGAGGATGTCGGGGTCACAGGCAACACTCCTGCTGCCCCCTCCCCCCGCAACGTGGAGCCTGGGCCCCAGGGAAAGCCTGTTTCTTCCCAGAGCCACGGCTGCTATCGACGTGCACCGTCTCCTCCTTTCTCCCCGTCCCCCCACTTCCTCCCCACCTCCCCATTGCAGACGGGCCCCAGCGGGAGGAAACGGTGGGCGTTGTGGCGTGGAACCAAACCCACAGACGTGATTCCCAAAACTGGAAGAACGCAGGAGGCGCCGGCCTTGATCCCACGCAGCCTCTACATGAGACCAGAGACCTGGCGCCTGGGCCGGAAAGGACAGCAAAGGAAGCTCTTGAGGCCCCGCAGTAAACCTCAAGCTCTCGGCAGTTTTGCACGAGAAATCATTTTCACACTGTGCCTGTGTCGGGGTGGCCACAGCCCCGCGGCCCGGCGGCCCCCAGAGGGACCCTGCCCTCTGGGTTGGGAAAGCCAGCTGCCACCCCAGTTAATTGCTTTATAATGGATGTGTGAGAACAACCGGCCATTCGGGCAACTGTTCTCTGTCCGCACGTTGAGATTTGATTACTTTTTTATCACTAAATTAAATTCCTTCTCTTGCTTGTCTCCTTACGTTAAATCTCTTTAAATCTTAATAGACTGCAGCTTCTCCCCGCAGCTCGGGCCACTGATAACCGTGTGGGGCACTCTTGGGGGCCCTGGAGCCAGTAGGCGGAGGGGGGTAGGGGGAGGAGAAGAGGGGGAGATGCCGGTGCCCCTCGGAGACAGGAAGGCGCGGGGGCTCAGAGCTCCTCACGCCCGGACGATTCTTGCTTCTCAGAAAAGCTGCAGCCGGGCGACACGCCTAGGCCGAGGAGGAACAGCTGCTGGGGGCTCCGAGGCACCCCCCTGCCCGACTGCAGCCTTGCACGCCGCTTCCTGAAGGCTGCCCTCCGGCCGGCCCAGCCGGGCAGACCCCTCCCCTCCGCGCTCAGGGCACCTCCCTCTGATGAGCGGTCCCCAGGGCCGTGGGCTGCACGGAAGCTTAGACATCCCTCCTCCCCAGGGTGGCTGGGGAGGGCGTCTCAGGAGCTCGCTGCAGCCCGTCATGACGAAGCGGAAACCCACGCGGAGATTTGACGTGTTTCCCCTGACAAGTGACAAGGCGGGGCTGCGATGAGAACTGGGAGTGTTTCCAGGAGCCCCTCCGACTCATCTTCCTGGCTCTGAGCTTAGAACTTCTACACCGCATCACGCCAGTCACGCCTGCCCCGCTTGCACGCGCATGAAGGGGCCCACAAAAGCGTGTGCCTTCATCTTCGTGACGAGGACTTCACGCGTCCTGAGCGCTCACTGGCCTCTGCAAAACGTCGGCAGTTTCAGGACGGGTGTCAGTCGAGTGCACTGAGCTGCCCTGCGGTGGCAGGAAGCCCCGAATCGCAGTGGTTCCAAAGTGCACGGGTTTCTCGGTGCTCGCACGGGACATCCGTTGCAGCTGAGGCCTCGACTTCACTCTGGGGCCAGGCATGCGGGCGGCACCCACCTGAAATGCTGCTGGGCCCGGCAGGGGAGAGATGGGGCGGCACCAGCACCGGGAGTGAAACGCGCCAGAGGTGACCCGCGTCGCCTCGTGGCTCCCTGGGCAGACTGGCCGCGGGGCCCCGCCCAACCCTGAGGGCCAGGAGGTGAAAGCAGGAAACCTTGGTGCAGAAACAGGGAGCGTGTGAGCCTCCAGAGGCTGTAGGAAATGCTCGTGAGATGGGGGAGGCGCCGTAGGGTCTGTGACGTGGGCTGAAGGCTGTGCCCCAGGCTCATGTGTCGAATCCTAACCCCCAGGGGAGGGTGCTAGGAGGGGATCGGGTCGTGAGGGTGGAGCCCCCAGGAACAGGATAGTATCCTTATAAACAAGGCCCTGCGAGCTCCCTCAGCTCTCTCCACCAGGCGAAGACACAGTGAGGAGACACCGTCTGTGAAGGGACAAGAAGCATGTCCCCTCCAGACTCCAGATCCACAGGCACCCGATGCCTGACTTCCCTCTTGGGGAGCCGTGAGAAATAAAGGCGGTGTTCCTCACAGAGCCCGAGCCTACGAGGACAGATCACAGCCTGAACTGAGGGGCAGGGGGACGGGGGTCAGGAAACACTGGAGAGGGACCGTCGAGGCAGAGAGGACGAGCTCCCTGCACTTGTCACCCAGCAGAAGCAGGTGAAAACAATCACTGTGAAGGGTGGTGTTCCCCTGGGCCGCCCATGAGGACACCGGCAATGCGTCAGCACAGCAGATAAAGATGCCACGTGTCCACAGGGATGTTGTCAGCTGACCTCCGTGTAGGGCACTGGGTCCAGAACTTCTTCAGGGGACCTTCACCACAAATCAACGGAGGTCACGACATCAGTAGATGCTGGGGGTGCACTTGGTCATGGGCATCTGTCTTGGGTCATGGAATGCTGTCCCCACAAGGGACACATCGGTGACCATAGGGAGGGCTGATCTGAGACGACAGACATGCCTCAGTGTGTCCAAAATGAAACAAACTGGTACATAAACAAAACACATAAACATCTCATTAATAGCTCTTGGGATCTGTTGCAAAGGTCGGCATCACCCTGGATACAAGCACGTTGGTTCGTAGGCTTCTCTGGTGCATTAAACTGCGTGTCTTTAGGGCAGGACTGGGTCTTATTTATTCCTACAGTTTCTAAGTCCACCCTGTCACTCACATCTAGCAGCTCCTTGAGGGTGTTGGTGCAATAAAGCACCGGGAAGGCAGCAGCAGGGACCGCATCACACGCAGAAGGGACTTTCTGAGCTGCTTGCTGGCTGTGTCGGGGCGGGGCTCCAACCATGAAGGTGAGGCTGGGACTGTTCATCTCCCGGAGCTGCTGCCAGAAATGACCACACGCTGGGGGGCTGAACACAACAGAACTCTGTCCTCTCGCGCCTCCAGAGGCCAGAAGTCTGAAATCAGGCTCCCTCCGAGGCTTCAGGGGAGGACCTTCCTGCCCTCTTGCAGCTCTGGTGCTCCAGTGTCCTGGGCTTGTGGTCCCATCCCTCCAGTCTCTGCCTCTGTCTTCGTACGACTTCTCCCCGTGTGTCTGTGTCTCCATTTCTGTCCCTCGTAAGGACAGCAGTTGTTGGATTGAGGGTCCACCTGGATAATCCAGGATGATCTCATCTCAAGACCCGTAACTGGATTACATCTGCAAAGACCCTCTCTCCAAATAAGGCCACATTCACAGGTATCTGGAGTTGGGGCTTAAACAAACCTTTGGGGGGGTACAATTCAACCCACTACACTGACCCCCAGTTTGGTATGGCCTTTCTCAAGCTGTGTCAAAGTCAGGGAAACCACGAGGACACAGAGGGCCACCTCCAAGTAAGATCCTGGAGAAGCCCCAGCCCCGCCCACAGGGGCGATTTGCCCAGACTTGTAGGGAGGCCAACAGGATTTGTTACTCCCCCGCCCTAGCCCACACTGCCAGGCTTTAGTTAGAGATGCCTGGGGGAAGCCCCTACAATGAACGCTTGCTCTCTGGCGTCTGTCCAGGGCTACGTGCATGGCTCGGACCCTCAGCTCGTGTCGTCTGGGGAAAATGGAGGATTCAGGACGCACCCTCTCAACAGGTTGCTGACGGTTCTCCGGGCGGCACCACCCAAGCCCCAGGGCCTGCATTCTCACTGCCCCTAGAAACCACTGCTAGGTTCAAAAGACGAGAATGCAATTTTCCTGAGAGAGTTCAAACCTGCAATGGCACGGATGTGCCCACTGCCATCGACTACCAGAGAACTGGACAACATATACGAGACAACTGTCTTCAGACCTCAAGCTATAGGCGCTGAGAATGCTCTCCAGGGACCCACACCAGGCACAGCTGGCTGGCTGGGTTGGGGACACAGAGATTGGAGATTGGGATGCAGGATTTGCAAGGTCTCCCCTTAAGTCTGGCTGGAAACTGAGACGTGTGTGTATGGGAGGGGACACCGCACGGGGCTGGCCAGGAAGAGAGCAACCAGGGAGCTGAAGCTGACAAATCCAGTGACTGACAACACACCACCACGATGTCCAGCATCTAATCACAAATTAGTAGACAGGCAAAGAAGCAGGAGCACATACCCCGTAACCTGGAGAAAAACCAGTGACTAGAAGCTTGTCCCAAGGAGGCACTGGTGCAGCAGGTGGCCCCAGGCCCTGGGGATGGGCAGCTGCCTGTTGCTTCTCATTTGGGGTCTGAGCAGAGTCAGTGGAACTCAGAGTTGCACAGTCATGCTGACATGAATAATGCCAGAGATGGGATTACTGCCCCCCAGGAATTTCGAATTCCAGCACCAGTGGTCATTCTCCTGCAGCAGGAGCTCTGGCCTCAGGACCCCCGTCACTGAAAATTCAGCTTAACTAACGGAAAATGACCAGCGTGCCAGTCTGAAAATAAATGAGGGCCAATTTCTTTCTGAGATGTTTCTGAGAAATGGAATATTTCCTGTCATATCAGTAAACAAAGGGTGTCATGGTCATCAGCGACTGCAGCCCTCCAACGTGAGCCGTGAGCCCTGAGGAAACTCAGGAAGGAGAGAACACCTGCCATCTAGCAGCCGTCAGACTGCAGCCACTCCCTGCGGTGAGCCCTGAGGAAACTCAGGATGTGAAAACACAGGATACTGGCCCCAGAGAGCTGAGGTGCATATCAAAGGAATGATTTCAGTGAGCCCAGGCTCTTGCATCTTCCCATACATAGAAAAGCGCTAAATTCCTTAACTTGGGATATCTGGTTTTCTTTAATTTACAGTAATCCTTTCATGTTCCGACTACCTGCCCTTTGTTGCAAAACTTCTATATAACCAGGCTCCCCCACCCCGTCGCCTACTCGGAGCAGTTCTCTCAGGGTTACTTGAGATGCTGCCTCCAGGGCCTGAAGTCCTAAAAATTCCCACCGAATAAAACAAAACTCTCAACTTTTAGGTTGTGAATATTTTTTAAGTCAACATTTCCAAGGCTTCATTTCCCCCAAGGGTTCCTCCTTCCTGCCTGGCTGCTTGCACACTGTATGTCAGAATAGAGCAAACAGGCTGAACTTTGCACAGTGCGAGTGGGTCCAGGAGTGGTGGGGTGCGATTTGCATCTCTGGGGCCCCTGTCCCTATGGGTGTGGGTAGGAAACAGACAGTCGAGACAAACACAAGCTGTAAGTTGTTTTGTTACTCAGAGGTGGCTATTTGCAGAAACACCAAACCCCAAGTCTCAGGGTTTAACAATAAAAGTTTATATCTTGCTCATGTAAAGCCCTACATAGATGTTCCCAGTTAGGTGGTGTATTGGTTTTCTGGGGTGACCATAAAAGGTACCACATCCTGGGGGACCTAAAACAGCAGGAATGTAACCTCTCACAGTCTGGAGGTCAGAAGTCTGAGATCTAGGTGCCGGCAGGGCTAATGTTGTGGACTGAACTGTGTCCCCCAAAATTCACAGGTTGAAGTTCTAACCCCCAGCACCTCAAGATGTGATGGTACTTGGAAACTGGGTCTTTACAGAGGTAATCAAGATAAATGAGGTCATATCGGTGGGCCCTAATCCAATGTGACTGGTGTCCTTATAAAAAGACAAGATCAGGATGCAGACACACACAAGAACAACCGTACGAGGACACAGAGAGAAAACGGCTGTCTACACGCCAAGGAGAAGCCTCAGAGGGAACCAGCCCTGTGACACCTCGGTCTTGGGCTTCCAGCCTCCAGGACGGGAGACCGTGAATGTCTGTTGTTTAGGCCACCCCGTCTGTGGTGTGTGTTATGCAGCCCCAGGACACCAACAGGGGCTTCAGGGACCCCGGGTGTTTCCAGTCTGTGGCACTGCCATCATCACTGTGCAGCCCAGGGTGGCGTTAGTCGGGACTCACTCGGCACCTCTGGTGCACATTATCTTGGGGCCCTGAGCACAGCAGCTTCAACCAGGAAGACGAGGAAACGGAGCATGCTTTTCTGCAGGTGGAGATGAGAGCTACCTTTGACAAATATATACTTTTTCCTTTCCTTCTCTCTGGGGCTTTTACTCTGTAGGTTTATTTTAGCCTCTTTTTCCAACAAAGTAGGTCGGGGGAAAAAAGCGGTTCTTATGTGAGAGCTGGAAAACCCTCAGTGCCAGCGAACACAAATGACAACTCGGGGAGCGCTGGTCCCCAGGGGCACGGCCTGCGTGCGGGTGGGGAAGCCCTGAGTGCTGGACACAGGTCCTCCGGAAGGTCTGGCCCCTGCTCTCCTGCCCACCACCAGTCACAAGCTTACCCACTGAGCCACATGCGGGGACAAAGGCCACCAAACTAAGGGAGGTCTACAGGACGAGAGAGATTGATCAATAATCTCATCAATGACTTCATGCCGAATGGAAAGATGTCCTCGGAGGGAGTCTAGGTTGGGGGGGCAGAGCTTTGTGGGGGAGCTGATATTTGAGCTGGGATTTGAGGGGCGAGTGGGGTTGGCTCCAAGATGGGGTTGGGATGGATGGAACATTCCAGGCAGGGGAGGCACGTGTAAGGCGGTGGGAGTGAGCCAGGGACCAGGAAGGGGCGGGGTGGGGGGTGGAGAGAGGCCAGGAATCGGAGCCAGCCTCTTCAAAATGTGGGCTGTGAAGGGCCAGAGAAATGGCCCTGCTCCACAGGGACGCTGAGTGAGGATGGCTGAGGGTGAGCCAGCTGGACACAGCCAGCTCCGGGGGGGCGGGGGTGGGGTATGGATGGGGCAGCAGAAAGGAGGGAAACTTGGGGGATAAAGGCCCTGACAAGGCAGTGGGGCTGTGATCCAGGACCAGGGAGGGTGGCTGCTGACAGGAGTTACTCCTTCCATTGGAACAGGAGAGAATGCGGAATTTCCTGCTGCCATCACCCTCCTTCTTCCTTGCAAATAGAGCTCCAATTTTGTCCAGGACAGCAAATGCCCAGCCCCATGGAATAAATCATAGTTTATTTAAGCATTACGCAATCATTAAAACAAGAATCCATTTCCCATTGATGGACATGCACTATTTCAAAGCTCCTTTGCAGCTAAGGGTTGCTAGTTATGTTCAACTGAAACTACAAGGAAATCTGCTGGAGGATTCTAGAAGAATATTTACCCTGACAGGGGAAACCTCCTCTTCCACTCAGCCCTCTTCTCTTGACTTAAATATCATTCCATGAGAATGTGACCTTCGGAGCTATGGCAGCCATTTTGTGTTCATGAGGCAAGCACACTGAGACTGAGGAAATGAAAACAGACATGGCAGAGTAATTGGGCTGCCTCACCAAACTTAGAATTGCTTAGCTTTAGACTTTTGTGTGATAATATCAAAGTCTTCATTCAATGGCATTTCAGTCATGGGGAGCAGCCTGCCCTGTGTAGAGGCGATAGGGGTGTATTTCCTGCAGGGAATTGAATACTAATCATAAAACCAAGTAAGAGTCAGTCTGCTTATTACCATTATGATGGTAATGAAATACCTTCCCTTCCAGGACAGGTCACTCGCAACCCCATGCCCTGGTACACCACTAGTTTTATTGGTTACATCACTATTAGCTGGGTTTCTGTTTTATGCGGCCGAACCCATTCTCACGGATACCTTTTCCATCTTAGTGCTTTAATGTTTTCAGTAAAGTGGGAGGGGTCACCTGCTGAGAGTGAGCAGGAATGGGGGAGTACAGCGAGGGTTTTGAGGAGAGAAGAGGTTTGAAATCGTCCCTGTGAGCTGGACTGAGGTCACTGCTCAGTGCCCAGAGCCCTTTAAGTTGGCAATCATGAGTTTAGGGCAGGTTGGGTCTACATTCCACAGGACTTTCTCTGGCAGCTCCGGGGTCCCTGGGGCAAAGAAAGTGATTAGCAGAAGTGCGGTAGTCCTGGTCTGTCGGTTCATGAAGGTAGGGATGTGGGATGCTCCTCCCAGACCACCAAGGGGCATCTCACAGCATCCTCGGCACTGGGGCCAGCCTTACAGCGCTGACTGAGATCACAGCCCAGCGATAATCAGGAGTGAAGATCAGAGGGGCTACAGGAGGACATCTCATGGGGGACAATACGTGGGAAGAGACACAGCCTCCCCCCAACCAGGGCAGTGAGGTCAGAGGCAGAGCTGGCCCATAACATGGTGAGGTCAGGGGCAGAGCTGGCTCGTGACAGGGGGAGGTCAGGGGCAGAGCTGGCCCACTATACGGTGAGGTCACGGGCAGAGCTAGCCCTCTTGTGCAGCAAGCCCCCTTCCAGCTGAACTCCCAGCCCTCAGACCCAGGAGCACCTCCCACGTACGTGGGCAGCCTGCATACAGGACCAGGCCGATGGCAAAGCACTTTTCCCCAGAGGCGGCTTGGATTTATTGTGCACGAGGTATTGATCGTAAGAAACACTTCTCCCTCTTGTGGAGTTCCTGAGGCACTTAGCCTGAAGAATGTGGGATGTTTATAAAACTCATTAAATTCTTACGCTTTACTTTCCTGGACTCCTGGGCCTTCACTCTATCTGGACAGTTTTCTCAGGCTTTCTTTTCAGGAAAGCTAGTCCCTAGACCCACTCAATCTCAACCCACACCCAGGGGGCTGTGCGCCCCGCCCGCCCCTCCCCCGGCAGCAGCGACCGTGACCAGCCTGCAAACAGAGGCAGTTAGCGGTTTGGGACCACACCAGGGTGTCCCCGCATCTCCTCGGTGGACGGAGGTGCCCACGCGACCCGGCCTCCTCCCCTGAGGGAGGGGGTGAGCTTGGATCAAAGGCCTCTTCTTGTGAAATGGCCCACGTCTGCAGTAGGAGGACATGTGGATGCCTTTGCGGAGCGACGGATCTGCAGAGGGGCCTGGCCACGCGGGGAGCTGGGGGGCTCTGCCCGCATCCACGGAGGACGGGGGTGTATCAAGGCCGCCCCTGACCAGCTCCCAGCTCCCACCACCACCTTCATCCATACAAACCAACCCTAACACAGTGCCCCCTCGTCTGCCCCACGGCCCTGCCTGCCCTTGTGGGTGAGGGGGCTCCCAGGGTCACCCCGGAAGTCAGTCTGGCTTGCTCTCAGGGCCTTCCTGGATGGAGTCAAACCTCTGGCCCCAAATGCCTCGGACGCGTCTGTAATCATCAGAGGGGGTTCTGTCGCCTCTCCAAGCTGTCATCTCCATACGGATTTCCCTCCTCTTGAGGTGACAGCCTCCGGGGACCTTCCCCCACGTGGCCCCTGCATCCCCCGGGACCCCCGCCCGCCTGCGCTCAGGCCCCTCCGCGCTAGCAGCTGCGGGATGCAGCTGTCCAGAGGGGGGCACGTCCGGAGCGCACCTGCCCGCGGGCTGCTCTCCACCCACCCCCTGTGCGCCTGGCCCCGTGCTGGCGGGCTCTCATGGGTCAGCCCGGGCGGGGACCCCGCAGAGCGCCCGGCCCGCGTGGACGAAGCCACCAGAGGGGTTTGGGTTTGTCGTTGAATCCCACTTGCTGTCCATCCCAGGCCAGGACACAGCACCAGCCCGGCGAGGGCCCAGATACAGGACCAACAGCGCCCGAGTGGTGCGACCACGGCGCCATCGGCAAACCTGCAAGAGCTTCTCCTGTGAATGTTCACACAGCCCCAGGGGTCCAGGTAAAACGGGTCTGAATCCACCACTCTGAACGCAGGTGACCTCGAGCAAGTGCAGGCGGGGGAGCTGAGGCAGAGCAGGCCCTCGCGGCCCGGTACAGAAGCCATCTTCCTGGGGCCAGCTGGGCAGCGGGACCCACCGCCGCAGGGGGCAGCATGTCCACGGTGGCATCCTCTGCCCTGCCCTGCGCGGCCGTGGGAGGTGGGCACAGCTTGCCCAGGCATCGCCCTTTCCTCCAGGCGCCCCCATTCCCCTCTGGGGCTCTCTTCTCCCCCCTGACCCTCACCCTAGAGGCTGGCCACGGGACCCAGCTCGAAGCCACCCCTGAGTCACGGGGATTGGTTGGCTAGTCACATGACCCACTGGACCACTGAGGACTGGTTCACAGTGGCTGAAGCCTCGGCTGGTCCAGTGGGATTTTTCAGGAAACGGGAGGACGGAGCCTCACGTCGGAGGAAGAAAGCCAGCAGGTGCTGCAGCCGCGCGGCGGCAGCAGCCTGGGACAGCCTGGCTGCGGGCGCGCGGCCTCGAGGACGCGGAGCCGAGGGGTACTTTCATGATGTGTCGGAAAGTGCTAGGGCACCCTCCCCGCGAGAGACGAGGTCTGCAGGGCTGGGCCTGTGGTCACATCCAGCAGACAGAGGGTGCAGAGCGGGTGCTGTCCGACTTCTGGCGGCCCCTGGTGGGGCTGTGGCTTCAGGCCCTCTGCACAGCACCAGGCCTGCACAATCTCTCCGCAAGCTGCAGAGCCCCGCACAGACCGTCTGAGCAGGAACGGGGCATTTTCCAGCTGCTGCCCACACAGGGCGCGCTGTCCTCCAGGGGCTCTGTGATCCCTGCTCACAGACTTGTCTGACTTTGCCGAGGCCTGCTGAGCTGTCAGGAAAGGAGGGGGGCACGGGGGTGCCCAGGAGCCATCTGCCAGCCCAGCCCTTCCCGTCCTGACGAGTCCTGCGCCTGTGTCCAGGGATGGGTAAGAAGAAGGGCAGGGGATGAAGGCTGCTGGCTTCTCTTTCTGGAGAAGCCATTTCACCAAGCTGAGGTGAAAGTAATTCAGAATAACCTCAGACTAAAAACTGAGGAGGTCCGAGGTCCCCTTTTCAGCCCTGCCCCCTCCCGTGTCCATAACCACCTCTCTTTGCACGCAGAGTCCCATACAGGAGCATCAACGCTCCGACGTCTCCTGGCTGCAAACTCACATCCACTGAGAACAAAGGAGGACATGGGGGAAACGCATGACAAATTGCTCTCCCCAAAGCCTGCGTCTGAGAGAGCATTAGCGCACAGCCGGAGGACACTGTCATACACCTGCAGCCTCGGGATTTTCCTTTTGAGAAACTCTCCTTAACGCTGGCTCAGAAAGCTGGACTCATTGTTTCTTTATTCCCCGATTTTTCCCTTTTGGTATTTCAGAGTGAAATGCATGATCCTAATAAATCCCCTTTTCAATGAAAGAAAAAAGAAAGTGGCATCGGTTGCAACATTAAGGATGTAAATTCAGAGCGGGGGGGGAAAATGCCAAGTGCTACAAAAGATGAGAATTCCAGTGAGTGCAAATAACTGCAGTCTCCCTTGACACCGTCTCTCTGGGATGACGGCAGGGAAGTGCAGATCATCAACCGGACCCATGAGCACAGCATCCGGGGGACAGCGCATGGGATGAAACGTCGCTGCCAACACTTTGCCGACTCGCCCATCTCTCCGGCGGAGGATCAGCTGTCCTGCTCACCAAGGCCTAGATTTGGCCACAGGTAACAGAAGCTCCGTTGACAGTGGCACTCTGCTCTCCCCAGGGTACTGTTATTTATCAAGTAATCCAGTGGGGTCGCCACCTCATCTACTTCCAAGCTGCAGGACGGGAGGGATGGAGGGAGGGAACTGAACCACTGCTTGGACTGAGTCACCTGGCCACAGCTGGCTGGAAGGTGCCCGCTGAGAGTCAGAGGGTTTGTGGCTGTGTAGGAAGTGAGGATGGAGCCTAGGGACCCTCCCACCACAGCCATCTCCGAAGATGAGGGCGATTCCTTATATACCAAGCAGAAGGCAAGCTGGGACCATGTCTTAGTCTGTTCGGGCGGCTGTCACAAAATGCCGCAGACTGAGTGGCTTGTAAGCTACCAGACATTTATTTCTCACGGTGCTGGAGGCTGAAAGGTCAACACACCTGCAGATTCAGGATCTGGTGAGAACCTGCTTCCTGATTCATAGCTGGCCATTTTCTCGCTGTGTCCTCACCTGGTGGAAGGGGCGAGACAGCTCCCTGGGGCCTCTTTAAAAAGGGCACTAACCCCATCCATGAGAGCTGCACCCTCCTCACCTAGTCACCTCCCAAAGGCCCCTCCTCCTAACACCATCACATTAAGGGGTAAGCTGCAACATCATGCAGTCACAACAGACCAGACTCTGAAGGAGGGGATCTCTGTGCTGGAGCAGGCCCGAGCTTAAGGGTGGAAGGGTACTTGAGACCCTAGAGAGAGAACCCAGAAAGTTTAAGCCGTCTCCTCTGCAAGCCCACTGGACCAGACAGGTGAGGGTCCAGGCCCTGCAGCCTCAGACATCCTCGGATGCCATTGGATGACAACCCTTCTGTGTCCTTTCTTTTTTCATTTTAATTTATTTATTTTATTTATTTATTTTTGGCCGCATTGGGTGTTCGTTGCTGTGCGCGGTCTTTCTCTAGTTGCGGCGAGCAGGGGCTACCCTTCGTTGCAGTGCGCGGGCTTCTCATTGCGGTGGCTCCTTTTGTCGTGGAGTACGGGCTCTAGGCGCATGGGCTTCAGTAGTTGTGGCACGTGGGCTCAGTCGTTGTGACTCATGGGCTCAGTACTTGTGGCTTGTGGGCTCTAGAGCGCAGGCTCAGTGGTTGTGGCACACGGGCTTAGTTGCTCCGCAGCATGTGGGATCTTCCAGGACCAGGGCTCGAACCCGTGTCCCCTGCATTGGCAGGTGGGTTCTTGACCACTATGCCACCTGGGAAGCCCCCTGTGTCCTTTCTTGCATCGACTTCCATAGCTGAGAGACACCCACCTTCTCCCACCTCCTGCTCCAAGAACAGTTGTTCAAGGTCAGTTAGCTAATTGTGATTTACTGAATGGAAAACAGAGTTTTGAACACAAAGTGTTTCATTTCCTGCCCTGTGCCCAAGCTCCCCTCATGTGGCAGCAGAAACCTAAGCTCAGGTGCATCCAGGTGGGAGTGGTTCTGCTTACCTGTCACATGACTCTGCATCCCTCCTCCCGGTACCAGCTCCCTGGGTTCCAGGCCAATCTCATCCTGCCACTCTGGGGTGGCCACTCGATCCAGACCAGGCTAATCAAAGTCACAGGCTTGCCTTGGGGATGGACAGGATCACGGTCTGCAGCCACTTGAGTCGCCCCAGACTGTTGCTGAAACTGTGGGAGCAAGGAGCTCTTTCTGCGGGGCTGTAACCTGCTGGGCCCAAGTGCACCACCACCTCACAGCTTGCTGGGAACGAAGCCACCCTAGAAGGAGAAAATCCACAGATGGAGAACAGCAGACTCGCATCATGTGAGGGCCTGGGCCAGTCCTACCAAAGCCCGTGGGACTTCAGTTACCTACACAAATAAATTGACCTTTATTTCTTTTTTCTTAAACCACTCTGAGTTGTATTTCTGTCCCTTCTAATTTAAAGAAACCTGGTGGATTTTAAAAGCTCTGTGACTTCAGGAACTTAATACCTGTGCGACGAGAGAGAAATCCTCCCGTTTCTGGAGCACATCCTGGGCCTGGAGAGCGTAGCGAGCACGTCACAATAGATGCTCCAGGGTCTGAAACATGGCACCTGCCCCCTTCGGCCCAGGGTAAGCGAGGGGAGTCACTCTGCACGAGTAGGAAGAAAGGGCCCATTTAAGATGTTCGTATTGTGAGAAGATCAAGAGCCAGGAGCCGGGAGCTCCCATGGGACGAACCTACTGACCTGGGCCCCAAAACTACAGCACAAAGCCCAGGTGACTTATCATATAGGACTGTCCTCATCTCAAGTGGCAGGAAGCTTCTCCTAAGCTGGTTTAAGTAAAACAAGGAAAGTCATTGGCTTGCGCGGGTGGAAAGTCCTCAGGTGGCGTGGACGCAGGGCCTCGCACGGCCAGCAGGAGGGCCGCCCCGCCTCCGTGCTGCCCACTCTGTGGGCTCCGATTTCAAAGCTCTCCCCGCCCAGCCAACTCCTCTCTCCACCCCGGTCCAGCCAGCGTCCTGCTCTGGGACCCCGATCACTGTCTGCCGTCCGTCAGCGCCCGTGCCCGGGACGATGGAAGAGACTCAGCGGGTCAGGGCTGGAGCCCGGCGATCACCAGAGGTGCCCCCCAAACACTGGCCTGGGCGGGAGAGCTGGACAGATCCTACCCACCCGCCGAGACTCCGTGCGACCCCCTCCTCACCCGGCCCTGCTCCTCTCACATCAGCGCCGCTGTCCGCAACTCAGGGCGCACGCGTCATCAGCGTTTCCGGTTTTGCGTGGCGTTTCCGGTTTTGCGTGGCGTCTCCGGTTTTGCGTAACGTCTCCGGTTTTGCGTGGCGTCTCCGGTTTTGCGTAACGTCTCCGGTTTTGCGTGGCGTCTCCGGTTTTGCGTAACGTCTCCGGTTTTGCGTGGCGTCTCCGGTTTTGCGTAACGTCTCCGGTTTTGCGTGGCGCCTCCGTGCTCGTCCTCCTGCCCCACTGTCTGCCAGCCCTCCCTGCCCGCCGACCCGGTCGTTCTGGCCGCAGGCCCTGGATCTCGGGACCGTGAGGGCTCAGGGAAGGTGCTGAGGAGGCGCGGGGACTGCATGGTGGAGGACGGGCCTCGTCCCGCCACGCCCTGGGGGGCAGGGGTGAGGGCATCTTCCAGAGAGGGGGCGCCCTTCCTGGATACGAGCAAGACCAGCAGAGGGCAGGGGCGCGAGGCTTGAAGGGGTGGGGGACACCTCAGGCTCTCCCCAACCTCCAGACGCTAGAATGATCTCAGGACCTCCCTCTGGTCACCCAGAACACACACACACACACACACACATGCATACATACCCCACACACAAAACTACACATATACACACGTGCACACATAAACCCTATACACACACACACGCACACATGCACACATACACACCCCACACACAAAACTACACACATACACACGTGCACACATAAACCCTATACACACACACACATGCACACATACCCCACACACAAAACTACACACACACGTGCACACATAAGCCCTATACACACATGCACACGTGCACACATACCCCACACACAAAACTACACATATACACAGGTGCACACATAAACCCTATACACACACACGCACACATGCACACATACCCCACACACAAAAGTACACACATACATATGTGCACACATAAACCCTGTACACACACACAGGCGCACATACCCCACACACAAAAGTACACACATACATATGTGCACACATAAACCCTGTACACACACACAGGCACACATACCCCCCACACAAAAGTACACACATACATACGTGCACACATAAACCCTGTACACACACACAGGCGCACATACCCCCCACACAAAAGTACACACATACATATGTGCACACATAAACCCTGTACACACACACAGGCGCACATACCCCCCACACAAAAGTACACACATACATATGTGCACACATAAACCCTGTACACACACACAGGCGCACATACCCCCCACACAAAAGTACACACATACATATGTGCACACATAAACCCTGTACACACACACAGGCGCACATACCCCCCACACAAAAGTACACACATACATATGTGCACACATAAACCCTGTACACACACACAGGCACACATACCCCCCATACAAAACTACACACATACACACGTGCACACATAAACCCTGTACACACACACACATGCACACATAATACACAAACACACATGTATGCACGTATACCAATACATATGGACCTACATACGCACGCAGCACAGCACATCAAGTGACTTCCCAAAACAAAGTAAATCCTCTCGAAGATAATGTGCCGCCAACATGGCGAAGCAGCCAGCAGTTTTCAGACGGCAGCTTCCTTTAATTACAAACAAAACTAGAGTGTCGCCACGCCTTCCGCGCGTGTGGCTGAGAGTGTGGCCGCACAGCTGTGCCTCTGGGCTAGCACCCTGGCTCGTGGAAGGCAGTGTGGGCCTCCGGGCTAGCACCCTGGCTCGTGGAAGGCATTGTGGGCCGGGCGCTCAGCCAGGCTGGGATGCCGTCCGCCCAGGAGCCGGGCTTTACCCTGCGGCTCTGCCGGCCAGGTTTCAGGGACGTCAGCTGTGGGTCTGGTGGTGCCGGGCCGATCACACGTGGGCTTCCCAGTGAGGCCGCTCAGCGTGTTGTAGGGACAAGTCAGAAGTGTCACAGAGGCACAAGTGCCAAGGCCTGGGGCCTGTCCCGGAGACCGCGGCAGGGCCCTCGGCCTATGGCGCTTTCAGCTGAGCCTGTGAGATGACGGAGACTGGAGGCCAAGGCGGCCAGGCGGGGACCTGGGCCGGCTGCCGGGTTTGCCTCCGACCTCACCTGCTTGGCCCTGGCTTCTCATCCGTCCCAGGAGACTGTGATTTGACAAGGGCATGGAGCGGGGCCTGGACACGTCCCACGGCTGGGCTTGGATACAGGACCTGATCTCGGGTGGCCTCGGCCTGCAGCCGCTGGAAGCAGGGTTTCGGTTCCCGGCCAGTGACTGAGGTCGGGTCGCGGCGGTGACAGCACCGAATCCTGGCCACTAGACCAGTGGTCAGTGACACGGGCCTGGCCCTACGGCTTCGCAGAAGAAGAACTCCCACAAAGGCGGAAAGTAGTGAAACAAGTAAAGTGTTTATTAGGAGAAAAGAGTATAGTACGTGTGGATAGACACACGGGTGGCTCAGAAAGAGAGTCGCGCCCTCGTGGTAGTTTCAGTCACTTATATGGCGCATTTCTTCCCGGGTTTCCTTTGGCCAATCATTTTGATTTGCTTGGTTCAAAGTCCGCATTTGGTCTAGCTCAGGATTTTCCCACGCGTGCGCGCACATCTCTCAGCCAAGATGGATTCCAGCGAAAAGGCCTCTGGGTAGATTTAGCCCCTTAGCATCACTGCCCCTTTGACCTCCAAGGAGCCTTCCTGCGCCGGTGTAGTCGGGGAGGCCTCCTGACTTCGATAATGAGGAATATGTGGTCTCTTATCTTCTGTCTGGCAGGGCCCAGCCTCCTCTCTCAATTGTCCTGTTGTTCCCGTCTCAGAGTATCGGTTCGCAAGGAACAAACTCACATCGTTTGCTCCAGGAGCCCATCTATCTCCTGCCTCAGACCCAGTGTCCAGGGGAGGCAGAGGAGGGCTTGTGTGGCATTTGACGACCTGGCACACGTGGTCAGCTCCTGTCCCCCAGCCCAGGGTCCAAGCACTGTCACGCAGCAGCTCGTCCAGTCCTTACAGCAGCCCCGCCCAGCAGGGCCGCTCTCAGCCCCCGGGGAGGTGAGGAGACCGAGGCGTGAATGTAGGAGCCTGGCATTCAGCCCAGACGGTCTGGTATGGGGTCTGGTAAAGGGGCCGGGACATCAGGAGAGAGACAGACGACAGAGATGGAGAAAGAGAACGAGAGAGGCAGAAAGACAAGGAATCAGAGAGACAGAGAGAACGGACACTCGGTGCCAAAGCTGGGGAACGTGGGTCTCGGTGCAGAAGCCGTCCATACCCCCCTCTGCTCCCCAGATCAAGACTCTGTCCTGCTTAGCGGCCCGGCCCCACATGTCCTACCTGGAAGGGAAGGCCGGCCATCTGCCGCCTGACCCCGACCACCCCGCCCTTCTCCAGGGTCTGGGGAGGTTGTCCAGGCTGCAGGGCGCTGCTGCCATCTAGTGGGCACGTGGGGTCCTGCATGCGTGGGGAGCCCCCTCCCACCCAGTCCTCAGCAGGTGCCTCAGCCCTGCTCACCTGTCTGTCGGCAGGTGGACCCATGCCTGTGGGTAGGTTCACGCCTCACCTCCCACGGTTCATGGTCAAAACGAAGAGGGACGGGGCACCGCCCTTATCTGGACTACAGACGGGTTCCCGCTCCCGACCCGTGTCCAGGACCCAGCAGCCTCCCTGCTGCATCTACGCTGTCTTCCCATGGTCTGTCCTCACCTCGACGGCTCTGAGGAATACCGGCAGGGCATTTCCCACACCTTCCCTCCGTCTGCGTGACTCTCTGCAGTGGTGGGTTTGGGCTAATTGCGCGGAGGTGAGGCGCCTTCCCGGCACATCACTCTGGGGTGCTCGCTGCCAGTGTGACTTGCTGCTGCTGACCTTGACCCCTGGGCTAAGGTGTCAGCCAGGGTCCTCCTCTGTCCAGAAGTGTGTCACTCAGCCAGGCCACAGTCAGGGGAGGGGGCTGCGGGCTGTGACCCCAGGGCCTTCACAGGTCTGCCTCATTACTCCTGCTGGACCTCCGGAATGCTGGGCGGCTCGCTGGGTCACAGAGCCGCGGTGAGAATGTGGCAGTCCTAATCAGCGGGTCCATCACCTGGGCTTCCGCACAGCACAGGTGGGGCTGAGTGTGGCTCTGCATATCCACGGCCTTGGAGGCCCAGGTGGGAGCGGGAACAGACCAGGCGGGAGCGGGAACAGACCAGGCGGCTGGGTCTGGGGCGGACCTGGGCAGGAGCAGGTCCCGGGACAGCTGCCAGGAGCCAGGGAGGAGGCGGAGCATCCCAGCCGGGGACTCCACCCCTACAAGCCCTGCCCCCACCCAACTGAGGCCACAGGACGCCCCCCCATGCGCAGCAAGGACCAGGGTCCCAACCGCCATCTCCAGGCTGGGCATACACAAACCTGGGCAAAAGCACAGCCAAGCCCCGTGGGTCTGGGGCCAGGATTGGGTCTCCAGATGGCCAGGCCTCCGTGCTTTCTCCCTGGGGAAAGAGGAGGGTCCTGAGTCTATGGTGGTCACCTTCTAGTGCCTGCACCCGCCCTTTCCTCGTCCCAGCCCGCATGCAGGGAAGGCGCTGGGAAAGGCAGGAGCCGCTGGGGCTGCTGGGGCTCAGGGGTCCACCCGGGGTGAGGGCGCCCCGGGAGCCATGTCCCCTCTGTCCACTAGGTGTCGTGCTTGGCTGCGCCGCGTGGCGGCTGGAGCCCCGCACCGTCAGCAGGCCCTACAGCTGCATCCCCCGTGGGCTGCCCGCCCACCCCTGGCGAGGAGAGCAGCTCAGACAGGAGCCCTCGGACCCCCCAACGCCCCCATGCACCCGTGGGCCAGGGCCCCCCCTCTTCTAACCACACCCACTCGGGGCGGGGAGGGGAGGCGGGCTGCAGTCCTAACTGGCTCCCCAATGCTGCTGCTGCTGGCCCGGGGGCCCCTGGAGAGGCCCTGAGCCGGTGGCAGCAGGGACCACCGTGCAGAGCCGCCGTCCTGTGTCCCCGCCCGGACGCCTCCGCCAGCCCCGTGTCTGAGTCCCCGTGTAAGCGCGATGACCTGAGAGGGACCCCGGTTCTCCTGGTCCCGGGGGGCCCTTTCAGGTAGGAGTTGGGAGCTGGAACCCTGCAGTTCCCTGTGCACCCGTTAATCTATCTCAGACCACGCGTGACAACTCAGCCCCTACTTCAGGGAATACTCGCCCCCAGAAAAGACGACTTCGGCCGGCCCACCCGCGTGAAGACCGAGGAGTGCTGATGTCCTGAACCCGGCCCACCCGGTCAGTTCACCGGCTCGCCTAAAATCGCCCTCCCTCGGAGGGCAGGGGACAGAGGGGGGATGCCGCTGGGGGCTGTGGGCAGGATGCCCTGCCTGTGTCCACCTTGAGAGTCAAGGACCCCTTAGCCTCCTGTCCCAGCTCCACCCAGAGAAAGTCCCCAGGGCGCCAGCCCGCGTTCCCGGGTGCTGAGAGTGTGGACGCTGGGTCGGGGTCCCAGCTCTGCCTCCTGTGGGCTGGGCGACCACAGCAGCTGGCTCGGCCTCTCGGCCCGGCATCCTCATCTGCAGGTGAGGAAGCAGCAGCTCCTACACCCCAGGGCCCCTGAGGGGCCAGATGGGTGGGTACTCTCAGGACCCAGAAGCTTGCCTGGCTGGCAGAAGGGGCTGCGTCAGCGTCTCCTGGGAGGGTGGGAGGAGGAGAAGAAGCATCTGGAAACACCAGCCTGTCCCATCTGCCTGTGAGGGCTCCCGGAGCAGGGGGGGAGCAGGTGCTCGCGGGGACCGAAGTGGGCTGCTGGCCGTGCCCTGCCCACGGTACCTTCAGAGTCTGGAAGCTGGTCATCTCCGGGCAGGGGCTCAGGGGCCTCAGCAGCGGAAAACACGCGACTTTTCCGTTTTCTTTTTGTACTGCTTCCATTTCTTTTTAAACAAAGTCTGCACGTTACTTTTCCAGATGAACAATGGAGGTGACCAGGGTTTGCAGGGGACGAAATGACACGGCCAGGCCCTCCTCGGCCGGGACCCGCCAGTGGCCTGGCACGTTCGTTAGAGCTGTGCTCTCACAGGGCTTCAAGCCAGCCCGACGATCTGAGAGCACCGCAGGGCAGCTCAGACACCCCCTAAGATCAAAGGTGTCTCCCAGCAGCGCTCCCAGCCGCCAGCCAAGGAGAGGCTGTCCGGACGCCCGGCCCCATCCTGGGCGGTGCGCGCCACCCGCCTCCGTCTTGTTCACATCCTCCCGCCTGCACCTACACAGCAGGGAGCTTGACCCTTGGCTTGCAGCCACGTTCCAGCTCCTACGACGGTGCCCGGCACACAGTAGGTGCTTAATAAATGCTTGGGTCAAGAACTCACTGGCTCCGGGTTTCTGAGGATGAACCTGCAGAGCCCAGCCTCCCAGCCTCAGGGGACCAGGCAGTGAGCTCCTGTCGCCTGGGGCCTGGCGCTCACTCCGGGGGAGGGGGGGACGGGGTACTGGAGGGATGATACGGGGGTGGCAGAGCCCGAACGGGCCATGAAGCACGGCCCACCTGGGCCCCCCGGGAGCCAGGTGCGCTGCTCCGACGGCTGGCTGGGACCGTGTCATGGTGAATTACTCACTTAGCCAAAAGGTGTGCATCAGAGCACAACAGCAGCTGGTAAAGCCTGAGGCCTGCAGACCCGTTAGGGACGCTGCATCCGCAAAGATGCTCCGCCCTGGGGATCTGCATGGTGCACGTTTCCCTGCACTAACGTGCGCAGATGCTATTGGGTGAGTTACCTGGTGGGCGAGGTTCTGGATGGACGTGCACCGCGGGGACACCAGTCACCCCACTACAGCACACGGAAGGGAGAAAGTAGCCCCCCCACAGGAAGCCCGAGTTGGGGGGCCGGTCATGCTGGGTATCCCTAGAGGAGGAGAAAGGAGACAAGGCACCAGTGGGAACAATCCTGGAAGCCTGCCTGTAGGAGGCAAGACCACAGCTGGCCTTGCTGGGAGGAAGGGCAGTGTGGGTGGAGAATGGGAGGACCCTTCACAGCAGAGGACACCCTGGGGAGAGGGTGGAGGCCGGAGCCCTGTGATGGGAAGAGATGGGCACAGCCAAGGAAGGCAGGCATCCAGGAGCCCAGGCACGACCTCCGGGGCAGCAAGGCAGCAAAGGCATCCAGGGGAGAGCGTAGCCCAAGAGATCAGGTGGGCTGCCCGCAGGCCTCAGGCGCTCAGCAGAGTGACAAGGGAGCTGGTTCCCCAGCTGAAAGCCAGGGTGAGCCCTGCAATTTCTGTCCCTCCGACGGATGCTGGTGTCCCCATTTCTGCTTGCTGCCCTCTGGCAGGCAGGTGGAGGTCCGTCCCGCTGGCCCCGCAGCCGGGAGGACACTTCTCGCTCGGCAGAAGGTGAGGGCACGTCGAGGCCACTCGGCCACGAGGACCTCAGGCTGCCCGTGGCTGCCTCGCCTTCCCCGTGGGGGGCACGCTGGCACTGCGGGCGCCACCCCGAGTCCTCTGCCGAGGTCTGCCCATTCCCAGTCCTGCTGCCGCCACACCACCCGCACTGCCTGGAGGGACACTCAGGGGCCCCCAGCCAGCCGAGCGGCCCTGCTTCAGCTCTGGTCCACCTTGGATTCACCTCGGCTCGTCTTGATTCTTGACTGGCCGTCCCGCCGCGTAATATTTCCCTCCCACTGCCTAGGCCCTGACCACAGCGAGGGCCAGACGGACCCTGGGTGACCCGGTCCTTGGCCCGAACTGTCCCGTCAGCCGTGGAGCGAGCACAGGGCAGCCGGTCCCTCTCATCCTGAGATGGGGAGGGGAGGGGGGCAGAGAGAGAGAGACAGAAAGAGACAGATACAGAGATGGGGAGAGAGGGACAGGCGGAGAGACGAGGGAGAGACAGGAACAGAGACGGCGGGGGAGGCGAGGGGAGAGGCGGGGGTGTGGGGGAGGGAGGCGAGGGGAGAGGCGGGGGTGTGGGGGAGGGAGGCGAGGGGAGAGGCGGGGGTGTGGGGGAGGGAGGCGAGGGGAGAGGCGGGGGTGTGGGGGAGGGAGGCGAGGGGAGAGGCGGGGGTGTGGGGGAGGGAGGCGAGGGGAGAGGCGGGGGTGTGGGGGAGGGAGGCGAGGGGAGAGGCGGGGGTGTGGGGGAGGGAGGCGAGGGGAGAGGCGGGGGTGTGGGGGAGGGAGGCGAGGGGAGAGGCGTCTCCACTGCCGCCTGCTGTCCTCCCGGGGGCTCCTGGAAGCTCCCTCTGCGCTTTGCGGACACGGCCCCCCAGGATGACGCGGCAGCAGACGTGAGCCGGGCTCCCTCGTGCCGCTGGCTGCTGTGGCCACCCTGGAGGTCAAGCACCAGCACGCCCCGCCTCCAGCCGGTCGAGGCCGCTGCTCCGGCCTCCGAGGGCCCCCTGCAGGCACAGCCGCCCACTCCCTGCCACCTGAGCCCTTCCGGTTGCTGGGTGCTTTACTGGTCACCAAATATTTTGATGATCACTTTTAGGTGTAATTACCCCCATTTTACAGAGGAGAAAGTGGAGGCGTGACGAGGGTCCGTGTTTTCCCAAAAGCACCGGAGCCCTTGGCCGTGACCCAAGTTCAAGTCCAGGCATGAGGTGGAGGACTTGTCTCTCAGGGAGAAGCACCCTCGTGACCCAGCACGTGGGCAGGCGCCCTGGGCCGCTGGCTGGTGCTCCCCGCTCACAGGGAAGCTGCAAACGGGCCACGTGTGCGTGTTCACACCACGGTCGTTAGCATCGGCCCCCAGCCAGGCCCCGGGGGACTGTGTCGATTGTCTAGGGCTTAAAAGGTGAATCATGCAGATCAAACCTGAGGAGGTCTGCAGCCACTGCGTTATGAACAGACCCCCAAAGCCTTGCAATATTCGTCCGGATTCTACAGCTCTTACCCAATTCAGCAAAGAAGCCACACGTGTCCTGACACGGGACACGGGGATGTTCTGCCTTCGTGGCTGGGCTTCCCTCTTGCTCCTGAACTTGAGCAGAAGTGTCAGCGTGCACCTTGCGGCCGCACTTGTGACAGATTGACCACAGGTGAGTTGGGAAGACCTGCGAGAGCTGTGTGCGGGGACCTGCTGGCCGCCGAGTCAGGAGGACGTCATCTGTGGACCTTACTTGTGAGCTGTGCGCTACCCTCGTCCCCCATCAGGACCGTAACACACGTGCACGTTTACATTGGCATTTCCCGGAAAGCCGGCTTTTGAATGTGTACCAGCCCACTGTCCCGACCCCGAGAGAGGCAGGAGGGGAGGTGCCTGCGGCCCTCGGTCCCCCATCACCTCACCAGCACCACTTCTCCCCCTCCCTCTCAACTGCCCGTTATCCTTCGGAAACCTCCGTCGCATCCTTCATTTATTGAAGGAGGCAGGGACTATGGTGGGCCATTTTGTCACCGTGGCAACCGCTGTGGTCTGAAGGGCCTGGAGAGCCCTGATTAGGCCGGGAAGGCTGCTGTGACAGGACGTGACAGGGACAGCAAATCAAGGGGGGCTTTTATGGGGCTGTGCGTGGGGCCCGCACCGAACGTCATCTCTGCACCACTGGGAAGGCTCCCACTGGCAGCTGAGTCCAAATGGAAAACTAATGAGGCAGCGGGCCCCATGGGCCTTTGCCGTTCTCCTAACAAGCCTCGTTCACAGGGTGCACGGGCACGGCCCGCCTCAGGCCCCTCCCGGGCAGCAGGTGGCGGAGCCCCGCTCGGTCAGACCCTGGGCCCTGCCCTGGGCACCTCACACAGGGGAGGCCTCCCCTTAGCCCGGGATACTGGGGGTCTCGGGTGGGGCTGTCCTCAGGAAGACCCCACATCTCCCAGGAGCTCACGTCCTACGTTAAAACTCGGGAATGAAAGCAACACGTATTATACATAACTAATGACCACTAATTAAAAGAAGGCTTCCCCGTCCTGCTTCTAAGTCAAATAATCGCCATCCTCCACTTCGACTATAGTTTTTTCAAGTAGTAATAATAATAGCAAACACTTGCTGAGCTTTTCCTCTGTGCCTGGCATTATTTAAAGTCCTTTGGGTGGATTATCTCATTTAATCTTCACAGTAACCCTATGAGGTGGGTACAATTACTCTCTCCATTTTACAGATGAGGAAACTGAGGCCCCAAAAGGTTCCACAACACTCTTAAAGTCGCACAGTTAGTAAGGGCAGAGCAAGAACTGGAGGCCCGAAGCCAGGCCGGGGTCAGCAGGGAGGCACAGCCCAACCCGAGTCCAGTCCCAGGGCACTGGCTGCCCTCGCTCTGGTCTCCCACAGGTGAAACAAGAGGGGCAACGCCAGGGGCACAGGCAGAGCGAGCCCCCCGCAGCCCACCCAGGCGGGACCCTTGCTCCAGCTTCACTCCCGGAGTCCGCGGCACCTGTAGGCGCCTCATCTGCAAAGTCTCGGCATCCCCCCCTTGTAGATCAAGCTCCCAGCTTTGCCGAAACTGAGAGTGTCTTGGACTCCAGTTCTCGATACACTTTCTCTGTTCTACCAGCTCCCTGACCCTCTGGCTGATATTCTGCTCTCAGTTTGCAGGACAATAAATTAGGGTCCCCAACAAAGCAAGAGGGAGAAGGTCGCTCCACAGGCTGGGTCACCTCATCCTAGAGGAGGAGCCATTGACATTCTGCCGGGGCTTTGGGGGCCGTGGCTGGAGCAGGACTCCGTGGGCGGAGGGGCCGTGCCTTGGGTTCCTGGGGCAGAGGGCTGCCGTGGAGGCCTGCGGGGTGCGGCCCCATACGGGACCTGGCTTGTCTGGCAGGAAAGGGAAGGGTGAGTTCCTCCAGCCTGGGCTCCTTTCCTGCTGGGTTGGAGCCATGATGAAATATTCCCAAGGAATCTGGGGAGATGCTATTCACAGCCCCCGTGGGCAGGCTTTCATGTTCCAGACTGCAAATGCTCAGGCCACTTCTGACTGTCCCAAGGGAGACTATGCAGAGGTTCTGCGTATCTGCCCCCTGCCCCTGCCACGGCCCTGTTGCCTGTCGGGAGCCCAATAACTTTTCATCAGAAGCCAGGCGTGACCTTCTCTTTGTATCTCCTCTGTCAGCGATCATCTACCATCTTTCTTCCTCCCTCTCAGAGTCCCTACTAAGACAGTAATTTCTGGATTGGGTTGCCAGAGCCCTTTTCCTCTGTGGCAAGATCAAGTGGTCCCTCCATGAGGCTTGTGCATGTGGCTTCTCCATGTGGCTTTGTTACCAAACCCACCTTGGATCTGCTCACCCGACGCACAGTAAGGCCAATCTACTGACACCGGTTGTGGTGAAGGAAAGGGCAGCGTTTACTGCAGGCGCCCAACATGGGGCCAAGCAAGGGGCAAGGTTGGCTAGTGCTCGAAAGACACCAACCCCCGATGGCTTTCAGGGAAAGGTTTTTAAAGACAAAGGGAGGGAGGGAGGTTTCCGGGTGCGTGATCACTTTGTGGACCTTCTTCTGATTGGCTGGTGGTGAGGTAATCGGGAGTCGGCATCATCAACCTTCTGGTTCCAGCCGGTCTGGCGTCTACGTGCTTGTGGGCAGCAGACAGTTAACTTCTCCCACCTGGTGGGGGTCTCAGTATCTGCAAAACAGCTCAAGGACACGGCTCAGCATAGTATCTACAGCCCTTGAGGAGGAACTAAAGGTCCTTGGCTTTGTTTAATGGCTAAACTGTTATTATTTTGTGTTGTCTGACTGTTTTCCTTTCTTTCTGCATTTTCTCACTTCTCGATTAAATTTGTTCTTTGGAACTGGGGGAAGGCCTAGGAGGCTAAAGTTTTTCTACAAACAAGAGGCAGGTACAGGACATGGGAGGGTCTGTCCCGGGAAGGTCCCGTAGGGTCCTGCTCAGTAACAATTCCCCCTTTTCTTTGATACTCCACAGTCTTGAGGGGGAACAAGTGCAGGACAAGAAAAGGAATACTTTTGGATAGAGAGGTTAATCATAAACTCAACAGAGGTACTCGGTTTTAGGGGGACTTGGCTTCAGCTTCTCCACGTGGTCTCTCCACATGGTCTCTCCACGTGGTCTCTCCACGTGGTCTGGGTAGCTGAATTTCTTACATGGCAATTCAGGGCTCCCAAGAGTGTATGCGTGGAAGCTACCAGAGCTTCGTAACTGGCATGGTGTCACTCCCTCCACCTTCTTTGGCTTAGAGGAGGGCCTGCGACCTAGTAGGACTCTCCAGTACCTTCCTGGGACAGAACATTCCCCCACATCCTCTGCATTAGCTCCTCTCTGAAGTACCCAGATAACAGCATCTGATGCACATTCCTGAGTTGTTTTACAGTTGCTAAACCCCCACCAAATGGAAGAAGTTAGCTACTTGGTGACCATGCGCACTAGTCCCCAGACCTACTGGCACCTGAGGATTGATGGTGTGAACCCCTGTGACCCTCCCTGTTACCTCACCATCAACCAATCAGAGAATCGTGCACAAGCTGATCACACACCATGGGACCCCGTTCCTCAGCTGGCCTTTAAAAATACTCCCCTGGGACTTCCCTGGTGGAGCAGTGGTTAAGAACCCGCCTGCCAATGCAGGGGACACGATCCCTGGTCTGGGAAGATCCCACATGCTGCAGAGCAACTAAGCCCGTGCACCACAACCACTGAGCCTGCGCTCTAGAGCCCAGGAGCCACAACTACTGAGCCCACGTGCCACAACTACTGAAGCCCACACGCCTAGAGCCCATGCTCCGCAACAAGAGAAGCCACCACAATGGGAAGCCCGCGCACTGCAATGAAGAGTAGCCCCCGCTCGCCACAACTAGAGAAAGCCTGCGTGCAGCAACGAAGACCCAACACAACCAAAAATAAATAAATAAAAATAAACTTATATAAAAAAAAAAAATGCTCCCCCGAAAGCCTTCAGGGAGTTTAGGTGTCTTGAGCACTAGCTGCCCTGGACTCCTTGTTTGGCGCCTGCAGTAAACGCTGCCGCTTCCTTCACCGCAACCTGGTGTCAGTAGGTTGGCTTTACCGCACACCAGCGAGCAAACCCAAGTTTGGTTCCGTAACGGGCCCACTGATGAAGAACCTCTTCACGGGAGGCTGAACATTCCAGGAGTCGGGGCCCCCAGACCCACCTCAACCACTCCTGGCCCTTCCCGTCCCAGGCTCACAGGTTTTCCAAACACTCCCAGGACGTGGTGGCAGCATAGGCTGGACTTTGTTCTGGGTGGAGAACACCCAGGCACTTGCCTTCAGCAGGGAGGCCCTTCGGGGCTCAGCTTTTCTCTAAACACACACGAAGGAGGAGATGAACAGGCCCAGCGAGGAGAGTGAGGAGAGCGCAGGCAGGTCTCCTAAGCAACCACCCGTCTGTTTGGCTCCGGCCAAATCCTAAGTGGCAAGACTCATGAGACGACCTTGGGAGCTCGGGCCGGGTAATTAGGGTGTTGCAGCTAAATGGCTGCGCTGGTCTTCCCTACCTGAGCCTCTCTGTCTGGTGCTAATTAAGAGAAGGCGTGATGCGGCAGACAGGCACGCTGGTAACACCTCTCTCTCCAGGCCCTGTGAACAGTCTTGGTGACCATGCGTGCAATTCCCACCAGGAGTCCCCCACCCCGCCCCACCTGCACCCCTGCACACCTGCACACACATATACACATGTGCGCACGCGCACGCACACACACACACACACACACACACACACACAGAGGAACAGATGTTGACTTCAAAGCGCCAACAGTCATGCAAATGCTTAGGCAAAACAGAAGTTACTTTAAGCAGAATCTACACCGTATGGCAAACGGGGACCTGCTAGGTAAAGTGTGCTGTCAGCAGGCAACAAACCCCTCGTATCAGCTTATGGAAAGGAACAAAGAACAATTGGGGTAACATAACTGTATTCAAAAGAGAAGAGGAAAATGAGATGCTGGCATCTGGGAGGAAAACTAGTTTGCCGTAAGGTAGAATCAGCACTTAAAAAGAAACTGGGTGGTTCCTCATACTTAAAGTGTAAAAGCTAATCCACTGCAAATCTTTTTTCTATCTGTAGGTTCAGGGCCTAGTGAACCACGGGAGGGGCACCGGGTGCAGAAACCAAACTGTTACCATTTTGAAAACAAGAGTTTCCCCTGAACAGGGGAGATAAACTGTAACTTCGCCTCTCGGAAAAAGATGGAAAACCTTCCACGCGACCAAGGCAGCTGGAATCTGCGTTCCGTCTGGTTTCCACCCAGAGCTCCGAAACCCGTCCCTAACCTGGACATGCCTGGTTTAGTTCCTTCATCACTCTTGCTATCAGATGGACCAATTGTCTCCCTTCCCGTAAGCCGAGCTGCCGCGAGGGGCGGAGGGGGGGGGGGCAGCCTGGAACAGAATGCCTGGGCTCACTCTGTCTCTAGCTGTGTACCTGTTTGTTCATCTAAACACAGAGGACGAGCCATGGCACCCACGGTGCCTGGGCTCGGTGAGGTGATGTGTGCGATGCGCTCAGCCTGTGCTTGGTCCTGCGTGTCTGCCGTTAACACTGTAACTGACCGGTGGCCCAGGCTCCATGAGCCTCCACCCACACCACTGCATTTGGCAGCCCCTGCAAAAACCCAGAGGTTGGCTGGTAGGGATTTGGATGGGTTATAAGTGACAGAAACTCAACTCAAACTGCTTCAGCAAACACACAGATAAACAAAAGCCAAGGGAGAGATCATCTGCATCCTGTACGAGGGGCAAAAACTTCAGGGCCTCTGTCTGTGGGTCTCTGCTTCTCTTTATTTCATTTTTCTCTTTTGAAAACAATATCTATGTGCTACTGTAATAGGGAAGAGCTAAATCAGACTCCATGTTCGATCTATTTCTTTGACTTTAACTTTTGCTTTTCGTTGCTTTTGTTATTGTCATCATATATGATGGCCTGCCTCAGGGAACCCTGCCCACCTGTGGATGGCTGCAAGAAAAAAGAAACTAACACATCCCCTCCCCAAGGCTGGACATTCCAGGAGATGTTTTGCAAGACTGATGGCCCTTTTACTCTACTTCCTCACCGCTTCTCCCTCTCTGTTTCTATAAAAGAAACTGGCATCCAGACCCAGATAAGATGGTTTTTCGGAGACACTAGTCTGCCGTCTTCTCAGTCTGCCGGCTTTCCGAATGAAGTCGCCTTCCTTGCCTCAGCACCTCGTCTCCGATTCATTGGCCTGTCGTGCGGTGAGCAGAGCGAGCTTGGACTCAGTAACACTATTAGGAGATGGCTATAAACTCCAGCTGACCTCCTTCTTATAGCCTTTAATTCCAGATGAAGAGACCTAGGTATCCGTGATCTAATCTCAGGGTAGGCCCTGATTGGTCCGTCTTGTGTCAATCAAGAGGAAGGGGAGCTCTGATTGGCCACCCTGGATGTGAGCCCACCTGAAAACTATAGGAAAGAGATGCAGGGATGACCCTGTTCCCAGAGCAGGTGAGCAATTCCACAGACATTAAAAATATCACCTGCCTTCTGTGTCAGGGGAGTGGGAGAGAACTTGACATGAGGAGGGGGCTGCTGCTCCCCTGGCATGACGAACCCTGGTGATAACAAACCCTGGTGACTGCAGTAGGAGGAATGTCTGCTCTGGACAAAACGAAGGTTTTCTAAAGAGATTGATTCCTGTAGCTGGAGTGTGCTCGCTCTGTGAACAGTTGCTGAGGATGTAAAAACCCACGGCCTGGAGGGGCAGAGTCAGGCTCCGCCACCACCACACACCCGCCCCCCACGCCTGTCCTCCCTCACCACAGACTCCATCTCCTCCTCGGCCAGAGAAAACAGGGAGAGGGACCTCCATTGATTGAGCTGACCCTGGAGGCGCAGAAATCACATCAGAGAAGGGTCTTGGGCCTTAATTACCAAGGAAGGGGAAATGCTTCCTAGAAAATGAGAGAAGCAGGAACTCCCTGAGGATGAGGGCTTTAAGGAGACTGGAGAGAAGGAGCCTTGCCCAGGAGAGGCAGTGCTTGCAGGGGTGGTGGTCAGCTCCATGCCTGATCCCCTCCGCCACTGAGCACCCACTCAGAGGGGCAGCCATAGCTCCGCGGGACCCTGATGGTGCATCCTCCCAACCCCTTACCAGGGGAAGTTAGCCCATCTCTTTGGATGTGTATGGATCAGCTCATACTAGGTTGCGCTGCGGTAACAAACAATCCTCACATCTATAGCTTTTTTTCTCACTTCCATTCTATGTTGGTTGAAGGTTGGTTGCAGTTTTGCTCCCACTTATTCTTCATTCCCTTTTATTCTTCATTCTTCAGGCAGGGGAAACAGCCAGTCTGGAGCATTCACTATCATGGCAAAGGGCAGAAGTGGAGCCAGGTGATGGCTCTCAAACCTCTACCTGTAAGTGGTCCATCACCCTCCTCCTCATTTTTCAATAACCAAAGCAAGTCCAACAGCTAAACCTGATGTCCATGGTGGGGAGTGGCATCCTCTCATGGGAAGGAGCAGGGAAGATTCCAGAACAGCACAGTCCACCACAGAGTGGCAGCCTCTTGGCCCCTGTCCCACCTCTAACCTGAGGGGACCCCTTCATAGGAGCCACAGGGTTCCCCAGCCCCAACCTCCCAAGGCCTGAGACAGGGCAGGCATTACCCCATTTCTTCCTGGACATGTGTGTGTCACGGTTCCTCCAAGCTCTGATGGCACAGGGCTCTCCTTTGGGCATCTCCAGACCAGAAAAGAGCTCTGGTCTCTGTCTACTGCTGCAATTATTCATTGCTCTATAAGAAATACCTTAAAACTTGATGGCTTAAAACAATCATTTTATTTCACAATCCTATGGATTGGGAATTTGGCAAGTCTCAACTGGACAGTTCTTTTGCTCCATGGGCATTGATTGGGGTCACTCACTGGGCTGCATTCAGCTGGGAGCTTGGCTGGGGCTGGAAAGTCCATGGTGGCTCAGAGTCTTCCTATAGGACCTTTC
Organism: Balaenoptera borealis; assembly: GCF_965194805.1. Taxonomy (NCBI): domain Eukaryota; kingdom Metazoa; phylum Chordata; class Mammalia; order Artiodactyla; family Balaenopteridae; genus Balaenoptera; species Balaenoptera borealis. Next base: position 91,403,007 of record NC_138875.1, read on the forward strand.
TTCCTCTCCAGCAGGTTGAATTTCTTACATGGCAGCCAGCATCCAAGAGACAGCATCCCAAGTAGAGAAGGTGGGAGCTGCGGATCTCTTAAGACCTAGCCTTAGGCGGTCACTTATACCACATTCCGTTGGTCAAGCTCCATAGGGCCAGCCCAAATTCAAGGGGAGGAGAAACAGACTCTACCTCTTCCCGAGAGTACAAAGGCTTTGCAGCCATCTTTAATCCAGTATATTCATATATGTCCCCAAACTTTGCATGGCATGTGGCGAGAGCATTCTCACCACACTGTTCTCTAGCCACAGCCTGGGTGGCCTGGTAGGTATCCTCACTCCAAAAGCATCAAGCCAGGGAATGCATCGCAGCCTTCCCTTCTTGAGACGACTTCTCACAAGATATTCTCTCAGAGCCCTCTGATTTCACTTTGGGGGAGGGGATCTTGCACTGCCCCAAATGTCCATGACCCTGACCCCTTTTACATAGACTCACTGGGCAGGGGATGGTGATGGTAGGACAAGATACGCCACTCTTGAGCCAGTCCCATCTCTTGGTAGCTCCTTGGTGCTTTCAAATAGGGGGAATTTGGCTCCTTTGCTCTAATCCTTGGGTATTAGTTACTTCTCTAAGACAACAAGAGAAAATTCACCTCAGCATCCTGTTACTCTAGACTAAGGGCACACAATCTCATGATTACCATCATCCTCACCACCACCACCACCAACATCATCATCACCATCACCATCATCACCACCATCATCCTCACCATCACCATCATCATCATCCTCATCATCATCACCACCATCATCATCACCATCACCATCATCACCATCATCACCATCATCCTCACCACCACCATCACCATCATCCTCACCATCACCATCATCCTCACCATCACCATCATCCTCATCATCAGCACCACCATCATTATCACCATCACCATCAGCACCACCATCACCATCAGCACCACCACCAACATCATCACCATCATTGCTAACATCGTTTCATAGCTGAGGAAACCCAGCCACAGGGAACTAAGTGATCATCACATGATAAAGAGATTATATTAATCTAAAGCTCAAAAAATCCTCTTTTTTTCCTGGGTTCTCCTGGGCCAAAAGGAGCAGCAGTGAACCCAGGCTGACCGGACCTCATTTGGCCAGTGGATGGGATGAATGGGAGGGGTTCAAATAATGTCATCAGAGTATAATCCTCTCGCTCTTTCTGCCTCTCTCCTCCCGCTCTCTCTCCTTTCCCCACTTTCTTCCTCTCTCCCTCTTGCCCTCCTCTCTCCCGGGCAGCCCTGTTTGTCCCATGGTCAGCTCCATTCTCAGCCAGGACCTCCCCCAGGTGACTTCCGGCAGTTGTCCTGATGCAATCCCACCTGCTTGCTGCCCCCAGGCCTCTCTTCCGTTGTCAGCCCCACCCAGGGCTCCAGGCAGCTCGGATCACAGGCTTGTCCTGCACCAATCACAGCTCTGAGGAGAGTGCTGTCACCAGGCCTGGGGCAGGAGCCAATCAGCAGAGCTGGACAGGGGGTGTGTCCAGGCCCAAGGACATCTGGGCTCAGGAGGCAGAGGTGATTCTAAATGGAGACGCTGGGGCTGTTAGCAGAAGATGGGACCGTGCTCTGCCCCGATGGGGTGGGGACTTTGACAAAGACCAGCGGGAAAGAGCCTGAGTTGCTCTGGTTGAGTGCTGCCTCCTCAGCCACTCGCTAGCTGTGTTGCAGGAAGGGGGACCCCTTCCAGGGCCCGAGAGTGGGCTCTTGTCTAACACGCAAACGTGAATTGTCCAAGGAGACACTCGTGCTGACAAAGCAAGAGACTTTGTTGGGAAGGGGCGCCCGGGCGGAGAGCAGCAGGGTAAGGGACCCCAGGAGAATGGCTCTGCCATGTGGCTCGCCGTTTCGGGTTTTATGGTGATGGGGTTAGTTTCCGGGTCGTCTCTGGCCAATCACTCTGACTCAGGGTCCTTGCTGGTGGCTCGCACGTCGCTCAACCAAGATGCATTCCAGCGAGAAGGATTCTGGGAGGTTGGTAGGATATACGGACTGGCGTTTCCCCTCTCCTTTTGACCTTTCCCGAATTCTTCCGGTTGGTGGTAGCTTGTTAGTTCCGTGCTCCTTACTGGGACCCCCTGTTGTAAGATAACTCACGCAAGTGGTGACTATTGTGCCTGGCCAGGGTGGGCAGTTTCAGTCAGTGGTTCCCCTAATAGGTGTGTCGCCCTGGATGAGTTACCCTCTCTGTGTCTGTTTCCCATCTGCAAAATGGGAATAACAGAATATCTACATCTCAGGGATGAGTTTGCATTAAGTGAGGAACGTGTGCATCCGCTCAGACACAGCTGTGTGCCTCAGGGTTACCGATACGACTGCAGAAGCCTCATCCCACCAGGGAGAAGAATTCACCTGGAACTAATGGGGCTAACTCACAGGCCTTGGACACTCCTGACGCCCCAGAAAAGACACTGGAAAGAGCTCCTCCCACCATACCTCAGCAGGGTGCAGGGAGAAAGGGCCCAGGGCAGACCCTAAGAGGTGAGATGGCCCAGGCGGCATCCCAGGACACGACCTCCAGGCCCAGGCCTAATTGTGTCTCCTTCAGGCCTCATTGGATTCCGTTGTAGAGAGATAAAGGCTGTTACTTTGTATCAGCAAGGCATCTTTTTCTGCAGGATTGAGTTCCTGAAAGGCGGGAGACTCTTGAGAGAGACAGAGCTGGGACATGGAGGGAAAGAGCCGGGTGTGAATAGACTTTGGAATAAAATCCTGACAGACTCAAATTGATTCTGCCGCCCGAGAAAACTGAGTGCAGAGGGAATTAGATTTATGCCCTGTCAGATGTAACTGTCTCCTGGTGTCTGTACCAAGAGCTGTTAAAGTGGTAATCTTTAGAGATGTATGGAAATTGCGTGTGAATAGACCCATGCTCCATCCGGGGAACAGGCTTCTTCCGTGCGGATGTACATAAGACGGCATCATGATTATTAACGACACGATAAACACGATGCACTGTGGGTGGAATTTAATCAGAGCATCTCAAAGCACAGCAAAGCTGAGGCTCCTGGTGACTTCTCCGTGTCTGTGGTCACTCGGGAACTCTGGGGGCTACTGAGGAAGGCTCTGGGTCCATCGCCCCGGGCAGTTGATGGACTGTGGGGTCCCCCAGCTGAGGGTGGGGAGGGCAAGATTCACTGTGCATCCACCAGCCTCAGTCCAGGACACGCTCATGAGAGGGCTCAGACCTGCCCCTCCCTCGTGACAGAGCCCTGAGACCCTCATAATCCCAGTCCTCCAGACCCCTTGCCCCCCACAGCCAGAGCTGTGCCTCCACCCAGCCTTGCCCACACCACACAGAGCACCCCTGGAGACTTTCTTTTCATTCTCTCTGATGCCCTAGAAGTAAGGTGTTTTGAACCTCACTGAGAAGCAGACCTGTGCCCACTCCCTCCGAACCAGGAGCAGAGAGACAGCCGCCTATGCATGTTTGGGGGAGTGTATCAGTCAGGCTGGAACAGGGTCTGCTGTGTAACAAACACTCTCCACACCAGTGGCTGAACACATCAAAGGTACACCTCTCGCTCATGCTATGCGTCCAATGTGGGTTAGCAGGGCCCTTTGCTCTGGGTAATCACACGGGAGCCAGGAAACCAGGCTGACACAAGCTTCCACAATCACCAAAGCAGGAACTAGGAAACGCCATAAACTGACCTTTAAATGCTCACGTGGGGCTTCCCTGGTGGCGCAGTGGTTAAGAATCTGCCTGCCAATGCAGGGGGCAGGGGTTCGAGCCCTGGTCCGGAAGATCCCACATGCTGCAGAGCAACTAAGCCTGTGCACCACAACTACTGAGTCTGCTCTCTAGAGCCCGCGAGCCACAGCTACTGAGCCTGCGTGTCACAACTACTGAAGCCCGCGCACCTAGAGCCCGTGCTCCACAAGAGAAACCACTGCAATGAGAAGCCTGCGCACGACAACAAAGAGTAGCCCCCGCTCGCCGCAACTAGAGAAAGCCCACGTGCACCAACAAAGGACCCAATGCAGCCAAAAATAAATAAATTTTTTAAAAAATTAAAAAAATAAATGCTCACGTTTCATTGTCCAAAGCAGGTCACATGGCCAGGCCAGACTTCAAGGGAGCAGAGAAGCATAATCTCCCCAGGTGTCTGGAAAAGGAGGCCAAATGATTGGTGAACAGCCCAAATGACTCCAGGCCAGCTAATTCTATTCTCCCTCATCTCCCCAAGCAAGACGACCCCAAAATTCCAGCCACATACAACCAGGACCTCTGGGTGAAGCCCGGGGGGTTCGTACCTTTGTACCCTGTCCACATGGGGCCCCACTGCATCTGAAGACCCCAAAACTAGAAAGATAAATCCTTTCCTTCCATACACTCAATGTTGCATGGAACAGAGACAGGAAAACCACCGTAAGTGGAGGAAGGACGGAGATGCAGCTGTCGTAGAAGAGGAGCCCTCCCTCCTGGCGGACACTCTGAGCCCCTGCAGTGTGCCTGTTTCTTCCTGGTGGCCAGATTCGGGTCCTGCCTGGAAGCAGCCCCCCAGCTCTGCCCTCTGGGAACTTCCGGACTTTCCTCTGTCCTCTTGGCCAGTGTGATGTGGGGTTCGGGTGGACGCCCCCCAGGAACGGCAGTTTTCTCAGCCTGTTCTCTGGTCACAGGCGGTGAGTGGAAGTTTGTCTCAGAAGCACCCTTTCCTCTTTTCTCCTGAACGGGTCTTGTTTTGTCATCACAGCTGTCTCAGAACCTTAGCAGGTGTCTTGTTTCTAATCCTGGTCAGCTCTGATGCCAACAGCACCCGCAGTTCTTTTGCCGATGCCCCCAGGTTTGCATGGTCCGGCTCCTCGCCCTCCTCTGTCAGCGGGTGACCACGTTCCCCGCCCCCGCACCGTGTCCAAAAAGCGTGTCTGACACGCCTTTAGCCACAGGGAGATTTTAACAGAGGCCACAATGCCACACCCTTAACTTGACTCTTGTCATATCTGTGTTTTAATTGAGTTTAAGTTGGGGGGTCTTAAATTCAGTCAGCTTTTCCAACTTGGTGGAAGCCCTTTTTTCACTTTCACTCCTGCCTCAAGCTGGCCAATTCTCGTCTGAGTTTGGCAGCCGACAGCTGCCACCAGATCCTGCTAATGGCCTCTCTCCCCGGAGCTACAGTTTCACTAGGTTCACGCTCTGAGGTCCAAGTCGCTGCAGTCACGTCCGACCAAACATTTCCCACCGCAGAGCGTGGAGCTTTCTCTCCATCTTCCACCTAAGCCAAGGCCACGCGCTTTCCAGTGTTTATCTTCTGTTACAGCAGCACCGTTTCTGGGTGTCAGTTTCAGTATTAGTCAGGGCTGGTTAGGTTCTGCTGCACCTACTAAACGATCCCCAGGCCTCAGGGATGGAAAGTGACGAAGGCCCACTTCTCACTCACATCACTACCCTCCCAGGTCCTCAGGCCACCTGCGCCTTGAACTCACTCAGAGGCCCAGGCTACGGGCACTCTGTCCACCCATCCGGCCACGACTGTGGGCAGGAAAAGGGGACATGGCGACAGCGTGGCCGCTCGAGGCCTCTGCCGCCCGGCCTGTGGTCCCGTCTCATCTCCTGACGGTGCCTGCGGTTTCCTAACACACATCAATAGGGGGGTTGGGTGGGTAGTTACTTGCTGTTATAGAATTTTTTACAAGAATGGATTCAGGCATAAACTTGTGTGGTTAAAAAATGTTTCTTGTGATTTTTAAGAAGAAAATTGGGAGAGAAGAATTGGAGTGTTGTTGCAAAGTACACACTTGTACAACGCGGCAAAGGGAAAGGAAACAAAGGAGGCCCCCTGCACAGCTCTGCTGGCTGCCGCCAGCCCAGTGGTCAGAGGGCTCTGAGGGTTCCCGACGCCGCGAGCTGGCGCTCTGAGGCCCGCCTTTCTTCATCAGAGCATTATCGGAACAGATCTAGGTAGTGTCAGCCTGAGGATTAAGTTTCTTCTGATAGGCTCAGAGTTTCACATCCTCACCTGTATCCCGTGGGACAGATGCACTCAGTAAACACGTGTGGAGCACCTGATGCCGCTGAGCACGAAAGGCCGAGTTTCTGCTGGATTCGCCCTCCGCTCCCTTTATTCATTCATTTATTCAACAGATACTTATTGAGGATCTGCTCTATGTCAGACATTGACCTAGACCGTAGGGGTGCTGCAGGGGAGAAAACACAGGCACACACAGAGAAACCCCTGCTCTCATGGCGTGCACATCCTAGCAGCAAGAGGGGGAGCCAGGAAACAGAGTGCCGAATGCTGATGACAAATACGCAGGAAGGGACAGGGCGGTGGGAGGGGGTAAGTTTAAGTAGGGGGTCGTGCGAGAAGCGAGAGGGTGACCTAGTCGCATAACTCAGGGAAAAGCATCCCAGGCAGACGAGACAGCCAGTGCAAAGGCCCTGAGGCAGCTTGGACTGTCCAAGAAGAACACAACACGCACGGGGCTGGAGGAGAGGGAGCAAGGTGGAGGAGAGTCCAGATCGAGGGGTGATGAATGAGGTGGGGCCTGTGGGCTGCTGCAAGGACTCGGAGTCCTTTGCTTGGAGTGTGATGGGGGCCCTGGGGACTGTGTGCAGACAAGTGATGTGAGCAGTCTGGCTGCTGGCCAAGAGCAGGGTGTGGGGCATGTACCAGTTATTTGTGGCTGCGTAACAGTTGACTCCAAAATTAGCAGCTTAAGACAACCCGAGTTCACGCCCTCACGTTCTCTCAGGTCAGGAACCTGGCGTGGCTTAGCGGGCTCCCCAGATCAGGGTTCCTGGCAGGCTGCAGCTGGGTGTTGGTGGGCTGAGGTCTAATCCGAAGGCTTCACTGGGGAAGGGTCCACTTTCAGGCTCACTCACAGCTTCTCAGCAGGACCAGTCCTCCGAGGGCTCAGCTCCTGGCTGGCTTTCAGCGGGGCCATCCTCGGTCTCTTGTCACGTGGGCCTCTCCACAGGGCTGCTCTCAACGTGGCAGCTGCTGACTTCATCAGACTGAGAAGCAAGAGCTAGAGAGGGGGAGAAGGAGGAAGCCAGAGTCTTTCTACAGCCCCACTTAGAAGGGACCTCCCATCACTTTGGCCACTTTCTATTCGTTGGAGGCGAGTCACAGGCCCCACCCACACTCCAGGGGCAGGGATCCCCCGGGGTGTGACCAGCAGCAGGTGAGGCTCCGGGATCAGCTGGAAGCCCTCACAGGGGGCAGGAGTCAAGCAGGCCTGGATGGCAGCAGCACGGAGCAGAGTGAAGGTGGTAGGAAGTGGCCAGATTTGGCCACTTTTTGAAGGTGCTGAAAGTGATTTTTGGGCTGTGAGACCAAGAGATGCGTCTTGGTCTGATTGTCTTTCAGCTTGCAGGGGTTGTCCTGACCTAAGATGGGACTAACCGAGACCCACTCTGGACAGGGGTCCCTCCCATACTGCGACCCTCCTCCCAGCAGAAGAAGGAAGTGAGAAGAACGTGTAGGAAACCCCAAGTCCCAAAGCCCCCTGAGAGCAGATGCCCACCCACGCCCCAGCTCCAATCACCCCACCAGTTACTAAGCGAGTTAATCGCTGCGTGAAAAGGGAGCTGCAGACGCCTCGGAGGCCCCCCTGAGGCCCTAAGCCGGCTAACCCTCCCACTTAATCCGCTTTAAGACTGAAGCCTCAAGGGGAGGACCAGTAATCAGTTTTTAAGGTTACAGACAGCATCCGCACTCCAGTGGTTGCCCAGGGCAACGGTGTGGGGCTGAGCATCAGGCCTGAGATTGGATTACTTGCCTTGTGGATTCATCCTTACAGTTTATCCCGCTCTGCCTGAGGCCGAGAAGGGATCTGTGGCTGTGTCATGAGAGCGCGTGAACGCAAAGAAGAATTTACGTGGGAAAAAATGCAGACCGACGACAGGGGTTCATCTCAGCCAGTTCTGGCTTCCTAGTGCACCTTTCGGTTCACAATATTCCCTGAACTGATCGTCTCTGACAAGGACCCGGCCAGCGGAGGGGACGCTCAGCACCTCCCCCGGGAAGACCAGGTTCCGAAGGAAACCGACCCAAGACCTCAGTCTCCGTTCTCTGGGGACGCAGTTTAAGGCCGGCTTCCCAAGGCCAGAGAAAACAATCCTGCCCCAGAACTCGGTCTCTGAGGGCTCTCGCAGGGAAGGGGACCCCCAGGGGCTTCCGCAGCTCCATCTCCCCACTTCCCTGACCGCAGGCCTCCTGTCCTCTGCATCAACCATGCCGGCCTCTGCCTCGGGGCCTTTGTGCTTGCTGGGTGGTTCCCACCTCCCCCTTTCACACACCCAGGTGCCCCTCTGCAGGTCCCAGCTCGCTGGTTCTTCCTCCTGGACGCCCGCCTGAAGCGCCCCACCATCACTCTATAGCCCATCTCAGGGCACTCCTCTCTTCCTGAAATTAACTTGTAGTGAATTTCCTTGCCCAGTGCCCGACTCCCTCCCCAGGATGGATGTCCCAGAAGCTTACTGGCCTTGCGCAGGTGTTCTCCCTGATCCAGAGAGGGCCTGGATGAATGAGTGGGTGGGTGAATGAATGAATGAATCAGGAGGACATGTGGGGTTGGACAGGAGCAGGTTGAGAGGCAGGGCCTTCTCTCAGCCGGAAGTGGGCGTGGGCCCAGCACGGATCAGGGGCCAGCTTGCGCTGGGCGGCACCTTAGCAGACCACGCTCGAAAGGCAGCCCAGCCAAACAGTGCTGGGGTCAGGGGCAGCTGAAGCCACTCCCACCTCTTCAAGGACACAAGCCCAGTCACCACCTCAGCCTGTTCTGCCAGCGCCCTGTCCCACGCTGGCTGGGTGACCCCTGCACCCTAGATGAGGAGTCAGCCCAGGCACCCACCGTGGACGGAGGGAGCTGCCTGGAGCGGAGGGAGTCCTCCCTGGGCGGTGGCGGCTTCGATGGGGCAGCTGCAGGGACATCGGCTTCCTGGAAGCCTCCTCTCGTCCGCAGCACTTTTTCACTGTTTTAGGCAGAGGGTCTGGGTGCTTCCAGCCCAAGTGTTCCAGAGGGTCCTGCCCTTCTTCAGTCTCCAAATTCTTCCCAAAGCCCCTGGATGACGATGCCCGGTAGAGGACAAAGCAGAAGGTGAAGGAGGCTGGGGGTGAGGCGTCTGGGCCAGGCCAAGTCTCGTGACCCGTGAGACATGCCCCTGCGAACAGCGCTCTGGGCAGGGACCACCGCTGAGTCTGCATCCTGGCCTGGAAGAGCCCCAGGTGTGCTGGGGCCAGCCTGGGTGGGCCGGAATGTCCCTGGGCTCGGGGCAGAGACCACCAGGTGGCAGTGTGAGAGCATCCTGCCTGGGCCAGCCCCTCAGCCCTAGCCGGGCCAGAAGAGACTCTGAGCCGAGAATTGGGGAAAAGTCCCATCTGCTTCCTGGGCAGGTGGTCGTAAGGCATCAGCAGACCTCCCACACTAGACCTCGGGCCTCAGGAGTCTAGGGTAAGACATGCTGAAGTGCCTGGATTCCTGGTCCTGGCACCCAGCACACCTGCACACACCTGAGTGCACACCTGCACATGTACCTGAGCACACCTGCGTACACCTGCACACCACCGTGCTCTTCTCATTTGGCTGTGGCAGCCTCCCAGGCACGCCACCAAAGCTGAGGCCGCACGAGAAAGCGAAAGGAGTTGCAAGGCTGGTGAAGAGCCAGTTGTGACACAGCAGGGAGTGGTGGGGACCGGGACACGTCAGACCAGCAGCCCACGTGCGGGGGCAGCCGCTCCACGCAGCACCAGCTGACCGTCACCCTGTAGAAATGACCAGCATGCCCACATCTGGCTCTTCGAGAGAAGCTGCAAGCCTGGATCTGGGGGTGAAGATCCCATGTTTAGAAGCATCCTGTTGGCCAAACAAAATGTGTCTGTGAGTTGGGTGTGACCTGACAGGCCCTGGAGTGTGACTTCTGTTTCAGAGTCCAGGTGGCATGTGGATTCCACGTCTGCACTGACCACATCCTGCGTGGAGGGCCAGGCCTCCACTCAGTTTTTGCATGTGTCAAAAGATGTCATCCCCTGACCGGGCAGCTGTAGGATGACAACGATGGTCCAAATAAAGCACCTGCACCTGCCCTAGGGCCTGGCACACAGCTGGTGCTCAATAAACCAATTTGTGTTTGAGAGCATGGGCCCTGTATCTAGAAAGCCTGGGTTTGGAACTCACGTCTATTCCCAGATTGTAGGTAGATTGCATCAAAACTGGCCAACCCAATATTTCTCAGTCCCCCATGCTCTTCCAGAACCTGCCACACCCCTTGTCGCCATGAGGCGGGGCCTAGTCCCCTCCCTTTGAAACTGGGTGGGCCCCAGTGGCGGCCTCAGTGCGCAGAGCTGTCAGAAGGGGTGCCGCAGCCTTCTGAGGCTTGGTCGTCTATAGCCAGAGTCTCCGCCTGGTTTTCTCTCTGTGCTCGGGATGCGTGTGCCTGGAACCAGCCGCCAAGCTGTAAGGAAGCCCAGGCGACATGGTGAGGCCAGGGTCCAGCTGAGGTCTCAGCCGACAGCCAGCTGACCCACCAGAGCTGGGAGAGGACCTCACCCCAGCTCCTGCCAAGTGGAGCTGGGACCAGCTGTCCCCCCGCACCAAGCCCTGCCCCAACTGCAGATTCACGATCAAAATCACTGCTGTCGTAGTTGTATGCCACTAAGTTTGGGCTGGTTTGTTCGCTCAACAACAGGGAGCTGAAAAGTGTCTGCTCCCTCGGGGACCTTGGACACGTCGCTTAGGGCCTCTGTGCACGTTTCCACGTGTGTAATTACAGATAATAAGGTGCCCACCCCTCGTGAGCATCATGAGGGCTAAGTAAGAATGTGTATGTGATGCACCGGGTTGACTAGTGTCCCCTAAGCACGCATGCCCCTCCCGGAATTTCAGAACGTGCTTTATTTGGCAGTAGCGTCTTTGCAGGTATAATTAGTTAAGGTGAGGTCATCCTGGATTAAGGTGGGGCCTAAATCCAATGACTGGTGTCCTTACAAGAAGAGAAAACAGAAGCACAGAAGAGATGCAGGGGGGAAAAGGCTGAGCGCAGGTGGAGGCTGGGTCGGAGGGACGTGTCTGCACAGGCAACACGCAGGGCGCCGGCGGCCCCAGAGCTGGGGAGGGCGGGAGGGACCCCCCTGGAGCCTGCGGGGGGAGCTGCCCGCCCGCACAGTGATTTTGGACGTCTGGCCCCCAGACCGGGAGAGGATGAACTGCCCTCGTTTCTAGTCGCCCGGTTGTGGTGACGTCACAGCAACCAGGACAGTCGCGCTTGGAGAGAGGCCGAGAAAGCGTCCGCTGTCCCTCATCCTGCACCCAGATCTGCTGCCGGATTCCAGCTGGGGTGAACATGCTAACTTTAAAGTAATAATAAAATAAAATCCCCCTTGCCGCCGGCCCCCTGGCTCCTAACGGGATTCCCGGGATGGAATCTTCTAGTGAGCCCCTGCTCCTCAGTGCATAGGGCTGTTCTCGGGAGAGCTGGCATCAAGCATGGCCTCCACGGGCACGGGGCCGAGGGCAGGAGACCAGCCCCGCCCGGCCCCGGGCACACACTGCTGCCGCCCCGCGCCGAGCCCAGGTCCCCAGCTGGGAAGCTCCGCCACGGGGTGGGCGCAGCCCTGGAGAGCCCATCGCAGCCCCCAGGCCTCTGCTTCCTGGGTTGCCAGGTGGAGAGGGGCGCTCGGCACTTGCAGCCCTGCAGCCCCCTCCTGCACTTCCAGGGCTGGCAGCTCAGAGGCCGCCCACCTCGGGGAGATGTTGCCACGTGGGCCCAGAGCAGGGCTGGGCTGCAGCTGCTCGGGGCTTTTCCTCCGAAGCACGGCCTGCCTTCGCTCCTGCCTTGGGGAGTTTTGCCAAAGGCATTTAAGCGTGGAACCTGCCCCTTGCCCCACCCCCAGTTCCCAGAACAGAGTCGGTTGTTCAATCCAAGTGGAGACAAAGACCCCCCAGAGGCCAGAGAACCAGGCCGTGGTGTGCACGGCCCTGTGTCCTCGGGCCCGTCTGTCTGTGAGCACACGGGCCCGCGTGGACACACGTGCACAAGGAGATGCAGGTGTGTCTGTGGGTGCACACATGTGTGCCTCTGCTTATGGACGCACGGAGGCCCACGAGGCATGTCCGTGAGTCAGGCGTGTGAGTCTGAATCTGGACGTCCATGTGTTTGTGAGCGTCCGGAAATATGCGTGGCCATCTGCGTCTGGGTCTGCAGCTGGGCCTGGGTAGGCATGAGCGTGAGTGTGTGTGTGTGCACGCGTATGTGGAGGGGGTGTTTGCATGTGCGCAGGGTGTGTGAGCGTGTGTACATGCATGTGTGCATGTGTGACAGTGTGTGTCTGAGTGTGTGTGTATATGTGAGAGCCTTGTGAGTGTGTGTGTGCAGGTGTGCTCATGTTTACCTTGGCGGGGTTTCTACATTTGAAGTACACGTGTGGATCTGTGTGTGTCCTCCTCTCCAAATGCACGTGTGTGCTTGAGGCACGTGCAGGATGGGACAGCGGGGGGGACAGAGAGGATGCACCTGCAGGGGCGGGTCCTCCAAGGTCGGGAGTCTGTCCTCTTTGCCATCAGAGAGCTGGTGTCGGCAGTGTTCTGGGCACGGCCTCTCCTCTCCTGCGCGGCCCACCCAGGGCGGGCCTTTCTCCAGTGGGTGCACAGATTGGGGTGGGGAGGTGGCACCTGTCCCCAGAGGTCCCCTGACCTCCCAGGCATCTGTCCCTCTGCCCCAAGCTCAGCCTGCAGGAGGAACAAAGTACAGAAAAGGGAGAGGAAACCAAAAACCCTCCAGAGAAATGGAGCACAGGTGCCTGAGAACAACTTCCAAGGGGCCCCCGCCCTGCCAGCGTCCGCGAGTCCCTGCTGGTCCAGGCTGTCTCTTCCTCCAGGACCCGTGTCCTGCCCCAGCCCCAGGATGGAGGGGAGAGCAGCCCTGTTCACCGCCAAACCCTTGCCATTACAAACTTCCCTTTGGAGGAATTTGATGGCTTAATGCTGTCACTGCAGGGATGGGCTTACGTTATCAATAAGAGGAATTTGCCACGTTTGAGGCGGGGCTGGCTGGGAGCTGGGGCCTGGTGGGCTGACTCAGAGAGGCTGCTGCGAAACAAAACAGGAGGGCCGGGGTGGGGGTGAGGGTTATGGGAAAACAATGAGAACAAATGAGTTGGTGGAACATTAATGCTGCTCCCTGATCACTGGGTGACCAGCCGTGCTCAGCGTCGTGGGGTCACGAGAGCCCAGGCCTGGGCCGGACGGGCCTTCCCTGAGGTCTGAGGTGGGCGCCCAGCTCTAGAATAGTAGGGCATCAGCTGGGGGACTTTCGGAAGCTGGGTTTGAGATCATGGGGGCGCTTCTATCTGCCTTCTTTCCACATCATGACCCCAATGCCCCCAAAGGTGGATGGGAACCCCGTGAATGGGGTTCCAGATCACTTTCCGAGAGCACCATCCCCAAATTTGCTCCAGGTTTTCCCCACAAACGTGCCTGGATGCTGGGATGGTCCTCCTGGGCTGGGTTGGTGTGCAGCCGGTCAATGTGGCACCCTCCCCCCCCGCCCAATCCATTCTCTGTCCTTGGCCGCCTTGCCGTCCCGGAGATGCCTTGACGGCTGCGCTTCCCAGGCTCCCTGCCCACTGGCTTGTGCGCTGGCCGGCCAGTCAGCCACGTGGGCAGCCCCTCCCGGTCCCCAGCTCCCACTGGGCTCACGTAAGCAGTGCTCGCTGCCCAGTTACTTTGGAGGCAAGGCCTCCCGCTCTCGCCCGCCCCTGGGCACCTCAGCATCCCTTAGCCTTGCCTGAACGTCTGCAAATCGTCAATTTATACGGTTTCTTTGTTTGAATTCTGTTTCCTGCTGGTAGCCTGAATGATACAGGCAGAAACCCAGCAGGGCTCCACCGCTGCCTGGAAAGAGCTATGAGCCTAGACACGTGAGAACCAGAGATGAGGGTCTTCATGTGAGTCCTTTTCCTAAAAACCAAGCAGACAGGGACTTCCCTGGTGGTCCAGTGGTTAAGACTTCACCTTCCCATGCAGGGGGTGCGGGTTCCATCCCTGGTCGGGGAGCTAAGACGCCCACACGCCTCGCAGCCAAAAAACAAAATATAAAACAGAAGCAATATCGTAACAAATTCAATAAAGATCAATAAAGACTTTAAAAATGGTCCACAACAGGGGCTTCCCTGGTGGCGCAGTGGTTGAGAATCTGCCTGCTAATGCAGGGGACACGGGTTCGAGCCCTGGTCTGGGAAGATACCACATGCCGCGGAGCAACTGGGCCCGTGAGTCACAACTACTGAGCCTGCGCGTCTGGAGCCTGTGCTCCGCAACAAGAGAGGCCGCGACAGTGAGAGGCCCGTGCACCGCGATGAAGAGTGGCCCCCGCTCGCCGCAACTAGAGAAAGCCCTTGCACAGAAACAAAGACCCAACATAGCAATCAATCAGTCAATAAATAAATCTTTAAAAAAAAAAAAAAAAAGGTCCACAACAAAGAAATCTTAAAAAAAACCCCAAACTAAGCGGACATCCGCATTCCCTCACCAGCACCACTGTCACCCACTGTCACCCACAGCCACGCCATTATGCACAGCACCCCAAACACAGCGGCACCGCTATTGCCCACACCGCTTTTGGCATCTCCACCACCCCTTGCCAACAGCGCCACGAACCAATCACCCGTCTACCGTCCGGGGGTTCAGGAGCCGAGGTCCGCACCCTCAGGTAGCTTGCATTCCAGTGACATGGGACAGATGACGAACAAACCTCCACGCAGATACACAGCACTTGTGGGCCGGCTATGTGGGACCCGGTGTAAAAATTGAAAAGCAAGGCCCCTTGCTCAAAACACGGGGGGAGAGTGTCGTAGGCACTAAACTCTTTTTTCTCTCTTTCTTTCTTTCTCCCGCTGTTTCTCTCTCTCTCTCTAACTGTCATAGAGTTTCTCACTTGCTATGTAATGTCATTCTAACTAAATAAAATGTTGACACTATTAGCACGAATTTTCTCTCCATTTCTGCACATGCAGCGCACGTGCCAGAGCCTGTCATCTACGGGCAGCGTCACCAAACTCACATGACGTGTGGGGCTCGTCCCTCAGCCGGCCCAAGAGAAAACACAACCTAGGCCAAGGGAAGTCGCAGGGGGAAGAGAGGACCCCCCCCCCCAAAGCTTGGAGCCTGTCTGAGGGACGTTGTAAAGCACAGAGTACTGATGGGAATGTGAGGTGCCACCAGGCCAGCGGATCAGGAGACCACGCCCACTGACGGGAGGCTCCCAGGAGGAGGGGCCCCGGGGAGGTCCGGAGGCGGGGGGGGGGGGGGGGGGGGGGGGTGCACCGGGGTCAGAGCCTTTACTGGGGTTCCCAGGGGAAGATGCCTCAGGGGAGCCCAGCAGTGGCTGGCTGAGCCATTCCCGGGGCGCTGGGGCGCGGGGCTGGCCCTGCCCTGGGTGTGAGAGCCCACAGAGGGGGGTCGGGGTGGGGCTCGGGCCGGCTGGGTTACACGTGACAGGGGCGCTCAGGTGAGTGGTTTACAGCCTCCTGGAATCGGGAACCGGGGAGAGGCCGTCCCTCCGGGTCAGCGAGGCCCCAGACACTCATAATTACAGAAGCTGGAAGGCGTGCTTGATACCAGGGAGGGTACCAGGCATGGGGACGTTTGTGGGGCCTGTTCCTGCCACACGGGCGTGTGCTGGGACCTGACAACTGAAGGTCCTCCTCCTGATGGTCTGACGGCCAGCCAGGGTCTGGGGGAGTCAGGCCAGGTGTCTCCCCTTCCCAGAGGCCTTCACCCCAACAGACCATGCAGACCCCCCAGGGAATTTAGATCTCCGCGCTGGGACGCACGTGCGACCCTGATCAGGGTCCCGAGAGGCTTGCGGCCACCAGGCTTGCTGCCGTGCTGCCATCCGGGTGGGGCGGCCACCGCCACCCAACGTTGGGACACTGCAGGGTGGGCTCCCAGCCTGATCTGACCCCTCTGCCCACACCAGGCCCCGTGGAGGGCAGTGAGCCAGGGCCTGGGGCCCTGGGGTGGGAGAGGGACACTTTCCTCCATCCCATACAACCCCACTCACAAAACAAGCTCAAAGACAGAATCATTAGAAGTTTCAAGGCAGGGACCGCAGAGCATTAAACTTAAGTGCGGTCCCTTGGGTTGGGGGCCCATGCGCTGCGCGGGTGACACTCTGTGAGGCCAACCCTAGGCGGTGTTTGGATCAGAGGAGCCCAGGGAGAGAGCTGTGCTGTTCAGGCCCGGATGGAAGGTGGTTCCCGGCCGAGGCCCCGAGGAGGGAGCAGGGCGGCCATGCGGGTACAGGCAGGAGGCCAGTGTGGCCGGAAGAGATGAACAGGGGAGAGGATGAGCTCAGAGAGGATGCAGGAAGGAGGGGGTCAGCCGTGGACAGACAGCAGGCCAGGGGAAGAAAAACAGAAGCTGGGGGGTGTTGAGGGAGAGTCACGTGTGTAGATGGAAAAGCCCCTAGAGAGAGACTGTGGACGGTGCAAGAGAGAGGCGGTCGCTGGGGGTGATGCGGTCCAGATGAGGGATGCGGGCCCCGGGTGCAGAAAGCCAGAGGAGCCTGGCAGCTGGCCCTCGCGGGCGGGCAGGCGGGCTCCCGGCAGATCAGGAAGTGGGCAGACGCAGGGCGCGGGGCTGGGGAAGCCCTCTTCCAGCTGCTGGAATAGGAAACGAGGTGGTGGGGCGAGAGTCAGGATGGGGAGGGGGCACCTGATGTCAGAGAAGAGGAGAGACGGACGCCGGGAGAGAGACCAGAACTGGGGAACGCAGGACTGACAGCTGCGGAGCTCCCGGGGGTCAGTGGCTGTGAATTTAAAGTGAGAACGATCCGCACGTTGTCCTTACCTTCCCCGCAGCCAAGTTCAGCTGAACGAGGCAGAGAGCAGGCGAAGAGCTGCACTGACCCAGAATGACAGATTTCCAGCAGCGCGTGATGAAGGGAGAGCATGACGGGGCCAGGGCACCCGTGCAGCAGTGACCGTGAGGGTTACCCGCCGAGGAGCTGCGGGCGGGAGAGGAGGGGACCGCGAGAAGGCGGCGGTCCTGGGGCAGCGGAGGAAGAAGGGGGACGACTGGACAAGGCTCTGGAGACGGGGCTGGAAACTGAGGTGCGGAAGGACGGGGCGCTGCAGACGAGGCTGAGCGTGGGGGGAGGTCAGGGGACCCATCACGTGCTGGAAGGTCACCTCTGTGGACCCTGAAATGGGCAAGGCGGAGACCCAAGTACAGCGGATGGGTGTGGCGGGAGCCGGACCTGAACGCCTCAGGGAGTGAGGGGCGCCCGGCAGTGGGCAGCCCAGACCCCAGCGAGGAGGGCAGGGGGGGGAGGGCAGCCCAGACCACGGGGAGGCCGTTTCGGGCCCATTCAGGCAGGAGGGACCCACGGAGGCTGCACAGTCACACCAGCCGGTCTGATTATGTCGAGTCGTCAGGGACGCAAGATGCTGTCCTGCTCCTGCCCGCTCCACCAGGGAGACCCCACGATGCCAGAGCAGCAGGTGGGCACATGCAGGGCGCCAGAGCCCACGTGGCAAAGGCGCCAGGCTCCAATGGGCTCAGGTCTCCCGGCCTGGAAGAATCTGATGTCGCTGCTACGCACGTGGCCAGCGGAGAGGTGGCGGGGAATAGGAGCGTCCCCGATGCCTGGTCCTCTGGGGTCAGAACGAGACAAAGGCAGATCCTACACACACAGAGGCAGACCAGGACCTCGTACCTTCACGTGTGAGACTCTGGATCCATCGTTTAACGGTGGATGGACCTTCCGTGACCTGGGGGAGGGGAAGCACCCTCCTGTGTTCAGGCAAGTCCCCACGAGCGCAGGGGTGGTGAGGGGCAGCCCCTGTCTCCCACTGTCTATGCTGACAAGTCCAGATGCTGCCTCTCAGCCCCCACTGCACGGGACCCAGCTCTGGCCACCCAGACCCTCCTATGCCCGGCTTTGACGCAGAGCAGAAGTTGTGCTTATAGCAGCGTGGGCAGGAAAGGGTTAACTCAGAAGGTCCCGCGTGTCCATACTCTGCAAGCTCCCAAGGTCCTTAGGACAGGCCCTCGCCAGCTTCAGGGAGGTGACCTCTGAGCCCTGGGGAGGTCCTGCCTGATAAGAGTGTCTTTGTTTACCTGGGGCCTTGAGCCACACCAGACGGTCTCTGCTGCAATGTGATTTATGGTCAGGCCTTTGGCCACCCAGCATCAGCTCCACCTCCAGAGGGGTGGGAGGCTGAGAGCAACCACGTGGGCAGGCAGCTATGTCTATGTGACCAAACCCAGTGAGAACCCTGGACCCCAAGTCTCGGTGGCCCTCCCTGGTCGGCGGCACTGCACGTGTTGTCACTCATCACAGCTGGGAGAATCCAGCGTTGCCCGTGCGACTCCCCGGAGAGGGCAGGACCGGGAGCCCACGCCTGGTTTCTCTGGGACTTGGTCCTGTGTGTTTCTTCCCTTTGCAGGTTCTAACCTGTACCATTCGCTGTAATAAACTGTAACCCTGAGCATTACAGCTTTCCTGAGTCCTGTGAGACTTGGCAAATCATTGAAACTGAGGGTGGTCTTAGGGACCCCCAAACTTGCAGTGGGTGTCAGAAGTGAGGTTGTCTTGAGGACCCCACACAAGCAGGAAATGTGCAGGTGTTTCCAGGTGTGCAGAGCACCCAGAGCCAGCAGGGGGGCAGCCGAGGGCTCTGCCTTCAAAGGCAGCCTCAGTCACCCCTCACCAGCCTGAGCCCTGGCACGGGGAACCTGTCATGCTCTGGCCTCTGACCTCCCTGTGTGTCTTCTGCACCTGTGAGCTAACCAACATCCTCTGTGCTGAACTCATTTCCTGCGTAGATCACCGAGTGGATTTCTGCTGCTCCAGATCCAGAATGCTGACTGATCCAAAGGATGCAGTCTCACCGGGACCTGAGACGGGACCACTGAGAAAGGTCGTCATGCCAACGGCAATTCCACCTGGAGACCAGGAAGGAGCAGGTGTGCAGCCCTGAGTGGGAACAGGTGTGCCATGTCAGCGATCAGCCACAGGTGAGATGGCTGGTCGTGCTCTTTGAGGCAGAAGGAGGGACAGACATGAAGTCCAGAGTGGGGTTTCTCACTGAGACACCGGGAGCCTTCCAGGCCCATGACGGAGTCAGGGACACGCTCAGATGAGGGGTCAGCGGTGCAGCTTCATTCAAGGTCGGCTCAGCTATTTTATCTAATTCCTTCCTTGTCACCTGCGGTTTGGGGGTCCCCGAGACCACCCTCGCCCTAACAGCGATTCTCTCCAGCAATCGTGCATAACGTGCATTTGTTTCTCTCCAGCAATCGTGCATAACGTGCATTTGTTTGCTTGTGGTCTGTCTCCTGCACAGGGGCAGCGGCTGAGGGTGGAGGTGCCCCTGGTTTACGCGCTGCCGGGTCCTGAGCGCCTGGCGAGGACTCGGGGAAGGCGGGGCGGGGACGCTGAGGTCCCGGGGCTCAAGACCACCCCCACTCCAGCCTGGTAGGGAGGACTCACCAGGGGTGACAGGCCCAGGCCACGGCCAGAGAAAAGGCCTGGAGGGTGCCCTCCATCACCGGGAACTCGCTGAAGGCCCTCCTGACCGGCAGGTGTGGGCAGGGCTGGGTCTGCTTTGCCGACACGTGGTCATCGGCAAATGCTCCCGCCCGGCATCACCACGCCCTGGGCGGAGGGTGCCCCAGATTCCCCCGTCAGCCGTGTTGTCTGAGTGGGGCACCTCGGGCACTAACCCAGGCCTAAGGTGTTGGCTCGTGGCCCTCCTTGGCCGCATGACCAGTCCTGGGATGGGCGCTATCGGAGCCAGTGTGGTGAGTGAACCACAGGACCTGGGAGGCTGCTGGGACAAGGGCTTCCTCTTTCAGGACCCTCCACGCTGGCAGGGCCAACGCCCTCTGTCCCTCCCCCGTGCAGCTGCCGGTCGCCAGGGCACGTCTCCCTCCCCTCTGCTGCCCTCGGCCCTGCCAGCACCCTGCTGGCCGCCCCCTGCCTCCCACTCCTCTGTTTGGACCCCCCAGAGGCTCCAGACTGACAGATTGCAGCCACAGCCCCCACGAGGAGTCCCGACACCTGCCCTGAGTCCGAGGTCACAGCACCTCCCCCTCTGTGCTGTTGGCACCCTTCCACCCACCCCCAGGGCCACCCGCTCGGGTGCTGGGAACACAGCCCGTAAGTGCTCTGCAGAGGACCGCTCAGTCCTAAGCCCCCAGGAGAAGTGCTACTCCACCAGCTCTGCGAAGAGAGTCCAGCGCTAACCCACTGGCCGCTGCTCAGAGCACCTGCCGGAGGCCGGGGCCCCCATCTGCCAGGCGAGCTTTCCAGCTGCATCCTGGCACCCGCTGCTCCCGCTGCAGCCCCGGGGCCGCGGGTGGCGGAGAGGCCAGGGGAGCCTCAGGCGGAGGCCATGGGTGCTGAGTGCGGCCGAGCTGGGCCAGGCGTCCTGTGCAGAGTCGACCTTCCGGAAAATTCTCCAAAGTTCAAGCGTAACACGCTTCCACTCAGCTTGGACTGGCGACCAGAGGTCTCCGGGAGGTGACAAGTGACTTCCTCTGAGCTCACCACCCAGGAACTGGATCTCCCAGCAGGGCCACTTGAACGGGAGGCTTGTCCCGGGGACCCCTGGGTTGACGTAAGGGGTGTAGATGTCTGGGTCTTGGGGGTCAGACTCCCCCCGCCCCGGTGTGTGGACACACCCCGTCAGGGAGGGCGCTCAAGGCAGGCACTGCAAGTACAATCACAGACACCCGAGTGACCCCCATGGGAGGACCCGCAGGAGCCGAGGGCCAGGCCTGATTGCCCCTCGGAGACGCCCGCTGGCCTGTGAGGAGAAGCCACGCAGAAGCCAGCAGAGAGGAGGCCACGCTTGCTGACCAGTCCTCGGCCAGTGGAATAAAGGGTCCCCAGGAGGCCGGGCAGGGCTGAGCGGTCCCCACTCAAGAGGCCAATGGGAGGAGGGTGAGCCCAACCGGCCCGGGATGGCAGGGGGCAGTGAGGGCCACCCGGCACCGCCCGGGAGTCTCCAGGGCCTGCCCGCACCGCCCCCATGCCAGGACCACATCCGCTCTGGTGCCTCCTGCCACTGGTCAGAAGTGTCTGAATAAAGAGTTCCCAGGGCTCACTCTCTGGGGGATTCACTGAGGATTTCACTGGTTTTCCTCCTGCAGCGTCAGGAGTGAGCTGAATGCTCTCTTAAACAGGAGAGACTGGGCAGGGGAGGCGGGCAGGGGCGCTTGGGGGGCACACCCATCCCTCCTTCCACTGATGTGCAGCGGCCCAGGGGACCAGCCAGGCGGGCTCGTGTCGCGGCTCTGAGGACACAGGCCTCCCAAGGGCAGGCTCAGAGGCCAGGCCCACGAGTCACAGGGCAGGACGTCCACCGCTGGCGAGGAGCGGCCAGGCCTGGAAGAGGCGACTGCAGCCCCCGCAGAGGGGCTGTGCTCTCCTGCCGGCTCCTCCGGCCCCTCCTCGCAGCCCTCAGGTCCCTGGGAAAGGCATGCAGGGCTGCAGAGCCGTCAGGGGCAGGTGTGGAGCGGGGGGCAGGGCCAGGCCCAGCATCACCCCAAGCGGCTCCCACCACGGGGGCACGTGCAGGTGTATGAGGGGGGGTGTGAGGGTGTGACGGGCCCCATCCCAGGCCGCCTTCCCCCAGGCTGACCCCAGAGACCCGGTCAGCTTGCTGTCAGGGCAGCTTAGCTCCTACGCCCTCTCTATCAGGGCTGCCGGCTCACCCTTCTCAGCCCAGAGCCCACGCAGGTTCTCCCTTTTCCAGAAAGTTCTAGAATATGGACACATATACCCACAAGGAAATAGCTATGGCTATTTCATGAAGATAATTTCTGAAAGTGAAACCACTAGGTCAGAAGGGTCTGAACCACTATGAAATTGCTCTTGAGAAGGACCAGGTCCATGTAATTTGTCTGCTGACTTCCATACTGAGCCCCTGTGCTAAGAGACAGAAACCCAAAGTGACCGCCCATCAGAGTACCCCCATCTCTCCCAATCAGGGAGCCCTACTTGTCCCTCCATGGCCGCACCCGGTATTGCTTGTTTTTTTTTTTTTAATAACTTTACTTATTTATTAACTTATTTTTGGTTGCGTTGGGTCTTCATTGCTGTGTGTGGGCTTTCTCTAGTTGCTGCGAGCAGGGGCTTCTCTTTGTTGTGGAGCGTGGGCTCTAGGATGCGTGGGCTTCAGTAATTATGGCACACGGGCTCAGTAGTTGTGGCACGTGGGCTCAGTAGTTGTGGCTCGCGGGCTTAGTTGCTCTGCAGCCTGTGGGATCTTCCCGGACCAGGGCTCGAACCTGTGTCCCCTGCATTGGCAGGTGGATTCTTAACCACTGTGCCACCAGGGAAGCCCTATTCGTATGTCTATATGCGTGTTTATTCACACTTCTGCCTCTCCCGCGTCCCGCGGCTCCCGCAATCTCTGCTCCGTCTTCAGGGGGCCTTCTCCTATCTGTGTCTCCGTCTCTGTCTCTCCACCTATAAAGACCCCAGTCTTTGGATTCAGGGCCCACCCTAATCCCGTATAACCTCATCTTAACTTAGTTACCTCTGCAAAGACCCCATTTCCAAATAAGGCCACATTCTGAGGTCCCAGTGGACATGAATTTGGGGGGACACTCTCCCACGCAGCACATTATGAAACCACGGTCCGTATAAACGGCTTTGGAGGCCTGCTCCCTCAGCCACCGGCTCCCCACGCTGTGCTCCGGCCACGCGTCCCCTCCGGGTGCGGCCAGCATTCCGGCTTCGTGTCCGAGGGCCTTTGCACGGGCTCTGCCCTCTGCCCTCTGCCCCCACGTTCCCGGGGCTCGTTCCTCACTGAATTCTAATATCACCTTCCTGGTCATCCAAGGCAAGCCAGCCGTCCTGGGCCTCCTGAGCCCCGTTGCGAGGCACTGGCCTCCGTGTGGCACGCCATGTGGCTTCAGGAGGCCACATGTCCCTCTAACCGGATGGCGCCCCCAGGGCAGGGCTCTATCTCTGCTCGCAGAGGCACCCCAGGCGCCTGAGCCGCGTCAGGCACGTGGCCTGTGTGGAGGCGGTGAGGGTCCCGGGCAGAGCCGGCAGCTGGCAGGCCCCCCAGAGCTGCCCTCTCAGCATGCAAGCAGCAGGAGGATGGCTGATTTAATTGAATTCCAGAATCCCTGCAATAAGCTAGGAAATTTATACCTGCAATTTGTGGGGCTGAGCGGAGCAGGCAGACGCCTCAGGCCTTGTTACACATCCCGTGGGAGGCTTTACTGGGGCCAAAGGCACTGCAGCCTGGCTTGGCTCCAGCCAACCAGCTCGCTCTGGGCGGCTGGGCGGCAGGTTTAGGGGCGCCCGCCCAGCCGTGCCCAGCAGGCCTTGGGGCTCAGGACGAGCACCCAGCCAGTCTGGGCAGTTCTCTCCGGTCTGCTCCTTGGCCTGCGTGAGAAGGGGTTAAGGGAACATCTGCCCAGCTACTCAGTTGTGCCAGTGTCATCCAAGGGATCAAGCGGGGGCACACCTGCCAGCTGGCAGGGCAGAGCCGGACAAGGGCTCAGTCCGCAGACTAGCCAGAGTAGCGTCCCCAGGTGGACACGTCAGAGCCCCACGTGAGGGCACAAGGCAGCTGTGAGGCCAGCGCCCAGCGTTCGGAAGGCTCTGTCCCCGTTCCTAGGCTCGGGGGGACCAGATACTCAGCCTCCTGCCACCCAGGGAAGAGTGCCCGCAGAGAGAGCTGCCAGCACAGAAGCCTGGGGAGGCCACCTGGCCGGGGCACAGGAAGGTGGGGGGCAAGAAGGCCGAGAGAGAGCAGGGCCCCCCAGGCCATGTATAAAGACTGGCTTTTATTCAAGTGGGGGGACCGCTCGGAAAAGAGGGAGGGGTGCTGACCAGTGCAGGGTCTCGCCTTTTCTCTGCTCAAAGGCCCAGGGCAGAGGGCAGGGATGTGCCTGGGGGGTCAGCCAGGGGGCACCAGGAGGAGCCGGAAGGGCTTGCTGCCCCCGGCCCTGCACCGGCACTCCGACAGGTGATGCGGAGCCATTAATTTGGAATAAATAGGGGTGTGTGTGGTTTTACGGGTCACGGCTTTATAAAGAAGATTCTGGGTCTGTATGTGAGCATGTGTGAACGTGTGTGCATATGTGCGGGGAGTGTGTGGGCATGTGTGTGAATGCGTGTGTGAGCATTGAATGGTGGGTATAGTGTGTGAATGTGCTGCCTGACTGGGGTGGCCTAAGGTGACGTGTGTGACGCACCCTTCCTGAAGTTCTGAACAACAGAACAATTGAATGCCCCACTGGGCTGTGGGGCGAGGCCACCTGTGTGCCGGCAGATGGTGGCAAAGACGGCCAGGGCGCTCCGGACCCCTGCACCCACGCCCCGTGACTTGTGACAGTCTTCCCATCAAGGTGGTTCGGGGGAGGTATACTTCCCCTCCCCCGGCATCAGGGCTGGCCTGTGTCCACCCGGATGGTCAGATCAGGGAGTGTCATCGCTCGAGCCCCGGACCCAGGCCTCAGGAGGCCCCCGCTTCCGGGGAGCCCCTGGGGAGGCTTCCGGGGAAGACAGAAGACCTGGGCTAGCCAGCCGAGGCGAGAAGCCACTGCTCCACGCCCCCCGTGCCCCAACAGAGCCCCGACAGACCTGGAGCAGCACGTGGAAGGGGTTCCCTTCCCAGCACAGCCGAGCAGCTGAGGCCGGGCCCTCTGGAGGCCAAGGGGGTGTGCGGGAAGCCCCATGAGGAAGGGGAAGCCGGCCCCAGGCCTCCCGCTGCATGAGCTTGCGGCCAACATAGCACAGCACTGGCGGCCGTCAACACTCATCCAAGGACTTGTCACGGGTCGAAGGGTTGAATGGCCTTCCAAAATGATGTGCCCAGCACCCGTCAATGCGACCTCATTTGGAAAAAATCTTTCCAATGTGATCAAGTTAAAATGAGGTCTTACTGCCGCACTAAATCCCCAGAACCAGACACGGCAGGGGATGAAAGTTGCTAATTGGCTGACCTCAGAATAAGATGATCCTGGTGATCAGGCGGGCCCAGCGCCACCACCGTGCCCGTAAGTGGGAAAGGAGGAAGGGAGGGGCTGTATGTAGAGCGGGTGTCACCCCTGCCCCCGTGCGTAAGTCAGAGACGTCTCTAGACATGCCCCGGGGGCAACATCACCCCAGTGAGACCCTTGCCCCGCCTGACATGCCGGCTGGGGTCCCCACGACCCACACACCCTGAGCCACGTGGGGCTCGAACACAGAGGAGGCGCTGGCCAGGCGCCCTGCACCCACCCCTGCGCCCCATGCACTTACTGAGCGCTTTCCCACCGAGCTAAGGGCTTCATGTGGGCCCTCAGTTCTCTGTTGCCACCTGACAAGTCGCCCAAACTCGGTGGCTCAACCCAACTGCACTCCGTCCTTTTGCTCATGCACCTGCCAGGTGGGCAGGGCTCAGTGTCCACACTTGCCTCTGCCCCACACCTGGGCAGCTCAGCTGGGCGGAAGGACCCACTTCCAAGGGAGCGCCGTCACACGGCTGGGGGCCAAGGGCCTCGGTTCCCCCCCACGTGGCCTCTCCCCACGCGAGCTGCTGGGGCTTCCTCACAGCACGGCGGCTGGTTCCAAGTGCAAACATCCAGCGTCACACAGCCCAGCACACGGCCCGACACGCACTGTGCTGTGTCGGCCAAGGCATCACGAAGGCCGGTCCGGTCCCAGGGCAGGGAGCAGGCCCCACCAGGACCAGAGGAGGGCACGCAAGTGGGAGATGCTCTGCCGGCATCTTTAGAGACTCGCCTCCACACGTGGATCATCTCACTGTAATCCCCACAACCCCATCTGAGGCAGACGTGTGCTCCTGGTGAGCAACCGGGGATGCGGCGTGGTCAGTGAGTTGCCCAAGGCCACGCACAAGGACAGCGGAGCTGGGACTGACAGCCAGACCATCCGTCCCCAGCGGGTGGACATTCCCTTGTTACAGCCGAGTGGAATCTTTTGGACAATCAGCACGATTACAGCCACGAGGTTGGTGAGTGTCCCCTAAGGATCCTCGTCCACCTTCAGGACCGGCGAAGGGACGGCCCGGTCGGCACTCCCCGTCCGTCAGCAGGCAGCAACCCGCGGTCCAGCGGTCACTGTCTCCTTCAGCATCCAGCCTTGTTTGCTGTCTGCCACAGAACAGGTTGGAAGCCTGGCCAAACGCTAAAATTCACACACGTTTCCCCAGCCACCTTATTCCTCGCTGGTCTAACACGGGGGTGGGGGGCAGAGTCACAGCCCCCAGGGATGCCAGGTCCCAATCCATGGGACCTGTGAAGAGTTACCTTATAAGGCAAAAGGGCCTTGGAAGAGATTATTAATTAAGGTTCTCAAATGGGGAGATTGTCCTGGGTGATGAGGGTGGGCCCAGTGTCATCACAAGGGTCCTTATAAGGGGAGGTGGGGGGTCAGTCAGAGAAGGGGACGTGACGGCGGAAGCAGAGGTTGGAAGGATTGGCTCTGAAGTTGCAGAGGGGTGGGAGCCAAGGATGAGGACAGCTTCTAGAAACTGGAAAAGGCAGGGAAAGGACTCTCCCCAGAACCTCCAAAAGGAACCACCTGCCCGGACCTGACGCCCCGGAATGGGATTCGCGGGGAGAAGAAGGACGGGTGGCTTTGAGCCACGAGCTCGTGTGATTGTCATGCAGCAGAGGAGCCTGCCACCCGGTGACTGTTCCCTCTCCCAGGGCCTCCAGTGTCCACTCGAGCTCTGCCCCGGAATTGTGCCCAAGACCACATCCATCTCAGAGGTCTGAGGGCTTGGCCCCCTTTTGCAAACTGAAATCTCACTTTGTTTGGTCCCCAGCCTCCTCTCCTGGCTGCGAGGTCTCTCCCTGAACTGCTGGCTGGGGCGCGGTGAACACCGCCAGGCCAGAGGTGCCCCCGGGGAGGGCTTCGTGAAGGGGTCAGGTGTCTCTGGCCAGCAAACCGCGTCAGTCCGATGTTTGCTGGGAGGGCTGGAGGGCCGGGCTTGCATCCCGTGGTCTGATGGTCACAGGCTGGGGGTAGTGGGCAGGAATCAGGAGGCAGAGGCAGGGAGCCAGCCCTCCTCGGGGCCCCAGTGCGGCAAGCCTGGGGCCCCCATAAAGAGGACTCCCTCTCCCGTGCCGCCAGCTCTCCCTGGCCATCCTGCACCTGCAGCCAGGCCGCCTGGCGGCCAGCACCCACCCCCCCGGCCCCCAGACCAGGACTGGCTTTGGGGGACATCGAGGTGCTGGTGTTCGCATCCTTCTCTCCTATTTGTAGGTCACACTTCGAATTTAAATATTAATCTGCATTTAATTGCCATCATTGTCCAGGTATTATATGCTCAGAAATGAAGTCTACGATGGAACAAGATGAAAATCGGGGTCCTGCCCCCGACCTCCGGCATCCCCATCTCTCATGCCATCCCCGAGAGGCCCTAACAGAGTTGGCCCTTGATTTACAGTGAAAGCAGCCTCCACCTGGTGCTACCCATATCATTCCTGCATTTACGAATTCATTTATTCCTGGGCTGGGGGACTCCTGTTCCCCTGAATTCCAGCTCTCTCACTTACCATTTGGTGGCCCCTAAAGGTCATCAGATGAGAAAAGGAGGGGACACAGAGAGGTGGAGGTGATGTGATGACGCAGGCAGAGACGGGGTCAATGCAGCCACCAGCCCAGGACAACGAGGGTGCTGGCAACTCCAGGAGCAGGAGGAGGCCCGGACCAGATTCGCCTCGGAACCCGCAGAGGAACCAGCCCTGCAACCCCTGATCCCAGAGTTCTGGCCTCCAGGCTGTGAGAGGGTAAAGTCTGTTGTATCCAGCCCCCAGTTTGTGGTTACTTGTTGCAGCTGCCCAAGGTGACCAGCGCACCTGGATGGCAGGTGAGAGCTGGGTGGAGAGCAGGTACAGTAAATGGTGTAGCTGCGTCTGGACGATGGGCTGTGGGTCTGCACTGGAACGTTCTTTCAGCTTCCCCGTGTGTTTGAAATTTTTTCATGACAAAATGTTGGGGAAGAAATGAAATGTTAGCAGAATAAAAACCTGTCTCTCCCCACCACCGCTTAACAAAACCTGAACAAATGTTTAAAGACCAGCAGTCCGAAGGGCAGCTGAACTCTGGCCAGCGGATCCAGGCCACCCGGATGTCCCCGTGCCACCCGTGCAGAGGCCTTCCCCTCCCCGGCTCCACCTCAGCTTGGCGCCCCCTCCTGCACCCCAGCCCTGCCTGACCTCCATCGGGTCACCCGTCCTGGTGAGGCCTTAGCAGGAGGAGCCTGTTTCTCTCCAACGTGTGAGGCTGGACATTCTAGGGACGGAGGGCGGGGCCACGTCCTGCTCCGCCCATGGCGGCCACCCCGAGAGCCCTGGAGCGGGACAACCCCGTGGGAGCAGGGCCTCTCCGTGCCCGGGCTCTGCCTGCTGCCAGCGCCCAGAACAGGGCCTGACCCACAGGCCACGTTCAAGTGACAAGTGAATGACAGCGTCAGCCACCACCCCGCAGTTGCCTCTGTCCTGGGGATGCCGTGGGGACACGAGGGCTGTCACAGCCGTTTAGGTGAGCCCCTGTCTCGGGCAGAGAAAATATCTCTTAGCTCTTTTCATGTCGTTGCTGTTGTTATTCAAGCAGATTAAGTATGACCAGCCAGCAGCTGGAGGCTGGCCTCCTGCCCGCCGCCCCAAGGAGCCGGTGGGCCTCCACCAAGAGCGGCTCTGGTCCTGTCCCCTCCCCTTTGAGATACGGCCTGGAAGCAGGACACAAGCCTCTGTTTGGACCTCAGCACCACAACCTCTTGCTGAGCAATCTCAGGCAAGTCGCTTTGCCTCTCTGGCCCCCATCTTCGTCGTGAAACGGGTGCAGCGCCACCAGCCTCGGAGGCGACCTGAGAGCCAGGGGCGTAATGCGGGTGAAGTGCCATAGAGAGCCTGCAACTGGCTGAGCAGCGTCGCATTGCTGGTGCTCCGACGGCCACCTGGCGTTAGACGTCTCCTCCTGGAACGAAGTCCATGTGGGGGTGAAGGAGGGGAAATCCCTGTCGAGAGACAGGCCACGCCCACACAGACAGATCCAGGTCTTATTCCCGGGCCCTGGGTAAGTAAGCAAGATGCCTGGGAGGGGCCCGCACCCCGGAGAGGAAAAGGGCGGGAGGAGGGCTGGGCAGAGGAAGAAGTCCAGCTGGGTGCAGGTCAGAGACGGGAGTGATGGGGCCACAAGCCAAGGGACACCTGGGGCCACCAGAAGCTGGAAGAGGCAGGAAGGATCCTCCCCTGGAGCCTCTGGAAGGAGCGTGGCCTTGACTTCAGACTTCGGGCTTCCAGAATGGTAAGAGAATGCATTCCTGTTGTTTCTGGTTTGTGGTGCTTTGTTACAGCAGCCCCAGGAAGCAAGTACGACACCCCAAACCTGCCCCTCACGCAGCGTCCCCCCCTTGAGAGACGACTACTCCTTCCTGGTTTCTTAGGTCGATAGGAGGACCTTCGCGCCTTCCCATATTCCTGTCCTCCCGGCCATGTCCAGCGCATTGGCGCGTGCTGGCGCTTCACCGGCGGCTGGGTGCCGGTGCGCACAGTGGGCCAGGAACGTGGTCTCAGGGCAAGTGCATTTGACCGGGATGAGAAGGACTCGTATCCAGACGCACCTCCCCAGCCCCGCCTCTGCTGCCTAGGTTCGCAGTGGCTTTAGCTGGCCTCCTGCTTGTATTCATTCATTCGTTCATTCTAGGAAGGGGCTCACGTGATTATGGAGGCTGGGAAGTCCCACAACCTGCCGTCTGCAAGCCGGCGGCTCAGGACAGCCGGTGGGGTAGATCAGCCCGCGTTCTAAGGCCTGAGAACCAGAGGAGCCGACAGGTGAAGCCCGGTCCGAGGGCAGGAGGAGGTGAGACGAGGTGTCCCTGATCCCCAGCGAGGCGGGAAGAAGGGGCGCGTCCTCCTGCCTGCACCGTGGGCGCTATTCAGGCCCTTCCGGATTGGAGAGGCCCTGCCCCGGCGAGGCCTCTGCGGCAGGGGCCCCCCTCAGTGGCTCATCTCGCCCGGAAACGCCCTCGCTGACCCTGAGCGGTGTTGGGTGTGGGCTCCAGCGGCCAGGCGAGCTGACACACGAGGCGGCCAGGCTGGCGCCGTCTCTGCCTCTCCCGCCTCCCGGGTCTCACGCCCTCCCCGGCGCCCAGGGTTTGGCTCAGAGGCGGTGTCACAGCAGCGATAGGTGCCGGGCCTGCGCACACACCCCGCTGCTTCCCCGCCAACCTCACCTGCACCGCCCACCCGGGCAGCCCTCGCTGACCTTCCCCGGGCGTCATGTGGCTCGCTCCCTCACCCTTCCAGATAAGGCACCCACCTTCTCAGCCGGCCCTGCTCTGCCCTTTGAATACCCTCGTTCCCTACCCTCTTCCTGCTGTATTTCTCTGTGTGACACTGGACAGGACACACAGCAGGCCAGCTGCGTCCCGGGCCCAGAGCACCAGCGCACAGCGGGCACCCAAGCTGTGCCACCCGAGGGAGTGACAGTTGGAGCCCGAGGCACAGCGCTGGGGCAGCACGGAAGCCCCACACCGTGTGGCCACTTAGTGTGTCCCCTGCCCCCGCCCTGGCCCAGAGCACGGTGACGGGACCCAGATGGCACTGTTGCCAGTTGTAGCCGTGAGGCTCTGCCTCATGGAAGGACTTTGTGTGACAGGTAGCACGTTCTGACCCCGCCTCGGCGATTCTCAGTCTGCCCCGACCTCAGTCTGCTCCAACCAGAGACGCCCATGAAAGCAAGCCAGCTTTGCAGAGGGTGTAGAGCTAACCACCCCCCCACATTGAGGGCTGGCCTTTGTCCGGCTCCAGCAGGGACCCGAGGCCCCGGGCGCCCTGATGGGAGCGCCGTCCGCGGGGCCGCGGCCCGTCAGAGTCCCCGATGCGGTCACGGCGGGGCTTTGGGCTGAGTGGCATCCGCTCCCCCTCCGAGGGGCCGGACACTGGGGGCAGCCACGCGGGTCCCACAGCCCCGGTGGAAACGGGACGCCGAGGCGGGGAGCCCCCGGCTGGCAGCACCCCGTGCGTGTGCTGTCACACGTCAGGGCCCACGGGGAAGACACCGGACGCTCGTGGTCGGGGATCTCCTGGGTCTGTCCTGCGCCCTTCCCTTGGCTGAGGCTACCTCACGCCCCTTGCCTGCAGTGAACCAGGACCGTGAGAACAGAGCCCTGAGGGGGCTCGGGTAGTCCTCCCGGGGGGTTGTCCAACCCGAGGGGATCTCAGGGGCCTTGGACTTGGAGTCGGGGTCAGAAGCAGGGGTCTTGTGTGCAATGGGCTCTCCCTAACTTTGAGGGTGACCAACGCTCACACAATAGCCAGCACAACTGCTTCCAAAACTGACACGGGGGCACCTTCTGGGCTCTGTCTCGCTGCATCCCGGTAATGAGAAGAGAGCCTGACACAGAGCAGGTGCTTAATCAATATCGGTTGGAATCAGTCAATTGGATGTGAGGGTGGGGGAGAAGCAGGGGTGCCTTCCAGATTCCAGGAGCACTGTCTGGGCCTGAGGACCCAGGCACTGGGGCACAGTGACAGAGAGAAAGGCCAGGGGGCGGGTTGACCCAGGCTAGCACCTGGCCCCTTGCTGCTTCCCAGGGAAAGCGTTGGCCCTGTGAGAGTCGGAGATGACCTTCCGTCGCATCTGTGTGGACGGCGGGTCCTCCCAGGCTGCAGGGGCTCCCTGCTCCTGCTCCGAGGGCTCCGTCCCAGTCCTGGGAGCGCCAGGTGGCCTTTGATGGGCCAAGGGGCCCTCAGTGCACGGTCTGACCTTGACCCAGGACGCAGATCACACCCACGTCACATATGCTGAGCCCACTGGGTGCTGGGCCGTCCACTTGTACTCACAGCCTCTGCCCCTCACCCAGTGGTGGCCGCGTGTGCACGCGCTCTCCCCACTGCCAGAGCAGGGTCCGCGCCTCAGGCCTTCACCCAGGCCTCTATCTGAAACCTCCCCCGCCCCTGGCCTCCTTTTGTTTTTAATATAAATTTATTTATTTATTTATTTATTTATTTATTTATTTATTTATTTATTTTTGGGTGTGTTGGGTCTTCGTTTCTGTGCGAGGGCTTTCTCTAGTTGCGGCGAGCGGGGGCCACTCTTCATCGCGGTGCGCGGGCCTCTCACCGTCGCAGCCTCTCTTGTTGCGGAGCACAGGCTCCAGACGCGCAGGCTCAGTAGTTGTGACTCACGGGCCCAGTTGCTCCGCGGCATGTGGGATCTTCCCAGACCAGGGCTCGAACCCGTGTCCCCTGCATTGGCAGGCAGACTCTCAACCACTGCACCACTAGGGAAGCCCTGGCCTCCTTTTTAACTGTGACCTAAGCCCCCTGGGCCCCGTCTTTGCCAGCCGTCTCCACTGACTGTCACCCATCTGACTCACTTATTGTGTCTCACTGGGGTGAGGATTGGGGCCTGACTGAAGGCAGCCCTCACCAGCAGGGCCAGCCGGCTGCCTGGAGCGCCTGCCGACCCCTCGACCCCTTGGCCCCCGTGAGACCCGCATGGGGCTCCTGGCCTCCAGACCGAGGAGGGCCTCTGGCGTGGCCCCCCCTCCGGCAAACAGGAAACCGCACGCCCGGTGGCAGTTGTGAGAGCACATCCATCCCACGGGCTTTGCCAAAATCAATCTGTTTGAACAACAACCCTCTGACAGAGCCCTGGGGTGGGGGGACAGACGGAAGCAGCTGTCACCAACAGCTGGTGGGTGCCAGGAGCCTCCCCCAGGGCCGCCCCGCAGCCCCAGGATGGCCCTGGGCCGTCCCCACCCTCTGGCTACATCCCTGCTTCTACGCGCCTGTGGTCGCCTGAAGGCTGTGGGGTGGAGAAGGATTGCATTTGTTAGATGAGTAACGTGGCCGATTAAATTTGCTGGGCAGGCTCCTGGCACCCCACGCCGTCTCTCCTTGGTGGGCAGAGCATCTGTTTGAGGTCGTTAAAAAGACGGTGATTGAAACATCCTGAGGACTAGATCCAGCCATGAGAGAGCGCAGCCCCCGAGGACAAAATCCTGGCCCCATCGCTTAGGCTCCAGACCCCCCAAGGGGGGGCCGGGAATTAAAGCCCAGGAACAGAAACGGGCGTCTAGCAGCTCCCGGGTACTGAGAACGGGGGCAGGTCATCCATCTGTCCCTTTCCTGGAATTTCCCTGCCCCACACTTCACCATCTTGCTGTGGGCCCGGAGAGGGCAAGTCAGGGGCTCCCTGCCCTCCGACCACCATTGAGTCCAGCCCAGGGAGCGCCCGCAGGAGAGCAGGGCCAGGGGCAAGAGAGGGAGGGCCCCTGGCTGCGGCCTTGATCTACCTGGACCACAGCTCCTGCGGGCACCCTGCCCACGGAGGGTCCCCTCCTCTCTCCCTCCCCGTGTGTCTGCCTCACTCCCTCGGTTCCCACATCTGTCCCCTCCCCTCCGCCCTTCAGCCCCAGGTGGGATGGCTCCTCCTGTGCCAGTACTGCCCCACCTGTGGACGCCCACGCCCCAAACACACCTGTGTCCCTTTGCAACACGGCAACTGTACTTCCTGTAAAAAAAAAAAAATGTTTGGTAGTCGCCGTAGAGTTTGCAATGTACATTCACAACCAATCCAAGTCCACTTCCAATAACACTGCCGAGCTCCACAGGCACGTCAGCACCTTCATGGAACACTGCTCCCTTCACCTCCCCACAGCTACAATCGCCCGATACATTGTGCTGGTATCATTTTGAAGAAACTGTTACGTGTTAGGACAATTAGAATAAGAAAAGGCGAAGATTTTATTCTGCCTTCATTTATTCCTTCTCCAGCTCTCTCCTCTTCCGCAGACCTCAGTTCTGGCCTAAATCATTCTCCGTCTGCCTGCAGGCCGTCGTCCAGCATTTCTTTCGAGGCAGGTTCCTGGCGCCTGTCTCTTTTCTATACCTTCCTCAAAGGGCCCAGGTGGAGGGTGCCTGACTCATTGCATTTCATTTAAACCTACGATTTTCAACAACCCTATGACATGGGCATGCTTTTTCGTGTCCTACAGGTGAGGAAACTGAGGCCCAGATTGCTGTGTGCACAGCGTTGGAGGTCATTCACCCACACAATGACTTTAAAGCCAGGCTCTGAACCACTGCATCTGCGCCCAGGAGACTCTGCGGGATGGGTGAGAGATGAGCTTCCGTTGGTCCAGCCCTGCCTGGCCCTCCTGGGAGCCCCCGGCCTCCTTCCACCTCCTGCCAGCCGTGTCGTTAACGCCGCCGTGGGCCACACCCTCAAGCCTAGCTTTTTCCCTCATCAGGATGCAGGACACGGCCTCATGTCCTCTGAGAGGCTCGTGAAGTGCCTGCCCAGCTGCCAACTGGCCCAGTTGTTGCCATGGAAAAGCCCAGAGCATGTGGGCCGCCTGGCAGCCCGACACCCGCTCCCCTGGGACCCCCCGGCCAGGCTGCTGGCCCAGTGCCCAGAGCACACACGTGGCTGGGGACCTGCTCCCAGCGGGCCTCACTGAGGACGGCCAGGGGCCTTCCCTGGGAGGGACAGGCGATGCTGGGCCCCTCTGCATCCGTCAGGGCCAGGGGAGCCCCACTGCGGGGGACAGGGCTCTTTCTGCCTGCCCACCTCCCTCCCCCGTTTTGCTAATGGCACCCCAGCCTGCTTTGAGGAGCAGCCTCCCCCTGGGAGTACAGACTCAGGGGCCCCACCCTCACCTTGGTCACACCCAGGTCTGGCCAGTCAGCAGGTGTCACTCCCCCTACCTCTGTCCGTGTCACACAGGTTGGTCCAGGTCTGGGCAGGTAACCTTAGTCAAACCAGTGATACTCCTGGATACGTGCAAACACCTAGCGAAGGCGAATGGCTGAGCACAGAGCCAGGGAGACTCAGATGTGTCGGCCTGGGTTGACCTTTGGTTCAAGCCATACCTGAAACCAGTATCCCTGGCATCTCCAATTGCCTGAGGTAGCACAGTTCCATTTTTGTTCATGCCTGATTGGGTTGGGTTTTTGTCACTTTGGGGAGAGCCCTCACTAACACTCTTTGGGTCCTAAAAAGATCCCTACAGGTAGGCTGTGTCCTGGCTCCACCCTGACCCGCCCTGTGTGCCTTTGAACTAATCACCCCCCAGGAGCTTGGGTCTCTATGTCATGGGGACTGGGTGCTCACAATGGCCTCTCACTCTGACCGTCCTCCACTCTGTGCCATCAGGAGGGCGTCAGAAGAATCTCCTTGTGACGTCAGCCTTTCCCCATCTTCAGAAAAATGTCAGGGCACCCAGGGAAGCAAGACGGGCTGAGCGTTATCTCTTTAACAGAGGTTTGAGCTGCCTGCTTCACTGGAGCAAGAAGAGACTTGTCTGTGCGTAGCCAGCCGGGAGGTTCTTTCTTGTGTCCACCCTTGTGTTCCAACTTGTGCCCAGCTATTTGCCTGGGACTCATTCCTTGCTCATTCCTGACCCTGCAGGTAGCGCCTCCCAGGCTCGCTTCTGCCTGGGCTCAGCCAGAAGGAGCCTTGGGTGGGAGACTGTGTGTCCATCACCCTGGATGGGAACCCATGGCCCCCTGCACTTCCTGCAAGGCTTGGTGTGGGTGTTCCAAGCGGGGCTCGAGGGACTGGGAAGGAGTCACTCCACATCCAACTCTGCCTTCTTGGAGGAGAATTCCACAACTTACCCCAACTGTGAGCAAGTCCTCATGTCCCCCCCAGCACATCACATCTATGAGTAGTGACACTGCAGAGGAACTGAGCCTGAAGCCAATATATTGATCCATCAGCAAAGGCTTGATATTTCCATCGTGCTCCCCTGACTCTTCCCATGCAGGCAAAGCACTCTTGCCTGACGTCTGGGCTGGAGACCCCCGTGACCAGAGAAATCGTCCCTGCATCCCTCACCACTATCACCGCCTCCGTCTCCACTTTCACTCTCAGGATGTTGACGATGGTGGTGGAGACGAGGAGGAGGCGGAAGAGGAGGAGGAAGATGGTGAAACAGGTGATGAAAAAGGTGATGGTGGTGATGATGAAGGTGAGGGTGGTAATTTGGGGCCCATCATGCCTGGCTCATGACTGAAAGCTACGTGACTTCCAGGTCGAGTTATTCAACCTCTATGTGCTTCAGTGTCCTCAGTGATAAAATGAGGATAAAAAAGGATTGATCTCATTGGGTTGCTATGACGATTAAATGTCTAGGGAGAAAGATGGTACTCCGGCCATTGACGAGCCCTCAGTAACTGCTGACTATTCGCGTCATTGTCATCACCCCCTACTCGCAGTGTGTGATCAAGGATCCCCACGTGAGTCCAATCAGAGTGAACCCCGGGATTTTACTAGGACCGTCTCGCTGGGGTCACTGCCCTGATAGAGTGTGATCGGGCAGCTTCAGTTCCGGGCCATTTTGCCACAACGTGCACCCCAGGGTGTGAGCCTGGCCAAGAACAGGGCCAACATAGGGGACAGCAGAGCTGATGGAAGGAGACAGGGTCTTGGCAGATTATCTGAAACCCTAGGTC
This sequence comes from Balaenoptera borealis, assembly GCF_965194805.1. Classification (NCBI taxonomy): domain Eukaryota; kingdom Metazoa; phylum Chordata; class Mammalia; order Artiodactyla; family Balaenopteridae; genus Balaenoptera; species Balaenoptera borealis. The sequence goes on from NC_138875.1 coordinate 91,439,459, forward strand.
AAGCCAGGTCTGCCCTTTTCAGCAACATGAATAAAGTCCTTTCATTCTACGTAAGCCAGCTGAGTTGGGTTTAGGTTCTTCACAACAGAAGGGGCCCCAATGGATCCTTGTGAGCCTCTGCTGAGCCCTGAGGGCAGGTGATAAGTGAAGGATGAGACATGCAAGGTCTGAAGAGTGAGGGAAGGAGGGAGAAGAGGACCTGGCCACGGGCAGCAGCTTGAGCTTCCTCACACCATGGTGGCCAGGTTCCAGAATTGGCCCATCTCTCATTCCCCTCCAGACAAGGGTCGCCAAGTACACCCACACAGGTTGTACACTGCACAACTTCAGGAGACGCCAACCTTCAGCACTTAGGCTTTCCAGCCTGTATTTGGAGTGAAAATTTTCAGCCCAAATCTCTAAAGGTCAGCTCAGGTCAGGTTAATCATCAGTTCTCTGGAACCACCTGAAACAAGGCTTAAAGAGTAACCTGGACAAGCAGATAAGGAAATCCAGGGGCAACAGATATCTGCAGAGACAGGTGGGAACCAGATGAGCGAAGCCTATGGTGGAAGGGAAAAAGGAGTGGTGCGGATTGTGGCAGGGAAGCACGGACTCTGCCTAAAGGTGTTCAAATGCCTTGACCTTCCACCTGCCAAAAAAGTGAGCCCACAGCAGAATTCAGATCAAGTTCAGAATCTTTGAAATAGAGACACTGTGCCTTAAGCAAGGATGGAGTCTTGTGTGTCCCACAGAGAGCCCAGCAGAGCAGGTGCTCGGTAATAACACTGACCTGGGTTAACCTGAGACTCGAGACCTCGTGTGATCTCTGAAGGACCAGAAAATAGGACTTCTGCGTACGAGTCCAGAGAGTTATAAGCACAACAGCTGGTACGTATCGAGTCCTGTCTACACTCCAGGACTCGTAAACACTGTTGGAGAGACATCTACTGCTTACAAATACCTGTGAGCTCCTCTCACTTCTCAGCCCTCTCGTGTTTTGGGGACCCATGTGGCTGCTCTGCCCTGTGTCACTTCAGGGCCACCGCACGATGGGTTGGGGCCTTCCCACCCAGCTCCCTCTTACATGGCTCGGGCAACTGATACCGTTCCAGACAGTAGACCCTCCACCGGCCTGGGTCCCTGAATGACCACGTGGAGCAGGAATAGAACGATCCTGTGAGAAGCACCGCACTGCCAGCTCCACTCGCACCGTCAGCTAGCCTGTCACGACTAAGGCCTAGGTGTTTACAAACAGTTCAAGGCAATGGAGAGGGAAACAGCTCCAAGAGCAGCCGCCGCCCCTCAGAGCGCGCGTGGACGTGCGCCTGAGCCCCCATTCCGCTGGTTCCCGAGCACCCCGCCCCGCCCTCCAGGGGTTATTTGCTCAACATCCCTCCCGTGTCCTCCATACGCTCCTCCTGCCCGAGTCAGTGGAACCGGAACTTGGGTGTCTGCCATTTGCAAGAACAGCCAAAGAAAACCTGACACATCCAACGTTGTCCTGCTCTTCTCTGGGTTCTCCATAACCGAAGGTAAGTTCTGGAGTTCCAAGGCGCTCAGGAAATGTTTGCTGGATAAACAAAGAAACCAAGCGTGGCATGGGTGCCTGAAAGCTGCCGGGGCCAGACCCCTCAGGGGCCACTTCCTGCCTGAGGAGGTGGTGGGTGGCATCAGCCCTGACTGAGGGGCAGCCAGGAGCCTGGGAGGGAGTATCAAGCTTCAAGGCACAAGGAACCAGAGACCCCAGGTCCCAACCCCTTTGCTGTGGTTTTCATGGGCTTTTGACAGGTAACGGGGTCGTTTCAGATGCACTCTTTCAGTAAGATGTGCTTGTGGCAGAAGACTCAAACTGGATTAAGCAAAAAGGGAATATACTGAATCATGTGTATGTGAGGTCCATGCATAGAACTGGCTTCGGGTGCAGCTGGATCCGAAGTTAAAAATGTCGTTAGATCTCAGTCCCCTCAGTCTCCTTGCTCAGATGTCCTACATGTGGGATCCAGTCTCTGGCAGGCACTCCTCTTGTGATGGCAAGACCCCAGCTGACACCTGCCTGCCCCCAAGACCTGAGGGAAAGAGGGAGCCTCCCTCCATGGTCACCACCAAGGCCCTGGGTCATGTGTCCACCCCTGGACCAATCACTGGGCACATAAATGGGATGTTCCAACTGGCAAGGCTGGAGTGACACACTCACACCTGGAGCCAGAGATGAAGTTAACACCTCCTTAATTTCATGGACTGAGTACAGGAGAGGAGGGATTCCCCAGAGGAAAATCAGGGTGCCAGCACCAAAGACATGCTGCACAATGTATGCTGGACGATACTCACTGGCCACCGAATAGCCATCCATGCCCTGCTTCCTGGCTCACAGAGCCCCATTTTGTTCCTTTAGAGGCAGAAACCCCAGGACCACAGGAAAGTCTGACCCCCAACCCCAGCCTTATGACAAATCATATTTGGTTGAAGACAGCCATTAGTAAATCCACCCCCCTTTGCCGGATTTTCACTTTCCCAGCCTCCTTTACAACAATTAATGGCCATGAGACACACTATTCTGGTGATGAGAACTCCTGGGACTTGGCACCACTGTTGCTTTCCTCTCCTCATGGGGTGCTGGAGTGAGGACATGATGGCTGGAACTGCAGCAATCATGTCGTATCAATGAAACATCAAGTAAGATAAATAAAAGCCAGTGCTGTAAGTAACGTTCTATTTCTTGATTGTTACATGGGTAACACGGAACACATAACATTTTATGAGAATGCGTTGAGCCCTGCACTTTTCCAGCTGGAGACAATTAAGAATTGCAATTAAGAATGGCAACCTATAGGGCTTCCCTGGTGGCGCAGTGGTTTAGAATCCGCCTGCCAATGCAGGGGACACGGGTTCGAGCCCTGGTCCAGGAAGATCCCACATGCCGCGGAGCAACTAAGCCCGTGTGCCACAACTACTGAGCCTGTGCTCTAGAGCCCACGAACCACAACTACTGAGCCCACGTGCAACAAAGACTGAAGCCTGGGCGCTTAGAGCCCATACTCTGCAACAAGAGACGCCAACGCAATGAGAAGCCCGCGCACCACAGGGAAGAGTAGCCCCCACTCACCGCAACTAGAGAAAGCCTGCACACAGCAACGAAGACCCGATGCAGCCCAAAATAAATAAATAAAATTAAAAAAAAAAAAAGAATGGCAACCTGTAATAAGAACACCTACAAAGAGTCTTGTGTTAGCTCAACTAAGAGATTAAATGAGTTAATGCAGGAAAAGGATTTGGAACCACATCTGATAGATAAGTTCTCAAAAAGCGATGGCTATTAGTGCCCTTGTCACCATCACCACTGCTGTGCCACCACACGGTGCTCCCTCCATGGGGAGCTTCTCCCGGCCCTACCTTCCTCTCCATGTACCGTCCCACACCATGTTCCCCTTCACTGTCACACTCATTGAAAGAGGTGCCTGTGCTTCCTAACCTCACACCCACAGCCAACCAGCCATGGCAGAACCTGGTAACTTCGAGTGTAATGACTTGCTAACTACCCACCTCCAGTGCAGACCGCAGGCCTCCGCAGGCCAGGTCTGTGCCCCTCGAGGTCACCACTGCCTCTGCTGCACACACAGATGTCCTGAAAGTCACTGCAGAACCAACAGCTGGTTCCCACAGGCTGGCAGAGCAGAAACGTTTCAGTCCCTGACCGCTGGGCTCATCACCCAGCTGTAGCTGAGGAGCTATGTGAGGTCTTTTCTGAGCCTGGCTGCACGTCCCCTCCACCCTCCTCATCCCCATCTGCATCAGTCAGCTAGTCCACAACATGCTGAGTAACAAACAGCCCCAAGATCCCAGCTTCTTTGGACAATAAGTGTTTATGGTTCATGTGTTTGGACGTTGGCTGGACTGCTCATTTCAGCTGGACTCACTCTAGGATGGGCGTGCCCAGCACTGTAGCCAGAGCACTCAGTCCTGGGTGTGTCTCACCCTCCCTATCCTCCTGGGTCCAGTGGGCTAGCCTGGGCACGGCCTTCTCACGGCCCTGGCAGAGGCGTAAGAGAGCAAGTGGAGACACACAGAATCTCTTGAGTCTAGGCTCAGAATGGGCACATGGCCACTTCCATCCCTTCCATGGACCAAGGCGAGGTTGTAGGGGGCTCTAGGAGGGGGTGCTGGTAGGGGAAGCAACGCACCCCCCTCAGGGTAGCAGCCTGTCGTCATTTCTTGTGGCCACAAAGTGGGCAGCTTAAAGCAACAGAAACTCACTCTCTCCGAGTTCTGGGGGCCAGAGGTCTTAGATCAAGGTGCCAGCGGGACTGTGCTCCCTCTGAAGGCTCTGAAAAGACTGCCTCTTTACTGTTGACCTGAACTTAGCAGGATGAGGCTGCTGCACCCCTCACCTCCCCAGGTGAAGCCTGTCTGAGTCCAGCCCGACCTGAGGCCCAGGTGCACACCTGAAGCTCCACAGCAGAGGAAGCCAGGCTGGGTTTGGGTGTCTGTCCACTTCAAGTGGAAAAGCCCCAGGGGTCCCTGCAGCCCTGTCCTCCCTCCCACAGGCTGCCACCCCCAACCTGCTGTGCATACCACTCAGGGCCATGTTGGGGACACAGGGACCGTGCAGACAGGACCTCCCTGGCTTGCAAACACCCCTTTCTTTCTTTTTTTTTTTTTAAATAAATTTATTTATTTATTTATTTTTAGCTGTGTTGGGTCTTCGTTGCTGCAAGTGGGCTTTCTCTAGCTGCGGCGAGTGGGGGCTACTCTTCGTTGCAGTGTGCGTGCTTCTCATTGCAGTGGCTTGTCTTGTTGTGGAGCATGGGCTCTAGGCACACGGGCTTCAGTAGTTGTGGCACGCGGGCTCAGTAGTTGTGGCCCGCGGGCTCTAGAGCGCAGGCTCAGTGGTTGTGGCGCACGGGCTTAGTTGCTCCGCGGCATGTGGGATCTTCCCGGACCAGGGCTCGGACCCGTGTCCCCTGCATTGGCAGGTGGATTCTTAACCACTGCGCCACCAGAGAAGTCCCCAAACACCCCTTTCTTGCATGAGCCTTCCACTCCTCCTCCAAGGCTGGACCTGATGGAAGACACTCTCCAAGGAGAATCAGGAAGCCGGGACTCCTGGGGTGCCCCAGACAAAGGATACTCAGGGCCCCCTGTGTGTCCGGCACGGAGTCAGGCCCACAGCTGCTCTTCTGGAGCTGACGCACCCACGAAGGAGAGGATACCAAGATGGTAGGAGGGAGCCTGTGCCTGGAGAGGCCTCGGGCCCAGGGAGGTGCACTGCCTGTGGGACCAGGCACCGAAGCCTGGCCTTCCACGACGGGCGGATAGGGGTGGCAGGGACAGCGCTACGGGGTGTTGCCTGTGTGTCTCTAGCACGGCCAGGAGGCCGGGCAGCAGCTGTCAAGCTAGAGCCTGGACAAACCCGAGCTCCAGAGGGGCCTCTCACGGCCGGCCCAGGAGCCAAGCCCTTCCTCGGGGCTCCAGGAGGGGCCGGAGGTGGAGGAAGCCCCCGGGGCTGCAGCCCAGAGCTGCCTGAGCCTCTCGGGGACGGGGGATGGTGGATCCTGACTCCGTGGGTGACGCTGGCAGGCCGGGCGCCTTGCAGGGCCCCCGGAGGTGAACTGACCGCTCTCGCTCTCACTTCTGCCTGCCGGAGCGCACGGACTTCTCACGTGGGCAGCCCTGACCGGCCACTGGGCGAGGGGAATTCTGAGAAATGTTCCCACTCAGCTGGGTCAACCCAGCACGAAGCGCCCAACTGCACTTCGGGGAGGAGTGACATCTGAGCTAGGCTGATGAAGAGGGAGGCTGTGGGCAGGGCGGGGCAGTAGGGGGTCAGGACGGCTGGGCAGCCCCCGCGCAGCAGTGGGCTCAGAGCCCAAGCACAGAGCAGATCCTGAGGAGCAGGGATGAGTGGGAGGGGCACACTTGGATGAGCACCCCCCAAATTCCAACCCCTCGGATACCCTGCTCAAAGCAGATTCTAGGGAATCCCCTGGCGGTCCAGTGGTTAGGACTCTGCACTTCCACTGCAAGGGGCGCAGGTTCCATCCCTGGTGGGGGAACTAGGATCCCACAAGCCTTGCGGCACGGCGTAGCCTGGGCCCCTGTTGTGACAAATGGGAATATGGTCCCCAAATCTCTACTTCCTTCCTGTAGCAGGGCCACACACACACCCACCCCCGGCCATGAGAATACAGTGCCACCCTCCCCACCCACACTGGAGCGGCAGGCCTCAACTTCCTGCCCCATGGGTGGCAGTCTTGGCCGAGTGACTTGCTTTGGACGGGATGTGAGCAGACATGATGAGGCTTAAACATAGACTTTCAAAGTGCCTGTGCAGTGTGGCTTGGCCCCATGAGTTTTGCAAAGAAAATGCCTCAGGTAGCTCACCTCTTGCAGCCTGGCTCCCAGAGAGAGACCCTTGAAACAGACCTGAACTTGACCCACAGGCTGAAGCCGAGCCCCTCCAGGACCCTGCAGCCCCACCGGCAAGAAAGAAAGAGTTGATGTTCCCAGTCACAGAGATTCCAGGGGCTGTTTGTCACACAGCATTAATACGGCAGGAGCTGGGACACCTGCCCATTCCTTGGCTAGGAGGGAGGGGCACGCAGTGAGCTGTCCGCCCCTCCCAGACTGCACCCATGGAAGCGGGCTAGGTGTCCAAGTACACTGAGGCGCTCTCGCCAGAAGGAGGGGGAACGGATACTGGGAAGGTGGAAACCAGCATCATCTCTCACCGTGCTGGAGCAAACAGCTGTTCACAGACGGGGCAGCAGGGGCTGGCCTGTTAGCAGGAACTCATTTTCTGGCTGTCACCCTACAAGCGAAAAGTATGTTTGAACCCCAAAGGAGCAGCTGACTCTGATGATTTATAGGGCCTGAAGCGGCTCTGTGAGGGCAGACTGAATTCTGAATACAATTCCACACCAATTAACTTTGCTCAGAGCCTGACAGAAAAGCAGTGACTCTAAAGCAAAGCCAAACAGCGGAGACTGATGGGGCTGACAGGCCACCCTGGAAGCAAATAACTTTCAGCGATGCCTCTCGGAGCTCTGCTGTGTGTGGTGACCAGGCGAGGGCCTGGCTCTGGGGACGGGACCAGGGGAAGGCTGGGCTTCTGGCCTCACGGCAATGGGCCAGCAGGCTGGGGGTGGGATGGGGGGCTTCTCTCTGGCAGCGTCCTGCCCTCGGGGAGGGTCCCCTTTCCCCTGTTGGACTGGGAGGGATGAGTCCTCAGGGATGGGATGAGGCAGGAGAGACCTGGCCTGGCTGCAGACCAGAAAGCTGAGCCCCAGGGGCCTGGAGGGAGCTCGTGGGAAGGCAGAGAAGAGGGAGGAAATCAAGGTCATCAAGAGCCAGGTCCTGAGGGGCGTATCTCTCGGGGGAGGCGGAGCAAGGGGCGAAGGAGCCCTTTCTCACGTGAACAAGAGGGGCGCACAACCTGTGGTCCCCAGATCCTCAGCCCAGCTTGTCGGAAAGGCAAATCTCCAGGACCGGATGAGTCTCTCCTGCCCCTGTGTCACTCTAGGTGAAGTTCAGACCCCCCCCAACAGGGAGCATCGACATCACGCCCCCACCCAGGGTTTATGGAAGGGACAGCAGATGCAGAGACGTTAGACCACCTGCCCACAGTCCGATGACAGAAGCTGAGGTTGGAGCCCAGGTCCTAGACCTGCCCTGCCCAGCAGAGTAGCCACCAGCCACAAGGGGCTATTTCATTTCAGATTAAAGTTAATAAATAAAATGTACAATTCAGTTCTTTAGTTGCATGAGCCACATCTCAAGGGCTCAAGAGCCTTGTATGGCTGGTGGCCACTGGACTGGACAGCATAGATCTAGAAAGTTCCCATCACTAGCATGATCTAGAAGCTATCCCTTAGCCACTGTTGGTGTCTGCACTCCAAAGCCCCCCATGTCTCTCCAGGAAGAACAGGGCAAATGTGTGTGCAAGCAAACAGGTCAAAACGAGAAGCACAGGGGCCCTGCCACCCATTACACCAGCAGGGAGTGGAGGCGTCAGGCGCTCAGCTCTGCAGGCCCCTGCAAACCCTGCGGAGCAGGTTTAGAGCCCTGGGAAGGGTACCCAGTCATTCTGTTACGATGTGCATAGCTGGGGGAAAAATGCGCACAAGGCAGGCAAGCAGGCTTCGGCCTCAGATCACCCCACCCTGCCCCTCTCCAGAGGGGAGGTTCCCTGGGCCCAGAATCCTGAGGAGATGGCGGCAGCTGGTCCCTAAGGCGCTGGCCAGCCACCTGGAAATGAATCGAGGGAGGGAAACACCTGGGGGGGAGGGGGGTTGCTCCCCAGGAGAGCTAAGAAACTCAGAGAGGAGTTCCCACAGGGGGTCTACAGAGACCCCATCCTTCACCCTGAACGCACATCCAAGCGTCTTCAAGAACAGATGAGCAGACACAGTCATTTCTACACTTGAAAATTTCAACACTAGAACCTGGACCTTCCCAAGCATTGCTCTAGGAGGGTGGGGAAGGGGTGACAAGAAAGGGTCCATAGGAAGCCCCCTACAGTCCCCAAGGTCAGTTCAGCAGCCCAGGCTGCAGGTCTCTGAGGACTCCGGAGCAGGTATGGGGCCTGGAGACCCCTCTGGGGATGGGCAGGCAGGCCCAAGGGCCTAGATCCAGATGAAACCCGAAAGTATTTCCCTTGGGACCACCCCCCAACACAGATTTTCTGGCCTTCTGTCCTCAGAGGGGAATTAGGGGAGGACGAATGCAAAGAAAGTTTTCCGTCTTCCTAACAAGGCTCTTAAAAATCAAAAGGGACGCTGCTGGGGGTAGTCAGAGTTATAACAAAATCTGGAATGGGAAGAGGGGGAGGGGGACCCTGCCCCCACCCCAGGGAGGCTAGGAGAGGCTGGGGGGAGGGCCCAGAGCAGAGGAAGCCTGACAGGATGGGCCTGGGAGGACTGGAGGTTGGTCTGGAGGCCTGAGCTCCCCACCCCCTGTATCCAGAAGCTTGTAGAGCAGCCTTCGCAGCCGCCCCCAGGGACAGCCCTGCCAACAGCCTGTGACAACCCAGACCACTCAGCTGCCTGCCCTGCGCACGCTGGGGCCCTGGGCTGGCTGCTGGCTGGCTCCTTCTCATCTGATAGGTCTCAGCTCAAATTGCCACTCCTCAGAGGTCTTCCGGGACCACCCCATGCCCACTTCCTATGACACTTCCCTGTTCAGTTTTCTTCAAGTTAGCCTTCCATATTACGTTATTTGGCTCTGTGTTCATGTTCTCTCTCACTTCTAAAAGGGCCCTCTGTCTCATCGACCACTGCATCACAAACAGTGCTGGGATGTAGGGCATTTGGTAAATATGTGTTAAATGAATTGATGACCTTAAGATTTGAGGAAGACAGCCGGCCCCTCCCCACCTGCAGTCGGTCCTCACCACAGTCTCCATGGGTGAAAGAGGAAGGTCCTCCTATACCTAGCTTTCAACTCTCAGGCTGCCCTTTCTCATCCGTTCCTGCCACGATGCAGCCCCGGATGGAGAGCAGCCCCTGCACCCCAAATTGCTGTCTCTGTGCCAACCAGGCATGCCCGGGGCCTCCCACCCAGAGGGGTGAGGCGGGGAACTTGACCCAGGAGAAGGGAGAGGGGACGCACTTCGTGTAGAACTCCCCCTTCCCAGACTAGAACCCAGAGGTTGGGGTGCCTGGGCAGGGGCCGGTGGAGAGCACGGGGAAGCCGTGGAGTGGCAAGACCAGCCTGCAGGAAGACCCCGGGACAAGAGGGGCAAGAGACACGTGAAGAAGTCCTGGATTGGGGTGCAGGGTAGTGAGGGGCCGAGAAACTCTCACCCGACTTTCACACGCCCCCACTCGGGGCGGAGGTGGTCTGTGCCCCTCCACGAGCGGAGTAAGACCCTTACCCGCCCCTGTATCAGGAGTGGCGGCGAGGACGCCCCACCCTCGGCCCTCGCATCAGGGCTGGGACAAGGACGCCTCATCCGTGCTCACCCTGCGGGGGCGGGGTGGGGTGACGGTGAGCGTAGAGAGGCCCCCCACTTTTCTGCTCATGCGCTCCCATTTAAAGATTCTTCGGAACGAGGCTGCGCCTGGGGAGGCGCAAAGACGCCCCCCACCCCGACCCCGCAACTGAAATAGCGGGCAGCACTCCAGCTCCCCACACCTCCCACTTTCAGGGACGCCTGCCCAGGTGCGAGCGGAGGGGCGGGAAGGGGGGCGGCTTCCCAGCTCCCTCCCCCGAGGGGCGGGGTGAGGGCGGGGCGGAGCGCGGCTTGGGCGGGGCGGGGCCGGAGGCGGGGCGGTGGGGCAAGGCCGAGGGGCAGAACGCGGCCTGGGCGGGGCTAGGAGGGGCGGGGCCATGGCGGGGCGGGGCTTGCGTCGGCCCCGCTGAAGCGCCCACTTCCTCTGGCGCCGGCTGCCTGGCGGAAGTACGTCAGTTGTTATCCGCTCGGGGCGCCGCTGCCACCGCCGCCTCACGAGCCCAGGAGCCTCAGCTCCGGTCCGCGCCCCGCCCGCCCACCGGGCCTCCGCCCAGCCTTCGCCCGCCGCCAGCTGCCCGCCGCCAGTCGCGCATGGGGCGTGCCCCCGGGGCCGCGGCCGAGGGCCGCTGAGCGCCGGCCGCCCCGCCGATGCGCGCGGCCTCCCGCGCCGAGGCGCCCAGGCCGCGCCGGGCCCGGGGCTGAGGCCACCCGCGCGGCATGTCTGGCCCGGCCCGCCGCCCGCCGCCGCCCACGGCCGGAGTCCGCGCGGTCCGCACCGAGCCCGGCGGTGCCGCGTAGCGCAGCGGCAGCGGAGCGGGAGCCCGACGGCGCGGCCGCAAGGTCACCGCGCGCCATGGAGGCCAAGGTCCGCCAGAGCCGGCGCTCGCGCGCGCAGCGGGACCGCGGCCGGCGCCGGGAGGCGGCCCGCGACGCCCGCGACCAGAGCGCGTCGTCGGGGGACGAGCCCGAGCCCGGGCCCGGCAAGGAGAACACGGGCCTGCCCCGCGCGCCCCCGCCCCGCGCCGCCGCCGCGCGCCCCCCGCGCCGCCGCCGCCGCGAGTCCAGCTCGCAGGAGGAAGAGGTCATCGATGGCTTCGCCATCGCCAGCTTCAGCACGCTGGAGGCCTTGGAGGTAGGTGGGCCCCCGCGAGCGTGCTGCCGCGGGGTCGCGAGCGGAAGCCCCTGGGGCATGGGCACACCCACCCCTTAGGGCTCCCCGGGCTGCGTGGGCCCCGCGCGCCCGGCGGGTTGCTCCTGGAGGACCCGGCAACCTGCGTTGGGTGCAGGTGTGTTTGTGTCTTGAGGTGCTGGGGAGAAAAATCTCTAAATTACACTGTCCGAACTGGGGGCCGTTTAGCTACTCAGCCGGTCTTTTTTCAGTTGTGTTTCTGTTGCCAAAATATCACTTGATTCGGTTCAGGATGTGCTAGGGAGGTGGACACTGCTGGACTTGGTGGAGGCCGTGATAAAATGGATACACGGGGAATTCCTCCTGTTCCTCTCCTCCTCCTCGAGGTTTCTGTTCAGACGGGGAGAGGGAGGGTCATGTTTTATCCCCCTCTCTGCGACCGCTGTTTGCTGCGTGGTTAATAGGATGGCAAAAAAATATCGTTTGTCTGGTTGAGTTATCATGGAAGTATCTGTTGAGCAAATGCTTCCCTTCTCGCCTGGAACCAAGTGAGTGGAGAAGGAAATGGACGCTGTCAGAGTTGGCAAGTGGACCGGTTGGGAGCTGCTGTCTCCTAGAACTGGCCTGGGTAGGAATGCCGCCTGGCCGCGGAGTCCCGTGAGCCGCAGCCAGCTGGCCAGCCCGCCAGCCCCTCCACCCTCCAGGGGCCCCAGGCAGCACTTACTTTGAGGGACCGGCACCCACTGGGTTTGGGGCCCCAGGGGCCGCTCAGTTAACAGCTCCCCTTTTCCTGGGGGTTGGGGGCCAGTGGCCTAGGACTCACCGGTCGCAGAGGCTGAGCTTTGGGGGAAGGGAAGCCCCCACAGTTCAGGTCTCTGCAGTGAGCCCCCTCCCAGGGGTGCCCCGGGTCCGTAGAGAGCCTCAGGGTCGGGTGCTGGCAGCCAGGGAGAGGTGGCCCAGGGACAGGTTTGCCCCTTCTTGTCTGGGCACATGGGTGCACAGAGGTGGGGCACCTGTGTCAGAGCTTGTGCTAACACAGAGCCCCAGGATCGTCTGTTGTGCACATCTGGGGGGCCTGAGATGGCTCCTGGGCCTAGGGGGTCCTCAGCGAACGCGCTTTGGTGGGGTGTGGTGGCACGTGCCTTGGCTCCGTTCTGGGCAGGGGAGGTCCCAGGGCTGAGTTTCCTGCCTTTGTACAAGCCAGGTCCTGCCCTGCGGCCTCTGAGAGGGGATACACCACCCACCTTCCAGGTGTGTAACCGCTCTGCCCCGTGGGGAAAAGACAAAACCCCTACTGCGGCCTCCAAGGCCCTGCGGCCCATCAGCTGGCCTCTGCCACCTGACATCCTCTCACACCAGCATATCAGCCCCTTTCAGGTTTTGCCTCAGGGCCTCCGTACTTGCTGTTCCCTCTGCCTGGGTTGTTTGGCGCCTTCATGTCTCAGGCGCAGATGTCACTCTGAGAGGCCCTCTCCGGGCATGGCCTGAAGCAGCGTGCCTTTCCCCCCAGCTGTCCATCTCCCCGTTTTATTTCACAGACTTTCTTTGCTGTCAGTTACCACTCTTTCCGAAGCTGTCTGCTCTGTTGTGACGCTCTCCCCGCCAGAACTTGCAGCTGAAAGAGAGCAGGCCCCATGTCTGTGTGTGTGTGTCCCCTGCGGGGTCCTAGTGCCCCATACGTGTTTGTGGAATGAACCAGTGAGAGGAGATACTGAGGTTCAGGAAAGCTGCGCCCAGGGTCACTCAGCGCACCCGCTGGGCCCACACGCTGCCTGCAGTGGCTCTGGCTGCACCCCTTCTGCATCAGGGGCCGGAAAGTGCGGCCTCGGCTGTAGGGGACTTCTGCAGGCTCAGACCAGCCCCGGCCGGGTCATAGTGAGACTGAGCTTGCTTTCTGCTTGGCATTCACGCGGCCGCATCACCCCGGGGCCACTCCATGCGCCTTTCTCTGCCCTGCTGGGCCAGGGAGGAGTCTGCCTGCCTTGGAAAGTACGGGACTTCTGGACGAGTCATAACTCCTAGATCAGCCCCGCTTGTTTGGCCTCATTTCTTGCTAAAGTGTAGTGGTTTTCCCCCAGAGTTCAGATAGTTGATAACGAGGCTGATAGTGACAGCTGGCACTCAGCAAATGAGTGCGCTCTACCAGGTGCTGTTCTGAGGCCTGCTTGTCCCCACGGCACAGATGGGGACACTGAGGCCCGGCACCGTGAGCGTGGAGGCCTCAGCCTGCCTGGTCTCAGAGCTCTGCCAGGCCCTTGGGAGTCCGTCTTGGCCTCCATGCGGACACAGGCTGCCACCCCTGGAGCATAACCTAATGTTAGGTGTGGCCCTGCTCCGGAGGTGGGACCTGTGCACAGTGCCAGTGTCCCTCGAGTCCTCCTTGCCTTTGTCCTGGGGATGCAGGCCCCCCCCCCCGCCACCACATCCCGACAGGCCCCTCCCCCTCTCTGCCCGGGGAAGGCCTTCCCGCCCCCTGCGTCCCAGGCAGGTCCCAGGCACCCTCACCCTCTACCCTGTGTACCTGAGTGTGCCCCTGAGGGAGGACGAGACCGATCCCTGCCTCTGGGGCAGCCGAGAGGATCACCGGCCGCCTCCGTCAGGTGCTGTGGACACAGCAGGAGCTCCACAACGTGGCAGTGATGTTGTCGGCTGAGGGCAGCACCTGCTTTGGCCTGGCTCAGGATGTGTCCACAGTCCTGGGGATAGAGTTGTCTCCTGGGATCCTGGGTCGGGCGGCTGGAGTCCAGCGTCTGCGCTGAGGGTGTGCAGAGGCCACAGTCTGGGCAGGGGGTCACACAGTTGAGCCCTGGTCCCCATCGGCTTTCTGAGTCTCCATCTATCCGTGTGGGGGCAGTGAGCAGGTAGCAGTGGGACAGCGGTCTTGTGGTTTGGGCAGGACAGGGACTCTTTCTTCTGTTCTCACTGAGCAGGGACATTTGGGACAGACTGATGGACAGCCCTTGCTGTCCCTCTGGTTCCTGTGATGTCTCCGCCTCCCGGTGTGTTGACCAGAGGTGATGGGAAGGCCCTTGGGGGCAGGCCAGAGCAGCACTGTGGGTCTCTCCCCAGGTCCTCTCAACCTTTTTTCCCTGTGGAAAATCTGCACTCCGACCGCAGGGCAGGTTGTGCGGGCCCCGAGGTCTCCCGAGAGGTCGCCTCGCGGGCAGTCAGGACGTGCCCAGCAGACCTACTGTGCGCCTCCTGGGGCTTTCCCTCAGGGCCGCCAGCCCTTGCCCTCAGCTCCGTCTTTGCAGGTCTGGAGAGAAAGCATTTGCCGCTAGAACCACTCTTCTGGTTAGGCATCCACATGATTCTTTGTTAATTTGCTTTTCGAACAGCAGAATACTTTTACGTGCTTCAGAAGTCAAGCTTTATGACAAGGTATATTTTGAAAAAAGTCAGCTCCAAACTCAGCCTCCTTCAGTGACCACTCTCGCCAGCCCCTGGCCTTTCCAGAGCATGTTGTGCAGCTGTAACCACGCTTTCAGTCTTGTGTCTCCTTTTTTGCAGCAGGAAAAGGTTATTTACCACATCTGTACACACGTCTGGGAGGTGTGTACCCGGGAATAGAGATGGAAAGGAAAAGACCCCCCATTTTAGCTGTGGTCGCAGGTGACTTCCTTTCTCTAATTCTGTTTCCTACACGCTGACCAACACGTGTTACTCTCATGAGCACAAAGCAGACCCCGAGGCCGCACGTGAGCTGCTGCACGTGGAGTCGTGCCCGCTCCACACCACGCGGGGGCTGCCCAGGGGCTCGCTGCGCACTTCCCCTGAAAACAACGGTGCTCTTCCAGCTTGGGATGCGAGCCTCACGCCCGCGGAGGGGTGGGTTCCGGTCTGGACCTGGCCCCGTGGCGGGTCGGGGAGTCGGTGAGGGGTGCCGAGGAGGCTCAGTGGTGGCGGTCTGTCTGCGAGCCGGGTTCAGCGGCCCACGGGGGCGGAGGGCACGTGGTCTGTGCCGCCTCTGGGTGCTCAGGGCCAGGAGTGTAGGGAGCTGGGGTGTAGTCCCCGCGGCCCGTGGACGGAAGCCCATGCTGTTGGTGTGCCTGGGGGGCCACGTGTCCAGCCCAGCCCTCTGACGGGGAAGCAGGGCTGAGACCACGCAGATGATTGGGCTCTGTGAGGAGAGCCAGCAGCCAGAGAAGCCTTCAGCTTGGAGAGCGCCTGAGCCTCCAGGCCAGAGCACCTCCTCCAGGCTGCCTTCTAGTCTTCAGATGGGGAAACTGAGGCTGGGCCGGGGGACAAGTCCTCGCCCAGGATCTGCCCGCCACAGCCCCAGTCCGCAGACAGGAAGAGGCAGAGGGTGGTCCTGCGCGACATCGAAGGGGCAGCCTTTCCTGGGCTGCAGGAGCAGCACTGTGGCCCGGGCCGGCTGTCCCACCTCTAGGGAAGGGCCGTCCCCTCTGAGCACCGTGGGGATCGACCAGACTGCAGAGCCTGAGGCTGCACCAGGCTGGGAGGGCTCAGCTGCGTCTCCCGCCCGTCACCACGTATCCATCGCGGGCAGTAGGATCACAGAGCAGACACTCAGAGGTGACACCCAGCGTGGAGGCAGCCGCTGTCCCGACGGATGGTCAGCTCATTACCCTCGCCTGCCCCTGAGCACAGGTGAGGGTCTTGAGCCCCATGCGGGGGGCCAGGGCCATCTTGCTCCGGCACGCTGGCCCACTCCCCTGCTCCCATGGCTGGGGCTTGCGCGCACAGCACTTGTGGCCCCTGGGCCTTGGTTTCCCTGTGTGTCCCACCCACACTGTGAAGGCCGGCGGGGGGCTGACGACAGGAAAGGTGGCAGACGTCCGTCTCCCCACTGCCACCCTCTCCCGGGCGCCTGGAGGCTGTGCTGCGCCTGGGGCAGAGCGTCGTGGACCCCGCGGCCTGCAGCCTCCCCTTCCCGCAAGCTGAGTTTGCCCCGGTGGCGCGGCCCGGGGGCAGCTGTAGCCCGCTTTCCCTTTGCGCCGCCCTGGCTTCTGGGCGGTGTGCGCACGTCTGCGCCGCGGAGGGCTGGGGGGCCGGGTACGCGCGTCAGGCGGGCAGAGTCGGCCTTCTGTAGGAGCGATGCTGGCGCCTGGACACCACCCCTACCGTGGGCGTGGGGTCACTGTGAGCTGGGGCCGCCAGAGTGACAACAGTGGCACGCAGTGAGACACCCGCTGGGGGACACCACCGTCCTGGCCTTGACCCGTGTGGTTTCACGTGCTCTGCGCGGAGCCCTGGGAGCGGGGAGCCGTGGTCACGGGGGCCCTGTGCAGATGGGGAGACGGAAGCACTGGTCTGGCCTCTGCCACTCACCTGGGGCCCGAGTCCAGAGCTGGTCAGGGGCAGGGCCCAGGTGCCTGTTGTGGTCTTGCTGCCCAGGCCGTGCTGCCCGCCGGCCCGCACTCCTCTGCCGAGAGCCCCTTTCTGCCTCCTTGGTGACCGGCGTACCTGCTGGTCCTGGTGCCCTGAGGACGCGTCCCCGGGTGCAGTCTCGTGGGGCCCCTGGGCAGCCGGGCCGCCTCCCAGTCTGAGGTTTTCAGCACCGTGGGTTGCGTAGCTGAGCCGTGGCCTCCCTCATCCAGCCCTGGCAGCCCGTCTCTCCTGGACTGCTGCTGCTCGGGACGGTCTCTCGTCGCTCTCGCTCCTTGGGGCCCAGGCAGTGGTGGCCCCGAGGCAGGCGAAGGCAGGCTCGCATGAGGCTGCCGGGCCTCTGGCACGACCGCTGGCCACCAGGGAGGGCTCTGACCCGTCCTTCTCTCCTGACTCACTGAGCATCGATAAGCAGTGGCCATGCCCTGAGCCGGCTGCGGGCTTGGCTCCAGGCAGATAGGTGACTAGACTCGAGGGAGGCTGGGGGGAGGTCACGGGCTGTCGTGACAGCGGCTGCTGGGCGGGAGCCGGCACGGGTGGGGCTCTCAGGTGGAGAGGCCTGGGGAAGGTGGGTGAGGCGCTCGGCGGCTGGGGTGAGGGTGGGGACGTGGGTGGTCACTGGGGTCACCTGAGGTGCTTTCTCCCTCGGGAGCTGGAATCTGAAACCTGCATGGAGTCAAGTGCTTTGGGGACTTGGGGCAAATGTATTTGACTCCAGTTGGGTGTGGAGAACCTTCCAGTGCCCTGGTTTCCCACATTAGTCCTGGAAGGAAAACGCACCGCGCTACTCCCTTCATTCAGCTCACCAGGACTCTGTGTGAATGTGCCGGGAGAGTTGATGGGATCCTGGTGCGCACGGAATGTTTGTGAGGGCAGGGACTGCCGGGTCACACCCTGTCCTGGGGAAGCGTCTCAGTGGCCCCGGCTCTGCTCCTTCCTTGGAGCAGTCGTCTGGGGCAGTCGCTGCCCTCTGGACGCTGCACAGAGCAGCACACGCTGACCGGCCGCAGGTGCCTGCAGGTCCCAAACAAGGGAGGGTTCTCTGGTGAGAGCTTAGCGTCAGCCGGTGGCTGTGGGGAGCAGAGCAGCCATCTGTGCGAGGCACACGTGCGGCCCTGGCAGGGGGCCGCCACTCATACACCGTTGGCAGGGAGGAGTGGGAGGCCCGAGTCCGGCCCGATCCGTGGTGATGCCGAAAGTCACGGAAATAGGAGCGAGAGCAGTCAGGGCCTCGGCTCACTTCATCCTCCTAGCAGCCCTTGCAGTGGATGCTTGCTGTTCCATTGTATAGAAGAGAAAACTGAGGCGTGGGGGTTAAGTCACTTTTTGAGTCTACATGGCTGGCAAGTAGCAGAGCGGGATGGGAACCAGGCACAGGGCGTGGGTCTGTGCTGCACCTTGGGGGCTGGGGGTGGAGGCCATGTGACCAGACAGCGGCAGCGCTCCCACGTGTCCAGCCTGGGCCTCACCTTTCTGGCGTAGGGCTGCGTGTCTGGCCACCCTGCCTTTCCTGTCCTTGGGAGGGACGGTCCTCACAGTTTCACGCTGAGTCAAGAGTTGACCCTATGGGGATCAGGTTCCTGGTGGGTCCTCCAGACCAGCTTCCATGGGAGCTCCAGCCCTGCGTGGCCATCAGCCACGTCCTGAATCCTCTCCCCTGGCCCTGTCCCATTGGTCGCCCCCAATCTGACATATTGTGCCACCTCGGGTGCCTGGCAGCTGCCACCCTCCCTGCAAATACTCTGCAGCCTTGGGTGGGGTGTTCTTGTGGCCCCAGGGGTCCCGCCTCTCTGTACGAGCCAGTCCCCACAGGGACCGTGGGTCTGCCACGACCCCATCACTCAGCTGACCTCACACACCACAGCTGTCCCTTCTGCCCCCCAGCCCTGGACCCACGTGCTGGTCCTCAGACCCTGGCAGGCCCCTGGCCGATGCTTTTCCCACGTGCTGCCTGGCCTGCCCTCAGCCCTGCTCCGCCTGCGGCCCCAGTGAGGATTTGTCAGACAGGAATGCTCATAGACTCGCCTGGATACAGCCAGTGGCCCCTGGCTCCGGAGATCACATCTCTGCCTGGCCCAGATCCCCTAGGGGTCCCCTGTCTGTCATCTGTGGAATGAACCCATGTTCCCCTCGAGGCCTGGCCCTGCCCATCTCCTCACCTCGGTCCCAGCACCCAGGAACGTCTGCCTTGGGGCCTTTGCCCACCTCTCGCCATCACCCAGGAGCAAGTTCAGGTTGCTTCCTCCAAGGCCCTCCCCGCCAGCTGAGGTGGCCAGTGAAGCTAGTGAGTGTCTCCCTCTCCTCACGTGTGGCCCCTGGCAGCCCTGTGCCTGCTCCGGGTCTCAGTTTCCTCTAGAGAGTCTAGGGAGTGACAAGGTGGAAGTACCTGCCGTGTGGTCCTGCGCCCTCCCCATCTCCTCTTCGAGGCCCTTCTCTGAGCTTGTTTCTCTTCGTGCCCCACCCGGACGGAAGGCAGGCACGAGGTGCTTCAGCAGCAGCGGCCCCGGCCCCCGCAGCTTCCCCTGCCGGGCCAGGCAGGCCTCGGCAGCAGCTGTGCACGTTCCGGGGCCGAGGGGGAGCTCCCAGGGCCACGAGCGTGAGAGCAACTGTGGCAGTCGTGGGCGAGTGCGGGATGCGCTGTCTGGGCGTGGAGGGACTGGCGGTCATGCCGAGAGGGGCCTGGACAGACTGACCTCGCAACGTCACTGTCAGGACAGTGGCTGTGACCGTAAATCCCAGTCGAGTGCGGGGCAGAGGGTGGCCCAGGCCGTCGGCCAGGGTCGCGGTGGGGGACCCACACGTGGACGTGGTCTTGGGTGGCGGCTCAAGCGGATCCACAGGGCGCAGACCTGGGCAGGCGGCTGCCTTCTTCCACCAGGCGGCGTCTGGCTTGTCTTCAGCAATGGGGTAGGTCTGTGTTTTGTTTCCAGGTGACTCTTCTCTGTCCCGGCACACGGCGGGGGCTCACTGGATGTGTGAAGGGCCTGGGAGGGGCGTCCCTCCCAGAGGCGCTCCCCACTGGCGTGCAGGCGGCTGGCGCTCGGGAAGCACTCCAGATGCCGTGGTCGTCCTGCTGAAGGCCCGGCTCCTGACTCCTGGCTCCCTGACCGTCTGCCATCCAGCCGTGCCGGCCTCACCAGGTGTTCAGTGCCTGGCGCCCACTGTGGGTGGGTGCTTGGGGCAGGGCACTGAGGAGGAGCACAGCGGGCCAGCGGGAAACGGACCCAGAGGGACCAGGATGCAACGAGTCAGGTTCCGGAAGCTTCTGGAGCAGCTGAGGTGTCAGTAAGGCCTTCAGGAAATGGTCCTCAAGGGCCAGGTGACTCTCAGGCAGGATGACTTGCCTGGGGGGTTGGCGCACTGGGCGTGGGATTGAGGAGAAGACGGGCAGCGGTGCCTGTGCGGTGTGAGTGTGACTTAGGCGGTGGACGGGTCAGGGAGGACAGTTTTGTCCCAGCAGCATAGCTGGAGGGGGTGACTGGACCTGGTCCCCACACCGGAGTTGGGACAGCCGGGCCAGCTCCCAGTTCAGCGTTCAAGCCCGGAGAGAGGTCAGCGGCAGGTGCTGGAGGTGTCCCCAGCCTTCCTGCACCTGGAGCAGGGCCCGGGGTGGGGGTCAGGCCAGGCAGAGGGACCTTCCCACCCCTCCATCCTGGCCCCCAGCCCACTGTGTGGGCAGGGAGGGGCTCTGGCGAAGGCTGTCTAAATGATGGAAGATGCTGTCGTCGTGGTTCACGGGGCCTCCCCAGTTTCTCTAGGACTTCCCTGATTTTGGCACCGAAGTCCCACGTCGTCGCCAGAACCTTCTTAGTCCCAGGTAGGCATGGAGAGTTGGTCACTTGGGGGTGTCGGGCACCAGTTGCTGGTGGGTGGTGCAGAAGCTGCCTCCTGTCTGGCCGCCTGGGGAGAGACCCTGCGCTAAGCCACGTGCTCCCCCGACCACAGGAAAGGAGCACCTGCACGTTGAGTTTCTGAGGAGTGGGGAGGCGGGGCGGGGCATGGGGGCTGCGGATTTACCCTGGGTGGGGTAAGGGAAGTTTGAGCCAGAACTTGCAGGTGAGGGAGAGTGAGCCATGTGGGTGCCAGGGCAGAGGGAACAGCCGCGCCAAGGCCCTGAGGCAGACGTGCTCTGAAGGGCGTCCAGGTCGGGGGATGACAGCCTGCCCGGTGAGCCATGGGCGAGGCTCTGAAGTTGGACTGGGTGGGGCCGCACTCAGACTGGACGTGGGTGGGATGTGGCGCGAGCTCCTGGAACCATGGAGAGCAGGTGCCTGAACCATGCGTCGGGAGGGCTGCTGGGGCCCTCAGGTCCAGAGGCTCTGGGAGAAGGCAGCCTCTGCCACCCGCAGCCTCCTGGCACCTTACGGGGACGGGTCTCCAGGCCTGGCCCTGTCCCAGGGTGACATGGACATCCCACAAAGCCTCCCTCCGGGAAGTGGAGCGACAGGTGGGGTGGGGTGGGGGGCAGTGGTGAGGGCTCAGGTGGGCCATCTGCCTTCTTGCCCCCGGCGGCGAGAGTTGCCCAAGTTTGGTGACGAGGGGTGAGCTCTATGGGCTGGAGCCCAGGTACTGGGGAGCAGACCCCAGCGTGGTTCGCAGAGTAGAGGGGCCCCCCGCCTGGTCAGAGGGGTGTGGCCGCGCTTTTGCCTGCAGGGTCTGGGGGCCTGAAAGGGCCTGATCCAGGTGGGAGCAGGCAGCCTCAGCCCCCGGTGAGGGGAATCGTTCCGAGTCTGTGTTTACTAGTTGTCATTGCTTTTCTCTCTCCGCGGTCGGTTTACAGAAGCGAGTTAGAAATTCGGTCGGTGCTGCATAGTAATCGTGTTTAGGGGAGCTGCAGGCGGTCACGTAAAATCGCTGCAGGAAGATCTAGTCTGATTTCACGGCAACATGCACACCGCCGCCCCCGTGGTCCGGGAGGGCCAGAGGGCCTGGCTACTGCGGGGGGCTTCGCTGCAGGGCCGTTGCCTCAGGTCCCAGGGCTTGTCACCGCCGTGCCTGGCAGCGCCTGCTCTGGAGGGTCCCCTGCATGCGGGCGTGGGTGCTGGGGGGTGTGTGGCCGCGTCTGCCCATCTGTCCCTGTGTGCTCACAGGTGTGACTGCACGGGCAGATCTGGAGGGGATGGTGCCCCGAGGCTCTGTGGTGACTGAGGCCCTGCCTGGACACCCCCTTGGGTTTCCCCACTTGCAGCCGGACACCCTCTGGTGATGGCAAGAGCTGGCCACTTCCGGGGGACATGACCCCAGACCCTGGAGCACTGGAGTTCGTCCTGGCTCACCCTGAATTGTCGCAGCCTTGGCGGTGCCTCAGTTTCCCCATTTGTACTCGGGAGCACTCGTAGCACCAACTTTGTGGGCCCGCAGTGTGGCTCAGAAGTGTGGCTGTGGGTAAAACCCCCGCATGCCCCAGCTTCGCTCTTCCCTGCAGGCCTGGGCACAGCTGCCGCGCCAGTCTACAGATGAGGAAACTGAGGCCAGTGAGGGCAGAACTCTGGCACTGCGTGTGCCCAAGCATGGCTGAGCCTTCAAAACGGGCCCAGACACACCCCCCCCACGGGTCTGGCGTCACAGGTGAGGGCAGCCCCAGCCTTGGGCACCAAGCTCAGGCCTGGCTCGCGCTCACCAGCAGTGCGGTACAGAACAGAAGCCCAGGGAGCTCCGCGGTCGTTCTCATGGCAGTGGCTCGGTGTAGGAGCGGCTGCATCTGGACCCTGGTAAGCCCTGCTCCAGAGAAATCCTTCTGAGATGGCGATTTTCCTTCCAGGAGAGGAAACTGGCAGGGCCGTCGGCTTAGAGTTCATCCTCTCGAACCTTCAGGCGGGAAACACTATGGGCCTCTCTTGGAGCTGGGACGTGTGCAGCATGAGGCCTCCTGCCTGCGGAAGCCAGGAGAGAGCCCGTGGTCCTGCCGCCCCCTCCGTCTGCACAAGGCCCACGCCTGGTGCACCTCAGCCCGGCCAAGGCAGGTGGCTTTCCTGCTCCCCCAACTCTTCCAGATGCAGGAGGTCCTGCCCTGGGCCCCACCTGCCACTGTGGGCTGTGGCCAGCATGGAGCTGGACTGAGTGCAGGCCAGGGGAGAGGCACTGGTGGTTCAAAGATTCTGACAATCTAGTTGTTTCTAACGAAAGACAACAATGCCAAAAACAGGTTTACAGATGTGACGAGTTAGAACAATCTGTGGTTGACAGATGCGTCCTTTTTACCACATGAACGATGCGGTGGCCGGATGTGTCTGGAGAGATGACCTAGAATTTTCCTGAGGCCCTTCCAGAACCTGTGGAGGGGCCGAGGTGGGCCCCGGAGCGCGGCGGGGGGCGGGTCTGTCTGAGGTGCTCACCACGTAAGTCAGCACCACGCTTGCTTCGCTGCACGTCTGCCCTTCCCTGTCCTTCTTCTTTGTTCACAAATGCTTGTTAGAAAGACAGGTCCCAGGTGTCCCCCTGGGGGAGGCTGCCCCTGGAGATTCATGGTTAGTAGTGGACACGTTCTCTGTGTTTGCTCAGACGCGCCACGGGCAGCCCTGTTCTGTTCCAGGGCTCAGACCTGAGAGCTCAGAGGTTATCCCGCGGGCTAGAAGCAGTCTTTGTGACTTTAGCCAGGTAGGTCAAAAGTGGCCTCGGGCGGCCCTAGAAAGACCCTGAGGAGGGTTCTTGCTCCCTTCCTGCCCTGTAAAGGCGAGGCTCACCCCGCAGTGACGTGGGACATGCGCATCTCGGGACCAGGTCTCACGGGGGCAAGATGGTTAGTTAGTTACTCTTTCTGGAAGGAGGTGGCCCATGGGGAGGTGGGGAGAGATAACTTGCCACTTTCTGTGGCGATGAGAAGGTCAAGGTGGCCCACGGTGGGGGGGCTCCGAGGTGTGGGAGTCGAGAGGCCCGTTGTCAGGGCAGGCTTGGGCCTGGGGCCTGACCAGCACGGCCGCAGCCCAGAGACTCGCGTCCTGCCCGGGGCCCCAGGGTCTCCAGGGTCCCGGGTGTGCGGGGTGGGGCTGTGTCAAAGCCCCGCATCCCCATGCCCGCGGGCCCCTCAGGTGGCACCTGCCGGGCCAGCCGTGCCAGCCTGGCCCCAGACGGGAGGGCGTGTGGACGGGGCTGCGTTTCCACCGCAGACTGAGTGCGGCAGGCGTCCTCTGCATGCGGGCGGGCCTCGTCCTGTCTGCTGAAGGCCGTGTGGAGCCAAAAGGCCCGCCGTGCCCCGAGGAAGACGGGGCTCCTGCCTGAGGGCCTTTCCTCCGCCTCCCGCGGCCCTCTGGGGTCACGAGGCCGCCCGCAGCGGGTCTCGGGACGTCGGCCTGCACGGTCGTGCCGCCGCCTCCTTCTAATCGAGCTTCGCCTGCGCACGCACGCGGGGGGCCCTGACTGACGCACCCCTTACAGCGTGGTGCCTGGGGACTTGCCCTGTGTCTTCCCTGGGGCCTCTGACCGCAGCCTGCTGGGCCCACCCTCTGCACCACGATGGGGCTGGGGGGAGGTGGGCGCCCACGGGTGGGCAGTGAGGCTCTGAGGCAACGGAGCTGCAGGCTGGCGCCCTGTGGTCGGGAGGTGGCGTCCAGGCTGGACAGGTAGGGACTCTGGGGGCCTCGCTGCGCTCCAGGGCCTGTGTGGCAGCAGCCTGTTAGCAGGGAGACCCTTGCGCGCTGGGTGACCGGGAACGTCGCTGGGCCTCTCTGGGCCTCGGCCTCTGTCTGTGGGGGGTGACATTCACGTGTCACGGGCACACCAGGAGCCCATGCGTATTAAGTCCTTTGCGTATGGAAAGCGAGCCGTCTTCACCAGTGCTTCCTCGCCGCCGGAGGGGCGGCCTCAGCGTTCTTCGCCAGGGAAGCCCTGGCCGTATGCTGGGCCGGCTGCTGACCAGTAGAGCCTCCCTCCTGGCATCACCATCCTGAGGAGACGGGCACCAGAGAGGGAGCATGGAACTCCTCGTCACCTCAGGGGCTTGGCACTGGCTGCTCCCTGAGGGAGGCTCCCTGGGCTCTGACCAAGGGTCCTCCCCGAGCAGCTCTGAAGCGGCTCCTTCCTTTCCGCTTCCCTGCCTGTGTCACCCTCCTGCCTTTTTGGGTGTCATGACAACTCGCCTGTTGGCCCAGCTCCCTCCTGATCTGGTCCCAGGTGCCTGGCGCCAAGCTAGCGTAGAGTCGGCGCTCACTGCCAGTTTAATGAGTTGACCTGTGGGCAGGGCAGGCGCTGGGAAGTCCTGGGGTCAGCAGGGGCTCTGTCGGCAGGGCGTGAGGGAGAGCGACCCCCTCGGGCTGAGATGAGCTGGTGCCCTTGGGGATTCCGGCAGTGGCCCCGGAAGTGTAGATGACCTGTGGGTGTCCCTGGGGTCTGATAGCCCAGAGTGTGAGCAGGGGGAAGGGTCAGTCCTGCATCCAGGACGTTGGGGTCCCACCTGCTGCTCAGGCGGAAGCCTGTGGAACTTTGGGCAGATCCACGTGTGGTGGGAGCGCGCTTCTGCGTGGAAGGGTGTCTGACCTCACAGATGCACCAGGACGAGCGCCCTGCCTGCGGCCTCACGGTTCAGCTGACCTTTAGGAGCCCCCACTGGCACACCATCCCTCTCTCTCTTCCCGGTTGACGCTGAGTCAACCCCTGAGTTGACACTGGGGACAGGGCAGGGATGCAGGGCGTGCAGGAAGGTGAGTACGCCAGCCCTTGGTGTGGGGTCAGAGGTCAAGGGGTGCCACATGCCCCCTCTTGGGAGGCCGTGGATGGCCCTTCCCTCCCCAGATCCTGCTTGAGCCGCAGGTCTTTGGGCCTGGGAGAGGGGAGGGATCTGCTGCTGCCGCCGCCTTGTGCAGCCGCGACTGTGTGCAGCCGCCGAGGGGGGGTGGTCAGTCAGCCTGCGATTGGACGTGGCTGCTCCCAGGCCGAGCCGCGGGCCACACCAGGCGGGGCAGCTGGGGGGCTTCCGTGCCTGGAGGGGCAGCTCCAGTCTGGCTGACCTCATTGGCACTCCTCTCGAATTCTGGGAGTTGTGGGCCCCCTTCACTGGACGGGAGGAGGGGTGTGGGGAGTCGCCTTGAGGGAGCTGCTGGCTCCAGGTCAGAGGACCCCGCGCGCCAAGCACAGCACATCCCTTTCCCTGCTGCCGGTCCAGGGGACATTTCCTGGGGGGCCGTGAGGGTGTCACCTGGGACAAGTCACCATTGCCCTCATTCAGGCTTTCCTCTTTCCCTCCTTCTTGGGCAGATGCTTTCGGAACCTTCTGGGTCCCTTGTTGGCATTTCCTTACCTCTCTCTTCAGCAGCCCAGTGGCGCTGGCGCTGCCCCTGTTTCCCCATGGACCCAAGCAAGAGGCCGGTGGGTGCCCCTTGCCTCTTCACCACCAGTGAATGCCAGCATCTCTGGGCACATTGGCAGAGCTGCAGGTGGGGGCGGGTCCAGGCCCCCTTGGCCCAGTAGGAGCTGCGCGGGCAGTGCAGAGGCCCAGCCGCCCATGCTGCCGTTGTCGGCATCGTTTTAGCACGTGCTTATTACACACCCACTGTGTGTCAGGCCCGGCTCCAGGCACTGGGCACAGCTGTGAGCAAGGCGGGCCCAGGTCCCTGCTCTAGGGATGACATCTGGGGTCGCTGAAGCTCTGCACACCTGGCTGACATGGAGACTGCTTTCCCAAGACAGGCTCCCGCATTGGGTCAGGATGCCAGTTGGGCATCCTGGAGTTGGGCTGATAAACCCACGGGTGGCTCAGGACCAGGGGATGGGGCAGCTGGAGTTGCAGCATCTCTGCCTGTGGCCAGCTACTGCGGTGATGACCCTCAGCCCAGGGCTCACCCTGGTCTCAGACCAGGGATCCAGAGGGCACCCCCAGGATGGGCCATGCCTCCTGAAGGCCAGCACAGCTGCCGGTCTCAGGAGCTGCTTCCTGCTGAGCTTGGGTGAGGCCTCACACCGGGCCAAGGATCAGGGCCCCACGTTACTGGCTGGGCTCCTCGGGAAACTCACCCCAGTCACCCTCCTCAGACCCCCAGTCCTGACAGGCCCACCCACGCTCATCAGACCCATCTGCCCCCTACCATTCATCCATCTCCCTTCATTCCCCCTCGTGCGGCCCTCCCAGGATGGGAGGCTCCTTCCCGAGGTGTGGCAGCCTGACAGCCCACTGTGGGGGGGTGGCAGGGAGTGGCATCTCCAGGTAGGTGCTGTCACATGCCCAGGGCCCCACCTTTGGCACAACGTAGTCTCTCATGGTGTCACTGGTGGGATAACACTTGGAATCGTGTCACCACCGATTAACTGGCTTTGTCCTTCCTCACCCCACAGAAGGACATGGCCCTGAAGCCACACGAGCGGAAGGAGAAGTGGGAACGTCGCCTTGTCAAGAAGCCCCGTGAGTCAGAAAACTGCCCGTCTGCAGAGCCTGGTGAGAACGGGCGGCCCCTGGAGGCAGGCAGCTCCGAGCAGGACCTGGAGCCCACCTGCGACCGAGGGGAGAAGAAGGCCCCGCTGCAGCCCGCCAAGCAGGTGAGCGCTGGGCCCTCCCACTCCGAATCAAGGGCTCCCGGGCGGCCTGGGGGCCACAGCCGCACCTGGACACCACCCATCGGCATCTGGGCCTGCCTGGCAACGTGCTCCATCGTTGTCGGGTGTGGGATTAGGGGCACACGTGGACTGGGGCCGGGGGCAGCCGCCTGCTGGAAGTCTGAGGGTTCTGAGCGGAGGCAGGAGGCACCCCGGGAGGGGGGTGGCAAACCAGGCCAGGAACCCAGGAACTGGGGGCAGGGGGTGCTTGGCTCGGGCGGGGCTGGAGGGCGCACCCGCGGATAGGCTGGCCCCGTTTCCCCATTGCGTCTGTCAGGCTCCGCCGACTGTGGGGTGTCCAGCGTGTCTGTAACACGTGGGGACCGGGCTCATCGCTGGGTGCTCTCCACGTGCTAAACTTACGCGAAACGCAGTGGGTCTGCAAGACAGGGAGGGAGTCACGTCAGTTGTGGTTGGTGGACCAGGTGCAAGGAGCAGCCCCGCTGGGAGCGGGCCCTCGGTGGGAGGAGCCATCCTTGCTGTCACCCAGAGCTCAGCTGGCATGGGGCAGGGAGACTGGGGCCAGGGGCTTTCTCCCAGAGTACAGGGTTCTGTCCTAGGTGTCGGCTCAGCACTACAGCTGTTTTCCTCTCCAGGGACTCACTGGTTTGCGCCTTCTTTTCCGAGAGGGGTTTTTCTTGGTGTTTCACACTCCACTTTCAACTCCCTTGGGGATTGGAATGCTGGTGAGGGGGCAGCATGTCTCAGGGGCCTGGGCTGGATGGGGGGTCTACAGGCACACCTGCCCAGGTGGACACGTGCTCTTTCTTCCATGCAGGTGTGCTCCCCAGAAGGGGGGCCGCTCCCAGCCAACCACTGGGACCAGAACGGCCCGGCCCAGCGCCAGCAGCAGCTCCAGCCCAGCCAGCCCCAGGGGTCACTCCCAGCCCCGTGTCAGCGCTGCCAGCCCCGTCGGGCTCTCCCGGACCCTGGGCAGCCCTTCCAGCCCCAGCGGCCACTCCCGGGTCAGCGCAGCTGGCCCCAGCGGTCACTTCTGGGCCCAAGACAGCCCAGCCAGCCCCGGCGGTCACTTCTGGGTCCAGGTCAGCCCTGCCGGCCCCAGCAGCTGCTTCCAGCCCCAGATCAGCCCTGCCGGCCCCAGCGGTCACTCCCGGCTCAGCCCCGCCAGCCGCGTTGGGCACTCCTAGCCCCCAGGCAGCGCTGCCGGCGCCTGCGCTCCCTACTGGCCCCGTGGCAGCGCTGCCGGCCCCTGCGGTCCATCCTGGCCCCGTGTCACCTCTGTCGACCCCTGCGGTCCATCTTGGCCCCGTGGCACCGCTGCCGGCCCCTGCGGTCTGTCCTGGCACCATGCCACCTCTGTCGGTCCCTGCTGGCCCTCTGGCACCGCTGCTGGCCCACGCGGTCGTGGATGGGCCCGTGTCTCCGTGGCCAGCCCGGCAGGGCATCCTCAGGACAGCGGTGCCGGCCGCTTCGGTCACTGCTAGCCCAGTGCCAGCGGTGCCAGCCCCCACAGTCACTCCTCATGCTGCGTCCACGTCGCCGGCCCACCAGCTCACTCTCAGGCCAGTGCTGCTGCCCCCGGCGGGTGTCCCTAGCCCCGTGCCAGCCCCGAAGGTCCCTCCTGGGCCAGCCCAGCCGCCCCCGGCGGTCACTCCTGGGCCTAAGTCAGCCCCAGCAATTAGTCGAAACCCCAGAGCAGCCTGGCCCCCCCAAGCCTTCACTGTTGGGCCCTGGACAGCCGTGCCAGCAAAAGCGGCCACTCATGGACCCAGAACAGCCTCACCCACCCAAGCGGCCACTCTTGGGCCCAGAACAGCCGTGCCGACGAAAGCGGCCACTTTTGGGCCCGAAACAGCCCTGCCAGCCCCTGCGGTCACTTCTGGGTCCGAGCCAGCCCTGCCAGCCCCAGCCGTTACTCCCCATACCTGAGCGCCCGTCACTCCTGGGCCGGCCAGCCCCACCCCGCCGGCCTCTCCTGGGGCCCCCGAGCCAGCCACGGCAGTCCCTGCTGGACCTGGTCCGGGCCCATCAGCCCCAGCTCTCCCTCCTGGCCCCGGGCCAACCCTGCCGGCCCCTGAGGTCACGACGGACTCGATCCTCCACCCCTGCAGTGGCCCGCCAGGCCCCATCTGTGAGCCCTGGAGCCTGACGCTCGTTTTCCCAGACCACCCCAGGTGTGGCTGTGCTGGGCCGGGCCAAGGCCCCCTCAGCCTGTGGCCCGAGATGTGTTGTCGGACTGGCCGGAGGCCTTCTCCGGACAGGCCGGGCCGTTTGCGGCTGGAGGCTGAGGCCCAGCAGACAGGAGCCCCTGCAGGGCCACCAGCGAGCTGAGGCCCCCCACGCCGGGAAGAGCGGAGAGGACCACAGCGCCTTCCCACCTCCCACCAGGCTGGCCCCCGCCATGCCCGCTGCTTTGTGACGCGCACGCCCCCGGGAGAGAGCGCACAGCCACCCCCAGGGGCTCAGGCTTGTGGGGTGGGGGGTCCCTTGGCATCTGTCTGTGCCTCTGAGTGCCCACGTGTCCTTGACGTTGGCCTTCCGTGCCCGGGTGTGCTGCGCAGCCAGTGTGTGAGTGTGTGCGCGCGTATACGCGGCGTGTGGTCTGCAGGTGTCCGCGTGTGCGTGGAGTGTGTGCCTGTGTGACTTCGGGGGGCGTGCCGGCTGTAGGCCTTGCCCTCCTCGGGCCCCACCCCGTCTGGCCAGTGTGCGTTCCCGCCCCCCACCAGGCAGAATGTGGGCACAACCAGAGCCAGGCCTGAGGTCCTGCTGCTTCCCTCTGCAAAGGGTGATGTTTGTCCAGTGCTAGAGTCCTGTGACTGTGGAGAGGGGACACGAGGGGTGCTCAGGGCTGTCTGTGGTTGAGTAGCAACTGCTGCTGAGACAGGAGGCCCCCCGTCAGCACTCTTCTTCCACCCCAGTGACTGAGCACTGAAGCCGGGGGCAGTCTCCTGTCCACCCCCCAGCTTTGGACCAAGAAAGCCTGCAGGGCCTGAGGCCATTCCCACAGTGTCCCCTCCCAGCATCCCATTCGTCCCCTACAGCTTTCCGGCGCCTGGCCCCCTAGGACGTCCCCTATCAGGACAGACCTCACACTACAAAACTTTCTCTGCTGCCCCCCACTCCCACCCGACCCGCACCTGCGCTCAAGGGTCACCACCCCTTGCCCCTGACGTCTGGCTCAGGGCAGCCCCACGCTAGTGCTCCTGGAGTCCTGGGCACAAGGTGGGAGAGCAGCGTCGGCCACCAGGGATGCCCTGGCCAGGCTCCCACTCAGTGCTCTGTGCGCCCAGTCTCATCCGGCTGTGACAGCCACCTCTAATACCGACCCGGTTCATGGAGGCCACGGAGGTGCCCCCCGGTTTCCAGACCCGAGCCTTCCTCCCTGCTTGGTCATGAGGGCCCTGGCCCTCCGGGGGTCCTGACACCTAGAGCAGAGCCTACAGATAACCTGGTCTCCCTCCCAGAAACATGGGGCTTATTTTTCTGATTAAAGAAAATAAAAAGTGCTGTGCCATTATTTTTATAACAGCATCAGTGTTTGTAATTTAACAAAGTATGTGTCGTACGGGAAGTGATTTACTCCGACAAGTGGTTTTCTGCACATCTGGACTTGCCTGTCGTTCATTCCGTTCCGGCTGAGCTGCGGGAGAGCAGCCAGGGGAGGGGGCGCCTGGCCTGGACCTGGCTCACTGCGTCGCATGGTGTGGGCCTGGGGGCACTCAGCTGGCCATAATCGCCCTCCAGGCCTCCCTGGCAGCCTCCTTGATGGACTGGCTCCACCTGTCCTGTTTTGGAGCCCCGGCTCTGGAAGGGGTCTGTTTCTAGATGCCACTGAAGGCGCTTCTGAGGTCTGGTCGTTGACCCTTCACGTTCGTTCCCACTGTTCCCTGTCGTCATGCACTGAGGGTGGCAAGGCTTCAGGCCGCCCCCTCCCTCCCGCTGCCCTGACCTCCCAGCCCGAGGGGCAGCGCGAGCATCGCTGCACCGCCCGCGCCCCCGGCCCCGTGCTCTTGTCTGGGCGTGGCACGGGCAGGCCAGGACTGGACGGGTGCAGCTGCTGCCTTTCTAGGCCTTTCTGCTCTGGGCATGTTGGCTGCAGTGCTTGGGTGCCACTTAGTGGGGCAGACAGGACTGTCGGGGCACCGCCTCTGATGGCAGAAGGGGGGTGGGGAAGAGGCCTGAGCCCACAGGGACGCCACGGCTGGGGCCACCCTCCTTCTTCCCCTCCGGAAGTGCTCCGGCCATGGGGGAGCTCCGTGGTGACTGGGGTGGGGCTGTTCCCTGCGTGATCGCTGCTGAGGAAGGGGCTTGGCTTCCGCCTGAACCTGCAGGGGCCCTCTAACCCCTCCGGGGCTCCGCACGGCCGCGGCTGGCCTCAGGTTCAGAGTGCTGGGACCCTGAGGGGTGTGCACTTTGGCGAGGCACCCGCTGGCCACGGAGGAGACTGGACTGCGTGTGTCGTGTCCTGGGGGACCCGTGTTGCCATGAGAAAATATAGGTCCAGTGTGGCCAGATCTTTGTTTCTGCGAACAACTGGAAACCTGGGTTTTTCTGTGGATTCAGTGATTTTTGAAACTTTGGTGGCTAATTCTAATTTGATGACTCACTTTGTTGGCCAAAGGACACAGCTGTGTGGGCTCTGCATGGCCTGGTGGCAGAGGTTGGGGCCCTGGCAATTGACCTGGCCCCGAGGTCAGGGGTGTGGGGGGTGGCCCACCCCGTCACAGGGAGAGTAGGGCAGCCCAGCCTGATGGGTGGGGCTGGAGTGAGTCTTTGGGGGTGTCATGGGGCTCTGGGGGAGGCCCCATGCTGCCCCAGGGAGCCCTCGGACGGAGACCAGAGCCTGGGCACAGTGCTCTACTGGGACCTCTCCTCCGGCCCTGCAGCCCACCTCCCCTTCTGCAGACTGGGCCGTGGGGAGGGGACAGGCACCTTCTGGGCAGGAGCCCCTGACTCGGCGCCTCGTCCCTGTTAAACCTGTGATGGGCAAGGGCAGTGGTGGTTGTGATTTGCTGCCAGGTTGAAGGGGGAGGGGAGAGCAGGTGGTCCATCCAAAAGCGGCCAGAGGTGGAGCGTACTGCGCAGGTGCTTCGTAAGGAGACCCCTGGGGATCCGCCCCGTGGGCGGCAGGGCAGCGCCGGGAGGTGAGCGTGGGCGGCCCCTGACGAGTCCCCGGCCCTCACGGGGGACCGCACGCCACTTGCAGCGCCCGCCTGGGGCACCCAGTCCAGGCTGGCAGTTTCCTGGGGAAGACGGCTCGTCTGCTGCTGTGCGCAGGCCTTGCCCACGTGCGCGTGTGCACGCACCTCTTCCGAGCACGGAGGTGCTCCACACGTGAACGCCTGGTCGCTCCCAACACGGCCTGCTCCTTCACGTGGGAGACACTCTGGGGAGGACAGGCCCCTGGCCCGGCCGCTCCCCGCACGAGGACTTCGTCAGCACCTAAGGCGCCAACGCTGCGGATGCGTCCCGACTGAAGCAGACCACCCGCGCCCCGTGAAGCCTCTGTCCCAGCAGACGCGGAACGTGACTCAGTCCCCCAGTACGTTAGGAGAGGCAAGCGTGCGTCTGGTGTGCACAGACGTCTGGCTGGCCCGCCTCCTCCCAGCCAGGGGCTGCATTGACCGCAAGACGCCCCTAGCAGCTCGTCAGAGCAGGGGTGGTGGTGTCTAAGGAAGATGGTGTCCATGCCCAGCCACCTGCCCTTGCCTGGGGGGCTTGGCAAGAAACCTATCCCAGGGGTGGGACTGGGGGGCCTGAGACGGAGGGGTGCACCGCCCAAACCCCTGGAGGGGCCCCAGGGGCCTTGTCAAAAGGCAGGTCCTGACCCTGCAGACGAAGCTTGGAGCGGCGCTCTTGGATAGGACTGTAACAGGACCCACAGTGCAAGTGTGAAGAGAAGAGACAAAATTAACCCTAATGTATTTTAAATCCGTGTACCGTCAGCTCTGTGTATCCGCGGACGCAGCGGGCTGACTGGGCTACGTCATTTTCTATGAGGGACCTGAGCAACCGTGGATTTCAGTATCTGCAGGGGGCTCCTGGAACCAGCCCCCCACGGACACCGAGGGCCAGCTGCATTCCAAGTAGTATCGTTTCAATATGCAGTCAGTATGAAAACTATCAATGGGATATTCCAGTGTTTTTTTGTACCAAGTCTTGGAAAAGCAGCGTGTATCTTACTCTGCCCTTATGCAGCCCTTCTCAGTTGAGACTGGCCTCAGACTGGTCCAGTGTGTCTCAGAGCCGGCAGGCCGGGGAGGTGACCTTCCCAAGGTCACTTTCTCCCCACACTTGCTGCTCTTGTTGGTTTCCTCATTCTCTCGCTCAGCCAGCCTTGGTTTGACCCCTCACCACTGGACCGCAAAGCCGAGCGCGTGTCAGCCTAGAACCTCCCCTTGAGCACCAGGCCTGTGTATCCAGAGCCGAGACCCTCCACTCAGATGCCACGGCCCCCGCACTGAGCGAGAACAAGCCAGAACACAGCTCTAAAGCTTCCCCGCACTTCAGTGGGGAGCCTTGCGTCTGCCCCGGTGATTGGGCCAGAAACAGGGAGCAGTCTTCCACTGCTCACTCCTACCCAGGCCAGTCCTTCGCTTCTGCCTCCTGACTGTCCTTCTGAGCAGGGTTTCATTAGAAAATTCAAATGGAAACAAAAATTCACCGTATAGAATGTGTGGGGTGCAGCTAAAGTAGTGTTCGGAGTGAGACCTCCAGTTTCAGTGCTCGTGTTAGAAAAGAAGACAGGTTCAAGATCAGTGACCTGAAGAAGCTAGAAAGAGAAGAGGAAAGTATCCTAAAGAAGAAAGGGGCGAATACAAATGAGAGCGTAATTAGTGAACCAGAAAGCAAACAATAGAGAAAATAAAGCCAAAAATTGTTTCTTGGAAAACACCAACAAAATTGAGAACTCCCTAGTTAGACTGATCAAGCAAAAAAGAACACAGATTACCAATGTTAGGAACGAAAAAGGAACTACCACTGCAGGTGCTACAGACATGGAAAGGATGGCACAGAAACAATTTTATTCCAGTAATTGAACAACTTAGGTGAAATGAGCAAATTTTTTGAAAAATACAACTTGCCAAAACCGACATAAGATGAAATAGGTGATCTGAATAGTCCTGTACCTGTTAAAGAAATTGGCTTTGTCACCGGATGCCGTGCCTACCCGTCACGGCCAGCCCACCACCGTCTCACCAGCAAAGACAAGCTGACCCCACAGTCGGCCCAGGGGCTGTGTTCAGCGACCACGCCTGTGAGGCAGCGTGTTGCTAGTGCCGTTTTCAGGTGAGGGCACTGAAGCAAAAAACAAGCAATAGCAACACGAGGAAGCATCTCCGTAACTTGCCCAAGACAAGCAGGAAAAGTGGCTGAGCCAGAATTCAAACCAGGTGGCTCGGCTCCAGAGTCTCTGCCCTTGACCCTGACCTTTCCGTGGAAGACAGCAGCAGCTGGCCGGCCCCCGTCTCCCTGCCCTCTGCGGACAGTGAGGTTCCTCTAAGGAGCTCATTTGAGCATGCCCTTCCCTTGCTGAAAGCATTCTGGAAGGTCCCCTCCACCCTCGGGAAGTCCTGGCTCCTGGATATGGCCTGAGCTCCCCCCACCCCCCCCCCACAGCCTGCCTGCCAGCTCACTCACCCTGTGGCTCAGCTCCGGCACCACGCACCCCTCCGCGCACACCCTCCCTCCCCTGTGCCCGTGCCCCTCTCCCGCTTTTTTTTTTTTTTTTTTTTTAATTTTTATTTTGGCTGCGCTGGGCCTTCCTTGCAGCACGTGGACTTCTCTAGTTGCGGTGCGCGGGCTTAGTTGCCCCGCGGCATGTGGGATCTTAGTTCCCTGAACAGGGATCCAGCCCGCATCCCCTGCATTGGAAGGCGGATTCTTAACCACTGGACCACCAGGGAAGTCCCCCGTGCCCCTCTCTTCAGCTCACCCTTCTGCGGTGTGGTTATTTCTCATCTGCACCCCTCCACCAGGCCTGGTAACCCCGAGGCTGGCAGAGGGCTGGGCCCCTGGAGCCTCGGTAAATGCCGAGAGTGAGACAGAGAGGGACAGAGTTCTGGGTGCACTCCACGTTGGCCCGTCCGTGCTCCTCACCATCACATCTGTCGGCTGGGCCCATATTTGTTTGCCAGTTTGTTCAGGGGTTTTCTAATCACTTATAAGACAGTTTCCAGACTGGGCTGGGTAGAGTCCTTCCAGAAGATTCACACTTGACCTCTGGCAGATGAGCATCGTGGTGGGGAATAAGCTCTGACACCTACTAGCGGTGTGGCCTTGGGCAGGTGACTGCCCCTCGGTGCCTCAGTTTTCTCATCTGTACAGTGGGGTAATGACACCCCTCCCTAAGGGTTTTCGGTGAGTCAATTTAAAGTCAGAACCATTCTGGGTCCTGGCTAGCTGCTGTAAATGCCTGGCTCCTTTAATGTGGATGGTTTCTCCCACCTCCACCTGTTCTGAGGCCTGGGCTGCAGCTTGTGGGGAGGGGCAACCGCGGGGGGCTTTCCTGGGTCTCTCTTCATCCTCTCCCCCTCCCCCCCCATGCCGTCATCCTCATCGTCATCGTCATCGTCATCGTCGGCTCTGCGCCAGCCTGGCTGGGACCACACACGCGGAGGTGCAGTTCCAGGGTTAGGGGCCCGGGCTCTGCAGTGGCCCCAGGCAAGGACTCCTCCTTTCAGATGGCCTGTTTCCTCATGTGTAAAGTGGCGCTGTCACTACTGCATGCACCTCAGGTTGCTGAGATGAAAAACTGAGTTGGCGTGCACGGTCCGTGCTAGATACGCTTGTTTGCTGCTCTTATTGTGGTTACTGCTTTATCGTTATTCCTTGTAGAAGGGTTCCTCCCGCCTCCCGGGTGAGGCCTGGCCGGGCGAGGCTCAGCTTTGGCCTCCTTGGCAGGCTCACCTGGCCCCATCCTGCGGGGGGAATCCGGCGGCCTGGCAGGGCCTAAGGGCAGAGTGCTTGGCCTTTCCGTGGCTTTGGCATCTGTGCCCGGGGCCTGCAGCCTAGGGAGCCGCAGGCTGGGTGCCAAGGCGGCCTGCAACACGGGCCCCCACCCCAGACAGGACCCTCACGCGGACGGAGCATGGGGGACTTGCTGAGGGGCGCTGTTGGGAGGAGGGTGGAGGGGAGTGGACACCTGGGGCGCGGCCGGCACCCACCCCACGTCCCCGGCCCGCCGTGCTGTCACAGCCCGTTCGGCGTGTACTTCTTTGGGCTCTGTTGTCAGTCCCTGTCTGGACCCAGGAATGCCTCGGTGACTACGACACCCGTTGGAGTTCCAGACAGGCGTGACAGGAGTGGGGAGATTTGGGGGTGACAACAGGCCTGCCTGGAAACGGAAGGGGGCTGCTTTAGACCAGGGGATCGGGGCGGCCTCACCCAGGAAGTGACCCGAGCTGAGGCCCGAGTGACGAGGAGCCAGCTGGCCAGTACCCTGGGATGGGGGTGGCGCAGGGCCTGGGCAAGTGTGAATGCCACTCACCCACAGAGGGCCACTGGGGGGTTTTAAGCTGCACAGTGACATGAGCTGAGTTATGTGTTTCAAACTTCACACTGGAGGAGGGCTGGGCAGCTGCGGGGAGGTGCTTGTGGCTTGACTCAGCAGACAGATGGGGACAGCAATGGAGCAGGCTGAGTGGCTCAGCCAAAGAGTGGAGGCGAGATGGAGCCCAGGGGACCCTGCTCTGGTGGCACACACACCCAGAGTCCACTGGCACGACTGGGGGCGGGACACGGCACACTACCGCTGTCCCCCAGCAAGAGGGACCACACTCAGGCACAGGCAGGGTGTCGCGGACACTCACATGCACTTGCTTACATAGAGCTCCCAGAGCCTGCTGGCTCCCCGGGTTGTAGCCTCAACTCAGCCAGCGTCCCGTATACAATCTGTTGTACGTCTCCATCCCCCATCTGTCCATCCATCCATCAATCACCCACCTGTCCATCTGCCCACCCGGCCGAGTCCCAGGGGAAGGATGTGGAGCAGCGGGAGGGGTGGCCAGCCTCAGAGGGCAGCAGCTCGCTCCCTGACCCTGTGCTGGTGTGGGACCCCTCCTCACTGTGCCGGGCCCCATGCCAGGTAGTGGGGACTGAGGACCGCCCCTGCCTATTGGGCACTCGCGGTCCAGCGACCCTGCTTCACTCTCAGAGGGACACCTGGTGACGCAGGAGTGGAGGGAACATCGGGAAGGATTCCTGGGAGAAGCAGGGCCCACGCCCAGAGCCGGGGCTCCTTAGGGCTGACTGCATGGTTCTGGAGCCTCCACCCCCTCGCAGCCCGGAGGACCGCCCCCCTCCCTCCCCCTTCCCCGGGTCACCCGGCAGCTGCAGTACCACACTTCACCAGCAGGCGCTGCTGTCAGTCGCGGGCGCCAGCCTGCAGTGCTGCACTCGGGGTGACCGTCCTCCACGCGGAGCTGGGGGGTGTGCTGTGCGCATGCGGAGGAGAGGCCGTGCCGGCCGCCTTGTCGGGTGGGGCGGGGGCCCTGGCCTTCCTCGCCCACCCCAGCGTCTGACCCGCCCACCAGCCCCCTCGCGGGTGTGTTTGCCCGGTCTGCGAGAAGGGCCCCTCCCTGGGCCAGCCTTGCTCTATGGCCCCGCCCGAAGCCCGGGCTCCCCAGAGTGGAGGTAGAGCACAGACCTGGAGCTCGGAGGGTGGGGGCGGGGGGCTGAACAGAGTAAAGGATGTGATGTCCTCGCTGCTGTCACGTGCCAGGCGGGGCGGGGTGCAGGTTCCGTGGGGTCAGGCGGCCCCCTGAGCGACAGGGAACCGGGTACAGAGCAAGTAGTCAGGCGGCAAGGGGCTTCCTGGGCAGAGCTTTGGGTTTACAGCCCTGGGGCACTGATGTAGTGGGGGTGACAGGGGGGCTAGGCGGCGGGGCACCGGGGGGAAGGGGGCCCCATCCCCGGCACAGCCTGGGCCTCGGACCCTGCTGCAGTCCAGGCTTCAGGTGGACACGACAGGCTGTCGCCCCCCACTTAGCTGTGCCGGGCACCTGCTCCGAGGGGTCACGGAAGGCTTCGGAGCCCCCAGAACGCACTGGACACTGGGGACCGGCTGGAACGGGCAGGGAGCACGAGGGGGGGCGAGAAGGCAGGTGGGTTCTCGTGGATGAGCGCGGCGCGGCCTCGCCGTCCAGCCCGCGGGGGCCACTCAGGGCCATGGGCTTGGCCTGTGGCTGCCCAGTCGCCCTTGAGGTGCCCAGGGGAGTCACCTGGGGGGCCCACACGGTCTCTGAGACCCAGGCCCACGGTGTCCGATCCCTGAGGAGGCCCAGGAGCGCCTGCTTTGCACGGGGGGTGGTCCCTGAGAGGAAACTGGGGTGCTGGGAGGAGTGGGGAGTGAAGGAGGAGGAGCCTCCGCCGCAGGCCTGGGTTGCCATGTGGCCCCGGCACGGAGAGGCCGGGTGTGTGCACATGCGTGTTTGTGCGTGTTTGCTGAGTGGACACGGGATGGGGTGCCTGGGCTGTCGGGAGCCTGTGCTCGGTTTCTGCAGGGGCGTCGTGGAGTTGGCCACGGGGGCACTTTTCCCGACTCCCTTCTCGCTGGGATGTGCCTGACCCTTGCCCCACCTCCCAGAGCCTGTCCCCTGACTGGTTTGAAGGAGACTCTGGGTGGCCTCAGCCGCAGCCCCCTTTGCAGGGTTCCCCAGGGTCTGCACTAGGCCATCCTCCACCCCTTCCCCTCCCAGGCCTGCAGGTGTGGAGGCCAAGTGGGCCTCTCCTTATCCTGGAGGCCAGTGCAGACCGGCCGTGGGCCAGAGGGCACCTCCCACCCCTGGGGGGCAGGGGGGAGAGGCATGGGGCAGAGCCCAGAGCCCCTGAGAACGTGTGTGTACTCGCGTGCACTCCCGAGAGCTGCACGGGCGGATGGTCGTCTGCGGGCAGAACCGTCTGGTGGGGCGCCAGCTCCTGCAGCGGCTGTCGCGTGCGGCTGTCCGGGTTGTGCACTGCACAGCTCCGGGGCCGCCACCCCACTGTCGCCAGAGGTGGCGTGTGCATCTGCACGCGTGCAGCAGTCGCGAGTGCGGAGGGAGGGCGCCTCTGTTCCGTCTGCGCGGCAGGGCTCTAGGGGTCGCGGGGGCCCTGTATGCGCCCTGCTTCAGCCAAGGGTCTCGGCCGGGTGGTGTGCGTGCGGGGCACTGGGCAGGTGTCAGGAGCAGGTGGGCGATGGTCGGGATGTGGGCAGGAGAGGCCGGGTTGGGTTCATGCAGGGCCGTCCAGGGCTCTCAGTCGCCCTCGTATCTGTGCGCTCTGGTGGGTGCTGGTCTGTGAAGGGTCTGGACTCCCTGTGAGCCTGCTCACTGCTGGAGAGAGGGCTGCCGGGCGCCCCCAGCCAGCCCCAGGGCATCCCGGGCCCAGGGCGTTTCCTCTCCGCACCAGGGGGGAAGCCACCTGGTGTGCAGCTTGAGGGGCAGCCTGGGGACACCGCTGGGTCCCACCTCTTGAGCCCCTTCTCAGCCGCACCCCCTGGGCTGGCCGCCCGCCCCCCACACTCTGGGGGTCTGATCACCAAGTGGAACCACATGCTGCCTGTCTGCGGCCAAGTGCGCTTGGCGGCCGGCCCGGGAGACAGACGCTTCCTCCTGGGATGTGCCACAGAACCCAGGGCGGGGAGGGGAGCCCTGCTGGCCAGAAAGCCCAGGACCCCA
The DNA here is from genome assembly GCF_965194805.1 of Balaenoptera borealis. NCBI lineage: Eukaryota > Metazoa > Chordata > Mammalia > Artiodactyla > Balaenopteridae > Balaenoptera > Balaenoptera borealis. Next base: position 91,479,006 of record NC_138875.1, read on the forward strand.
GGTGCTCCTGGGGTGCTTCAGTCTGAGGGTGGTGCCCCTGACCCTGCTGGTCTGAGGGAAGTGTCCTCTCGCCACCCTTCTGAGGGCCGTGAGCTGACCCTGCCAGCTGGAGAGCAATGCCCTGCTTCCACATATCCACCCGTCCAAAGGGGAGTCCTGGCCCCGCCAGCCTGAGGACGCGTTCTGGTGGTGTGCCGGCTTGCACGAGCCGATTGGTACGTGCTCAGGAATTTTGCACACCTCGCGGAAACCGCTAGGGCTCTCCTCTCCCCAGGGAGCCTCATTGCTCCCAGCGGTGCCCTCCCCCCCCCTTCCCGATAGCCCCGTGACCCACCTCCTCGCCTTTCAGAAGTGTCACCTTCTCAGTGAGGCCCGCCCTGGCGACCCTTCTTTGCTCTTCTCCGCTGTTGTCCTTCCAAAGCACCTGTGGCCGTCTGCCGACCGTGTGCCGGCCTCTTTGTGGCTTCAGGAGGGCGGGGGCTTGGGTCTCTTTGTGTTCACTGCCCAGAATAGAGCCAGCTCATAGGCACGCAGTAAGCCTTGGGTGGGTGGATGGATGGATGGGTGGACGACGCGTGGGTGAATGGATAGGTGGATAGATAGGTGAACGGATGGTGAATGGATGGATGAGTGGACAGGTAGATGGGTGGATGGATGGATGGATGGGTGGATGGACGGGTGAGTGGATGGGTAGATGGGTGGATAGGTGGAAGGGTGGATGGATGGATGGGTGGATGGATGGATGGGCAGATGGATAGACCGCAAGGCCCAGGGGTGGGCACAGGCACAGGGGCTCCCAGCTGCCCTCCCAGGACAATCAGTGCCCAGGGACTCTGATCTTACCTCTCCAGCCCCAGCTAGAAGTGGAGGCATGGCATCCCTGGCCTTCTGGCATAGCTGGCTAGCAGCATTTCTGAGCCGCTAGGAAGCAGGCGGGGCTACAGGACAGCCAGAGCCCAGCTTGGGCTGTTTGGGGTCCTGGCCTAGGAAGAGAAGGTGACCAGCCATCCCAGTCCAGGGTTGGGGTGGTTCCCAGGGCACAGGACTCAGTTTTACAGGACTTTCTGGGAAATGGGGCTTTCAGAGCTAAAACTGACTGCCTGAGGAAGGATGACAGACCCCAGCCTGCCCCCCTCTGCAGGGCACCACCAAGGAGTCAGGATAAGGCATCCTCTCTGAGGCCCAGCTTAGAGAGGAGGAGACAACTTGTGTGCATGTATGAAGTGTAATGTGGCATCCTCCCGCCTCACATTTCAGCTGTGTGTGGGTTGTTCTTCAGCCTCTGCTTCCCCTCCTGCTTCGTTGGGTGTCCTTGTGCAGTGAGCAACCTGCACAACTATACACAGCGGCCCTGCGCCAGGCCTTTCCTGTCCTCGCAGTGTCTCTGGGTCCAGCCTTCTTCTTCTTGGGCAGGGACCCTGCTCCGAGCCCAACCCGAAATACTGTCCCCCAGCAGTGAGTTGGGGCTCATGGGGGTGATTACTAATGATCAGAGCTGTGAGTCTCAACTGGAGCCACAGCAGAATCCCCCAGAGGGCCTGATGGCACAGCAGGTCTGGGGCGGGGCCTGAAGGTGCGCGTTTGCATTGCTAACCAGCTCCTGGGTCCTCCTGCTGCTGGTCCGGGGACCCCACTTTGAAAACCACTGGACTAGGGCGTTTGTTTTCTCACAGAGGCTGCCTGCCAGCAAGGCGGTGAGGAAGGTCCCCCAGGCTCCCATGTTCCCTCCTTTTGGTGAGGCCTGTCACGGGGTCCAGAGGCAAGAAAGGCCCATACCTGCGGGGCAGTTAGAGCCCACTGGGGACAACAGGGACACCTGGTGGCTTCTCGGTGCTGGAGAAGGGTTCCGGCTCACAAACAGAGCCTCTTACCCCCATAGTGCCTGTGAAGGGCTCTGTCGGCACCCCCATTTCACAGATGAGGAAACAGGCTCAAGCACAGTCAGAAGAGGCAGCGCTGGCCCAGGGGCTGGGCATTCACCGCTTGGCTGAGCACGATGGAGCTAGTGAAGCTGGGGTGCCACGGGCTCACGATGGGGGTGCTCCTGCCTGGGGTAGGACTGGAACCCCACCCTGGGCCTGCCGTGGGGAGCGAGGGTGGTATTGAGGCCTGGGCTCCCCCCGGGTGTGGCTGTTCCAGCTTCCCAAGAGGGTCCTTGCACCCAGGGCCCGGGCTGTGGATGGACACTGGTTCTGTGTTTTGTCATTACACTCTGCTGGCCACACAGTGTAGGGGCCTGTGGCTTTGGGGAGTTGTACCCCATCTCAGGGCTTAGGTTGGCCCTGGGGAGCAGGGGCTCTGAGGGGCTGCCTCGAGAGAGGCTTCTGGCCGAGCCCACCCTGGGGTCTGCAGGAAGAAGGGCTCAGGCCATAAGGGGGTTTCCTGGGGACTCGAGAATATTCCAGAGCATAGCTGGTCCACCTTGCTGACCCGTCCTGACCTTCCGCCCCGGCTGGGGTCTCTGGGGCTGAAGGATGCTTATGAAAAAACGGCTGGGTGTGGAGGACTGGGCCTGCCTGACCCCGGTCGTGGCGCAGCTTCTGAGCACTCCTGAGCTCCGCGAGCTTGTGCGCTGGGCTGCGAGGCCTGGGGGTGGAGAGGGGGGCAGGCCGTCCGCACGCCCCCCACGCTGCCCCACAGGGACAGTGGCAGCCCCTGGAGCAGGGGTCATCGGGTGCTAGGCAGCGTGCCGGCCGAAAGCCACGGCCTCGGTCTGCTGCTAGGAGACGTCAGACACGCAGACGAAGGTGTGGGCCGTCAGTGCGTGTCCAGACGAAGCTGCGGGAACGTTCCAACACAGGGAGGCTGGAGAGACCGGGAGGTGGTGGGATGGCCGAGCTCAGCGGGTCCTGCCGGGAGGGCACCAGGAGCTGGCAAGACATGGGTGGAGGCTGGCCTGGTTCAGGGGTGGTGAGTTCCTGGGCCTGGGAGGGTGGAGGTCTGGGGCCGTGATGGGCACCCCTGCCCCGCAGTTTTGCGAGGTTTGAAACTATTTCCGAGTAAAAAGAAAGATGCAAGCAGGATTTGGGTCCACTTTCCACACTGTCACGTAACCTCTCTAGGCCTTGGTTTCCTCCTCTAAAGTGGGCACAAAGCATCTAACAGGGCTTTTGTGTGAGGAGCAAAGAGCTGAGGGCCCGCCAGGTCTACAGAAATTCTGGCAGATACATGACCTAGCAGCACCTGTCCTAGTGAGTACTACTTGCTTCGTTCTGCAGATGACAGAACTGAGGCACAGAGAGGTTGAGTAATGGCCCTAGGACACAGAGCGGGGAGTGGCTCTGCAGACCTCGCAGCCCTGACTGCCCACCATGGGTTGTGGTGAGGACTGAAGGGGCCCGGGAGTGGTGTGCATGCCGGGAGCGGGGGTGAACTGCCGCCGGCCTGTCTTGACGCCCCCTGACCGGCCCTGGTGGAGTGGAAAAGGGCAGGGCGGCCCATTGGCCCGCTCCGCATCCAGGAGTCTTTACAGTCATCCACTGGGCCAGCGAGAGGAAAGGAGAGACCGAGCCGGCAGCGGTTCATGCTGCTGAGTGCTCGCCCTTCGCTCTCGGAGGCATTTCTTTCCCATGCTGGGTAGGAATGGGCGGTACTGGGTTGTAAATGTTTGGCTCTGCCCCTGCCGCCCCCTCCCCAGGTTTCAGCCCCGAGGGACCGGCTCGCGGAGGGGGGAGGAGCCCGAGCCTGGCTGTGCCCCGGCCCCACCCTGCAGGGTGTTTGCTGAGCCCGTGTCTCCCGTTCCCCAGATGAAGGTCACAGTGTCCAGAGGGGGCGACCACAACAGTGACGGCGACAGCGTCCGAGAAGCCACCAGCTCCCGGAGGAGCAGTTCTCGGGACCAGCTCAGTGACGTGAGTAGCCCAGCCGCTCACCGGAGCATTTCTGGGTCCCTGGGGTGACTGCCAGACCAACCCCCAACCTTCAGACACGGCAAGCCGTTTGCTTAGGGGCCCAGAGTCTCAACTGAGGGTTTTGTGCTCACAATTAGCATCTGCCTTCATTAAAACATGATTTTTCACTAATTAGGGCTTCCCCGTTAGGAGGGATTTGAATGAGGCGCAGCCACGAGGCACTGGCCAGGGCCCGTGGAGGCGACCGTGCTGGGGTGCAGGTCCTGTGTCCCGCTGGGGGCGGGCTCGGGGTTGGTGCCAGGCAGGCATCCGGCAGGGATGTGGATGGGGAATGACTCGCACAGATGTGTTTATTAAGAAGGGTAGGGGGAGCGTCTCTGGCCCGGTGAGCAGGTCTGGAACTGCAGGGAACAAGCTGGAAGCGCTCCCACCTGCCCAGGCGGACCGGCCTGTCAGCTCAGGCTGGCAGTGGCCTGCGTGTCCAGCATTCCAGGTCTCTGCCTGGATGCTGAGGTGGCCACTGGGGGCCACGCGGAGGGGAGGCTGCCCCGCCGAGGCACAAGCTGGCCTGTCCGGGGACACCCTTCGGTGTCCTGCCTAAAAGACAGGTCCCTGAGCTCAGGTCCCGGGGTGGGTGTTCTTGGGGCCCAGTGTGGGGATGACCCAGGCAGGCAACACACAGGAGCTGCCGCTGGGATTTGGCCCACAGTGGGGATGCTGGGTGGCCCTCCAGGGCCCCTGGGTCTCCCTGGACCTTGGAGAAGGGGATGGGCAGGTGATGTCAGGGCTAGGGGTGGGGACAGAGGGGCCCCAGGGGGAGGGACGACTCAGGCAGAAGGGTTCCCAGGAGGAGGCATTGCTCCTGGAAGAGGCCTTTGTCTTCTTGACCCCCAGCTGCAGAAGTGGCCGCAGAGCAGAGATGGGTTTTCTGCAGGGCTAAATGGAACGAGTCGTCTCTCATTATCATTTAAATGGGGGCTGGGGGAGGGCGGGCACGGGAGGCCGGGAGGAGGGCCTAATTGCCCGGCTCCGATCTTGTTGCCACAAGATGGGAAAATAGGCTGGTAATTGTCTGGGGCCGCGGGGGCTGCCCTAGTTCGAACTCCTCTAATTGCCAGCCGCAGTAAATGAACGGAGACAGATTCTGAGCACAGCGCCAGCGGTGTGAGGGCGCAAGCTTGGGGGCAATTATGGCACCCTACCCACCCCCATTAGCAGGGCCTGGGGCTGGGCCACCCCTGGTGGTAAGGGACCCCCACTGCGGTGAGCTCGGCCTGGCAGACCCCCAGGGGCTGGCCCGGGCCGGCCAGGGTCTGCCTGGGGCGGGGAGGGGTGGCCTGGCCTCAGCTGAGCAGAGCAGAGCGGGCCAGGCTGCAGTGGTCACCCCTCCCAGAAGAATCCGGGCACCTGGACCTCAGCGCGGCCTGGACCCTGGTGACCTCAGTGCGGCCTGGACCCTGGTCTGTGGGTCCCACACACCTCAGACAGGCCCGCCCTCGCTGACTGCGCCAATGTCCCCCGCACACACACCTGCCCGGTCACCATGTCCTGTCCGCCTGGACCTCAGGGCTCAGCCCTGGGGAGCTGGTGAAATGCACTTGACTGGTCTCTCCCATCGGATCCGAAATGCCCTTTTGAACCAGAGGGAGCTCCATCAAGCATTGTTGGGGTCCCCTCACAGGACCTCTGGGGTGGCTGCCAGCCTCCAGGCCACAGCTGACCCCCACATCTTGACATCTGAGGCCCCAGTTGCCCAGCTCCTCCTCCAGGAAGGCTTCCCGAGGTTTCCCGCTGGACCCTGTGACCTGGGAGGCTGGTGGGTGGTGAGGGAAAGGTCGACCTGAGCACAGAGAGGGGGTCGACCCCTGGCCCAGAACCCTGTGTGGAAAGGTGGGGTTGGTCCTCTGGGAGGGGCTGAGATCTGGCCAAGGGCTGAGCCCGTCCCCGAGGAACGTGGGGAGGCCCCGCTGGGCTGGACCACATCTCCCGGTCTGGGGGTGGAAGGCTCCTGGTGCAGGTCTTCAAGCCAGGCCCCAGGCTGATCTGGGCTCCATGGTGCTCGGCGTGGCCCCAGGCCAGAGTTCCAGCAAAGACCCCGGAGGGGGCTGCCGGGCTCTGCCTGCTCAGGTCCTCGGAGGAGAGGGTGGCCATCAGGGGCTGCCGCCGGTTCCTGACTGTCCTTCTTCCTTCCCTGCAGAGCTCGGCGCAGGCGGTCTCAGGCAGAGGTTACTCCGTAAGTGTCCCGCCCTGCTTCTGCTGTCTGCTCCCCGCACCCTGGCCCTCAGGAGCCCCGACTGTGCCAGGCGCTGCCCCCAGGCTGGAGGGGGGGCTGGTGCAGGTTGGGGGTGGGGCCAGAGTGGGCGGAGGTTCCGAGGGAGCATCCCTCCTGCAGCCCTGGCCTGCGAGGAGTGTGGGTGGGCCGGACACTCTGCCTCTGGGTCCTGTGGGGCAGCGCCTGGTGTCAGGGGTCCCACCCGTGGAGCAGCTGCCCCCCAGTGCCCTGACACCATCTCCCGGACCATACTCGGCCGGGCCGGAGAGTCTGGACCGGGGTGTGCGGCCCCAGTCCCTTAGCTGTCGTCTGGGGCCCAGGGGCAGGAGGGGGACGGCCTGCTGCCGCCTGATACTCCAGCCAAGGGGGGGCCCCGTCCCTGTCCCCCAGCCTCCTCCTCACGACTTTATTTCATTTCCTCTTAAGTATCAGGAGGACTGTTAATGACACCATAAAACCCAGAGCTCCATAAAAGCCATTTCTGCAGATTTACAGCCGTTTCGGCTCATTGGAGGGCAGGGTCCTGGGCTCCGCCCGCCTCATCCCCGCAGCCCCTGATTTACTGCGAGTTCCAGAGTTCCAGGATTTGACAGGCAGCCTCTCTAAATCACAGGGGCTTTTTATAGGGTGTGTAATTAACCCATTAATTCCCCGGGTGGCAGGGACAGCCATGGATCCCTGGCCGTCCTCTCCCCCAGCTCCCCGACCCCCAGGGTCCGCTGGCCCAGGCAGCTCTGCCTTCTGCCTCTAACCCCGGGCCAGGCCACAGCGTCTTCGAGCCTTTGACCTGGGGGGCTGGACACTTCTGGGTGGTGGTCCCGGGGCCGCCCGAGGGGTGTCTTCCTGGGGAGGCCTCTGCCCTCCTTGGGCAGCCTTGGTGCTCTCATCTCTGGTCACGGTCATGGTCGATGGCCCGTGCTGCTCCTTCCTCCCGCGGGCCTGGGCGGTCCTGACACACCAGCCTCCCCTGGAGCTGACTGTGTTGGCAGTGGCATTCAGGCCAGGAGCTGGGCCAGGACCAGGGCTGTGGGAGATGGTTGGCAGTGTGGTGCAGGTCGGCACTGGGGCGAGCTGGCACGGTAACGGGGACAGTGGGGGCCAGAAGGCCCACCGGCCTGCATCGGTCCCAGAGGGTCCAGGAGTCCCGAGAGGCTGGGCCCAGGGAGGCCCTGTGTGGAGCTTCCCGCTGTGTCTGAGACGCCCAGGGCAGCTGGGGTCTCCCTGCCCCAAGTCTCCTTGCCAGAGCTGCTGGGCGGCCCTTCTGCTTCCAAATCACCATGTGTCATTCGTGGTTTCTCCCCAGAACGCTGCTTTGAATGTTTCCTGGAGAAGAACCTGTAATTAACATGCCAGCTGCTTGCAGCTTAGCTCCCTGCCGCCGCTGCACGGGAGTGACAGATGGTGGCGGGCAGGGGCCCAGCCTGCTCTTCAGCCGTGGGGTTCCTGAACCATGTCTGCAGACGCCTGCGTGTGCGCACCAGGCCCTGGCGTGAGCAGATGTGTCCGCAGGTCCCTGACGTGTGCCAGCCAGCGCTGCAGGGCACGCGTGGTCAGCCCGGCCCTGGTGGCCCTCTTGCCCAGTTGGCGTGGTAGCGGGGGGGCTGCCCCTGGGGCTGGAGGAATGGAAACGGGCCCAGAGGACCCTTGCCCAGCAGGCAGCGGCTCGGGGCTGGGGCCAGGCAGGCGGCCCTGCCAGGAGCCAGGGGGCTGGGGTTTGGAGGCCAGCTGGGCCGAGCTCAGGGCGGCTGCAGTCCTGCCTCTAGATCCAGATTTCACTGTGGAGGCCTCAGACACACCTGAGGGTGCCACTCAGGTTGGGGGCCATGTCTGTGTGTGGCTCTCAGTGAAAGGGGAGTGTGTGTTGTGTACCCCTGTGTGTTGACATGTGTCGGTCACATGCACGTGCCTTGAGGCGGTGTCTCTGTGTGGCCGTGCGGCTGCACGCCTACGCGTAGAAGCGTAACGTGTTTCTCTCTGGCCATCTGTGTGTGTGTCTGGGTCTTGTCCTCTCGAATGTCTGTCTGGAGGTGCCCGGATGTGTCTGTGGATGTAGCAGGTGGGTGTGTGCCTGCCACACGTGTGTATCTGCATGTAAGTGTCCATCTGAGAGCCTGTGTCTGGACGTGGCACGGGTGCCTCTGTACATGTACAACTGTGATTCTGCAGTACGTGTGTGTGTGTGTGTGTGTCTGGCCACGTGGCATTGCGTGTAGGTGTGTACCTTGGCCTGTGTGTCCCTTGCCGCCTGTGCGTGTCTGCAGTTGGGGCCTCAGGCCCAGCAGGGGTCATGCTTGTGCTTGCCTCTCCTCGACAGCGTCCCTCCCCCCGTACTAGGTGACAGGGCGGGGGGCGGGGGCATTTGTCATCTGACCTGGTTTATAGACCGTACTTAAAAGAGTTTAATTTGCCGAGATTTATCCCCAGCAAATCCCCAATTATCGTTCATCCCCAACAGCGTCCGTCCCAAAAGCTCCGTGCAGCCTCCCCAGCCCGCCGTCAGAGGTGCGTTAGCGGCATAGGATTACTTAGAAAGTAATTTTCCTAATTTGGCTGCTTGCAACCAAGGACACGAGGATTCGTCTCCCGCCGAAGCTGGGGACTTGGGGCTTTCCTCTATTAAAGAGAAATGAGTATCTAGACTCCTGCCGAGGCGGGAGGCCGGCCCTGCCCCCACCCCGAGCGTGCTGCCCGGGGACGGGAGCGGAGGACGCCGAGCAGCAGTGACGCCGCAGTGACCCGGGCAGGTGTCCCACGGCCACCCTCCGGGGTGGACGTTGTTATCCTGGCGATGACTGCCCACCCTGTAGATGAGGACGCTGAGGCACGGGGGCAGAGACCCCGCTGCAGCGCCCACTGTCAGGAGGGGTCTCTGCTAAGGGACCCCCGGCACTGGCCACACCCCGGCGTCCCTGCCGTCCCCTCCCACCCAGCCCCGCCCCGCCCCGGCCCGGCCCCTGGTTGTCACCAATGGGAGGAAGCCTGCCCTCCACCTCGCCCGCCTGAGGCCAAGGCACAGCACCTCTCCCACCCTCACTGGCCAGTCTCAGCTGAGCCGCGGTCCTCCCGCCCTCCCCTGGGCTTGGGTGCATTTGTTTCTTCCCTCCTCCCCTCAACACACCTGGGTTGAGCGTCTGCTCTGCACCGGTCACCGCCCACCGCCCGTCGTGGCGGCTGGAAAGGAATCAAACAGCCAACGCCCCTGCCCCGGGGATAAGTAGCGTCCCCCGTGGAGGTGGTGAGCTCTGCGGAGGAGTTTGCGTGGCGTGGCGGGAAGGCCTCCCCACCTCGCCCTGACACCGGAGCGGCCCCGACACACACGCACACACCGGGAGCGAAGGCCCTGGGCCGGGGGGCCCACGTGTGTCGGGAACAGTGCGGGGGCGGCCAGTGAGCCTCTAACTCCGGTTCCCAGTAGAGCGGCGGAGGGCTGGGAGGAAGGGGCACCTGCCTGCACCCCGGCCTCCAGGATGCCCAGGCTCACCTGGGTCGGGCGGGGCCCCACCTGCCGAACCTGCCGGAGTGGCCCCCATACACACAGATACACAAGGCATCGTTAGCTGATGGGCGTGACTGCCTCAAGGGGGTTTCTGGAAGTGACCTCTGAGCTGCCGATCTCACATCACCTGCACTGCAGCACCGGCCCCGGGTCTCAGGGACCGCCACACCTCGCATTCCTGGCGCAAGTGGGCGAGTAAGACGTGTCAAGGCCCAGCTGGCGCCCTGCCCCGGGGCCGCGGAGGGGACTGCTGCTGCGCCCCTGGCTGGGCCCTTCCCCCTGGAGCCTGGGCACTAGGGCAGAGTTAAAACTAGCAGCTGGCGTGGCCCAGACAGAGCCGACACGAGGGCTGGCAGGGCCCAGGCTGGCGCTGTGCCCAGCCAGCTGTTGCCGAGGACGTCTGTCTGGAGGGGCGGGGAGGGGGGGCACAGGGGCTCATTGTCGAGGAAACACCTCGACATCTGGGGGTCACGGGAGGCTCCTTTCCTCCCCCATCTGGGGCTTGCTGCCAGCTCGTGGTTGGTGGCCTCAGTGCCTCTGACGTGGGCCTCGCCCGGCGGGCTGGTTGGGCTTCCTCGAGCGTGCTGGCTGGTTCCCGGGGTCCCGAGAGCTAGGAGGAAGCGGCAGCGGTGCTGTGGCCTCAGCTCCGGGTGGCACGGCGTGGCCTCCTGAGGCTCTGTTGTCGTAAGCACCCCTTAGGCTCATGGGGAGGGGCTGTGGACGCCCCCCCTCTCTGGTGGGAGTGTCAGCACCTCATGAGAGGGTGCCGGCACCTGGGCAGCCTGGGGACGCACAGGCCGCTCACGAAGCGGAGCCCCTACCCACCCTGACGAGGCCTCTCACGCTCGGGGCGCAGCGGCTTCTGCGGGGGAGGTCCGCCGTGCACGCGTGTGTGACAGCTGGCACCAGCCCGCGCACAGCCCTGGGAGGTGCGGCAGTGGACGAGGCCAGCTGAGCTCCAGCCACGCCGGCAGGGCCGTGTCCCATGAGCCGCGTGTGCACGCGCCCGCGCCCTGTGGGTCCTGCCAGCCCTCCTCCCGGCATGCTCGTCGTGGCTCCCGGCTCCACGCTCGGGTTTCTGCCCCGTCACCCTCTCTGGCAGGAGCGAGCGGCACAGCCCTGCCTGCTGGGAGCCCCGGTGTGGGGCTCGGGAGGGCAGAGCAGGTGGCCCGCCGGGGACGGGGTACCTGGTTGGCCGCCTGCAGGTCACTTGCCAGCTTTGCCCGTAAGCCAGGGGCGATCGTGGCTGAAGATGAGGCGCGGCACGTGGCGGGGGAGTCGGCTCCCGTGAGCCCTCAGGGGCGGGAGGGCTGGTGGACGCGGGCGGCGAGTTCTGCAGGCTGGCAGGGGCGCCCGGGGGGCCCCTGGGCCGTCCTGAGGCCTGCCTGCCCCCGTGCCCACCGCGGCCGCGGCTCAGCGCCCTCAGCCCCTGCAGCGGCCCCTGCTCGCTCTGGCGGCCGGGCCTCCTCTGACCCACCCGGCTGCCCCGCTCGCAGCCCTGCGGCAGGCTCCGTCTTTACGAGGCGGGTTTACGACACCCGTTACCCTGCTCCTCGGGCCTCTTCCGAGCAGAGCAGCCGTAATTTGTACAAAAGCAATGGAAGCCCATCAGGCTCTCCCTGGAGCCGGGAACTGCACCCACCTCCCACCTCTGAGCACAGGACCGTCCTCAGCCGGGAAGGGGCCGCTGGGAAGGGGTCGCCAGGGACGGCGGGTGTGCGGTGGGCAGTGTCCTCACCTGTGATGCAACCCCAGCCCGTGCCCAGCCAGCCTTCTGTCAGGAGGCACCGTCTGCCCATACATCCGTCCGTCTGTTCATCTGTTCTTCCCTCGTCTGTCCTTCACTTGGCCCACCTCTCCGGGTCCTGGGGTGCAGCCGTGCCCCACATTTGACCAGGTGGAGGACCCAGAAATCCTTCCCTGTGGGCTGATAGAGAGCCTGCGTCCCGCTGCCCCTGTCATTCAGCACCTCTCCTGGCCTGGCCTGGGGCAGGGGGGTCAGCACCGCCTCCTCGGCCAGTTGTGAGGGATTCTGAACATGGCATGTGGGTACATCCGCGGTTGTTATTCCCAGGGAAGCAGACCGTGATGTGTTCGCCTTGGGGGCCTTCGCCGCTGGGAGGAGGGCCAGGAGGGGAGAGTGCCCAGGACAGCTGGACCGTTCTTCATCGCTGACCTGGGTCGGTGGATGTAGCACCAGGAAGAGCATGGCCCTCAGGGCCTCTGCTCGGCTTCCTGTGAGCGGGCACTGGGTGGGGGGCCTCTCCAGGCAGGGGGCAGCAGGTTCTTCCTAAAAGGGGTCTAGGCCCCAGATAGAGCAGGGACAGAGTAAGTGATAAATAAGAGAAGCAGGTGACCTGCACGGTGCTGTAGGCGTAGGTGGTGCAGGCAGAGGGGTGCTGGTATGGGGGGTGGGTGCTAGCTTTAGAGGGAGTGCTGGTGTAGAGGGAGGAGCGGTCAAGGACTTGGGATTTCACCGACACGAGCGGCCCTGAGTGGAGCCGTGCGCGGCTGACAGGTCTGCCTGCCGGGGCTTCGCGTGGGCACACTCTGGGCCCCTCTGCCTGTGGCCATCCTCTGCAGGCAGCCGGGTCCTTGGCCCCTGACTCTGCTGTCCCGCGCAGAGGTCAACCTGCCAGGGCGGCACGCCCTCCCCCTGAGGGCTCCAGCATCTGGGCCCCTCCGGGGTCCTGGGGACCCGCCCTCCCGGCCAGGAAACTTCCTGCGGCCACCCTCTGTCCGGCCAGACGCTGGGGTGGGAGAAGGAGGCATCCTGTGCTCCCCGGGGGTCCCTGGCCCAACCTCTTGGCCCTGAGCCCGCATCACTCCCTCCGCCCCACTGCTGTATCCTGCTCGCCCCCTCATGAAGCAGCGCCCCAGCGCGTGCTGGGGGGAGGCCGTCTCAGAGCCCCCACGGGTCACAGTCAGGTTGGGGTGGCACAGACCTGGACAGCCACCTGCCTCTGGGAGCCCTGGGCCCGCAGGCCCCTTGGCCTTTGGGCGCTTGACCCAGCAGGACGGCTTGGCCCTCCGGGTCGGTGAATATTCTGGCTCCTAGCTCTGCCCTCTCAGGAACACGCTGGAGCCACCTCCGGGAAGGTCATGTGTGGCCCCCAGGTGTCGAGCAGGGGAGGAGCAGGGATGGCAGAGCCAGAGGCCACTAGCCCCTGCCTGCCTGGAGGCGGCACTGCCAGTCCGAGGTCCTGTGAAGCCTGAGGGGGTGAGCGGCCCGCTGGGCAGGGCCTAGCAGGGTCTCAGGTCGGGAGAGGAGGTGAAGCCGCCGGGCCGGGTGCCACCCGGTGCCCCAGTCTTCTCATCTGTAAGACAGTGGAGCCCCGGGACCCGCCCCACAGGGCTGCGGGGAGAATCCGCGGGCCTGCCAGGCACCTGCTGTTACTCTCTGCGCTGTGCGGCGGGTCGCTGTCACACTTCACGCGTCTGCCTAGGCCTGTGGCCTCTGCGCCGCCCACCCTTGGGGCCGTGCTCCGCTGGGGGCACAGCAGAGCGAGTCTTGGGGCCCCTGCCCTGGCGGGGAGACGGTGGGAGAAAGCAGATGCATCAGCGGCAGGCGCTTCCAGGAGTGCTGGCGGCTGCGGAGGGCATCTGGGGGCGACTGTGCCAGCGGTCAGGGGCAGCGTCCCAGGAAGAGCCAGCAGGGAGGTTGGGCCAAGGGCAAATGCAAGCTGGGGTGCAGGTGCGCCAGGGGCCCGAAAGGGGGAAGGGAGGGGCCCGCCAGCCCACGGCTCCAGCAAGGCTCGTCCCAGCTGCCCACACACGCCAGGCGTTGCGCCCCTCTGGGTGGGTGGCTCCGCGGGAGCTCTGGGGAGCAGTCGGCAAGGCAGCCTGGAAGCTGGGGGCCTGAAGCTTCGGGCTGGGTTGTCCGGGCCTCGGGGGTGACATGGGTGTGTCACCCGTGTGTGTCTTGTGCTGTCATCTGAGCGGGGGTCGGATTTAGTGGCAAGAGAGCATTCACTCGTGAGAAAACCTCAAGTCTCCATGGCATTTTGCAACCAGATTTAAAAGGCTCCTCCCCACCCCCCATTATTTTATTTCAAACCGGCGGCAGACCCATGAAGAGGCCTGAGCCCGCTGCAGAGGTAGGAGCTGTGGCGCACGCACCAGCCCGCCTAGCGTTATGGAGCCGCTGACGGGAGAACAGCCGCAGCCGGCGCTTGCGGGGTCAGGCCTTCAGTGGGCCTTGGATTTGGGCCCCCCTTGGGCACTTTGCAGGCACTACCAGGAGAAACCACCCCGGACACCCTACCGCGCCCCTGCCCTACAAGCTCCTCCATCCCGATGCCGAGCCCCTGGCCTCCGTACGGGGTCCCTCCCCTCCCCCGCTCTCCATATGGAAGGCTCTGGGACATTCTAGAAACCACTGGTCCCCAGAGCTGCACGTGTTCTAGCTGTCTTGTCGTATCCCACTGCTTTGTGCACTCAGCTCTGGGCGTGCTGCCCCCGTAACTGGGCGGCAGGCCGCAAGGTGGCCTCACTCACACCCTTGGCTCCTGGGTGGGCACGGACCCACCCTCTCCATGGCAGCTCGAGGCCCTCCACGGGGGTCTCCCTGTGGGACAGTGGGGCAGCGCGGGGCTCTCAGAGGGCAAGGCAGCCCTGGGGCTGGCCTGCTGGCACGTGTGCCGCTTTCCATCGGTCAGCTCAGCCTCGCCAGCCCAGGCCCAAGGGGAGGGGATGGGCCTCGGCCCTCAGTGGGAGGGTGACCAAGAACATGCCTGCTGCGGTGTGGCCCTGCCACCTCAGGACCCCCCTCGCCAGGCCAGCGAGCTTCTTCTCACCCGTGTGTTTGTCATCGGTTGCTAAGTAACCAGTTGCCCTGACTTAGTTGCTTAGGGCAGCAGCGTTCACCATGACCGTTTCTGAGGGCGGGCATTCAGGGGCGCTTGGCCGCGGACCTCTCCAGAGCGCAGCCTGCGGGGGGGTGTGAGGCCGAGCTCTGGACGGCGTGGTCACTCCGCAGTGGGCTCTGGGAGGGCTCGTGGGGGCCACCACAGCCCCCTCCCCAGGTTCCTCCCCCGACCCTCCGGGCAGGCAGCAGCTTCTGCCCCCGGCCCCACCCCTCCCGCCCCTCTCGACCTGCTCCCACCCCGCGGCGGCTGCAGAGGCGGAGATGCGGGGGCGCCCTCCCCTCCTGGCCCAGCCTGGGGTGCGGGCAGACCCTGGCCCCTCAGGTTAGCCCAGAGCAATTCAGGCCCCTGGAGGCCCCGCCCCCCTCGCACCTTCAGGCAGCACGAGCCAAGGACTCTCGTCCAGTCGGGTCCTGTCCCTAGAAGCTGGACGCCGACGCTCTAGGGAACCCCTCAAGGCCACGGCCACGTGTGCCAGGAGCCACGGCTGGAGGGACGGTCATTCTGGGGAGCGGGTGGGTGGCGGGCAGGCCGCTAGGAGTGAAATGCAATTATGTGGAACAGGCGGGGCTGCCGGGACCCAGAAGGTTAGGAATTAATGTTAACACCATTCTGGTTAAGACTTTTTGTGTTGATAAATAATTCATAAGGCAGTTAGCGCTTTGAGTCTGACAACAGGAGAATATATTAATACAGTCGACTCCAAAAAGGTCAGCGGCGGGCGGCAGGGCCAGGGGCCATCTTTTATTCATTCCTGACATGGGATCGTTCATTATTCCAGCCCAGCGAGGGCTGCGGGGAGAGCCGCTGATGAGAAAAGGGAGAGCGGGTTTGGTGTGACCCACCGTCCTAGGTGTGGACCCAGGCCCCAGCAAGGCCCCTGAGACGGGAGCCGAAAGCGGCGGGGTCTGCAGCTCAGGCGGGGCCAGGGGTGGGCGGGAAGTGGGTCCTAAAGCGGCGACTGCTGGCCGTCCCCAAGTATTTGTGGCACCCTCGCTGTGGGCCAGGTGCCACTCCAGGCCCCAAGGTCAGAGGATTGAAGAGAACCCAGAAATCCCCGCTCTCGTGGAGGCCATGGAGGGAGGGGCAGATGGGACAGGGGAAGCGAGTCAGAGGGGTGTCGTGTCAGCGAAAGTGCACAGAGCGGATGTGGAGGGCGCCCTGAAGCTCCGGGTCTGAGGGTCATCCATCCGAGGAGAGGCTCGGAGGAGGGGCCCGGCCTCTCGGGGTACCTGCGGCATGGGCGTTCCTAAGGGGAACAGAGTGCATGGGACCCTAGCCATCACGTGAGCATTTGTGTGTCAGTGTGTGTGTGCTTGGGCATGTGTGCAAGGATGTGTACAGGTGTGCACGTGTACACGGCAACGTGAGTACACGTGCGTGCATGCAGGTGTAATTACAGTCACAACGTGGCCGGCCAGAGGTGGGGGGATGTCAGGTGAGCTGGTGGCCCGTGAGGCCTGTGGAGATTCGGGGACGTCACGTTTGCCTCGGGCATGAGGCGATGTCACCCTTGGCACTGAGCAGTGACGTGGCCGCCGCTCTGTTGCCAGGAGCTGCTGGAGGGGACCGATGAGGCACAGAGCGGAGGAGGGGGGCTGCAGGGACAGACACGTTTGGCCCATCTGGGGGCAGCAGATTTGCCAGTCGGCTGGCGGAGCCTGCGGGGAGGGCTCAGGGAGGGCTCTCCGGAAGGACGGGGCTGCCCTCCGCGCCCACTGTCACAGCACCCTGCATCGCCCCTCACGGTGGGACCACGCAACCCCGGCACAGAATTAGAAAGCTACAGGGGCAGAACTGATGGGAAGAGAAGTTGCTGGGGGAAAAGAACTCGTTCATGATGTGAGTGCCGGGCCTGAGTCCCGGCGTGGGTGCGCAGAGAGCAGAGGCCGTGGGGCGCTCTAGTGTATCCTCGTGGCTCTTGGAAAAGTTACCCACAGGGAGGTGCCCCAGTCCTCCTTGGTATCTGTGGGAACTGCACCCGGAGAAAATGAAAAGTAACTTTGTGTTTTTCATAACAGGGTCAAGGCTCTGGTGATATTGAGCAGGCTGTCGGCTTCGTGAACTTTGTCTGACAGAACATTCCAGAATTATGTGAGGTGCTAGGCAATGCTGTGGGGACGGCCCCCAGCACAGGCAGAACCCCACTCTGTGTGACACCCAAACCAAAGCACCCTCTGGATGCCGACCCTCGAGACCCCGTGAGGGGAGGGGGGTGGGACCAGTCAGTTGTCAGGGCCTAAGTCATCTATCTGCTCCTTCATTCCTTCCCTGCCTGTGCTGTCCGGGGTCTGTGTACACCCACGAGTCATTCATTCATTCGTTCCCTACCCTTTGCTGTCTGGGGTCTGTGTGTACCCCCCGAGTCATTCATTCAGTCACTCATTCCCTGCCCGCGCTGGACTGCAAGAATGAGATCTTTGTACTTTTTTTTTTTTTGGCCTTGCCGCGTGGCATGTGGGGTCTTAGTTCCCCGCCCAGGGATTGAACCCGCACCCCCTGCATTGGGAGCACGGTGTCTTAACCACTGGACCGCCAGGGAAGTTCCCGAATGAGATCTTTGTTCTCAGGGAACTTGGGTTTCACCGGAAGGAGGCTGGTGATAAACAAACTAGCAACTGACTGAAGATGGCCGCAGGGCGAGGTCAGGACCGCGTAGGCGGCTGTGGAGCGCGGCGCCCAAGCTCAGCGCAGGGGAGGGCGGGGAAGGCCCGCCTGGCAGGGTCATGGGGGGCGGGGCAGCAGGCCAGTCGCACAGGCCAGGCGTGGGAAGGCCTGGAATTCTGTTCCAGGTCCTCTTGAGGTTGGCGCGTTGGGAGGGGGGGCTTTTGCTGTGCCGGCCTCTCCTCTCACTGGGCACCGGCTCCACCCCAGACTCTCCCCACTGAAGACAGACCACGCGCTGGCCACCCGTAAGCCGCGGCGTCCACAGCGACAGCTCAGGCTTGGGGCCTGGGATGACGCCGGGCTGCCAGCGAGACCCGCACCGTGTCCCCGGTGGCTTCCCTCAGAGGCAGCTCTCAGCCGCGTCTGAAAGTGCAGGAGGGGCCCCAGCCCCCCGTCTCTCAGGCCGCGCGAAACCCGCGACCCGGCTGCAGGGCCGTCTCCTCTCAGCCAGGCTTGGCGGCCGCTGTGGCCCCCAGAGCTCCACCCACTGCCACCGCCGGCGGGGAACGGGCTGCGGGGCTCAGCCCTCCTGGCCCGGAGGGGCCTGGGGAAGGCAGGTGGGCCGTGTGGGCTGAGCACCTGGCCCAGGTGACTCGGGCCCTCTGTCCCCGCTGCGCCCACCCCATGACGGGTGGCGTCCCCACAGCGCCTCCCTGCTCGGTGGTCCCCTCCCCACAGAGGCAGTCCGCGCCCGGCTATTAGGATGCAGTAACTTAATTGCTCGTTAATTGAGTAATTAGTGCTTTGTTTTGCTTTAAAGCCTAAATTCTCACAAAAAGTGACTTAGCTGAGTAAACAAACATGGGATTTTCAGGATCCACCATCCAGGTATCATGCCTAATTAATCAGGGCCACTGTGACTTCCTGGGCCGAGGGGGCCAGGGGCTCTTGGAGGGGCAGTACTGGGACCTCAGTGCGGTCTTGGCCACCACGAGGGAGTCGCTGGCGTGGGGCCCTGGCCACATGGGCAGGTTAGGACTGTGGGTTCCGGAGCCTATCACCCACCCTGCAGCCATGCCCTGGGAGGACGCCCAACCGCTCTGCCTCCGTTTCGCCGTCCGTAAGCAGGTAGATCTGTGGTGGGGACTAGTGAAGTGTGTGGAAGCAAGCCCAGTGAGCAAACACAGCATCAGCTCCATGCCCTGTGGTTTTCTGGGCCTCTGCCTCTCTTCTGCCCCCACTCCTGCCAGCCCTACGGCCCCAGGGCTTGCCTGGGGTTCTAGGGCAGGTGGACAGTGGCACAGGGCCATTTGGGGCCTGGACCCAGCTCACGGCCCCTGCTCAGTGGCCATGTGGCTGCAGATAAATCCCTTTACCCTTTGAGCCTCTGCTTTCTCATCTGTGAAGTGGGCTTGTGCCACGGTGAGCACTGGTGGCTGCAGCCGCCCTTGAAAGGAGGGTGGTGCCAGCCTTCTCCAGCCGTGTGCCCAGCTCCCAGCACTTCAGACCCGGTCACCCGACAACCCCGTGGGCACCCCATTCCGCAGATGAGACAGCGGAGGCCCCAGCACTGCCCTGGTGGCACCCCCGCCCCCGAGGGCCCCCAGGGTCTACTTCTGACGGGGGCGGGGGGGGGGCGGTGCCTGGCTGAAACCCTCAGCCGCGGTGCTCATTTACATGATGGAGGCGCGCGTACAAGGATGAGAAGTGGCCTTCCCACTGCAGAGCGTAACCAGACAGCGCTGCCTCTTCCCAGGCTGCTCCCTGCCCGGCTGGGGTTCACAGCTCGTTTGGCTCTGTATTTTAGCCGAATCGCTTAATTGGCATGTGTTCTACATCCCCATAGAGCGTTTGCAGCAGAAACGAAGGTGACATTTCCGCCCGGGCTGGGGCCCCTCTGCTCCCCAGACAGCGACGCCCCTCTCTTCTCCCCCAGTTCTTCCAAAGCGGCTCCAAAAGCAGAGTGTTTAATAAGCTGGAGCTGACGTGCGGGCCAAGGGCGGGAGCCCCAAGCGCAGACACGGACTGTCCACACAGCCACCGCTCCTGGGCCCGCGTGGCCCCATGGCAGGTCGCCTGACTGTTAGGTGCCGCACACTTGTGGGACATCTGGCCGGACACGCTAGGGTGGAGCGCCCCCGGACAGGGTGCCCAGGGGCTCACGTGTGAGACGCCTTGGAGCACGACTCCCATGTCTTGGCGCTCAGGCGTGCACAGGCACACATGAGCCACAAGAACACGCCCAGCGAGCGCTGCCCGCGCCGAGGACTGGTGCCACCCGGGTGTCCCCGGGCACACCTCCGGCCACGTGGCTACGACCCAGGGCGGGGGTCAGCAGCAGCTGCCCAGCAGCTCAGACCTGCCTCGCCGCCACACCCAGGTGGCCTGAACAGGACGTCCCGTCACCTTCCGCTCACACACAGACCGCGGATCCTGCCTCCTTTTGCGGTTCGCAGCTGCTCAGGCCTTTGCAGGTGACGGTGCCCACTGGGAGCCCGGCCCAGACCAGGGGGAGGGCCCGGCCCTCCTTGGCCCCCAGCAGCTCTGCAGTCAGGGCCTCCGCGGGCCCTTGTGCAGCTCAGGCCGCGCTGCCGGGCAGGGGCCCAGCCCACCCCCACCTCCAAGCGCCAGGCCACGCTGGCCCTGAGCCTGCTGGACCCCTGGATGGAGGTGGGGCCGCCTGAATGAGAAGAAGGGCCGGGGCGGTTTCACACCCTCCTTCCAGCAGCCCCCCGGCAGCCCCTCGACCTGTGTCTCCGTTGCACAGTGGAGACCCCGCAGCGATCAGGAGGGACAGCCCCGCCCCCATGGGTGACCTGGCCCAGCCCTGGGTGCTGGAACGCCTGCTGGGGGCACGGGCTCGGCAGCAGGGCGCCCAGCCCAGGGATTTTTCACGCCTTTGTTCGAGGAGTGGGAGCGGCAGCCTTGCTCAGCGCTGCTGCGACGCAGCGGTAATGAACGTTCGCTCTGAGAGAAGAGCAAGGCCCGTCTCTGCGGCTGCTGAACAACCGTGTCGATTTGTGGAGGCCGATGAGCAGCCCTCGCCCCAAGCAAGTAGCTGCCCAGGTTTCTGGAAGGGTCTCGGTGACGGAGGCCAAGCTCTCCAGACCCGCCGTGCAGGTGCCCCCGGGGAAGCAGGACTGTCGGGCGACACTGTCTGTGCCCAGGCCCGTGGATGACTCAGGTGCCTCCAGGGGCTGGTCGGGTGATAGGGGAGAAGGGGCTGGGGCAGATCACGGTGACGGCGAAGGTGTCAGTGGTGATGGTGAAGGTGACGGTGATGCTGAAGGTGACGATGATGAGGGGGGTGACACTGAGGAAGGTGGAGATGGCGACGACAGTGGCTCCCATTTATGTGCCCGGACTGCCAACCAGCTGCTGCCCTGAGCACCCCACCCACACTGACCGATGTGACCCCAAGCCCCCGCAGCACCGAGGCCCCCCGTCTCGGCGGACGAGGAACTGAGGCCCAGAGGGGTGAAACGAGCGGCCGCCATTACCGAGAGTGAAGGCAGGACGGAGCCCTGGGCTCCGGGACCCACCGTGGGGCTATGTCCCCAGCATGCGACAAGGGCCAGCACTCGGGCCCTGGACGTCAGGAGAGGCGGGGAGGGGGCCCAGCGGGGCCCTGCCTGGCACTGGGCAGGGCTGTCACGCGGGCATGTGGCTCCCCGTTCTCAGTAAGGCGCAGGATCTCATGAGAAATCTCCAGATTTTTAAATGTTGGCAGCGAATTTTTTTAAAAAATTAAGCCAGTTAGGCCAAACAAAGCCTCATCCAGCTTATGGCTTCTCACGCTGTGTCTCAAGGCCATGTCCGCCCATGGATGGGTCCCTCGTCACGTCACGTCCGTGAACGTGGGCGACACGCAGCTACCCTTGGGCATCCCCACGTCACATCTATTTGCGTGAGTGACACAGTGGCCTGGGACATGGAAGAGCTGAGCTTCGGGGCTTTGGGATGTGGGACCCTGAGCTCACATCTGCCTCTGACCTACACTGGGTGGTCTTGAGCTCCCAGCGGGGTGCCTCTCCCCAGCCCCTCATTAGAGTCACCTGGCCCAGGCTTCAGGCTGACGGGGTCTGAGGCCCCTCGGGTGAGCTGAGGTGCACTCAGGACTGTAAGCCTCTGGGCTGGCTGAAGGGTGGGCAGAGGGGCTGGTCCTGGATGAGTGGGCCTGCTGGTTCATTGTTTGCTGGCTCGACCAGGCTGGGAGGAACCTGGGAGGAACCGGTAGGCAAGTAGAGAGGTGCGCTACCTCCTGAGCGGGATTGGAGCTGGGGGCAAGCAGGGAAGGATAGAGTTGATGCTGGGCTCTCATCTGGGCCAAGGAGTGCTCCCTTTCTGGCCACCAGCCATCAGGGTCAGGGGCAAGAGCCGGCACTTCCAGGGCTGGGAGACACCTCCCTGAAACTCTCAGGTTTGGGCCTTCAGCCATTCCAAAGGGGAACCCCTCATTCTCGGCCTAGTTGGAAGACAATAATAATTAATACTGAGTGATGATGGTGGTGGTGATGGTGGTGGTTATGGTGATGGTGATGATGGTGGTGGTGATGACGGTGATGGTGATGATGGTGGTGGTGATGACGGTGATGGTGGTGGTGGTGGTGATGATGGTGATGGTGATGATGGTAATGATGGTGGTGACGGTGGTGGTGGTGATGATGGTGATGGTGATGGTGGTGGTGGTGGTTATGGTGACAGTGATGATGGTGGTGGTGGTAGTGGTAGTGGCGGTGGTGGTGAAAATACATCCACACGGTATATCATGATGAGTACACACCCAGCGCTGTCCTAGTGCTTTGCATGTATTCACTCATATAAGCTGTACAACAATCCTGTAGGTGGGCTGTTGGCTCCGTTTTACAGAAGCATAACTGAGGCACAGAGAGGTCATGGCACTTGCCCAGGGCTGCACAGCGTAGGTGGCAGCACAGCGTCAGAGAAGGCGTCTGCTCCAGAGCCCATGTCTTGGGCTCCCACCATACCCAGCACATCCCTTGGGGCCTAGGGTCTGTCCCCTGCTCTGTGGACTCCCCGCCTGGACCCCCACCCATACCAGGATGACGCTCTCCAGGACCGCCCAGCCCAGCCCAGCCCAACCCCGTGAAGGTCGCCTCACTCAGGCAGCTCCCAGGAGACAGATGTGGCTCTTTTTCCCTCTTTGTCCTGATTAATTGCCTCATTCAATTCCGACTCTATTGCAGTTAAACATTAATTCAGTAGGACTTAGTAACGTGAATTCATTTGCAGCGCAGCCTGCGCTGGCTGAAAACGGTGAGTTGTTTGGTGACTTATAGGCTCCGTGGACTCTCTGGAAAGCACCCTCACCCCCTCCTCGATGTCAGATCGTTTAGCTGTCACCAGTGGCACCGTCTGAAAGCGCGGAAGGGATGAAACCGGGCCTGGGGTGGAGCAGGGCCAGGCCTAGGGGTGCTTCCAGACTGCCCAAGGGACAGTGTGCTGCGCCCGAGGCCCAGCCCCCTGGTGGTTTGATGGGATTGCAGTTTCCACCTCAAGGGCTTGTTAGGCATAAAGAGGCCTGATTGGGGGTGTCTGGCAGCTCGGCTAATTCTGCAGCATCAGAGGGGTTCCTGTCCCCCACAGCCCCCGACCCCCCGGTTCCCCCCACCCCTCCCTCCTGGCACAGAGAACGTCCGGAAGTGCCGGTCATGTGGCCGCACGACAAAGCTCAGTCCAAGCTCGCTGTGCGGTGAAGCTTTGCATGTTCTGGCCACTCACCTTTCCAGCCTCATCTCCCACCTCCCCTCCTCGCCTTCGTGCTCTGCCTCTGGGTTTCAGCCGCCCTGCTAGAGCCAGCCAGCCATGAGGGGCGGACCTGGCCTCTCACCGTGGCTGTAGAGCCAGGAGACTGGGCCCGTGGTCCTTCTGCCATTTGTGAAGGGACACCTGCCCTGGAGGTCTTGGGCCAGGCCCTGCAGGGTGCCGTGCGAGGTTGGGGGGCAGAGGGTCCACGGGGCTGCTGTCAGCCTCAGGAAGATCCCCCCAAATGCCCATCCCCCCTGTCCCCAGGGACACTCTCCGCCTGCGGTGAGTGGCTGATAAAGCACAAGGCAGGTCGCCACAACTCCGTGAACTCTGTCTTTGAACCCACCCCGGCCCTGGGGCGCGGAGGGCGTGTGCCCGATCGCAGAATGGGTCTGGTGGAGGACCCCACAGAAACAGCACGTGTCTGTGGAGCACCTCCACATGTCTGCCTGGGGCCCATCACCCTCCTGTGCGTCCCGGGGAGATTTATTTTCAGCAATATAATTCACTTGACATAAACGTGTCACAATTACAGTTGCTGGGAAGAGATTCTTTATGGTTTATATTCTTTTAGGGGGAAAATTGCTGTGGTTTCTAGAGCAGGCTTTCTTTTTAAAGCTCTGCTCACTGAAAATGGAAAACGAGGATTTGTTTGCACGATTTTCACAATCTTCCCTTAACCAGCTGCGCTAACCCGTGGAGCGGTTTCTGCTGGGGCATCTGCAGGGGCGGGCGGGGGGAGCAGGTGGCCCCCACCCCGGCAGGCAGCACCTGCAGCACAGGCTGTCCTGACTGCTTGTCCTCCACGGGCCCCAGCCCTCACTGCCCCCCGCCCTCCCTGCGGCCCCTTCAGGCCACCCGAGGCTGGGCCTCTCTGTCTCCCTGCCCAGGCGGTGCCCGGAGTCCCTCCCCTGAGCCCTGGTCCGTCGGCCTCGTAACCAGCCAAGGGCCCCTCGCATCTCACCGCGGCCCCCCCACTGCCTGGAGAGCTCAGCACCTGGGAGGGAGCCTGAGGGGCGCGGGGGGCTGCTCCACGTGTGTCCTGGGGTTATCGGGTAGCTCGGGCCTGCTTGGGCGTGCCGGTGCTGGTCTGCATCTGCCTGGTCACGTGCGCTCCTCTGTCTCACCTCTGCCTCGCCTACCCCTACCACCAGCCCCATGCCCCGGTCCTCGATGGAGCTCCCACCCAGGGCTTGCCTAGGCCCCCAGATCCCTCCCAGCTCCCGGCGCCTGGGCCCCTGGTCCTGCTGGCTGGGGACACCCCCATCCCAGACCTGAGGCCCCGAGTCGGGGCGTGGGGCGGCCAGAGCCGCCTCCTCTGGCCCTGCCCTCCAGCCCAGGCCCCTCCCACACTCTCACCTTCTCACCCCCTACCCCCCCCCCGACCCGCCTGTGGGGCGCTGACTCACCTCTCTCTCTCTCTCCCCCCCACTGCAGTGCGACAGCGAGAGCGACGGGGATGACAAGGTAAGCCTTCCACCCCCTCCCCCGCCCCTCCTGCTGACCTGGACCCCAGCAGGCTGGGCCCTGGACACCAGGCAGAAAGGTCGTGGTTCTCCTGTGGGGTGTGCGGGTGGCTGTCGCCTCCCCGACCTGGCTGAGGGCCAGATGCGGTAGACGTCCACGCTGGGACCCGGGACGCTGCCCGGGCCCCTTGGGGCTGCAGGACCGGACCTCAGCTCCTGGCCTGTCGGCAGCTGTCTCAGTCCAGGGTTCCCTGGGATGGGGGAGCCGTGGGCAGAGCGGGGGCCACACTCTGTTGCGTTTCCATGCTGGGGGCCGTAAACATCACCCCAAAACAGAGACTTCCGCTAATAGCAACAGCGCCTGGCCCCTCACAATTCCCTCCAACCCCCCGCTTTTCAGGAGCAATGAAGTTTCTACTAACTCGGGATTTATGCAGTGGGAGAGTTAGCACAGGGACAGCCGAGGGGCCTTCCGGCGGTGCCGTCATCCCTCTGCGTTCCTTTCCGCAGCTCCTGCCTTGGCCCTTGGGGTTCGGGAGTCCTTGCTCCTGGCCATCTGCCGGGCCCTGTGTGTCCTGGGGGAAGGGCAAGAGCTCTTGGCTCAGCAGGTATTGGCAGAGCACCTACTGTGTGCTGAGCTCTGTGTGGGCAGGGATACAGCGGGGGGCGCCGCTCGGGACTGCCTCTCGGGGGCAGCGACCGGGGGCAGCGACCAGAAGCAGCGTGAGGCCCAGCGGGCGCAGGCGCCCGGCACTCACCGTCCCAAAGCCCTGTGGGGCAGGGACTGTCGCTTCCTGATGTAGAAGTGGAGACAAGGCACAGAGAGGGTAAGGAACCTGCCCGAGGTCACACAGCTGGAACCCGGGCAGGCTGGGTGCACCGTCCTTGGGGAACGAGCTAGCAGCCCACCTGAAGAGTCTTAGGTGGTGAGACGGGCAGGAGGTGGCCGCGCCAACGTGATGGAGCCCCTTGTCCTCGGGGTGCGGCCCCCCCGGGGGTGGCACCGGGCACCAAGGAGGACAAGTGTCCAGGCAGTGGGGCCAGTGTGCACGAGGGCTCTTCGTGTGAGGCAGATGGAAGGGCAGCTGAATACCGACTGGTGTCTAGGCAAGTTTCTGTGAACTGGAACGTGGTCCCGTCGGGAGGTCTGTGCGGTGTGAGAGCCTCGGTTGCTGCCTCTCTGGTGTGTCCTGGCCTGCGTGGGCAGGAGCTGTGGACGGACAGACGGCCGGCCCCCCTCGTACAGGCTTCACGCTCAAGCACAGAGCCGCCTATAAGCACGTGAGCAAGTGTGGAAAGAACCCAAAGGCCGGCTAGCAGGGTGCTCAGGGTCAGGGCAGGCCTGCAGAGGATGCCTGGGGTCCGGATGGCCAGCCTCATGAGGTCGGGTGCTGGTCTGGGCTGGGCGAGTGGTTATCCCAAGGGCCGGGAGGGGGACGGGAGTCGCGTGGTGAATGGAGGAGGGGCAGGTGTGAACGGGTGAGGTTGAGGATGTGCCGTCCGAGGTGAGTTGGCCCAGAAGCCCCGTGTGGAGTCGTTGCTGTGGTCGAGACCGTCCTGGGAAGGTGGCCAGAGGGCAGGGCAGCTAGGAAGTGTCTGTGGTCCCGAGTGCTCCCCGCTCAGCCGTCCTGTGAGTGGACAAGGTGTCGGGCCGCCGGAGGGCACTGGGACAGGTGCCGCGTTTTCGCAGGAGCTGTCGCTCCTGATGTCTTTTTTTTAATATAAATTTATGTATTTATTTTTGGCTGCGTTGGGTCTTCGTTGTTGTGCACGGGCTTTCTCTAGTTGCGGCGAGCGGGGGCTATTCTTCGTTGCTGTGCGTGGGCTTCTCATTGTGGTGGCTTCTCTTGTTGTGGAGCACGGGCTCTAGGTGCACGGGCTTCAGTAGTTGTGGCTCACGGCTCAGTAGTTGTGGCTCGTGGGCTCTAGAGCGCAGGCCTCAGTAGTTGTGGCTCGCGGGCTTCGTTGCTCCGCGGCATGTGGGATCTTCCCGGGCCAGGGCTCGAACCCATGTCCCCTGCATTGGCAGGCGGATTCTTAACCACTGCGCCACCAGGGAAGCCCCACTCCTGATGTCTTTAATGTATTAGATCGCAGCACCTGGGAAAGTGCTGCGCTGGGCCATCACCTTCAGCACCTCCTTTAATTGAAAAGCTGCAGGAAACGCTCTCTGAGGCCACGGGCTGCTCTGAGGGGGGTGTGGGGAGGGGCTTCTGAGACCCTGAGGCTGCTGACTGCTCTGTCCAGGGGCCCCTTGGTCAGCGCTGGTCCTGGCATGTTTCTCCCTCCACCCCTCGGTCCACCCCTCCTGCCGGAGCGAGGACCCTGGAGTGGAGACCAGGCGCCGGAAGGGGCCGAGCCAGGGCACAGCCCCACATGGCAGCTCCGACCAGGCACGCCGAGAACTTCTGCCCAGGGCCGTCAACCCCGGGCACCGAGGCCGGCAGGCTGTGACCGAGGGCTAGCCGGAGGCCGTGGCTTTGGCCTCCTCTGCATTCACGCCCACCCGCGCACTGGCGGTGGCCCCGAGCTCAGCCTGGCCAAGGACTGACGGCACAGCAGGCGCGGTCACCAGGAGCGGCCCGGGAGCTCGCTCTGGTCGAGTCTGGGGTGGGGTCTGGAACCAGCAGTTCCTTCTGGCGATTCCCTGTGCAGCGTGCGGGAAGAACCCCACTCTGAGGGTCTTTGGGAAGGCCAGGGTCTGAGTTCCAGAGGCCTCTGCTGGGAGAGACTGGGTTCTGCGCTGGGGCTGACCCCGTGGCACTTGCACCGGGCCTCGGCGGCCGGGGGTCCTCAGGCGGAGGGGCAGAGCCCAGTCTTCCCCATGGTGACTGGGCCCCCAGGGGGCTGCACGGGCGATGCGGGCGTGTGACCGCCCCTGGCTCCGGCGCGGGCAGGCCTTGGTGGGCCCAGGCAGGGGGAGGGAGAGAGAAGCCTCCCACTGTCGCCACCTGCTCCGGGAGTGACGGGGTGCTTCTCCTGGGCTATGGTGAGCTCTGAGTGAGCTAGCACAGGGTGACTGAGCCTGCCATTTGTTTGTGGGGCGGTGGGGCCCCTGAAGTGGGCAGAGCCGGGCCATGCTGCAGAAAGCCTCTTGGCTGATGAGCCAGGGAAAGGTACAGGATTCCTCCCCGGTCACCCAAGTTTGCCTTCTCCATGAGCACATGGGGCTTCTGGGACACTAGGGTGTGTTCCAGACAGCTTGAGATGCAGGCCAGAGGCCAGGGCCAAGATTCCATGGTGCCGCTCAGAGAAGGGGGCCTGGATGGAGCCCAAGAGCTGCCTGGTGGTGGGGAGGTCTTGGGGCTTCCTAGAGCAGCCCCCTGGGATCTGGGCCCCCTCTAGGGCCCCAGGGCTATTCACCAACCAGCATGGACAGATCTTGGTATTTCTGCCACCGGGACGGGGATGTGTGTGGTCAGCACTGGCTGGGCTGTTGTGACTCGCCAGGCCCTGCACGGCTGCCCGGCTGTAGGTCTGGAGGCCGCCGCTGCCCCCTCCCTGCCCTCACCAGCTCTCCTCTGGGCGTGGCACAGTCTCCTTGCTTGCCAGCTCACATCTCTGCCCTTACCAGAAAGATGCGGAGACCTCTGTTGCCTACATGATAAAGTCCCTACCTCTGTCCTGGCTTTCAAGGTGCAGACACCAACTGTCTACCACATGGCCCGTGTCAGGGAGGAAGCTGTAATGGAACTGGACTAAAGAAGGAGTTTGCATTTCTCACCTAAAGGCCTGGATGTGGACCCTCCCGGCTGGCATGGCCTGTCTGTGGTCATCAGTCTCCTCTGTCTTTCTGCTTGGCCATTCTTGGCATATGGCTTCCTTCCTCATAGTCACCTCTTAATCCACAGAAGCAGCTGTAGCACCAGCCATCTTATCTGCATTCCCCTTTCCCACATCATTGATCTTACAACCTGACTGATCACCTCCTGCGTGGTGAGGCAGGGATGATGTTGATGTAAAATGTCCAGTGGGGCCGAAGCAGAAGGAGGGAGGGAGTGGGTGAGCTCAGAGAGGCCACATTGTAAAAAGCCATGGCAAGAAATTCAGCTTTTGATCCAAGTGCGGTGGGGAGCCACCATCCTGGGAGGTCCCTGACACACAGCCTCACCCTGGCAGTGCTCCCCGGGGGCACTAATTATGCACCAAGGGTATCACCTGCGGTCCAGACCTCTCTGTTTCCTCCATGGCAGGGACACATGGTTACTCGAGGCTGTTTGGGTCTGAGTTGGGGTGGTGGGTATGGAGAGACCTTTGGAGTTCCTTCTGTCCTTTACCCGAGCTGGGTTTCTGGGCAATGAGTAACTTCCTCTGGGCCCATCCAAAAGCAGGCGCAGGTCAGAGGGCCACGGTGGACACTTGGCTGGGGCCTCGGCCAAAGTTACCATCCCCCGCCTTCCCCACCCCATAGGGCGGGGAGAGCAGAGAGAGGCGTCCGTCCTCTGCGGCGCTCCGGGGCAGAGCCCTGCCTCTCCGAGGCCGTGCGGGCACAGGTGGCAGGGAGAACACCGTCCGCTGACAGCAGTGCCCTGGCCTCCCCTGGAGCGTGGCCGCGAACAGGCTGAACGAAGCCGGGACAAGCTTGACTTGTCACACTCCTCGGTGCACAGCAGGCTGGAAGCAGCGGTCAGAAGGCACCCGGGCTGCTCGGGTCGGCGAAGGAGACGCAGCTGGGTGTGCAGGTGGGGCGGGAGAGTGGGGGCGGAGCCCCGTGCCCTGGGCCTGTCGGCGCTGACTCCACACCCGTGCTGGGCGCTGGGGATGGCGTGCCAGGCAGGCGGCCCCAAGGAGGCCTCCTCCCGGGCAGGGCGGCGGGAAGACCAGCGCTCCGTCTCTCCTGGCCAGTTTGCTCCTCCCGCGCCTGCCAGCGTCTGAGGTCAGACGCGCCTGCACCTCCAGGGCCCACTGCTGCCCCTCCTGCCCCGCTTGCCTCCCCGGCCCCGGGCTCCTGCCGGCCCACCCGCCCCTTGCCCGCCGGCCTCGGGCTCTGCCTCTTGGCTCGAGGTACAGACACGCTGAGGACAGTGTGCCTCCCAGACACGGACAGACAGTCGGAAACCAGCGAGGCCTCTCCAACCAGCCCAGCCCCAGAGGCTGACACGCAGACAGACAGACAGACAGACAGATGGAAAACCTCTCCGCCGCCTCCCCTTCTGCGGGACCAGGCCCTGCCCCGGGGGCAGCCCACACCCGGGATGCAGGCCCCCCCGCCCCCCTGAGACGCTCCCCTCGCCACAGAACCCCTACATGCTTCCCCACGCCCCACCCCGGCCCTGCCCTGGGCGCTCAGTGCTGGCGGGGAAGGCGGCCTGAGCTGCCAGGAGGCTCCGGAGCCGGGCGGCCAGATGGCTGCGGTCGGTGTCTAACTGCTTTTTTATTGGAAAAATATGGGGTGAAAAATCGTGTGGGGCTCGTCAGGCAGCCTGCTGGTCCGGGCCGGCTGCCGTCTGCCTGAGCGGCCCGGCCAGCACCCAGCCGTCTCTTGAGGGATGTCTGTCTGGCCTGCCTGCCAGGCTCGCCCCCGCCACCCCGCCAGGACGTGCGCCCCGCACTGGGCCGCAGGAACGGGCAGGGGCAGGGGTGGGGCTGTCAGGCGGCTGGCTGGAGGGCCGGGGGTCCTCTGAGGGCCAGCCCTCCAGCCCCGAGCCTCGGTTTCCTCTTTGCTGAGCGTTGTGAACGGGGGGTCCGGGGTGCCTGCGGCCCGGGGTGGAGGCTGGGGTTCGGGGGGGTCGGCGCTGGCTGCTGAGATGGCCGGGCGGGCGTCCGCCGCCTCAGGCCCCGGGTCAGCCTGGCTCCTCGGGGCCCTCAGTCCGCGGTGAGCACGGAGCCCGGTCCAGGCTCCTCCGCCTGGCGCCTGACGGGGCCTCCTCTGAGTCCCCGCCCTCTCACCTCTGGCACGAGGCTCGCGGGCCCACCCCTGAGGTCCCTGTGGCAGCAAGGAAAGGGCACGGCAGCCCGACAGCAGCTCAGAGCAGCGCCCGGCGTGCGTCCCTGCCGCCCGCCTCGGGGCAGCTCCCCTCTGCATCCCGGGCCCGCTGGCACTTGCCTCCCGCGCCGCCGCCGCCGCCCCCACTTCCCGCGGGACGCCCCTGCTTGCCCTCGGAGCGTCCCTGCTCACCGAGGTTTCCTCTGTGTGCCGGCCCAGCCCCGCTCCTGAGAACACCTTCCCGGAGTCTGTAGGAGGCTCACCCGTCCTCCCCTCTCCCAGCCGCGGGCCCCCCCTCCAAGGCCGGGTGCTGGGGGGACAGAGGTGCAGGGGGCCCTGCACAGGCAACCTCACCGGGTGTCCTCGCGAGGGCTCAGGGCTGTGCACCGTGACCTAGGGCTGCTCCAGCCAGCGTGTGTCTTCCCACGGGTCTGCCCGAGGAAGAGGAAGGGCCTTTGGCAGTTTGCTCACTGAGGGTCCCAGGCAGGCACTGGGGCGGCACATAGGTCCCAGCAAGGACCACGATGCGATGACTGAAATGTAGCCCGCGCCTCCTGGCCCCTGCACGCGTCAGCTCGTTCAGCCCCAGATAACCCTCTGAAGTGGCATCTGTCCTGCAGCCCCACCCTCAGCGAGGGACCCGAGGGACAGAGTGAGCATCTGCTAGGACCGGAGGCCTCAGGGGAGTCGGGCACCGTCAGGCTACTGCAAGAGTCCCAGCAGGCGAGGGCGGAGGCCTGGGCTGTGGATGCAGGGGTGGGAGAGGCACTTGTGTCCTACAGCTGCTGTAACAAATTACCACAGACTGGGTGGCCTAAAACAGCTCAAGTTTGTAGTTCAGGAGGTCAGAAGTCCAAAATGGGTCTCCCTAAGCCAAAACCAAGGTGTCAGCAGGGGTGGTCCCTTCCGGAGGCTCCAGGGAGAACGTGGTTCCTTGCCTGGCCGGCTTCTGGAGGCTGCCGTGTTCCTGGGCTCGTAGCCTCCTCCCGTCGTCACTCTGACCTCTGCTTCTGAGGTCACGTCTTCTCTGACTCTCCTGCCTCCCTCCTGTGAGGACCCTTGTGATCACGTTGGGTCCATCCAGGCCCATTAGGGCCTGTGGGCTGGGACGCTAGAGCCCGCTGATGCCTTCAGGACCCCACTGCTCACCTGGGACGGCCCTGGGTGCGTGGGGGGCCCCAGGACGCCACGGGATAGAGGTAGCGGAGGGTCTCAGTCTGGAAGGTGTTGGGTCTGAGGAGCCTGAAGGGTGTCCCAGCATAGGTGAGACAGATGTGATGGCCGCCAGGTACAGAGAATGGGGGGTGGGCACTGACGCCAGGGTCCCCGTCCACGAGCGCCGTGTAGCGTGAGGCCCAGCACAGCAGCGAGGGTGGGAGTGCCCGCTGTGCTCAGCAGAAAGCTGGGTGCGGAGAGCTTAACTTCCTGCTGGGGTCACACAGACCTAAGTGCCAGGCGGGACCTGAACCTGCACCTTCCAGCTGCGTGGGAACGCTGAGGCTGAGGAGAAGCCGGGAGGCTGGAAGAGAAGGCAGGAAGACCTCCACGGTGGGGGCCATCTGCCCCTCCCGCCTCCCCTGCCCCGGCCTTTCCAGAACTAGCTGAGCAGGACCCCGGGCAGCTCCCACATCCACCTCCAGGTCTCCCCGGGCTCCCCCGGGGATGCACCAGGCTGCCTGGGCGCTGACAGGGAGGTTGTCCTCTGGCCCTGGGGTGTCCATACGCCTCTGTGCCCGGAGGGGTCGTAGCGCCTTCAGACCACACCTGCCCTGCTAGCCTCGGAGGGGGCCTCACTGGGCGGGGGCGCCAGGGGCCTGGTGCCGGCTTGCGAGGTGGGTGGTCCTCACCTGGGGGCAGGTGGGAACCATGGGATCGGTCAGGGCACAGGCAGAGGCCCAGCACGCAAAACAAGCAGATGCTTTCCGAAACGGTCAGAGCTTGAGGACCAGTCAGGTGGCTGGGGCAGGGGTTAGAGGGCGGCCGAGACACCCCACCCTGTCCCTGCACGCCCCGGCCCTGCCACAGCGGAGAGCTGGATTAGCGCCACGACAGCGCTGTGCCCCCGGGTCCCCAGCAGGCCCAGAGGCGCCGCCCCGAGAGAAAGGGCTTTGCCGTTGTTCTGGCTGAAGAAAGCCAGGCCTCCGTGGCCTTCGTGCAGACGCAGACGCGGCTGGGGACAGGGAGCCGCCGCACGTCCCTGCCCTGCGTCACACGCACACGTGCTCCCACACTCGCACACGCAAGCCTTCACACCCGCACACGTGCGCGTGTTCGCCCACAGAGTGTCGCACACACGTGCATTCAGCGGGCACTCACGTGTGCGCTCAATGCCCACACGCCCCTCCTGATACCTGGAGCTCATGGCTTCTGCTTTAGACACCGGCAGAGAACCCACTCCCCTCAGGGATGGGCTGGTCAGGGTGCCCACCGCACACTCAGTGGACCCCAGTACCACACTGGGCAGCTTAAACCACAGGAAGTTATTCTCCTATGTCCCAGAGACCGGGAGCCTGGCATCAAGGTGTGGGCAGGGCCGCGCTCCCCTGGAGGAGGCTTCCTGCCTCTGGTGGCTTCAAGCTTCCCTAGCTCGTGGAATCGCTCCCATCTCCGCCTCCGTGGTCACGTGGCCTCCCTCCCCCACCCCCGTGTCTGTGCCTCCTCTGTGCAGAAGGATGCAGTCATAGGACCTGGGCCCCCAATCCAGGGTGCACTCACCCCAAGATCCTGAATCACAGCTGCAAAGACCCTAATTGCAAGTACGGTCACATCCTGAGGTTCTGGGTGTGCGTGTCTCTGGGGGCCACGCTCAGCCGCTGCAGCAGGCCGCCCTGTCCTCCTGCTCGCAGCCCCCTCACGGACAGCACAGACCACAGAGGGTTGTCGTGGCCGCAGCGCTGAGGACTGCGGAGGGCCCGGGGCCTCCTGCGCCCTAGAAGCCCCGCTCAGCCCCACTCATCATCCACGCGGCTGTTCTCCCAAGCCCATCAGGAGCCCGTCAGCCTCCTCCAAGGCTTTCCAGAGCGTCTTCTCAGTTGCACGAACTCTCACATCTTTGGCACAATCTGCAGTTACCCCTCTGCTGTTTTGCACTGAATTTGCGTTTTCTGGTCAGTAAGGAGGGCGAGCCAGCGTTGAGCGGGGTCTGAGTTCACCCTTGGTCAGCCCATTAGTGAGCATTTGTAGATTTTTCTGGCCTTTGCTTCTTCCCCAACACTGGACACCAATGATGGACATGCCCAGCTAGCGAGGACCCTCTGGACTCCGCCCCGCCCCCCATGCCCTCCCCTCCGTTGAGCCCGCCAGCCTGGCCAAGAGGGTCTGCGCTCCGGTCCACAGCCACGGGGTCGCTCTGTGTGAGGCCACAGTCGCAGCTCGGCAAGGATGAACCGAGGCTGGGGAGCCCAGCCCAGGAAGCCTGTCCCCCATCCCCCCAGTGACCCCCCCCCAGCCACACTGGCCTTCTCACACGCATGGGGCCCTGTCTCGGTAGGTGTCCTTGTCACACGGCCCACGGGCCTTCGTCTGCAGCCCCTGCATCCACTTGCCTCCCAGAGAGGCAGCCACGAGGGAGCAGGCCAGCTGGCAGCTCCTTAGCCCAGCCGAGGGGAGCCCAGCGATTGGCGTGGCTGATTGGCAGCGGGGTGGGCACTCCCAGTGCCCCCCGGCTGTGGGTGGAGCCCCCTCCATGGCCCCTGTGACGGTACCTCCCCCTTGCTCTGCGTAACGATGACAGATGTGGTTCTAAGATGGGTTGTCGGCCCCTGCCCACCACGTGCGGGCCCTGAGTGGATTACCTCTGTTTGGCCTGGGACGTCCCTGCGCTCTCTGACGGTGGCCTTCATTCCTCCCGGTAATCTAGGCCTGCTCCATTTCCTTCTAGATTTCCAACCTCATTAAATCTTTCATATCACAGCCACTTTCCTCTCTAAACAGAATTAAAGCCAGTCCTGCCCAAAGTCTGATTTTACTCCCAAACCAGAGGGCGGGGCCGTGGCTCAGAGGTGGCATGGCAAGGACTGTGGCCTTTTCAAGGACCATGAGTGCCCAAGGTGGTCTTGAGAACGATGTTTGAAGTGAAGCCATGTCATTACAGGAAGACAGGCTCCTCCAGGGTCAGGCTGTGGTGGGAGAGGAGCCGGGGGGCACATTGAGACCTTGACCATGACCTGATGGTCAGACTCGGGGGCTTGTTCCAGACCTGGGTGACAAGGCCGGGCTGGGGCTGGAGAAGCTCCTAGCTGCTCCCGCTGGTTCCCGGCGCTGGCCCAGCCCTCAATTGCCACCCGCTCTCCCCACTGCCACTGGCTCCAGGAACCTTTTACTGCCAGGGGTGGGGTCTCCAGGTAGCTGGGAGAGACTGGGTGCAGCCCGGCTGCTCATCTGGAGGAGACATGATGATGGAGCGTACCTTTGGGGCCCCGAGGATTCAGCAGCTCGACTGGGGGAGGTTGCCTGACCTGGTGCACCAGGGTCACTGCCCCCAGAGCTCCAAGCTCCGTAACCAACTGCCAGCTGACATCTCCAACGGGACGGTCCCTGTCCCCACCTCTGGAGGGGCCCCACCGCCTGCCCCCTCTCATCCCCACGCCTGCTTGTCGCTGCAGCTCCTAGCCCAGCTCCTTGCGCCCCACCCAGCCCTGTGGCGGATCCTACAGAGGGGGTCTTTTTAAAGACCTCATCATCCCTCTCCTCCTCGGATCCCACACACATCTCTTCCTGTTGCTCAACACAAATGCCCAAGCTCCCTCATGGCCCTCAAGGCCCTGTGCCCCACCCCACCTCCCTGGCTGGCCCTGCCAAGTTGTTCCTGCCTCAGGGCCTTTGCACTGGCTGTGGCCACCCCAGAAGACTCTTCCCTAGAGCTCCCCTCAGCTTAGCCTGGTCCTTCTCATCTTTCAGGTCTCAGCTCAGACGCCCCTCATGGGAAGGCTCCCCCAGCTGCCCTTCAGATCAGTGCCCGTCACTGCTTTTCACATTGCCCTTTACTGTCTGCCCACCCCATCTGTACTCGTATTACCTGTCTCCCTGTATATGGCCCTTCTCTCCCACTAGGCTGTGAGCTTGACTCAGGCCTGCCGATGGGGCGGCTTGTTCTTCTGCATTCCATCCCCTAATCAGGCTCCTGGCTGTGAGTGTAAGTTGAGTGTGGCTGCGGTGGCAAGTTGTCACCAACTCGGCGGCTGAGTACTACACTATTATCTCTCAGTCTGGAGGCCAGAAGTCCCACAGGAGTGTCCCCGTGGGAGTCAAGCTGTGGGCTGGGCCGGCCCCTCTGCGGCTCCAGGGAGAATCCCTTCCCGGCCTTTCTGAGCTTGTAGAGTCGCCCACATGCCTGGGTTCCCGGCCCCTTCCTCCAGCTTCACGGCCAGAGGGCAGCGTCTTCCCGTCTCTCCTCCCACTAGTAAGGACCCTGAGATTAAGCTGTGCCCGTGGCATCGTCTCTCCATCTCCAGGTCAACTGACCAACCTTAATTCCACTTTGCTGTGTAAGGTTCACAGACTTCTGGGCTTAGGGCACTTTTGCTGCTGACCCCAGAGGGGTAGATCAGGACACCCCACTGCATGAACACCTTTCCTCTTCGCTGCCAGAGGCCTTGGAGCTGGGCCAAGTGCAAGAGCTCACGCCCTGCTGGGGCACGGTGCAGTGGGCACGGGGGCACATGGGCCCGCAGACACCCACCCCTGAGGTAAAGCCACCCCCCAGCCTGGGAGTCAGGGCTCTCCCGCCAGAATCCCACGTCCCAGGACCAGTCTCTGCTGCTCTCCTAGAGGAAGAGCACGTCTTGGCTAAGCCCATGGACCCCAGGGTCAGACTGCCAGGTTTCCAATCCCAGCCCTGCCACATACCAGCTCCGTGGCCTCCAGCATGTCACCTCACTTCTCTGTCTCAGTTTCCTCATCAACAAAATGGAGGTGACAATAGTGTGTCTTCAAAGGATAGGCGTGAGGGCCCAGTGATTTCATGGTTAAAAGCCATTCAGCACGGTGCCACATACGTGCTGTTTTTATGGCAGGAAACGGTTTCGTGGTATGACGTTTATGGGGGTGGGGTAAGGGGAATACATGTAACTGGTAAATAATTCAAACAGAACAAAAGGACTTAAAAGCCCCACCTAGAGGCTGGCACCGTTGGCCATTTCTTCTTTACGGTTGGAGATTAACTGTGGGCTGTGTAAGTGCATGTGTCTGCCTGTGTTTTGCCGCCTTTTGAAAAGGGAGCGCTGGCCCCGTGCCCGCGGTTCTGGAGCTGTGTCCCAGGGTCCTGTTTAAATGGCTGTGCGCTTCCCCGCTGAATGGACCCGCCTCTGATCGCCCAGCTTAGGGCAGGCGTATGCAGGCCCTGAACCTGGGCTCTAAGCTGTGGGTCCCTGGATGCCTCAGGAGAGCTGACCTCCTGGTGCCCCTAGCCCCACAGCAGCTTAGAGGTGGGCTCTCAAACTCCTTGCAGGAGCCCCTCGGCCCCCTTACCCTCCGTGGATTTTTTTTACAGCAAGTTTCATGATTGGGAGTTGTGCTGCTGGTGTCCTGGTGTTGCACCTGCGCGCTCTGGAATGTTAGGTGCCACCCCGTGGGCCTGGATCGGTGTGGGGCATATACTCGGCCTTCTCAAGGGGCGGTTGTTCCCCCTGGATCTGAACTCGGTTTGGGCCCACGGAGCGGCCAGGTGGCTCCGGAATAGTGGTCAGGGTTGGCGTGTACTGCGTAATTCGCAATTACAGTAACTACTTGGACCCCTTCTCCCACTTTGCATCCCCATTTCGCAGATGGTGAAACTGAGGGCGGAGCTTACATCGGACAGATGTGGGGGCTCTGTTGTCCTTCCTTCAAGTCCCAGCTCCTCGACCTCGCCGCTCCGTGACTCAGTTTCCCCCTCTGTAAACTGGGCGTAGGAGCCATGCATATTCGTTGCTGTGAGCGTCGGAGTAGCCGGCCCATACAGCGTTCGGTACAGCTGGCACCGCGCGCCCAGACCTGGTGACGGGGATGGGACGGCGAACGCTTGAACCCAAGTCCGCGGCCCCGTGCGGGCAGATCCGCGCCTCGGGGCTGGATTAATCGGGCCTGCCCGCGCCCCGCCCCCGCCCCGCCCCGCCGCGCTCCCTGGCCGCCGCCTGCGCGCTAGCCAGCAGTGCGCCCGCCGCCGCCGTCCCCGCCGCCTGTGGGACACGCGCCGCGCCCGACGGCGTCCGGGAGCCCGGTGCGCACCGAGAGCCGCCCGGAGCGCGCCGAGTCGGCGCGGCGGACATGCGTGCCCCGCGCGCCCCCGGCCTGGGTTCCGGCTAGGCAGGGCGCCACGGGAGAGGGGCCACCTCGACGGGCCGAGGCTGGCGGGGGCCCGCGTCCATGCCGCCCAGCTTCGACTCCGGCTCCGGTACGAGGACTAGCGGCGGTCGCCTGCAGAGCGCGCCGGACCCGGGGCGCCCGCGCGGTGAGTGAGCGCTGGTGGCTCCGGGGAGGAACTCGGGACTTCGGGGGCCGGGGTTGGGAGAGCAGCCGCCCCCTCTAGAGGAACGGGGAGCGGGAGAGGCCCCCGGCGCTCTGCTCACTCCGTCTCTCACGGGAGCCGGACGCGCGGACACCCCACGTACCTCCGCCTGCGCCCGTGGGGCGCACGTGGCGGCAGACCCGCAGAGAGTCCTGGGCCTCGGCCAGGGCGCTGGGGGGCCCGCGGCGGAGGCGGGGCAGGGCGCTGGGGGACGCGCGCCTTTGTCTGCGCCCTGGCGCGGGCTCGGCCGCCCGGGTTCCCGGCGCCCGCCGCGCTCACCTGCCCGGAGTTGGAGCTCTTTGTCTGGGGCGGGGCGCGGCCGGCGGAGTCTGTGCCGCGTGTCTGGGCCGAGGCTGCCCCGCAGGTCGGGTGTTCGCAAACAAAGCGCGCCTTGACCTCCGCCCGCGGCCGGGATTGCGTATCTCCGGGGAAAGAGTGCTGACCCTGACACTCTCCGTACGGAGCGGGCGCCTTCCACGGGGACCCTGAACTTGCAGCCCGGGGACCTCCAACCTGGACTTTGGCCTGAAGTGACCCTTTTCTTTCACACCCACACCGGCTCAGTGCCAGGATTGGAGGGTGCCGGCGCTGCCTGGGTCAAGTCCCAGTGGATAATCCTCGGGAAGTTATTAGCACAGATCTGGTGGTTGCGCTAGGGCTGCCCACCCGCCTTGGGTCAGCTGGCCGGCTCCAGACCCCTTGTCCTGGAAGGGAAAGAACCGAGGGACCTCGACCTGGGCCAAGTCCCAGCAGGGGTGGCTTTGTGCCTGTGCTGGGAAGGGGGCTGGAACCTGAGCCACGGCCCCAGAGGTCCTGGGAGCTAAGGGTGCCTGTGGGTGTTTCTTGAGAGCCTTCTCCAGTGGGCCTGGCCGTGCCTGGCCCGGTGTCCCGGCCCTTGTCGTGCGGTGGAAGCCTGCCAGGTCCCTGCCCACGACCCCTGTGGGGACTTGGATCCCTCAGCTTCCCTGAGCAAACTTTAATTTGGGCAGTGTGGCTGTGAGGACCGGACAGACAGGGGACAGTGGCCTTCCCACCTGCCTCCCGCCTTTGCCCAGGCGGCATCCCAGGGGTCGGCAGGGCCAGGGAAGACACTCCCCGTCGCTGTTCCTCGCCCCCCTCCCCTCCCCTCCCTTCTCTGCTCCCCATTCACTTTACCAGTGTCTGGGGCGCCACCTCCTGGCTCTGGGGTCCAGTGCTCCAGCCTGGGGCCTTGAAGCGAACCGGAACTGGCCTGGCTGGGTCTCCCGGACAGGGCAGGGGCGCCTGCAGCCTTAACTGGACTTGCTGCTCTTCCCTCCACCCCCAGTCTAGGACCGAGGGCAGTCCTGCCCCACAGGAGCAAACGCATTTTCTCAGAGTGACGCCTCTACCACGTTCCTTTGCAACACCAGCCTTGGTGGGACGGGCGCCCTGCTGTATCAGAGGAGGGCTCCGGTGAGGGCTGGCACACACGGGGCAGCTGAGGCAGGTGCTCGAGGCCGACCTGCCATGGAGTAGCCCCCTCCCCCTCCCAGTGGCCCAGCGACCACACCCCTGGGAGCTGATGACAGCTTGCAGGCTGAGCTCACTCCCTGCACCTGCTGATGGCACGCGATAAGGCACTGGGGTGGGCTGCTTGCGCGGTCAGCACCACCGCCAGGCCCAGAGGGGCTGTCGGTGCCTCAGGTAGTGGAGACCTTAAGGGGGCGGTTCCGGAGAGCAGAGTGGCTGCCGCTGCTCTGGTCCATGTCATTTGGGGGGCGCCGGCCCTGCCCACTCATGCCCTTCTCCCGCTGGTGCAGGGCAGCAGGCGAAGAGGATTTAAACGTGCGCCAGTGGGGGCGGGGCACCCTCAGGCTGACGGGGCCTGGGAAGGCCTGGGGGGGACTTGGCCGAAGCCACTGGGTCAAGGGCCCAGACAGGCCGGCCGGCCACACCCTTTTGGGGGCTGGGGGAGAAGCTCACACTGTAGTTTGGGGCAGTGGGAAGGCACTGGAGTGCTTTCAGTCCGGGGTGACTTGTTCTGGTTTGGCTTTTAAAGATACTCTTGGCTGCTGTGTGGAGAATTAATTTGTGAGAGTGTTAACGAGACCAGCTAGTAATTAAGCAGCTGTCACTCGGGCTGTGTGGCCTCAAGTGGGAGTGTCAACAGGACCCCCTCCTGGGGTCGTGGCGAGGGTCCAGTCCTGTTAGGCCTGGGGGTCTTTGGGTGGGAGGATAGGTGACTCATGGGCCTTTGCGGGAGGATACAGGGCTCTGGGGGCACCTGGCCTCACGCCTGGACACGTGGCCGTAGCTCCCAGCAGAGCTGGGGCCGTGCCTGGTGCAGAGTGAGCGGGCGTGAGGTGTCCCCATCCTGGCCCTGAGGGGTGGGCGGGCTGGCACTGCTGACTCTGCCATCCTGACCCCGCAGACCCCCAGCTCAGGTGGGCCCCTCACCCACCCATCCCCCCACCCCCACCCCGGGGTCTCCCCGGGTGAGGCCATGATCCAGGCTGCTCACCCCGCAGGATGCCTCGGGAACACCCTCAGGAAGAGGTCAAGGCACAGCCTCCCTGCAGAGGGCACCCCGGCCTCAGCTCCCTGCTCCCCTGGCGCCCCGGTTAGCAGACTCCCCTCTGGTGCGGGTCCGAGTCCAGCCCGGGGAGCGTGGGCCTGTGTTTTCGGGCTGCGTTTGCCACCTGTTTTCTTCCCAGTGCGGGGTTTCGGGGCGTGGTTAGGCAGGTGGCCCCAACCCAGCACGAGTGTAAGGGGCACAGCGGTCTGTTTAGGGTTCGCTCTGCACGTTGCCGTCAGCAGGCCTGGAGTGACACGGGCCCGGGGAGCCCCCGTCCAAGCAGCTCCTGCCCTTTCCCACAGACCCGGGCCCTGCCTGTGCTGGGCCTCCCGTGGGCGTCGCTGTCTGGGACTCTTGTTTCTGTTCTGTTCACCTGTCAGTCTGTTCTCGCCTCAGTCCCCATCTCATGATTGACTTTCTTGCACCACAATTTACGCGCAACAAAATGCGCCTGTTTTAAGTGTACAGTTGGGTGCGTTTCGACAAATACATACCACTACATACCCCCCCCGGAGTCCGACAGAGAATGTTTTCATCACCCCAGAGAGCTCTTTCATGCTTTTTTCTTTAAGTTTTTTATTTATCATGATGAGATACACATAACAAAATTACCATCTTAACCATTTTAAGTGTACAGCTCGGGGCATTAAATACATTCATATCGTTGTGCAACCATCACCACCATCCAACTCCAGAATTTCTTCATCTTGCCAAACTGAAACTCTGTCCCCATTAAACACTAATGCCCCCTCCCCTCCCCCTCCCCCAGCACCCACCAGCCTGCTTTCTGCCTCCATGGATTTGCCTGCTCTAGGGACGTCATGTAGCGGAACCGCACAGGATTTGTCCTTTTGTGACGGGCTTACTTCACTGAGCATAGTGTACGCAAGGTCATCCACTTGCAGCATATGTCAAAGTTTCCTCCCTTTTTAAGGCTGCATAATATTTCATTGTGTGCATACACCACGTTTTGTTTATCCAGCCATCTGTTTATGGACACTTGGGTTGCTTCCACGTTTGTTGTTTTTTGGGGTTTTTTAAATATTTATTTATTTGGCCCGCGCCGGGTCTTAGTTGCGGCACTCGGGATCTTCGTTGCCATATGTGGGATCTTTCTAGTTGCGGCGGGCGGGCGGTCTCTTAGTTGCTGGCATGTGGAATCTAGTTCCCTGACCAGGGGTCGAACCCAGGGCCTCTGCATTGGGAGCGTGGAGTCTTAGCCACTAGACCACCAGGGAAGTCCCTGCTTCCACGTTTTGGCTATTGTGAATAATGCTGCTGTGAACACGGGTGGACAGATACATGTTTGAGTTTCTGCTTTCAGTTCTCTGGACATATGCTCCCAAGTGGGATTGCCGCATCATACCGTAGTTCTATGATTGATTTTTTGAGGAACCTCCGTACCATTTTCCACAGCGGCTGCGCCGTGTTCCAGTTTCTCCACATTGTCCTCGCCAGCCTTGGCTGTTTTCTGTCTTTCTTGACAGTGGCCGTCCTGGGGGGAGGCCTCATGCCCTTTGGTACTCAGTCACCCCACGCCAACAGCAACCACTGTCTGCTTTCTCCCCAAGGAAGTCCACGATGGGGGCATCGGGAGACGCTGGGAGCAGAGTAGCGGCGCCCAGGGCAGGGGGAGATGCGAGGATTGGGGCGATAGCTGAAGGGCATGTGGTTTCTTTCCGGGGTGCTGAGAATGTTCTACAACAGGTGGAGGTGATGGTTGCCCACAGCTGTGTGCCTTCAGTGGGCGTGTTGTATGGTACGTGAATCATATCTCAGCGAAACTGTTTTAAAACAACACTAGCTAGGGAGAAAAGATCTGCTCAGAACAGCCTTACAGGCTTGCGGCTGTGAACCGGCGGGTGGGCCACATCCTCATCCTGACGGTCCTCACCAAGGCCCGGCACACACAGGGGCGTCTCCCCCGGAGGGGAGAGGCCGAGCGGCCCAGGGGCCCATCAGAAACTGCCACGTTCCCTCCTGAAGTGGGTTGAGCCCACTCCACCCTGGACACTCAGTGCATCATGGTGGCCGGGGTCCCCAGACCTGTGACTCAGCATGTCTGGGGCATGGCACGTGGTGTCTTGCAGCCTGGGGCTGGGGGGCGCGGGCATCCCTACTCTGCTCCCCCCACCCTGCCACCTCCAGTGCCAGGCCCAGCGGAGCCCTCAGGTTCCTGGTGCCGGCTCCGCGGGTTGGCGCCCCGATTCCCAAGTCCTAGCTCCCCACCCAGCAGGGCCAGGCTGAGCCCCTGCGTCCCTGCTGAGTGGGGCGTCCTTGGTTCCCTGGTCACAGGCCGAATGACCTGTGTCCGAGTACTTGCAGCTGGGACTGGGCGTGGTCACCCTCCTCCATGGGGGCTGTGGGCCCAGAAGGATGTGTTCTGCCAGGCTGGGCGGCCCTTGTGTGCGCAGAACCTGCCCAGACCTGTTTCCTGGGTGCCGGGGGCAGGGGCTGAGGGCCAGGTTCACCCCAGCCCTGTAGGTCTCTCTGGCCTCTGACCCTCCTCTCTTTCTTTCAGGCGTCTGTGGGCTCCGAGAAGCTCTTTGCCCCGGCAGCCGATAAAGGTAAGTGTGTTCCTGGGCTCCTGGCCTCTAGGAAGGGACAGGACACATTCCTGAAGTCCGTGGCGGCCCCCAAGTTAGGCTCTGTCTTGGGTTTCAGGTGCAGAGCCCCAGGCAGGAGTTGGGTGCTGTCATTTACTGAGGGATGCAGCCCGCCCCCCCCCGCCAACCCCCCGGGAAAACCACAAGGAGACAAGGGAAGCTGGGAACAGGGCCAGTGTCTCGGCCAGAGCTGGGCAGTTCTGGAGCGGCGGTTCCCAAAGTGGGGTCCCTGCACCGCTGGGGACCGTGAGGAGCGCACTTTCCCCGGCCCTCCCCGGGCTCACGGGCTCAGGTGCTCTGGGATGGCCAGCAGCTCCTGGCTCGGGATGCGGCCCCGCCAGCACACCCAGGCCCTGGCCAGTGACCCCCGAGTGGCATGGCGCAGGTACCCAGCATTTCACTGTCCCACAAAGCTCTGGAGGGTGGATGCCTGGCCACGGTCCCATCAAGGCCAGGATAGGCCTTTGTGACCCAGCCTGTTGGCTGTGGGCTGTGGCCGGGAAGGGGGCTTCCCTGGGCCCAGCACAGAGAAGGGGCCCTTTTGCTTGGGGGGCTCC
Organism: Balaenoptera borealis; assembly: GCF_965194805.1. NCBI lineage: Eukaryota > Metazoa > Chordata > Mammalia > Artiodactyla > Balaenopteridae > Balaenoptera > Balaenoptera borealis. The sequence continues at coordinate 91,522,443 of NC_138875.1, forward strand.
CTCAGGATGTGAGCACACAGGACAGGCCTTGGGGCACCCGCAGCACCATGGGTCCTGCTGGCCTGGTAGCTGGGCACGGCCTCTACGTGCCTTGACCTCGAGAAGCCCCTTCCTCCAGTCAGAGCATCGCAGCCGAGCAGACACCTCTGGGGAGTCTGGGTAAGGCGGCCCACCAGAGGCTCCGAGGAGCCAGCCATGCTCAGCTGGCATTTCAGCCGGAACTAACGTAGGGTGTATCAGTTTCAACAAATGACCGCAAACCGCGTGGCTTGAAACAACAGACATTCACCTGCTCACGGTTCTGGAGATCAGAAATCTGGAGTCAAGTGTGCGCAGGGCTGCGCTCCCTCCAGAGGCTCCAGGGGAGGGGTGCCTCCTGCCTCTTCCAGCTCCTGGTATTGCCTGCAAACCTGGGCATCCCTGGGCTTCTGGCTGCATCCTTCCCATCTCTGCCTCCGCCTTCATGAGGCCTCTTCCTCTTCTGTCCCTTACAAGGACACCGTCACTGGATTTAGGGCCCACCCGATTCCAAGCTGATCTCATCTTGAGATTCTTAGCTTGATTACGGCTGCAAAGACCCTTTTTCCAAATAAGGTCACAGTCACAGGTTTGGAGGTTATGATTCAGCGGAGTTCAGGGAACTCTGGGCCTTGAGGTACCCAGAGAGGTGGCGGGGCGGGAGGGTGATGAGTAGCAGTGCTTTTCCAGTGGCAGGAGGCTCTAGAAGGTTCCAGGCGTCTCCAGAAGGGCTGGGGCACTGGTGGCACACGTGGGGTCACGTCCAGGTCTGCATGGCCCGTGCCTGCCTCTTTCCATCCTGATGGCTGCTCTTACTTTGTGAGGGCCTCGTGTGGACATGTGAGAGAGACAGGAGGGGAGAAAGGGCTAGCGTCCCTGGGCAGCTGTGAGCAGCAAGTGGGCTGAAGCGAGCGGCCCTCTGTTCCTGTCCTTGTTGCAGGAGTGGTGGCAATGGCCTCCTCTGTAGGTGCGTCCCTAAGCAAACAGACCCAAGGCAGAGGGAGGTGTCGCCCTAGGGAAGGAGACTTCCCAGAGGCTCCAGACCTCTCACCTCTCTGCCAGCCTGGGTCACACTGCCCTGCAGCCGCAGGGGAGTCTGTGGCCAGCTCTTCACTCAGCGTGGCAGCCACGGGGTCAGCCCACAGCCCAGCGACCTGAGTTTCCACTCCTCCTGGGGACCGGGATGCTGCCCCCTGCAGGCAAAGCGGCTCACATGGGTGGTGCTGCCCCCCGCCTGGCCGCTGGGTATGTGACCTGAGGCCTCCCTTGTAGCCGTTTCAAAAGGAGGGTCTGAAGTGAGCAGGCGGCTGGCTGGAGCTCACGGCCCAAGGGCAGGCCCGCAGCTCGCAGGGGAGCAGAGGCTCTGGGCGGTGAAGAGGGGGGCAGTGTTGGCCCGCGGCAGCTTCCTCCCGGCAGACCAGGCAAGGCTTGTCATCCGGAAGTCTGCCCCAGGGCAAGGGCCCACAGAGGGCTTAGGCCAGGGGTCACCCGGGTGGGTCCAGAAGGAGCAGCTGCTAGCACGAGTGAAGCTCCTGCTGGAGGAAGGGCGGGCGACAGAATGAGCTGGGAGCCCAGCGCCCTGCCTGGCCCGGCTCCCTCGCGCACCTCGGTCTCCCTCTGTAAAATGGGGCCGGGACAGTCCCTGCGCTGGGATCTCCGTGGGCAGGAGGTGCAGGGACACTCCCTGCGGGTCGGCCCTCAGGGCAGGTAGCCTGGGGGGCGGGGGTACCGAGGTGTTGTGGGCAGGAGCTCCGCGCCGCGTGGCTCCCCGTCGGAAACAGCCCTGGACGGCATTCAGTGAGCCGGGACCCCAGCTCACTCCGGCCCCTGTCTCCGCAGGACCCACGCTGGGCGAGAAGTCCGAGGCCAAGGCCGGGGCGGCGCTCAAAGTCTCGGGCCTGGAGCGCAGCCGCGAGCTGAGCACCGAGCCGCCCTTCCTGCCCCCTGTGCGCAGCCCCGCGCCGGTCCTGCCCTCCGCCGGCCCCGCGCCCGGCGCCCCGTCCAGCCCGCCCGTCAAGAAGGAAGCCCCGGCCCTGCCCCGCCTCACGCCGCAGCCGCCGCCCGCGCCCCTGCAGACCCGGGCCCCGCTCCCGACGCACGTGCCTCTCCCCCCGGGCGCCTTCCCGGGCCCCGGCGCGGCAGCGCACAACGGCCTGCACAGCCTCAGGTGGGCGCGGGGCGGGGCCTGCGCAGCAGCAGGCGGGCGCGGGGCGGGGCGGGGCCTGCGCAGCAGCAGGTGGGCGTGGGGCGCGCGCGGCCGGCCGGGCACTGAGCGCCCCTCCCTGCAGCAGGAGCAGCAGCGCCAGCAGCGGCGCCAGCCTGGGGCTCGCGAAGCACGCGTCCCTGTCGCCTCACGGGCCGGGCCCCCACCTCTCTACCTCACACTTGGCGCTCCGCTCGCAGGCCCAGCACCAGCACCACGCGGCGGCCATGTTCGCCGCGCCCCCGACACTGCCCCCGCCCCCGGCGCTGCCGGCCAACAGCCTGGTCATCCCAGGACACCCCGCCGGTAGGTCCGGGCGCCGTTGGTGGGGCAGCGGGGTCACTGTTCCCCTGCACTCTGGGACCCTAATCCCGGGGGAGGGACGCGGCCCCTGGGGAGGGGGCCGGCCCCCGAGGTCTGTATCCTTAGTGATCACCTGGCCCTCCAGACCCCACCCAGCTGGATGGCAGCCCCCTGGCAGCCCATAGCGCTAGCAGGCCACCTTGCCCAGGGCAGAGGAAGCTTCCTGCCAGGGCTTCGGTTGTGCGCGCGCGCACACACACACACACACAGGTACAGGTGCTCACACACGCGTACACGGATACACACATCCCTTGCTCCATTCTGAGCCCTTGCCAGGCCTGGTCAGGCAGTCTGGGGCAGGGAGTTGGTGAAACCTGGAGCTGCTCCGTGGTCATGGTAGTGAGGGCTCCCGGGGCCTGCCGTGGCTCTTCCCATCCACCGTCCCTGGGCTGCTGGGGGGGCGGGGGAGGGGGGAGGGTTGAATTGTGGAGGAGAGGGGCCCCAGGTGAACAGCAGCTGGCCTGGCCCAGCCTGGCCTCTCCCTGCCTGATTCCAGCAGGGGCCCCCTCACCGCCAAATCTTAGGTCACTAAGGATTTCTCTGTGGGTCTCCAATTTTTTTCTAAAATCTTGTCGGCCTAGCTTGGGTTGGGGGCAGCTCAGTGCCCCAGGATGGGACCAGGACACTGGTCTGGGGGTGCTGGGACGGGCAGGGCTCCCCTTCAGGGCTGTCTCCGGGGGCTCCCAGGGTGGCTCACCGTGTTCTCTCTTGCCTTTAGATGCCAGCCTGTTGATCTCATTCAGCCAGCCAATCATGTATTGCCAGCCTCATTCGGGGATTCTGATTGGTACTTGGTCACAGGCACCTCTCTTACCTCCACCCTGGGGCCCGCACGTAGCGAGCGGCCACCACGGCTTGGCCTGCCGAAACCGGGAGTGCCAGCAGGTGACTATCCGCCTCGCCCCGCCGGGAGCCCGCGGCCGACGTGCCTCTCTGTCTCTCTCTTTTTCTCTTGTAGATCACGAGCTGCTCAGGCAAGAGCTGAACGCGCGTTTTCTGGTCCAGAGCGCCCCCCTGGGCCCGGGAGCTCTGCTGCGGGCGGAGTTCCACCAGCACCAACACACACACCAGCACACACACCAGCACCAACACACATTCGCCCCCTTCCCTGCCGGGCCGCCCCCGACGCCGCTCCTGCCGCCCGCCGCACCCCCGCCGGTGCGTAGGCTGCGTGCCGGCGGGCGGGCGGGCGGGCGGGGGCGGCCCGGGCGCGGGACACGCAGCAGGCACACGCAGACGCTCTCTGCACGCATGCAGGCTGACACCATCCCCTTCCGTCTGGCTGTCCGTCCAGCCCCTCCTCTCGTTCCCCCCCCCCCGCCCCGCCCCGGGTCATGCCATGAGGTTCCCCATCCTGAGCCGTTCTTTCGGGCTTGGGGAGCACCGCGTGTCCACATGGCCATGGGGCCAGTTGCACCCACGTGGGGTCCTCCGTGTCTCCGCTGGCAGCAGGGCGGCAGGTCTGGAGGCCCGACGGGACTGAGGGGCCACGGGAGCCAGGACTCTTCCCATGTTCCTGGTCCTCGAGGTCCCATCCCCTGAGCCAGCTGTTGTGGGGCAGGGTCCCCTCTGCTCCCACCTAGCTTTGCTTTGTCACTGACTAGTCTGCCAGTGGCCTAGGTGTGTCCTGCAGCCTAACCACCAGCCTTGGGCTTCATGCCCTCCCCCCCCGCCCCCCCAGTCATGGCCACAGACACCAGATGGGCGAGTCTGCGCCTCCCGTGCTGGGACCACTAAAACAGGGAAGGCCAAAGGGCAGCACCCTCGGGGAGCCTAGGGGACAGCTGGCCTAAGGCCACCAGCCTCAACTCTGGCCACTGCCTGGCCCGAGGGCGTTGGTGGGTGCTTGGCCAGCGGAGGGCGTCCACGTGGACGGAGGCCTCACTCTCTGCCTCCTTCCCTTCCAGTTTGACAAGTACACGCCCAAGCTGGACAGTCCCTACTTCCGACATTCCAACGTGAGTGTCCCTGCGCGCTCTGGGCTGTCCAGGCAGGGTGAGGGGTGTGGAGGGCGGCGGGGCTGTGCCGTGTCCATGTAGCCTCCCACCCAGCGCAGGGGTGACGGAGTGGGGACCAGAGGGCTGGGCCCAGCGTCCCTGCCCTGGGCGTCCAAGCGTCCGGCGAGGCCCCTGGAATGCCCCTCCTGCCTTCTCTTGCAGTTTTTCCCGCCCTTCCCTCCAGCCGTCCCAGGACTGCCCGCCCTGCTCCCACACCCAGGTCCCTTTGGATCCCTGCAGGGTGCTTTTCAGCCCAAGGTACCAGCTGCTCCCAGGAGGGGGGTGGGCACTGTGGGTGGGGTCTGCAGGACCGCCCCGCCGCCCCCCCCCCCCCCCCGCAGCCAGCCCTTCCCATCCCGGGGCAGCTCCAGCCACCTTGCACGTGGTTGTGTGTGTCGTGATCCCGGGTGGCCCCCAAGGGGTCTTCACCTCAGTGCAGAACATCCTGACCCTGGGTGGGGCCCTGTGTGCCCCACGGGGCCGGGAGAGCCTGGCTTCGCTCGTTCTCACCTCTCCCGCTGGCAGCGCTCGGGGTTGGGGGTGGGAGGAGCAGCACAGCAGCGGGGTCTGGCTGGCAGCAGCACAGGGCCATCCTCACTGCAGGAGGCCCAGGCAGGAAGCACCCCCTGAGGCCCCAGGACCAGGGACGGGGCTTGCTCTGCTCACCTAACCTGAAGCGGGGCTGCCTTGGGCCTTGGGGAAGACCCTGGCCCAGGCACGTCGGTCAAGAGCTTTTTCAGAAACCTCTGGGTAGGATATGGTGGGAGGCCAGGCTGCCCCTGGGTGGCGCCTGGGGGGTCTCGTGCCACCTGGGTGTGGGGCCTGCAAAGTCATCTCGTGCCCTGTCCCTCTCTCCTCTCAGACTTCAAACCCACTCGAGCTAACAGGCCAGGCCAGTGCTGTTCACACCCTCCTACAGAAAGCCCCCGGGGTAGGTGGCAGCGGTGCCCGTGCCTCCCTCCTTCCCTGGCGGGCATTCCCGCCAGCGTGGCCCCTCGTGGAGGCCCACATAGTGCTCTCCCCCCGACCCCCCGGGGCTGGGCTGCTTGCAGAGCCTGGGTCTAATGCTTCTTCCTCTGTCGACGGCAGGTGTCAGACCCGTACCGGACAGCAGTCAGGGTGAGTGTGTGTACGCCTGCTTGCCTCACCTTGGGAGGAAGGGGCCTGGCGGGACCTCAGGGGAGGTCCAAGGCCAGGGAGGACTCTGGGTGCCTCTTGAGTGGCCACAGGGGTGCGCTGTGACAGCAGGAATCTGGCGGGGGGTGGGGGGAGCGAGGGGGTCCTGGCCTCAAAGCTGAGCCCGTCACCCGCCCTGTCGCAGAAGCCCGGGAAGTGGTGTGCCGTGCACGTGCAGATCGCCTGGCAGATCTACCACCATCAGCAGAAGATAAAGGTGAGCCTGACTGCTCATCCTGCGGCCAGGCCCGCGGCTCAGAGGGTGCCCCTCGCCCAGGCGCTGTGCCGGGCTGTGAGGGGTCGGAGCTGGGGAGGGGACAGGACAGCAGTGTGTGGGGAACTCAAGGCCACTTCCCGCCTGGTCACCCAGGGTGACACAGGCAGGGGTTTGGGAGGCGCTGACCCTGCGGGCCTCCCCACCATCAGTCGAGTCCTCCCAGCGAGCCTTCGGCCCTGCCCCCTTCTTCCCCCCAGGTGTCTATTAGCACTTGGGCCTGCTGTGTGCCTGGGTTTTTAGCCAGGGGCAAAGACGACCAAAAGTGCTCACGGAGCCTGCGTGCTCCCTGCGGGGGGGGGGGGGGGGCGGGGGGACAGGTGGTGAACAGGAACCCAGCTCGAGGCCGTCCCCCTCCCGGCAGGTGGTGCCAGGCGCCCTGGCCGAGCGACACAGGGAAGTGGGAGACCTGGGGACCCACGGCTGGGGCGATGGGCCAGGGCGCTGAGGGGGCCAGGACGGACCCTGCCCTCGTATTGCAGAAGGGTCTCCATGCTCTCCTCTGCCATCTCAGATAACACGTTACCCCACGCACAATATCTTTAACTCATCACGTCCTAAATATGCTACAAAGGACCAGTCACAGAAAGGGGTGTATGACAGATTATTGTGCGTTTCAACATGCAGATGCTCAGACAGGGCCACCTGGAAGGCACAGTGAAGGAGGTGGGCAGGGCCCCCAGCTAGGGCCCAAGCACCCGCTCTGTCACTGCCATCTCGGCAGGTAGAACTCACCTAGCCCCATGCCTCCTGCGGCCCTTGTGACCCAGGGACTGGCTTCTTAGTTTTGTTTAACTTTAATAAATTTGAATCTTAATACTGAAGCTAAATCTAGTCATTGGAAAACTGGAACGACTTGCGTATGGGAATGCTTTTCCAGCCTAATTTTACAAAGTGTAAACAAAGTATTTCCAATGAAAATGTAGCATCCAAATTGAGATGTGTTTTAAGTGTAAACACACCAGCTTTCAAAAAGCGCATGAAAAGGAGTGAAACACCTCAATCAGGAACTTGTGTCATCACACATGGCGTTCGGTTATCCTGCGTCCGCTGAAACGTCGTCAGGATAAATCTTACCTGTCTCTCCGCCCGCTGGGCAAGGCCAGCGGAGCAGGTGGCGTCCCACCTTGCTGTCAGCTCACTGGCAGCCCCTGCGCACACCCTGTCCTGCAGATGCAGCTGGGCCCTCACAAACTGGACGCGGGCGCCAAGCTGGACTTGTTCAGCAGACCCCCCGCCCCGGGTGTGTTCGCCGGATTCCACTACCCGCAGGACCTGGCCCGGCCCCTCCTCTCCAGCTCAGGTAAGGCGGCCTGGCCCGTGGGCGCTGGGGTCTCAGCCGCCATGCAGGCCAGGGGGTGGCCGGGCGGAGGCATTCTCGCCTTTTCCCTCTGGCTGGTGCCGGCGCCAGAGGGCTCCGGCTGCTCGGGCAGCGTTCTTGTTTCTCCGGCCGTAGCCGGAGGGGTCTGGCAGCCCTGCCCTCCTCGAGCTTCTCCCCCCGCGGAGACTTCCCCCCCGCTGACCTGAGTCCCGCATGGACTCTGGCCAGGATGCCCTCCTCTCTGGGGCATCCTTCCCGATGTCCCTCCCAGGAAGGGTCTGGCTTTTCTCCGAAAGGTGGGAAACGGCTCCCGGAACCCCTGTGCTCGCCCCCGCCAGCAGCCGCGCCACAGCCTTGCTGTGTCAGGGTCCCTGGGACTACCCCCAGGCTCGCAGTGCTCCCAGGACTCAGCACAAGTCACACTCCAGCCCTGGCTGTATGCGTTGCAGCCGAGGGACACACAGCAGTCGGCAAGGAGGAGGGGGAGGGTGGAAACGGGCGGGTGCCTCCTGAGCACTGCCCCGAGGGGCCCCAGGACGCAGTTCATTCCCCAGCGAGGAGCCATGACAGCAGGGCGAGGTGCTGTCTCCCAGGGAAGCTCGTGGAGACCCAGCGCCCAGGGTTCTTACTGGGGGCCGGTCACGCAGACAGCTCTGCCTGCATGGACCAAAACCCGGACTCCCAGAAGGAAAGCAGGTGCTCAGCACAGACCACCTTGTTTGCACAAGCAACCTGAGCGTCCGTGAGGCCTTCCTATCAGAGGGAAGCGAGAAACCTCCTGGAACCCGGGTTCCCAGATGCCGGCCGAGGGCAGCCGAGCAGCAGGCCTTGCTGAGGTCAGCGGCCTTGAGCCCTCGCGCCGGGGCTGCTGCTGCTTCCTCCCCAGCTGTCAGGCCCTCAAAGGACGTCACCTCCTCAGAGAGCCCTCCCTGACTGTTCCTCGGACACCTCCCCCCGCCCTCCTCCGAGCTCATGTATGCTCACCCCCACCCGCTGCCCCTTGCACGTGGACACGTGGTGCATGCGGGCAGCCCGTTGGCACACTGGCGTGACGGGTGTGGATGGGGTCATGCTGGCTGGCCTGGTGAGCCTGGCGCCTCTTCCCAGCCCCAGCTCCACTGCCCTGATGGCCTCCAGACCCCAGCCAGGCGTCAGGGCCCTTCAGAAAGCAGAGGGCCTCCCATCTGGGCCAGAGCCCACAGGCTGTGGCCTGGGCCCCTCTGTGCTCCGCACCCACCCATGGCCTCGTCGATACACCATCCTCTTTAGCCCTGGGGCCAGCTGTTTTCCTAACTTCTTTGACTCAGGGTCACTTGGAGGTGAGGTCAAGTTTCTAGTTGGGAGCTCTCTGGGAGCTAGAACCTGCGTGTGTCTGGGTGGAGGAGCCCGCCGGTGACGCACACAGGAGCGCGCCACTGTTGGGGTCCCCACAGGTGCAGGGAGCTGGAGGGACACGAGGGGGCGCCCACGTCACTGGTCTCGCCAGGCACTCACCTCTAGGCTACGGGGCGGGGCACCCTAAGCAGCAGAGTTGGCCCCCGACTCAGCCCCGTCTCCAGACTGGGCCCACCGGCTGCCCTCCAGGTTCGGTCCTGGGGGGCGTCGGGGGAGCCGGGGCTGTTGCCGCCGTGACGCTTGTGGGCTGTGGCCTGCAGCCAGGGGACGCCGCAGGAGGAGCTGCGGCCTCTGGCAGCCGTGACTCGGGCCAGTGTCCGTCAGCACCCAGGCCGCATCCACTGTTAGGTGACCGGGGCTGTAGCTCTGGATGGAAACTCCAGGGCCGCTGGCTTTGGGAGAGCCCCCTGAAGGCTCGATCGCAGGCCGTTCCTCTGCCCTTCTTCCTCTGGGGGCTCCGCTGCTGTCAGCACCTGCCTCCCTGCTCCGCCCCCTCGGGGTCTTCCAGGCTCCAGGGAGATGAAGGCCCACCTCCTACCTGGTCACGTGCTTGGAGTGGGAGGAGCAGCCATCCAGGGCGCACCCACCCTTGGAAGGAGCCGCAGCCGAGGCCCCAGGTGCACTCCGGCCTCCATCAACCTGTCCCCCTCCCCAGGTGCTGCCCATCCCACCACCAACCCGTTCGGACCCTCAGCCCATCCTGGCAGCTTCCTGCCCACTGGTCACTTGACAGGTAGGTGTTCTTTGAGGTCCGTGCCGTCTGGCTGGCCTGTGCTGACCTCAGGGCTGCGGGGATGCAGGTGGGTGGGGAGAGGACCTCAAGAACCCGGGTACCCCTCAGATTGCAGAGGTGGCACCTGCCAGGTTCGGGAGCCACGGGGCGGGGGAGGGTCCAGTGCGCGCGTGGAGGCCCCTGAGCCCTCGTTTCCCCCGCAGCCCCTTTCAGCAGATCCAGCGCCTTCGGGGGCCTGGGGAGCCTGGGCAGCAGCGCCTTCGGAGGCCTGGGCAGCCATGCGCTGAGTGAGTGACCGCGCCCCCCTGCTCTCCCCGCGCATGCGCCCTCACTTCGCGCATGGGCACGCACCTTGTCCTCCGCGCGCGCCTGCGCGGGCCCGGGCCGCCCTGACGCCGGGCGCGCGGACCCCGTTCGCCGCCTCCCTGGGGCACTTGTGGGTCTGAGGTCGGGGATCTCCGTTTGTGTGCGCCTCCCTGGCAACCCGGCCTCACGCTCCCACCGCCACCCACCCCCCAGCTTCCGGTGGCGGCCTCTTTGCCCCCAAGGAGGGCCCCACGCTGCACGGCCTGCCCAGCCCCCGCGAGGCCTGGAACCGGCTGCACCGGGCGCCGCCCTCCTTCCCCACGCCACCCTCGTGGCCTAAGCCTGTAGACGCCGAGCGGGTCTCAGCCTTGACCAACCACGACCGAGAGCTGGACAAGAGCAGGGAGGAGCGGTGAGTGGGGCCCCTCCGCTCCCCCATCCTGCCGGCTTCCCGCCCCCGCATCCCCTAGGCAGCTCCGCCGAGTCCCGGGTACCCGCCCGCGGGGCACGCTGAGCTCTGCCTTCAGTCTCCTTGGTTGGGAGGGTGTGAAGTCTGCACCCTCAGGACCGGGAAAGACTAGGGGAAGGGGGCCCCCATACCCAAGCACCTTCCATTCCGCCCGCACGGAGGGCTCTTGTTGGCGCAGGGTCTGGGCAGGCACCATGCAGGGCGGGGGTGCACTCCCTCCGAGGTCCTGGCGGGGACCGTGGGCTTGTGGACCACAGCGGGGCCTCGAGGGAGCTTAGATCAGCAGGGCAGAGAATGCCGTTGCACGCTGCACGGGGCTGCTGAGCCACCAGGGGGACCGAGTCTGGGAGGTACGCCTGTGGGCAGGGCAGGTGGATGGGGGCTGAGCTTGTGCGTGCCCCCCTGCCCCCAGCCCTATGGGCCGCAGAGCTAGGCCAGGGCAGGGGAGGTGGGAGCCACCTTCTCAGGTCAGCGGCAGAGGCTGGGACTTGAGTGTTCTTGAGGAGCCGTGGCCCGCCACGTGGACGGGAGCAGAGGAGGGCTCTCTGTCCGGCCCTTCCACCCAGGTCCTGTCCCCCCCGGTCCTGAACTTGGGGCACTTCACTCATGGGTAGCGCTGCGTGCCAGGTACTGGGGGCACAGGGTGGAGCTTGAGAGCGAGGAGGCGACCTAGAATCGGCCTAGAAGGCGGTGGGGACGTGTGTCGCCGGACCCAGGAAGGGTGCCAGGGCCTGCCCGCATCCTACAGCCAGCACTGTCACCACAGAGGGTCAGGAGCCCGGGGAGCTGCAGGTCCCCCATGGGGAACTCAGGGTCGAGTGGGTGGGGTTCAAGTAGAGTGATGGTGGCCAGGTGCAGCACTGAGGGTTGGGCAGGGGTCTGGGGGACCTGGGGACTCCCAAGGGGAAAAGGAGCCTCGGATCTGACCCACTCAAGCCCAGCTGCTCTCCCAGCCCCTCATCAAGGTGGGGGCCGTGCCCGCTGTGCTCCCAGCTCAGAGGCAAAGAACTGTAAAGTACAGGGTGGCGCCTCGGGTGAGAACCAGCCTGCGATGGGGCGGGCGGAACTATGGTGACCGCAGCCAGGCCACACACTGCCCACGAGGAAGGAGTTGCAGGACCCTGTCCCTGCAGCGGATCTGGGGCCTGGGTGGAACTGCCCTACGTTCCTCACCGAAGGACTTGTCCTGGCTCAGGGGCTCAGCGGCCTGGGTCCCCGTGGAGCATTCTGCGGTTCTGCTGCAAAGTCGGTCTCCGTGGTGCTTGTGGAGGGGAGACGGTCGTGGGGTAACCTGCGTGGGGATGTGGGTTGTGGTCGCCACGTGTGTACGGGGTGCCGCTAGCAGTGACTCCATGGGAGCCCGGGGTGCTAAGCGCACCCCACACGCATGCACGCAAGGACTCTGAGGTCACTACGGTGGGCAGTGGCCTCGCCGCCTTGAGGTGGGAGCTTGGTGTCAGGGGAGCTCGCTGCCCGGTGTCCCGCCAGGCTGAGGAGGGCTCTCTGTCTTGTCGCTCCCAGGGACCTCCTGGAGAAGACGCGCCTGCTGAGCCGGACCTCGCCCGCGGCCGCCTTGGGCCACCCGGGCAGCGGCCTCCTGCTCCGCGGCCAGGGCGAGCCGGGCCGGCCCGGGCTTCCTGCCGAGCGCGAGGCCGAGCCCCGCGTCAAGGAGAGCCGCTCCCCGGCCCGGGAGGACAGCGCCAAGCCCAGCAAGGCGGCCCTGGGGGACGGCCTGCGCCTGGCTGGCCTCCTGGGCCGTGAGCCGGCGAAGCCGCTCGAGGCGGCGGCCGAGCGGCCCCAGAGCGACGTGAAGGTCAAGGAGGAGCGCGGGGAGGACGGCGACGCGCCCCCGCAGCCTGGCCCGGGCCCCGCGGGCCGCGAGCGCCCAGCTTTCGCCTGGGAGCCGCTGCAGGAGGCCTACCGCGGCCCAGAGCCGCCCCGCCGCGCCCCGCTCGCCCCGGGCCCCGCCGCCCTCCTCGAGCCGCCCGAGCGCCCCTATCGCGACCGCGAGCCGCACGACTACAGCCCCGAGCGCCTGCGGGAGGCGCGCCGCGACGAGCTGGAGCGCGCCCGGGCCGCGCACCTGGACGGCACGGCGCTGCTTCCCGCGCCGGGCGCCCTGCACTTCCCGCGCCTCGCGCCCGCCGCCGCCGCCGCCGCGCTGCACAACGGGCTCCTGGCGCGGGCCCCGCCGGCCGCCGCCGCCGCGCTCGGCGCGCCGCCCCCGCTCGTGGCCGCGGCCGGGCCCCCCACGCCCCCGGGGCCGCCGCGCAGCAGGACTACGCCGCTCGGGGCCCGCGCGCCCGGCGAGGCCCGCGACTACTCCCCCTCGCGCAACCCCCAGCAGGTGGAGGCGCGGTAGTGGCGGCGGGGCCGCGCCCGCCGCGTGTGCGGAGGCCCCTCCACGAACGAACGCACCGCTGTGGACTAACCTAAACGTCTGTCTCTAGAACTTAAGCACAGTTCCATCGGCCCTGGGGCGACGCTCGCTCTTCCACTCGCAGCCCGTGGAGTCGGGGTGTCATACACAGCTTTTCTGGGGGTGATCTTTAGTTTCCCGAGCTTGGAATGAGGCTACTGGAAAAAAAATTCAAGTTTGTACCTTTTTTCCCACAGGTGAGAAGCGTTTTTAATAGATTTGTATTTTTTTCAACTTTGTGCTCTTTAGACATTTAAATGAAACAAAAAAGAGACTTTTGCTTTTTAACTTTTAGTTTGGTTTTGCGATTTAATGGCCTCAGAGCCCCAGGGGGTTTTTTTGTCTTATTTATGGAGAAGAAAACGGTCATTTTGTCCAACGCACTGTGAGGTCCCCACTCAGGCCCGGCCCTGGCCCTCCCTTGGTACTTGGAACCGAAGTTACAGATATATGTTAGGATAATTAATAATGTACAAAACTTTATTTGCCTTATTATGCAGAAGTGTAAAAGGGTTTCTTTTTCGGTTTGTTTTTTTAAAAAAAAAACACAAACTGTAAATAGTCTGTTAATATAAATATATGATGTTATTAAATTCTTAACCTAGGTAGACTTTATAAAAACAGTTTCTAGAAACTCCTCTGGTTATCTGTTTAACATGGTCACAAAAACCCACCCGCTGTCAGTTGGAAATGCCCTCAGACGTTTAACTGCGGCAGCGTCCTTCAACTATGCAAGCGGTCAGGGCGGCCGGGCCGCCGGGGGGACCACGGAGCGGCCCTGGGACGTGTGTGCTGACGGCGGTGTCCTCGGGATCCACCCCAGACAAGTAGGCTTTGGGAGGTGAAAAGGCTAAAGGCACAAAAGAAATAACTTCTGTCTCTTCTCACGGAGGACATCAGCAGACGTTTGTCTCATGTTTTCCCACCGGCCAAGGCCTTGGCATGATTTCCTTTTGGTTTCAGTCTTACTTTCGTAACCCCGTGAATGTCACCATGCCCTGTCGTCAGCGTACCTTGTTTCCTGGCATCCACACCTGTGTCCTCGGCGTGTGAGCCTTGGTTCGGCCATCTGTAGCTGTTTGCTTTGTTCGGTTCTGTATCTTCAACCCCGTGTTTCCACTGTAGACTCCGGTTATTTTAAACATTCTGTTCTCACATCAACCAATGAAGGTAAATACAGCCTTGATTTTGGATGGACAGGTGGTTGAGTGTTTTGTGGGGCTTTGTGACAGCTGGGGGGTCGCGCACCCACCCTCAGTTCCCTCCCGCACCCTGGCTGCTACCTCCACCAGGGCTGCCCAGTGGAGCGCCGTCCTCGTCACCAGCCTCACCTCGCCCCGCTCCCCCAGGCCGTTCCGTTCCCCCGGGGCCGTTCAGGCTCCTCCCTCTGACCTTTGCCTGGCACCTCTCGCTTGGCCTTCAACTCTGCTCCGGTCACGTGGTCCCCACCCTGTCATCTGCCACACCTCCCCTGTATGGAACTTGTCCGCTGGGTTGGTCTTCTCTGTGCATTGGCTGTCGGGGTGCACGTCCTGGGCGGGGCGGGTGGCGGCTGTTGGAGAGGGGAGAGCTCAGGAAGGAGGGGAGCAGGGGAGCAGGGCCACAGCTGGCTGCCGCCACCTGCCGGAGGAGAAGGGCGGCGAGGGGGCGCCTGCCCTGCAGTGGGGACCGCAGCTACTTGCGCTGAGCGCTGGGCCCTTAGCCCTGCCCTGGCCATGGTTTAGAAATGGGGCCCTGGCACTGTACCCCAAGTGGATTGGCCTCCTTGGGTGAGCAGCCAGGGCCTAAGCAGGGCCTCTGAGCCCATGACGGTCCCCATGGAGAGTTGGGGGTGCCCTTCATCCCCGGGGACAAGCTGGTCACCGTTGTGCCCTGGAGCACCAGCCAGGGGCTTCTCCAAAGGGGTTTGGTTCCCGGGGACCAGCCCCGCCGGGCCGCAGTGCCTTCCTCTCTCACTCCTTGGTTTTCCCTTGTCTCAGTTGTAGCCTACACAGCAGAGCTCCAGGAGCAACCCGTCACCGAGTTCTCCTGTGATGGACTGGGGAGGCTCACGACCACGCCCACCCTGGGCCGGTCCACCCAGTGGCCTGGGCTACGCCCCACCCCACTGCAGGGTCCCTGCGGAGCAGACAGAAGCAGAGGCCCAGCCGGCCGGCACCCAGGGCTCTGGGACCCCACCCATAGGTGTAGTTGCAGGGTGGATGCAATTCAGGGTCTGCCCTTGACTGAGACCACTTGGGAGTCCAGGGATAATCACGTGAAGGAATAAAATACTTGACTTAAAGCCAAAGGACACAGTCTGCATTGAACCGTAGGGACCAGGAGAGTAGGCCTGTGCTGCTTGCCTTTTCCCAGACAAGGGCCCCTAGCGGCATGTCACCTGCAGGGTAGTGTTGGTATCTGCCCTGGGGCAGGCCATCCCTAAGGGACATCCTTTTCAAGGGATCGTGTTCTCTAACGGAGTGTCAACCAGAAGGGCATGATTTTTGGTGGAGCAAAATCAATAACGGAATTCTGCCCACTGGGGAGCGCCCTCCGTGCTGGCACATCACCCAACAACGACCGTGGTCTACGCAAGTGGCCCATAGGGACCGTTGTCTGTAAGGCAGCACCAACCTCCAGGGACCCACAGTCCGTGCTGGAGTGCCACCCCCTGGGAAGCGTCTGTGAAGTTAAATGATTGTCAAATAAAATTTTTCAATAAAGGGATTAAAAGATAGAAATTATAGTTTATAAAATCCCCTAGAAGGTAAAACAAAAAGACAGTGAGTTGAAAATGTGAGAAAAGGTGAACGACTTAGACGGCCTTTCCAGGATGTCCATCATCCAACTAATAGAATTTTGGGGGGCGGGGGTGGGGGAAGAAAGCTAAGTGCAGTGGGACATTTTAAAGAAGCGATTTTAAAACATCCTGGCCAAATACCAGTCAAGAAAAAGACGTATCAGACACGCAAGGATTCAGACATACATTCATTCCCTGCGTCTTTTGTTTGCAAGCCACTGGAGGAAATATTCCCGTAAAATAAGGGTGTAAACCAAGTGAAAGAGAAAGAGAGGGGCCCAGGAGGACGCCCTCCTGACCCAGGAAGGAGGTGGGAGGCCTTGAGGGAGGCTGTGAGCGCGAAGTTTGCTGCTGTTCTTGCAGACAATTTCTCTAGGTGAACTTTAGGGTTAGCTTGTCAAATTTTGTTAGTTTTTTCCTGTCACTTTTATATTGGGATAGCATTGGATTTATAGACAAATTTGGGAGGAATTGACACTTTTACAATGTTGATCCTTCCTGATCCATCACAGGACTCTCACTAATGTATTTAAGTTTCCTCTTCTGTCTCTTGGTAAAGGTTTTAATTCTCTCCAGCTGTCTCGCAGCTTCTCGTGTGTACTCCTAGGTGTTTCATGCTTTCGGTAAAGCTGCGTGTCGCGCTGGTCATTACGACGGTGCAGAGTAGCTCCTGGTTCGCGTGTCTGCCG